>NW_027362762.1:482763130-484134796 GCF_046119375.1 Phyllobates terribilis | reverse complement strand
GGTTGGTGTGGTGTAATGAAGGTGATGGCGCAGATAATAATTCTAGGACACAGTGGGGTACAGTCTTCAGATTTACTCACAGTTGTCAGACTCCAGGTTACCAGCGCCAGGGTAACCTCCCACGCTGTCCTGTGTTCACCAAGGAAGGGGTTCAGCCATCTCCCAGGTATTTCAGGAGTACATAAAGGGGCTCCACTCTGTGTACCTTCCTCGGTCGTCTTCCTGCGCTGGCTCTCACCCTCCTGCCCTTCGCCTCGCAACCAGTGTCCCAAGCCGGTAGCCTTGGATTTTGGAGGGCAACGTGCAGTCCCCTGAATCCTATGTGGCTACCTTTTTGGCTATATAGTTGCGGTAGTGGGCAGCTGCACCCTGAAAGTACAGTAGCCTCCGGTTCCTAGCTGAGCCTGGTTGTTCTCCACTAGTTAGGGGCCGGTCCCCTTTGCGGCCTGATCCCTCCATCAGATTGACCACCTGATGAAGATGGCTGTGGCCATCGAAACATGTTGTGAAAGCTTTTAAATAAAGGTCCGTTAATTTTATACCCTTATACCTCAGTGCTCCTTTGTTGCAGCTCACCTTAGCGCTCCTTTTTGCTGCGGCTTTTCTTTCATGGCTTCATTTCATCCCCTCTGAGGGTATGCGGCAGGAGCAGCTCTGGGTCAGTCAGCCAAACTGTGGTGTTAGGACCTTCGACTTGTCATCCCTGGTGACGCCTCCTATCGGTCACGTGACCTGGACTAGGAAGAGTAGCCCGACACCACGCTGGTTTCCAGACTTCCATGCTTCACACCGGGGTTGTACAGGGTTGCACAACCTCTTCAGGTTAGCAATCACTCGGCTCCCATCCTTTACTCACTGGCACATCAGGTTCTACTCAATTCGTGCTCCCTATTTTCTTTTTCTTGTACACAGGTACACACTGACTCAGATATCTCCAGTACTGTTTTTTACAATACCGGTAATATCCGGATATGTGAAAGAGCCCTAATGCTGAGCGGCTGTCAGTGCCGGGGCGCAGTGTTTTCCACTACTCAAACAACCCCATTTTAGGCCTCTTTCAGACGTCAGTATGTCTGATACGTGTGGTGACAGTTTTCACACGTACCATAGACACTGACACAAAGCAGACCCATTTACAGGAATGGGTCTGCGCACATGTCAGTGTGTTTCCACGGACCATGTGATCCACACACTGACATGTCTGTTTTTGGCCGGCAGCACTAATCACATGGACCCTTTCAAGTGAATGGGTCAGTGTAAACACATACCGCACACGGATAACATCCATCTGACACGTACCGGCACTTGGGAATCAGCAGTACAGTTAGCATTGTTCCCAAGCGCCGGGTGCTGGACACTTCCCTCATCATGGTTCCCTGCCGGTGCTGCGATCAGCACCAGCAGGGACAATGATTAGGGTAGTAGTGTCTGCTCCCGCAGTGTCCACCTGTAAAAATAAGAATAAAATAAAAAATCCTTATACTCACCTCTTCTAAGTGTCCCCCGCTGTAATCCATGTGGCCGATCAACAGAGTAGCCGGGGAGAATGAGGCGCTGCAGCGAGCGGCCCCGGAGCTGCGCTCAATGAGTGACAGGACACCACTTGCTGCTTTCTAGAGTTACTTGCACTGCCACATGACTGCCCATTCATGATCTGAAGGGTTTGACAAGGACATCATATATCTAACAAACAAAGCAGCAATCTGTAACGCTAAGTATGCAAACATGAAATATATGAAATTTGAATAGCATTACTGCTGTAGAAAATAGAAATAAATGAGAAATCTTAGCGCATAAATTGGCCAATTCAAGTGTACCTGGTAGCCACGATAAGGCGTTTCTCAAAAATACCAGGACCCTATCAATGTGAATACCTCTCTGAGAGACATAAGTCTGCTTGTGTGTGGGAAGGCAAGATCCTGCTGCAATTAAAATCAGGTACACATGAATTGGCCAATTTATGCGCTAAGATTTCTCATTTATTTCTATTTTCTGCAGCAGTAATGCTATTCATATTTCATATATTTCATGTTTGCATACTTAGCTTTACAGTGTGCTACTTTATTTGTTAGTTGTATATGGAGGTAGCTGCTCCTAGTAAGCACCTGTTCACACCTACACATCTCCGCTGTCAGGAAGGGAATTGTGAAGGGCAAAACTCGTCCCCATCTCCCCTCATTTCTGCTTTTTTTTTTAAATCACTGTTTTTCTGTGCAAATGTGTGTGCATTTCTGTCTTTATGTATTTATATATTGTATTCTTTATTTATGGGGGTTTTATATTAACTAGTTAATGAAATATTTTTTTAAGGTCTTTTTTTGTTATGGTTTACAAGAATAAGGGCCCCAAAGGTTGATCGCTTTGGTTGTTGGGCTATGTGGGGGCTCATACTTTATATAATATATATATACAGTACAGACCAAAAGTTTGGACACACCTTCTCATTTAAAGATTTTTCTGTATTTTCTTTACTATGAAAATTGTACATTCACACTGAAGGCATCAAAACTATGAATTAACACATGTGGAATTATATACTTAACAAAAAAGTGTGAAACAACTGAAAATATGTCTTATATTCTAGGTTCTTCGAAGTAGCCACCTTTTGCTTTGATGACTGCTTTGCACACTCTTGGCATTCTCTTGATGAGCTTCAAGAGGTAGTCACCGGAAATGGTTTTCACTTCACTTGTGCCCTGTCAGGTTTAATAAGTGGGATTCTTGCCTTATAAATGGGGTTGGGACCATCAGTTGTGTTGTGTTGAAGTCTGGTGGATACACAGCTGATAGTCCTACTGAATAGACTGTTAGAATTTGTATTATGGCAAGAAAAAAGCAGCTAAGTAAAGAAAAATGAGTGGCCATCATTACTTTAAGAAATGAAGGTCAGTCAGTCCGAAAAATTGGGAAAACTTTGAAAGTGTCCCCAAGTGCAGTTGCAAAAACCATCAAGCGCTACAAAGAAACTGGCTCACATGAGGACCGCCCCAGGAAAGGAAGACCAAGAGTCACCTCTGCTTCCGAGGATAAGTTTATCCGAGTCACCAGCCTCAGAAATCACAGGTTAACAGCAGCTCAGATTAGAGACCAGGTCAATGCCACACAGAGTTCTAGCAGCAGACACATCTCTACAACAACTGTTATGAGGAGACTTTGTGCAGCAGGCCTTCATGGTAAAATAGCTCCTAGGAAACCACTGCAAAGGACAGGCAACAAGCAGAAGAGACTTGTTTGGGCTAAAGAACACAAGGAATGGACATTAAACCAGTGGAAATCTGTGGTTTGGTCTGATGAGTCCAAATTTGAGATCATTGGTTTCAACCACCGTGTCTTTGTGCGACGCAGAAAAGGTGAACGGATGGACTTTACATGCCTGGTTCCCAACGAGAAGCATGGAGGAGGAGGTGTGATGGTGTGGGGGTGCTTTGCTGGTGACACTGTTGGGGATTTATTCAAAATTGAAGGCATACTGAACCAGCATGGCTACCACAGCATCTTGCAGCGACATGCTATTCCATCCAGTTTGCGTTTAGTTGGACCATCATTTATTTTTCAATAGGACAATGACCCCAAACACACCTCCAGACTGTGTAAGGGCTATTTGAACAAGCGGGAGAGTGATGGGCTGCTACGCCAGATGACCTGGCCTCCACAATCACTAGACCTGAACCCAATCGAGATGGTTTGGGGTGAGCTGGACCACAGAGTGAAGGCAAAAGGGCCAACAAGTGCTAAGCATCTCTGGGAACTCCTTCAAGATTGTTGGAAGACCATTTCCAGTGACTACCTCTTGAAGCTAATCAAGAGAATGCGAAGAGTGCGCAAAGCAGTCATCAAAGCAAAAGGTGGCTACTTTGAAGAACCTAGAATATAAGACATATTTTCAGTTGTTTCACACTTTTTTGTTAAGTATATAATTCCACATGTGTTAATTCATAGTTTTGATGCCTTCAGTGTGAATGTACAATTTTCATAGTCATGAAAATACAGAAAAATCTTTAAATGAGAAGGTGTGTCCAAACTTTTGGTCTGTACTGTATATAACATAAAAAATCATTATAATTAATATTGAGCAAAATTAATTTCAGCCTATTTGTTCGGCCTCCACAACAGTCACAGTTTCTCATGTGGCTGTTTGGGAAAATTAATCTCCCACCCCTGCCCTATTATGTATAGTGCTGTGTTATGTATAGTGCTGTACACAAGGGAAAAATTTGTGCGGTGCGCTATGCACGCCACTATCTCTGTCATTTTCCATCTACATATGTGCACCAGAGCACCTGTGTGTTACATGACCTATCACATGATTTATCAAAGGGGATCATGTGACATGTCATGTGACACATCGGGTACCTAGGGGGGCCCACACCTTCTAAACTGACCGGGGCCCTGGCTATTCTTAATCCACCCTTGTTATAGCTACAAGGTACAAGGTATTATGGGGAAGCCCGCATGGTTACTTTCTGTTGCTGATGCAATCTTGTGCAATATGTAAACTGGCAGCGGGCATTTTTTGGGTGATTTGCGCAAATTCAATTGCAAATCATTTAAATTTACAGAGACCTACAAATTTTATAAAAATTTGACATGAATTTGATTGGCATTAAAGTGCTTCAATCTTCTCTATTGCCAATGATATGTGTAAGGTCATTGCATAAACATGCAATCTAATGGCTTAAAATGTTGCAGGTTTTAATTTTAGTTTTAATTACTCTGTCTACTCATTTTTAATGGTTGAGAAACTGACATGTACTCCACTGTTACATACATTTGGCAACATCACTGTATTATATCTATTACAATTTAGTGTTCAGACTACATTAAGAGTTAATAGAAATCTGCAATTCTTCATTTACAAGAAAGCAAAGGAAAATATATTGGAAAAGCATATATAAAAATATTGAACAGAAGTTATGCACATATAATAGATCAGTAGTATAATATATAGATAGATAGATAGATAGATAGATAGATAGATAGATAGATAGATAGATAGATAGATAGATAGATAGATAGATGGATAGATAGGTTAATGAATAGCTAGATAATATAGATAGGTAGATAATACATAGATAGAAAATAAATTGATAGATATATAATAGAAAGTTAATAGCTAGATAGATAAATCAATAGATAAATAGATAGTAACTAGATAATATAGATAGATAAATAAAAGATAGATAAAAGCTAAATCAATAAATAGATAAATAATATAGATAGAGAGATAGATAGATAGATAGATAGATATGGATAGATAGATAGATAGATAGATATAGATAGATAGATAGATAGATAGATAGATAGATAGATAGATATGGATAGATAGATAGATAGATAGATAGATAGATAGATAGATAGATAGATAGATAGATAGATAGATAGATAGATAGATAGATGATAATACATACAGGATTTTATATGTGATTGTTATTGACGCGCCCCCTGGGACATATTCCTTTTTGAGGGGAATACCCGGCACCGGATCAGATGGGGGGTTGTAGTCTCCGAGCGGCTGTGACCCGGTCCCGTGCCCAGGGCGTCAAGCTCAGTGTTATGTGGCAGCTTTACAGATGTTACTAAAGTTCTTTTGTGTCGACTACGCCACCCGTTGTGATGCGGTCACTGTGGCCGCCGCTGCAGCAGGGTCCGCTGAGGCTGATGGTGGATGCACAGCTTGGTGGGATAACCCCCAACGGGAGGGGTATAGCCTCAGAGGGGACAGGCGCAGAGGATGGGGGTTGTGGTGGTGCGATGCAGCCGGCAATGAAGACAGACTCGGGTTGTGCAGTTAAGGGTGTTTACTTACTGCTGATGTTGTACTGGTCACTCCAGCTGCTAGTGACCACCCGAGCCGTGCTGCGTCCACCAGGTCCTGGATCCAGCCAACCCCCAAACAAGTCCGGAGCGTGGCCCTGAGCTCTCCCTCTGTCCTTTCTTCTGCCGTCCCCACCAGTGATCCACCTAGGTCCAGCTCCCTCGGGCCTTCTGTTGGGACACCCTTGGCCCTGGGTTCCCTGACCCTTCATGTGGTGTGCCTTCGGGGTGAATGTGGTGGGTGACCGTGACAGACACTGCCCACGGTCTCCGGTCTCTGGCTGGGGAATGTCTTTGCCCCCACCAGCTTGGGTTCCGGTACCCTCTTGCTGACTCCTCACCCGGTGCTCTAATTTGGGTTCTTGGGTCCCTTCAGTCTTCCCCCTCTGGGTCTTTCTCTGCTCCACTCTCTCTCTCTCCAGGGCTGCTGTTTCCTTCTCTCTCCTCTCCAACTGACTTGTTCTCAGCGTCTGACCCTGATCTAAGTTGGTGCCCTCCTTATATATCCCTCTATGTGTGAGCTCAGGTGACCAGCACCCAATGAGCTCCTATCACTACCCAGACTGCTCCCCCTATCTGCCCCTACACTACATGGGATGTACCACCCCCCTCCCACTCCAGCCAGGAACAGGCTCGGTTGTACCTGCACATTTCTAAGTGGGAGTACCGTCGGCCTGCTCCTCTGGAATGGGATGTATGTAGTGCATGCAGTCTATCTGAGCTCAGTTCCACACTCCTTCCTTACCCGGGAGTGGAATATCACACCTCTGGGTTGAGGTGCAATACCCCTGTAGCAGCCGAATCCTCAGGGTGCTACATTCCCCCCTGGTAAACCACAGCACGTCCTCGGGCTGTAAGACATAAAACACCAAAACATACAAAATTTTTATATGAACATATAAAACATATAAACATTATATATATATAAAACTTTTTATATAAACATTCTCGTAGACTTCTCTTGTCTCTGGTTCCTCCTCCGGACACTGTGCAACGTGTGTCCGGGAAAAGTGCGACAGTCTCTTAGAAAAACTGGTTTTCCATAAAACCGGTAGGGGGCGCTTTAGGACGCGCAACTATTTACAGGGAAAGTTGGCCGCTCTCAGTCCTCGGCCAGGTAGAGGAAAGGGAATGGCTGCTCACAGTCCTCAGCCTGTAGGATGAAGGGGTTAACGGGTAAAACAGTTCACTGGTCCCAACGGGGACTATTTATATGTATCAACAGTTTCTTTGGTACCCGGTCGAGTAACTATTTACATCACTTCTCTGCCGCACTCAACGGCGTCTTCCTCCTGCTCTTTGCTTACAGCTGGTTGTTACTTCAGACCCGTCCGGCCATGTGAGCTGGCTGAACAAGTCCTCTCCCAGACGCGGCACCCTTGGTTTTACGGGTGCGGGCGCGGTGGTGGTGGCGCCCGGGTTGCCCAGGCCTTGCGGCCAGGCCTGGGGCACCTGGAAGGTGAAGGGCACCGTTAGGACGGCGGCGCCCTGGGCTACCTGGCCTTGCGGCCAGGCCGGAGGCTCCGCGGAGGTAGGGGGCGCTGTTGGTGGTGCGGCGCCCGGGGGTACTAGGCCTTGCGACCAGGCTGGTGGTACTTCCTGCTTTGTCACGCTCCGGGTCGGGGCGCGTGACGTCACAGGGGTCGCTGCGGCGGCTTCCGGTCGGGGCCTAGTCCATGGCGGTGACCTGGCGGCTACGGGCACAGCAGGGGGACTTTCGGGCTCTGCGACGGGGAGCTGGGGCAGGTAAGCGGTGTCACGGCTTGGGGTATAGGCGTCCCCTTTACCTGCCTCCATGCGTTCGGCTCCCTCCTCGGCGCCGTCTCCGGCCTTGGGTCCTCCCGCACCATCCTCAGAGGCGGTCTGCTTCCTCTTCCAGGGTAGCGTGCTCCGTTGACTGGTCTCTGCTTGCTGGGCCATCTCCCGGCTCCACTCCGCCAGTATCTCGCGCTGTACCCGGGCCATCCTCCGTGCGAGGCCCTCCAGGGCAGTTTGTGCACACTCCCGGTCTCGGGGGAGCTGCGCTAGGATCTCCGCTAGACCTAGCGGGGTTGTGGACTCTAGCAGGCTCCTGACCATCGGGTCGGTGCTGCTCTGCTCGGCTTCCGGCAGGCTCCTGGCCAGCGGGCCGGTGCTGCTCTGCCCTCCTTCCTCGGTCTCTAGCAGACTCCTGGCCAGCGGGCCGGTGCTGTTCTGCTTTCTCTCCATCTCCGGGTGAGCTCCTCCGCTACTCCTTGTTAGACCTCTTGCCTCCGGGTGCGCTCGCTCCAGACCGCTCCAAGCGACACCCATCTTCTCTCTTCTCTTTCGTCTCCTCCCACTTCGAGGGCGGTCCCGGGGCAACTCGGTGACTGTCAGCTCCAGGGGGAGTTCTTTCACGCTGACAGACACCTCCAGCATCACAGTCTCTGTTGGTGGGGGCGGTTTCCACCTTTGGCGCCATTTTCTGTCCTGGCCCACGATGGGAGGTGGCCTCTTGCCCTCCTTTGGCACGCCCATAATGGCGTCCGCTGCTCTTCCAAGGCGGGAAATCTGCGGTTTTGGCGGGAAGCGTCGCCCAGTGGCGGGAAACTCTGCAGATGGCGGGAACAAGCTGGAAATGGCGGACAATCGGCGGGAAACGACTGGTGATGGAGTCCGATGGCGTGGACCCTCCGGAACCGGCGGGAGACTTCTTTCTGAGGTAAACTTGCACTTTTCTTCAGGCACGCAGTACCCGGGTGTTGCGGGCACGTAATCCTGCCGACTACGCCAAAGTTGACGCGCCCCCTGGGACATATTCCTTTTTGAGGGGAATACCCGGCACCGGATCAGATGGGGGGTTGTAGTCTCCGAGCGGCTGTGACCCGGTCCCGTGCCCAGGGCGTCAAGCTCAGTGTTATGTGGCAGCTTTACAGATGTTACTAAAGTTCTTTTGTGTCGACTACGCCACCCGTTGTGATGCGGTCACTGTGGCCGCCGCTGCAGCAGGGTCCGCTGAGGCTGATGGTGGATGCACAGCTTGGTGGGATAACCCCCAACGGGAGGGGTATAGCCTCAGAGGGGACAGGCGCAGAGGATGGGGGTTGTGGTGGTGCGATGCAGCCGGCAATGAAGACAGACTCGGGTTGTGCAGTTAAGGGTGTTTACTTACTGCTGATGTTGTACTGGTCACTCCAGCTGCTAGTGACCACCCGAGCCGTGCTGCGTCCACCAGGTCCTGGATCCAGCCAACCCCCAAACAAGTCCGGAGCGTGGCCCTGAGCTCTCCCTCTGTCCTTTCTTCTGCCGTCCCCACCAGTGATCCACCTAGGTCCAGCTCCCTCGGGCCTTCTGTTGGGACACCCTTGGCCCTGGGTTCCCTGACCCTTCATGTGGTGTGCCTTCGGGGTGAATGTGGTGGGTGACCGTGACAGACACTGCCCACGGTCTCCGGTCTCTGGCTGGGGAATGTCTTTGCCCCCACCAGCTTGGGTTCCGGTACCCTCTTGCTGACTCCTCACCCGGTGCTCTAATTTGGGTTCTTGGGTCCCTTCAGTCTTCCCCCTCTGGGTCTTTCTCTGCTCCACTCTCTCTCTCTCCAGGGCTGCTGTTTCCTTCTCTCTCCTCTCCAACTGACTTGTTCTCAGCGTCTGACCCTGATCTAAGTTGGTGCCCTCCTTATATATCCCTCTATGTGTGAGCTCAGGTGACCAGCACCCAATGAGCTCCTATCACTACCCAGACTGCTCCCCCTATCTGCCCCTACACTACATGGGATGTACCACCCCCCTCCCACTCCAGCCAGGAACAGGCTCGGTTGTACCTGCACATTTCTAAGTGGGAGTACCGTCGGCCTGCTCCTCTGGAATGGGATGTATGTAGTGCATGCAGTCTATCTGAGCTCAGTTCCACACTCCTTCCTTACCCGGGAGTGGAATATCACACCTCTGGGTTGAGGTGCAATACCCCTGTAGCAGCCGAATCCTCAGGGTGCTACATTATTATATTATAAAGATAAAATGTTATTAATATTACAAAATAAGCAATATAATAATATTCTGCATTTTTTTCTATCATCAAGAGTGCCGATTGTCTTCACAGTTTATTAATAGAAAGTGTTTGTTGGTTTTCGAATGTTCTCAGTGCGAGTTATATTATTCTCAGGTTATCCACAACATGAAGAGAATAAGGAGTTGTCACTCTGAATCTGGAGGACGGAGAATGAACACACAGAGCTGCGTTCAGCTTTTCAATGCCTTTAAGTATATCCTGTTTGCCGTATAGCTGTTATCACACACAAGTGTCTTCCAGGCATGCTGCTTCTTGTACATGTTACAGCTGAAAAGACAGGACGATTCTTCTGCTGTGTTAAGACGTGGGAGCTCTGAACACGATTTGACTTCTACGCCTTTCGGGCACAACCAACGAACTTTGCTCCCTAAAAACCTCATTTGGCTCGTTCAAGAAGCCAAATCCCTCGCTCCTACATCCTATTTTGGTAACCCATCTGGAACACCCTGCCTGAGCCCTGTGCTTACTTGGACTTTAGGATACTAGGCTAAGAACACAGTGAGAGAGAGAGCAAGAAACACATATCACTTAATAAGAACAGACAGATATTGTCCACTAGCTGGGAAAATAGCCCTTTGTTTAGAAAAAACTAGAAAGAAAAGTAACAAGAATCTGAATCCTGGCTAAACACTGAATTTTAGAAGGTTGTGTCATTTTGATTGCTTCAAGCTGCTGAAATAAATTCTCTAGGTCTAAGTGCAAATGAAATATTATAGTGCGCACAAAGGTAAAAGTATATTGGTATCAGTCTCTAGGGGGAAAAAATGGATTGTGGGGGATTGGAATTTTTATGCTAAGATACCTGGCACTGAAAACGTTAATCAATCCCCAAATTTTTCCATATACATTAAAGCGATGGCGAGATTACAGTTTTATCGATCGTGTTGTTGCGTATTCTCACGGCTGTCCTTAGTCATGTGAAACCTGTTAGGTTATTCATCTCAGTTGAAGGGGGTGTTTTAGATGGCCTGACACCCACCGTTTTTAACAAACATGAATCTTAACATTTATGGGAGGAGAGGTGGGCCCGCACCAACAACCTGTGTGTCTTCGTGTCGGCTAGTTCAACAACCAGAGCAAGGATTGCCAAAGGATACCGGGTGCTTCACATGAATACAAGTCAATGGGAGTGAAGAGAAGAAGAGAAGTGTCACTCACTGGTCCTTTAGAATCCTTAATCTTTATTTACAATAGGATGGAGAGGGGGCGCCAATAGCACTGTTACCCAGACAAGTAGTGGTATAAAGGAAAAAGGATGCTCACCTTGGTGAGTTGTGAAATGCACAACTCATATGATGGTATAGTGGAGTGCTGCAGGAGACACCAAACCTCAAGGGTCCGAGTAACATAAGTTGTGGATGCAAGAAAGTGCCAATGATTCCGCGCTCCTCCGGGTCAGAAGAAGGGATGCATTACCCAGTGCTTGGTTAAGAGTCCATTTATTTAGAAGTTAAAATCAGACTTGTTTCGTGGACGTCCTGTCCACTTCATCAGTGCATAACTTCTAAATAAATAGACTCTTAACCAAGCATTGGGCAATGCATCCCTTCTTCTGACCCGGAGGAGCGCGGAATCATTGGCACTTTCTTGCATCCACACCTTATGTTAGTATTTATTTACAGCATTTAAAAATCAGCAGCAAGGAGGACGAAAGCACCACGGAGGACGACAGCTATTTCGCGCTGGCGTGCAGTTCAACGGGACCTGAGGTACAGGTAGGGGGAGGGAGCACACTAACATATGCTCAGCCCTCCCCTCCACTCCTGTGCACTCAAATATCCACTAACCAGAAACACACGTTTTGTGGAGATTTGATCGCACAGGTGTGGAGGGGAGGGCTGAGCATATGTTAGTGTGCTCCCTCCCCCCGACGAAATGACCATCGTCCTCCATGGTACTTTCTCCATCCTCGCTGCCAATTTTTAAATGCTGTAAATAAAGACTAAGTATTTTAAAGGACCGGTGAGTGCCACTTCTCATCTTCTCTTCACTCACAAAAGCTCTTAATCATGAATATTTTTTTTCCCCTATATTATTAAAGGCTAAGTTTTAAATTAATTATCTTTGGTGCTGTACAACATCCCTTTTTGGGCCATTGAAAGTATGAATCAATGCCTGGTTGTATTATTGGAGCCAGGTATATTCTTCAAAGATAGTTTGACCTGGCAGTAGACTATAGGGAGAGATGACACTAGTCTGGCACCACCCACAGCCAACTTCTCCCTGCACCGCTCCAGGTGATTAGCAGGTCTCTCCCATGTGTGTACTTAGCGACAGATCTGTCAATCACATGGAGCAGTAGTGGGACTAGTTTCGCTGAACTCATCTCATCTCTGGCCATGGTCCCCAGCCGGCTCTTCAAACTATATTTTCGGAATAATTTAGGGAAAAATATACCTGGCTGTAATCACGCAGCCAGGCTCTGATCCATGCTGACTGTGGTTCCCTTCTAAATAAAGGCAGCTGGGTCCCAGCCAATTAGAAACACTTAATACTCAGCACAGAAATAAGTTGGTTAAACCAAGTGGTACAGTCATGTGCATCTGAATGGCGCTCTGATTGGCTAATTACAAATAATTGATGGAGCAACCACGTGTAGTGTGACTCAAGTCTGGTGGCTGTTGCTGCTGAGAAGTGACAGCACAGCGGTGTCCCAGGATAAGTACATTGCAATTTGGTACTGTTCTTAGGCACCGAACTTTAGAGCACTTCTAGTTAGACATTGCAGGTAAGGTTGTTTGCAGAGTATACTGTACTGTATGACAATATACCATATGAACTGGGTAACAGAAGGCACTGCACCATTTGGAAGTTCTATCTGCTGGACAATAGATTGCCCCTCCATGCTGCTCATGATTGCTTTAGCCCTGTCCTTCTCACACACAGTAAATATAAATATATATTAATATTAAAGATATAAATAAGCATTTTCTGCTACTCATTTATACAAAGTAGTATAATAAAAATTGTTGTATGGGTATATAAATACAGGATATCATTGGTAAAGTGAGGAATGTGCTAAACTACTGGTAAGCCAGCCTGAAGAAGAGCATTATTGAAAAAGCCTATCCAGTATCCACAATATGTGCAGTGTATTCTGAGTATAGATCTCCTTGAATCATGCATTCACTTTTGCAGTATTCATTGGGTTAATGTGACTAAGTATTTAAAAAAGAAAATATTGTACATTCAGATATTTTAGCCACAAAGGTAAATTGCTGATACCCTTATCATTAGCAATTCCTGCTGCTTGCAAACAGCGACCAATCTATTCCTATATGCACCCACCCACAGGAGTCTTTTCAGCAAAGATTTTCTGCCGTGAGTAGAACAGAAGGAGGTCTGATTCAACTGCCTAATATACTTTTCTGTGCAGAAAATATGAGTTACTAGGGATATGTATGCACTATTACTGTAATTATAGTTTCTGTTCTTTACCAATGTACTGTTGGGAAATAGCCAAATAACCATCATTATTATCCTCTCCATATTACACTAGCGTATAAGAGAGTGTTATCCAGTGAAGGAGACAAACTAAACATACAATGATAACAATGAAAAAATCTGCAATCAAATAGAAGAGGCTATCACAATGAAAATAGGCAGAACTTTTATTATTTCACCCCCCATTTAACAGAACGGTAGTGCTCAGTAAATCCTCATTTACTGTCCATAGACAAAACTAAAGATTTTGAATATAGAAAAAATGGAGTCAGATTTAAAGCTTCAATAATGGCACCCACAAAAACTGAAATGGCCAAAGTTCTAATAACATCAATGGGGTCACTAACATCTGGGTGGCCACTTCATGGTGTGAAATACTGTTATATTAGAAGAAATATTGTTTAGATTCATTATATGAACTCGACATTCTTCTCTTTTATAGTTGGCGACACGTGGCATGCATACTCACCAGTTTTAGCATACTGTCTGTAGGCATAATAACTAGAGATGAGCGTTGTTCTACTCGAACTGTTCGCCAATCTCAAATTCGAGCTGTTTTGGGCGGTGTTCGAGCCGTTCGGCGAACACGAACAATTTGAGAAAAATTCGGCTGTTCGAGGTTATGTTCGATAACTGTTCGTGCACCAAAATCATAACTGGATTTTTTCTCAGTAATGATGAAAATTAATGTTAATACGCAGTTTGAGTGTACAGCGGGGTGGGGGGAGGGGCAGGGGATGGATCTCTGCAGGAACAATGAAGATCTCCATTTTTTTTTCTCTTTCCCGCATTTACAGTGGGGAGGTGCAATCTGTCAGCCTATCAGCAGCGCACACACGGAGCGAAGTGCTTTTTTTCACACAAGCAAGGGCATGTGTCATTGGCAGTGTATGTCACATGTCCTTGCCCTATAAGACCAAGCCATTTTCCCCGTCGCCACCATTTTCTCACTGCTGCAGCTGCGTGTTAGACGGCACCGCTGTTGCTGTGTGCGCTATACCTTGTTAATTTCAAGCCAATTTTCGCACAAATCTACAGATAGCTTGGGAGTAGGGAATAGTTGTGATTGCAGTCCTTTTAAGGACTAGGTTACAGCATTTCCTACGACTTTTATCAGGGAGGTCTGTGCTCTTAAATAGATAGATTGTGGGAGTAAAGACTAATTGTAATTGGAGTCCTTTTCAGGACTAGGTTACATGAGTTCCTATCAGTTTTTGCCAGGCAGGTCTGTGCCAGTGCTGTGCAAGTTTTTTTCACAGCATTTGGCTGAATCTAGCAAAGCTAATCCTTTTTGGCCTATTGCAGAGTGTGTTAGTCAGTGGAGTAGCCTATCTGTGTTGCAAGATATACCACCTGTGTATAGAATACCAATTTTTTTACTGCACCTAGTGAAGTAAAATCTTTTGGGCATAGCATCATTCTATTAGTCCATCTATACTGACCTCCATCAGGTTGCAAATTAAAACTAATTTTTATCTGCATCTACAGTACCTCTGAAAAAATATTTGGGCTTCTAGCAGTGTGTGGGACTTGTTCTATTAGTCCATCTATACTGACCTCCATCAGGTTGCAAACTGAATATATTTTTTTCTGCATCTACCTCTGAAAAAATATTGGGCTTCTAGCTGTGTGTGGGTCTTGTTCTATTAATCCATCTATACTGACCTCCATCAGGTTGCAAACTGAATATATTTTTTTCTGCATCTACCTCTGAAAAAATATTTGGCCTTCTAGTAGTGTGTCGGACTTTCTCTATTAGTCCATCTATACTGACCTCCATCAGGTTGCAAATTAAAACTAATTTTTATCTGCATCTACAGTACCTCTGAAAAAATATTTGGGCTTCTAGCAGTGTGTGGGACTTGTTCTATTAGTCCATCTATACTGACCTCCATCAGGTTGCAAACTGAATATATTTTTTTCTGCATCTACCTCTGAAAAAATATTGGGCTTCTAGCTGTGTGTGGGTCTTGTTCTATTAATCCATCTATACTGACATCCATCAGGTTGCAAACTGAATATATTTTTTTCTGCATCTACCTCTGAAAAAATATTTGGCCTTCTAGTAGTGTGTCGGACTTTCTCTATTAGTCCATCTATACTGACCTCCATCAGGTTGCAAACTGAATATAATTTTTTTCTGCATCTAGCTCTGAAAAAATACTTGGCCTTCTAGTAGTGTGTCGGACTTTCTCTATTAGTCCATCTATACTGACCTCCATCAGGTTGCAAATTAAAACTAATTTTTATCTGCATCTACAGTACCTCTGAAAAAATATTTGGGCTTCTAGCAGTGTGTGGGACTTGTTCTATTAGTCCATCTATACTGACCTCCATCAGGTTGCAAACTGAATATATTTTTTTCTGCATCTACCTCTGAAAAAATATTGGGCTTCTAGCTGTGTGTGGGTCTTGTTCTATTAATCCATCTATACTGACCTCCATCAGGTTGCAAACTGAATATAATTTTTTTCTGCATCTAGCTCTGAAAAAATATTTGGCCTTCTAGTAGTGTGTCGGACTTTCTCTATTAGTCCATCTATACTGACCTCCATCAGGTTGCAAATTAAAACTAATTTTTATCTGTATCTACATTACCTCTGAAAAAATATCTGGGCTTCTAGCTGTGTGTGGGACTTGTTGTATTAGTCCATCTATACTGACCTCCATCAGGTTGCAAACTGAATATATTTTTTTCTGCATCTACCTCTGAAAAAATATTTGGCCTTCTAGTAGTGTATCGGACTTTCTCTATTAGTCCATCTATACTGACCTCCATCAGGTTGCAAATTAAAAATAATTTTTATCTGCATCTACAGTACCTCTGAAAAAATATTTGGGCTTCTAGCTGTGTGCGGGACTTGTTGTATTAGTCCATCTATACTGACCTCCATCAGGTTGCAAACTGAATATATTTTTTTCTGCATCTACCTCTGAAAAAATATTTGGCCTTCTAGTAGTGCGTCGGACTTTCTCTATTAGTCCATCTATACTGACCTCCATCAGGTTGCAAATTAAAAATAATTTTTATCTGCATCTACAGTACCTCTGAAAAAATATTTGGGCTTCTAGCAGTGTGTGGGACTTGTTCTATTAGTCCATCTATACTGACCTCCATCAGGTTGCAAACTGAATATATTTTTTTCTGCATCTACCTCTGAAAAAATATTAGGCTTCTAGCTGTGTGTGGGTCTTGTTCTATTAATCCATCTATACTGACCTCCATCAGGTTGCAAACTGAATATATTTTTTTCTGCATCTACCTCTGAAAAAATATTTGGCCTTCTAGCAGTGTGTCGGACATTCTCTATTAGTCCATCTATACTGACCTCCATCAGGTTGCAAATTAAAACTAATTTTTATCTGCATCTACAGTACCTCTGAAAAAATATTTGGGCTTCTAGCAGTGTGTGGGACTTGTTCTATTAGTCCATCTATACTGACCTCCATCAGGTTTCAAACTGAATATAGTTTTTTCTGCATCTACCTCTGAAAAAATATTGGGCTTCTAGCTGTGTGTGGGTTTTGTTCTATTAATCCATCTATACTGACCTCCATCAGGTTGCAAACTGAATATATTTTTTTCTGCATCTACCTCTGAAAAAATATTTGGCCTTCTAGTAGTGTGTCGGACTTTCTCTATTAGTCCATCTATACTGACCTCCATCAGGTTGCAAACTGAATATAATTTTTTTCTGCATCTAGCTCTGAAAAAATATTTGGCCTTCTAGTAGTGTGTCGGACTTTCTCTATTAGTCCATCTATACTGACCTCCATCAGGTTGCAAATTAAAACTAATTTTTATCTGCATCTACAGTACCTCTGAAAAAATATTTGGGCTTCTAGCAGTGTGTGGGACTTGTTCTATTAGTCCATCTATACTGACCTCCATCAGGTTGCAAACTGAATATATTATTTTCAGCATCTACCTCTGAAAAAATATTGGGCTTCTAGCTGTGTGTGGGTCTTGTTCTATTAATCCATCTATACTGACCTCCATCAGGTTGCAAACTGAATATAATTTTTTTCTGCATCTAGCTCTGAAAAAATATTTGGCCTTCTAGTAGTGTGTCGGACTTTCTCTATTAGTCCATCTATACTGACCTCCATCAGGTTCCAAATTAAAACTAATTTTTTTCTGCATCTACAGTACCTCTGAAAAAATATTTGGGCTTCTAGCTGTGTGTGGGACTTGTTGTATTAGTCCATCTATACTGACCTCCATCAGGTTGCAAACTGAATATATTTTTTTCTGCATCTACCTCTGAAAAAATATTTGGCCTTCTAGTAGTGTGTCGGACTTTCTCTATTAGTCCATCTATACTGACCTCCATCAGGTTGCAAATTAAAAATAATTTTTATCTGCATCTACAGTACCTCTGAAAAAATATTTGGGCTTCTAGCTGTGTGCGGGACTTGTTGTATTAGTCCATCTATACTGACCTCCATCAGGTTGCAAACTGAATATATTTTTTTCTGCATCTACCTCTGAAAAAATATTTGGACTTCTAGTAGTGTGTCGGACTTTCTCTATTAGTCCATCTATACTGACCTCCATCAGGTTGCAAATTAAAACAAATTTTTATCTGCATCTACAGTACCTCTGAAAAAATATTTGGGCTTCTAGCTGTGTGTGGGACTTGTTGTATTAGTCCATCTATACTGACCTCCATCAGGTTGCAAACTGAATATATTTTTTTCTGCATCTACCTCTGAAAAAATATTTGGCCTTCTAGTAGTGTGTCGGACTTTCTCTATTAGTCCATCTATACTGACCTCCATCAGGTTGCAAATTAAAAATAATTTTTATCTGCATCTACAGTACCTCTGAAAAAATATTTGGGCTTCTAGCTGTGTGCGGTACTTGTTGTATTAGTCCATCTATACTGACCTCCATCAGGTTGCAAACTGAATATATTTTTTTCTGCATCTACCTCTGAAAAAATATTTGGCCTTCTAGTAGTGTGTCGGACTTTCTCTATTAGTCCATCTATACTGACCTCCATCAGGTTGCAAATTAAAACTAATTTTTATCTGCATCTACAGTACCTCTGAAAAAATATTTGGGCTTCTAGCAGTGTGTGGGACTTGTTCTATTAGTCCATCTATACTGACCTCCATCAGGTTGCAAACTGAATATATTTTTTTCTGCATCTACCTCTGAAAAAATATTGGGCTTCTAGCTGTGTGTGGGTCTTGTTCTATTAATCTATCTATACTGACCTCCATCAGGTTGCAAACTGAATATATTTTTTTCTGCATCTACCTCTGAAAAAATATTTGGCCTTCTAGTAGTGTGTCGGACTTTCTCTATTAGTCCATCTATACTGACCTCCATCAGGTTGCAAATTAAAACTAATTTTTATCTGCATCTACAGTACCTCTGAAAAAATATTTGGGCTTCTAGCAGTGTGTGGGACTTGTTCTATTAGTCCATCTATACTGACCTCCATCAGGTTGCAATCTGAATATAGTTTTTTCTGCATCTACCTCTGAAAAAATATTGGGCTTCTAGCTGTGTGTGGATCTTGTTCTATTAATCCATCTATACTGACCTCCATCAGGTTGCAAACTGAATATATTTTTTTCTGCATCTACCTCTGAAAAAATATTTGGCCTTCTAGTAGTGTGTCGGACTTTCTCTATTAGTCCATCTATACTGACCTCCATCAGGTTGCAAATTCAAAATAATTTTTTTCTGCATCTAACCCAGCCAATAGTTTTGGCCTAATACCACAGTTTGGCCACTCAGCTCTGCTCGGTTACCATCCATTGTTTTTTTGTGCAAACAACTCCAGAGTTGTGAATTAGTTAACCACCAAAATGAGTGGAAAAAGGCCTGCTGCTGGTGGAAAGGGGAATAGGCGTGTTGGGAAGGGGAAAAAAGGTTGTGTCCGTGGGGTAGGTGTTAAAGCAACAGTAACATCTGCAGAAGAAAGACCATCTTCCAGCCAAACTAAAATGTCTACTTCTTTTAGCGGACAATGTGATAAGATCCCTTTCTTACGGCCACGCCAATCGCTACAAATTCCAGATGAGGCACAAAAACAGCAGGTGCTTCAACGGATATCAAGTGCTCCTTTAAGTGGGCTCTCCTCCACATCAACTTCAACATCACAAATACTCCAGTCCTCAAAGGTGTCACCCCAATCGCACTTGCTTCCTCACAGCTCCCAAATCTCCAGCTGCCCGTCTGAGTATGAGGTAGAACAGATGGTTGAGTCTGCAGAGCTGTTTACTCATACTATAGCCTGGGAATCAGAGGTCGACTCCAGCGCTTCTGTGAATCCAGACGAGGAAATGATCTGCACTGATGCCCAGAATCTTTATGAGTCGGATCCAGGACCAGACGCAGAAGGTTCTGACCATAATGTAGACCCTCATTCCCAAACTGTAACTCCTGTTGGTGGAGACAATGAGGAAGACGATGATAAGACTCAAATACCTGATTGGAGCGACAACTTTAGTTTTTTGTCAGGGCAGGAACAGGTTGGCTCTGAGGACGACGGGTGTGATAACGCACAGGGTGATGATGATGAGGTCGGAGATCCCACTTACTGTCAACCCACAGTCAGCCAAGAGATGAGGTCAGCAGAGGAGGTGGAGGAAGATGCTAGTGACGACGAGGTCAGGTTGCGCCTTCCTGGACAGAGACGTAGTACTGGAAGCACGTCAACAACTGCATCCTCAAACACAACTCTGCCTCTCACCACAAGTCGTGGTGGCTCTTCAGGTCGCATGGGTGCTAAGCCTTGCATAGCCTGGGCATTTTTTCAGATCGATAAAGATGACCCAACTCGTGTTATCTGTAACATTTGTCAGCAAAAGCTAAGTAGAGGCCAAAAAATACATAGTTTGAGTACTTCATGCATGAACCGGCACATGGACATGAAGCATAAGTTGCAGTGGGAAGCTCAGTGTGCTACAATGCGGTCTAGCCGGCCGGGCCAACCACCGTCTGCCATATCTTGTGCATCCGCGGCCTCTTCATCCTCTGTGACTGGGGGGACAGCAGTCACACCTGTTTTGGGGCGCAGACCTGCCACCTCTTTACCCGCAACCGCCAGCGTGATTGTCAGGTCATCATTTTCTTTGGAGGTGGTAACACCAGCTGGTGTTGAGCGCTGTCCGACATCGATAGCACCACCTTTGGATGAAGGCAACCTAACATGTCCGCCTGCATCTTCCTCACAGACCGGCAGTTTGCCGGGGACACCCTTATCAACCCCGTCTAAGCACAATAGCGAGCCCTCGGCCCCTCAGATGTTGACAAGTAAAAGACCATTTCCTCCTAGCCATGAGAAAGCTAAGAGGTTGAATTTCACCATCTGCAAGCTCTTGGCTACAGAAATGCTGCCTTTCCGCCTGGTGGACACAGAGGATTTTCGAGACCTTATGTCCGTCGCAGTGCCCCAGTACCAGATGCCCAGTCGGCACTACTTCTCAAAGAAAGGTGTGCCTGCGCTCCACCAGCATGTCGCACACAACATCACCGCTTCTTTGAGAAACTCTGTGTGTGACAGGGTGCATTTCACCACAGACACTTGGACGAGTAGGCATGGACAGGGGCGTTACATGTCGCTGACTGGGCACTGGGTAACTATGGTGACAGCAGGACAAGGGGCTGCTGTCCAAGTCTTGCCGTCCCCACGAGTTGTGCGTCAATCCTCTTTATGTCAAAGTTCCTCCACTGCTTCTGCCTCCTCAACCTCCTCTCGGTCTTCCACCTGCACCCAAAGCCTGTCTGGTCATGCCACAAGCTTTCTAACTGCGCAGAAGGGATCCTGCACACCTCCTTACTATGCTGGCAGTAGGGCTCAACGTCATCAGGCGGTTTTTACATTGAAATATCTGGGAAATGTGAGTCACACAGCTGAGGAGTTGTGGTCAGCTCTGGAGAACCAATTTCATGAATGGTTGTCTCCACTGGACCTGAAACCAGGGAAGGCCGTGTGCGACAATGCTGCAAACCTGGGTGCGGCCCTTCGCCGGGGCAATGTCACACACGTGCCTTGTATGGCTCACGTGTTGAACCTGGTTGTCCAGCAATTTTTAGCCCACTATCCCAGACTAGATGGCCTTCTGCAGAGGGCACGGTCGCTGTGTGCTCACTTCCGCCGTTCGCATCCCGCAGCTCAGCGACTTACATCTCTACAGAAGTCGTTGGGCCTGCCACTTCACCGGCTAAAATGCGATGTGCCTACCCGGTGGAATTCAACTCTGCACATGTTGCAGCGACTGTGGCAGCACCGACAAGCCCTGGTGCAATACGTTCTGACGTATAGCCTGGGCCAACGAGATTCAGAGGTGGGGCAAATCACGCTGGAGGAGTGGTCTCAGATCAGGGACCTATGCACCCTTCTGCACAGTTTTGAAATGGCGACGAAGATGTTTAGTGCTGACGATGCCATTATCAGCATGACTATTCCGGTGATTTACATGCTGGAGCACATGTTAAACAGAATTCGGAGTCAGGTGGTGGCACAAGAGGAGGTGGAGGAAGTAGAGGAGGAGGAGTTGTATGCGGAAGGGCTAACATCTGCAAGGTCCAGAAGGTCGGCAGCACCAAGGCGGCAGGCATGTGAGGGTGGGGGAGATGGTTTTACCAGGGCGCATGGTAGCAGCCAAACTAGTGAGGAAGGTGCAGGAGCCCAGGAAGAAGTGGAGGACGAACTGATGGAAGACTCATCAGATGAGGGAGACCTTGATCACATTTCTGTTGTGCGAGGTTGGGGGGAGAGGACAGAGGAAGGAAGCATGATTGTTACCTCGCCACCAACACAACAGGGACTTGGTGCTCCTGGATGCGCAACACACATGAGTGCCTTCTTGCTGCACTACCTGCAACATGACCCTCGAATTGTGAGAATTAGAAATAATCCTGACTACTGGGTTGCCACACTGTTAGATCCCCGGTACAAAAGTAAATTTGCAGAAATTATTCCTGCCATAGAAAGGGATGCACGCATGCAGGAGTATCAGCAGAGACTGTTGCAGAATCTTACATGTGCTTTTCCACAAAATACCAGTGGTGCACGTAGTGAATCTCACAGTTCCAACTTGCCAACCGTGGGACCGTCAAGTGTTCAGCACTCAAACCGTAACAGAACCACAGTATCTGCTGGTAACATCAATTTTGCGGAATCATTTCACCACTTTTTTAGCCCATCCTTTGCAAGGCCACAGGAGACAAGAAGTCTGACACATAGTCAACGCCTAGAGACGATGGTAGAGGAGTATCTCCAAGTAAACATTGAAGCCACGACTGTGTCACTGGACCCTTGCACTTTTTGGGCTTCCAATCTGGATAAATGGCCGGAGCTAGCCACTTACGCCTTGGAGATCTTGTCATGCCCCGCAGCCAGCGTTCTGTCTGAACGTGTGTTCAGCGCTGCTGGTGGTGTGCTGACAGATAAGCGCACGCGGCTCTCCACTGATAATGTAGACAGACTCACGTTCATAAAGATGAACAAATCATGGATCCGAAACGACTTTTCTACCCCTGTGTCATCCTGGGGAGAGTAAAAGCTTGATGATTGGTTAAAATCACCCTACCAAACGTTTTAAGCTTTCAAATTACTAGTCATGTTTATCTGTATCTTGACTGGAAAATAATTTGGGCTTTGTAGCAGTGTGCAGCACTGATCCTATTAGGCCATCTATAATAAGCTCCACCAGATTTAAAATTAAAAATAATTTTTAGCTGCATCTAGCCCGGAAAATAATTTTGGGGCTCCGAGATGCGCAAGACACATAAGTGCCTTCTTGCTGCACTACCTGCAGCATGACCCTCATATTGTCAGAATTCGAAGTAATCATGACTACTGGGTTGCCACACTCTTAGATCCCCCAAACTTTTCGATCAACCTTTTCATTTTAATAAAGACCAAAAAAATGGTCATTTTTGAAATTATAAGCATTAGCAGGTTGTTAGAAACTGAAATCAAACAGTTTTCAACTCAAAACTTTATTCTAGGTGATGTTACATTTTCAC
The DNA here is from genome assembly GCF_046119375.1 of Phyllobates terribilis. Classification (NCBI taxonomy): domain Eukaryota; kingdom Metazoa; phylum Chordata; class Amphibia; order Anura; family Dendrobatidae; genus Phyllobates; species Phyllobates terribilis. The sequence goes on along the minus strand of NW_027362762.1, from coordinate 484,111,512 downwards.
ATAGGACCCCTTGTTCGAAAGGAGCTTCTGAACTCTCTCGTCCATTGAATTTGTCAGGTTTTGGATGGTTTCTGCTTCAATTGTTTTGCATGAGGACAGAATACCCTCCCAGAGCTGTTGCTTAGATGTGAACTGCCTCCCGCCATCATAGACACTCCTTTTAATGATGCTCCAAAGGTTCTGAATGGGGTAGAGGTCAGGGGAGCATGGGGGTCACACCATAAGTTTGTCCCCTTTTATGCCCATATCAGCCAGAGATGCAGATGTTTTATGTGCAGCATGAGATGGTGCATTATCATGCAGAAAAATGATCTTGCTGTGAAATACACGGTTCTTCTTCTTGAACCATGGCAGGAAGTGCTGTTTGAGAAAATCCACATACATTATGGAGTTCATCTTTAGCGCCTTCAGGGATCCTAAAGGGGCCGACAATCTCTCTCCCCATGATTCCAGCCCAAAACATTACTCCACCTCCTCCTTGTTGGCGCTGTAGCCGTGTTTGCGTGGGGTGTCCATCAACCAGCCATCCTCCACTCCATCCATCTGGACCATCGAGCGCTGCACGGCACTCATCCGTGAACAAAACAGTTTTGAAATCAGTCTTCATGTAATGTTTGGCCCACTGGAGCCGTTTCTGCTTGTGTGAAGTGGATAGAGGAGGTCGACAGGATGGCGTATGCACAGCTGCAAACCTCTGAAGGACCCTGCATCTTGTTGTTCGGGGGACGTTGGAGGCACAAGCAGCTTCAAAAACTTGTCTGCTGCTATGACAAGGCTTTTTTGCCGCTGCTCTTTCAACCTGACGTAATTGCCTGTAGGAAAGAGTCCTCAATTTGCCCTTATCAGCACGCACACGTGTGTACTGTGAATCAGCTACATACTTCTTGATTGCCAAGACACTTCATCCTGATCATCGCACAATGTTGATTGTAGTCATGCCTTGACCTAAACACTCCATAATTTGTTGCTTCTCAGCAGCCGACACATCCTTTTTCTTTCCCATTTTGGCAGAAAATGTAGGCTGCTTAATAATGTGAGAGAGCCTTCTTAAGTAGTCTTGCCTTTCATTGGACACACCTGCCAAACTAATTAGCACAGGTGTCTGCAATTGCTTACAGTGATATAAAGAGCCCTGACACACATCACCATCAATGAGTTTAACTGACAAACAAACAAATTCTTCCCTTATCACTCCTAAACACTTTTTGCATAATAATTTGGAACGCAGTGTACATGTGCTTTTCCACAAAACACCAGTGGTTCACGTAGTGAATCTTACAGTTCTAACTTGCCAACCGTGGTCTGTATGGAATTGTTCAATAAAGGGCCCAAAATTAAGATAACATAGATGGGAGAGGTCTCTATGAATAGGAATTCCTAAGTATTTGATACCCTGTGAGGGCCAGGCAAAGGGAAAGTTGGACTGGATGGAATCCTATATGGATTTGGGGAGGGAGACATCGAGGGCCTCAGACTTCGCTGCATTGATTTTAAAATTTTACCATGTAACAAAGTGATCTATTTCAGCCATAACAGCATGGATGGATATATGTGATTGAGTGATATATACTAGGACATCATCAGCAAATAGAGAGCACTTGTACTCGGTGCCTCCCACCTCAATCCACCTAATATTGGGGTCATGGCGAATTGATGAGAGCAGGTGCTCCGTCACTAGGATGTATAAGAGAGGGGACAGAGGACATCCCTGCCTTGTCCCATTGGTGATTGTGAAAGGTGATGAAAATGTTTTGACGCACCCCCTGGGCCTTGGGACACCCGGAGCTGGACCCTTTTTGGTGGATGCTGGTGGTTGTAGTCTTCGTGGCGGCGACCCGGTTCCGTGGCTCAGGGCGGTCAAACCAGTGGCGGAACTATTTATGTGGTTTTGATGTTTAAATGTCCGACTACGCCACCCGTGGATTGCGGTCAGAGTGAACCGCCGCTACAGGGCAGACCGCTGAGGCTGGTGTTGTGGGTGCAGCAGAGCGTAGCATAACTCCCCACGGGAGGAGTATAGCCTCAGGGCAGTGTATGCGGAGGATGGGGGTGATGGTGCAGGGCAGCAGCAGTAACGACACGGAGTCAGTGATGCAGTCCAGGGCCTTTACTCACAGTTCTTATTATCCAGACCACGTCTGCAGGTAACGGCTGCCCACGTCGTACTGTGCTCACCAGGTGAGGGGCTCAGACAACTCCCAGATAACTTTGGAGCACTTCACAGGACCCCCTTTGTGTGTCCTTTGTCTGGCCTTTCTTACCAACACTTCTGTCCGGCTGCCTCGGGCCTCCTCTTGGTAAACTTGGCGCCAGTTTCCCTGACCCTATGTGGTGCCTTCCTAGCGGGTGTAGCGAGGGGCTGCGCCACATAAAATGTCAGAGCCTCCGGTTTCTAGCTGAGGGTCGTTTCCTGCCTCCACTAGTTCGGGGACCGGTCTCCCCCTTTGGCCTGACCCCTCCACGCAGGTGGATTCGGGCGTGCGGTGGCGACTCGCCCGTCCGCACCCCTGGGATCCCTTCATTCCTCGTTCCTGGAGCCTTCTCCGCTCCTCTTCCTTCCTTCTCCCTCTTCCAGGCCTGGGCCTCTGTTACTAGGCCCGCCTCCGGAGCAGAGCTCATGCAGAGCCCCTGCTCCCTGCCACTTCTGCTCAGACTTCTCTGCACTGAACTAAGATGGTGCCCACCTTTTATACTCCCTTCTCAATGCACCCAGGAACTGCTTCCTCCCTGATCCTGCACTACAGGGTTCCCCTTCCTCAGTGTTCCCTCCCCCCACTCCAGCCAGGGACAGGGACTGTCGTGCCCATCTCAGGGGCATATTGGTCGCCCTGCCCCACGGCAATGTGGTGTAATGCATGCAGGTGTCAGGTCCTGATCCACACTCCATCCTTACCTGAGAGTGAGATATCACACCTCTGGGTGAGTTGCAATACGTCTGTAGCAACCGAGCCCTCAGGGTGCTACAGTTCCATTTATCTTCAGCCTAGGTGACGTATTGCGATACAGGGCCGTGATTTTGGCTATAAAAGGGTCCCCTAGACCCCTACCCCAAGCTTTTTAAGAGAATCATATATGGCGTGCCAGGAGACTCTATGGAATGCTTTCTCAGCATCCAACGAGAGTATCTAATTACAAATTTTTAACTGCATCTAGCCCAGGAAATACTTTGTGCCTAGTAGCAGTGTCTGCTAGTCAGCGGATTATCCCGGCTGTTAAGCAAGCTACACCACCTGTAGTTTAGACACTTAATTTTTTCAAAGGAAATGCTTCGGGACCATGGGATACTCAGTGAAGAGCATCAGGAGGCACCCCAAGGCATAGGGGCTGGGACTGGCAGTAGGATGCCTTGCGGTGGACAGCCGAGCTCGATCCTTATAAAAGCTTTTTAACTGCAGCAGCTTTAGTGGACGCTACTGGAGCTGGAATTACGCGGCTGCTGGCATGAGACTTGCCCTCCAATAGATCCTTGTAAATGGATTTAAAGTGTATTCATTCAAATTAGAGAGACAATTTAAATTAAAAAGCTTAGAGCTGCCTCCACCACAGGGGGGCTCGCTCGACCCACCAGCGGACAGGCACCAGTATTGGGAGAGGGGGGCTGGCCATCAGGGTTCACCGCGGCTCTGGCACAAACCCGGCGACACGGAGGTGGCACGGGCAGGAGCGGACTGGCCGTGTCGGCTTCTCACTTTTTGGATTTTAGAAGGGCATGACATGCCTATATCTGTGTCTCCCCCTCCTTTTACTCCTCCACCTCTTTTATTTTCGCATGACTATATGTACTTGTCACTTTTCCATGTGTTAGTTGTGTCTTCTGAGCAGTTTGTCAGCTTTTGGACACCTTTGAAGGTGTTTTCTATGTGTTTCTATGTGTTTTTGTTTGCCTGCCATTGGTTTTAACGGTGTTCGAAGGTGTTCGACGAACAGTTCGACGAACAGTTCGGCGAACACACGGGTGTTCGACGAACCGAACCGAACTCGAACACTACGGGGGTGGCTCAACACTAGTTCCTATGAGGTTAACATTTTCTTTGCAGCAAGAATTGACCAGCATGTTGTCGTGTTCTGGCCATCCAAAGTAATTTAAACCTCCAAGAAACCCAAATATGAACACAACCTGCACAATCTCTTCTGACATCTTTAAAATATATTTCACATAAGAAAGGGTAAATGTGTCACCCTACCTGGATGCCACAAGTGTAATAAAGCTGTGTCTGAGAGCAAGGGGGAGGTTCTCTGGTCAGGGGAACATTAGCATGCAATGCCTCCTGTCTCAGGCCAGTAGGGGGAGCAGGCTGCCCCTATAAAAGCTGGTACTGGGGACAGGGTTAGGGAGAACTGGATTGCCTGTCTCAGCTTTGAGACGTGTCCCAGAGTGGAGCAGGGACAGAAAGTTGCATTGTAACCTAAGAGGAAGTGTGGCAGTAGGAGAGAGCCACAAGCCAGAGACAAGAGGCGCAGTGAGCCTGTCTTGGCAGAGAAAAGACTTAACTTTACCAGACTTTGGTGTCTGAGGCTGGAAGGATTCCACATCCCCCAGCAGAGAACCAGCCCGCAAGGGACTGTACATTCCTTGGCCTAGGAAGCCTGGAGGCCCTGCCACAACCGAAGGGACCAGTAAAGCCGTACAAGGCTGGGAGCAGAAAGGAACCCACGTCGCAGGCCATACAGGCGAGAAAGCACGGAAAGCTCGGAAACGTGGGCTGTTATCCTATCAGGAGGAGATAGTCAGAAGGAGCGCAGAAAGCACGGTAGGCCTACACCCTCACCCTGACCAGGGCCAATTTCCCCGTTGCTCTCAGACATCCAGGTCCCCTCCTATCTGGGACTGTTTGTGGGTCAGTTTACCTGTTAGTAAAGACCCTGGACTGCAACCTGTTGTCTGTGTGCTCCTTGCTCCTCCAGCACTACCATCACTCCCACCATCCACTATACTGCCCTGGGGCCGCACTCTTCCCGTGGGGAGTCACACTACCATAGCTGCACACCTCATCAGCCCCAGCGGTCTGCATGCAGCGGCGGTTCCTAATAACCGCAATCCACGGGTGGCGTAGTCGGACATAATCAATATAACGGACTACCACTGGCCTGACCACCCTGAGCCATGGAACCGGATTGCCACTACTACTCCCATCGTTCCCTATTGCCCGGATCCGAGTGCCCCACGGCCCAGGGGGCGAGTCATAAACATACATCAACATTTCTATAGGAAATCCTTCTCTCTTCATTGTACCAAGATCTGATCCTCCTTTTGAATAAATAAGATGCGTAGATCAGTTCAGGGCTATGGGAATGTCCCATGTGTCCTATTTTGCAGATGACCCTAGCATAATCTAATTTCTTGTGCCTAGAAGGTTCCGCCATCAGACGCCATCTTGGACCGTTTCCCGCCGTCTTCTGCCGTCTTCCCGCCATCCGCAGCTGTTTCCCGCCATCGGACGCCATCTTCAGGACGCCGCGCGGGAAGAAGAGGGGCGTGGACGTCAAAACCGTGCGAGATCCGAAGGTCCGCCCCACGCTCCGACGCTGCGCAAGGTCCTGGAAGGGAGAGAGAGCGACGCTGACGTCATCAGGACGCGACGCCAGGTCCTCGTCCATAGCAGCAGCAGCGGAGCCGCGGCCTACAGAAGAGGATCGTCGGAAGGTAGGCCACACTTCACTAGGGGGGGAGGAAGATGTCGGACACAGAGGCGCCCATTACCACCAACGCAGCTGCAGCAGCGGTGATGCCCTTTTCCCTGCCCTACATCCCTGGAGCGGCCTGGCTGCCCAAATACTCAGGGGAGCCCCATGCCCTAACTGACTTCAAGGAAAGGCTATACAGTTTGTTACAGGTTTACCCCCTGACAGAGGAACAGAAGGTCAGCATACTAACAGGGCAGTTAACTGGCGCAGCCCAGAGGGAGGTAAAATCATTGTCCATTGAGGAGAAAGGGACTGTGAAGGGTATTCTGGCCCGGAAGCGGGGTACCTTTGATACACGTACCTCCGCTGAAATTAAAATGAGGTTCTATGGATGTAAGCAGCGGGCACAGGACAGCATCAGAGACTATGCCCTAAATCTGCAGGAAGCCTTGAGGGCTATTCAACAAACTGACCCTGGCAGTGTGCAGGAAACCGATAAGCTGCTAACAGAACAATTCATAGAGGGTCTGCTGTCCAGCGCCCACAGGGCCCAGCTGCGCCTCATGTTCTTTCAGAACCCCGACCTGACCTTTGCCCAATTTAAGGACAGGGCCATAAGGGTGCTCCGTGAATCTGCAACCAGTGGCGCTATAAACCCCCAGCGCCCTGCTATCACCTACCACCAGGAGGCGGCGCCCTCCTCTATGGACTCCGTGGAGGCTGATGCACAGGCCCTGAACCAAGCCCCGTCGAAAGGCCTGCACCACCAAGTCCAGGAGCTGACCAGGAGCGTCGCGGCGTTGACCAGGACTGTCCAGGCGTTGCAAGTGGACCCGTCAAGACCCATCGAGCTGGCTTCAAGTCCGGAGGATGTCCCGTGGCGTCGACAGAGGAGGATCCCGTCGTTCCGAGGGAGGCCCACAGACCGCTACGCAGAGGATGGACAGCCCATTTGCCGTCGATGCAACCAGCCCGGACACATTTCCAGGTACTGTAATTTAAATGGGTCCAACCTGGGGCAGAGGGCCGACCCCCAGGCATAAGATCACCAGGCTCTTATAATTGGCGTGATAAGTACGTTGGGGGGCGCCCGGTTTTACCCGTGGTGCTGGACGGTATCCCCATGAGCGCCTTGCTGGATACTGGGTCGCAAGTAACCACAATCCCTTATGTACTTTTTAAGCAGTATTGGACTGATGCTGATATCACACGGTATCCAGACAGTAACTTGAGCATCATCGCCAGTAATGGCTTACCCGTGCCGCAGATGGGGTTCAAGGAGATGACCATTAAAATTGGTAAAGTTGAACTGCCGGCACAGGGAGTGATTATTGTAGACATTGACCATCATGAAAGTCACTCTAAAATAACTGTGGGTACTAACATCATTGAAAATTGTCTTTCAGAAGTAATTGTAATTCTACAACAGGTGGCGGTGAATGCTAGTTCCAGCCAAAAGAGAGTCCTCAACAAGGAGATAAAAGCCCTGATGAGACTGCAGCAGGTAGAACTGTCTGGTGGTGAGATCGGTAGCGTAAGACTCAGTGATCCATTCCCTATTTCCATGCCTCCCAAAAGTGAAATGATGATCTGGTGTCGGACTGCAATCAGGTTGAGAGGTAGAGACTACCAAGCCATGGTAGAACCCGTGTACTCAGACAGCAGGCCCACCATTTTGACAGCCCGGGGGGTGGTTGATGTCCGTCATGGGAGGGTGCCCGTCCGCATCCTCAACATTGGGGAGAGGGAAGTACACTTACCCAGGTACGCTACACTCGCCAAACTGTTTGTCGTCGAACACCAAGCTATCAGGGCCGTGGAACCCTTGCCTCCATCTCCGCAGGCGGAGGGTAATGGCTCCCAGAAACAAAAGGAGGACTGGTGCCAGAAACTCCACGTGGGTGCTGACTCCCCTCCCCTGTACCAAAAACAAGGAGTCTACCGGGTGGTACGGGAGTACGAGAGAGTCTTTAGTAAGCACCCGCTAGACTTCGGCAGAGTAAAAGGGATAGAACACCACATCCCCACAGGGAGCCACCCACCAATAAAAGAAAGACACAGACCTGTACCCCCTGCACATTATCAGAACACAAAGGGCATGCTAAGAGAGATGAAAGAAGCTGGGGTCATTAGAGATAGCTGTAGCCCCTGGGCAGCCCCCTTGGTTCTGGTGAAAAAGAAAGACGGCACCATGAGAATGTGCGTGGACTATAGACAAATCAACCGTATCACCCACAAAGACGCATATCCGCTGCCTAGAATAGAAGAGTCTTTAGCCGCACTAAAATCTGCTAACTTCTTTTCTACTTTGGACCTTACTAGCGGGTACTGGCAGGTTCCTGTGGCAGAGGCTGACAAGGAGAAGACCGCCTTCACCACCCCGATGGGACTGAGCGAATTCAACTGTATGCCTTTCGGGCTCTGCAACGCACCAGGGACCTTCCAGCAGCTGATGGAATGCTGTCTAGGGCACCGAAACTTTGAGACGGTCCTCCTTTACCTGGACGACGTGATCGTCTATTCGAAGACCTACGAGGACCATCTCAAGCACCTGGCCGAGGTGTTCGAAGCCCTGGCAGGCTATGGCCTGAAGGTGAAACCATCGAAGTGCCATCTGCTGAAACCAAAGGTCCAGTACCTAGGGCACGTGGTAAGTGTGGAAGGAGTGGCCCCCGACCCTGACAAGGTCACGGGAATCAAGAGCTGGCCAAGCCCCTCGAACATCAAAGAGGTGAGACAGTTTCTCGGGTTGGTAGGCTACTACCGAAGGTTCATCCCCGGGTTCACCAAGATGGCAGCTCCTATGCAGGACCTCCTGATCGGACAGTTCAAGTCCAGAAGTCAAAAGCCACCCTTCAAGTGGGATAAACCGGAAGAGGAGTCCTTCCGCCAGCTAAAGTTGGCCCTCACTGGGGATGAGATCCTGGCCTACCCTGATTACGGCCAGCCTTTCATTCTCCACACAGATGCCAGTAATGTGGGACTGGGAGCCGTACTGTCCCAAAACCAACAGGGCAGAGAACGGGTGATCGCATACGCCAGCCGGAAGCTGAGGCCCACCGAAAGGAACCCGGAGAATTACAGCTCCTTCAAGCTAGAATTCTTGGCGGTGGTGTGGGCCGTGACGGAACGCTTCAAGCATTACCTGGCCTCCGCAAAGTTCACCGTGTACATGGACAACAACCCGTTGACACACCTGGACAATGCAAGACTGGGTGCCCTGGAACAGCGGTGGATGGCCCGTCTCTCCAACTATGACTTCGTGATCAAGTACCGGGCAGGCAAAACCAACGCCAACGCAGACGCCCTATCAAGAATGCCTCACTTACCTGAAGGTGACGAAGACCCAGAAGAGCTGGAAGAGGTAGAACTCCCCGCGTTTCACCGGTATGGAGCCGCTCAACACTCTCACCGCGTGAAGGAGGAGGATCTAACAACTGTGATGATGAATCCCCTACCTCACCACAGCTGGGTCGAGACCCAAGATAGTGACCCTGCCATCCGCCTGGTGAAAGATCTGCTGACCCAGGAAGACGCCCGCCTAGATCCAGATGCCCCAGAGGAAGCCAAGCAGCTATGGAAGGAGAAGAGCAAGCTGTTCCTCTATGAAGGCAAGTTGTGCAGAAGGATTGTTAACCACCGGACGCACGAGCTGACCTGGCAAGTCGTGGTCCCAAGGCGGGATGCAGCTATGGTCCTGGGGGCTTATCATGACAGAGCGGGACACTTTGGTTGGAAGAAACTGGAGTTCCTGCTAAGAGGAAGATTCTTTTGGGTCGGCATGAGAGGAGCTGTAGAAAAATGGTGCAGAGACTGTGGCCCTTGTCACCTGAGGAGGAAGGACCGCACCAGCCAGAAGACACCCTTGAGGCCCATCGACACCACGCAGCCTCTTGAGCTGGTAGCTCTGGACCACGTCAAATTGGCTCCAAGCCGGTCCGGATACATCTACGCCCTGACAATCGTGGACCACTATTCCCGTTTTCTAGTGGTGGTCCCGGTAAAGGACTTGACAGCCCAAACAGCGGCCAGAGCCTACCAGCAATACTTCTGCCGTCCACACGGGTATCCGGAACAGGTCCTGACAGACCAGGGTCCAGCGTTTGAAGCTGAAATCTTCCAGGAGTTCTGCAACCTCTATGGCTGTAAGAAGATTCGTACAACGCCTTACCACCCCCAAACCAACGAGATGTGTGAGAAGATGAACAATATAGTCATTGATCTCCTGAAGACGTTGCCCCTGGAGGAACGCAGCCTGTGGCCAGAAAAGTTACCGGACCTGGTAGACATGTACAACAATATCCCGGTGAACGCTACAAACTGCACCCTGGCTTACCTGATGCGAGCCAGACCGGGTAAGCTGCCCGTAGACCTGGAGATGGGAGTCCTAATACCTGAGGACACCTCCCCGGATGCGGACTGGGATACGGAAAGGCAACTGCAGTACAAGAAGGTACAGGAGAGTGTGGAGAAGAGCCTGGCCCAGGTGAGAGAGAAGCAAGAAAGACTCTTCAATCAACACGCCCCTGCTGGTCCCCTAGAACCTGGTGAGCAAGTCCTGAAGCGGAAGAGAAGGCTACATAAGTTGGACGACCAGTGGAAAGGGAACCCTACACCGTACTGCAGTCTGACCACGACAACCCAAAGGTGTGCGTAATCACCAAGGACGGAGGAGAAACCACTAGTGTAGTCTCCAGAGACCACCTCAAAAGGTGCCTCGAGCAACTCCGTAGTGCAGAAGAGGATCAGAGTGACCTTGAACCCGCAGCGGACAAGGAAGAAATGATCAGCACCGTTCTCGGAGAGTTCCCTCAGTCCTGGACTCGCATAAATGATGCCATAGTGGTACCTGTCCTGCATTTCCTGCAACCGGCCCAGCAACAACCAACACCAGAGCCGGAAGGTGAAGAGGAGCAAGCGGTTCCAGAGGCAGAAGAGCCCAGGAGAGTCAACCCTCTGCTGACAGTGAGCCTGCCATGCCTGCGGTAAGCCAAAGAACCCGCAGACAGCTGCCTGCCCTACCTGTACACCCAGCTGGTAGCTGTACCCCTAACGCTAGTGGGGAAAGCCAGGTTGGTCCACCACCAGACAGTGGGTTAAGGAGGTCAACCAGGAGCACAAAGGGACAGATACCCGCTCGCTGGAGAATATAGAGTGTGCTAAATTGTAAATAACCTTGTTGCCAAATGTTAAATTGTTTGCCAAAGTTACCTGCATGTTTATTGATAGTGTGTTTCAGTTTCTTGCAGCTACCGTAAGGACTCACAGGTTATGGACTTTTATAACCGGGACCTTGCATGGACTGCATTCTGAGCCTAACCAAGGAACGGACTAAGACTGTGAAGGACTTGGGGTAGGACAGACCCCCACCTGGTTAAGGCTCCCCGTTGTTTTGGTGATATGGACACCCGGTCACAGACCACACTGTGACCTTAAGAACTCAATTTGTGCGTCATCTGTCTATTAATGTTTTATTGTTATGCATATTGTCTTTGTTTATTGTTTAGTCCCGGAGTACTAAATTTCACTAGGGGGGAATGTGTCACCCTACCTGGATGCCACAAGTGTAATAAAGCTGTGTCTGAGAGCAAGGGGGAGGTTCTCTGGTCAGGGGAACATTAGCATGCAATGCCTCCTGTCTCAGGCCAGTAGGGGGAGCAGGCTGCCCCTATAAAAGCTGGTACTGGGGACAGGGTTAGGGAGAACTGGATTGCCTGTCTCAGCTTTGAGACGTGTCCCAGAGTGGAGCAGGGACAGAAAGTTGCATTGTAACCTAAGAGGAAGTGTGGCAGTAGGAGAGAGCCACAAGCCAGAGACAAGAGGCGCAGTGAGCCTGTCTTGGCAGAGAAAAGACTTAACTTTACCAGACTTTGGTGTCTGAGGCTGGAAGGATTCCACATCCCCCAGCAGAGAACCAGCCCGCAAGGTACTGTACATTCCTTGGCCTAGGAAGCCTGGAGGCCCTGCCACAACCGAAGGGACCAGTAAAGCCGTACAAGGCTGGGAGCAGAAAGGAACCCACGTCGCAGGCCATACAGGCGAGAAAGCACGGAAAGCTCGGAAACGTGGGCTGTTATCCTATCAGGAGGAGATAGTCAGAAGGAGCGCAGAAAGCACGGTAGGTCTACACCCTCACCCTGACCAGGGCCAATTTCCCCGTTGCTCTCAGACATCCAGGTCCCCTCCTAGCTGGGACTGTTTGTGGGCAGTTTACCTGTTAGTAAAGACCCTGGACTGCAACCTGTTGTCTGTGTGCTCCTTGCTCCTCCAGCACTACCATCACTCCCACCATCCACTATACTGCCCTGGGGCCGCACTCTTCCCGTGGGGAGTCACACTACCATAGCTGCACACCTCATCAGCCCCAGCGGTCTGCATGCAGCGGCGGTTCCTAATAACCGCAATCCACGGGTGGCGTAGTCGGACATAATCAATATAACGGACTACCACTGGCCTGACCACCCTGAGCCACGGAACCGGGTTGCCACTACTACTCCCATCGTTCCCTATTGCCCGGATCCGAGTGCCCCACGGCCCAGGGGGCGAGTCATAAACATACGTCAACATTTCTATAGGAAATCCTTCTCTCTTCATTGTACCAAGATCTGATCCTCCTTTTGAATAAATAAGATGCGTAGATCAGTTCAGGGCTATGGGAATGTCCCATGTGTCCTATTTTGCAGATGACCCTAGCATAGTGTATTTGTGGGTATACAACTAAATATTAGGTTAGTGATTCACAGGAATGCTAAATCCTCAAAAAAAGAGTACATATTGTGAGTTTGTAAAGACGAATGCAGACACTGCTGCTTTTTAGAACAGCCCAATGTTCATTTCCTTTATTTTCTGTAAAGTAGTTAAATATTATATAGATTTCTCTTCATGTTTTGAATTAGAAAACAGTGTGTATTGTTCCCAATGTATGGAAATAAAAACTAGTATAACAATTTTATGCTTAATGTTTTGTGAACACATTGCTATTATTTTGAACACTACTGTATGTACTCAGATGCACTCTCCTTGACCTAACCAAAATCAGTGGGTTGGTCTTGAGTGTGCAGGAACCTGTGTGGTTTGTTTTTATCTCTGCATGACTACACTGTATTAGGTTTGTGATCCACTTTCCTTTGGATTTTCCAGAAGCGATTTTTGGCAGGTATGTTTTTGAGAACTTTGTTGAGGCACTTTCACAAACTATACATAGACATTAGATTCTACAGAATTGCATAAGGAAATGTTCCAATCTCACATAGCAATGTAGGTGTTAAATTGCTAAGCTTTGAGCCATAACTGGTTCCTTGGATCATAATTCTGAAACTCGGTGACAGTTTTCCCCACACCCACTAAAGACGGATGTTGGTGGCATCCTTCATTCATCTTCTTTTGACATTTAAAAAGGAATACTAAAATTTTAATGTCATTTTTCCAACAGTGCGTTGTCTTTAACCTTTGAATATGGAGTTGCTAAATTAATTTCTACAGAATTTTAAAAATGTTCCAGCTATAATGATCAAAATTAGAGTTTTGTACACAAACATCAAACTGGTATAAAGTATTACTACTAATTAAATGTTTGATGATAGATAATAAGTAAATAGATAATAGATACTTTAGAAATGATAGATAGATAAATAGATAGATAGATAATAGATAGATAGATGATAAATAACTACCATAATAGAAAATAACTGATAGACAAAAAGACCCAAAGGCATTTGTATGTAAAGAGATTGGACATTTTATTGGATGGATGAGTTCTATCTAAAAATATATTTGTTATTATAAAATGTATAAAATTTTAAATTCCTGCTATGCAATGTTAAGACTTATGTCAAAACTATAGGGGCTCTTCATCAAAGTGTTTATGCCAGATTGAAACAGCAAAATGGATAGACCTAGGGAGGTGCCTGGGTGAGATGGGGCACCCACTCATCAAATTGAACAAAAGTGATGGCATTTTTTACTCTAGAATTGCATTTATGGCGAGACGCAAGGAGTCACACACCATTAAGAAGATGCGCAGTGTTCATTAAGTGGCGTGCACCTCTTAATGAATGCGGGCATAGCGCTCCAAGACTGGCAGGTGTAATGCCAGTCTTAAAGGGGTTGTCAACAACTCGGACAATCCCTTCTCAATTGCCCTGTATAGAATTAAAACAGCCCATACTGACCCCGGATGTCAGCTCTGTTCCAACGGTGTCAGGCATGTGAGCCCTACAGCCAATCAGCGGCCGCTTCACGCTCACTTTCTTTGGACGTTACTGATATTGAAATGAGAGAGTAGCAGCAGCTCTCACTTCTTCCAGTTATCAATTTTGTCAGCAGAAAGTGAGAGTGAAGTGACCTATTAGCAGCTGCTGATTGGCTTCAAGGATCATGTGACATAACAACATCACGGGACACCCGGCGCTGATGTCACTATAACAGTGCCAGCATCAGAGGTGAGTAGAGGCTGTTTTTATTTTAAAGCAATTGAGAGATGTTGACTGTGTAGTGGACAGCCCCTTTAATGAATCAGCCCCTATATGCCATAACCGTTTTTGATATGCTCTATTTGGGCTGATAGATGCCATAGAAGGGGGCTTTTAGCATTAGAGTTTTTCATTTATCTGAATGAATTCTATGTAGTTTTATGTTTTGTCTGTTGCGTTACAATGTGTGTTCACACATAGCTTCCCAGCTCACATAGATCTGATGATGAGGGCTTTGCTTTGAGGTTCTGATGCTATATTCCCACCTCTATGACATCCCCCTATAGGGACCCTTTTTAACCCATCTACAAGACAAAGTGGCTTGTCTTACCCTTATGCACGAGGAATCTACATGGAGAGGAGGACATTATGGGCAAAGCTCTCCACAATTCCATGATATGGAAACTGTTAAGCAGGCTTTGGATTCCTATGTTCCAGATATTTAGAGTCCTGGGGTGAGAACATTTCCTATTAAACCTTTATGACAGATACAGTTTAGTATTTTCAGCAAGTTATTGGTTATTCTTTGATTTCTCCATGGATTTACATTTTTAGGTGAGAATAGCTTTTACATTTTATTCGCTGATCTGCAATGCAGATTTTAGAGTCAATTGACTTAAAATGTCTATATTTTATGTGGAAAAACAGAATTTAACTATTTGACTACCATGAGTGTCAAGCAAATAATGTAAAACGATTATGTAAAGATGAGTGGATCTTTTGAAATTCGAATTCACCCACTTTGCCAAATTTTCCCAAAAAATTTGATTAGCTGTGAATAAAGTCCTGTGAATCTCAATACTGAAAAGCTGATAATTGCTTGGAAAATACACATAGGGAAAGGAGGAAGATAGTGAGAGGACCCCTCTGGCCATAAGAACTTACACTCTATAGAAAAGAGAAAGTGAAAGGACTCTGCTGACCACAAGAGCTTTCACTCTATAGACAAGAGAAAAAGAAAACCCTGTTATTCACAAGAGCTTACATTCTACATGAGAGAGAGAGGACTCTGCTGACCATAACAGCTTACACTCTACATGAGAGAGAACTCTGCTGACCATAAGAGCTCACACTTTACAGGCGAGAGAGAGAGAACACCCTGCTGATCATAAGAGCTTAGACCCTATAGGTGAGAGGAAAAGAGAGAGGACCCTGCCGGCCAAAAAAACGTACACTCTACAGAAGAGAGAGGACCCTGCTGACCACAAAAACTTACACTCTACAGAAGAGAGAGGACCCCACTAACCATAAAAGCTTACACTCTACAGAAGAGAGAGGACTACACTGACATAAAAGCTTACACTTTACAGAAGAGAGAGAGACAACCCTGTTGATAATAAGATCTTACACTCTACAGGTGAGAGAGAGAGAGAGAATCCTACCGACCTTCAGAGCTTACACTTTGTAGAATAGAAAGACTTACCCACTGATTCTGGAGCTGGAAAACTAATCTGCCTTACAAAACTGTGCTCCACTGGGAACCGCTGATCTCTGATGACACTGTGCAAGGTATGAAAACCTATATGATGTCACAGCTACAGGGCATTATGGGAGGCCCTTGTGGCCATGCAAAATGCTGTTATCCTTCTCTCTGATGCTTCAGCAGTGTGGGAAATGGTGCTGGGCAATTTTTTTCTTTTTTTGCAAATCGTGAATCGAATCTCAATATGTTCAAATTCGCATGAAAGCATGAATTTTAGAAAATTTGACTCAAGCTTTATCCTCTGTGGATCGATCCACTCATTTCTATTCATTAGTGCATTTTTGCTCAAATAAAGGCTTTGTTTAAAAAAAAGCACCAAAATTATGTAAAAGAAACCCTGATCTACAATCTTACACATCTCAAGTTCAATATACGGCTTAAACCGACTACTTCTGTAGTCATCAAACAGAACTTTTCCCTTTCCTTATTGCCAAATTTACATTAGGTAAGTCCACATTTTCATGAAACAACAGAACACTCTCTCTCACAGAAACCTTCCATAATGTCAGTGAAAACCCATTCTTAAGGCATGTCTCCCTAAGAAGTAGCATGATGGGGGAATGCATCTTTTGAAATACAGTGTAAGAGATGGTCTCTGTGGAAAAGATCTGAATGTCAAAATATCTCAATGTGAGTGCTTAACGGGAGTCTGTCATCACAGAATGACTGTTCAAACCAAATACAGGTGCTCGATGCACCCTTGGCATGTCCAAACAGTTCAGTGCACCTTCCCACCTACCACTTTTCTATCCATCTCCACCAGGAGCGGATACAAACAGAAGAGGGCCCTTGTGCAAGAACAATGTATGGGCCCTTTCTAGTCCAGTATCTCATCACAATGCACAATTCCACCTGCTTTGGAGGTAGCAGTGGCCCCCTTAACCCTTAGACCCCTGTGCAATTGCACAGGTTGCACCAATATGTCCGCCCCTGATCTCTCCAATTCTATGGCACTATAAAGCCAGTGACGCGCCCCCAGGGCCGTGGGGAACTCGGCAGCCGGGCCTCTGGATGCCGGCGGGGGGTATCACGGTGGCTGACCCGGTCCGTAGCCCAGGGCGGTCAACAAAAGGGGGAAATTTTATATAGGGGATTTGGAAAGTTTGTGACGCCACCTGTGGAATGCGGCTAAGGGGGTGCCGCCGCTGCGGAGCAGTCCTCTGGAGCTGGTGTTACGGCAGCAGGGATGGTGTGGCTCTCCACAGGTAGAGCAAGCTCCAGGGCAGTGTGGGGAAATGGTGGTTGCGCTGGGCATTGTAGTGCAGTGAGGGAAAGGTGGCGCTGATGAAATAATGGACAGAGGCGGTGCGGTGCAGTCATCCGAGTCTTTACTCACAGTTCTTTAGTAGTGTTGAGCCACCCCCGTAGTGTTCGAGTTCGGTTCGGTTCGTCGAACACCCGTGTGTTCGCCGAACTGTTCGTCGAACTGTTCGTCGAACACCTTCGAACACCGTTAAAACCAATGGCAGGCAAACAAAAACACATAGAAACACATAGAAAACACCTTCAAAGGTGTCCAAAAGCTGACAAACTGCTCAGAAGACACAACTAACACATGGAAAAGTGACAAGTACATATAGTCATGCGAAAAGAAAAGAGGTGGAGGAGTAAAAGGAGGGGGAGACACAGATATAGGCATGTCATGCCCTTCTAAAATCCAAAAAGTGAGAAGCTGACACGTTCAGTCCGCTCCTGCCCGTGCCACCTCCGTGTCGCTGGGTTTGTGCCAGAGCCGCGGTGAACCCTGACGGCCTGCCCCCCTCTCCCAATACTGGTGCCTGTCCGCTGGTGGGTCGAGCGAGCCCCCCTGCGGTGGAGGCAGCTCTAAGCTTTTTAATTTAAATTGTCTCTCTAATTTGAATGAATACACTTTAAATCCATTTACAAGGATCTATTGGAGGACAAGTCTCATGCCAGCAGCCGCGTAATTCCAGCTCCAGTAGCGTCCACTAAAGCTGCTGCAGTTAAAAAGCTTTTACAAGGATCGAGCTCGGCTGTCCACCGCAAGGCATCCTACTGCCAGTCTCAGCCCCTATGCCTTGGGGTGCCTCCTGATGCTCTTCACTGAGTATCCTGTGGTCCCGAAGCATTTCCTTTGAAAAAATTAAGTGTCCAAACTACAGGTGGTGTAGCTTGCTTAACAGCCGGGATAATCTGCTGACTAGCAGACACTGCTACTAGGCACAAAGTATTTCCTGGGCTAGATGCAGTTAAAAATTTGTAATTAGATACTCTCGTTGGATGCTGAAAAAGCATTCCATAGAGTCTCCTGGCACGCCATATATGATTCTCTTAAAAAGCTTGGGGTAGGGGTCTAGGGGACCCTTTTATAGCCAAAATCACGGCCCTGTATCACAATACGTCACCTAGGCAGAAGATAAATGGAACTGTAGCACCCTGAGGGCTCGGTTGCTACAGAGGTATTGCACCTCACCCAGAGGTGTGATATCTCACTCTCAGGTAAGGATGGAGTGTGGATCAGGACCCGACACCTGCATGCATTACACCACATTGCCGTGGGGCAGGGCGACCAATATGCCTCTGAGATGGGCACGACAGTCCCTGTCCCTGGCTGGAGTGGGGGGAGGGAACACTGAGGAAGGGGAACCCTGTAGTGCAGGAGCAGGGAGGAAGCAGTTCCTGGGTGCATTGAGAAGGGAGTATAAAAGGTGGGCACCATCTTAGTTCAGTGCAGAGAAGTCTGAGCAGAAGTGGCAGGGAGCAGTGGCTCTGCATGAGCTCTGCTCCGGAGGCGGGCCTAGTAACAGAGGCCCAGGCCTGGAAGAGGGAGAAGGAAGGAAGAGGAGTGGAGAAGGCTCCAGGAACGAGGAATGAAGGGATCCCAGGGGTGCGGACGGGCGAGTCGCCACCGCACACCCGAATCCACCTGCGTGGAGGGGTCAGGCCAAAGGGGGAGACCGGTCCCCGAAACTAGTGGAGGCAGGAAACGACCCTCAGCTAGAAACCGGAGGCTGTGACATTTTATGTGGCGCAGCCCCTCGCTACACCCGCTAGGAAGGCACCACATAGGGTCAGGGAAACTGGCGCCAAGTTTACCAAGAGGAGGCCCGAGGCAGCCGGACAGAAGGGTTGGTAAGAAAGGCCAGACAAAGGACACACAAAGGGGGTCCTGTGAAGCGCTCCAAAGTTATCTGGGAGTTGTCTGAGCCCCTCACCTGGTGAGCACAGTACGACGTGGGCAGCCGTTACCTGCAGACGTGGTCTGGATAATAAGAACTGTGAGTAAAGGCCCTGGACTGCATCACTGACTCCGTGTCGTTACTGCTGCTGCCCTGCACCATCACCCCCATCCTCCGCATACACTGCCCTGAGGCTATACTCCTCCCGTGGGGAGTTATGCTACGCTCTGCAGCACCCACAACACCAGCCTCAGCGGTCTGCCCTGCAGCGGCGGTTCACTCTGACCGCAATCCACGGGTGGCGTAGTCGGACATTTAAACATCAAAACCACATAAATAGTTCCGCCACTGGTTTGACCACCCTGAGCCACGGAACCGGGTCGCCGCCACGAAGACTACAACCACCAGCATCCACCAAAAAGGGTCCGGCTTCGGGTGTCCCAAGGCCCAGGGACTGCAACAGAACATTTTCATCACCTTTCACAATCACCAATGGGACAAGGCAGGGATGTCCTCTGTCCCCTCTCTTATACATCCTAGTGACGGAGCACCTGCTCTCATCAATTCGCCATGACCCCAATATTAGGTGGATTGAGGTGGGAGGCACCGAGTACAAGTGCTCTCTATTTGCTGATGATGTCCTAGTATATATCACTCAATCACAAATATCCATCCATGCTGTTATGGCTGAAATAGATCACTTTGTTACATGGTCAAATTTTAAAATCAATGCAGCGAAGTCTGAGGCCCTCGATGTCTCCCTCCCCAAATCCATATAGGATTCCATCCAGTCCAACTTTCCCTTTGCCTGGCCCTCACAGGGTATCAAATACTTAGGAATTCCTATTCATAGAGACCTCTCCCATCTATGTTATCTTAATTTTGGGCCCTTTATTAAACAACTCCATACAGACCACGGTTGGCAAGTTAGAACTGTAAGATTCACTACGTGAACCACTGGTGTTTTGTGGAAAAGCACATGTACACTGTGTTCCAAATTATTATGCAAAAAGTTTTTAGGAGTGATAAGGGAAGAATTTGTTTGTTTGTCAGTTAAACTCATTGATGGTGATGTGTGTCAGGGCTCTTTATATCACTGTAAACAATTGCAGACACCTGTGCTAATTAGTTTGGCAGGTGTGTCCAATGAAAGGCAAGACTACTTAAGAAGGCTGTCTCACATTATTAAGCAGCCTACATTTTCTGCCAAAATGGGAAAGAAAAAGGATGTGTCGGCTGCTGAGAAGCAACAAATTGTGGAGTGTTTAGGTCAAGGCATGACTACAATCAACATTGTGCGATGATCAGGATGAAGTGTCTTGGCAATCAAGAAGTATGTAGCTGATTCACAGTACACACGTGTGCGTGCTGATAAGGGCAAATTGAGGACTCTTTCCTACAGGCAATTACGTCAGGTTAAAAGAGCAGCGGCAAAAAAGCCTTGTCATAGCAGCAGACAAGTTTTTGAAGCTGCTGGTGCCTCCAACGTCCCCCGAACAACAAGATGTTGGAGGGTCCTTCAGAGGTTTGCAGCTGTGCATACGCCATCCTGTCGACCTCCTCTATCCACTTCACACAAGCAGAAACGGCTCCAGTGGGCCAAACATTACATGAAGACTGATTTCAAAACTGTTTTGTTCATGGATGACTGCCGTGCAGCGCTCGATGGTCCAGATGGATGGAGTGGAGGATGGCTGGTTGATGGACACCCCACACAAACACGGCTACAGCGCCAACAAGGAGGAGGTGGAGTAATGTTTTGGGCTGGAATCATGGGGAGAGAGATTGTCGGCCCCTTTAGGATCCCTGAAGGCGCTAAAGATGAACTCCATAATGTATGTGGATTTTCTCAAACAGCACTTCCTGCCATGGTTCAAGAAGAAGAACCGTGTATTTCACAGCAAGATCATTTTTTTGCATGATAATGCACCATCTCATGCTGCACATAAAACATCTGCATCTCTGGCTGATATGGGCATAAAAGGGGACAAACTTATGGTGTGACCCCCATGCTCCCCTGACCTCTACCCCATTCAGAACCTCTGGAGCATCATCAAAAGGAGTGTCTATGATGGCGGGAGGCAGTTCACATCTAAGCAACAGCTCTGGGAGGGTATTCTGTCCTCATGCAAAACAATTGAAGCAGAAACCATCCAAAACCTGACAAATTCAATGGACGAGAGATTTCAGAAGCTCCTTTCGAACAAGGGGTCCTATGTGAAAATGTAACATCACCTAGAATAAAGTTTTGAGTTGAAAACTGTTTGATTTCAGTTTCTAATAACCTGCTAATGCTTATAATTTCAAAAATGACCATTTTTTTGGTCTTTATTAAAATGAAAAGGTTGATCGAAAAGTTTGGGGGATCTAAGAGTGTGGCAACCCAGTAGTCATGATTACTTCGAATTCTGACAATATGAGGGTCATGTTGCAGGTAGTGCAGCAAGAAGGCACTTATGTGTCTTGCGCATCTCGGAGCCCCAAAATTATTTTCCGGGCTAGATGCAGCTAAAAATTATTATTAATTTTAAATCTGGTGGAGCTTAGTATAGATGGCCTAATAGGATCAGTGCTGCACACTGCTACAAAGCCCAAATTATTTTCCAGTCAAGATACAGATAAACATGCTTAGTAATTTTAAATCTGGTGGAGCTTATTATAGATGGCCTAATAGAATCAGTGCTGCACACTGCTACAAAGCCCAAATTATTTTCCAGCCAAGATACAGATAAACATAATTAGTAATTTGAAAGCTTAAAACGGTTGGTAGGGTGATTTTAACCAATCATCAAGCTTTTACTCTCCCCAGGATGACACAGGGGTAGAAAAGTCGTTTTGGATCCATGATTTGTTCATCTTTATGAACGTGAGTCTGTCTACATTATCAATGGAGAGCCGCGTGCGCTTATCTGTCAGCACACCACCAGCAGCGCTGAACACACGTTCAGACAGAACGCTGGCTGCGGGGCATGACAAGATCTCCAAGGTGTAAGTGGCTAGCTCCGGCCATTTATCCAGATTGGAAGCCCAAAAAGAGCAAGGGTCCAGTGACACAGTCATGGTTTCAATGTTTACTTGGAGATACTCCTGTACCATCGTCTCTAGGCGTTGACTATGTGTCAGACTTCTTGTCTCCTGTGGCTTTGCAAAGGATGGGCTAAAAAAGTGGTGAAATGATTCCGCAAAATTGATGTTACCAGCAGATACTGTGGTTCTGTTACGGTTTGAGTGCTGAACACTTGACGGTCCCACGGTTGGCAAGTTGGAACTGTGAGATTCACTACGTGCACCACTGGTGTTTTGTGGAAAAGCACATGTAAGATTCTGCAACAGTCTCTGCTGATACTCCTGCATGCGTGCATCCCTTTCTATGGCAGGAATAATTTCTGCAAATTTACTTTTGTACCGGGGATCTAACAGTGTGGCAACCCAGTAGTCAGGATTATTTCTAATTCTCACAATTCGAGGGTCATGTTGCAGGTAGTGCAGCAAGAAGGCACTCATGTGTGTTGCGCATCCAGGAGCACCAAGTCCCTGTTGTGTTGGTGGCGAGGTAACAATCATGCTTCCTTCCTCTGTCCTCTCCCCCCAACCTCGCACAACAGAAATGTGATCAAGGTCTCCCTCATCTGATGAGTCTTCCATCAGTTCGTCCTCCACTTCTTCCTGGGCTCCTGCACCTTCCTCACTAGTTTGGCTGCTACCATGTGCCCTGGTAAAACCATCTCCCCCACCCTCACATGCCTGCCGCCTTGGTGCTGCCGACCGTCTGGACCTTGCAGATGTTAGCCCTTCCGCATACAACTCCTCCTCCTCTACTTCCTCCACCTCCTCTTGTGCCACCACCTGACTCCGAATTCTGTTTAACATGTGCTCCAGCATGTAAATCACCGGAATAGTCATGCTGATAATGGCATCGTCAGCACTAAACATCTTCGTCGCCATTTCAAAACTGTGCAGAAGGGTGCATAGGTCCCTGATCTGAGACCACTCCTCCAGCGTGATTTGCCCCACCTCTGGATCTCGTTGGCCCAGGCTATACGTCAGAACGTATTGCACCAGGGCTTGTCGGTGCTGCCACAGTCGCTGCAACATGTGCAGAGTTGAATTCCACCGGGTAGGCACATCGCATTTTAGCCGGTGAAGTGGCAGGCCCAACGACTTCTGTAGAGATGTAAGTCGCTGAGCTGCGGGATGCGAACGGCGGAAGTGAGCACACAGCGACCGTGCCCTCTGCAGAAGGCCATCTAGTCTGGGATAGTGGGCTAAAAATTGCTGGACAACCAGGTTCAACACGTGAGCCATACAAGGCACGTGTGTGACATTGCCCCGGCGAAGGGCCGCACCCAGGTTTGCAGCATTGTCGCACACGGCCTTCCCTGGTTTCAGGTCCAGTGGAGACAACCATTCATGAAATTGGTTCTCCAGAGCTGACCACAACTCCTCAGCTGTGTGACTCACATTTCCCAGACATTTCAAAGTAAAAACCGCCTGATGACATTGAGCCCTACTGCCAGCATAGTAAGGAAGTGTGCAGGATCCCTTCTGCGCAGTTAGAAAGCTTGTGGCATGACCAGACAGGCTTTGGGTGCAGGTGGAAGACCGAGAGGAGGTTGAGGAGGCAGAAGCAGTGGAGGAACTTTGACATAAAGAGGATTGACGCACAACTCGTGGGGACGGCAAGACTTGGACAGCAGCCCCTTGTCCTGCTGTCACCATAGTTACCCAGTGCCCAGTCAGCGACATGTAACGCCCCTGTCCATGCCTACTCGTCCAAGTGTCTGTGGTGAAATGCACCCTGTCACACACAGAGTTTCTCAAAGAAGCGGTGATGTTGTGTGCGACATGCTGGTGGAGCGCAGGCACACCTTTCTTTGAGAAGTAGTGCCGACTGGGCATCTGGTACTGGGGCACTGCGACGGACATAAGGTCTCGAAAATCCTCTGTGTCCACCAGGCGGAAAGGCAGCATTTCTGTAGCCAAGAGCTTGCAGATGGTGAAATTCAACCTCTTAGCTTTCTCATGGCTAGGAGGAAATGGTCTTTTACTTGTCCACATCTGAGGGACCGAGGGCTGGCTATTGTGCTTAGACGGGGTTGAGTAGGGTGTCCCCGGCAAACTGCCGGTCTGTGAGGAAGATGCAGGCGGACATGTTAGGTTGCCTTGATCCAAAGGTGGTGCTATCGATGTCGGACAGCGCTCAACACCAGCTGGTGTTACCACCTCCAAAGAAAATGATGACCTGCCAATCACGTTGGCTGTTGCGGGTAAAGAGGTGGCAGGTCTGCGCCCCAAAACAGGTGTGACTGCTGTCCCCCCAGTCACAGAGGATGAAGAGGCCGCGGATGCACAAGATATGGCAGACGGTGGTTGGCCCGGCCGGCTAGGCCGCATTGTAGCACACTGAGCTTCCCACTGCAACTTATGCTTCATGTCCATGTGCCGGTTCATGCATGAAGTACTCAAACTATGTATTTTTTGGCCTCTACTTAGCTTTTGCTGACAAATGTTACAGATAACACGAGTTGGGTCATCTTTATCGATCTGAAAAAATGCCCAGGCTATGCAAGGCTTAGCACCCATGCGACCTGAAGAGCCACCACGACTTGTGGTGAGAGGCAGAGTTGTGTTTGAGGATGCAGTTGTTGACGTGCTTCCAGTACTACGTCTCTGTCCAGGAAGGCGCAACCTGACCTCGTCGTCACTAGCATCTTCCTCCACCTCCTCTGCTGACCTCATCTCTTGGCTGACTGTGGGTTGACAGTAAGTGGGATCTCCAATCTCATCATCATCACCCTGTGCGTTATCACACCCGTCGTCCTCAGAGCCAACCTGTTCCTGCCCTGACAAAAAACTAAAGTTGTCGCTCCAATCAGGTATTTGAGTCTCATCATCGTCTTCCTCATTGTCTCCACCAACAGGAGTTACAGTTTGGGAATGAGGGTCTACATTATGGTCAGAACCTTCTGCGTCTGGTCCTGGATCCGACTCATAAAGATTCTGGGCATCAGTGCAGATCATTTCCTCGTCTGGATTCACAGAAGCGCTGGAGTCGACCTCTGATTCCCAGGCTATAGTATGAGTAAACAGCTCTGCAGACTCAACCATCTGTTCTACCTCATACTCAGACGGGCAGCTGGAGATTTGGGAGCTGTGAGGAAGCAAGTGCGATTGGGGTGACACCTTTGAGGACTGGAATATTTGTGATGTTGAAGTTGATGTGGAGGAGAGCCCACTTAAAGGAGCACTCGATATCCGTTGAAGCACCTGCTGTTTTTGTGCCTCATCTGGAATTTGTAGCGATTGGCGTGGCCGTAAGAAAGGGATCTTATCACATTGTCCGCTAAAAGAAGTAGACATTTTAGTTTGGCTGGAAGATGGTCTTTCTTCTGCAGATGTTACTGTTGCTTTAACACCTACCCCACGGACACAACCTTTTTTCCCCTTCCCAACACCCCTATTCCCCTTTCCACCAGCAGCAGGCCTTTTTCCACTCATTTTGGTGGTTAACTAATTCACAACTCTGGAGTTGTTTGCACAAAAAAACAATGGATGGGAACCGAGCAGAGCTGAGTGGCCCAACTGTGGTATTAGGCCAAAACTATTGGCTGGGATAGATGCAGAAAAAAATTATATTCAATTTGCAACCTGATGGAGGTCAGTATAGATGGACTAATAGAACAAGTCCCACGCACAGCTAGAAGCCCAAATATTTTTTCAGAGGTAGATGCAGAAAAAAAATGTATTCAGTTTGCAACCTGATGGAGGTCAGTATAGATGGACTAATAGAACAAGTCCTACACACAGCTAGAAGTCCAAATATTTTTTCAGAGGTAGATGCAGAAAAAAAATATATTCAGTTTGCAACCTGATGGAGGTCAGTATAGATGGACTAATAGAGAAAGTCCCACACACTGCTAGAAGGCCAAATATTTTTTCAGAGCTAGATGCAGACAAAAAATTATTTTTAATTTGCAACCTGATGGAGGTCAGTATAGATGGACTAGTAGAGAAAGTCCCACACACTGCTAGAAGGCCAAATATTTTTTCAGAGCTAGATGCAGATATAAATTATTTTTAATTTGCAACCTGATGGAGGTCAGTATAGATGGACTAATAGAGAAAGTCCCACACACTGCTAGAAGGCCAAATATTTTTTCAGAGCTAGATGCAGAAAAAAATTATATTCCGTTTGCAACCTGATGGAGGTCAGTATAGATGGACTAATAGAACAAGTCCCACACACAGCTAGAAGGCCAAATATTTTTTCAGAGGTAGATGCAGATAAAAATTATTTTTAATTTGCAGCCTGATGGAGGTCAGTATAGATGGACTAATAGAGAAAGTCCCACACACTGCTAGAAGGCCAAATATTTTTTCAGAGCTAGATGCAGACAAAAAATTATTTTGAATTTGCAACCTGATGAATGTCAGTATAGATGGACTAATAGAGAAAGTCCCACACACTGCTAGAAGGCCAAATATTTTTTCAGAGCTAGATGCAGATAAAAATTATTTTTAATTTGCAACCTGATGGAGGTTAGTATAGATGGACTAATAGAGAAAGTCCCACACACTGCTAGAAGGCCAAATATTTTTTCAGAGCTAGATGCAGAAAAAAATTATATTCAGTTTGCAACCTGATGGAGGTCAGTATAGATGGACTAATAGAACAAGTCCCACACACAGCTAGAAGCCCAAATATTTTTTCAGAGGTAGATGCAGATAAAAATTATTTTTAATTTGCAACCTGATGGAGGTCAGTATAGATGGACTAATAGAGAAAGTCCCACACACTGCTAGAAGGCCAAATATTTTTTCAGAGCTAGATGCAGACAAAAAATTATTTTGAATTTGCAGCGTGATGGAGGTCAGTATAGATGGACTAATAGAACAAGTCACACACACTGCTAGAAGGCCAAATATTTTTTCAGAGCTAGATGCAGAAAAAAATTATATTCAGTTTGCAACCTGATGGAGGTCAGTATAGATGGACTAATAGAACAAGTCCCACACACTGCTAGAAGCCCAAATATTTTTTCAGAGCTAGATGCAGAAAAAAATTATATTCAATTTGCAACCTGATGGAGGTCAGTATAGATGGACTAATAGAATGATGCTATGCCCAAAAGATTTTACTTCACTAGGTGCAGTAAAAAAATTGGTATTCTATACACAGGTGGTATATCTTGCAACACAGATAGGCTACTCCACTGACTAACACACTCTTGCAATAGGCCAAAAAGGATTAGCTTTGCTAGATTCAGCCAAATGCTGTGAAAAAAACTTGCACAGCACTGGCACAGACCTGCCTGGCAAAAACTGATAGGAACTGATGTAACCTAGTCCTGAAAAGGACTGCAATTACAATTAGTCTTTACTCCCACAATCTATCTATTTAAGAGCACAGACCTGCCTGATAAAAGTCGTAGGAAATGCTGTAACCTAGTCCTTAAAAGGACTGCAATCACAACTATTCCCTACTCCCAAGCTATCTGTAGATTTGTGCGAAAATTGGCTTGAAATTAACAAGGTATAGCGCACACAGCAACAGCGGTGCCGTCTAACACTCAGCTGCAGCAGTGAGAAAATGGTGGCGACGGGGAAAATGGCTTGGTCTTATAGGGCAAGGACATGTGACATACACTGCCAATGACACATGCCCTTGCTTGTGTGAAAAAAAGCACTTCGCTCCGTGTGTGCGCTGCTGATAGGCTGACAGATTGCACCTCCCCACTGTAAATGCGGGAAAGAGAAAAAAAAATGGAGATCTTCATTATTCCTGCAGAGATCCATCCCCTGCCCCTCCCCCCACCCCGCTGTACACTCAAACTGCGTATTAACATTAATTTTCATCATTACTGAGAAAAAATCCAGTTATGATTTTGGTGCACGAACAGTTATCGAACATAACCTCGAACAGCCGAATTTTTCTCAAATCGTTCGTGTTCGCCGAACGGCTCGAACACCGCCCAAAACAGCTCGAATTTGAGATTGGCGAACAGTTCGAGTCGAACAGCGCTCATCTCTATTCTTTAGTTCCTCATGGTACACTGTCAGCTTACAGCCTCCCGCGTCGCGCTGCGTTCACCAGGCAGGGGTTCAGCTCTTCTTCAGGCAGATTAGGAGTACCTGACAGAACCCCACTTTTCCGTGTTCCTAGCCAGACCATCTTCACACTGGGTCTTTTTCCCTCCTGCCCTGCGCTGCCCACTCTCAATCCTGCTCGGGTGCTCTGAAGTCCCTCCTGTACGTCGGAGTTCACAGACCTGCTTGACCCTCACGGGGATTAGAATGCAGCTTACGATCCCTCTGTCTTCTGACAGATTCGGGGCGTACGGGTGCCGTCCTGCACTCGCCGTACCCCCTAGGATCCCTTATTAGAATGGAGCCTACTCCCTTCTTCCCTCCTGGGCCTCTGTCACTAGGCCCCTGGTTGTGGAGCAGAGCTCCTAGTGAGAATCTGCTCCCGGACTGTTCTTCTGAACTGTCCTGAGCTGTTCTTCTGAACTGCTCTCCTCTACTGTCTAACTGATCTGCCACCCTAAGATGGCTTCCCTATTATATACTCCTACCACAGTGCTCCCCTAAACTGCTTCCTCCACCCACACCCACTACTGGTTCCCCCTACCTCTGGGTTCCCCCCACTCCAGCCAGGGTCAGGGCTCAGCAGGAAAACACATTGCGTCTTGCCCTTCCAGCTGGCCTGGAGCAGTGTAGTGTTGGATGCCGGTGTTTGGGGTTCCGGGCAGCACTCCCTTCCTACCTGAGAGAAGGGAGACACCACACCTCTGGGTGAGGTGCAGTACCTCTGTGGCGACTAAACCCTCAGGGGTGCCACACCAGCACTGTCAATCAATGAAGAGGAGGCGAGAATGAGTGAAAATAAGTAGGTAGGACGGTGCACTTAAATGATTGGCCCCGCCATGATGCTCCGAGCACCTGTACATGGTTTGAACAGTCATTCTGTACTGACAGTCCCTTTAATTCTATTCATTCAGGAATGGTATGAGCTTACTATGAAACTTGAGATGTGTAGAATTTAAAAAGGCATTCTTATCTCATACCTTTCTAGCATATACACAAGAAACACATTAGGACCTACAGTATATCTATCTCGAAAATGGGACACCATTGTGTGCTGCAGTCAGTGGAAAGGGGGTTGGAATCTCATTCATTTGTATGGGTCCCAAAAACCCCACAAAATCCCTGTTTACAAGATAAATGATGCAGGTCATAAATGTACGAGACCAAAGGTTGTGAGCCATAGTAACAGGAGGGGGTTGTTAAAAGTGTGCGGAAAGTAAGTCGGGTGTACTAACGTTTCAAATTGTAGTAAAGTTCTGACCAAAGTAGAGCCTCAGATGCAAAGCAGCTTCTAAAAATCAAGAGCGTTCACGTATGCCTATATCCAAATTTACAAACATTTACAACATATTTAAAATTGAAGTAAAACATTTTAGATCTGGATGACAGTAAGTATTAGAGCCATGGAGTCAACCACGTAAGGTAAAAATATAATATTAAAAGCAAATATGTAACGGAAGAAAAAACAGTAATAGAGTTAACTTTGTATGTAAAATAATGAAACATGGGGGTAAGGTTGGGAAGAAAATATCTTTAACGTGTAAAGCAATATAAATGAATTGAACTGAATTAATATCTTTAAGATAATTGTGATTAAAAATAAATATCTTCCATCCGCTTTGAAAAGACGTATTACTTACCTGCTACACACAATATACCAAAATTGCAAAAATGGATTGCACTGAACGTGCGTCACAAACACTCTGATAACATCCAGCTCATTTTTCCCCTCCATCCCCAGGCTGACAATAGCTTGAAATGCGAATGATGCCAATCACTGTTTGATTAGCCATGTCGCTCTCATTACTTCGATCAATAAACAAACCGATTGTCTGATGTCCTAATGGATCAGGTGGAATAAGTGGCTGGAAGTGGAGGGGTTAATTCCATGATGGCTACTGTAGTAATTTATTTAAAAACTGTATAGCAGTTGACATGATAAATGAAATGGAATACGTGTACACAGCTAGTGCTGCGACTGGGGAGTTGGAGGAAGCTGTGACTTATGGTAAGTGTAGTGTGCCCGTCCTCCCTCTCTCACACACCCTCTATCTCTGTCTCTTTCTCTCTTGGAGGCAGCTGTCAATCACAGACCATCATTGACTCCCAAGAGGGATGGCTGTGCCCACAGACAGTTGTGGAATAACTGCTCCCAGCCATCGGAGCGGCAGATGGAGTGTATCTGTCAATCATTGTCACTAATTATTACGTTGTGTCACTCAGCAGAGCGTCGTCTCTTCCCTTCGCCTCATCCGCTGTGATTTGAACTGCTACTCTGTTACTCGCAGATGAGCAAGTTCACCCCCCACTTGCCGTACGGGGCAGCTGCCAGGGGTCAGCCACTCTTCCAGCAGAGCGAGAGAAGGTGGTTTTGATTTCTTCACACTTCGTGAACGATGGAGCATCGTGAAGGACATTGTCTTGTGTGCCAAGGAGCCAAGGTGTTTCCTGGATTCACCTTAACCTTTTCATCGCTTGTAATAATCAAGGGCTTTTTCTTAAACCATATTATACAGTTAACAGAACATCTAAAATGTAAAATCAGACAATTATTTGTGTTAGTTGCATTAACAGCTATTACATTCATTTACAAAGATTGAATAAGGTTGGATTTTATCTTGTGCTACTAGAATAGTAGGGTAACTATAGGACCATGAACCTATATCTATTGGAATAAAAGTTCTCTCTGCATAAGAGAACAGCAAAGCTATAAAGGTGCAGGAGATCATTTCACAGTGATATAAGCACTTTATACAGAGCTCATTGACATTGCTTTAGCTGCATACCTGTGATGAGGAGGTAACACTGTGTTCACTGGTGATTTTCTATCCAGTCAGTAGCTCTGCAAAATATTTTTTCCCTAATAATAATGTTCAATTTATGTCAGGGAATTTAAAATATATATATATCAGGATGTAGTAAAACAATTAAATAATACAAACCTTTCTGATCCCAGACTAATTACTGGCCAAAGCGATGATCAACAGGGATCAAAACAGTCAAAAACTAGATGGAGCAGGAAGTACAAAGACCAGCAGGGGACTATGCATGGGTGTGATACAGAGGTGAGGTATATAAGTTAGAACTTATAGGGGGTGTCCGGGACTTAGATATTGATGACATGTTCATGGATGGGTCATCAAAGAGAGATCATGGGAGGCCGACGCCCGGCAAACCCCACCAAATCAGCTGGTATCTGCTCTTTAGACCCCATACCATAATAAATGTAGGATGTAAAAAAGAAAAAAAACTAATTCTCACCTCTCTGCTCACCTATCAGGCCAACCACCCTACTCAATGCCCTCTGTCTGCCTCTACGCACCTCTTCTTTCTTCCTTCCTGCACTGCATCTCTAGGGACTTCACTCTAGGCCAGAACTGTGACACATTTTGACACTACACGGCAAACATTTTGACACCACAAAGATATGAATGATGTACGTGGCATCCTTACAACATGCAGTGGCATCCGTGGGCTGGTAAAGGTCGAAAGTCCCAGCCTAGTGTGAAAACATCAGAGACAAGATGCGCGACAGTAGCAAGAAGAGGCAAAGAAGACCATGTGGCAGACGATGATCATCGTGAAAGGCCAGTCAGGTGAGCAATAAGGTAAGTATCATTTTATTTTTGTTTTTTTTTTACTTTTTACTGACCCTCTACAGTTACAGAAAGTGGTGAGCAGCTGACCACAATGTTGCTGAATTTGTGCAGATTGTAGTACAAAAAAAAATCCATATTCTGAAGAATACGGATTTTTGTAGAATTCAATTACACTCAAATAAACTTACCTCTCTATTGATGAGCTATAGTACTGATAGGTCATCAATATGTAAGTCCGGGACTTCCCCTATAACTGTGGTTATAATAACCTACATTTTGATTCTTTAGTGAAAGTCAGGTTTCAATATTTGGAGATGTCGTAGAGCTGTCAGCAGTGTAACAGTGAATTAGTAATAATAATCAGGAGCTGCACCATAGTGAGGTACCACAGACTGTATCCACTATCATGTATCACATTGGAATAACATGACCATTAGATTAGACACTTTTTCCCAAAGGGTAACACTGGGTTAGCTTTAGGATTCAATGATAACCTTAGGGACCAGTTTGTGTCAAACAAGTGCTGCTGTGCAGGAAATACATATTGATGATATTTTGACCAACCATCATTATTGAGAAGTCATTAATGTGTGATATCTGTCTATACTGCTGGAATTGGGGTGATTTATTATGTCTCACACTTTGTTGTGCATCTGTTTCACTTTGAAATGTATGTTTTTTAATTTTCCTTCAATCATCTCAATAAAAAAAACAATAGCAAGCACTGAAGCAGAGGACTTGTCACAGAGTGCACTCCATGAGCAACAATGGCTCAGTGACAAAACACCACTATAGAATATGTAGAGACTGCCTCCAAGAAGCTGCAAAAGGCAATGTTAAATAGCTTTAACAGGTTGTCTGTCCAGTCATACGATGTTCATGATCTATACATGAGATAAATCATCGATATTAGATTCGTAGGGGGCTGACACCAGGCAATGGATGTAAACATGGAACTTAGCCTTACGTCACAGCTCCGTTCAATGTGTGGCAGCCACTGCCGAGTACAATAGAACAGCCCCAGCTGTACATCAGGGACTGGAGCTAATAACAGCTGAACAGTGGGTGTGTCGGATGTTGGACCCCTACAAATCTGATTTTGATGACCTCTGTAAATGATAAGTCATATTTTCTAAATGGACAACCTCTTTAACATGAAAAAAATTTAATTGCTCTAAAATATATCAATGAATTGTTTAAACACTGGTCTATCATTTATTTACTCACTCATAGCAGCATTAATTCCACAGCTCTTTACAGACATGATCATCACTTTCCCCATTGGGGTTCACAATCTAGATTCCAATCAGTATGTCTTTGGAGTGTGGGAGGAAACCGGAGAATGCAGAGGAAACCCACGCAAACACGGGGAGAACATACAAACTCCTTGTAGATGTTGTCCTTGGTGGGATTTGAATTCAGAACCCCAGTGTTGCAAGACTGCAGTGCTAACCACTGAGCCACCGTGCTGCCCTGTTATTAATAGTGTAGTTTCATATTCCAATCTTAAACTAAAGTTGGAGTAAAATACGATCATTTTTAACAGGCAAACCTCTTAATAAATTAGTATCATGGGCTGTCCTGTACACAGGTGTCCTGTGAGCTGACATAAATTTGTATTAATGTTTGTGCCACTTTCCTTTTATAGAGATGTTGAACCTGTTTCAGTTTTCAGCCATGTCCACTCTGGATAAACCCACCCACTTCCCCTCACCATAACCTGTGACTTTTTAATGGCATAAAATTTATAGAGCAGAGGGCCATCTCTATGAATTCAATTTATCCAAACAGAACATATGGAAAGGGGTTGATTTCATGAGTTGCGATGAGCGAACCCGTGGAAGTTCGGTTTCGGCTGAACTTGAGTTAAAAGCTTGGGTCGGGTCTGAACTTTACCCCAAACTTGACCATGAACCGGAACCCAATAGAAGTCAATGGGGACCCGAAGTTTGGTGCTGTAAAATGGTCGTAGTAAGGGCTAGGGGTTGCAAAAGGAAGCAAAATAGGGGTAAGAGCAGGACAATTGCCCTGAAAACAAATGTGTATAGAAAAATGACTTAAATCCCTTAAATTAGTCAGTAAACGTTGAGTTAATTAGGTTATGCAACAGGCTGGATAGAATCAATAGAGTGGTGTGAGGCAAGACAACACACAGTCTAAAATCAATGTAAGTGAATGTAAACTATTCTTATCAATGTAATGTGTAAATATCCATCCATTCATTGAAAACCAGCCAGCGTTAAATCACATTAGTAAGAAAAGCAGACAGCCGTGAGCTGGTGTTTTTTATTCAGGGAAGGGGCCAAAATCCATAAAAGTTCCCAGACTATTTATATCAGCTCACAGCTGTCTGTTAGCCTTTACTAGTTATTGAAAAGAGGAACCCCCAAAAAATTACATAGTGTCCCCCCTATTTTTAATAACGAGCAAAGGCTAATATCCATGGAGCTGCCCAACCTACTGATATCAGCCCGCAGATGTCTGATTTGTCATAGATGGTTATTAAAAATAGGGGGGACCCAAAAAAAATGATGTGGTGTTCGCCCCTATTTTAATAACCAGCTAAGGAAAAGCAGACAGCTGCAGGCTGATATTAATCAGCTGGTAAGGGGCCATGTATATTTGGCCCCTCCCAGTCTAATAACAACAGCCCTCAGCCACCCCAGAAATGGCGCATCCATTAGAGGCGCTTATTCTGGCACTTAGACTTGGCTCTTCCCGCTTGCCCTGGTTAGTTGGCAAATGGGAAAATAGTTTATGGAGTTGATGTCAGCTTTGTAATGTCAGCTGACATCAAGCCCATTGGTTAGTAATGGAGAGGTGTCTATCAGACACCCCCATTACTATCCCAGCAAGTTAAAATAAAAAAATGCACGCACACACAGGAAAAAAACATTTTATTTGAATAAAGACTCCCCCACACATTCCCTGATTTACCCATTTATTAATTAAAAAAAATCTCCGCAGATCCGACAACATCTAACTAGGTCCAACGTCGTCCACCACGAGATGTGACCACGAGAACGACACTGCAGAGGTTATGCGAGGTCATTACTCACGGACAATGATGTTATGTCCAGGTGAGAAATTACCTTACCAACCTGTGAAGACCCGGGGTGTCATTGGGTAATGCCATGCAATCCATCTACTGTCCTGAAGGATGTCTCTCATTCTCCTTGTAAAGTCTTTCTCCAATCTCTGTTTCAAGTCTGACTGCTACAAAAACACATGTCCCTTCTGCTTCTCTGGGCTCAGCCCCCTGAATGGCAGAACTGCTCTCACCCTCCTCCCCCAAAGCTAAGTGTGCATTTGTGGAGGTATCTTTCTCAGGTGACCTCATCACCTGGGTCTACATGTGAGACTCCCTGTGGTGAAGGCTCCGCCAGATCTTCTTTCAACACTTACACAATGGGCCTAGACAATTTTTTGATCAATGGTTGGTTACAGGCTCCTGAGATACTAATGAGATTACTGGAATGCTGGACACTTTGCAAGTTAAATTAATGTACATAAACTGACGAGCAAGCATAACATTAATATTACACAGCCAGCAATCTCTAATAAAGCACAATAAGGTATTTCTATTGGATTAACAAATCTAATCATCTGGCTAAATAAGATTTTACGCTGTATTGTCACACAACCTATTAAGATCAGCCCGCATCTGTCTGATTAGCCTTTGCTGGTTATTAAAAATAGGGGGGACCCCACATCATTTCTTTGGGGGTCCATCCTTTTTAATAACCAGTAAAGGCTAAACAGGCAGTTGTGAGCTGATATTAATAGGCTGGGAACCTTTATGGATATTGGCCCTTTCCCAGAATAATAACACCAGCCACAAGCTGTCTGCTTTTCCTCAGCTGGTTATTAAAAATAGGGGGAGCCCCACATCATTTTTTTTTCTTTACTTATTTATTATCAAGTGCAGTAAAATACACACCCAAGGTAACCTTAGTTCACAGCCACCAGATGTTCCAGCAGCTGGAAACTCCAGTAACCTTAAAGTATCCCTCAAAGGTTCCCATGAGATTTCCGAGTCTCACAGCTGCCGGAAGACCCGGTGGGTGTGAACTTAAGGTTACCTGAGTTCACAGCAACCGGGCCTCATGGTAGCTCGAATGTCGGACTGTTGAGTGCCGGAGTGCAGAGTGCCAGACTCGCTGTCGTTCATCAGTCCGTTGCACTGCATGAGAACCAGCTACTATGAACTCAGGTGACCTTACAGTAAGGTTACCACAGTTCACAGGCCAGCTCACACAGAGCTTACTGTGAGAACCGTCGCCTGAGACCTGCGGTAATCTTAATTATGTCACCGCTTGTCACTGCAGCTGGGTTCTCAAAATACTCTCAGTGTGTTCTGGCTCTTGTGCTGAGTGGTCACATTACTGATGTCACTGCTCAGCACTGCATCCAGATGTAGCAGAGTCGAGGATCATCATGGGACCTCATTATTATGGATTAACGGTGGACAGGTGAGGATTACTTTGATTTTTTATTTTTATTTTATGTTAATAAATGGGTAAAAGAGGGTAATTGTCGTATAGTGATTTGTACAATTAAAGGATTTTTCTCTGTGTGTGTCTTTATTATTTTTGAATACGGGGTTAGTAATGGAGGTGTCTGATAGACGTCTCTCCATTACTAACCTCTGGGCTTGATGTCAGGAACATTATACAGCTGACATCAATCCCATAAACTATTTGCCCGCTTGTCAACGCACCAGAGCAAGTGGGGAGAACCAAGTCTAAGAGCGAGAATTGGTGCATCCAATGGATGCACCATTTCTGGGGCGGCTGAGGGCTGTTGTTATTAGCCAATTAATATCAGCCTTCAGCTGTCTGCTTTTCTTTAGCTGGTTATTAAAGTCGGGGTGAACCCCACATCATTTTTTTTTAGTCCCCCTATTTTTAATAACCAGCTAAGGTAAATCAGACAGCTGCAAACTGATATTAATAGGCTGGGGAGCTCCATGGATATTGGCCTTTTCCCAGTCTAAAAATAACACCCCCCAGCTGTCTGTTTTCCCTCGGCTGGTCTTAAAAAGGAAGGGAACCGCACGTTGTTGTTTTTTTTATTATTATTTATTCATTTTAAATGTCTGGCCAATCACATCCATGCCATTACTTGACATGGCTGTGATGGAGCCAGAAGTGCTCACAGACCTAAAGCTTGTTGATTGGTTGCGCTGCAGCCTTTCAACAAGCTTTATTAGACTTTTGGACCTGAACAGGAAACCGGACTTACTGTAAGAAGTCCATGTTAGGGGTCCGGTATGATCCCTGAACTTTCCAGTTAAGGTTCGCTCATCTCTATTCATGAGGCAACCCCTTTAACAACATGGTAAAAATATTATTTATTGGAAAATCAGTCAATCTCTATAATGAACAATTACAATGGGAAACTACTTTTTAACATTTTCCTTTAATATTATATTTTAGATCTAAGTTTTATTATTATTATTATTATTATTATTATTATTGTTGTTGTTGCTGTTGTAGTCGACCCTAATTATCAGACACGGTCTAGCTCTAGTTCCTTTATATTATTTATAATACAAGCTTTTCCTTTGGTGACAAAATTATTTGTACAACCTAACAATGATGTGAATACAGACAATACAGAATGTATTTTTTAGAAGTGATGACTAAGTCTGTATAAGAAAAGTAATTTGTCCATAGGCTGATGTGTATAACTTGTATACCTTCACAGAACATGCATGCACTGTGCACAGGCACGTGAAGGTACAGTAACTGTCTTTGAACTCCTCACTTCATTTTCAAAGCAGCAGGAGTCTGTCTACAAGAAAAAAAAACTGTGTTCCCATTCTTCGAAGCGGCACACATGCACACGCCAGGGTTTCAGAGGCTTTTCACTGAGAGAGAATGCTGAAGTTGTAGACACCCTTTGATGAGTCAGCTTTGCCAAACTTTTAATTTACTCAACTTTTAGTCCAACACTTATATAAGTTCTGATAGCTACTGTAGTTATCACAACTAAATTAAAGGGAGGGCGACTTTGTTTCCCCCGCCCCATTTAAATCAGCCTTGACAACTAGCTGTAGTCACTCATTGCTTGTCTGAAAGTTTAGTGTAGTGAACTAAGTGTTTGGGAAATCTGACTTATAAACGGGTGTGTACTACCAAATTGTTTCTGCACTGTGCTAGAGAAGTTCCCAAACCACAGGCATATGAGAAATGCAGATAGCAATGTGGAAACTTATGTGCCCAGGTAATTTTCCATTTTGCAGAAGTTCCCGTGCCATATATTATTGGCATGTTATGCCATCTGCCAGCCAGTACCAAGTGCCGGCCAAAAGTGCAATACAAGTGGTAATGTCTTTTGTTTCTTTGGGTATAGTGTAACATATTTTATTAGTCACTTAATCCTGCATGTTCTTTCCTTTCATATTAAATGGTATCTGCTATCAGCTTTTTGCTACCCCATGTAAGAGCTGCATGATGTAGGGACAGAGAAACCTGATTCCAGCAATGTATCACTTACTGGGCTGCTTGCAGTAGTTTTGATAAAATTCCTATTTTATCTGCTGCTAATCTACCAGTATTCTAAATGTTGAGCTCTATTTAACCCCACCCCCACCACTGTTTGGCAACTTTCTGTGTACACTGTTCATAGACAGAAAGCTGCCAATCATTGTTGGAGGCGGGGTTATACAAAGCTCAAGAATATGGATGTCTATGTGGCAGCAGTTTTACTAGTCTTCAGTAATAATCTCTTGCAGATAAAACAATGATTTTTATTGAAACTACAGCAAGCAGCCCAGTAAGTGACACATCGCTGGAATCAGGGTCTCAGTGACTATTATTATGCTTTGCTTATATAGCACCATTATATTCCACAGCACTTTACAGACATCATCATCACTGTCCCCATTGGGGCTCACAATCTACATTCCCTATCAGTATGTCTTTGGAGTGTGGGAAGAAACTGGAGAACCCAGAGGAAACCCACACAAACACAGAAAGAACATACAAACTCCTTGCAGATGTCGTCCTCGGTAGGATTTGAATCCAGGACCCCAGCGCTGCAAAGCAACAGGGATAACCACTGAGCCACCATGCTGCCTATAGCTACCTAATGTTGCTCTCAGAAGAGGTGGCAAAATCCTGGTGACAGAATCCCTTTATATAACATTTTTTATGCATTATTGAAACTTTTGGGTGTCAAGTTAAAGGGCTGCTTGGAGGCTGCTTACCTGCAACGCTAAGTCTTTTGCATTTGTACTAGGTAGTGAAAAGTGTATATTTTTTTGTACTTGAGTAATTTCCTAACTGTATCCTATAAGAAGACATGATGTAACAATGGATGAGATATTTTCTTTAATTGAACTCCCTTGTAAATGTAACACTCTTGTATAGTTTGGCTTTGAAGTCGCAGTAACCATGCTACCTGTGACATAGCAAGCAGTATATCCAAAATTGTTTCAATTGACTTTACTTCAATTTCTGCTACACTTTGATACACGTGTCCCATTGGGTCATAAGAGTATGCACGGTTCGTTAACAACAGCAAATAAAGTAAATTCATCAAATTGAATTCCTTGTATTTTCCTTTCGAATGGTGACACTTTGTTTTTTATCACTCCTGCAAAGGCAAAAAAGTCGATAAGTAGCACCCCAAAGACATTAATTTATGTCAGAAAGACAGAAGTGAAGCCGTTATAGCTACCATGAGAAGAATAAATGTAGGTTTACTCTTCCCATACATTCAGACTTGTTTTATGACTAGATTTGTAAGTACAATGAGAATAATACAGACTTTTTTTTGCATTAGAGATGGTTTTTAAGGTGGTTGGTTTCCAGGATAATGAGAATCCCAAACAATAAATAACTTAAAACTTAACTGGTGGTTTTTTTAACTGTACATCTGTGAATCCGCACTTTTTACAACTTGTACATTATATTGGCATCGTGTCGTTCCGTTATTACGGATAAAAGCCTTGAAAAGGTAATTCTGCCTTAGTATTATAATAAAATGGGCCAGTCATATATATTCCAAATTAGCAAGCGCTGAAAATCGTATGCATTTCTTCAACAGGAGGGAATAGCAATTGTCATTGCAAAGGAAGCTGGCTCGTGTGTGCTACACCAAACCTCCGTAGTATTCTCGCATAGGAGAGGACTGAAAAGAATCCAATTCTCTGCCGTCTTAATGAGCAGCTCGAAATACTGTAGTTGAAGAGCAGTTAGTGAAGAGTTTAGAAGTACAAGAGGAAGAGCAGCAATAAGATGCAATGATCACCACTCAAAGAAGAAGTACGGAATCTGAGAAAGTGCTTTAATGGCAATTTCCTTCATATAAAAGTAACTGGTGACATTCACCGATGTATATAAAAGTCAAAAGAGGCTGCAGATCAGATAGAATTCACAGCAGCAAAGTCAATAGTTTAAAGTCCCAGTGTTATATAAGGGTCACAGTTTTGAGCTTTAAAATAACAATGAAGCATTTCATGATGTGGAATTTTTTCTGGCATTTTACAACAGGTTTCTTTGTAGAAAAAAAATGTATATGTGAGAAAACATCACAAAAACGCTTGTAAAAACCACTTGAAAATCATGCCATTTTTTTATCTAAAAAAAAATGCGTAATTAGGCAACTACATAGAAGAGGTGGCCTGATAAGAATGTTAGGGAATATGGACTTCACATTGTCTTATTTTTTAACAAATATCTTTACAGGAACATTTCTTTTTTAATCTTTATTCTATATGATGATGGGGAAGGCATGATTCCTGATATTTGTTTTGCAGTAAACACCTGAATAAGAAAAAAAATTATTGAGGCCAATTCATCAAAACTATGAAGAGTTGCAAAAATGTTGTGCAATGGGGAATGGCACATTTTCAGGCCAGTTTGAATCAGATCTGGAAGGAGCTGGTGAAGAGCCAGGGCGGGATAGGGCATGACCACCCAACCCATCAGGTTCTTCAAAAGTAATAGCATTTTGAATGCCAGAAATGCAACTCCAGTCCCTGTAGCATTTCTGGTGCGGCACACGGAGACTCACACCACTCTAAAGAGGCACCAAATTTGTTAAGTGGCCTTTAGTGCACCCCAATTATGCCCCAATGTATTTAATATAAAACCTTAATTTTAACTAATTCTTATTTCCTAAAGCTCCTTTAAGGTTGTCCATGTCTAGACCTGACTCTGTCATTTTATTTAATGGGATCCAACCTTTTATTCTGCAAAAGCATACGTACTCTATCTTAGTCTGCTATGAAATTGTATTCTGGAGAATACATGATCACTGATAAAATACAAGTTGGAACTCAAGGAGTAGATCTAAATTTTAGCTCACAAATTGGTAAATTAAAAAACGTAAAAATAAAGCCATGGCCCAATGACTATTTCAAATATATAATTTCCTTCCTTCTTTTGTGTTAAAGCCAGTGCATCCATTTTCTAGCCCAAGGGTTAATGCAGTTT
The DNA here is from genome assembly GCF_046119375.1 of Phyllobates terribilis. Taxonomy (NCBI): domain Eukaryota; kingdom Metazoa; phylum Chordata; class Amphibia; order Anura; family Dendrobatidae; genus Phyllobates; species Phyllobates terribilis. The sequence continues at coordinate 484,070,661 of NW_027362762.1, read as the reverse complement.
TGCTTATTTCTCAAGAATTCTGTACTAATATGAGAAAAAGAAAGGTAAGATAATGACAAGTAGACATGCATCTCTCTGCTTGAAGTTAAGTCTGCTAAGGACCAATTGCTCCTGACAAATGTTATTTCCGCTTTGTACATAGCTCCAGACATACTCTCTTACCAACAATATGTTTTTTGGCAGGACAGTTTTAGAAAGATATTCCAATCAACAGAATTGTGTTAAGACTTTTGAACCTTTTGAGTTTAACACAGTGGAAAACACAATATCTGTATATTCTATCAAGTGTCCTTTCCAATATGCATCCTGCATTGAAGAAGTGTAGCGTATTGTTCTTATGTTAGCACATAGGATGTGAAATATCTAATTCCGTGCTGGGTATTATAATAGGGTTTTTTTTAGCATATAAATTATTGCAGGATTATTAAATTATTGTGCTAAATGCTACAAAACAATAAACCAATAATAAAAGTGCACTGCAAGTTTTTACCATTTTTGGTAGAATAATGCATATTAGAATGCCTTTTTAGAGAATTAAACTATGAACACATACACACGCCAATTACATGAGCATTGAAATGTGCACAGAGTGATACGTGTACCTATTTATGAGAACAACTATCACATACTATGCTAATATCTGCCACATCCTACATGCCGCAAATTAGAAGCCACAGTCAGTGAGGAACAGCCCTACAATTGAGGACCCACACAGTCATTGTATGGGGAACACTTCTGAGACCTGGGCCCCCAGTAAAGATGAGTGAATTTATTCAACTGGAATTTAATTTAACTTGAATATACAAAAAAACTGTATTTTTGATTTACTGTGCATTGATTTATTGATTGGTGGCCAGATGATCCACATTTTCTTGAGCTCTAGCCGAAAAAGGTTAAAAAAAAACATACTCACCTCATCGCTAACCTGTCCAGTTCCTTCACTGTTCGCTGCCCACCATCCAGTCCCAAGAGCCACCTTTTCTTTACAGTATCACAAGCTTCATCTCCGTCTTCTTTCTGTCATTGTAGCTCCAGCCTGTTCACTCTTGGCCAGGAATTCTGGACAGGTCCATGCCTCTGACGTCACTGCATGTCACACGTCTTGATGTCATGGATGTCCCATTCTAGAGTGGGCAGGTTAGGAGATGCAGCTTACGATGGGGCAAGAAGAGGTGGCTCTGCGGACCAGATGGTAGGGAGCGAGTAGCGGTGGGGCTAGACAAGTAAATAGTGAGGTTAGTATATGTTCTGTTTTTGCTTTTTACAGTTCACGTTTATTATGCTCTGGAGTATGGAGAAACCCTAAAGCATAATAAGAGATATTCAATTTGTGAAGAATAAATTGAATTGAATTTCCCAGGAAAAATTGGCACGATTTGACAAATTCAAATTTTGTCAAATCATTTCCTCTCTAGTTTCAATTGATTAGCACCATTGAAAGCGACATTGGGGGCATTAACTAGATAGATTCAAAATTTATATCTGCCAAGGAAATAAAGAAAAGAAAAAGGAAAATAAGCATTACTTAATACCTATCTATAGATTGAATGTGAAAGTCTTTTTCTTGTACAATTTATGGCCAAGCATGCTAAATTACTAAATTTGGTATCAATAATTTGTAACATTCAGTTACATTCACAGTAAATACATTGATTGCAAAGGTTTATAATAGAACACACATAAGTCAAGGTTCTGTGTAGCAGTCACGTCTCTATTCCCCATACTATAGACGTAAACCGTGGTACTGCAGCACCCATTTTTCACTAGCTCAGGAGCCTGCACCCAGACAGCCTCAGCCACGTCCCGCTTTGTAATGCTTGATTCTGCATATGTCTGTCAAGAAACAAGTGTGAGCCTTCAGCTGATTAGCCTCACAGTCACTCCATCCAGCTATCAGGTTCCCAGCATGATGTTCCACTGCATCACTGCTCCAACCCTTTAGGCAAAGGATTCTAATAATGAGTCACAGTGCCGTAACTGGGGTCTTGCTTCTGCTCTGTTGAGCCGCTTGCTGAGAGAGGCTGCATGCTCCCTCATTATAATTTTATAGCTTTTTTTTTCTATTTGTTCTTTTGTATTCATTTTCATTTCCACCAAATGCTTGCTACATTACAATCAAAATGCTTATATCTGCCACCAAGGAAGAAAGCCGAAGACCTAGTATAGCAATCTTCATCAAAGTAGATTTTATATGTATAGCTGTACTATATGCCGCAGAAAAAGATATATTAGATAGATAAACAGATGGATGGATGATAGATAGATAGATAGATGATAGGCAGATAAATAGATAGATATTAATAGAAATAGAAATATATACATTTATATACTGTATTTATGAATCATATAAATCTATGCATTAATGCAACATATTTATGGACGAACATAGGAATACATGCATATGTATGCATATTTAGTAATTTGGGTTACATGCGTATGTATGGCTATACAGCAAGTATGTATTTCATTAAATATATGATGACCCATATTTACAATGACAGACGTTTTCATTTAAAATGACCTTTTTTAAAATGCAAAGGCAAAATCCAGGTTTTAGATGTCAGATAGTTCAACAGAAAAATTATGTTAAAGAACTTTCCAGATAAAAAGTTCTCATACTGAGATTCAGTCAGCAACAATATACAGAGTTGGGTTGAAGAAAACATCTTTGCATTTTTTTTTAGGGCTCTATGTTGGTCTCCTTCTCCCTGGACCATGATAGAATCCATTCAGGTGTATTGTATTTCACACGAGTTAGAGAATCTCCCTTTGAGATTTGTTTCTGGGTTTTCCTGGGCAATTCCTCAGGAGAGTGCCAATGCTTCTGTTAGCATCTCAATGGTTTTATGATTGGCAAAATATTCATTCCTTCTTATGCTTTTCATCCTCTACTTAATTGTTTGTAATTTTTCTAAAAAGCAAAGGGCCCGATTCATAAAAGCTTCTGGTGCTCCTGATCCATGAATAAGTGTATTCTTCATGAATCAGGAGCATCTGGCTCCAGATCGATGTGAACAACACTGATCTTTGTGAATCAGGTTCAAAGATTTTTCATAGTATGTCCAAAATAGGATAGCATTAGTTTCTAGAACCAAACTTGTGTTGAACCTTAATACAATATTTTTTTCAACAAATTTGAAGGATATCTGTCCTTTCACACAAAATCTATAGATAAGCATGACCTTACTACCTTTTTCAGCGTGGACAAGCTGAGATTAAAAAAGTAGCCCAGGTACACAATCTTCTCCAGCTACCACAACATATAACACGTGTTCTCCTACTGCCCACATGCTATATCTGAGAAAAAAATGGCAAACGATTCACACTGCAGAAAATTTTGCTTTACTTGGTAACACTTCTTATCACTTCTTTAAATATACAACCACACCATCAACACAAGAAGGAAAATAAGAGTAGAATGCACAAACACCTAAGCAAATGGCCAGGGACAGGAGCTATAGACTAGACAGGAAAATACAGCACTGATCATATGTGGCGCCCCTGAGGGTTCAGTCGCCACAGAGGTACTGCACCTCACCCAGAGGTGTGGTATCTCCTTCTCTCAGGTAAGGAAGGAGTGCAGCCCGGAACCCCAACACCCACATTCAACACTACACTGCTCCAGGCCGGCTGGAAGGGCAAGGTGCATGTGCACAGTGCTGAGCCCTGTCCCTGGCTGGAGTGGGGGGAACCCAAAGGTAGGGGGAACCAGTAGTGGGTGTGGGTGGAGGAAGCAGTTTAGGGGAGCACCATTGTAGGAGATATATAATGGGAAGCCATCTTAGGGTGGCAGTTCAGTTCAGTAGATTAGTCAGTGTAGACAGTCTGGGAGCAGAATCTCCTTAGGAGCTCTGCCCCGCAAGTGGGGCCTAGTGCTAGAGGCCCAGGAGGGGAGCAGAGGAGAAAGGCTCCTTTCTATTGAAGGGATCCCAGGGGGTACGGCGAGTGCAGGACGGCACCCGTACGCCCCGAATCTGTCAGAAGACAGAGGGATCAGGCCGCAAGAAGGGGACCGGCCCCTAGACCAGCCGTGTTACTCCAGGTCTCGGCTGGAAAACCGGAGGCTTCTGGCTTTTATAGTTCAGTTGCCAAAGCCTCATCTTAGTCACCGTGAGGGTCAAGCAGGTCCGGGAACTCCAGTTTGACAGGAGGGACTTCAGAGCACCCGAGCGGGACTATGAGTGGGGAAGCGCAGGTCAGGAGGGAGAAGACCCAGCGTGAAGTCGGTCTAGAGAGGAACACAAGAAAGCGGGGTTCCGTCAGGGGCTTCTAACCTACCTGAGGAAGAGCTGAACCCCTGGTCTGGTGAACGCAGTGCGATGTGGGAGGCTGACACCCGCGCAGTGTATCAGTGGAACGTACATGAGAACTGTGAGTAAAGACTCGGATGACTGCACTGCACTGCCTCCGTCCATTATTTCAGCTGCACCATCTTTCCCCCTGCACTACAACGCCCAGCGCAACCAACAATATCTACACTGCCCTGGAGCTAGCTCTTCCTATGGAGAGCCACACCATCCCTGCTGCAGTAACATCAGCTTCAGAGGACTGCTCCGCAGCGGCTGCTCCCTTTGGCCGCACTCCACAGGTGGCGTCACAAACTTTGTACATAATTCCCCTGTAAATAATCCCCCCTTTTTATTGACCACCCTGGGTCACGGACCGGGCCAGCCACCGTGATATCCCCCACCAGCATCCACAGGCCCGGCTGCCGAGTACCCCCACGGCCCAGGGAGCGCGTCACATACATAGGAAAAAGCAGAATATATATTAATTAGAGGATCTGTCCCCTCTTCTGACAAGATAGCTGTTAGAAAAAGAAGTACAATTTTGGTGTTCTCACCTGGTGTTGTTGTGAGTAGTCACAACATCTACATAAACGTGGATGTGGAAACTACAATAAACACCCAATCCCAATTTTTAAATTGTCTCAGTCGAGCCAACCGATTATTCCCTCTGGAATGTGCCCCTTGTGCTTTAAGGAGGCGCTTTTTTACCTGGTACCGTCACTTTGGTCCCTCGACACAAAAGGTCATTATGCCTGGCCAATTGCGGAAACCGATTATTGGCTCTCAGCTCCTGGGGAACACCATTTAACACACTTACACTTTCCACAGTACCTTTCACCATTACGTTTTTGAGCTGGGCAGTCCGAAACTTGTCCTGGGACTCCTCCAGGTCAGGAATATTGGCATCAGGGGACGCTTCCTCATCATCCTCTCTAGTCAGTACAGTGAAAGAAAATTCACTGTTTACATCATGTGACTTTGTCACCACAGTCGACTCCTGGTGGCATGTTGGACTACTGGGTGCTACAGCTGTAGCCCATAAGTCCCAGAACAATGGAAAGTTACATCCGATAATCATAGCATGCATAACAGTATGCGCGTATGTTTACCTGGGCCATGAGATAGTTCTTGACGTCTCCATGGATACACCCCCACCCCCTTCCCAGAGACTAGCACATGCAGAAGTGTTGCCCATACCTGGGTCACCAAACTCCATGAGTCCAGAAATCCTGTCTCTTGGACCCATTCACAGTCACCTGGCATTCTCGAGGGCTCTTCCCAGGATGAGGAACCGCACTGCAGGCAAGATAGGTGAAGAATGAGTAGCGCTGGCCTACGGAGCAGTCTATTGGTTCTGATACCAGCAGACAGTATTCTGATATATGCCCCGGGGCACAACACCTCCAACATGACAATGGTACAAGATGTATCCCTTGAACCAGGCTCTGACCCCTTCTGGGTCTTTCGGCACTCCTCAGACATGGTCTTGGACCCCTTCTTTTGGGTATTCCAGAAAGGTGACCTCAGGCTCCCTTCATTGCTCAGGGAGTTGTCCACAGCCAAGTACCTTTTCATGGGGCTTACAAGGTCATCTGCGTTCTGGGGATCTCCCTGAGCAACCCAACTTTTTACGGATTTAGGTAGTAAGTAGATAAATCATTCCACCGGCACTTTTTCCACCATCTGTGCCAGAGACCAGGTCTCAGGCTGTAGCCATTTTTTGCACCAGGTGCAACAGGTCAAACATCTGGGACCGGAAAGGATTTTCCTTTTGCTAGTGCTATTGGTGCACCTATTACGCCCGAACTGCCAGGGTTACACTCAAACGTGCCATAATTTCCACCTTCAGCTTGTTGTACTCCTTGGCATCCTGCAGGGCAAGGTCATAGTGTGCTTTCTGCGGTTCCCCGCATACGGTAAGGTATGGAGCTAGGATCTCTGCCCATTGCTCTGGGGGCAGTTTCTCCCTGTCTGCCAGCCTCTCAAAGACAGTCAGGAAAGCCTCAACATCATCCTCCAGGGTAATTTTCCGCAAGGGCTCCCATACTGTTTGATTTACATGGTTACCTTCACTTTGGTTTGTGGAAGGTGCCACCTCCCTGGTCCGGACAGTTTCTGCCAAGAGAGCCATCTGCTGCTGATGCTGCTGCCGCTGCTGAAACTATTGTTGCTGCTGTTGCAACTGCAGATTGGCCTGGACCAGTTGTTTAACAAACTCCTCCATGCTTCCAGACTGCGTTTGCAATGCTGTAGCTGCCTTTACTCAGGGTACTCATGGGAGCTGCTGTGCTTACCCTATAACTAGACATGACTGGATAAATTTCAATGGAATTTAATTCTATTAAAATGTTACAAAAATCCTGATTCATCAAAATGCAGATTTCCTGTAATTTTTTTCCTCATGGATTCAGCTAAATGGCAGCCGCTGGCTGACATTTTTCTGAACTATAAAGATATGGACAGTATTATGAAAGTATTATATCATAGCATCCTTACACAGTATTATGTCCCCACACAGCCAATATGCAGAATGATGTCCCCACACAACCCCAATGCACAGTATGATGTTCCCCACACAGCACCCCTGTGCAGTATGATGTCCCGATACAGCTCCCATGCACAGTATGTGACGCGCCCCTGGGCCTGTGTCGCGCTGCGATGCGCACGCGGGAGCTTACCCGGAGCCGGATCTCTTGAGGGTTGTAGTCTCGTGGCGGCGACCCGGTCCGTGCCCAGGGAGTCAAACTGACGGCAGTCTATTAGTAGTAAATAGTTGATGACTACGCCACCCGTTGAGTGCAGCCAGGAAGCTGCTGCTGCAGGGCAGACCGCTGAGGCCGGTGGTAGGATTGTGCAGCGTGATAGTATAACCCCCAACGGGAGGGGTATGGCCTCAGGGCAGCCGACGTGGATGATGGGGGTAGCAGGAACCACTCAGAGACGGTACGGTGTAGTTCAGGGTCTTTACTGGTAACAACGACAGACCCTCCCCGAGTACTTGCTAGCAAACGGGGCCTGGTCAGTCTTCGAGCAGATGGGATCTCCCCTGGCTAGGCGTAGTTGTAGGCCTCCCAAACTGACTGTACTCTTCTGGCTACCTTGCTAGAAGCTGATGTAAGTAGCCCACGTCCCTGAGTGTACCGTGTGGTGCTCACCCGTATGGCCGGTGACTCGGGGCCTTCTAATGGCTTCCGCTCCACGATGGCGGTGCTGGTCCCACGCGTGTGACCGTGCCTTCGGGCTTCTGGGCCAGAGGACCTGAAATCCCCTGCCTGACGGATTCTGCTGCTGGGTAGGAGTTAGTCCCCACAGCCTCGGACTCCGGGTCCGGTAAAGAATCTTCTTAGTCAGGGCGAGCTCTGCAGCTGCCAGCCCCTGACTCCTTGTAACTCTGCTGTTTCCTATGCTGCTTCTTGTCTCCACTCTCCTTGTCTGACTCACCCTGCCTCAGCCCCGGGTTTATACAGGGGAAGTTCTTCCCCTCCCAAGACTGGGCAGGAGGTGTGGCATGCACAGGATCCCTGACCAAAGGACCTCCCACCTGCTCTCAGACATAACATTACATTACTGTGGAAAACCAGACCCCTGGGGTGCCACATTCCCCCCTAGTGAAATTTAGTACTCCGGGACTAAACACATTTAGCAAAACATAACAAAGTATAACAATAACAATACTATAAGAAAAACACATAAGATGGTTACGGCGTGTCCGCAACCGGATGCAGTCTTTGAAGAAAAGCAAAGGTGTCCATTTCACCAACACAGGGAGACGTAACCAGGTAGGGGTCTGTCCTACCCCGAGTCCTTAACAGTCTCTAGTCCATCCTGGGTTACGCTCCAACTATATACAAGGATTCCCGGTAAATCCACCAAGGTTTCCTAAAAACAACTGGAAACACAAAATTATACACAAGCAACAATACACAGATAAACATAAATAAAACTATTTTTACACTTCAAATTCTCCAGCGTGCGGGTAACTGGCCTCTAGTGGCCCTAGTGGACCTACGGAGCTGACTGTCTGGCCCTGAACTACAGGGTGTAGGAGCTGTCAAGGGTAAACTGGGCAGCTGTCTACCGGCTCTTTGTCTCACTAGGGGTACGGCAGGCTCACTATAAGCAGAGGGTTGATTCTCCTGTTCTACTCGTGTGGAGTCTTCTGCCTCCTGGACCGGCTGTTCTTCCAGCTCTACCCGTTGCTCCGTAGGTTCTTGGGATGATGGTTGGAGGAAGGTGAGTACGGGTACCACAACTGCACCATTGACTTGAGTCCAAGACCGAGGGAAGTCCCCGAGCACGGTACTAACCATATCTTCCCTTTCTCCCACGGGTCGATGGTCTTCTTGTTCCTCTTCAGGGTTCCTCAGTTGTTCGGGACACTTCTTCAGGTGGTCCCGGGATACAATAGCTGTGGTTTCCCCTCCGTCTTTACTGATGGTACAGACCTTCGGGTTCTCGTGGCTTGAGGGCAGTACGGTGTACGGGTCCTTCTCCCACTGGTCATCCAACTTGTGGAGCCGTCTTTTCCTCTTCAAGACCTGCTCTCCGGGTACCAGGGGAACAGCGGGAGCATACTGGTTGTAAGTCTTCTCTTGTCTTTCCCTAGCCTGACAGAGACTTCGCTCCACGCTCTCTTGTACTCTCCGATACTGCTGCTGCCTCTCTGTGTCCCAGTCTGTTTCTGGTGAAGTGTCCTCAGGTGTCAGGACTCCCATTTCCAGGTCAACAGGTAACTTACCAGGTCTCGCCCTCATTAGGTAAGCCGGGGTACAGTTGGTGGAACCTACCGGGATGTGGTTGTATAGGTCCACCAGATCGGGCAACTTCTCAGGCCACAGACTGCGTTCTTCCAGGGGCAATGTTTTTAGAAGATCCATTACCACCTGGTTCATTTTTTCACAAAGTCCATTAGTTTGCGGATGGTAGGGTGTCGTCCTTATCTTCCGGCAGCCATACAGATTGCAGAATTCCTGGAAGACCTCCGCTTCAAAGGCAGGTCCCTGGTCCGTCAGCACTTGGTCCGGGTACCCGTGTGGACGGCAGAAGTGCTGCTGGAAGGCTCTAGCTGCTGTTTGAGCCGTTAAGTCCTTGACGGGGACGACAACCAAGAACCGGGAGTAATGATCCACGATGGTTAACGCGTAGACGTAGCCACTTCTGCTTGGGGTCAGTTTTACATGATCCAAGGCTACCAGTTCCAACCGTTGCCGGGTGACGATGGACTGCAGGGGAGTCTTCTGGCTGGCCCGGTCCTTCCTTCTCAGATTGCACGGGCCACAGTCTCTGCACCACTTCTCGATGGTTCCCCTCATGCCTACCCAGTGGAACCGCTCGCGCAGCAGGAACTCCAGCTTTTTCCACCCGAAGTGTCCAGCTCCGTCGTGGTATGCCTCCATCACCATGGCTGCGTCTCTTCGTGGCACCACTACTTGCCAGAGTAGTTCATGCGTCCGGGAGTTGACCATTCTGCGGCACAACTTCCCCTTGTAAAGGAATAGTCGACTCTTCTCCGCCCATAGTTGTTTGGCTTCCTCCGGAGCGTCTGGTTCAAGGCGAGCCTCCGGCCGAGTCAGCATCTCCTTCACCAGTCGGACGGCAGGGTCGCTGTCTTGCGTTTCCGCCCAGTTGTAGTGGGGTAAGGGGTTCAACGTAGCAGCCTGCTTACCCCTTACCCGGTGGGAATACTGGATAGTCCCATGACGGTGGAACGCAGGGAGTTCAACTTCTTCCAGTCCCTCCGGATCTTCTCCTTCGTCCGGCAGGTTGGGCATCCTGGACAGGGCGTCCGCGTTAGTATTGGAGCGCCCTGCCCAGTATTTGATTATGAACTCGTAGTTGGACAGACGGGCCATCCACCTCTGCTCCAGGGCACCGAATCTTGCCGTGTCCAGGTGTGTCAACGGGTTGTTATCCGTGTACACGGTGAACCGGGAAGAAGCAAGGTAATGCTTAAAGCGCTCAGTGACTGCCCATACCACGGCCAGGAACTCTAGCTTAAATGAGCTATAATTCTCGGGGTTCCTTTCGGTGGGTCGCAGTTTTCGGCTGGCGTAGGCGATTACTCGTTCTTTCCCCTGCTGGATCTGGGACAGTACGGCTCCTAGCCCGATGTTACTGGCGTCGGTGTAGAGGATGAAGGATTGGCTATAATCCGGGTACGCCAAGATTTCATCCCCCGTGAGGGCCATCTTCAGCTGGCGGAAGGACTCTTCTTCTAGCTCTTCCCATTTGAAGGGCGACTTCTGGTTCTTGGCCTTCCGGGACTGGCCTATCAGGAGGTCCTGCATAGGCGCTGCCTTTTTGGTGAAACCGGGAATAAACCTTCGGTAGTAGCCTACCAACCCTAGGAACTGCCGCACTTCTTTTACGCTGGAGGGGCTTGGCCATCCCTTAATTGCGGTGATCTTATCGGGGTCGGGAGCCACTCCGTCAGCGCTCACCACGTGTCCCAGGTATTGCACCTTTGGTTTCAGGAGGTGACACTTGGAGGGTTTCACCTTTAGGCCGTAACTCGCCAGAGCTTCGAACACCTCCGCCAGGTGTTTCAGGTGGTCCTCATAAGTTTTGGAGTATACGATGACATCGTCCAGGTACAACAGGACCGTCTCGAAGTTTCTGTGGCCCAGACAGCACTCCATTAATCGTTGGAAGGTTCCTGGGGCGTTGCAGAGTCCGAACGGCATGCAGGTGAACTCGCTAAGTCCCATCGGGGTGGTGAATGCGGTCTTCTCCCGGTCCGCCTCTGCTACAGGAACCTGCCAGTACCCGCTAGTGAGATCCAAGGTAGAGAAGAAGTTAGCAGATCTTAAAGCAGCCAATGACTCCTCTATCCTTGGTAAGGGGTACGCATCCTTGTGTGTGATACGGTTGATTTTCCGGTAATCTACACACATCCTCATGGTGTTGTCTTTCTTTTTGACTAAAACTAGTGGGGCTGCCCAGGGGCTACAGCTATCCCGGATTACCCCAGCCTCCTTCATGTCTCTAAGCATCCCCTTGGCGTGTTGGTAATGTGCAGGGGGTACGGGTCGATACCTCTCTTTTATGGGAGGATGATCTCCCGTGGGGATGCGGTGTTCTACCCCCTTGACTCGCCCGAAGTCTAACGGGTGTTTACTAAACACTCTCTCATACTCTTGAACCACCCGATAGACTCCTTGTTTCTGATGTGAGGGAGTGGAATCAGTACCCAAATGTAGTTGCTGACACCAGTCCTCCATGTCTTTCTTAGAGCCGTTACCTTCCTCCGGGTGAGATGGAGGCAAGGGTTCCACAGATTGTATAGAATTTTGATTAGTGGTATATAATTTTGCTAGCGTGGCATACCGGGGCAGGTACACTTCCCTCTCCCCGATATTGATTATGCGAACGGGCACCCTCCCATGGCGTACATTGACCACCCCCCGTGCTGTCAAAATGGTGGGCCTACTGTCTGAGTAAACTGGTTCTACCATTGCCTGGTAATCTCTACCTCTCAGACCAATAGCTGCCCGGCACCAAATCATCATTTCACTTTTTGGGGGCATGGCAATAGGACAAGGGTCACACATTCTTACGCTACCAATCTCACCGCCGGAGAGTTCCACTTGTTGCCGTTGCATCAGTGCCCGGATCTCTTTCTGGAGCACCCGCTGCTCGCCGGAGCTGGCGTTCTTGGCAACCTGCTGTAAAAGGAAAATCACTTCTGCAAGACAATTTTCAATTACGTTAGTTCCTAGAGTTATTTTTGGGTGACTCTCATGTTTATCAATATCTACAATGATCAGTCCCTGTGCGGCCAGTTCGACTCTACCGATTTTGAGGGTCACCTCTTTAAATCCGATCTGTGGCACGGGCTGGCCATTGCTGGCGATGATACTCAAGTCGTCGTCAGGGTAGCGGGTAATATCCGAGTCATTCCAGTACTGCTTGAAGAGCACGTACGGGATGGTGGTGACCTGTGACCCGGTATCCAGTAGGGCACTCATGGGAATGCCATCCAGTACCACAGGCAAGACTGGACGTCCTCCCACATATCTGTCGCGCCAGTTCGATGGGCCTGGTGATCTTTTTCCTGGGGGTTGGCCCTCTACCCCAGGTTGTGCCCGTTTAAAGAACAGTACCTTTCCATATGTCCGGGTTGATTGCAGCGGCGGCAGATGGGTCGTCCGTCCTCGCTGTATCGGTCACTGGGTCTTCCTCTGGCCGGTGGGGTCCTCCTTGGTCGACGCCACGGGATGTCCTCCGGTCCGGATGCCAGCTGGATCTTCCCTGGGGTGGAAACGTGTAAAGACTGCACAGTTCGGGTTAGCGCAGCAACGCTCTTAGCTAGCTCTTGGACCTGATGGCGTAGGTCTGGAGCCGGGTCATTGTCCAAAGCCTGCGCATCAGCTCCCACAGGCCCTGCCGACAAGGGCGCCGCCTCCTGGTGGTAAGTGATAGCTGGGCACCTGTGGGTCACAACGCCACCCGGTGCCGGTTCTCGGAGCACCCGGATGGCTCTGTCCTTGAACTGTGCAAAGTCCAGATGGGGATCCAGTAAGGCCATTGCCCGCAACTGGGTTCGGTGGGCATTGCAATATAAACCCTCTATAAATTGTTCAGTCAACAGCCTGTCCTCGTTTCCCACCCCATCAGGGTCGGTCTGCTTTATGGCCTTCAGGGCCTCTTGTAGGTTTAGTGCATAGTCCCTTATACTCTCATACGCTCGCTGCTTGCACCCGTAGAATCTAAGCTTAATCTCGGCTGAGGTGCGGGTATCAAAGGTGTCCTTCAGCCGGGTTAGTATCCCTGCGACAGTCTTCCTCCCAGGTGGCCAGGATTTTACTTCCCTTTTGGCTGCCCCAGTTAGTTGGGCCACCAGGATGCTCACTTTTTGCTCTTCTGTGAGGGGGTACACCTGGAAGAGGCTATCCAGCTTTTCTCTAAAGTCATGCAGGGTATGTGACTCCCCTGAGTACTGGGGTAGCCAAGCTGCTCCCGGGATATAGGGCATGGTGAAGGGCATAACTGCAGCAGCGGTGGCGCTGGCGGGGGTTGAGGCAGTGAAGCTCTCCTCCGTATCCGACATCTTCCTCCCCCCTAGTGGACCGTGGCCTACCTTGCGATGATCCTGTTCCGTAGGCCGCGGCTCCGCAGTGGATCGTCAGGGTTGAGGACCTTCCGTCGCGCTCCGGTGACGTCGGCGTCTGCTGGGCTCCTTCCAGGACCTTACGCAACGTCCGGACGTGAGGCGGGGCTTCAGTTCTCGCGCGCTTTCGGAGTCCACGCCCCTCTTCTTCCCGCGCGGCGTCCTCAAGATGGCGTCCAATGGCGGGAAAACTCCACGGATGGCGGGAAGAAGGTCGAAGATGGCGCCGGACGGCGGGAAAACTTCGCGGATGGCGGGAAGAAGGTAGAAGATGGCGCCGGATGGCGGGAAACCTCCACGGATAGCGGGAATCTTCACCACTGGTAAGTTTGAACAGTCTTTGCTTTTCAGGCACGCAGTACCCAGTGGTTGCGGGCACGAGATCCTGCCGACTACGCCAAAGTTGACGCACCCCTGGGCCTGTGTCGCGCTGCGATGCGCACGCGGGAGCTTACCCGGAGCCGGATCTCTTGAGGGTTGTAGTCTCGTGGCGGCGACCCGGTCCGTGCCCAGGGAGTCAAACTGACGGCAGTCTATTAGTAGTAAATAGTTGATGACTACGCCACCCGTTGAGTGCAGCCAGGAAGCTGCTGCTGCAGGGCAGACCGCTGAGGCCGGTGGTAGGATTGTGCAGCGTGATAGTATAACCCCCAACGGGAGGGGTATGGCCTCAGGGCAGCCGACGTGGATGATGGGGGTAGCAGGAACCACTCAGAGACGGTACGGTGTAGTTCAGGGTCTTTACTGGTAACAACGACAGACCCTCCCGGAGTACTTGCTAGCAAACGGGGCCTGGTCAGTCTTCGAGCAGATGGGATCTCCCCTGGCTAGGCGTAGTTGTAGGCCTCCCAAACTGACTGTACTCTTCTGGCTACCTTGCTAGAAGCTGATGTAAGTAGCCCACGTCCCTGAGTGTACCGTGTGGTGCTCACCCGTATGGCCGGTGACTCGGGGCCTTCTAATGGCTTCCGCTCCACGATGGCGGTGCTGGTCCCACGCGTGTGACCGTGCCTTCGGGCTTCTGGGCCAGAGGACCTGAAATCCCCTGCCTGACGGATTCTGCTGCTGGGTAGGAGTTAGTCCCCACAGCCTCGGACTCCGGGTCCGGTAAAGAATCTTCTTAGTCAGGGCGAGCTCTGCAGCTGCCAGCCCCTGACTCCTTGTAACTCTGCTGTTTCCTATGCTGCTTCTTGTCTCCACTCTCCTTGTCTGACTCACCCTGCCTCAGCCCCGGGTTTATACAGGGGAAGTTCTTCCCCTCCCAAGACTGGGCAGGAGGTGTGGCATGCACAGGATCCCTGACCAAAGGACCTCCCACCTGCTCTCAGACATAACATTACATTACTGTGGAAAACCAGACCCCTGGGGTGCCACATATGATGTTCCCCACAAAGCCTCTGTGCGCAGTATGATGTCCCCCACACAGCCCATATGCGCAGTATGATGTCCCCCACACAGCTCCCATGTGCACTATGATGTCCCCACACAGCCCCCATGCACAGTCTGATTTCCCCCACACAGCCCCCATGCACAGTCTGATTTCCCCCACACAGCCCCCTTGTGCAGTGGGATATCTCTCACACAGACCCAATGCACAGTACGATGTCCCCCACACAGACCTCATGGACAATAAGACGTAAAACAAAATTCAAAAAACTACTCACCCCACCCCCTCCCCCAGCAGATCCAGTCTGCACTGTTTACTGAGGCACAGCGGATGGCCGCGTGGCGCAGGACGCCACTGCATAAAGCTCTTTGGCTGTTCCGGTCTGCAGGCCGCACTAGACCAGCCAAAGGGCATGTGGCCTGCGGGTTGCACTTTGCCCATATCTGGTGGAGGTAGAACAGGCTGTTCAGAGCATGGCAGTATCTCCATTTAAGTTGTGACAACTGTGAGAACCTATGCTTGTACATGGGACAATATTAAAAAAATGAATATCCAATGGTAATCTATGCCAGAATGAATTGTAGGGGTTCTGATAATAAAGGAGCTATTCAGTGTATTTAGGATTATGCACTTTATCTTATTATGAATCGCTTTTTTATGTTTTTTCTCATAAAATATGGCTCAGTCCTATGCACTGAGCTAACCCTGTCTGATCTTCACCAGTACGTGTCAGGGACCAGTGATCTATTTCTGTAGAGATCATGCTGAAGGTAATTTGGTCTCATCATTCTAATTGAACAAGGTAAATGCTACTGCTCATTTCCCTCCCTTGCTTAGCTAATGTTACATCTTCTAGTCAGTCATTTTTCTAGCAGACATTAGCATACACTGTATCTTGTTCTTCATTGTGGAAACTCAAACAAATAATAAGGCAGCCCATTCACTGTGTGAGTACTTAGTTGTCTCTCTTGCCTTCAGCAAATACTGTCAAATCTCAAGCATCTCTACTGAAATTCATGCATTTTGATAGTGTGTTCTACCTTCTCACGCTATACGATCATCTTATATGGTCCTGCCCCTGACCTTTTACTGCTTTGCTCTCAAAAAACATGGCCTTATCTGTCCTTTTTAAGTGTGCATAATATTTTCTATATCACTAAACATTTCAGAAAGAGAAGTGCTAATAAAAAAGCAAAATAGTCACTCCACATGGGACAACCCAACTTAGAACAGTGCCTGATGTTATGCAGTAAAAAACCCCAAAAAATCAGTCGCCCTCCTAAGAATTATAGATCCTTAAATAGATTACATGAAATGTAGACTAGAATTATATAATATATTTAGATTATATTTCATGTCCATAATATATACTGTAGCAAGCATCACAAAATCATCTTGCAAAAACATGCATCCTATCGGTTTGTCTCAGTGCATAGTGGCAATGATCTAAAAATGATCTTTTTATAGTCATTCATTCCTTGCCGTGATGGAAGTCATCAATACACTAACTTGCATGCTGCAAGTGGCTGCGTATATCAGACAAGACTCACCAATGCAAATCAATGAGTGCGAAAAAGAAACGTATGACACGTGGACCATCCGCATTCTGTCCAAATTTTTTACTCGCACACATCTCAAAGGAACCAGGAAACTTCATCAGCCAAGTACAGTAAATTCACAGCCAGAACCCTCAGATTAAAAAGATAGTTAGATAGATAGATAGATGATAGTATGAGAAGGTCACTGGCAAAATACTGGAGGGGAGATATGTGTCACTGAGGATGTTAGCCTCAGTGATATGAACCCAGAAGTATGCTCCAGCATGTTATGTGCTGAGAGGGGTTAATCGGCCATAATAGGGCTCAGGTTTTTTTTGAACATCTGAAGAGTGGATGGGAGGCTATTCGCCATATCTCTACTAGTGTTGAGCGAGCACTAAAATGCTCGGGTGCTCGAAGCTCGGGCCGAGCTCACTGTGATACTCGGGTGCTCGACCCGAGCAACGAGCCCAATGTTAGTCTATGGGAGACCCGAACATTTTTGCGGCGGCTCCCCCGGCAGTCTGTAGAAAGCCTAAAAAGTGCCCAAAACGATAATGACAGTGCTCAAATGACATAGGGACAGCATGGGGATCGACCCTGGAAGCATTTCTGACCTCCAGGTCACTGCTGTCAACAACGTGGTCAGAGGTATTAAGCCACTTTTACAGGCTCACAATAAAACGTTCAAAAACGAAAGTGAAAGTGCTTTCCTGTGAAATATGTTAACCCCTTAACGACCATGGGTCTTTCTGTTTTTGTGTTTTCCTTTTTTGCTCCCCTTCTTCCCAGAGCCAGAACTTTTTACATTTTCGTTCAATATGGCCATGTGAGGGCTTATTTTTTGCGGGACGAGTTGTACTTTTAAACACCATCTCTGGTTTTACCATATCGTGTGCTGGAAAATGGGAAAAAAATTCCAAGTGCAGTGAAACTGCAAAAACAATGCAATTCCACAGTTGTTTTTTGGGTCCTTTTTTTAACACGTTCACAGATTGCTAAAACTGACCTGCCATCATTATTTTCCAGGTCGTTACGAGTTCATAGACACCAAACATGTATAGGTTCTTTTTTATTTAAGTGGTGAAAAAAAAATCCAAAGCTTGCTAAAAAAAACAAAAAAAATGACGCCATTTTCCGAGACCCTTAGCTTCTCCATTTTTCGGGATCTGGGGCCAGGTGAGGACTTATTTCTTGCGTGCCGGGCTGAAGTTTTTATTGATACCATTTTGGGGTAGATCCGATGTTTTGATAGCCCGTTATTGCATTTTATTGCAAAGTTGTAGCGACCAAAAAAACTTAATTCTGGCGTTTAAAATTTTTTTCTCGTTACGCCGTTTACTGATTGTATTAATTCTTCTTTTATATTGATAGATCGGGTGATTCTGAACGCGGCGATACCAAATATGTGTATGTGTTTTTTTTTTTATATACAGTGCCTACAAGTAGTATTCAACCCCCTGCAGATTTTGCTGGTTGACACATGCGGAATTAACTTGGCATTGTGACATTTGTACTGTAGATCAGCCTGGAAGTGGGAAATGCACTGCAGCAAATTTTGTTTTTGTTTTTTTTTTTGTTTTTTTTTTAAAACGTTAAAAGTTAATTCAGAGTGTCATTTATTATTCAACCCCTCAAACCACAAGAATTCTGTTTGGTCCCCCTAAAGTATTAAGAAGTAGTTCAGGCACCAAGAATAATGAGCTTCACATGTGTGGATTAAAGATCTCTTTTGCCAGCCTTTTCTGACTATTTAAGACCCTCCCCAAACTTGTGAACAGCACTCAGACATGGTCAACATGGGAATGACAAAGGAGCAATCCAAGGCCATCAGAGACAAGATCTTGGAGGGTCACAAGGCTGGCAAGGGGTACAAAACCCTTTCCAAGGAGTTGGGCCTACCTGTCTCCACTGTTGGGAGCATCATCCGTAAGTGGAAGGCTTATGGAACTACTGTTAGCCTTCCACGGCCTGGACAGCCTTTGAAAGTGTCCTCCCGTGCCGAGGCCAGGCTTGTCCGAAGAGTCAAGGCTAACCCAAGGACAACAAGGAAGGAGCTCCGGGAAGATCTCATGGCAGTGGGGACATTGGTTTCAGTCAATACCATAAGTAACGTACTCCACCGCAATGGTCTTCCTTCCAGACGAGCCCGTAAGGTACCTTTACTTTCAAAGCGTCATGTCAAGGCTCGTCTACAGTTTGCTCATGATCACTTGGAGGACTCTGAGACAGACTGGTTCAAGGTTCTATGGTCTGATGAGACCAAGATCGAGATCTTTGGTGCCAACCACACACGTGACGTTTGGAGACTGGATGGCACTGCATACGACCCCAAGAATACCATCCCTACAGTCAAGCATGGTGGTGGCAGCATCATGCTGTGGGGCTGTTTCTCAGCCAAGGGGCCTGGCCATCTGGTCCGCATCCATGGGAAGATGGATAGCACGGCCTACCTGGAGATTTTGACCAAGAACCTCCGCTCCTCCATCAAGGATCTTAAGATGGGTCGTAATTTCATCTTCCAACAAGACAACGACCCAAAGCACACAGCCAAGAAAACCAAGGCCTGGTTCAAGAGGGAAAAAGTCAAGGTGTTGGAGTGGCCTAGTCAGTCTTCTGACCTTAACCCAATTGAAAACTTGTGGAAGGAGCTCAAGAATAAAGTCCACATGAGACACCCAAAGAACCTAGATAACTTGGAGAAGATCTGCATGGAGGAGTGGGCCAAGAAAACTCCACAGACCTGTGCCGGCGTGATCAGGTCTTATAAAAGACGATTATTAGCTGTAATTGCAAACAAGGGTTATTCCACAAAATATTAAACATAGGGGTTGAATAATAATTGACCCACACTTTTATGTTTAAAATTTAATAAAATTCAACTGAGCAACATAACTTTTTGGTTTGTAAGATTTATGCTTCTGTTCATAAAACCTACTCTCGTTTGCAGTTTGAAGGCTCTAACTTATTTGCATCTTATCAAACCAACTAAATCTGCAGGGGGTTGAATACTACTTGTAGGCACTGTATATATAGATTTTATTTTGAATGGGGCGAAAGGGGGGTGACTTAAACTTTTATATATTTTTTATTTTTTTTATTTTTTTAAAAACTTTTTTTTTACACTTTCTGCTTGCTTCTATAGTCTCCAGAGGAGACTAGAAGCAGCAGTTGTCTGATTGCTTCTACTGCATACAAGTGATGAGCAGATCGCTTGTGTGCAGGAGAAATGCTCACTTGCTATGAGCGCTGACCACTAGGTGGCGCTCATAGCAATTGAGACATGACAACCACAGGCGTCTGCTGCAGACCCTGAGTTGTCATGCCCACCCATTGGTGACCCGCGATCACGTGACGGGGTCACTGATGGGCGGGGCTTAGGACTCCCGGAAGCGTGAGTTAAATGCCACTGTCAGAGATTTAACATGTTAACAGCCGCGGGTGGATTGCGATTCCAATAATCAGCTGACATGTGCTCGCTTCAGTGCGGGCTCACCGCCGGAGCCCCCGCTGAACCGGCCTTCCCGACCTGGTGCGTACTATTACTGACCAGGTCGGAAAGGGGTTAAGGAACATCACTTCCAGGGTAAAGACTTGTGTATAAGGTAAAATAAATAACCAAAAACAAAAATACTCCTCCACACCTTGGGCTATGTTCACAAGTAGCATTTTTTATGCGTTTTTGCACATTTGTATTGCTTTCAACCGTGACAAATGCATTCACCGGGAAATGTCATATTAACATATCACAACCTTATCTGGCCATGTGCTGTGTGACACATGCATACAGTGCTAAAAAGACATGGGAACAGCATGAGGAAGACCCCTGGAAGCATCTCTGACACCCAGGTCACTGCCTAAAAGTGTGCCCATCAGAAGTGATCCTTGCCGCATCAGAAGATGCAGACTTGCAACTATCCCCGTGCAAGTCCTTGTCCCAGGGCAGTGTTCAATTGTACCTCCCCCATAACTTGCAATACAAGCGCAAGTATGCAGCCTGCCACCCACCCACCCCCAGGCTGCAATACCATACTGCTAGCCTGCTTGCACTTGAAATTGGGCCTTTTAGGCATGTGGAGGTGGAATCTGGCCACCACGTCATGGCTGCGTCGGTAGCCTGGTATTCATACTCAGTCCCCAGCCGCCCGGCGGTCGGGTGTCCACGCTTGGTCCCCAGCCGCCAGGGGGCGGCCGGGTGTCCATACTCAGTCCCCAGCCGCCCCGCGGCCGGGTGCCCACACACAGTATCCAGCCGCGTGGGGGTGGCCGGGTGTCCATAAACGGTCCCCAGCCGCCCCTATTTGTCCCGGTGCGCCTTATACACAAGCGCGCATACCAAAACATTACCTGTGCCCTCCCCAGTGCATTTAGTGGGAAGGACAGTCTAACCACAAACACGTGGACAAGTGAATGTGGCCAGGAATGGTCCATCTCACTGACGCCTTCACACTGGGTTAATATTGTGGAAGCCGGGACACAGTTGGACACTGGGATGCAACACGTCCTCCAGACATAGAGGATTGCGGGTCCTGGGTCAATCAGGCTTCAACACAAAGTTCAGAAGGTAGACAGCAGCAGTGGTCGGCCTCCTACACAATGAGTAAATTATTCATGATCATGAGGCCATCCACCTCCTTAGCTTTCTGTTCCTTGGAATGCAAGCGCATGTATGTAGTAGCAGCTAGGCCTGAGGTGGTCAGCGTTTTGGCGCATATTCTACCTCCTTCGAGGATTGCTGGATGTTTTCCTGCTACTATCCCAGTTCTATGACTCCCGTTAAAACAAAGCTTCAGGTGATGAATGATGGATGAGGTGGTGGCAAAGGAGAAAGAGCAGGAGGAACAGGGACCATTCACATTAATATTGTTATGTTCTGCTACCAGAGCTAAGGAAAGAGAGGAGATCTGTCCCTACTATAGGACTCAGCTGAATCCCTACGATGTAACAGGGAACCTGATCCTGCGATCAGACCTGCTAAAGTCCTAAGCTAGTCTGTACGATGACCTATAGATGTGGGGGAGGAATCCCTACAAGTACTAAGGACTGGGAGGAATATGGGACACCTCCTAACAGAAATAGTAGCAGACAGACGAACAAACAAAATATAAAGAACATAGAGGTCAGTAAACCAAGCAAACTAACAGAGCAAGACACAGAGCACAGGCTAGCTAGAAAGTAGATATACAATGAAGTCCAGCAAAGCCAGAAGGGCGGAGCAGGATTAAATAGGCCAACAAGGTCATGTGACCAGCAAAGGAAAAAACCTAAGAGCAAGGTTCTAACAGTACCCCCCCTTCTAAGAGGATCCTCCGGATCCCCTAGGACCAGGCTTATCAGGAAATCTCCTGTGAAACGCTCTGATAAGTCTGGACGCGGAAACATCATCTGACCTCACCCAAGAGTTATCCTCGGGTCCGAAACCTTTCCAGGCCACAAGATACTGCAAACTACCTCTATACCGTCTAGAGTCAAGGATGCGAGAAATTTCATATTCCCCGTCCTCCACCACCGGAGGAACAGAGGCAGAGGCGTCACCATCCGACACAACAGCTTTTTTTAACAGAGAGACATGAAAGACCGGATTAATTCTCCAGGAGGTAGGAACCTCCAACCTAACAGCAGATTGGTTGACAACCTGAAGCACCTTAAAGGGCCCTACAAACTTGGGACCTAATTTCTTAGAAGGAATCCTCAACCGCAGATTCCTAGAGGACAACCAAACCATGTCACCAACAGCGAACAAAACCTCCTGTCGTTTCCTATCAAAGTAGTCTTTAGATTTTCTGTTGGCCTCCTGAAGATTACCACGCACATCCGTCCAAACTCTTTCCAAATCACCGGAAAAATTCTCCTCCTCAGGCACGGCAGATCCCAACTTGGAGAACGACCCAAACGACGGATGTCTCCCAGAACAACAAAAAAAAGGCGAACAACCAGCAGAAGAAGATGTATGATTGTTCAGAGCAAATTCGGCAAGTGGCAGAAACTCAGACCACCCCTCTTGATTGTCTGCCACAAAACAACGCAAGAACTGCTCAACATCCTGGTTTTTCCTTTCTGTCTGGCCATTAGATTCAGGATGATATCCGGACGAAAACGACAAATGAATTCCCAACCTGTCACAAAAGGCACGCCAAAAACGAGCCACGAACTGAGGACCCCTATCAGAAACAATGTCAGTAGGAACGCCATGAAGTCTGACAATTTCCTTGACAAAGGCCTTAGCGAGAGTTTTAGCGCAGGGCAGTTTGATGAAGGGAACCAAGTGACACATCTTACTAAAACGGTCCACGACCACCCAGATGACAGTAAAACCCTCAGAGGGGGGAAGGTCAGTTATAAAGTCCATAGCCAAATGTGTCCAAGGAGCACTGGGGACCTCCAAAGGACAAAGCAACCCCGCAGCAGGAGTATGTGAGGACTTAGATCTAGCACATACAGTACATTGGCGTACCCACTTAATGACTTCCTTCTGCCATCCAGGCCACCAAAAACTGCGACCCACCAGTCTCTTGGTCTCAGAGATTCCGGGATGACCTGCCAACCGAGATTCGTGACACTCAACAAACAAATCTCTCCTAAAGGTCCCAGGCACAAACAACCTCCCATGAGGAGTGTTAGATGGGGCATTCTCCTGAGCTTTAAGAATCTCATCTTCCAAAACGGAGTCTAAAGCAGCTATCACAACACCTTCTTGTAAAATGTTTTCCTCTTTCTCAGCACCGACTATGGGAGAAAAACTGCGAGACAAGGCATCCGCCTTAACATTCTTAGTACCAGGGATGTAAGTAACGGAGAAATTAAACCGCGAGAAAAACAGTGCCCACCTAGCCTGACGGGCATTCAGGCGCTTGGCAGCGTCAAGATATATCAGATTTTTATGATCTGTAAGAACCTGAACGGGAAATTCCGCACCTTCCAAGAAGTGGCGCCAGTGTTCAAATGTGAGTTTAATAGCCAATAATTCCCGATTACCAATATCGTAATTCAATTCAGTCTCCGAAAATTTTTTTGAAAAAAAGGCACAGGGATGTAATCCATCCCCGTTATCCTGAGACAATACTGCGCCAACCCCCACAGAGGAAGCATCAACCTCAACCAAAAACGGCCTAGTAACATCAGGCTGCATAAGGATGGGAGCAGAGGTGAACCTCTCCTTGAGATACACAAAAGCTTCAATGGCCTCAGAAGACCACTGAACCGCATCAGCACCTTTCCTGGTGAGATCAGTCAGAGGTTTGACAATACTAGAAAATTTTTTTATGAATTTTCTATAGTAATTGGCGAAACCCAAAAACCTCTGTATCGATTTCAAACCAATAGGCCTAGGCCATTCCTGCACAGCCTGAACCTTAACCGGATCCATCTCAAAACCTTTGCTGGAGATAATGTAGCCCAAAAAACTAATTGTCTGTACAGCGAACTCACATTTCTCCAGCTTAGCAAAAAGCGAATTGTCCATTAATAACTGTAATACCTCACGCACGCTCCGCCAATGAGACTCCAGATCTGGCGAATAAATCAAAATGTCATCCAAATACACAACCACATTTTTACCGATCAAAGGTCTAAGGATGTCATTAATCAGATTCTGAAAAAATGCAGGAGCATTAGTAAGACCAAAAGGCATAACCAGATTCTCAAAATGACCCACAGGAGTGTTAAAAGCAGTCTTCCATTCATCACCCTCCTTCATGCGCAACAGATTGTATGCCCCCTTAAGGTCAATTTTAGAGAACCACTTGGCCCCCAATAACTGGTTAAACAGATCAGGAATCAATGGCAGTGGGTAAGGATTGCGTACCGTAATTTTGTTAATCTCACGAAAATCCAGACAAGGACGTAAACCGCCGTCCTTTTTTTTTACAAAAAAAAATCCAACCGCCACAGGAGACTTAGAGGGCCTAATGTGACCGGCGGCCAAACTTGTCTGTATGTATTCCTCCAAAGCCTTCCTCTCAGGAATAGTAAGGTTAAATAAACGACTTTTAGGAAGAGTCGCTCCAGGGACAAATTCAATAGAACAATCATAGTCTCTATGGGGAGGCAAAACCTGCGATTCCTTCTCAGAAAAAACTCTCCAAAAATCCTGAATAGGAACAGGCAATTCTCCCCTATCCAAAGCTGCAATACGCCCGTTACAACACTTGTCATAACATTTATGGCTCCAGGATTTAATTTCACTGGTAGACCAATCCAGTACAGGATTGTGACATTTTAACCAGGGCAATCCCAATATTACTGGAGAAGGCAAGTTATTCAACACTACCAAATCCAATTTCTCATGGTGAACACCATTAATAGTGAGAGGAAATTCACAGACCTTGAGAGTAATATTCTTCAAAGGGGAGCCATCCACAGAAACCACAGCAATGGGGGATGATAAAGGTTCAGGTTTTAAATTGAGTTTTTCCACGAATCCCCCATCAATTACATTCAGTGTAGACCCGCAATCAACAAACACCCGAAATTCCATTAATTTTTCCTGAGCAATCGTGGAAGCAGCTAAAAATACACCCTTGGAATTTAAACAGGCAATACGGGCATGACTGACCATTTTTTTTTTCTTTCTTCATACGAAGCTCACAGCCTTTAATCAAATGACCAGATTTTCCGCAATAGAAACACAAGCCTTTCGAAAAACGACGGTCTTTTTCTTGAGAGCGAGGTGCCACCGATCCAATCTCCATCGGTTCACCACTGTTAGTACACACATTATCATAACCAGAAACTGACATAGCAGAGGATTTGCTCTCATTAACCCTAGCACGCAGTCTTCTATCCACCCGTATAGCTAATTGCATAGCCTGTTGCAAATCCTCAGGTGTAGGATAAGCAATTAGCAGGTCTTTAACCCTTTCACTGAGCCCAGCAAGAAATAGACTTTTCAGAGCAGAATCGTTCCACCCTGTTTGAGTGGACCAACGACGAAAATGTGTACAATATTTTTCGACATTACCTGATCCTTGTTTTAAACGTCTCAACTCAGTCTCAGCTGATGCGACACGGTCAGGATCATCATATAATAGTCCTAAAGCAGAAAAAAAACTATCCACTGATCTGAAGCATGTATCACTAGGTTGCAAAGAAAAGGCCCACTCCTGAGGCTCTTTGCGCAAAAGTGACATTATGAACCCTACGCGCTGGGATTCATCCCCAGAGGACTTGGGTCTCAAACGAAAATACAATAAGCAAGCATTTTTAAATGAAAAAAATTCTCGATGTTCACCAAAAAATAAATCCGGCAAACATACCTTAGGCTCCAAGAAATGTGCTCCAGAACAGTTACTCACGTGCTGACGGAGCTCGGCCACTTCCAGAGAGAGTCCCTGCAGGCGATGAGCCAAATCCTGAACCGACACCATGATGGAACAGAAAAATCTTTCCCTAGAGAATTTGCTGGCTGGACTTACTGTTATGTTCTGCTACCAGAGCTAAGGAAAGAGAGGAGATCTGTCCCTACTATAGGACTCAGCTGAATCCCTACGATGTAACAGGGAACCTGATCCTGCGATCAGACCTGCTAAAGTCCTAAGCTAGTCTGTACGATGACCTATAGATGTGGGGGAGGAATCCCTACAAGTACTAAGGACTGGGAGGAATATGGGACACCTCCTAACAGAAATAGTAGCAGACAGACGAACAAACAAAATATAAAGAACATAGAGGTCAGTAAACCAAGCAAACTAACAGAGCAAGACACAGAGCACAGGCTAGCTAGAAAGTAGATATACAATGAAGTCCAGCAAAGCCAGAAGGGCGGAGCAGGATTAAATAGGCCAACAAGGTCATGTGACCAGCAAAGGAAAAAACCTAAGAGCAAGGTTCTAACAAATATCAGGCCAGCCAACCACACATGTCTTGTAGGATATGTTTCTATACCAAAAGGAGCGGTTCAGCTACACAGTTATAAGGCATACAGTGAATGCAATGCCTACCAAAAATTTCGAGGCACTCCAATGCCCCTTGGAAGTGACATGGAGGTCAGAGGGCCTTAACTAAACCGTTTTTTCCATTTATAGCAACTGGGTCTCCTGTACACTGTTGGCCTAAGCAGGGAATGGAAGGCTTTCCAAAAATTATTAGGCACTGCAATGCCCCTTGAAACAGACGTGGATTACAGCGTATTAAAAACCTTCTACCCATTATTGGGGAGTGGGTCTCCCTTAGTGTTCGCCTATGCATTGAAAAGCAAAAGCTGACAAAAATTAGGAGGAAATGCAATGCCCGTTGCAAGAGTCGTGGAGGTTAGAGGTAATTAAAAACAACATGTCAATGCCCCTTGGAAGAGCTGTGGAGTTCAGAGTGGTTTAACAAGACGGTTTTAATGCCCCTTAGAAGAGACGTGGAGTTCAGAGTGGTTTAACAAGACAGTTTTAATGCCCCTTGGAAGAGATGTGGAGGTCACAGTAGCTTAACAAGGTGGTTTTAATGCCCCTTGGAAGAGACGTGGAGTTCAGAGTGGTTTAACAAGACAGTATTAATGCCCCTTGGAAGAGTGGTGGAGGTTACAGTGGAATAAAAAGACAATATCAATGCCCCGTGGAAGAGACGTGGAGGTCACAGTAGCTTAACAAAGACGGTTTAATGCCCCTTGGAAGAGTGGTGGAGGTCGCAGTGGAATAAAAAGACAATATCAATGCCCCTTGGAAGAGTGGTGGAGGTTACAGTGGAATAAAAAGACAATATCAACGCCCTGTGGAAGAGACGTGGAGGTCACAGTAGCTTAACAAGACGCTTTTAATTCCCCTTGGAAGAGTGGTGGAGGTCGCAGTGGAATAAAAAGACAATATTAACGACCCTTGGAAGAGACGTGGAGGTCACAGCAGCTTAACAAGACGATTTTAATGCCCCTTACAAGAGCCATGCAGTACAGCATATTAAAAACATTATTCCCATTATTGGGGAGTGGGTCTCCCATAGTCTTTGCCTATGCCTTCCAGGCAAAAGCTGCCAAAAATTAGGACAGAGGAACTTGCAATGCTGGCAACATGGTCCATGGTCACCCTGGTGGTATTGTGGTCGTGGAGGCTGAGGATAAGGAGAAGAGCAAAAAACTGCCGAAATGAGGAAGCGTATACCCATGTGTGGGTGTGAAGCGATGCATGGGAATACACCTCCAGAAATAACACAGTGGATTTGACTTTATGTTACTCTGCTGTCATTTGGTGGTGATGAGAAGTCTGGCCCAATCCAGCCCTTGTTCATTTTGATAAGGGTCAGCTTGTCAGCATTGTCAGTTGGCAGGCGAGTGCGCTTATCAGTTATAATTCCCCCAGCGGCACTAAAAACACGCTCCGATAACACGCTAGCGGCAGGGCAGGCCAGGACCTCCAAGGCGTACAGAGCGAGTTCATTCCAAGTGTCCAGCTTGGATACCCAATAATTAAAAGGCACAGAGGAATCACGGAGGACGCTGGTACGATCGGCAAGGTACTCCCTCACCATCTTTTGAAACTTTCCACTCCTTGTGAGAGTACCCCGCGCCTCAGGGCCTGTAAGCTGGGCGGGTGTCAGAAAACTGTCCCAGAATGTTGACAGTGTTCCCCTGCCTCTGCTGGATTGGAGTTGCATCTCTCTCGCCTGTACGCCTTGGTTGGGCAACGAACTGTGACCTCTGCCGCTAGCGTGTTCAGATGGGAATTTTTTTAAGAGTTCTGCAGCAAGGGCCTTCTGGTATTGCCCCATTTTTGTAGACCTCTCCACCTCAGGAATAAGAGAGTGAAAGTTCTCCTTGTAGCGGGGGTCTACAAGTGTCACCAACCAGTAATGACTGTCACCCAACATTTTGACAACGCGAGGGTCATGGTTAAGGCAGCGTAACATAAAGTCAGCCATGCGTGCCAGACTGGTAACGGGCAAGATTTCCGTGTCCTCACCAAGATGACGACTGACCATGCTCTCCTCCTCCTCCTCCTCTTCCTCCTCCCCCCTGTCCTCAGGCCACCCACGCTGAACCGACGGTATGACATTTGTACAGGTACTACCGTCTACAACACATGATAGCAGCTCCTGTTCTTCCTGCTCCTCCTCCTCTCCCTCATTGTCCCCCAATGCACATTGGGATGAGATGAGGCTGGGCTGTGTGTAATCGCCCGCTACGGCTTCTTGATCCATCTCATCATACTCTGGCTGCAATGCCTCCTCTTTAATTCTCTGCAGAGAGCGTTGCAAAAGACAGACAAGTGGGATGCTGACACTAATGATGGCGTCATCGCCACTCACCATCTTGGTGGCCTCCTCAAAGTTTGTCAGGATGGTACATATGTCAGACATCCAGGTCCACTCCTGAGGTCTTATGTGTGGAGTCTGACCTGAATATCGACGGCCTTGTTGCAGCTGGTACTCCACAACTGCTCTATTCTGCTCACAAATCCTTTGCAACATGTGGAGGGTAGAGTTCCAACGTGTGGGGACATCACACACCAGTCGGTGTGCCGGAAGCTGCAAACGCTGCTGCAACACAGCAAGGGCGGCGGAAGCTGTAGCCGACTTGCGAAAATGAGCTGACAGGCGGCGTACTTTCACGAGCAGATCTGGCAACTCGGGGTACGATTTAAGAAACCGCTGAACCACGAGGTTAAGCACATGAGCCAGGCATGGTACGTGTGTGATCTCACCTCGCCTCAGAGCCGCCACCAGGTTACGGCCATTGTCACACACGACCATGCCGGGATGTAAGTTCAGCGGTCTCAGCCACAGATCTGCCTGCTCTTTCACAGCTGTCCACAACTCACAAGCAGTGTGAGGTTTATCACCTAAGCTTATGAGTTTCAGCACAGCCTGTTGCCGCTTGGCGGAGGCAGTACTGCAATGCTTCCAGCTTGTAACTGATGTGGTGATATCTGAGATGGAGGCTGAACATGAGGAGGAGGAGGAGGATGCACATGAGCTGTACACTGTGGGGGCAACTCTGACTGACATAGGGCCCGCAATCCTCGGTGTGGGGAGGATGTGTTCCGTCCCAAGGTCCGACTGGGTCCCGGCTTCCACTATGTTTACCCAGTGTGCCGTCAGAGAGATGTACCGTCCCTGGCCACAAGCACTTGTCCACGTGTCCGTTGTCAGGTGGACTCTCCCAGTAACTGCGTTGTTGAGGGCACGGCAGATGCTTTGGGACACGTGCTTGTGTAGTGCGGGGATGGCACACCGGGCAAAATAGTGTCGGCTGGGGACCGAGTACCGAGGGACAGCCACCGCCATAAGATTGCGGAAGGATTCCGTCTCCACCAGCCTTAAAGGTAGCATTTCCAATGCAAGCAGTCGTCAAATGTGCGAATTTAGGACTGTGGCCTGTGGGGCGTTAGCTGCGAATTTCCGCTTTCGTTCAAAGGTCTGGGATATGGACAATTGAACGCTGCGGTGGGACGTGGACGTGAACGTTGATGCTGTTTCTTGAGAAACTGCCATAACAAGTGAAGACTGAGAGGAGGGGGCATCTTTACATGCAGTATGGACAGGGGATTGCCTTGCACACACAACAGGGGGTTCTATTGCACGCACAACAGTGGAAGAAGCAGTGGTGAAACCCGCTGACACTGGTCGTGGACCCTGGGTTTCGCCCCACAAAGTCGGGTGCTTTGCTGCCATGTGCCTGATCATGCTGGTGGTGGTCAGGCTGGTAGTTTTGTCACCCCTGCTGATGCTGGCATGGCAGGTGGAACATATGGCCTTTTTGGGGTTATCAGCAGAGTCTTTAAAAAAATTCCAGACTCTGAAAGACCTACCGCTTGTACTGGCAACGTCCCTCATGTTGGTGTTACGGGGAACGGTTGCCTGCCTTCTGTCTGCGGCCACCACACTGCTTCTTCCTGCCTGTTGGGGTACTCTGCCTCCTTCCCCCTGTGTGCTGCTGGCCTCACTTTGCATGTCCTCCTTCCACGTTGGGTCAGTTACTAGATCATCCACCACCTCCTCCTCTTCCACTTGCGCACCACGATCCTCCTCCTCACTTCCTGGCAATTGTGTCTCGTCATCGTCCACCTCTTGTGACAGATTGCCAACGTCGACTTCCTGTGGCCGTGGCTGTTCAAATATTTGGGCATTGCAACATGGGATCTCCTCTTCCACCACTTCAAGTGTATCAGACGAGGGGCCCAAATATGGAAATGGACCAGTGAACAGCTCTTCAGAGTGTCCAAGTGTGGGATCACTTGCTGTCTGACGACACTCGGCATGGTGGGAGGAAGGAGCATCAGGGTGAGGAGGAGTATGCGGTCGAGACTCACGGCTACTAAGAGTTGACCGTGTGGAAGACAGACCGGAGGTGGTGGTGCCCAGGTAACTGGAAGTATTGTCTGCTATCCAATTAATAACCTGTTCACACTGATCAGTTCTCAATACTGGTGTTGTTCTGTGCTTCCCTAGTAATTCGGTCAAGAAGTGGGAGCGAGAAGATGTGGCTGTTGGTTGTGGCACATTTTCACCTTGGCCACGGCCCCGTCCTCTGCACGAACCATCACCAGAACGTCCACTTCCACGTCCCTTGCCACGCGCCTTGCCCTTTGCAAATGAAGTAAAATAGCTTACACTTGCACTATCAATGGAAAAAGGGTAATAAAGAGTAGATTAGAACCGTGGAAGAGGAAAACCACAGTTATTGTTTACTGGGGTATACCACACTTTTTTAAATAAAGATATTTGCGGCTGAACAGTGAGCGACACACTCAAACTGCTATTTTTTTAGATACCAAAGGCCCAAAACTGGATAGTACAGCGATTTGACCCGTGGAACTGCGAAACCACACTGGGATGTCGGGCCTACACAAGACTATTTTCAACAGATATATTTTTGTGTCACAACAGTCAGGAGACACTACTGTTTTTCTTTATGGAAAAAACTACCAAAACCTGAATAATAGAGATTTTTGACCGTGGGATGGCAAAACCACAGTTATTGTTTACTGGGGTATACCACACTTTTTTAAATAGAGATATTTGCGGCTGAACAGTGAGCGACACACTCAAACTGCTTTTTTTTTAGATACCAAAGGCCCAAAACTGGATAGTACAGTGATTTGACCCGTGGAACTGCGAAACCACACTGGGACGTCGGGCCTACACAAGACTATTTTCAACAGATATATTTTTGTGTCACAACAGTCAGGAGACACTACTGTTTTTCTTTATGGAAAAAACTACCAAAACCTGAATAATAGAGATTTTTTACCGTGGGATGGCAAAACCACAGTTATTGTTTACTGGGGTATACCACACTTTTTTAAATAGAGATATTTGCGGCTGAACAGTGAGCGACACACTCAAACTGCTTTTTTTTTAGATACCAAAGGCCCAAAACTGGATAGTACAGTGATTTGACCCGTGGAACTGCGAAACCACACTGGGATGTCGGGCCTACACAAGACTATTTTCAACAGATATATTTTTGTGTCACAACAGTCAGGAGACACTACTGTTTTTCTTTACGGAAAAAACTACCAAAACCTGAATAATAGAGTTTTTTACCGTGGGATGGCAAAACCACAGTTATTGTTTACTGGGGTATACCACACTTTTTTAAATACAGATATTTGCGGCTGAACAGTGAGCGACACACTCAAACTGTTTTTTTTAGATACAAATGGCCCAAAAGTGGATAATACAGAGGTTTGAACCGTGGAACTGCAAAACCACACTTGTATTTCTCGGGCCTACACCAGACTATTTTCAACAGATATATTTGTGTCTGAACAATCAGGAGACACTATTTATTTTTTACGGCAAAAAATGCCAAAAGCAGGATAATAGAGATTTTTTACTGTGGAACAGCAAAACCACAGTTATAATTTACTGGTGTATACCAGGCTTTTTAAAATATATATATATTTGCGGCTGAACAGTGAGCGACACACTCAAACTGTTTTTTTTAGATACAAATGACCCAAAAGTGGATAATACAGAGGTTTGTACCGTGGAACTGCAAAACCACACTTGTATTTCTCGGGCCTACACCAGACTATTTTCAACAGATATATTTGTGTCTGAAAAATCAGGGAGACACTATTATTTATTTTTTTTACAGCAAAAAATGCAAAAAGCAGGATAATAGAGATTTTTTACCGTGGAACAGCAAAAGCACACTTCTGTCTCTCTGGCCTACACCAGACTATTTTCAACAGATATATTTGTGTCTGAAAAATCAGGGAGACACTATTATTATTTTTATGCAGCAAAAAATGCCAAAAACAGGATAATAGAGATGTTTTACCGTGGAACAGCAAAACCACAGTAATAATTTAATGGTGTATACCAGACTTTTTTAAATATATATATTTGCGGCTGAACAGTGAGCGACACACTCAAACTGTTTTTTTTAGATACAAATGGCCCATAGAACTGCAAAACCACACTTCTATTTCTCTGGCCTACACCAGACTATTTTCAACAGATATATTTGTGTCTGAAAAATCAGAGGCACACTTTTTTTTTTGGGGGGGGGGGACACCAAAAGGTTAATAAGATGGGTATTTGTACATTGTGAAGGAGGGAAAAAAAAAAGAGGATTTAGATAAAAAAAAAGGATTTTTCCTGGCCCCCGGGACCTGGAGCTAAGTCCAGCAATTTCAGCAACAGGAGCAGCACACAGGACTGTAATGCAGCGTTTGCTGGTATAACCACTGCGTCTCCTATACAGCCTGCCTGATATACCTGGGATGGATATTAGTCCTGAGAAGGACTGTTTGTTTGTTCTGGCAGCCTTTACAGACCCTACACTAACTATTTTGCAGGATATATCTCTCCCTAAATCAGCAGCGCTGTCCCTACACTGTCTGATCCGGAGCGACTGTGTCCAAGATGGCGGCGCCCGGTTTTAAATACTCGAGGTGACGCTGTGCGGCCAGCCAATCACTGTAATGCCCACAAACAACATGGCTGCGGCATTACAGTGACTGGCTGGCAATCCCTGCATGTTCATTGGCTCTGTAAAGAGCGCCAAACATGCAGGGCGGAGACCCGAGCTCCCGCCCGAGTAACCCGGAAATGCTCGGTGCTCGCCGAACATCCCGAGTAGCGTGATGCTCGGGCGAGTACCGAGCAGTGTTGAGCATGTTCGCTCAACACTAATCTCTACCCCAGGGTGTGGTCCAAAAGATAAATGTGGAGCCTTTGGACTCATTCAGTGTTCGGTGTGTCTGGAGATGAGATCTCCAGAGCTGTACTCATGTTAAAGAGAGCTGAACCTTGTTAATTTACCCTGAGCGGGCAAACACCACAGCCACACAGACTGTATTGTTTGCTGTTTTGTTTTTCCCGTTATGCCAGAAGGGCCATGTATGTTTACCTAATTTTTGACTGGTTTATGCAGTACATTTTTAATAAACTAGTTGAAAACTTAAATGGAAAGTGTTCCTGTGACTACCTTTTTGAAGAGCCAAGTGAATTGATCTACCACAATAGATAGATAGATAGATATCGTATTTTTCGGACTATAAGATGCATCGGACCATAAGACGCACCTAGGTTTTAAAGGAGGAAAATAGTAAAAAAAAATTGAAGCAAAAAATGTGGTCATGATGCCCTGTTATGGGGGAGGGGTCTGCTGCTGACACTGGTATTGGGGTAATGTCCCCCAATTTTGTTAATATCCTCCATCCTGGTATGTATGGCCCCTCCTTCCTGGTATAAGTGTCCCCCATCCCATCTTGGTATGCATGGCACCTGTTAGAACCCTCCTGTTTGTTTTTTCTATCTTGTGTTTTGCGGTCACGTGACCATCTGCCTTTATTTTCCAGCTCCGCCCTTCTGGCTGTGCTGGACTTCAGTGTTTGATTGTTTCTCTAGCCTGCAGCTTTGGTGCCTTTCTCTGTCAAGTTTGCTTGGTCCTCTGGGACCTCTAGTACATTTTGTCAGTTTGTCTTTTTGTGTTCTGCAACAACTTCTGTTTAGGAAGTGTCCCATTTTTGGCCCAGTCCTTAGTTCTTTTAGGGACCCCTCCCTTAAATCTATAGGTCTTTGTTCAGACTAGCCGAGGACTAAGGCGGGTCTGTTCACTAGGAACAGGCAGCCCGCTACATCGTAGGGATTCACCTTAGTCTTACTGTAGGGACAGCTTTCCCCTATCTTTCCTTAGTACATGCTGCAGATCATAACAGCACCCCTTTATCCCCCATCCTGGTATGCATGCACCCCTTTATACCCCATCCTGGTATTTCTACTCCTAAACGTAAAAGAGAGTTTGGCTTTTTTCCGAATAAACGCAATTTTGGTTACTCACCTGAGAACAGAAACAATCTTAAGGTAATTAACCTTAGTTCTCACACTTTTTCCAATGTTGAGATTTCTTTGCTTAACAAAGGCCTTATGTTTTGTCCTACGGCTCAATTTGACAGATTACGGCCATTAAAGACTTACATTTGTTTGCAAGGAATCTCATTTTTAAACGTTATTTTCATGATGTGAACATCTCGCAATTATTTCCCACAGAGACGGAACAGGAGGCGCTAACCATCCTGGAGGAATTAGCTGAGGAACATAATTGTCCTATTGGAGGTAAGATTCCTGCCTCCATTAAAGCACGTTCCCAGAAATTTCCCCCATTGTCAACTTGCCCCACCATTGACACATTTGTCAGGGTGGTTAGCAAAGACTTTGACAATATTCCACGTTTTTCAACTGCAGACAATCTCACCAGAGAAGAGAGACGGGGTCTTCAAAGACTCTGTGGGCTATCTGACGTAGTTTTTTAAGCCAGCAGATAAGTGTGGGAACGTGGTGATCTGGCCCAAGGCAATGTACGAAGTGGAGGCATTTCGACAACTGAAAGAATCGAAGTGTTACAAGAAATTGACATTCAATCCCCTTATTAAATTTCAAACGGAACTATCAAAAATTCTTTTGACCGCCAAAAATGATGCGATTATCTCTAAAGAATTACATCAGGCGCTTTCGGTCAGTGAACCTAACGTTCCCACCCTTTATCTGCTCCCCAAAGTTCACAAAAACTGCCATATACCTCCTGGCCGCCCAATTATCTCAGGAGTAGGCAACTACCTTGAAAACGTTAACAAATTTATCGATTCTAAGCTACAGCCCTTGGTCGAATCACTACCCTCCTTTACCAAGGACACTAGTGATTTTTTGAGAAAGATTGATGGCCTCCACATTGATACGGATACATTGTTGGTTACATGTGATGTTGAGTCCCTGTATACCAACATCCGGCATGTGGATGGTGTTCAAGCGACCCAATTTTTTCTGCGTGCTTCTCCTATATCACCCATTTTTGGTAGCTTCATTATTCAGTTATTACAGTTCACTTTATCCCATAATTTTTTCTTGTTCAAGGGGTCCTTCTACCTACAGCTCCAGGGTACCGCTATGGGTGCATCATTTGCACCATCTTATGCCAACCTTTTCCTGGGGCTGTGGGAGAGGGACCTGTTTCTGTCGGATCGGTACGCATCAATGGACCGTGTCCTTTTTTGGACGCGGTACATAGATGACGTATTTCTGATCTGGCAGGGATCTGTGACTGATCTTGAGATTTTTATGACCAATTTGAATCAAAATCCTTTTAACATTCACTTGACTTACCATTTTGATAGGGACTCCATTGATTTCTTGGATGTTAAAGTCAAAAGGGATGATAAGAACTGCCTTCAAACTGACTTATTCCGGAAAAAGACAGCGGTTAACACCCTTTTATTGGCTTCATCCTCGCATCCTCCTGCAATGATTAGGTCTATACCTATAGGCCAATTCTTGAGGTTGCGACGGATTTGTTCGGATGACAATGATTTCAAGCAACAAGCGGCTGACCTCAAAAATAGATTCCTTAATAGAGGTTACAGCCATCGCTCTATAAAAAGAGCATATAACCGGGCCAAACACACATCCAGACATTCAGCTTTGTATTCTAGCAATGTTTCGGCCCCAAACAAGTGCATCCAATTCATTACACAATACCATGGCCAAACACAACTAATGAGGCATTTTCTTGAAAAATCTTGGCCCATTCTATTGTCCGATCCGATCCTTTCCAACTATCTTGATCCTAAACCTAAAATTACATTTAGGAGGTCTCGAAATCTACGCGATTGTCTGGTAAGAAGCCATTATACGAATGATTTGACAATATTTTTATCTGATTCCAAACAACCTCCTGGTTGCAAGCCATGTGGTAAGTGTGTGGGGTGTCCCAACATCGCACGGGCCCAAACGTTTTGTAGTTCGGATGGACACATGACCTATCACATTCAACAACAAATCACTTGCACAACTTCGGCAGTGGTCTATTATGCCACCTGCCCATGTCCATTGATTTACGTGGGCTTGACCACTCGCCAACTTAAGGTTCGTGTACGTGAACATGTACTGGGTATTGTTGCGGCAAAGGAAGTCAATGATGTGTCTCTTTTGAAAACGCTACCACGACACTTTAAACAACATCATGGTTGTGACTCCTCTTTACTACGGGTCATTGGTATTGACCATATTCCACCTAATATCAGGGGTGGTAGAATTAGTAAATTTCTGGCAAGAATGGAAACAAGGTGGATTTGGACACTTAAAACTGTGTATCCCCTAGATCTGATTCTTGTAAACCGGCATTTGAGCTTGAACCGTGTTTTTAATTTTATTTTTATCCTTCCTCTTCACTTATTTTATCTCTTTTATTCTTATCTAGTTCATACTATGGTGTTGGTCTGTATTGGTCAACCTTCGTGGACGGCGGCTGATCCATCTTTTTGATTATGGTGGACA
This sequence comes from Phyllobates terribilis, assembly GCF_046119375.1. Classification (NCBI taxonomy): domain Eukaryota; kingdom Metazoa; phylum Chordata; class Amphibia; order Anura; family Dendrobatidae; genus Phyllobates; species Phyllobates terribilis. The sequence continues at coordinate 484,033,635 of NW_027362762.1, read as the reverse complement.
CTGTCTTCTGGCCTCAGCCTTAGAAGAGATCCGGATATTCGTCTTCAAGTGGCGGGATTTGGTGTGGACTGGCACACTCTCAAAGACTATTTCTTTCTACATGGATGTTTTTGTGATGGTTACTCGAATCCGCATATCAATTTTTTTACAGTTTAAATGTCTGTGTGTATGCATATATATATTTATATACCTATAAAAAAATTATAGCTATTTAGCTTATCACTTTTTTGTCACTTGGTTCACGCACTATTGTTGTGCGGCTTTATATACCCCTTTGTTGGCTATTTACACACTCCTACCACACTTCGTTCTTGTTCCCTCTCCTCTTCCACTTCTATTTCTTGCACGGTCCTTTCCTTTTTCTCCCCTTTTCCTTCCCCCCCCCCGCCCCATCCCACTCATCACATATCCCATGTCACACATCTTTTATGTCATCTTCATTCATTTTTCCTTCCACACACACTGATCTTTTTCACTTGTTCTAGATATATTTACATATATGTGTATACACATTTATATATATATGTATGTACATATATCCTTATTTTTGCATCCCCCCACTTTATCACAATTTTGATTTTTTTTAGTTTTACCCTTTTTGTCACTTGGTATACGCACCATTGTCGTGCGACTTCACATACACCCCTTTGTGGGCCTATTTACACACTCTCACCATCACCTTTATCCTGTTCCCTCTCCCTTCCTTTTCCACTTCCATTCCTAGCATGTCCCCTCTCCCCTCCCCCCTCCCCCATCCCATGTCATACATCACTCATGTAATCTTTATCCTTTTCTCCTTTCATATACACTGATCTTGTTATCCATTTTTTCTCTTTTCACTAGCTTTAGAGATATATATATCCTAATTATCGCTTGTTTTTACACCATACTTTGTAATAATGGCCCTGTATATAATTTGCTGTTTTATCATCACATTCTTAATAGGTTTTACATATACACACTTTTATATAATTTGCTATTTAGTATCACGTTCCTAATAGGATTTACATATACACACTTTTATCTGCCGAGTGCATTGATTCTTCATATCCTTTTGATGTACCCATGCATTATGGTCGGTCATCGACGCATGCGCCGTCTGTGCTCCGGATATCCCGGGCTCCGTGTCTCTATGTGTCAGGTGACTCGGGTCTTTCCGATGTCTCCTGTCACATGACGCGTATGTCCGTGGTCTCTGGCCCCTCCTGACGGCGCATGCGCGATTAGCTGGCCCGATCATCTAGCATCGGTAAGTATATTAACTTTAACATCCTCCCCTTCCGACCTCATCCTGCGGCATTTCCGGTTTTACGTGTTTGGATGTTCAGCCACGCACCTCTATCCTCCGCATCCGATTGGCCAAACACCCCTTTTTAACTCTTCTGGTTCTATGGAACTCCACCCCCTGACGAAGGACCACGTGTCCGAAACGCACGTCGGGGTGTGCTCCACTTTCAGTTCTAGGACCGCTTACCAGGTACACCAGTCCTTCTAACCTTAATCTTTACATACAAACATGATGCTTTTCCTTCCCTATCATGAGGGGGCCCAATAACAAATGTTTTTTATTTTCTTTAATTCCACCCATCGTCTGTTTGGTCTATGCACTTTTTGGCACTATTTTATTAGTATTTATTATTATTATATAGTACCACAATAGACTGCCTAGTGTGACCAGTGGTTTTCACACACCATTCAGTGTGCATCTGTTAATGATATTTGGCCTTTTCATTTATGGTGTCAATATAGGTTAGAATACTCTATATGTGTCAGCGGCCTTCTATATATTTATTGTCTAAGATTTCGCAATTGATGCACTAATTTTTTGATTTTTTGAGATTTAACTGAATATTGGGCACTCTTGTGCTTGGTATGTTTCTGTAACCAATTTCTTAATAAAGGTTTTTTATACATCTATATATATCATGTTGATAATTGGACCCTACGTTCGGTGATTCTCTTGGTTGCTGTGTGTTTAACCGAATGGTCTGCCATTTATATTTGTCCATATAGCACACAATCTTGATATGATGGGTATTTTATACTGACCAACTGGTCTTTGATGAAAACCCCTAAATACATGTGGCTATATCCCTGGTGTCTTTTTGTGCCCATCCTGGTATGCATGGCACCCCTTGAGCCCACATTCTGGCATGCATGGCACCCCTTGAGCCCCCATCCTGGTATGCATGGCACCCCTTTATCCCCCATCCTGGTATGCATGACACCCCTCTGAGCCCCCATCCTGGTATGCATGGGACCCTCTGAGCCCCCATCCTGGTATGCATGACACCCCCTGAGCCCCCATCCTGGTATGCATGACACCCCCTGAGCCCCCATCCTGATATGCATGACACCCCTTGAGCCCCCATCCTGGTATGCATGGCACTCTGAGCCCCCATCCTGGTATGCATGGCACCCACTGAGCCCCCATCCTGGTATGTATGGCACCCTCTGAGCCCCCATCCTGGTATGCATGGCACCCTCTGAGCCCCCATCCTGGTATGCATGGCACACCTCTGAGCCCCTATCCTGGTATGCATGGCACCCCTCTGAACCCCCATCCTGGTATGCATGGCACCCCTCTGAGCCCCCATCCTGGTATGCATGGCACCCTCTGAGCCCCCATCCTGGTATGCATGGCACCGTTTGAGCCCTCATCCTGGTATGCTTGGCACCCCTTGAGCCCCCATCCTGGTATGCATGGCACCCCTTTATCCCCCATCCTGGTATGCATGGCACCCCTCTGAGCCCCCATCCTGGTATGCATGGGACCCTCTGAGCCCCCATCCTGGTATGCATGACACCCCCTGAGCCCCCATCCTGGTATGCATGACACCCCCTGAGCCCCCATCCTGATATGCATGACACCCCTTGAGCCCCTATCCTGGTATGCATGGCACTCTGAGCCCCCATCCTGTATTGCATGGCACCCTCTGAGCCCCCATCCTGGTATGTATGGCACCCTCTGAGCCCCCATCCTGGTATGCTTAGCACCCTCTGAGCCTCCATCCTGGTATGCATGGCACCCTCTGAGCCCCCATCCTGGTATGCATGGCACCCCTTGAGCCCTCATCCTGGTATGCATGGCACCCCTTGAGCCCCCATCCTGGTATGCATGGCACCCCTTTATCCCCCATCCTGGTATGCATGGCACCCCTCTGAGCCCCCATCCTGGTATGCATGGGACCCTCTGAGCCCCCATCCTGGTATGCATGACACCCCCTGAGCCCCCATCCTGATATGCATGACACCCCTTGAGCCCCCATCCTGGTATGCATGGCACTCTGAGCTCCCATCCTGGTATGCATGGCACCCTCTGAGCCCCCATCCTGGTATGCATGGCACCCTCTGAGCCCCCATCCTGGTATGCATGGCACCCCTCTGAGCCCCCATCCTGGATCCTGGTATGCATGGCACCCCTCTGAGCCCCCATCCTGGTATGCATGGCGCCCCTCTGAGCCCCCATCCTGGTATGCATGGCACCCTCTGAGCCCCCATCCTGGTATGCATGGCACCCCTTGAGCCCTCATCCTGGTATGCATGGCACCCCTTGAGCCCCCATCCTGGTATGCATGACACCCCTTGAGCCCCCATCCTGGTATGCATGGCACCCCTTGAGCCCCCATCCTGGTATGCATGGCACCCTCAGAGCCCCCATCCTGGTATGCATGACACCCCCTGAGCCTCCATCCTAGTATGCATAGCACCCCTTGATACCCCATCCTGGTATGTATGGCACCCTCTGAGCCCCCATCCTGGTATACATGACACCCTCTGAGCCCCCATCCTGGTATGCATGGCACTCCTCTGAACCCCGATCCTGGTATGCATGGCACCCCTCTGAGCCCCCATCCTGGTATGCATGGCATCCTCTGAGCCCCCATCCTGTATAATCAGTATAATATCCCCCACATTAGCTCCCATGCTGTATAATGGCTTTCAGATTAGCTCGTCACGCTGTATAATGGCCCCCGTATTAGCTCCTATGCTGTTTAAGAGCCCCCGCATTAGCTACCACACTATGTAAGTGCCCCGGCATTAGCTCCCACGCTGTATAAGAACCCCGCAATTAGCTCTTTGTCTGTATAATGGCTCCCACTTTATCTCCCATGCTGTATAATGGCCCACACATTAGTTTCTATCCTATATGAGGACCCCCCCACAGTAATCCCTACAATATATGAGGGGCCCCCATACTTTCTGATGCCCCACAGTCTTACCACATGTTTTAAATAAAAAAAAATTGTATACTCACCTAATCCAGGATCCTGACAAATCCTCCCTGCAAAGCGCGGGCGGATCAACGCTCTGTCATCTCACGCACAGGACATCAGAGTCCCAGCACAGTGCAATGATGTCACTGCACCGGGACTCTGAAGTCCAGTACATGTACTGGTGCCTTGTCTGGTGCATCACTTGCTGTCCTGTAGATCGCAGGTGCAAGAAGCCATTCAAAGTTATGACACCAGCTGAAATTTATCAGTAGTTAGAAAGCAATCCTGCCACTTAGTGCAAAATAATATCAGCTGGTTCAACTGATAGCCTGTAAAATGGCATCTCCTTATGAAGAAACATCTCATGATGGGTATCTCAAGACCTTTGCAACCTTATTGTTGCAAAACATACTGATGGCATTGATTACAGAAGAATTTCTAAACTACTGAAGATTCCAGTAAACACACCAAAAAGGAAAAGGAAGCCCTTCCCTATATATTATGGCAACCTACTAAAACCCTGGAAGGGTAGGGACCAGCTCAAAACCCCTTGCTTGTTGGCCCATTCAGAAACCAACACTGTGGGTGTCAAAGTGGCAGAAATTTTGCTGCCTTCCAAAAATCAGCATGGCCAAAAATCCAAACATAACAATAGGGGCAGGTTCTTGGAGTTACTAGGTCACTCTTGTGTCATCAAGTATGAGCCTCACATTCGGCTTAATTTAAAGCCCTGTAGGCTCTGTGTGTTGGCAGCTAGTGCCCAGTCTTTGTGTAGGGGGTATGTAGGAAAGCCAGATAGGCTACATTCTGATCAGACTCGATAACTCTGCATATAACCAGGCTATGTGTTCATCTTAGTCAGTCTGCTTGGGGAGAAACTGAGCAGACTGGATTGGGGTGGAGCTGAAGACAGAAACAAGCCAGAGTCTCTCTCTGAAAAGAGACTGCACAGACAGTATGCACCAAACTACAAGTATTACTGGTTGATAGCTGTTTTGTGGGACTGAACTGGGACTAGTTCAGCATTGTCTGAAGTAGGCAGGGTTTATATTGTTTAACTAGCTCCTGGGCAAGGCTAGGGATTTATGTTTATGGTTTTGTTTTGGTACTAAGCAACCAGTAGAAATAAACATCGCATTATTTCGACACAAGAATCCAGTGCCTGTGTGAACGCTACCTACTGCAGAGATACTATATACAGTTGAAACCAGAAGTTTACATACACTATATAAAAAGACACAACAACGCATGTTTTTCTCAATATCTTACATGAAATCAGAATAAACCTTTCCCGTTTTAGCTCAGTTAGGATTACCATAATTTTTGATATTTTCCAAGTTCCAGAATAATGAGAGAGAGAATATTTTAAGGCATTTTTATTACTTACTGCAAAGTCCAAAGCTTACATACACTAAGATTACTATGCTTTAAACAATTCTGGACTGCCCATATGATGATGTCATGTGTTTGGAGGTTTTTTTGGCAACATCTGAGACACACCTGTGGATGTATTTTAATGCACATCTGAAAAACACTGCTTCTTTGTGTAGCATCATGGGAAAGTCTTAAGAAATCAGCCATGATATCAGGAAGAGAATTGTGGAATTAAACAAGTCTGGTTCATCCTTGGGTACATTTTCAAGATACCTGAAGGTGCCTCATTCATCTGTACAAACAATTATATGCAAGCACAAACAAGACGGGAATGTCCAGCCATCATACCGCTCAGAAAGGAGACGGGTTCTGTGTCCCAGAGATGATGATGCTTTGGTCCAACATGTGTATATCAACCCAAGGACAAAAGCAAAAAACCTTGTGAAGATGATGGCGGAAACTGGTAAAATTGTGTCAATATCCACAGTGAAACGAGTAATATATCAACATGGGCTGAAAGGCCACTCTGCTATCACAAAGCCCGGATCTCAATCCTATTGAAAATTTATGGGCAAAGCTGAAAAGGTAGGTGCGAGCAAGGCGACCTACAAACCTGGATCAGTTACATCAGTTGTCAGGAGGAATGCGCCCAAATTCCGACCAACTATTGTGAGAAGCTTATATATACTGTGTGTAAGGTGGCTGTTAGACACATAGTGGATGGGAGATAAACCTGAAGTAATATAGGACTAAAAGTGGTTAATCGGCCATTACAGGTTGATTATGAGCAGCTGAATGGCTGCTCACCATATCTCTAACCCGGGGTGTGCTTCACTGGGTAAAATGAGACTTGTTTTGTCTCAAATGTGGTGTGTGTATGGAGGTGTGCAGATCGCCTGGATTGAATGCCTTTGCTAAAGGACTAAGAAGCTGGACTCAAAGCCAGGCGGGCTAACCAGCACTGTATGGACTTGTTGCTTTATGCATTACCTTGTGGCGGACAAAGGCTGTATTTAAGTTTTCCTGTGATGCAGTTTATGAGGACTGCAATAAACCAGTTGGACTTTTAAATTGAAATGGTTCCTGTTATACCTTGGTTCCTGTTTTATAGCACTTATAATTTCAGGTGTGGGATTATATTCTGGGAATATTACATCTCTTTTAAATTGTTCAACAACAAAAAAAAAAACTTCCCTGGTGATTTGCCCTTTTTTTAGCCTTGATAAAGGGAGTGCACACTCACATAGCACACCCAATATTTTTTTTGTGGCAGTGTATTATATCTGCTGCTGTAAATTTGACATACAGCCTACTTGGTCCTCACTATGACATTTACCACTGTATCTGGAATGGTCAAAGATTGAAGATCTCCGAATCTGACTGCTAGAGTCATCTCAATGACCACGTGACAATAGCAGGTGATGACGTGGACAGGGCACCTGTGCCAGCATCATCACTGCACTATACCAGTATGAATGCTTGCACAAATTATTCTGTTCAATTACCAGGAGGGGTTCACTCAAGATGCTTTCCCGGAGTACACCACTTCCCAGCTTCCCAGCTTTCTGCTTGCCCATCTACACTGCACTCCTGAATGATTGACAGTTCAGATCAGCGACAAGATTCAGCTGCTAGTCTGATGCTGCAAGCAATAGAGATGAGCTGATCAATCCATACTGTTGAAGATTCTGAGAGTGGGTAATGTCATCAGGCTCATCTCCATAATGCCCTGCAGTTATCACATCACTTGCCAATCAGCGGTTTTATCAAAGCCAAAATAAAAGATGTGGGCTGGCTAAGCACTGCCATTTTATTCTTGCACTTAGTAGGGATAGGAGGTCAAAACACACAGCTTATTCACATATAGATAGAAAAGTACTACAGCAATAATGAAACACACTTTGAAAATGGGAATCATACTCTGAGTTTGTGAATAATAATCTAAAGATTCATTTCATAAGGAGACATTGGACCAGCAAAGTCAGTGTAAATGTAAATTGATTGATATGTGATATACTGCAGCTACAACATCTTAAAAACAGATGCAAGATCTGATCTCCCAGGAATTGAACCTGCAACCTTCATCATTGCAGGCAGCAGCTAAAGTTATGAGCTGTGACATAACTAGAGTCCAATGGGCCCCAGTGCAAGGTTTGGAGCAGGGCCCTCCCATCCTGGTATATATATGTATGTCCTCCATCCTGGTATATATGTCCCTCATCTTGGCCCCATCCTGGTATATATGTCTCTCATCCTGGTATGTACAGTGAGGAAAAAAAGTATTTAGTCAGCCACCAATTGTGCAAGTTCTCCCACTTACAAAGATGAGAGAGGTCTGTAATTGACATCATAGGTAAACCTCAACTATGAGAGACAAAATGAGAAAACAAATCCTGAAAATCACTTTGTTTGATTTGAAAAGATTTTTTTTTCAAATTTTGGTGGAAAATAAGTGTTTGGTCAATTACAAAAGTTCATCTCAATACTTTGTTATATATCCTTTGTTGGCAATGACAGAGGTCTGTTTTCTGTAAGTCTTCACAAGGTTGGCACACACTGTTGCTGGTATTATGGCCCATTCCTCCATGCAGATCTCCTCTAGAGCAGGGATGTTTTGGGGCTGTCACTGGGCAACACGGACTTTCAACTCCCTCCAAAGGATTTCTATAGGGTTTAGATCTGGAGACTGGCTAGGCCACTCCAGGACCTTGAAATGCTTCTTACGAAACCACTCCTTCGTTGCCCTGGCGGTGTGCTTGGATCATTGTCTTGCTGAAAGACCCAGCCACGTTTCATCTTCAATGCCCTTGCTGATGGAAGGAGGTTTGCACTCAAAATGTCATGATACATGGCCCCATTCATTCTTTCATGCACACGGATCAGTCCTCCTGGTCCCTTGGCAGAGAAACAGCCCCAAAGCATGATGTTGCCACCCCCATGCTTCACAGTAGGTATGGTGTTCTTTGGATGCAACTCACCATTCTTTCTCCTCCAAACACTCCGAGTTGTGTTTCTACCAAACAGTTCTACTTTGGTTTCATCTGACCATATCACATTCGCCCAATACTCTTCTGGATCATCCAAATGCTCTCTAGCAAACTTCAGACGGGCCCGGACATGTGTAATGACTTAAGCAGGGGGACACATCTGGCACTGCAGGATCTGAGTCCCTGGCGGCGTAGTGTGTTACTGATGGTAGCCTGTGTAACGTTGGTCCCAGCTCTCTGCAGGTCATTCACTAGGTCCCCCTGTGTGGTTCTGGGATTTTTGCTCACCGTTCTTGAGATCATTTTTGACCCCATGGGATGAGATCTTGTGTGGAGCCCCAGATCAAGGGAGATTATCAGTGGTCTTGTATGTCTTCCATTTTCTAATTATTGCTCCCACAGTTGATTTCATCACACCAAGCTGCTTGCCTATTGCAGATTCAGTCTTCCCAGCCTGGTGCAGGGCTACAATTTTGTTTCTGGTGTCTTTCGACAGCTCTTTGGTCTTCACCATAGTGGAGTTTGGAGTGTGACTGTTTGAGGTTGTGGACAGATGTCTTTTATACTGATAAGTTCAAACAGGTCCCAGTACAACAGGTAATGAGTGGAGGACAGAGGAGCCTCTTAAAGAAGAAGTTACAGGTCTGTGAGAGCCAGAAATCTTGCTTGTTTGTAACTGAACAAATACTTATTTTCCACCAAAATTTGAAAAAAAATTATTCCAAATCAGACAATGTGATTTTCAGGATTTGTTTTCTCATTTTGTCTCTCATAGTTGAGGTCTACCTATGATGTCAATTACAGGCCTCTCTCATCTTTTTAAGTGGGAGAACTTGCACAATTGGTGGCTGACTAAATACTTTTTTTCCCCACTGTATATATGTCCCCCATCCTGGTATATATGTCCTCCATCCTGGCATATACAGTACAGACCAAAAGTTTGGACACACCTCATTTAAAGATTTTTCTGTATTTTCATGACTTTGAAAATTGTACATTCACACTGAAGGCATCAAAACTATGAATTAACACATGTGGAATTATATACTTAACAAAAAAGTGTGAAACAACTGAAAATATGTCTTATATTCTAGGTTCTTCAAAGTAGCCACCTTTTGCTTTGATGACTGCTTTGCACATTCTTGGCATTCTCTTGATGAGCTTCAAGAGGTAGTCACCGGAAATGGTTTTCACTTCACAGGTGTGCCCTGTCAGCTTTAATAAGTGGGATTTCTTGCCTTATAAATGGGGTTGGGACCATCAGTTGTGTTGTGCAGAAGTCTGGTGGATACACAGCTGATAGTCCTACTGAATAGACTGTTAGAATTTGTATTATGGCAAGAAAAAAGCAGCTAAGTAAAGAAAAACGAGTAGCCATCATTACTTTAAGAAATGAAGGTCAGTCAGTCCGAAAAATTGGGCAAACTTTGAAAGTGTCCACAAGTGCAGTTGCAAAAACCATCAAGCGCTACAAAGAAACTGGCTCACATAAGGACCACCCCAGGAAAGGAAGACCAAGAGTCACCTCTGCTTCTGAGGATAAGTTTATCCGAGTCACCAGCCTCAGAAATCGCAGGTTAACAGCAGCTCAGATTAGAGACCAGGTCAATGCCACACAGAGTTCTAGCAGCAGACACATCTCTACAACAACTGTTAACAGGAGACTTTGAGCAGCAGGCCTTCATGGTAAAATTGCTGCTAGGAAACCACTTATAAGGACAGGCAACTAGCAGAAGAGACTTGTTTGGGCTAAAGAACACATAGAATGGACATTAGACCAGTGGAAAACTGTGCTTTGGTCTGATGAGTCCAAATTTGAGATCTTTTGTTCAAACCACCGTGTCTTTGTGCGACTCAGAAAAGGTGAACGGATGGACTCAACATGCCTGGTTCCCACTGTGAAGCATGGAGGAGGAGGTGTGATGTTGTGGGGGTGCTTTGCTGGTGACACTGTTGGGGATTTATTCAAAATTGAAGGCATACTGAACCAGCATGGCTACCACAGCATCTTGCAGCGGCATGCTATTCCATCCAGTTTGAGTTTAGTTGGACCATCATTTATTTTTCAACAGAACAATGACCCGAAACACACCTCCAGGCTGTGTAAGGGCTATTTGACCAAGAAGGAGAGTGATGGGGTGCTATGCCAGATGACCTGGCCTCCACAGTCACCAGACCTGTACCCAATTGTGATAGTTTGGGGTGAGCTGGACCGCAGAGTGAAGGCAAAAGGGCCAACAAGTGCTAAGCATCTCTGGGAACTCCTTCAAGATTGTTGGAAGACCATTTCCAGTGACTACCTCTTGAAGCTCATCAAGAGAATGCCAAGAGTGTGCAAAGCAGTCATCAAAGCAAAAGGTGGCTACTTTGAAGAACCTAGAATATAAGACATATTTTCAGTTGTTTCACACTTTTTTGTTAACTATATAATTTAACATGTGTTAATTCATAGTTTTGATGCCTTCAGTGTGAATGTACAATTTTCATAGTCATGAAAATACAGAAAAATCTTTAAATGAGAAGGTGTGTCCAAACTTTTGGTCTGTACTGTATGTTCCACTTCCTGGCCCCATCCTGGTATATATATTCCCCATCCTGGTATAAGTATCCCTTTACCTGGGCCACGTCCTGGTGTATATCCCCCCGTCCTGGGAAATATCCCCCATCCTGGTATATATAACCCCCATAATGGTATATGTTACCCCGTTCTGCCGCTGTTCTTTAATGTATAGAATAAAATATACAATTATACTCACCTTCCCTCCACTCCCCCACCGCATGGTGTTCTCTTCTTAAGCCGGCAGCTGACTTCAGCGTGCAAGCGACGGGAGGGCATGACATTAGCCCCCAGTCACGTGCACGCTGACGTCAGCTGCTGGCCTCTGATTGGCCAGCATCTTGTATTGCTGCACATGGTCCCGATGGATTTCTGTACCGCAATACACTTCAACTGAATGTGCATCAGAGGAAATTTGTGCTGGCGTTAGCGGGTCCCTCACCCACATGGGAGCGACCGCAGTCGTTACTCCCCTGGCTATGAGCCACAATCTCCTAGGAGATCTCAGAGTGTTATTCATATATTTTCCAGGCATATAGATGCTTTGCAGTATTGCAAATAAGTTCACAGCTAATCAAAGATTTTAGGAAAATTCAGTGAGGCTGGGGAGTTCAAATTTCTAAAGATCCTGAAACAAAGAACTTGTAAGCAATGTGCTTCTTGCCCAGGAGACCGTTCACCTCTGATATACTGCAGAGTTGGTTGGTAATCTAGGTAACAAGCAGTAAATAGAGTTAAAAATCCTACGCAAAGAAATGTAATGTGAAAAGCCTCACCGTGCCGTTGTCATTGCTTCCTTGGGTGAGTACATCAACCCATACTGCTGACAAACAGTGTGCGATAGTCAAAAGAAAACCAGGATTGGTATATCAAAAATGATTAAAAAATGCCTTTTATTTCATCTATTTAAAAAAAGAGAAAGGATATCCATGGTTAAAAATAGAGAGAATTCTGACGCGTTTCTGGCATGACTGCCCTTAGTCGTAGAAATCGTTAAAAATCTCTCTGTTCTTGAGACGGAGAGAATTTTTAATAACAGGCAAATTTCAAAGTTGCTTTTTTTTACAAGCACTTTGCAATTCTACCTATTTATGATATTGAGAAAACCCCTGTAATTATAGTTTGTAGTTTGCAACATTACTCTTAAGAATTAATATTTAGTAATTATTATGTAAACTTTATTGACAGATGCTTATGTGGTACTACATCTAGCATGAGATGTGCACATGTTTACTATTAAGGTTGGTAAATTTCAGTCATTGGTCTTTGGATGTGTTCCCAGAAATGGTAACAAAATCCGCTGCTAGTTTCCATTCCATTGGCTCTCTAATAATTATATTGTGGGAGAAAGGGAGCTTTTTGGACAAAAATGAGCCATAATAAAATATTATTGTGGGATAGCACTTTTTATTTTGCTAAAGACAAATTGTCTGCTGGGATTAAGCATGTATTTTTCATCAAGGTGCAATAGTTGGCTGGTATATACTAATACTAGTTTATCACCATTATATCTGTTCACACTAGTGTCATAGCTTCATATTAGCTGTGAGAGATACTTTTTTTTTCAAATGGATATCAATGAATTACAGAACCTCTGTTACGGATCCGGGTGGTGGAACCACTGTGCTGCGGTGCAAGGAGGGACCAGAGGGGCGTGATTAAGTACCTACTCAGCCTGACGAAGGTCGCACGGCGGCTCAGTCGACTCCGTGAACCAGGGAGGGACCGAGCAGGGGGACCAGGTGCCACTCTGGGACCAACCTTGTATGAGAACAGGTGACTCCCACGGGTCAGATGGCAGGAACTGACCGGTACAGCGGATGAGCACGGCAGGCAGGCTGACGGGTGGTCCGGATAGATAAGCAGGCTGATTCGGCTGATAGCCAGATGGGTGCTCCGGGTAGGCAGGCTGGCGAGCACAACGGGTAACTGGCAGGTGCTTCCAAGTAAGCAGGCTGGCGGGCACGGCAGGTAACAGACAGGTGCTTCCAGGTAAGCAGGCTGGCGGGCACGGCAGGTAACAGGCAGGTGCTTCCAGGTAAGCAGGCGGGCAGAGCCCATAGACAGACTGGCGGACTGGACTGTAGACAGACTTTCGAACTGGATAGTAGTCAGACTGGCGGACTGGACTGAAGAACAGACTGGCGGACAGGACTGACTTGCAGAGGGACCCGAGGGCTGAAGCAACAATAAGAATCACAGAGCAACAACCTTGCACGGGCACCTCCAAATTAGAGGAGGTGCTTTAAAAAGGGAAAGTCCTCCAGCCATTGGCCAGGGACTTTTTAGGACCGCGCACGCGGCACCTTTAAGAGGGAGGCAGCGCGCGCGCCCTAAGCACAGTGCCAGGAACCTGCGTGCACCAACAGCAGCAGCAGGGAGGCCGGAAGACGCCGAACCAGGAGCGCGGCGGTAAGGGGGACGGCGTCTCTGCTACAACCTCTTGATATTTTTAATGGAGTTAGTCAGATTTCAAATGTGGTCTGGTATTTTTGATATCACTGAGAGGGCTGCAGACTATGTCATTTGTTTCTTTCAAAATCACAGAATTTTTGATGGAAACAGCATAACTCAAATTTGACACAAGTGTAAACCAAAGATTATGAAATTAGACATGTCTCAAACAGTCCATATTGTATTATGCAAACAATGGAATTGCATTCACAATTCAGGGGCTACCAGCAAAGTGACATAACTCACACAAAAGAAAAACTCACGGACACTGCCATTCCGCAGTCTCAGGTTGGCAGCACGGTGGCTCAGTTGTTAGCCCTGTAACCTTGCAGCACTGGGGTCCTGGGCTCAAATCCCACCAAGGACAACATCTGCAAGGAGTTTGTATGTTCTCCCCGTGTTTGTGTGGGTTTCCTCCCACATTCCAAAGACATACTGATAGGGAATCTAGATTGTGAGCCCCAGTGGGGACAATGATGATAATGTCTGTAAAGCCCTTGGGAATCAATGGTACTATATAAGTGAGTAAAATCAATAAATATAATGCTATGGTATAGAATTTCCAAGACAATCTGCCCATCGTTACATTCATCGGCCACATATAATGAAGGTGCTCAGCTCGAAATATAGTGCAAACATTTCTCACCGATAAAGATTAAACTGCAGCGGCACTCATCATACTTTCTAAATCTTTATTCAACATTCAGTGCAGAATAAGGAGATGAAAAGAGAGGACCAGTGCATCCACCTGACCAATACCGGTTTGTGTGTACGCACGCTTTCTCAAGGCCTTTGCTTTTACTTGCTTATGTTCCATTGAATAAAGATTTGGAAAGTATGATGAGTGCCACTACAGTATATCTTTATGGGTTAAAAAAATCACATAACAGTATGTTAACATTTTGATTGACTTCCTGCATCTCGATGTATAGATACGTGGCTGTAATGAGCTCAGAGGGTTTTATATGTAGCTGATAATTTATTGCAATAGGTAGAATTGAAGTTAACTTAAAATTTGGGACATTTAACATCTACATGCCAACGTCAATAATGACATCAGCATCTAAGGAGTTTAAAAGGGTCACTTGCTACACTCACTTCCATACCAAGAGGCACAAAGGGCCTATGACATTACATCTACTGTTGTTAACGGGCATGCGTATCTGAGTGGCAAGCATTGCACAACTGTCCTTTTCTAATGAGTATGGACATATGCACGAGACTTAAACAAAGGTTCCCTTGCCTGCTTTGTATCTTTGCCTATTTTGCAAAAACAAGTTTTAATTAAAAAAAAAAATAAAATCCATTTTTCTCATCAAGAATCCCCAGGTAGTGGAAAAAAATCTGTTCTCAGGTTTAGCATTCCTGTTCTCATAATGAAAACATAATTATTATTATTATTATTATTATTTTTAAAAAAAAAGGATATTTCTACTGCATGATAAATGCTTTAAAAGAAACCTTCAAAGCTAGACGGGAAGCCCGCAAATCTTTTCCCTTCTGGCATCCCAGGGTGTAGTTTGATTAGCAGGGGCTGGTGCCAAGTCATCTGTGCAACATGAGAGGGTGGGAGAAAAAACAGTTCATGTAATTTCTTTGCAGTGTCTCCTAATGGAAAAAAACCCAAACTAGGCAGTGTCCAATCAAAAGGCTGCAAAAAAAGTGCTTTAGGAAAAAACTGCAAAAATAGTAGAAAAACTACTCTAAATTGTCCCAGGAAACTAATAACTTCTCAAAAAACTCACCAATAAAGAGAATTTCCTGTAGCTGTTTCCAACACATGACAACCTGTCATTTTTGACTGCCTCAAAAGATTTGTGTGCACAAACCTAAGTGTTTCATTTCAAAGATAACCAAGTTGGCATAGGGAGACTTGTAGGCCATGCAATGCTCCCTTCTGAATTTAAATATGCAAATAGCCTCTTCAGAGAGGAAGATGACAGGGACTCTAGTGTCAACTATTGGAGGTAGTAATCCTAAAGGTCAATTTCAACCCTTTAACTCCTTAACAACCTATGATGTACATTTTCAACATAGGTCACTAAGGAAAGTATGAAGTCAACTCAAGAGCTGAGCCTGTTTAATACCAAGCAGATGCTGGCTACATTACATAGCCGGTATCTGCCTGTAACAGCAGCAACCAGAGCTTGGGCCGATCACTGCAAGTTAACCATTTAAATGCTGTTATCAATCTCTAACAGCAAAATTTAAATGATGTCATTTTGATGCACTCAGAGGGAACCAATGGGTTTTACCATGGCAGCCAGAGGCCAGCTGAGGGCCCCCAAAACTGTCCTCTCAGTCATCCTTTATTTTTGCTTTGGGATGGTGGGCCAAAATTTAATGCAGATTTCCTCATAAACTGACCAGCACAGTCCTCTAGGGTTGGACAGTTGAGAAATACTTCACATGGGAAAGCTGGAGGAATTGGAGGAAGCTAAGGGACTTGTCTGGACACATTTACAGTCATTTTATGGACAGAAAAACTAATTCTTCTAACAAGTACAGGATAATTTCATACTTTTTAAACTGTTTAAAGTGTGTAAATCTTTCTAAAACTTAAGCAGGTTACACATGACAACTTTCCTAAGAACAGTAGTCATAATAGTAATGTAAATGGCTGTAGGAACATGCCCAGTCGTGAGCAATAAATAGCTACCAGACATGACAAAAGTGCATTTTTATGAGGAATTTAGGAGAGAGCACTATTGACCTAATTGCGTTGACTTGAATGAGAAACGAACATGAAAACAGATTTCATTGACTTTACAGTGATTCTGTTTTGCTGAAATGAATCACATTGTTTCTTGGAATATTTGCAATCAGTTGTACGCACTCTGGGGAAGTGTTCACTATATTCATGGCATCTATTAAAATGAGTGTGCCACCTACCGTAAGCAATGCCTGGACATGCCTGGTATTCCAAGTGCTCGTACATCTTCTCACTCCTCTGCATAAAAGGGTATATAAGGGTTATTTAACTCCTTTCTTGATATCCAACTTCCCTTTTTATGTTAGCATTTTTCCCTTCCCTTCTTCCAAGAGCCATAACTTCTTTACCTTTCGGTCGACGTAGGTGTATGAGAGCTTGTTTTTTACAAGATGAGTTGAAATTTTGAGTGACACTCAGAATGGGATGAAATGTTGCAAAAAATGCAGTTCCACCATTTTTTGTTTTTTTTTGTTTTTATGGCATACATTGTATGGACAAATGCCCTAGAAATACAATTCTCCAGGTAAGGCCGATTATGTTAATACCAAAATTACATGTTTCTGAGAAAAAATTCTGACGTTTGGTTTGTTAGTTTGTATCTGCAAATTGAGATTCTGATTTGGCTTGTATCCTAAGTCATATTGCACGACTCATTAAAGGGTTGATTGTAACTTGTAGGATTGCTGCTTCCAATAGGTGGCGCTATAGAGTTCAAGTCCTCTTTTTCTCTGAAGAGGCAATTTGTATATTACATTTCTCAGAGGAGCATTGTACGGCGAATAAGCCTCTTTACCTTGACATGCCAGAGCCGGTATGTCACTCTCCACAAGGTGAAATGTTACCAATTTGCATATTGGTTTGTGTCACCATTTTCCAAAACCCCTAGCGTTTTTATTTTTTTGCCGATGGAGCTGTGGAAAGACTGGATTTTTTGCATGACGAGCTGTCAGTTTTATTGCTGCTCATTTATGGTACATATAATATTTTTAGCAGTTTTTATTGTATTTTTTTGGAAGGTGTGGTTAATGAAAAAATACAATTGTTGCATTTTGATTCCATGTCTCTTTACAGTGTTTAGCATATGGGTTAATTAATTTCATATTTCATTAGACCAGACTTCTATTGATGTATCAAAACCAAATATACTTATATTTTTTTTTATTTATGTATTGTTAATAAGAGGAAAAATGGGTGATTCGAGTACTTATATTTTTTTATACGATCACTTATACTATACCACAGTAATGCAATACATATTGAAATTCAAGGTCTTCTAGGAACCTTAGCCTGAGCTTCTCAAAAGTACCAAGATGGCATTAATGGGGGGTCATAGTAACCCATCAGTGCCCCACAATTGTGTTGCGAGGGTACCATGAAACCACAGGTAACCAACTGCTGACAGCAGCATATAAATGGTAAATAGCAGTGCTGAAGGTCAGTCCTGGCTGCTGCACTCGGAGACAGTTGCTGAATATATAACACTCTGTGTATGCAGAGAGCTCAGCTTCTGAATCCTCTCCAAATGCTGAAATATATCTACATTATTTTGCGCTAAGGGGTTAAAGCAAACAACTCCTTTAAGGGTCATTGGACAGACAAAAGATAAAGGGAAGAAAATACGAGAGGCAAAGTTAGGTTTACCTGCTGTAATAAAAAATTACCGTATGCAAGGAAAAATGTATGCCTTAAAAGTTAGAAGATTTAAGCTGATATGTGGCCACACAGATAAAATCTTAGTTTCATATAATCAGTTCTGGGTGGATTCAGGATCTGATAATGTATATGAAAGTATGCACGACATATTTGGGGAATGATCAATTTCCTTGCACTACTAGAGGTTTATGATTTACACAGTGAATGAACATGTGTGAAATTGTACTTAGTGAAGTCAATGCCCCCAGAGAAGAGGGACCATAGCTGATTTTATTGGGAAAGACCAAATGCAATAACGCTCTGGCTTGTGGAATTATTTGATACAGTGATACCCACCTGCAGCAATAGAGTCACAGCTAATGTATTCATTTAGACTAAATGAGCAAGTTATGCTAGCCCCGGGGGTCTACAGCTTAAGATCTCCATCAGTAACCAAAGCCAGGAACCAGTATCTGCCAACCAGAAATAAATATTTTGGTGCCAATAAATCTGTAGGCACTAGATAAAAAACTGGGAAATAATTCTCAAAAAATATATTGTTTTATATAATTACTAAATAATATTAGTTGACATGGAAAACTGTATTTCAAGCAAAACATCAGTCTTCAAGGGTGATTTCAATAAAAGGAAAATTTAATTAGAATAAAAGTTACAATTGAAAGAGATAGATAAAGATAAGATATGAAAGGCATATACGGGACCCCTGTGAATATGGGAGAGGGAACTCCCTTGTTACAGAAGGGTGCAGTATTTAAATCAAAACCTTGGCGGCTCACAGCCATGGAGTTTCCACGCATGCTCAGACTGAATAATTAAAGTAAAACATAATTATTAGTTCTCAAGGATAGCTCTGGAACAGGAGATCTCCAGACGTCTTGTTTCTGTGAGCACATTTTATCAATGGATCAATGTGTTACAGAATATTCTAACAATATCTACAGGCCAAGCCTTGGATTTTTTTACAGAAACAAAATATTATTTTAAAAAACTGGTACATAACTGACATATCACAAGTAATATCACATATTGGCAAATTATGGATTATAATAGCTGTATTTTCTTTATCACAGTAAACTGGTATAAATGGATTTAATAGATGTAATTAATAGAATATGAATATGTGTAGGGAACTTTATTAGCTGGTACACGTTGAGTTAACAGACATCTTTATATTAAAATATGTATGAATAATAGGAAAAGGAATAATGTAATGCTTAGGCCATGGCCCAACTATCAGTATTTGGTCAGTTTTCGGTCAGTATTTTTTCTCAGGAGTGGGAGACAAAACCAGGAGTGGGTGATAAATGAAGAATTGGTGACTTGTTTCTATTATACTTTTTCTCTGATTGTTCCTCACCTGGTTTTTGCTCCCACTCCTGAGAAAAAATACTGACCGAATACTGACGAAATACTAATAGTGGGGCCGTGGCCTTAATGTGAGGTCTGTGTACAGTATATCCAGGATGATGCTGTCTTCATTAGCTCATATTTCAGAACTAGATTCTATCCTGCCTTTATTGCACTTCACATGTTTTTCCTCTTTTCTATAACCTGTTTTCTCTACCCTCCTTGAGACTGTAGCTGTTTTATCCACTCTCCACACTACGAAGATCTCTGTACAATCCCCTATCCCTCTCTGCTGCTATCTCTAACACTGAGAGAAGGGAGGAGAGTAGAGAGAGCTGTCAAAACCAGGATCAGGAACTCTAATGGATTTGTATCAGTTTTGTAAAAGCACTAGCCTAGACAAAAGACTTACAGATGCTCTGCGGCAGCAAAATGATAGAAAATAGTTAATGAAGGCCATTTAGAAAGTTGTTTCACCATTTCATGACTCAGCCAATTTGGACATTAATGACCAAGCCAAATTTTTTAAATCTGATTACTTTATGTAGTAATAACTCTGGAATGCTTCAACGTATCTGTTACCCAGTATCTTCTGAGCACACTGATAGCCAACATGTGATCAGAAACTTCAGTTTGGACAAATAGCAGGACTTGGAAGGGAAGGAGCACTATTTGAATTTTGGAACACGTTTGGCCGAAATAGATTTCGCTGCATTTGAAGGGCCCCTAAAGTGTGTAAAAAGCAGAAACCTCTAAAAGTGACCCCATTTTGGAAACTACACCCCTCAAGGATTTTATTTAGGGGTATAGTGAGCATTTTAAATTCACAGGTACTTACTACACAGAACATTAGGTTTCCATATTGGAAATTTTCATTTTTTCACAAAAATGTTGCTTTAGCCCCAAGTTTTTCACTTTTGAAAGAGGTACCATGAAAAATTGTACCCCACAGTTTGTTAGGCACTTTCTTCTGAATGTGGCAATAGCCTACATGTAGTAAAAAGTTCTGTTTGGACACACGGCAGGGCTCGGAAAAGAAGTGACATTTGGTATTTGGAATGTAAATTTGGCTGGAATAGATTGCAGACACCATGTCTCATTTACAGAGCCTCTAAGGTTCCAAAACAGCAGAAACCCCCACAATTGACCCCATTTTGGAAACTAGACCCATCAAGGAATTCATCTAGGAGTAGTTGAGCATGTTGAACCTGTAGGTGCTTCAGAGAACTTTTTAAAATGTAGATGTGAAAATGAAAAAATATATATATTTTTTCCGCTAAAATGTCGTTTAGCCCCAAATTTGTCATTTTCACAATTGATAATAGTAGAAAATGACCCATAATTTGTTATACAATTTCTTCCAAATGAGATACTACCCCATATGTTGGTCAAAAACTGCTGTTTGGGCACATGGCAGGGCTCAGAAAGGAAAGAGTGCTGTTGGAGTGTAAATTTGTCTGGAATAGATTGTAAACGCCATGTCGCATTTGCAGAGCTCCAGTCATGCCAAAACAGCAGAAATCCCCACTAAGTAACCCTATTTTGGAAACTAGATCCATCAAGGAATTTAACTAAGGGTGTATTGAGCTTGTTGAACTCCGTAGGTGCTTCACAGAACTATTTAAAATGTGTATGTGAAAACGAAAATTACATTTTTTCCTCTAAAATGTTATTTTAGCCCCAAATTTGTAATTTTCACAAATGGATAATAGTAGACAACGGACCCCATGATTTGTTACGCAATTTCACCCTTCAAAGAATTCATCTAGTGGTGTACCGAGCATTTTTAACCTACAGGTGATTCACAAAACTTTATAATATTTAGATGTGAAAACAAAAAATTTAATTTTTTTCATCAGATGACCTTGGGGTACCATGGCAATCATCGACACCTCCAATTACGATTGCAGGGGGCGATACTGTCAAGGTGGGTCTTTAAACCCCCTGTTAACCACTTAGATGCTGCTGCCGCTATTGACAGCGGTATTTAAAGTTTTAATCAGTTCAGGTCGGTTCCAAAACTGGTTGGGGCCAATGCCGTAGGTTTTCAGCTGTCATATACAACTGTCACCCATGGGAATTTTGACTGCGGGGGGTGCTATTTACTTATTCCTCATTGCCATTTTTAATTGGCACTGAGGATTAAGGCTCCTTAACAACCACCCTTTTAATGTGTTTCTGCAGTTATTAAGGGGTTAAATAAGTATTTTCACATGCTTAACCTTTATTCATTCCCTATGACATTGTCGGAGAGAGTGAATGGAGGGGGGTCCAATCAAGCACACTGCTGTTCCATTCAAAAGGGGGCAAAAGTTTTGGTGATTGGTGGAGGTCTCAGTGGTTGGACTACCCTCTCCCTTCCCGACCTAGAAGCTACCAGCTATCTGTTGAATAGTTGACAACTTCTTCTAAAAATTTAGTTTCCTTTTTAGGAAACAAATGAACAATAAAAAAAGTAATTAAGTTTAAAGATGTACATGGCCTTTAACTATGACTGAACTGTACATTTTTTTGCTTTTCCAAAAGTTTACTAACTAAATTTGTGCAAATTTTGCTACGTTCCCATGATGAGCTTTTAGTGAGTTTTTGACACTGCAGAATTTCTGCACTTATCATTTTAATTAGGTTACTTGCATTTTTTCATTACGTTTTTGTGTGCGTTTTTTTTTAACATACATGTATGGCAGGTGCACGGAACTGCGTCCTGATGAGACATGGTTAAGCATTGAAGAAAAAGCGAGGTTAGTTCCAGCTCCTTAAAGAAGTTGTGCACTACTTTAGGTTAATGCCCCAATATATCACCCCGGCGCCCCTAAGCCTTTTTGTAAATACCTTCCCTTGCAGATAATGCCTGTGAGCGGCGCTATCGGTGGCTGCTCACAGGCATCACATTATCCCGCGCTGACGTCACGACAAGTGAGGTGTGACTCAGCGCTGGGATCCCCGCGGTGGCTGCTGGGTTGTGGGTGGGGTTACCCCCCACATCACACCCAGCATCCACCACGCGCTTTCCCAATGAATGGGGAGAGGCAGAGTGCGCTGTGGATGCTGGGTGTAACGTGGGGGGGAAACCCCACCCACAGCCTGGCATCCACCGGGAACCAGGAAGAAAAAGACCCCCGGCTGCTGCCAGCACTTGTCGTGACATCAGCGGATGTCAGAGCCGGCTGCAGCCAGGGCTCACGTGATGCCTGTGAGCGGCCAGTGATAGCGCCGCTCACAGGCATTATCTGCAATGGAAGGTATTTACAAGAAGGCTTAGAGGCCCCGGGGTGATACATTGGGGAGTAATCTAAAGTACTGGACAACCCCTTTAAATAAAATTCAAAGTTTATTCAGTCCATATAAAAATAGTAATAACTCCTTTAAAAAACATTCATGTGAGGGGAAGGCATCACGTTTTGATCGATAACCCAAATCAAAGCCTGCAATTCCTCAATACCCACAATGCTTAAGTACAGCATAGGACCTATAGATCAATTCCAAACAAATCACATGACATCCATATGAAAGGTCCTAATGTTTAGAATTTTTTTTCCAATTTTCAATTGTTTGTTTATTATTCATTGCATATATATTAATCTGTTTATATTAAATATTAGGACCTTTCATATGGATGTCATGTGATTTGTCAAAAACGCACCAAAAGCTCATGGTGGGAATGTAGCCTTAAAGTCCATGAAGATCCATGTTATCACTAGGTTAGCTTTGTGTGACTGCTCAGTGTTAGGCCAGATTCACACATCCATTATTCATGGTCCAAGTACGGACCACAATCTCTGGACAGGCCAGGGGTCTCCCAACCCAAACTCATTAGCCTCATAAGTATATAAATGGCAGTTAAGTTTGGCTGAGAATTACCATGGTCAGTCCGGACAGTGCAATCCATACTCAGTAAGGGAATTTTAAATTGGCCTTACATAAAACTAATAACGCTCTTTGCAGTAGCTCTATGCACTGGTCCATAGAATGGGATCCAAAGGCCAACCTCTTTAAAAATGGAAATACCCTTTACTATCTCTGGGCACACTGAATTTTGTTTGAGCAATGAAGGCACATGACTACAATAAAGGCAGATCATGATAGGGATTGTACTGATTATGCTGGCTGCCATATCAAAATTAACGGTGCTAAAGGGAATCTGTCATGTCCCCAAATATTTTTAACTTCCAGATATAGGGTTAATCTGCAGGATAACAGAATTATAATGCTGTCCAGTCACTGTACTGAAAGCGTCACTACCAGGTGTAATTGGAATTTATTCCTTCCGCTGGATTTCAGTCATAGAGGTGTGTCCAGAGGGGCTACATTCATCTCCACTGTGACAGACAGTTGTAAGCAAGCCCCATCACTTTGATTGACAGCTAGCTCTTCCAGCGCATCTGAAGCCACTCCGTACATGCCTCTAAGGCCATGGCCCCAATATCAGTATTCAGTCAGCATTTTTTCTCAGGAGTGGGAGACAAAACCAGGAGTGGGTGATAAATGCAGAATTGGTGACTTGTTTCTATTATACCTTTTCTCTGATTGTTCCTTACCTGATTTTGGCTCCCAAGCCTGAGAAAAAATACTGACCGAATACTGACCAAATACTGATAGTGGGGCCGTGACCTAAGAGTGAAAGTGGCTCGCAAGAAGAATAAAGTTTGTTTTCTCCCAGTAGCCGCGGTAAGGTGGCCCGACAGCATTAACCTGTAGATTAACCATATATCTACTTTTTATTAGTGTTTGGGAGCATTAAAGGTTCCCGTTAACTGCTCATAGGTTATTACAATCTTTAATGCCAAAGAAGGCCCTGAATGGTGCTTACTCAACCTCACTAAAGTGCCTTATTTTTATGTCTTAATGACCCTCAATCAACTTCTTACTTGATCAGCAGTCTTAGAAGGAACAAACCATAAATTTACATAGAAACAATGTATAATCCACATATTGGTAATAAATTGTAGAATATAATTTACAATTTTCCACAGCCCTGTATTGTATGAAGGGGCTGCCGAAGATGGTAACTTTATATTATGGAATTGCTAGCCATGCAGTTATCTAATGTGGCTGCGAACTGAAGACTGATGTTACTCATTCATCAAAAATGTAAAGCGCTCCAGTATTACAATTTTGCACATGCACCCATGAAATGGATAAGGATTTGTGCAGCGGCATCTTGATCCAATCACAATTTGTGTTTGCATTGATATCCTGTATTTTGTCTGCTTGGAGATCCCATCAGCTCTTTTCCGGAGCCGAGTTCCTATTTATTCAACTATAGCTCGTGTTAGCGATAAACAGAACTTCGGTGATCCCAGTGAATTGTAGCTCATTCTATACTGGATTTACGTGGATCAATTGTAACATAATTGAGCAGAACTGCAAATCTATTTAATCAGTGAGAAATCAAGAAGATTGTTTACTCGAGTCCCTTGAAAAATTCTTGATTTTTTTTTTTTTTTTGTTGGATTGCATACGGTTTAGGAGATCGGGGAAAGGAGAAATAAAGTATTATATACAGAGCTAATCTACACATACAGTCTGAATAAAATTACATTACAAGGATCTGCAGAAGCATCTCCGTCCCAATCCAAATCCCAGAAATTGCAGGAGATTCTGCAAATTCACTATATAATGTTCAACTAGGAGGAGAAGCGGCAGCTTTTACTAGATGAGAAAACACAGTCTCGAACAATAAGGGGATTAATACACATTTCTTAACATATTTTCTGATTGCAAACCGCTAAAGCTTCCTTATTCAAGTCTAAAATATGTTTTGCATCTAAATTCTATTGGCTTTGACAAGTAGGGGAGGTTTCCACAATCAGAGCAGAACAGACAGATAAATACCCAATGTAAAAACCGATGCAAATATTCAGGGAGGGGATTAAGTAAGAGTAGATGGAGGAGCTTTCAGAAGACGCTTTTGAGGAGGGGAAATAACTCCTTTTTCTCTTTAGAGTAAATCTTTGATAGGACCTGGTAGCAAGAGAAGTAAACGATCCTGATAGCAAAAACTAAAAAATAAATCATATAAGTATTTCTTTAAAAAAAAAAAAATATCACAAAATATCACAAAAGCCTTAGTTGTTCCCTTTTGATAAGCTGGAAACATCAGAAAGTTTTCAGCAGAAGTGAGCATCTTCTCCAAAATACTGAATTCACACATGCATTTTTTTTTAATAATTTTTTTGCGCAAAATTCAGAAATGGATCCTGAAGGAAAGGAATTCTAATGGCAGTGCTGATATGTTAAACTCATTCTTGGCTTTGGCTACAAACTGCATATATAATGAAAATGTTGCCTTTCTGCAAAAAAATTTATAATATTTTGGCTGCTTTTTTTTAAGCAAATAAAGCAAAGTTTTAGTGTCGGCCGTGAGTCAATAGGACAATATGAAATACACTACAAAAATGCACTTTGTGTGGATTTCTTTTTTACACTTTTGCTGCATCTTTAGTCTCTTTCTAGCAACATAAAATGATTGAAGTATTCTAGCACTCTAATATTATTTAATCAGTTCAAGACCGGGCCGTTTTCTCTTGTTCATGATGACTAAATTTTCTAATTTTTTCGAACATGAGGTTTAAAGAGCTATAAAAAATATTGAAGTAATTTTTGCATCTTTTATTCATAATACAGAGGGCTTTTTTATGTCACTGTTATATTTTCTCTTTTCTTTTTTATTTGTGATGATATCGGGTGATATAGGTATAAAAAAGGGAAATAAATGTTTATTTTTCCCATAATATTTTTGTTTTATGACCACTAAAATACATTTAAAAATGTGTTCCTCATTCTGCAGCAAATATTCTTATTTATTGGACACGTTGGGTTTTTTATGGGAGCAGGGCTAGTAACACTGATTTGGATTGACAGTGGTATTTTTTATCTATTTTTCACTTGCTATTTTTTTATTTATTTATTTATCATTTATTTTACACATTGTACCCCCTAAAAGGTCATAAAATGACCTGTGGCGGCATTTACATATTGCAATATTTCTATTTTATCTTATTTTCCTTGTAACTGGGGCTGGTTTATTAGCCCAGTCACAGGGGAAATGTGGCCTTCTGGCTGCATAGCAGAGCGGTCTAGATCTCCTATGACCCAGCAGTTCCTGCTCTCTCAATATACACAGTGATCACATGACCGCTGTATATGGAGGAGAAAGCGCCATCAGCCCTTCCTATTAATGTATACACACCCTTCTTTAGCACTGTGTATACAGTGATGAAGAAGGCACAGATGGTAATAAACCATCTCTGCCTTCTCTATGAGGACTCTGGCTGTCGCTGACACCCAGACCCCTGCTCCCACAGCTACATCATCACGCGCTGTGCTATTATGCAGTGACATTTTAGAACATCACTACAGAGTAGGTGCGGGATTGCCCTGGTGTTTAAAGTTTAAAGTCCAGTAAAAGTTAAAGCATAAAAAAACGCATGGAAGTATAACAACGACGTATCATAAATGCTAGTAAAAAATGCATAACCATTATTACGGATGAACGTTGTATCTACAGATTTATATGGGCCCATACTCTCCCTACATTTTTAACAAGAGTACATTTTTTTCTCATGGTTTCATAAAAATATTTGAAAAAAACAGGTAGCATGTTTCATCACATGTCGTACTATGGAGCTATTCTCCTGGAGGCGTAACTTGAAGTTCCTGAGTCCCAAATGCAAAATATCTATCTAAAGAACTCCAACTATGATCTCCCATTTATGCAACTTGTATTCTGTTATGTGGAAGACTGGTCATTGGGTCTCTGTGTGTCCTTCAGAGACCAAAGTTTTGGTGCATCCGGTACTTCTTTTCTCCTTACTTCAAGGAAGCACCATGCAACAGTACTCATATTCCAAATCTATAGGGTCTTCATTAGCCATGGTGTTTGTGCAAGAGCCCCTAGGGTATGTGCACACTATATCTTTTAGATATGTGTCAACCGGCTGAGTTTTTATGGAGAAAGACGCTTTAGGATACACTGTTGTCTTTTGACCTGAACCACCTCTTTTGGCGTCATTTTGGCTGTTATTTGGTGCTGTTTTTTTCATCTCACCTCTGTTGTATAATCTAGTGAGCGACTTGCAAGCGAAAGCCATCTGAAGAATGGTCAGGCCACTTCTTTTAGTCACTTCAAACCTTTGGAAACCTGAATCAGTTAAAAGATGCTCAAAAGACTGAACAAGTCGTTTTTTACATTGTAGTGCATATTTTCTTTCTTTTTAGCATTTACTTAGTGCTTTTTAAGTCAGGATACAAAGTGTACCCTTCTATAGAAGACATCATGTGTACATATCCTTGGACCGCTTTCACATAAACATATTCCGGTCAGTATTTAGCTTCGGTATTTGTAAGCCAAAACCTGTAATGAAACATAAACCGAGAAATAATGTATAATGAAAACGTGTGTATCTCTTCCATATATTACACCCACTTGTGGTTTCGGTTTGCAAATGCTGATGCAAAAGCCTTATTAAATCATTGCCATGTGAAGGTGGCCTTAGTCTTGCATGAGGGTTGTCGCCCAACTTTCCCACATTCTTGAATGCAATATCTTCCTAGTCAAGATGATACAAGAATGGAAAATGTTTGCTAAATACTAGGAAGATGTGTTTTTAAGAAGCCTGGGGAAGGTTTGTGTCAATTCCTGTGTGAAGTATAATAAAGACTATATTAGTTGTCCTCGAGTCTTCTTAGGGACAACTACATTGTGCAACTAAAAAGTCTGACAAACTTGGATTAAATATGATTAAATATACCAGATTAGAGGAAAACTCAAAAACCTTCTCCTTATGTTCTTTAAACCCTATCTACTGACCTTCAAGCTCTTTAAACAAGGATCCCGAGTCCTCCAAAAAGTGACCACTAACAACACTTGATGGTAAAGTTTATCAAGTGCTGCAAACTTGTACACAGTAAGAAGATGGACATCAAGCAACATATTTTCTTCACTCTCTCATCCCACACACTAGCTATCAATAACCACATCTTTTGTTAAAGACCACCGGTCTCTGCCGCAAATAAAGTAATTAAACTAGGGTCTTAAGGAATTCTGCGTCAGCCATAATTTTTCTGGCTCACACAAACTCAGAATCCAGGAAGTAGCGTTAAGCTGCAGGATAAACATGCTCGAAAAACTATAGCTGGGAGCTTCTGGGATTTGCAAATCTCATTTGTAGGGAGATTGTAAATTAACCCTTCCAAGACTTGTTAGGTTATCAACATTCAGCATTGCCACCTTTATTCAGCAGTGAGTTGGTTAAACACAAAATACGCCTTTATATGCTTCTATTATGCAGTTCACACAGGATACATGGGCTTAAGGGTGTCAGTCACAGATAATATATTACAAGAAAACCCATGTACTTCCTAACTAAGAATACAATTACCTATGCTAGGCACAGTGGTGGAAGTGTGAGGTTGGAGGTACTTTTTCATTTTCACACTCACTACCACTGCATTGCCTATTGACAAAAGTAGCATACTACTTCTTCAAACTAATTAAATATTTGGGTTTACAGAAACATCTAAAAATGCTTTACCACTATGTGATCTCCTTCCCTTTGTGTGCTGTTCATTATTTTATTCCACAGCAGTAATTATCTGCTTTCATTGTCCTATCATTACTGCAATGTAGATAGTATGTATGGGCCAAATATAAAGATTATACCCTGCCGAACATACTGACTTTCATTAACAGACATTGTTACACTGCCTAAATGTAATTTCACAGAAAGCAAGATGGATGGATGACTGGATAGATAGAGAGACAGACAGATAGATAGATGGATAGATAGATAGATAGATAGATAGATAGATAGATAGATAGATAGATAGATAGATAGATAGATGGATAGATAGAGAGACAGACAGATAGATAGATAGATAGATAGATAGATAGATAGATAGATAGATAGATAGACAATAGATGGATAGATAGATAGATAGAGAGACAGACAGATAGATAGATAGATAGATAGATAGACAATAGATGGATAGATAGATAGATAGAGAGACAGACAGATAGATAGATAGATAGAGAGATAGATAATCTACCATCTATCTTGTACTTATTCTTATATATGTAATATAAATATCTAGAGAAATATATGTCTATATATATACATATACACATATATATATATTTTCACTCACACACACATATATATATATTTTCACTCACACACACATATATATATATATTCATTTATATATATGTGCATCGTAATCATATATTCATAATGTATATATTGCTTCACACCTAGCAGCATAAGCAATATGATTTTACATCAGCATTTTCATTAAACTGCAGCAGAGAGCAAAGAACAAGGCATAACATGATAGACGATAGGGGTTAAAGCAACCAGTATATTGAAAGAATTTATTGCAAAAACTTGGGTGCATTTTATTATATTGTCTAAATTCAATGTATTTTTATATATGAATTTGAAATTATGTTAAGCAATTTTCAGTTGTTTAGATATGTTTGATGGCATGGAACATTATAACATTGCATGTAAGGTTGGCCACATATATCATGTGCGTAGATAGATAGATAGATAGATAGATAGATAGATAGATAGATAGATAGATAGATAGATAGATAGATGATAGATAGATAGATAGATGATAGATAGATAGATAGAGAGATAGTTGAAGCATCTGCATTATAATACAATCTTTTCATTACAATATTACTAGTGTGTCTTATATTAATAAGTCTTATATAATATGTATAGTATTGATTATAAAGATTACAAGAGAATTGGTCATAAACTTTAGGTTTATGATATTCATTACAGACATCTAGGGTATTATAGCAACATAATAGTTATCTTTTTTTATCTCATAAACCTAATAATATCAAATGCTTAAAGGGTTCCTTTCTCCCGCCAGAAGTTTAAATCTTACAGCAGGAGCTGCAGTCGGCAGATCAGGCGATACTGTTGGCAAGGCAGCTATACACATCTAATACATTTCCTCGAGAGGGAAAAGCGATCATCACCAACATTGGACGCCTCCTATATTGGACCAGGGAATTTTACCTTTATCCCCGTTATGGATAATTAGTTACTGATGATATTTCTAAATTATTTCTGAATTGTTTTATGGAGTTTACCAATAAAAGACACTAAAATAGTTATCCATACAGTTTTGTTAACCCATTATCAAAGATTCATACAAATATGCAACCAGGCCCGCTAGACATAGATAGATAGATAGATAGATAGAACATAGATAGATAGATAGATAGATTAGAGTCTAGTGGGCCTAGTTGAATATTTGTGTAAATCTTTGATTATATATATTTCCTTATTATAGCCAAATATCTTGTAATTTTTACTTTTATTCAATATATATGATTGTATTTGAAAGGGTTAAAGTGTGGCAATGATGATTGTACAATTATTTAAACCCCACTCAATATCTATTTTTTTTCCAAACAGAGCAAATCCTAAGTCAGTAGTGTCCCACTGCCCTCCTATATGTTGCCTGTCTGTCCGCTCGCGGTAAGTGAACAATGGTGCGGCTACATAACCTTTTTTTTTCTTCCAGTGGAAAAGCACTGGAGACTTTGAAACTTCAGAATGGGATTCCAGGCTGTGCTTCTATGCAGGAGAAATACTGCCATCTAAAGGAATTTTAACAAATTGCATCCAGATATTCCCTTTTTTTTGCTTTGTGCAAGCCTAGATTAAGGCATTGATTTAGTCTTTATACCCATAAAGAGTTGATAAAGAGTTGATAAACCATGTGCTTGTAAAACTACACAGTTAGCTAGCTGAATATAGAAAGAAAGGTTGTCCATATGGGACAGTCTCCTTAACATTTATTTGCCTACATCAATTTTAAACAGGCCCATTTACACCTTTCCTAGTTAGACTTCCATCATTTCCATGTATGGCTGCTAAGAGAATATCATACATCTGTGGAAAAAGTCTTCTGACCCCTTTAGAGAAGTTAAAATCTGATCTCCTTGATATATTTTGACCATGTTCTTCAATGGTTTTATTACCTTTTCTATTACAGTTATAATTTAGTATATTCCTCCTGACTCTTCCCTTTTAAATGGAATTTTCCTGTTTATCGTTGTTCTATGTTATCTTAACGGGGTTAAGCAGAAATGATTTTTCAAAGGCTCAGACTGATTTAAAAAAAGAATAAAAGAAGTAATACTCGTCCTCACTGATCCGCAGCATATTCCACTCCAATGTTCACACAGTCTGTACTTCCTATACCTGTCTCCACACAACAGATATGGCAGGAAATGTCATAGTGATGATGCCTGTATATGCAGCTGATTGGCTGCAGTGGTCACGTGCGTATGTATAGCAAATTATCACTACTTGACAAGTTAAAACACCGGAAGGGTGGTGCTGAAGGAATTTATCCAGTAAGGGTTCCTTTTTTACTTTCTATTATTTTCCACCTTTCTCCTAAATTTTACCTATTTTTTTCCGCTCCTTGCTCATGTCTAGGAACAACTTTGCACTTCCTATCCAAACAATATCTTGTTTCCCCATCATCCTTTCAAAGGATCTCACACTCTTTGTGGTGCAATACTGGTACTAAGGCCACGGCCCCACTATCAGTATTTGGTCAGTATTTGGTCAGTATTTTTTCTCAGCAGTGGGAGCCAAAACCAGGAGTGGATGATAAATACAGAATTGGTGACTTGTTTCTATTATACCTTTTCTCTGATTGTTCCTCATCTGGTTTTGGCTCCCACTCCCAAGAAAAAATACTGAGCAAATACTGATAGTGGGGCCGTGGCCTAAGGAGCAGGATTTTGCTGCAGCCTCCATGTGTGTTAGACCTCATTCAGACATTCGTGATTTTTCTGGTACGCAAAAATCCAGTCTGTGTTTCATCAGTGTTTTTGAACAGATTTTCATCAATGTTTCAGTTTTTACCATCAATGTTTTATCAGTGATTTTCTCATATGAAAAGAATGAATGAATAAATTAGAAGCTTTTCCTACC
The DNA here is from genome assembly GCF_046119375.1 of Phyllobates terribilis. NCBI lineage: Eukaryota > Metazoa > Chordata > Amphibia > Anura > Dendrobatidae > Phyllobates > Phyllobates terribilis. Next base: position 484,001,356 of record NW_027362762.1, on the reverse strand, counting down.
CACTGCAATGTTCATGTCGTACAGCACACGAATTGCATACAGATGCCGTCCGTGTGCTGTATGTGATTTTCATGGACGTATAGAGTGGACTTTTATGTATATTTTTAATCAGTGACTCTGGATACACTGTCCACAAAAAAACACAGACAGGTGAAGAGCCCCATACACTATAATGGGCAAGTGTTCTATCCACGAAAAACACGGATAGGACACATATGTGAAAACCCAACATCTGAATGAGGCATAACAAGCATATAACTAAACCTCTTTTCTGAGAGAATTTGTTCTCACCTAAGCACCATAAGGCCACGGTCACATGGTCAGTATTTGGTAAGATTTTTATCTTAGCATTTGTAAGTCAAAACCAGGAGTGGGTGATAAATACAGAATTGGTGACTTGTTTCTATTATACTTTTCCTCTGATTGTTCCTCACCTGATTTTGGCTTACACATACTGATGTGAAATACTGACCAAATACTGACAGTGTGATTGTGGCCTAAGCATATCTTCAGGCCATGTTTCACAAACAGCATTAACCAGCAATTTTTTGCTGTATCCTTGGTTGGAATTGAATATGCAGCCAAAGATTTGTATGGGTGCCATGTTACAAATCTGTACAACACAAATCCAAAATCTGAACCTATATAATATCCTAATATATATATATATATATATATATATATATATATATATATATATATATACTTTAAACATAAACATTTAAAATCAATTCCTTTACAATTAGAGAAAGCATCACACCATATATATATATATATATATATATATTATATATATATACATACATATGAATATATATATATATATAAATATATGTATATATATAAATAAATTCCTTTATTCATTAAAAATACAATACAAGCAATAACATAGAATAGGCAAATACACAAATAATAATGAAATGTGCACACCTATGCACACAATCTTGCATGTATCAGCAAGATTACTACCACATATGATGTAACAGAAGAGGTTGTCCACTACTCGGACAATACTTCTCAGTTGCTTTATTCCTCATTATAAAATAATTACCGCTATATTCAACTCTAGTTCCTGCAACATAGGCGCCTATGCTACCAGGGCTTGCATGACGTTGTTATGCTATGTGAGCCCTGCATCCAAGCAGCGGCCGCTTCACTCTCAGTTCACTGAGAACTACTGCCGTTCTGACTTCCTCCAGATTTCATTTACATCCAAAGGAAATGAGAGTGAAGTGGCCTGGGAGACCAGTTGCCAACATCACAGGATCGTCACCAGCACTGGAGGTGAGTAAAAGCTGTTTTTATTTTATACGGGGGGAAATAGCAATTAAGGATTGTTTGTCTGAGTAGTGGACAATTCTTTTAATGTGGTCCAGGTGAGCAATACAATGTATGTCTTCAAGACCTATTACATATGCACCAGAGACATGCAATAACACCCAACACGTAATAAAAATATTAATAGTAGTATAAAAATACAAGGGAGACCTCACCAGATGAGTAAAACATAGTAGCTACATGAGCCTGAGAGTAACTCCACCATCATTGAGACAGCATAACATGACATACCTGACCACAGAATGGTGCTTACCCATCACAGAATGCGTTTTCACTGATGCTTAACATTATCACTAGGGATGAGCAGACTCGTGCAAGTTTGGGTTCTGGTACCTGACCGAACTTTTGTCCAAAGTTCAGTTTGGGCACCAGAACTGTACCCAAACTTGAACCTGAATCCGAACTCCATTGAAATCAATGGGGACCTGAACTTTGGAGCTGGGAAATCTCTCTCTTTAAAATTCGGGTCCACTCATCCCTAATTATCACCTGTATGCCTGCAGCTATATACAGTGTATACACTAAGAAGCCAATGGGCTCTCTTAATTACCCTTTTGTTTCATATGGTGTGTATTATATCAGCATTATACCTAGTTCAGTCTCACAGCTAAAACGGAGAACTTTCTCATTCTCACAGGTTGCCTGTTAGAGACGCATCTAGAGAAGTTGTCAATGTGTTTTATTTTTATTACAAATAACCTGACTTTATGCAGTATTGTGTTAATTGGGTGATAAATGGTGGTAAATCATAAAAAAATAACAAAGACAGTGCTGCCAATTGTGGTATTTGTCTTTCCTTTCCTTTGATTGAATGTGTAATGTAACCATATCTACAGTATGAGAGTATGTTAAACATCACAAAGCAGCAAATGTTATGGACATATTTGTTTTTCCCCTGTAATCATAACAACCTGTACAAAATAATACAATTCACTCACGATGTTTGGTAAAATGCATTAAAAATGTTGTTTTTTAAAACCCATAAAAAAAATGTACTAAATATGTAACGCCTAGATGCATGTTTGGCAAAATGATACTTAAAAATACTACAAGTTGTATATAAAACAAGCTAGTCCTGATATAGTGAAAGTGAAAAAGTTATGGCTACTACAACTATGAATGAATAAATGAACAATAAATAAATCCATAGGTCCCAACCATTCCAGATACAGCAGGACAATCCCAGAATAATGTCTCTGACTCGTTGTCCCCGGACTGGTAAGGTTAGTAACGTTGATTGTATTATTTTTGATACAGACATGCTGATGGTCCACAAAAAGTTGAAAGGAGGAAAACTTCTGTAAAGAGTAATCCATGAAGACAGCCTCCTTTAAGATGCTGCTCGCTACCCTTGGTCCAGGACACATTGTGACGTTCAAAAATGCAATGTGCTTTGGCCTGAGGGCAAAAATGCATGTTGAGGAGATGTCCAAGAATGTCCACATGACCTCTACCCATCTGACTAGGGTAAAATGGATTTTTTTTACAACACGCACACTTTGTGAGATAGACAAGCCTTGGTTTCAGGATTATGGTTTAGTAGCAAAATTAGGATTAAGGAGTAAGTAAGAACCTGCCCTCCTTGTTTGCAATATGTGAAGAATAAAAAACAAAGCTGCTATTAAGGTGCCGTTATTGCCGGAAATCACAGATGAATTAATTCATAGTCACACTGACTATACAGGTGCCTATATATACTATGCCTGATGAAGAGGCCTGAGTAGTCTCGAAGGCTTACAATTTGTTACCATCTTTTCAGTTAGCCATTAAAAAGTATCAACCAATAAGGACTCTCAAATCTTAATATGTTTCTATACAGGTGTAGTTTGATGAGTATAGTTGACGCCTAGCTGAGTAACTGTAACCAAACATTGCCATCTGCTGGTCAGAGGTGAAAGTGAAAGTAAAGGAAGAATTACAGTAGTAGGAGCTGAATAGGGGAATCCTATTAGGGAAAAGTTTAACCCCTTTACAGCCTGTGACGTATTAGTACGCACAGGCTGTAATCCCCCGGTTCAGTGAGGGCTCCGGCGCTGAGCCCTCACTGAACCAGGCACATGTCAGCTGATTATTACAGCTGACATGTGCCCGCAACAGCCGCGGGTGGAATCGTGATCCACCCGCGGCTGTTAACATGTTAAATGCCGCTGTCAATCTCTGACAGCGGCATTTAACAGCACCGTGCCGGAAGCGCGTCACTTACTCCGCCCATCGGTGACCTCGTCACATGATCTCGGGTCACCGATGGGTGGTCATGACAACTCTGGGTCTGCAGCAGACTCCAGTGGTTGTCATGAGCTGGTCGCTATGAGCACCACCTAGTGGTCGGCGCTCATAGCACAGGACCATTTCTGCTACATACAGGTGATCTGCTGATCATCTGTATGTAGCAGAGGCGATCAGACAAGTGCTGCTTCTAGTCTCCTATGAAGACTATAGAAGCATGCAAAAAGTGAGAAAAAAAGTTTTTAAAAATATAAAAAAAATTAAAAAAATATAAAAGTTTAAATCACCCCCCTTTCTCCCCATTCAAAATGAAATAATAAAAAAAAAACATACATACACATATTTGGTATCGCCGCATTCAGAATCGCCCGATCTATCAATATAAAAAAAGAATTAATCCGATAAGTAAACGGCGTAATGAGAAAAAATTCTAAATGCCAGAATTACGTTTTTTGCTCGCCGCAACATTGCAATAAAATACAATAACAGGCGATCTAAACATCGGATCTACCCCAAAATGGTATCAATAAAAACGTCAGCTCGGTGCGCAAAAAATAAGCCCTCACCCAGCCGCAGATCCAGAAAAATGGAGATGCTACAGGTCTTTAAAAATGGCACTATTTTTTTTTTTTTTTACCAAACTTTGGATTTTTTTTTTACCACTTAAATAAAAAAGAACCTATACATGTTTGGTGTCTACAAACTCATAATGATCTGGAGAATAAGAATGGCAGGTCAGTTTTAGCATTCAATGAACGTGGGAAAAAAAATAAAAAAAAACATCTGTGGTATTGCACTTTTTTGCAATTTCACCCCACTTGGATTTTTTTTCCCGTTTTCCCGTACACGATATATTAAAACTAGTAATGGCGTTGAAAATTACAACTCGTCCTGCAAAAAATAAGCCCCCACACGGCCTTGTTGACCAAAAAATAAAAACGCTATGGCTCTGGGGACAAGGGGAGCAAGAAACGAAAATTCAAAATCGGAAAATCCCAGGGTTGGGAAAGGGTTTTAAAGACAACACCCGGTCAGGTAACACCTGTGTCTCAGTGACTAATTGTAAAAAGCCTGACTGGGCCGAGAAGAGGCAGCTGGCGGCAGAACCTGGACCAGGACAGGTAGCCTGGCTGCTAGGTAGGCTTACAGCCACTATCGCAACAGAAGAGCCGGGTAGTGATGAGATGCCAGAGAAGGCCGGAGCTGATCGAAAGATCGGTGACCATAAGCAGCTCCAGTAAAAAATCCGCACCCTGCGCTAGTAGAAGATTCATACCCTGCGCTAGTAGAAGATTCATACCCGCGCCAATAGAAGATTCATACCCCGCGCTCAGGGCCGGCTCCAGGTTTTTGTGGGCCCTGGGCGAAAGAGTCTCAGTGGGCCCCTTCAACACATACCACGATTCATGAAGCACAGATACCGCAGATATATATCTCTCTCTCTCTATATATATATATATACAGTACAGACCAAAAGTTTGGACACTCCTTTTCACTTAAAGATTTTTCTGTATTTTCATGACTATGAAAATTGTACATTCACACTGAAGGCATCAAAACTATGAATTAACACATGTGGAATTATATACTTAACAAAAAAGTGTGAAACAACTGAAAATATGTCTTATATTCTAGGTTCCTCAACGTAGCCACCTTTTGCTTTGATGACTGCTTTGCACACTCTTGGCATTCTCTTGATGAGCTTCAAGAGGTACTCACCGGAAATGGTTTTCTCTTCACAGGTGTGCCCTGTCAGGTTTAATAAGTGGGATTTCTTGCCTTATAAATGGGGTTGAGACCATCAGTTGTGTTGTGCAGAAGTCTGATGGATACACAGCTGATAGTCCTACTGAATAAACTGTTAGAATTTGTATTATGGCAAGGAAAAAGCAGCTAAGTAAAGAAAAACGAGTGGCCATCATTACTTTAAGAAATGAAGGTCAGTCAGTGCGAAAAATTGGGAAAACTTTGAAAGTGTCCCCAAGTGCAGTTGCAAAAACCATCAAGCGCTACAAAGAAACTGGCTCACATGAGGACCGCCCCAGGAAAGGAAGACCAAGAGTCACCTCTGCTTCTGAGGATAAGTTTATCCGAGTCACCAGCCTCAGAAATCGCAGGTTAACAGCAGCTCAGATTAGAGACCAGGTCAATGCCACACACAGTTCTAGCAGCAGACACATCTCTACAACAACTATTAAGAGGAGACTTTGTGCAGCAGGCCTTCATGGTAAAATAGCTGCTAGGAAACCACTGCTAAGGACAGGCAACAAGCAGAAGAGACTTGTTTGGGCTAAAGAACACAAGGAATGGACATTAGACTGGTGGAAATCTGTCCTTTGGTCTGATGAGTCCAAATTTGAGATCTTTGGTTCCAACCACCGTGTCTTTGTGCGACGCAGAAAAGGTGAAAGGATGGACTCTACATGCCTGGTTCCCACCGTGAAGCATGGAGGAGGAGGTGTGATGGTGTGGGGGTGCTTGCTGGTGACACTATTGGGGATTTATTAAAAAATGAAGGCATACTGAACCAGCATGGCTACCACAGCATCTTGCAGTGGCATGCTATTCCATCCGATTTACATTTAGTTGGACCATCATTTATTTTTCAACAGGGCAATGACCCCAAACACACCTCTAGGCTGTGTAAGGGTTATTTTTGACCAAGAAGGAGAGCGATGGGGTGCTACGCCAGATGATCTGGCCTCCACAGTCACCAGACCTGAACACAATCGAGATGGTTTGGGGTGAGTTGGACCGAAGAGTGAAGGCAAAAGGGCCAACAAGTGCTAAGCATCTCTGGGAACTCCTTCAAGATTGTTGGAAGACCATTTCCGGTGACTACCTCTTGAAGCTCATCAAGAGAATGCCAAGAGTGTGCAAAGCAATGATCAAGTCAAAAGATGGCTACTTTGAAGAACCTAGAATATAAGACATATTATCAGTTGTTTCACACTTTTTTGTTAAGTATATAATTCCACATGTGTTAATTCATAGTTTTGATGCCTTCAGTGTGAATGTACAATTTTCATAGTCATGAAAATACAGAAAAATCTTTCAATGAGAAGGTGTGTCCAAACTTTTGGTCTGTACTGTATATATTTTTTTATATATATATCTATATATATATCTATATATATATATAGATATATATATATGTATATATACATATATATATACATATATATATATATATATATATATATATATCTATATATATATCTATATATATATATATATAGAGAGATATATATATATATGTATATATATATATATATATATATATACAATGGTGGCCAAAAGTATTGGCACCCCTGCAATTCTGTCAGATAATACTCCGTTTCTTCCTGAAAATGATTGCGATCACAAATTCTTTGGTATTATTATCTTCATTTAATTTGCTTGCAAGGAAAAAACACAAAAGAGAATGTAGCAAACATCAAATCATTGATCATTTCACACAAACCTCCAAAAATGGGCCAGACAAAAGTATTGGCACCCTCAGCCTAATACTTGGTTGCTCAACCTTTAGCCAAAATAACTGCGAACAACCGCTTCTGGTAACCATCAATGAGTTTCTTACAATGCTCTGCTGGAATTGTAGACCATTCTTCTTTGGCAAAATGCTCCAGGTCCCTGATATTTGAAGGGTGCCTTCTCCAAACTGCCATTTTGAGATCTCTCCACAGGTGTTCTATGGGATTCAGGTCTGGACTCATTGCTGGCCACCTTAGAAGTCTCCAGTGCTTACTCTCAAACCATTTTATAGTGCTTTTGGAAGTGTGTTTTGGGTCATTGTCCTGCTGGAAGACCCATGACCTCTGGGGGAGACCCAGCTTTCTCACACTGGGCCCTACATTATGCTGCAAAATTTGTTGGTAATCTTCAGACTTCATAATGCCATGAACACGGTCAAGCAGTCCAGTGCCAGAGGCAGCAAAGGAACCCCAAAACATCAGGGAACCTCCGCCATGTTTGACTGCAGGGACCGTGTTCTTTTCTTTGAATGCCTTTTTTTCTTTCCTGTACACTCTATGTTGATGCTTTTTGCCAAAAAGCTCTACTTTTGTCTCATCTGACCAGAGAACATTCTTCTAAAAAGTTTTAGGCTTTCTCAGGTAAGTTTTGGCAAACTCCAGCCTGGCTTTTTTATGTCTCGGGGTAAGAAGTGGGGTCTTCCTGGGTATCCTACCATACAGTCCCTTTTCATTCAGACGCCGATGGATAGTACGGGTTGACACTGTTATACCCTCGGACTGCAGGGCAGCTTGAACTTGTTTGGATGTTAGTCGAGATTCTTTATCCACCATCCGCACAATCTTGCGTTGAAATCTCTCGTCAATTTTTCTTTTCCGTCCAAATCTAGGAAGGTTAGCCACAGTGCCATGGGCTTTAAACTTCTTGATGACACTATGCACGGAAGACACAGGAACATTCAGGTCTTTGAAGATGGACTTGTAGCCTTGAGATTGCTCATGCTTCCTCACAATTTGGTTTCTCAAGTCCTCAGACAGTTCTTTGGTCTTCTTTCTTTTCTCCATGCTCAATGTGGTACACACAAGGACACAGGGCAGAGGTTGAGTCAACTTTAATCCATGTTAACTGGCTGCAAGTGTGATTTAGTTATTGCCAAAGGTAAGTTACAGGTGCTGTTAATTACACGAATTAGAGAAGCATCACATGATTTTTCAAACAGTGCCAATACTTTTGTCCACCCCCTTTTTTAGGTTTGGTGTGGAATTGTATCCAATTTGGCTTTAGGACAATTCTTTTTGTATTTTTTCATTGAAGACAAATTAAATGAAGATAATAATACCAAAGAATTTGTGATTGCAATCATTTTCAGGAAGAAACTGAGTATTATCTGACAGAATTGCAGGGGTGCCAATACTTTTGGCCACCACTATACATATATATATATATATATATATATATATATATATATATATATATATATATATATATATATATATATATACATATATATACACTACCGTTCAAAAGTTTGGGGTCACCCAGACAATTTTGTGTTTTCCATGAAAACTCATACTTTTATTTATCAAATGAGTTGCAAAATGATTAGAAAATATAGTCCAGACATTGACGTTAGAAATAATGAATTTTATTAGAAAGAATAATTTTCTCCTTCAAACTTTGCTTTCGTCAAAGAATGCTCCATTAGCTGTTAATTTGCTGAGGTAATCTTGAGAAATTTTCCCTCATGCTTCAAGTTGGATTGGCTTGATGGGCACTTTTTGCGTACCAAACGTTCAAGCTGCTCCCACAACAGCTCAATGGGGTTGAGATCTGGTGACTGCGCTGGCCACTCCATTGCAGATAGAATACCAGCTGCCTGCTTCTTCCCTAAATAGTTCATGCATAATTTGGAGGTGTGCTTTGGGTCATTGTCCTGTTGTAGGATGAAATAGGCTCCAATCAAGCGCTGTCCATAGGGTATGGTATGGCGTTGCAAAATGGAGTGATAGCCTTCCTTATTCAAAATCCCATTTCCATTGTACAAATCTCCCACTTTACCAGCATCAAAGCAACCCCAGACCATCACATTACCTCCACCATGCTTGACAGATGACGTCAGACACTCATCCAGCATCTTTTCAGTTGTTCTGCGTCTCACAAATGTTTTTCTGTGTGATCCAAACACCTCAAACACCTCATAAATTTTTTTTCCAATCTTCCTCTGTCCAATGTCTGTGTTCTTTTGCCCATATTAATCTTTTCCTTTTATTAGCCAGTCTCAGATATGGCTTTTTCTTTGCCACTTTGTCCTGAAGGCCAGCATCCCAGAGTCACCTCTTCACTGTAGATATTGACACTGGCGTTTTGTGTGTACTATTTAATGAAGCTGCCAGTTGAGGAGCTGTGAGGCATCGATTTCTCAAACTAGAGACTCTAATGTACTTGTCTTGTTGCTCAGTTGTGCAGCCGGGCTTCCCACTTCTCTTTCTACTCTGGTTAGAGCCTGTTTGTGCTCGCCTCTGAAGAGAGTAGTACACACCGTTGTTGGAAATCTTCAGTTTCTTGGCAATTTCTCGCATGGAATAGCCTTCATTTCTAAGAGCAAGAATAGACTGTCGAGTTTCACATGAAAGTTCTCTTTTTCTGGCCATTTTGAGAGTTTCATAGAACAAACAAATGTAATGCTCCAGATTCTCAACTAGCTCAAAGGAAGGTCAGTTTTATAGCTTCTCAAATCAGCCAAACCATTTCAGCTGGGCTAACATACTTGTGCAAGGGTTTTCTTGGGTTTTCTAAACATCCATTAGCCTTCTTACACTGTTAGCAAACACAATGTACCATTAAAACACTGGAGTGGTGGTTGTTGGAAATGGGCCTCTATACACCTATGTAGATATTGCAATAAAAACAAGATGTTTGCAACTAGAATAGTCATTTACCACGTTAACAATGTATAGAGTGTATTTCTGATTCATTTAATGTTAGCTTCATTGAAAAAAAATGTGCTTTTCTTTCAAAAATAATGAAATTTCTAAATGACCCCAAACTTTTGAATGGTAGTGTATATATATATGTATATATACAGTACAGACCAAAAGTTTGGACACACCTTCTCATTTAAAGATTTTTCTGTATTTTTATGACTTTGAAAATTGTACATTCACACTGAAGGCATCAAAACTATGAATTAACACATGTGGAATTATATACTTAAGAAAAAAGTGTGAAACAACTGAAAATATGTCTTATATTCTAGGTTCTTCAAAGTAGCCACCCTTTGCTTTGATGACTGCTTTGCACACTCTTGGCATTCTCTTGATGAGCTTCAAGAGGTAGTCACCGGAAATGGTCTTCCAACAATCTTGAAGGAGTTCCCAGAGATGTTTAGCACTTGTTGGCTCTTTAGCCTTCACTCTGCGGTCCAGCTCACCCCCAAACCATCTCGATTGGGTTCAGGTCTGGTGACTGTGGAGGCCAGGTCATCTGGCGTAGCACCCCATCACTCTCCATCTTGGTCAAATAGCCCTTACACAGCCTGGAGGTGTGTTTGGGGTCATTGTCCTGTTGAAAAATAAATGACCATTTCCGGTGACTACATCGTGAAGCTCATCAAGAGAATGCCAAGAGTGTGCAAAGCAATGATCAAGTCAAAAGATGGCTACTTTGAAGATCCTAGAATATAAGACATATTTTCAGTTGTTTCACACTTTTTTGTTAAGTATATAATTCCACATGTGTTAATTCATAGTTTTGATGCCTTTAGTATGAAAGTACAATTTTCATAGTCATGAAAATACAGAAAAATCTTTAAATGAGGTGTGTCCAAACTTTTGGTCTGTACTGTATATAGTACAATGCCAAAGATTTCACTTCTTACATTACATGAGCGATATCTATTCTAAATTCTACAATAGCTCAGAAACCGGCAAATTGTTCCATACAGAATACTGGCCCCCATATAACGCTTCATACAGGATACTGGCCCCCATATAACGCTCCATGCAGGTTGTGCCCCCCACATAATGCCTCATGCAGGCTGTTCCCCCCACATAATGCCCCACGCAGGCTGTTCCCCCCTTATAATGCCCCAAGCAGGCTGTTCCCCCCATATAATGCCCCATGCAGGATGTCACCCCCCTTATAATGCCCCATGCATTATGTCACCCCCTTTATAATACCCCATACATGATGTCACCCCCCCTCCCTTATAATACCCCATGCTAGATGTCACTCCCCCCTCCCTTATAATGCCCCATGCAGGATGTCACTTTTTCCCCCATATAATGCCCCATGCAAGATGTCACCCCCCCATATAATGTTCCATGCAGGATGTCACCCCCCTTATAATGCCCCATGCATTATGTCACCCCCCTTATAATGCCCCATGCTAGATGTCACTCCCCCCTCCCTTATAATGCCCCATGCAGGATGTCACTTTTTCCCCCATATAATGCCCCATGCAAGATGTCACCCCCCCATATAATGTTCCATGCAGGATGTCACCCCCCTTATAATGCCCCATGCATTATGTCACCCCCCTTATAATGCCCCATGCAGGATGTCACCCCCCCTTATAATACCCCATGCAGGATGTCACCCCCCCTTATAATACCCCATGCAGGATGTCACTTCCTCCCCATATAATGCCCCATGCAGGATGTCACACACACACCCCCTCCCTTATAATGCCGATGCAGGATGTCACACACACACACCCTCCCTTATAATGCCCCATGCAGGATGTCACACACCCATTCCCTTATAATGCCCCATGCAGGATGTCATTCCCCCCATATAATGCCCCATGCAGGATGTCACTTCCCCCCTCTTTATAATGCCCCCATACAGTATGTCACCCCCCCTTTTGATGCCCCATGCAGTATGTCACTCCCCACCTTTTTAATGCCCCATGCAGGATGTCACCCCCCCCTTTTTAATGCCCCATGCCTCCATACATTAAAAAAAAAATCAAATACTACTCACCTCACTTCTCACCTGCTGCCGCTGCTCAGGTCCGGACTCCGGTGTCGCCGGCGTCTTCCCGCTCTGCACTCTGACGGCTCAGGGGAGGGCGTGGTGTAAAGACGTTACCGCACCCTCTGACCTGAGACGTCACAGGGAGCGCGCAGCAGGAAGACAGCGGATCTGCGGAGGCACGGGGAGAGGTAAGTATTGTGCCGGACGCCAGGGCCCTGAGCAAGCGGAGGGGGGGGCGCTGGCACCGCTCTCCTCCACTCACAGGTCCCATAGCGCGGTGGGGTGCCCGACGGCGAGTGGGCCCCCCGCTTGCTCAGGGCCCCGGCACTTGCCCTGGTGCGCCGAGTGCTGATGCCGGCCCCGCCCGTGCTAGTAGCAGATTCATACCCGCACCAATAGAAGATTCATACCCCGCGCTAGTAGCAGATTCATACCCCACGCCAGTAGAAGATTCATACCCCGCGCTAGTAGCAGATTCATACCCGCACCAATAGAAGATTCATACCCCGCGCTAGTAGCAGATTCATACCCCACACCAGTAGAAGATTCATACCCCGCGCTAGTAGCAGATTCATACCCTGCGCCAGTAGAAGATTCATACCCCACGCCAGTAGAAGATTCATACCCCGCGCTAGTAGCAGATTCATACCCTGAGCCAGTAGAAGATTTATACCCCACGCCAGTAGAAGATTCGTACCCCGCGCTAGTAGCAGATTCATACCCGCGCCAATAGAAGATTCATGCCCCGCACTAGTAGCAGATTCATACCCTGCGCCAGTAGAAGATTTATACCCTGCGCCAGTAGAAGATCGAATTCAAAAGGATCTGCGAATTCAATGATGTAATTCAATGATGTAATTAATAGCACAAAACATATTCAGCTCACAGTACATACCGTATTTTTCGGACTATAATATGCACCGGACCATAAGACGCACCTAGGTTTTAAAGGAGGAAAATAGGAAAAAAAACTTAAGCAAAAAATGTGGTCATGATGCCCTGTTATGGGGGAGGGGTCTGCTGCTGACACTGGTATTGGGGTAATGTCCCCCAATTCTGTTAATATCCTCCATCCTGGCATGTATGGCTCCTCCTTCCTGGTATAAGTGGCCCCCATCCCATCCTGGTATACCTGGTCCTTATCCCCATCCTGGTATGCATGGCACCCCTTGATCCCCCATCTTGGTATTCATAACACCCCTTTATCATCCATCCTGGTATGCATGGCACCCCTTGAGCCCCCATCCTGGTATGCATGGCACCCCTTGAGCCCCCATCCTGGTATGCATGGCACCCTCTGAGCCCCCATCCTGGTATGCATGGCACCCTCTGAGCCCCCATCCTGGCATGCATGGTACCCCTTGAGCCCCCATCCTGGTATGCATGGCACCCCTTGAGCCCCCATCCTGGTATGCATGGCACACTCTGAGTGCTGCGGCTCCAGTGTGCCGGCTAGTAAGAAAAAGAGATGACACGTGAAAAGAAATTGGCACGCCTGGCTCCCTTTTTTCAAAGACCACTCTCTCCTCAGCCTCCTGAAACATCCGTAATGGCCGAATCCATGCAGGTCGATCGTGTTAAGCTGGCAGAGCAGCCGGCTGTGAATAGTCGTTCCAAGGGAGTATGCTTTGGCTGCAGTAGCATGCAGCACTTTATTCGGGATTGCCTTAAGAGGACTAAACTCCTAAACCTAGTGCCTATGGGTGAAGCTTCCCTAAGTGAGAGAGGAAACGCTTCACTATTGACTTTGAACGCTTCCGTGTCCAGTGGAGGAATACGGTTCAACGAGACAGTCAATCTTGATTCCGGTTCAACGGGCCATGGTGGATTGTTATCCTGCTCAACACGTCCTGAATCCACTGACAGTGTCATCTGTTGAGGGGAAGGACCTCACTGAAGTCGTTCAAGTCATCACAGAACCAGTAGAGCTACAGATTGGACCGCTAAATTCTGAGAAGATTACCTTCTTTGTGCTTAATGACATTTTTCATCCCCTTCTCTTAGGTCTTCCATGACTGAGAGCTAATGAGCCTGTGCTAGACTGGAAGTCCGGTGAGACACTTCAATGGGGAGACTCGTGCCACGAGAAGTACTTGATTTCAGTGCTTCTAGCTGGATTGCCTGTGTTGCCATCCTCTCCTGCAAGCAATGATTCCAACAGCCGGTTTCCTACAGACCTACCGCCTGTGAGACGCATCCTGGGTGAGACCAATGTAAAGATCGACTCTGTGAAGGGGATGGTTATTCTTGCCGGATGAAAAGAGGCTCTGCAAATGAAGGTTCCTGACTCCATATCCGCTCCGGTCTGCTCCGATGATGCCCAGCCGGTGAGACGCATTATGGTGAAGAAGAAGGTGGGAGATGTGACTCTCTTTCCAGTAACTCGGAGACAACGTGGTCCTGATGGTGAGGTCATGGAGGTTCAGGAGGAATAATCGGGCTCCAGCTCCTCTACAAGGAGTCATCGAAAGCTTGAAGAAGAGGGGGCATAAAGGGGGGGGTACTGTAATGATGTGCCCGGCACCCCTGCACACTGTCCCCTTCTCCCGGAGTGCAGGGACGCCAGGTTACTCACTGCCCCCGCCCACGGCGCGGCTCCCGGCATGTTCCTGCTCCTGCCTCCTTCCTTCCTCGTGCACGTCACACTCTGTCCCAGCGGTGCTGCTAGAGCGTGCGTGTGCACGCTCCACTGTTCTCAAAGGGGCAGCATGCGCACAAGGTAAATGTTCCCTGTTGGGAGGCATTTAGCCTATGTATGTGTACCTGCAAGGTGTCTCACAGTCAATAACTGGGAGACATCTTGTATATATGGCATCCTCCCCAATAGGGAGGTGCCTGAGCAACCACTATAGTTAAGTAGGTGGTTAGTCTGAGCAACTGTTGTTGCCAAGTCCCCCAGTACCTAGCCTGTTACAGTTATCCTGTGTCCCGTATCCTGTGTCTTTTAATACAGTCTAGTCCATATCCCGTAACTGCACCTGCGGCACCTGTCTGCCACCCTGGGAGCTGAGTACCCAGGCCAGAACCCTGAACCTGAAACTGTGTCTGCAGTACCTGAACCTGTGGCTGCATTGGCAGTACCTGCCTGTTACCCGAGACCAGTGAGTCTGAACCCTGTCCCAGTGGCCGTCTTGACTGAACTTGTCCCAAGGGGCCGTGCTCCTCCGTAGTATTGTCTTTGCCCTTTGGGGTCAGCAGCTATGGCCGGATGTGCCCTGGAGTGGCACCTAGCAGCTACATGCCGCACAAGCCTGACCTCACCACTAGAGTCTCCAGTGAAGATCAAGGGAGCTGCTTAGTCATGCTCCTCCAGGGTAAGTTTGGTTCGTCTCACATTGGGTCCACGAACCACGTGCTCCACCTAAAGCATGACTCAAAGCAAGTAGACAACAGTCAGCTTCTGTAGCATCAAAATTAGGTAGAACGCAGGCAAACTGCTGTTACATCGCAATTGTTTATCCCTTAGATAATTTCACCCAGGTGACATCACTACTCTGCCTCTGACATCACAAGTGGTTTCAGTGAAGTAAGCTGATGTCACCTTCTGCAGTGAGTTGAAGAGGTACCCCACAGTTACATGCATGGTATATCCATAGGTATTCTATAAATAATAACCCTGTTGTCAATTTTAATTGAACAATTCGAAGCCATAGCACTGCAATTTGTAGTAGGTAGTATGAATAGTTTCTTGTGATAGAGACCATGCAGCAAGCTTAACACTCTTTCTACCAACAAATGCATGCCAATATTAACATATTGAAATAACAGGAAGCTGTATTATATAAAGTAGCCAATAAGTAGAAGATTTTTTTCAAAGTTTAGAACATATTGCCACACACCCTGAACTTTCGATTTCCCAGAATTCACAGCATCAAGTCCTCATCAATTCTTATTGGATCATTTGGATTCTAAGAGGGTCTTCACGCTTAATTAATCTAAATCCACAAGCAGCAGGAGAGAGACTTTGAGTTGCTCCACAACTGTTCTAAAGCGTTCCAGTTTGAATCATCCTCTTTCCTAATTTTGTGCCGTTTTCATCTGCTTTTGGATCATCTGAAGAGCTATAAAAAGCCGACGCCTCCTTCTAACCCCATTAGGATGAAAGCTTTGGATTTTATTATTCATGTTTAATAGGAGGAAGCTGAAATTCCCCCAGGAAGTGTAAAAAAAAGGTAGTTTTTGATGTCTCAGATACAGAGACATAGCTGCAAAGACATGATGTGAGTAGGCAGCGAAACACATAAGACACAAGGAAATAAAGAATTTCTATTGCTTGTCCCATAAAGCCCGTGTTCATGAAACAGTTATTTTTGGACAGGTAATCCCTTTATCCTCTGGGAAAATAACATGTTTGTTATTTTTTTTTACTGGAGTAAGGAGAACTGCGGTATTGATGCAGTAAATTGTCACATCAGTATGAAATTACACTGTCATTTGAGAAATGTTTCCCATGTATTTTACCTAAGGCCGCAAATTTATTTTGTTATAACATAGGAGAGGGTTGATGACATTTGCTATTGTAGTAAATAATCTTTTCTGTAAAAGGCAAACAAGGAAAAAGCCGTAGAACCAAAAGTTTCCACATAAATTATTCTATGCCTTCCATGCTACATGTTTGTATTAGACAGAGGTCTTCAGTTTTTTCATATATTGATGATTCGAATATTTCATATATTTTGTTTTCTGCTCTGAAATTGACTCCATTCATGTAATATCGCCTATTTTTCCAAATTTGGAAGAATTCACCACAACTTCTCATCTTTATTTAGCTTTAAAGGAGTATTGCCACATATCTCCCGAATTCTCACCCCTTACTTATTGGGCCCGATTCATCATTTGCATTTTATTGAAGTCACTTTTCTTTTCTTTTTTTGTCTTGTTGTATTCTCTCAAGTGTTTTGCGCCAAATTCATCAAAATGGCACACACAGTTCATGAATTTGGTGAAAATCAGATTTTTTTTTTTTATCCAGTTTTTCTGACTTTTTGTCAACAAAAGTCACAAATCCTTTAAAAAGATGCATAAAATGCACCAAATTGAAAGCTTCTCCAGAAACATTACTCTATGGGAATACTGGAGTTAGATGTGCCACAAAAAAAGACATTTGGTAAAGGTTTAATTTCATGAATCTGTCTAAGGCCTCATTCACAAGTCCATGTTGCACGTACATGTTGCATCCGTTTTTTTTCACTGATATAATACGTACCCATTATAATCTATGGTGCTGTTCACATGTCCATGTTTTTTCATGGACCGCATGTCTGTGCAAACCACATGGAGACATGTCCAGTTTTTATCAGCAGCACAGATGAAAAGGGCCAAAACAAATCTATGGGTCTGAAAAACATGTACAGCACACGGATGTCATCAGTGTTCTGTTCATCTGCTGTCCTTATTTAACATTGCAAAGTATAGGAGAAGCTTTGTAATTCATTTATTTCTTTATCCATCTGTGAGAAACACTGATGACTGATGGTAAAAACAGACACACTGATGGTACAAACGGACACACGGACCATACACTGATGGTAAAAACGGACACACGGACCATACACTGATGGTAAAAACGGACACACAGACCATACACTGATGGTAAAAACGGACACACGGACCATACACTGATGGTAAAAATGGACACACGGACGATACACACATGGTACAAACGGACACACGGACCATACACTGATGGTACAAACGGACACACAGACCATACACTGATGGTACAAACGGACACACAGACCATACACTGATGGTACAAACGGACACACAGACCATACACTGATGGTACAAACGGACACACAGACCATACACTGATGGTACAAACGGACACACGGACCATACACTGATGGTAAAAACAGACACACGGACCATACACTGATGGTAAAAATGGACACACGGACACGGACCATACACTGATGGTACAAACGGACACACAGACCATACACTGATGGTACAAACGGACACACAGACCATACACTGATGGTAAAAATGGACACACAGACCATACACTGATGGTAAAAATGGACACATGCACCATACATTGATGACACACTGATGGTAAAAATGGACACACGGACCAAACACTGATGACACACAGATGGTAAAAATGGACACACGGACTGAACACCATACACAGGGACAAAATTGTAGACCGGCACAAGGCTGGGATTGGCTGCAGAACAATAGGCAAGCAGCTCGGTGTAAAGGCAACAACTGTTAGTATAATTATTAGAAAATGGAACAAATACAAGATCATTGTCAATCTTCCTCGGTCTGGGGCTCCATGCAAGATCTCGCCTCGTGGAGTAAGGATGATTCTGAGAAAGGTCAGGAATCAGCCCAGAACTACATGGGAGGACCTGGTCAATGACCTGAAGAGAGCTGGGACCACAGTCTCAAACATTACCGTCATGGATTAAAATCCTGCAAGGCACGCAAGGGTGTGCTTACACCAGCATATGTCCAGGCCCGTTTGTAGTTTGCTAATGACCATCTGGATGATCCAGATGAGGCATGGGAGAAGGTCATGTGGTCAGATGAGACAAAAATAGAACTTTTTGGCATCAACTCCACTGGCCATGTTTGGAGGAAGAAGAAGGATGAGTACAACCCCAATAACACCATCCCAACTGTGAAGCATGGTGGGGGAAACATCATACTTTGGGGATGCATTTCTGCAAAGGGGACAGGACGACTGCACCGTATTGCTGGGATGATGGATGGGGTCATGTATTGTGAGATTTTGGCCAACAACCTCCTTCCCTCAGTAAGAGCACTGAAGATGGGTCGTGGCTGGGTCTTCCAGCATGACAATGACCCAAAACACATAGCCATGGCAACTAAGGAGTGGCTCTGTAAGAAGCATTTCAAGGTCCTGTTGTGGCCTAGCTAGTCTCCAGACCTGAACCCAATAGAAAATATTTGGAGGGAGCTGAAACTCAATGTTGCCCAGCGACAGCCCTGAAACCTGAAAGATCTGGAGAAGATCTGTATTGGGGAGTGGGCCAAAATCCCTGCTGCAGTGTGTACAAACTTAGTCAAGAACTACAGGAACCATCTGACCTCTGTAATTGCAAACAATGGTTTCTGTACCAAATATTAAGTTAAGTTTTTTATTGTATCAAATACTTATTTCATGCAATAAAATGCAAATTAATTATGTAAAAATCATACAACGTGATTTTCTGGATTTTTTTTAAGATTCTGTCACTCACAGCTGAAGTGTGCCTACTAGTGATGAGCGAGCGTGCACGTTTAACCCTTTCGCCGAGCACGATCGGGTGCTTTCCGTGTATCTTTGGCATGCTCGTATATTAAGCTTGAGTCCCTGCATCTGCATGATTTATGACTGTTAGTCAACCTCAACACATGTGAGGATTCCCTAACAAACAGGCAATCTCTGCATGTGTTGAGGCTGACTAACAGCCATAAATCATGCAGACGTAGGGTTAAACCAGCACACTCGCTCATCACTAGTGCCTACGATAAAAATTACAGACCTCTCCATTCTTGGGTCAGGAAGGAACCAAAACCCCAGTAATATTAGTTGTATTTATGAAGTAATATAGAAATATGTAGGAAAACCAGTACCCACCATTCTTAAAAAATAATGTCCTTTATTCCATATGGCGAGACAATCCTATGGAAAGCAGTGGGAGCAGGGAAGTGAAACAGCCGTTGGACCCGCAGAAGCGCCGGGATAGGCGCGAAACGGCTGTTGTCCTTTTTCACTTTTCCGCTCCCCCAGCTTTCCATAGGATTGTCCCGTCACATGGAATAAAGGACATTATTTTTTAAGAATGGTGAGTGCTGTTTTCCCTACATATTTCTACATTACTTCTTGATTACTTATATTCCTCTTACACCACCATTCTAAGCTTATGGAGGTATGCTTCACATAAACAGGCGATTCTAAGAACTGAACACTGGTTGGTGCCGTTATTTCTTGTATTTTAGTTGTATTTATTTTTCTGTCCAGCAATGTATTATTAAAAAAGGCGAAGTGAAGCGATCTTAGTGACTTATTAGGAAGGCACAAACTTTATGGCCCTGATTCATCAAGGTGCTTTTTTTGCCAGAATTCTGGAGTAAAACACCTTTAAATGACGGAAAATGCTTGCACAACTTGATGAGTGGTGTTTTCACATCAGTCTCAGCCAGCTCTGCAAATTGGGTGAAGCTTGGGCTGGCTATGGCAAAGCCCTCCCAGCTAATTCATCATAATTTACTTCAGTAAATGTACGCCAGCTCCTGGGTAGAGTAACATTTCTGTCTAAGGCGCACACTATTTGTAAGATGTGCCGAATTCGTTAAGAAGCGTGCTCCTCTTAATGAAGAAGATGCATCTTACTTCAGTGCTGCCTTTATTAAGACTGGTGTTCAAGATATCTTGTCTTAGACTCTGTTCACACTTCAGTCAGCTCTTTTCCATCAGGTTTTCCTTGTTTTTTAAAAAACATAGGTAATAGATAATTTAAAGGACCAGTTATAAACAAGTGGGGAAATGTAAAAACATATCCTAATGGATCGCAATGGGTCATGATAACGTATCTATAAAACAGTTCTTAACTCATTATAAGTATGTTTCTATGAACATGCAAAAGCTAATGATATTACACCAATGTAAAGAAAACTTTAAAGACATCTATATATACTGTATGTTCACTTTTAGTACAGGAAACTATCTGTCTATGGATCACTTATAAGCTGCAAATGACAAAAGCAATAGTTCATACCTCGGAAATTTTCCAAATTGTTGGCAAAGGAGTGATCAGTCAAGCAGGAGGAGGCGGTGCTGGGTGGGGAATAGAGCTGGAGTGACAGAGGTTTCAGAATTACCATAACTATTTGTATATCAATACAACTGAAAACGCTGATTTCTCAGTAACTGAGGAACAGACTGGTCATGTAAATGTATTGCTGGACTTCACATATCAATAGTTAGGTGTGTGAAATCCTGCAAACAGATTCCCCTTAAAAAGGACCTTCAACCACATTTTACCTGCTTAACTGGCCACATCGTGATAAAATGGATGAAGATTTGAATAAAACGTATTTTTTATTTGCCATCTCCATCATGGAGATATTAGTTTGTAAACTTTATATGGCAATTTGCTCTAAAGCCAAAGGGTGTTTTCTCTGAGGTAAAAAGAAAACGACCCTAGAGAATGTCAGAACTGCCCTTCTCTGTGTGATTTGGAAAGACTGATGTCAAGGGTGTGAGTAAGGTTATACACAGAGCGGAAGACTTCGCTGTGCTATATCTGCATAAGACAAACCAGGTATTCTAGCCAAACTACACCAAGCAGCCCAGTAAGTGACACATCCCTGGAATCAGGCTTTCTTGCCCTATGTTATGCTACTCTCAGATGATATAGTAAAAGCCTTCTAACAAATTCCCTTTAAGTCTCATCTTTTCTCTCTATAATGCATCTACTGGACACTATTTATTTTTTATTTTTTCTTTAATCAATGGAACATTTATCTAATAACTTACCTAATCCTGATATATAATAACCTACAAAATTCTTCACCAATGAATAAAAAACGATCCTTCATGAAATATATCAAAATCAAAAGCCCAGTTTTTCCTACAATGATCAAAGGTAAATATAAATATATATATATTCACTCACCCATGGGAGTGGTGAATATTCATGAAGATTAATAGCGGACACATTGACCGCCGAGCGCAGCAGGAGCCGCGCTGCGGCTACAGTGTGTGCGCTATTAGGGAGAATGAATGGTCACTGTTCCCCACGCACGCAGTCCCGCCATGGGAAGCAGTGACTATTCCGGCACAGAGCTGGACGCAGCACTGGAGGAGTGAGGAGGTGAGTATAATTGTTTATTTTTTTTCTGTGCAGCGCGACGGGGATCAGGGGGTGCCAAGCATACCAGGATGAGGGGGCTGGCTATTAAGTGTGCCGGCTATTAAGGAAAATGAGCGTGGGGAGCAATGACTATTTATTTTCTTTAGTAGCGGGCACAGTCTAGGCTGCAGCAGGTGGCTGCTGCCTCCTATGCCCTGCTCCTCCGCCGCTGTCGCTTCCCCCACATCCCCCACCACCCACAGGTACAGTATTTATGTATATTGGATTATAAGACGCACCCCCCACTTTCCTCCAAAATTTAGGAGGAAAAAAGTGCGTCTTATAGTCCGAAAAATACAGTAGATAAATATCCTGAAATAATACAACACATAAAAATTACCAAATTACAACCACATAATGTATACAGAATAATAATAAATCATTAATAATACTGAACTTGTGAAGAGAAGAGATCAAAAATAAACCAACACTGCAAGGTAGACGAGACTTCCATCCAGAACAAAGGTTGTGATAAATGAAACCTAAAATGATAATAATGAAGTGAATATATTGAATATACAACAATGTCTGCAGAAACATATATGTAAATAAAGGAAAAAACAGAAAATAATAGCAAATAAAGAATAGAAAAATAAAATAATAAATACAATAAAGAATAGTAAGAATTAAAATATAGACCCAAAATATAATTTAAAATGGTGCAGATTTACAAAAAAGCCT
The DNA here is from genome assembly GCF_046119375.1 of Phyllobates terribilis. Lineage (NCBI taxonomy): Eukaryota > Metazoa > Chordata > Amphibia > Anura > Dendrobatidae > Phyllobates > Phyllobates terribilis. Next base: position 483,978,788 of record NW_027362762.1, on the reverse strand, counting down.
TGAAACTAACTGCTTTGTTTAGGGCCAAAGGTGTGACTGCATTAAGGATAGTCATCCGCAAAGTCTCTTTTTGAAGGAGTCTATGTTTGATGTCTCCTCCTCTGGTCCTTAAATAGACATGGTAAATATCTTGTACGGTGAGACCTTTGTGATTAGAGTTATAAAACTATTGAAAATGCTTGGGAATGGTTTTTAATTTGTAAAAATTTGGACAGTTAGCTGCATTTTTGATGTCCTTTACATTTTCCTGAACCCACCTTTTAAGGGATTAAGGGATCTTGTGGTCATGCCTATATAGATTAGGCCACAAGGACAACTGGCAGGATAGATAACCGCCTCTGTGATGAACTATCTTAAATACTTTGTCACCCTTGGAGTTTGAGAATTCATTAGTCCTAATGATGTATTTACAGGCGGAGCATCACCCACGTGGGACCCTTACCCCCAAACATGTATAGGTTCCTAGGAGGAATGTAGTGACTGTTAGTCATCTTCAAAGTTACGCGACCTTCGTGATGTGACAAGAGGATAATTCGTCACTTGTGTTTTTAGATCATTATCTGTAAGAAGAATGGGACAGAGCATGGAGAGGATATTTTTAATAGTTGACCATTTGGAATTAAAGTTGGCCAATGACAGGAAAGGCGTTAATTTCCTGAGCTTCTGGGTTCCCTGACACAGCATTTTATTCGCCGGCTTGGTGTGATGTCATCTGTTCCTTGCATAGGTGACGACTTGCCAGTCTGGCTACTCATGAGACAAGACTCATGTTGACCAAACCACTACCACATGAGTCATTTAAATGAAAATTAAAGATTATGTTCAGCGGTTTTTGGGGGGTTTTTTGCAGCCAAAACCTGCTCTGTCAGCAATAAGAAAAAACTTCCTCAATTGTAGACATTTGTTTTAATAACTATCAAGATTAACCCATGACTCTTGGCCCCCTGTGATTTGAGTTTGACATCCCTGATAGATAATCTCTTTTAAGTCATCACAATTGTATCGGTATCTATCCAAGTAAAAAAAATACCTGTACTCTTAGCGGTTTTTTACCTTTTTTGTTCTTCACTGGTTTGATCTTTCACTATAAAGGTTTTTTTTATGTTTTTAATTGGGAGTGGAATGATTAGTATAGTCAATATGGACCTTAAAAAGACCATTTAAGAATTTTATTTACATGAAAGAAGTAAAATGATTTTCCAGAGAGTTGCGATCAATGTTACAGACTGAAGACATACCATTCTGTGTAGAGCTGTAAAAAGATTAATGTACTTTTTTTTTAAAGAAATTAGTAGCTTAATGAAGTGGATAAAACCGCTGTCATAGTTTTTATTGGATCTAAATTGCATGGTAGTGTAATGGTATAATGAGTCATGACTGGAAGCTGGAAGGCTAATTTGCCCTTAACTGACATGAGATCCAACGAATTAACATCTCTGTAGTTTCAGCCAGAAGAAGGAGCATTATTTCATTTTACAGCTAAGTTCTTAACAAAGCTGTTAACAGCAGGTTTATTGATCTCGACTTCTGCGAAATGATGAAATTGGAATTTAAAGAAAGAAGCTTTTTAAGTTATTGTTCTTTGCTTGGCACTGACTGCGTTGGGATCTGTGGAAGGAACTTTCACTGTGAAGAAGGTCCAGGAAATTTTAACATTCACAAAAAAAGAAAAGGGTTTTTATTTTACTTTATTTCTGCAATTATTATCCTAAGAAAAAGATGAGACAAAGGTGACAGTGACTGCTGCACGGAAAGCTGATAAAACGGACTGCATCAGATACATGATATGTTTGAAGTAAATAGATAATATCTTTGTACATTGCTGTATTTTATTAGGGACCAGAAAGGTCACTGTACCTTGGATTTCTTTGGTCTCTATAATACAGGTGCATCTCACTAAATTAGAATATCATCAAAAAGCTAATTTATTTCAGTTTTTCAATACAAAAAGTGAAACTTATATATTATATAGCGTCATTACAAACAGAGTGATCTCTTTCAAGTGTTTATTTCTGTTAATGTTGATGATTATGGCTTACAGCTAGTGTTGAGCATTCCGATACTGAAATATCGGGTATCGGCCGATATTCGCGGTATCGGAATTCCGATACTTAATTCCGATACTTTTACAATATCGAATACCGGAATTGGAAGTTCCCATAATGCCTGCGCTCTGCAGTGTCTCTGAACGATGACAAGCTGGGTGGCAGCGCTCTGCTGCGATCCAGCCTGTCATCAGAATGCCATCCCAGCGTGGGAGAATTCTCCTGATTGTTTAAAAGCCGGCGGGCGGTAAAAAGCCGCCGGCTTTTAAACAATCACACAGCCCCATACTGCTTCCCCGCAGCCTCCCACCCCGATCCTCCGCTCCCCTCGCCACCTCCCACCCCGATCCTCCGCTCCCCTCGCCACCTCCCATCCCGATCGTAAGTTAGGACCGGGCGGGGAGCGCAGCACCAAGGAGCGGGGAGCGAAGGACCCAGGCGGGGAAGCCGGCAGTGAAAAGACTTCACCGCCGGCTTTCCCGTTCTGTGCTGCGCTTTCCCGCCGGTTATTTCAAATGAACAGCTGAGGTATCAAGTGATGCCGATCAGCTGTTCATTTGAAGTAGCCGCGGTGCCCTCAGAGGGTTCATGTGAGTTCATGCTTGACTGCATTGCATGAACTCACATGAACTTTCCCACGGTCGCACAGGTCAGCCTCACCTCCCAGACCCGTCATGATTGGTGTGTGTGGGTGTCTGTGCGATGTGTGTGTGTGTGCGCGGTGTCTGCAGATGTGTGCGGGTGTGTGCGATGTCTGTGCGGTGTCTGCGGGTGTGTGCGGTGTCTGTGCGATGTCTGCGAGTGTGTGCGGTGTCTGCGGGTGTGTGCGCGGTGTCTGTGCGATGTGTGCGGGTGTGTGCGTGCAGGCAGACATAGGCCGATGTGACACTACTACTCCCATCGGCCTATGTCTGTCCCCGTCCACTCGTGCCAGCAGGATCAGCTCGATGGGAGCAGTAGTTCCCATCAGCCTGATCTTGCTATTTAAATTGCCCTACTGTGTCCCCAATAAATTTTACATACATGTCATTGGTGGCCAGTGGTTACCTACAATAAATTAGTTCATACATTACCTGTCCCCGCCGATCGCCACCTAAAATAAAGTAAAAAATAAAAAACTACACCTATACTCACCTAGACACCTAATTCCTCGAAGCCATCGATCTCCTGTAATAAAATATAAAATAATAAACCACAACCTTATCCTTACCCCTCCGTAGTAGTCCACGAGTGTCCCACGAAGATCTCCAGTTCATAGCAGCCACATAGAATGTGACCGCTCTGAACCGCTGCCGCCGCTAGAATGATGGGGCCGTAAAGCAGCCCCGTCATTGCATAAGCGGGTTCACCGGAGTTCAGGCAGCGCTGCTCCGGTTAGCTGCTTTACGGCCCCGAGGTATCGTGAGAAATTCCCACGGTACAGCAGTGCCGTAAAGGAGGTCTCCGGAGCTGCGCTGCCTGAATGCACTCCGGTGACCTCAGTCAGTGGCTCCCGCTGCCGGGAGCGGACGTGTTCCCGGCAGCGTGAGCTTACAGCAGCCATGCACAGCTGTCACCATCTCCAGATGTGACAGCTGTGCATGGGAGATCAGCGCAGGAACGTGGACAGGTAACTATTTTTTTTTAGTAAACTAAGAATTAAATAAAATGGTGTGTTTTATTTCAAATAAATTATTTTTTTCTGGGTGTAGTGTGTGTTTTCATTTTAACACTTTGTAGGTTAGTAATGGGGGTGTCTTATAGACGCCCATCATTACTAACCTGGGCTTCATGGCAGCTGGCGCTGACATGAACCCCAGCCCTATTACCCCCTGCCACCGCACCAGGGCAGCGTGGAAGAGCGAGGCTAAGTGCCAGAATTGGCGCATCCTATGGATGCGCCATTTCTGGGGCGGCTGACGGCTGGTGTTTCTAGCGTGGGAGGGGGCCAATATTCATGGCACCCTTCCTGGGCTATTAATATCAGCCCCCAGCTGTCTGCCTAGCCTTTGCTAGCTATTAAAATAGGGGGGACCCCACGTCATTTTTTGGGGGGGGTCCCCCATTTTAATAGCTAGTAAAGGCTAGGTATTCAGCTGGGGGCTGATATTAGTAGTCTGGGAAGCTCCGTGGGTATTACCCCCGTCCCAGGCTTCAAACATCTGCCCCAGCCGTCTGCTTAACCTCCGCTAGAGACTAAAATTATGGGGGATCCCACGCCAATTTTTTTTTAAAATAAATCCTTTATTTTAACACTAAATGACATTTGAGGAGTTAATAAAGATGCAGTCCCTAAATTATTATTTATTTTTTAATTAATTTTTCCCAAAAATTTTGACGTGGGCTTTGCCATATTTTTGTATGCCAGCCAGGTACAGCATCCAGCTTCTATGAACGCGCCATTTTCCGGGGTGGCTGCGGACTGCAATTTGCAGCGGGGGGGGCCCAGAAAGCTTGGGTCTCCCTGCACTGCAGATTCCATCCCCCAGATGCCTATTTGTACCTGGCTGGACACAAAAATAGGGAGAAGCCCCACGTATTTTTTTTTTAAATTATTTCATGAAATTCATGAAATAATAAAGAAAAAAAGGGCTTCCCTATATTGTTGTGTCCGGCCAGGTACAAATAGGCATCTGGTGGTTGGGGGCAGCCCATTCCTGCCTGCTGTACCTGGCTGGACACAAATATAATGCGAAGCCCCACATCAATTTTTTTTTAATTATTTCAGGAAATTCATGAAATAATTAAAAAAAAATTGATGTGGGGCTTCGCCCTATATTTGTGTCCAGCCAGGTACAGCAGGCAGGAACGGGCTGCCCCCAACCACCAGCTGCCTATTTGTACCTGGCCGGACACAACAATACAGGGAAGCCCTTTTTTTCTTAATTATTTCATGAAATAATTTAAAAAAAAAATACGTGGGGCTTCGCCCTATTTTTGTGTCCAGCCAGGTACAACTAGGCAGCTGGGGGCTGGAATCCGCAGCGCAGGGAGACCCAAGCTTTCTGGGCCCCCCCCGCTGCAAATTGCAGTCCGCAGCCACCCCGGAAAATGGCGCGTACATAGAACCGCCATCTTCTGGCGCTGTACCCAACTCATCCAGGGCCCTGGTGCGGTGGCTCACTGGGTAATAAAGGGGTTAAGGCCAGCTTGGCATTATCAGCTGGCCCTAAGCCCGAAATTCATGGGGTCACGCCAATATTAGACATGACCACCATGAATTTCTAGTAAAGTATTTAAAAAAAACACAACACCCAGAATAAAGTCCTTTAATTGAAATAAAGACACAATTCTTTATTGTTCTAAATTAAACCATACTTACAGTCACGCCCATTCCAGCTGAAGCCAACGATCTCCTGCAATAAAAGTAAAATAATAAAGCAACCTCATCCTTACCTTTCCATGGTTCCCACGACAGCTTCAGCTCTGCTACATCGAGATGACAGGCTGGACCGCAGCAGAACGCTGCCATCCAGCCTATCATCCCGCGGACACTGAGAAGCGCAGGCATGCTTGCGCTTCTGTGTCTCTCTGTGACGGCATCCAGATGAGCCGACAATGAACTCGGCTCACCTCATGCACGTCACTGACAGCGTGGGAAAATTCTCACGCTGAAGCGCTGAGTGCAGGAGAATTCTCCCATGCTGTCAGTGACGTGCATGAGGTGAGCCGAGTTCATTGTCGGCTCATCTGGATGCCGTCACAGAGAGACACAGGAGCGCAAGCATGCCTGCGCTTCTCAGTGTCCGCGGGATGACAGGCTGGATGGCAGCGTTCTGCTGCGGTCCAGCCTGTCTTCTCGATGTAGCAGAGCTGGAGCCATCGTGGGAACCATGGAAAGGTAAGGATGAGGTTGCTTTATTATTTTACTTTTATTGCAGGAGATCATAGTTACATAGTTACATAGTTAGTAAAGCCGAATAAAGACTTGCGTCCATCAAGTTCGACCTGTTAGTTCTGTAATTGCTAAAGTTGATCCAGAGGAGGGCAAAAACCCCAAATGATTTAGCCAATCTTCACCTGAGGAAAAATTCCCTCCCGACTCTGAAACCAGCAGTCAGAATAAATCCCTGTATCAACCTACTATTTTATTCTATTTTTAAGTATATGCTGAAATCTGCCTGGTATCTAGAAATGCATCCAGTCCCTGCTTGAACTGGTGTAGTGAATCCGACATTACCGTCTCCTCACTCAGTGAATTCCATATTCTCACTGCTCTTACCGTAAAGAACCCCTTCCTATGCTGGTGCTGAAACCTTTTCTCTTCCAGTCTTAGTGAGTGCCCTCTTGTTACCGTAATATCCCTCCTTTTGAACAAATCCCGGGCAAGGTCTCTATACTGTCCCCTAACATATTTGTACACATTTATTATGTCCCCCCTCAACCTTCTCTTTTCCAGGCTGAATAGTCCTAGTTTTGCCAACCTCTCTGGGTATTGCAGTCCCTCCATTCCCTTTATTAATTTTGTTGCCCTCCTTTGTACCTTTTCAAGCTCATTTATATCCTTTCTATATATTGGGGCCCATAACTGAGCACAGTATTCCAAGTGTGGTCTGACCAGTGCTTTGTACAGTGGAAGAACAATGTTCTCATCCTTTGCAGCTATACCTCTTCTGATACATCCCATTACCCTGTTTGCCCTTACAGCAGCGGCCTGACTTTGGGCACTCCAATTTAGTTTGCTATCAATCAAGATGCCCAAGTCCTTCTCCATCTCTGAATTCTCCAATGGTTTCCCATTCAGTGAGTACTGGTGACTTCCATTTTTCCTTCCCATATGTATGACCTTACATTTCTCCTTGTTAAACCTCATTTGCCATTTAATGCTCCACCTACCCAGCTTATCCAAATCCCTCTGTAGGTCTGCACTGTCCTCTTTTGTATTAATTGTTTTACATAACTTTGTGTCATCTGCAAATATTGATATTTTACTATTTATCCCGTTGACTATGTCGTTAATAAAGATATTAAATAACATTGGGCCTAGTACAGACCCCTGTGGTACCCCACTAGTGACGCTTACCCAATCTGAGTATATTCCATTTATAACCACCCTTTGCCTTCTATCCTTTAGCCAGTTAGCTACCCACTTGCAGACATTTTCCCCCAGCCCCATCATTCTCATTTTGTATACCAACCTATTATGTGGTACGCTATCGAACGCTTTTGAGAAGTCGAGATACACGACATCCACTGGTTCCCCCTGATCTAGTCGAGAGCTAACCTCCTCGTAGAAGTCAATCAGGTTTGTTTGGCAGGAGCGATTCCTCATGAATCCATGTTGGTTCGGGGTTAATAGATTATTAGCATCAAGATGCTCCATGATTGCCTCATTAATAAAGCCTTCAAAAATTTTGCCCACAACGGACGTCAGACTCACCGGCCGATAGTTTCCGGCGTCACTTTTCGCTCCCTTTTTGAATATTGGCACTACATTCGCCTGTCGCCAATCAAGTGGTACAGACCCAGTCTCAACAGAGTCCTTAAATATAAGATATAACGGTCTGTCTATCACATTACTTAGTTCCCTTAGTACCCGTGGGTGTATGCCATCAGGTCCTGGTGATTTGTTTATTTTAATGTTACTGAGGCGTTTCTGTACCCCAGCTTGGGTTAGATTTGTCATACTTAGTGGAGGATTAAGTTTGTCACTTCTCATTTCGCTTGTTAGTTCTTTTTCCTTTGTGAAAGTTGACGAAAAAAATGTATTTAATAGATTAGCTTTATCCTCATCTTTCTCTATGATTTTGCCTTCATCACTTTTTATCGGTCCAATATTATTCGATTTAATCCTTTTACTATTTATATACGTAAAGAACAGTTTGGGATTTGATCTACTTTCCCTAGCAATACGTCTCTCTGTTTCCTCCTTTGCTATTTTTATTTGTTTTTTGCAGGTTCTCGTTTTTTCCTTGTAACACATTAGTGCCTCCTTGCTGTTTTCCTGTTTTAATCTCTTGAATGCCTCTTTTTTGCTATTTAACGCCCCTTTTACGTTCTTGTTCAACCATATTGGTTTCCTCTTATTTCTGGCACCTTTTATTCCCATACGGTATATACCTCTCGCACTGAGTATTCAGAATTCTTTTGAAGGTTTCCCATTTACTATTCGTATTCCATTGATTAAGTACTTTGTCCCAGTCAATAAGTTGAAGGTTTTCTATCAGCTGATCAAACTTCGCCCTCCTAAAGTTTAATGTTTTAGTTGTTCCCTTATTGATAACCCTACTGAAGGGCATTTTGAAATTGATAATATTATGATCGCTATTACCTAGGTGCCCCCCTATCTGTACCTCAGTTATTCTATCAGGCCTATTAGTCAATATTAAGTCCAACACTGCCTTCCCTCTCGTTGGTTCCTGCACTAGTTGGGAGAGATAGTTATCCTTGATATTTGTCAAGAACCTTTTTCCTTTCTGCGATCTACAGGTTTCTGTTTCCCAGTCAATATCCGGGTAGTTGAAGTCCCCCATTACAATCACCTCATTATGTTTTGCTACTTTGTCTATTTGTCCTAATAGCAGTTTCTCATTCTCCTCTGTTATATTAGGTGGCTTATAGCAGACCCCCAGTAATATTTTATTATTATTTTTTGCCCCCTCTATCTCTACCCACATGGACTCGACCCCCTCTTCTCCCTCTCCTATATCTTCCCTTAGTCTGGGCTTTAGACGTGACCTTACATATAAGCATATAAGATCGTTGGCTTCAGCTGGAATGGGCGTGATTGTAAGTATGGTTTAATTTAGAACAATAAAGAATTGTGTGTTTATTTCAATTAAAGGACTTTATTCTGGGTGTTTGTGTTTTTTTTTTAACTTTCACTATGGGGTTAGTAATAGGGGTGTCTTATAGACGCCTCTCCATTACTAACCTGGGCTTGATGTCAGCTGGCATTATAAGCTGACATCAACCCCAGCCCTATTACCCCCTGCCACCGCACCAGGGCAGCGTGGAAGAGCGAGGCTAAGTGCCAGAATTGGCGCATCCTATGGATGCGCCATTTCTGGGGCGGCTGACGGCTGGTGTTTCTAGCCTGGGAGGGGGCCAATATTCATGGCACCCTTCCTGGGCTATTAATATCAGCCCCCAGCTGTCTGCCTAGCCTTTGCTAGCTATTAAATTAGGGGGGACCCCACGTCATTTTTTTTTTGGGGGGGGGTCCCCATTTTAATAGCTAGTAAAGGCTAGGTATTCCGCTGGGGGCTGATATTAGTAGCCTGGGAAGCTCCGTGGGTATTAACCCCTTCCCAGGCTTCAAACATCTGCCCCAGCTGTCTGCTTAACCTCCGCTAGAGACTAAAATTAAGGGGAACCCCACGCCAATTTTTTTTTAAATAAATCCTTTATTTTAACACTAAATGACAAGTACAGTAATCAACACTGTCACTGTACTTCATATATATGTGACTGACATGTTTCTATCTATCTAATCTATGTATGATTCTCTATTCCTTCTATTCTAAATTATCGGGTACCGCTGCTGAATTGCCGGCCAGCTTTCTTAAAGAGACGGTGCATGAAAACACTATTATTTTTTTAAATAAATCCTTTACACTAAATGACAAGTACAGTAATCAACACTGTCACTGTACTTCATATATATGTGACTGACATGTTTCTATCTATCTAATCTATGTATGATTCTCTATTCCTTCTATTCTAAATTGTCGGGTACAGATGCTGAATTGCCGGCCGGCTTTCTTAAAGAGACGGTGCATGAAAACACTATTATTTTTTTAAATAAATCCTTTACACTAAATGACAAGTACAGTAAGCAACACTGTCACTGTACTTCATATATATGTGACTGACTTGTTTCTATCTATCTAATCTATGTGTGAAGCTCTATTCTGTCTGTTATAAATTGTCGGGTACCGCTGCTGAATTGCCGGCCGGCTTTTTTAAAGAGACGGTGCATGAAAGCACTAATATTTTTTTTAATAAATTCTTTGCACTAAATGACAAGTACAGTAAGCAACACTGTCACTGTACTTCATATATATGTGACTGACATGTTTCTATCTATCTAATCTATGTGTGAAGCTCTATTCTTTCTGTTGTAAATTGTCGGGGACCGGTGTATGCGCTGATGAATTGCCGGCTTTTCGCATAATACATTCTACATTATTCTTAGTTGTTTTACTTCATGTAGAATTAACCTACAAGGAAAGAAAGGGTTTATTTTCATTCCGATATTAGTGTCCCATTGACTTGCATTGGTTTCCGGTATCGGAATCGGCGATATCCGATACTTTTTCAGTATCGGTCCGATCCAATCCGATACGATATTTCCTGATATCGGAAGGTATCGCTCAACACTACTTACAGCCAATGAAAGCACAAAAGTCATTATCTCAGTAAATTAGAATACTTTATAACAGTTGGAAAATGCTTTTAAAATCTGAAATGTTGGCCTACTGAAATGTAATGTTCAATAAATGCACTCAATACTTGGTCGGGGCTCCTTTTCCATCAATTACTGCATCAATGCGGTGTGGCATGGAGGCGATCAGCCTGTGGCACTGCTGAGGTGTTATGGAAGCCCAGGTTGCTTTGATAGCAGCCTTCAGCTTGTCTTCATTGTTGAGTCTGGTGTCTCTCATCTTCCTCTTGACAATACCCCATAGATTCTCTATGGGGTTAAGGTCAGGCGAGTTTGCTGGCCAATCAAGCACAGTGATACTGTTGTTTTTAAACCAGGTATTGGTACTTTTGGCAGTGTGGACAGGTGCAAAGTCCTGCTGGAGAATGAAATTTATATCTCCAAAAGGCTTGTCGGCAGAGGGAAGCATGAAGTGCTCTAAAATTTCCTGGTAGACGGCTGGGCTGACTTTGGTCTTGATAAAACACAGTGGACCTACACCAGCAGATGACATAGCTCCCCAGACCATCACTGATTGTGGAAACTTCACACTAGACCTCAAGCAGCTTGGATTGTGTGCCTCTCCGCTCTTCCTCCAGACTCTGGGACCTAGATTTCCAAATGAAATGCAAAATTTACTTTGCATTTACTTAGTGTCAATGACTGCCTTCTGGACATCTGTCAAGTCAGCAGTCTTCCCCATGTGTGTGGAGCCTACTGAAACAGACTAAGGGACCTTTTTAAATGCTTAGGAAGGTGTTTTTGTTAATTATTCTAGTTTACTGAGATAATGACTTTTGTGTTTTCATTGGCTGTAAGCCATAATCATCAACATTAACAGAAATAAACACTTGAAATAGATCACTCTGTTTGTAATGACTCTATATAATATATGAGTTTCACTTTTTGTATCGAAGAACTGAAATAAATTAACTTTTTGATTATATTATAATTTAGTGAGATGCACCTCTATATCAGTTGGCAGTTTCCAAGGAACTAACCCTAAAGGGGTTTTCTAATAAATTGACCCAGTACAATGGTGAATGTGTGTATTACAAGTGTAATATTAGCATCTATAGCTGGTTCCAAATGAATAACCCAGATCAACATATGTAGCTCTACCAAAGCACATGGCTAAGTATACATTTTTATGATTGCACTACAGCTAAGAAGATCAACATTTAACATACCTCATATAAAATAGACCAGTAATTGTATATGTTCACAGTGTATTTTTTAGACAGATAAAAACATCTTGTTTTTCAAGTGAAAGATGCTTTCGGAAACTCTCTTTTTTCCTGGCATTTTGTAAACCTGAAGCATCTTATTTTTACCCTTTTTATACTTTTCTTAGTTCTTTTTTTAACGTTTTTGATCACATTTTTGCAACCTTTTTGGATGTCTTTTTACTAGAATTTTTAAATGTTGTTTCTTAGCTCAGTTCAACCAGCAGTTTTTGAGCAAAAATGCTGACAAAATGCTAAAAAAAAAGATGCCCAGACTTCTTCTGTGCATATTTTGAGCCTTCCCATTGACTCCCATTGACTTGTATTGTAGGTTATGGAGCATCATCAGAGCGAAGATGCCTGAAGAATTTGCAGGTCACTTCATTCTACTGCTTGGGATCTTTGGAAACCTGAAGTGGTTACAAGACGCTCAAAAACCTGACCATATGAACAGCATGTCTTTTTTTTTACAGAGAAACTAATATGTTCAGATTTTTGAGTATTTTGTTAGCGCTTTTTCAATGCAGACCTGCTCCAAACCCATTTGAAGCAAATGTCATGTTAACATACCCTTGGGGGCAATTTTCAATGAGCATCCACACCTTGAGCACTGGTTAAAATGTTACATATTCATTGAGAGGCATGAGCATTTTGCACATTGTTGGGGTAGCATGTCTGCTGGAAACAGAATTTTGCTGCAATTTATACAAATTTTTGTTTTATAGTTTAGTAAATATGTCAGTTTCTATCCCTCTTGTTATGTTTTCATGACTTTTTAGAAAAATGACAAGGAAAGTGTAAGGCTGTGTGCCCACGATGCATTTTTTAAGCATTTCCGCAGCGTCAATTCCACTGCGGAAATTTCCACTGTGGATTATCATTGCAGAAAAATCCGCAGCACTACCATTGATTTTGCGTAATCGCAGCATTTTCACCGCCATTGACTTGCATTTAATCATTTAATATCCGCATGACTACATGTGCACATGCGGATATTAAGCGATTCAATGTGCGGATGGTACCCGTGTCTGGAGAAGACGAGACTCTCATCCAGACCCGGGTACCATAGTACCTGTAAAAAAAAAGAATTTAAAATAAAAAAAAAACATTATACTCACCTTCCAATGTCCCCCGGTCTCCTTAGTGATGCGTCCTGACTCCCCGGCGGCTCGCGATGGTCTAAAAGGACCTTCCATGATGTCATTTAGTCATTTAGTCAAATGCAACATGGTGTCCGCTAACAAATTGAATGGAAAATTGGCACAAATTGATTCGTAAAAATGAAAAAGTGAAAAAAAAAACACTTTTTCATTTTTATGGATCAATTTTTGAAGCACCTGGGGGTTCCAAGTGCTCACTATGCATCTAGATAGGTGCCTTGGGGGTCTAGTTTCCAAAATGGGGTCACTTGTGGGTGAGCTCTAATGTTTGGGCACACAGGGGCTCTCCAAACGCAACATGGTGTCCGCTAACAATTTGAGCCGATTTTCCATTCAATTTGTTAGCGGACACCATGTTGCATTTGGAGAGTCCCTGTGTGCCCAAACATTGGAGCTCCCCCACAAGTGACCCCATTTTGGTAACTAGACCCCCCAAGGCACCTATCTAGATGCATAATGAGCAGTTGGAACCCCCAGGTGCTTCACAAATTGATTCATAAAAATGAAAAAGTGAAAAAAAAAACACTTTTTCATTTTTATGGATCAATTTGTGAAGTACCTGGGGGTTCCAAGTGCTCATTATGCATCTAGATAGGTGCCTTGGGGGGTCTAGTCTCCAAAATGGGGTCACTTGTGGGGAAGCTCCAATGTTTAGACACACAGGGGCTCTCCAAACGCAACATGGTGTCCCTAAAAAACTGGAACCATGTCGCGTTTGGAGAGCCCCTGTGTGTCTAAACATTAGAGCTCCCCCACAAGTGACCCCATTTTGGAAACTAGACCCCCCAAGGCACCTATCTAGATGCATAGTGAGCAGTTGGAACCCCCAGGTGCTTCACAAATTGATTCGTAAAAATGAAAAAGTGAAAAAAAAACACTTTTTCATTTTTATGGATCAATTTGTGAAGCACCTGGGGGTTCCAAGTGCTCACTATGCATCTAGATAGGTGCCTTGGGGGGTCTAGTTTCCAAAATGGAGTCACTTGTGGGGGAGCTCGAATGTTTGGGCACACAGGGGCTCTCCAAACGCAACATGGTGTCCCCTAACAAATTGGAACCATGTCGCGTTTGGACAGCCCCTGTGTGTCTAAACATTGGAGCTCCCCCACAAGTGACCCCATTTTGGAAACTAGACCCCCCCAGGGAACTTATATAGATGTGTGGTGAGCCCATTGAACCGCCAGATGCTTCACAGAAAATCATAATGTTGACTTGTGAAAGTAAAAAAAAAACATTTTTTCCACAAAAATGCAAAAAAAAATATTTTCACAAGGGTACCAGGAGAAATTGCACCCCATAAGTTGTTGTGCAGTTTCTCCTGAGTACGCATATACCCCATGTGTTGGAAAAAACTACTTACTACTGCGCATGTAAGGGCTCGGAAGGGAAGGAGTGACGCTTTTGAACGCAGACTTTGATGGAATGGTCTGCGGGCGTCATGTCATGTTCTCAGAGCCCCTGATGTGCCTAAACAGTGAAATGCCCAACAAGTGCCCCCTTTTTGGAACGGATTCCTGATTTGTCAATTTTATAATGTAGTGTTATATGCCAGTTGTGTATTACAACCTGACAAACACTACAAATCTGAAGTACGACAACCTGACGAACACTACGTGAGCTGTGTAGTGTTCGTCGGGTTCTCATACGTCAGAAATTAATTCAATAGTCTATGGAGGTATGGTATCTTCTGAAGCAGTCTTTCATGCAGAGGCCAGGTTTGTCGGGGCAGGTGTCACATTGGTAAATGGTGTCCTTGCGTATTCCTCTTCGGTAGCACACTCGGCACTTCTTTTGTGACTTACCCTTTTTTCTGCTGTGAGGGATCTGCCCCGGGAAATGCTGGCCCGGTACAATTCAAGGTCCTTCAGTTCCAGAAGTAGCGGGACCCGCTCCGCCACCACTGCCAAATATCAGGGCCTTGATAACTGTCTCCTGAAAGTGAAGATATGACGCAGAAGTCTGGCCTGCACAGAAGGAAAGCGTTGTGCATTGCCATCTGAACAATGTGCACGGCCAGCTTCTTATACCATACCTTGGCCTTTCTCAAAGCACTGTACGGCTGGAGGACTTGATCGGAGAGATCAACTCCCCCCATGTACTTGTTGTACCCCACTACACAGTCTGGTTTGGCGACCTGTGTAGTGGAACCTCTTACAGTGCTGAGGGTGCAGCCATCACCATGTATGGTGGTCAAGAGAAGGACATCCCTCTTGTCCATGTACTTGACCACCAACAGGTGGTCGCTACATTGGGCTCTGCTCTCACCCCTTCTGAGCAGCTGTCCAATTAGCGTCTTTGGGAGGCCTTTATGATTTTTGCGGACAGTACCGCAAGCTGCGGTATGTCGCGCATAGAGGGACTTGTAGAGTGGGAATCTTGTATAAAAGTTATCCACGTACAGGTGATAACCTTTATCCAGCAGTGGGTGCACCAAGTCCCACACAATTTTCCCACTCACTCCCAGAACAGGGGGGCATTCAGGGGGTTCAATCCGGGAGTCCTTCCCTTCATAAACTCTAAACTTGTGAGTGTACCCTGAGGTACTCTCACAAAGTTTATACAGCTTGATCCCATACCTGGACCTTTTACTGGGCAGGTACTGCCGGAATCCAAGCTGCCCCTTGAAAGAAATTAAGGACTCATCCACGCAGATGTCCCTTTGGGGCACGTATACTTCACCAAACTTGTTGTTGAAGTGCTCGATGACAGGCCGAACTTTGAAAAGTCGATCAAAGTTCGGGTCATCGCGTGCAGGACACCTTGCATTATCGTTGTAATGCAAGAACTTGTGGATGGCCTCAAAACGTTTCCGGATCATCACCATTCGGAACACTGGAGTGTTATACAAAACGTCAACACTCCAGTATTGCCGAATCTCTGTTTTTTTCAAGATCCCCATATGAAGGACCAGGCCCCAAAACTTCATCATTTCTTCTGCGTCTACAGGAAACCAGTTAGACAATGATGAAGAGGGGTTTTGTTCCAAAAATTGATGAGCATACAAATTAGTTTGGCCCACCATGAGGTTTATAAAATCCTCAGAAAAAAAGACTTTGAAAAAGTCTATTTCTGTGAGGCCGGTGGTGTCAAACTTGATTCCTGATTCCGCCACGAAATCAGGAATCAATGGCTCAAAATTTTCGGGGGGCGAGGTCCATATGGGGTCAGTATTGGGGGGCGCTGGAACATCTTCTCTCCTGCGACGACTGCGGGGCGGTCCAGGAGAACCTGAGGAAGAAGAGGAGGAAGAAGAGTAGGAAGAGGAGGACGATGAGGCGTCAGAAAAGCAAAGAAGTGTGGGATCCTCGCCCTCGCTGTCGGTCTCAGTGTCGGAGGCAACAAAAGAGTATGCCTCCTCCGCTGAATAGCGAGTTTGGGATGGGCCGGTCATTTTTTTTTTACCGTGTATGTGGTGCGTGTGTGTCAGTTCTTTATTTAGTGTGTGTGTGTCAGTGTGCTTGGTGTGAACTTTTTTTTCCTGAAAAAAAAAAGAACTACCGTAGGTGGTTCAAACAGCGAGCACGAGTGCGGATCGGTGAACTATGTCACCAATCAACTCTCGGCAGCTGCTGGGTGTGTGCGCGGATGTGGTGCAAAGGTGGGGGGGGGGAATTGACAGGGACAAGAAAAAGAAGAGAAAGAAAAGAAAGAAAGAAAAAAAAAAGAAAAAAAGAAAAGTTGTGAAAAGCAGCGAGCACGGACGTTGATCAGTGACGTAGACTAAGGGGAGAACAGAGATGCACTTACCAAAGTCTTCTCTGTTCTTCTTTTAGCAGGATCAGCAGCAGGTTCTGGAAGAGGCTCAGGAGCAGGATCCGCAGGATAAGAAGCTGGAGACTGACGACCCAGGAGACAGGAGCAGGAGATCCAGGACCCTGGACAGCAGCCGGACACCAAAGCTGAAGATCCAGCAGCCTGAACAGCTGAGCAGATGCCGGAGCAAGAGATCCAGGACCCTGGAGAGCGGCAGCAGCTACTGGAGCAGGTAGGAGGAGGTCTTGTAGTGTCACAGAAGATTGTGGAACTACAATGCCCAGCACAGAGTGATCAGACGTGACCGCTCTGTAGAAATCCTCACCAAGTGTGAGGATCTGCAGGGCGGTCACAGGGGGGTGACAGGGTGGTGACAGGCAGGTCACAGGCCGGTCACTACCCGGTAAGGTACTCTGATTGGTGTGATTGATGATGACATCGATCGCACCAATCAGAGATGGCTGGGGCCTGGGCACGCACCACAGGGGGTTACAGGGAGGTGACAGGCAGGTCACAAGCCGGTCACCCCCCTGTGACCGCGGTGTCACCTGTGTTCATGTACTCTGATTGGAGCGATCAATGTCATCATCGATCGCTCCAATCAGAGCTGGCTGGGGGCTGGCAGGGGGCTTGTATGACTTCAAAGGGGGTCATGGGGAGGTGACAGGCAGGTCACAAGCCGGTCACCGCCCCGTGACCGCCCTGTTACCGCGCGGTCCCGCTGTGATCGGTGCGATCGATTTGATCGGCGATCGCACCGATCCTAGCAGTTTGGGGAGAGGGCTGGGGTTACTAGGCAACAGCCTAGGATCGGTGCTCTTAGGACCACCGATCCTAGGCGGCACAGCACTGTTTCCGACAATCTGATTGCCGGAAACAGTGAGAAATGCTGTGATTGGCTGTTCATAATTGAGCAGCCAATCACAGTGATCGTGGGTGCGGGGGGGCAGCGCCACCCCCCGAGATGCCGGCGCCATCTACCCTGAGGTAAGATGGCACCGGAATTTTAATTTTTTCACCGCGACTTCGGTCGCGGTGCCGCTTTAAAGATAGGGCGTACTAATACGTATCAGGTCCATAAGTCCCAGGGCACAGATACGTATTAGTACGCCTTGGGTCGGAAAGGGGTTAAGGAAGTTGAAGATGAAATGATCTCTAAAAGGCCTAAAGTTGAAGATGACACTTTTACTTTGTATTGTAGACAAAAAAATATATATTTTTTCATCTTTTACATTTTATAAATTACAAAAAAGAAAAATAGGCTGATGCAAAAGTTTGGGCACCCTGCATGGTTAGTACCTAGTAGCACCCGCTTTGGAAAGTATTACAGCTTTTTGTAGCCAGACAAGAGTCTTTCAATTCTTGTTTGAGGGATTTTCATCCATTCTTCCTTGGCAAATTCTTCCAGTTCTGTGAGATTCCTGGGTCGTTTTGCATGCACTGCTATTTTGAGGTCTAGCCACAGATTTTCAATACTCTAGATTTATTTTTGTTCATTCATTCATAGTCGTAGCAGCCAGAATTTATATGACATCTGGATTTTTGGGTCTGTAAGGCCGTGTTCACACGTTACTTAAATACTGTGGGGGTTTTTCTGCAGGTGTCCACAACAAATTACGCAATAACAATCTTCTCTGGTTATTGCATTTTTACTGCATTTTTTATGCCTTTTCCCCCTTATTTGATTACTTTTTTTGGTGGAGATGTGAAGTAATGTTTTTAATGTGGTTTTTATAGTGCAGAAAAACTTTGATTCTGCAGTTAAAAAAATAAGTGCAGTTTTTTACATGCATTTTTTTCAGGCTCCACATAGAAGACTCCAGAGAAAAAAGCACCAAAACTGCAGAGTTCATTAGCATAGTTAGAAGCACACTGGGTGCAGTTTTCATCAAATCACATCCGGTTTGCTTGGATAGTTAAACAAATTTCGGTGCAAAAAAACACAGCATTTACGCTACATGTGAACATGGCTTAAATGTACAATCAAAGTGGATGTGATTTTATCATAACTTTGCCAACAGTGCATCTAAAGATGCTTTTGTACTGTGCAGTTTTGGTGCATTTTTCATTTAGACTTCTATGTGGAGCCTGAAAAAACGCATGTAAAAAAAAAAGCTGTTGCATTTTTAAGCGCAGAATAAAAGCTTTTCTACACTATTTGAAAAAGCATTTTACTTCACATCTGCACCAAAACGCATCAAACACAAGAAACACAACAAACACGCAATAATCAGAGACGATAGTTATTGCGCTCTGTGGTGTGGACACCTGCAGAAAACGTGCATAACAAATTAGTAGTAAAAATGCAGAGTTAACATTATGTGTGAACACGGCCTCAGCATTACATTTTTATTACATTTTTTATGGGCTTAATAGAGAAAAAATCAATCACACCATTTTTTTACGCCATTTACCAATCATCAGAAATAATCTGATCGCTGTATTGTGTGGGTCATTATGATTACAGGTATACCTAATATGTCTATTATTTGCTGGTTTGTGATGTTTATTATTAAAAAAAATGCATTAAAATTACATTATTGTAAGTCTTTTTCATTATTTTTTAGTAATTTTAAATGAAGAAAAAAATCTTTCTTTTATTCTCCTTCTAGAATAGGTTGATAGAAATACACTGCTATATACAGTGGGTACGGAAAGTATTCAGACCCCTTTAAATTTTTCACTCTTTGTTTCATTGCAGCCATTTGGTAAATTCTAAAAAGTTCATTTTTTTTCTCATTAAAGTAAACTCTGCACCCCATCTTGACTGAAAAAAAACAGAAATGTAGAAATTTTTGCCAATTTATTAAAAAAGAAAAACTGAAATATCACATGGTCATAAGTATTCAGACTCTTTGCTCAGTATTTAGTAGAAGTATCCTTTTGAGCTAGTACAGCCATGAGTCTTCTTGGGAATGATGCAACAAGTTTTTCACACCTGGATTTGGGGATCCTCTGCCATTCTTCCTTGCAGATCCTCTCCAGTTCCGTCAGGTTGGATGGTGAACGTTGGTGGACAGCCATTTTCAGGTCTCTCCAGAGATGCTCAATTGGGTTTAGGTCAGGGCTCTGGCTGGGCCAGTCAAGAATGGTCACAGAGTTGTTCTGAAGCCACTCATTTGTTATTTTAGCTGTGTGCTTAGGGTCATTGTCTTGTTGGAAGGTGAACCTTCGGCCAAGTCTGAGGTCCAGAGCACTCTGGAAGAGGTTTTCATCCAGGATATCTCTGTACTTGGACGCATTCATGTTTCCTTCAATTGCAACCAGTCGTCCTGTCCCTGCAGCTGAACAACACCCCCATAGCATGATGCTGCCACCACCATGTTTTACTGTTGGGATTGTATTGGGCAGGTGATGAGCAGTGCCTGATTTTCTCCACACATACTGCTTAGAATTATCACCAAAAAGTTCTATCTTCGTCTCATCAGACCAGAGAATTTTATTTCTCATAGTCTGGGAGTCCTTCATGTGTTTTTGAGCAAACTCTATGCGGGCTTTCATATGTCTTGCACTGAGGAGAGGCTTCCATCGGGCCACTCTGCCATAAAGGCCCGGCTGGTGGAGGGCTGCAGTGATAGTTGATTTTGTGGAACTTTCTCCCATCTCCCTACTGCATCTCTGGAGCTCAGCCACAGTGATCTTGGGGTTCTTCTTTACCTCTCTCACCAAGGCTCTTCTCCCGCAATTGCTCAGTTTGGCTGGATGGCCAGATCTAGGAAGACTTTTGGTGGTCCCAAACTTCTTCCATTTAAGGATTATGGAGGCCACTGTGCTCTTAGGAACCTTGAGTAATGCAGAAAATATTTTGCAACCTTGGCCAGATCTGTGCCTTGGCACAATTCTGTCTTTGAGCTCCTTGGGCAGTTCCTTTGAGCTCATGATTCTCATTTGGTCTGACATGCACTGTGAGCTGTGAGGTCTTATATAGACAAGTGTGCGCCTTTCCAAATCAAGTCCTATCAGTTTAATTAAACACAGCTGAACTCCAATGAAGGAGTAGAACCATCTCAAGGAGGATCACAAGGAAATGGACAGCATGTGACTTAAATATGAGTGTCTGTGCAAAGGGTCTGAATACTTATGACCATGTCATATTTCAGTTTTTCTTTTTTAATAAATTTCCAAAAATTTCTACATTTCAGTTTTTTTCAGTCAAAATGGGGTGCAGAGTGCATTTTAATGAGAAAAAAAATTAACTTTTTAGAATTTACCAAATGGCTGCAATGAAACACAGAGTGAAAAATTTAAAGGGTCTGAATACTTTCCGTACCCACTGTACAATGTATCTCTATGTACCAGTATAATTTGCTTGTGGGTTTGGTGGCTGCAATGCAGCTTCAAGTATATAAAATTCTCCCACTTAAGTCAATGGAGCCTGTGGTTCATAGCTTTAGTTACTCCCTGCAATGAAGTAGGTTGTAAGTTTCATTCCTGGGAAGACTCACAAAAAATAGAAAATTGCAATTTTGTAAGCAATTTTGTAATTGTTTTTGAGTAGTTTTATAGGAACAAAAAATCTGACTTTTTCTTCACCTCTAGAATACAGGTACATAAAAATACAATGCTATGTGCAGATGTATCTCTATGTACTAATATAACCTGCTTCTGGGTTCACAGCCGCCAATGCAGCTTCAAGTTACTGCCTGCAACAATAAAGGTTGTGGGTTCAATTCCCAGTGGAATTCAGATCACAAGAAGGGAATTGTTTATTTAGTTTATGTGTGTGTGGAGATGCCGGCCTCTCCTCTTGCTTGCCCTCACCCCCCAGGAGGAAGAGTTACAGAGCAATGAAAAGTTAGAGAAAAGTGAACAACCAGGAAAGAAATGGCGTAAACTAGAAACACCCAAAGAAATGAAATGGAAGTGTATTCAAATGTATACAACTTTATTGATATACAGTACATAAAAACATTTTGTATAATACACTTCTATAAGGAGGTCATAACAAATAATAGCACAAGTACAAAACAAGAATGAAATGATCCCCAGACAGGTTATATAGTGAGTTTGATGATCGCTATGTTAAAGATACCAAAGCACACAAAATTATGTGTGTCAAAAATCTGTATAGTGTACACAGCATAGATGAATCATCAATATGTGTGAAAATTACTATAAATAAATTGCACTCAAATTGCTGCTACCAATTGGAAAGCAGAAACAATATGGAGTGCACAGAGTAATTCTGCGATATAGGGGTATATATAGGAACTCTTTATACATGAAATACACTCAACCTACTGCTACCAGTTGAAAAAAGTAGATGATGCATATACAAAAAAAAAAATTATTATCTAAAGTCCATCAATATATAAAAAAATCAAAGTGACGACTGCATAAGAGATGTATAGGTAATGCAGGTACAACAATCTGCCATGCCAAATAATGTCTAAAGAAGTGCTAATGTAAACTAACAGGACTTATGTCAGCAGATAGGTACACAATCAAATTCACAATGCTCCCATGAAAGGTAAAAGATTATACTGCGGAGATATGTATGGAAACTAGTGATGAGCGAGCATGCTCGCTACTGCTCGGTGCTCGCTCGAGCATCTCACTGATCGAGGTGCTCAGCGCTCACCGAGTATTTCCGGGTTGCTCTGGCGGGAACTCTGGTCCCTTCCCTGCATGTTTGGCGCTCTTTAGAGAGCCAATGAACATGCAGGGATTTCCTGCTATGCACTGTAATGCTGTAGCCATGTTGGTTGTGGGCATTACAGTGATTGGCTGGCCGCACAGCATCATCAGGTCTATATCAGACCTGGCGCCGCCATGCTCGTCACAGTCACTCCGGATCAGACAGTCTAGGGAGAGCTGCTGCTGCGTCAGGGACAGATTTGATTGTGTATTAGGTAGTGTAGGGAGAAAAACCGTACATTACACATATCCATCTTAACAAACAGTCCCTCTGAGGACTAATCCATCTGCAGAGATATCAGGCCTGCAGGGTATATAGGCAGGCAGGGTATATAGCAGTCTGCAGTGCATATAGCACAAGAGGCTCCATTCCAATTCTGCCTTCTGTTGCTGTTAGATATTTCTATACAAAGGCCCAGGTCGCAGGGGCCAGGAATACTTTTCTTTGCATCTTAATCCTTATTATTTGCTAAAAAAGCAATCCAGAGAACATCATTTTTTCGGCGCCATTAGCTTGTTGGCACTGCAGAATACAGCCAGGTTCCATATTAGAGCGCTAGAAATCCAGCTATTTAAAACTGTGTTTTCTCCATCAAACGGATGACATATACGTTGTCAGAAAATACTGCCATTTCTGGCCTCCATTAAAAATTTCCTTTAGTGTGTCATTGAAGCAATTCACCGCAGTTTGCTGTTCAAACTACTTACCTACAGGCCAGGTATTTAAAACTCTGTTTTCTCTGTCACATGGATCACATATACATTGTCAGAAAATACTGCCATTTCTGGCCTCCATTAAAAATTTCCTTTAGTGTGTCATTGAAGCAATTCACTGCGGTTTGCTGTTCAAACTACTTACCTACAGGCCAGGTATTTAAAACTCTGTTTTCTCTGTCACATGGATCACATATACATTGTCAGAAAATACTGCCATTTCTGGCCTCCATTAAAAATTTCCTTTAGTGTGTCATTGAAGCAATTCACTGCGGTTTGCTGTTCAAACTAGTTACCTACAGGCCAGGTATTTAAAACTCTGTTTTCTCTGTCACATGGATCACATATACATTGTCAGAAAATACTGCCATTTCTGGCCTCCATTAAAAATATCCTTTAGTGTGTCATTGAAGCAATTCACCGCAGTTTGCTGTTCAAACTACTTAGCTACAGGCCAGGTACTTAAAACTCTGTTTTCTCCGTCACACGGATCACATATACTTTGTCAGAAAATACTGCCATTTCTGGCCTCCATTAAAAATTTCCTTTAGTGTGTTATTGAAGCAATTCACCGCAGTTTGCTGTTCAAGCTACTTACCTACAGGCTAGGTATTTAAAACTCTGTTTTCTCCGTCACACAGATCACATATACGTTGTCAGAAAATACTGCCATTTCTGGCCTCCATTAAAAATTTCCTTTAGTGTGTCATTGAAGCAAGTCACAGCAGTTTGCTGTTCAAACTACTTACCTACAGGCCAGGTATTTAAAACTCTGTTTTCTCCGTCACACGGATCACACATACGTTGTCAGAAAATACTGCCATTTCTGGCCTCCATTAAAAATTTCCTTTAGTGTGTCATTGAAGCAATTCACCGCAGTTTGCTGTTCAAACTACTTACCTACAGGCCAGGTATTTAAAACTCTGTTTTCTCTGTCACATGGATCACATATACATTGTCAGAAAATACTGCCATTTCTGGCCTCTATTAAAAATATCCTTTAGTGTGTCATTGAAGCAATTCACCGCAGTTTGCTGTTCAAACTACTTAGCTACAGGCCAGGTACTTAAAACTCTGTTTTCTCCGTCACACGGATCACATATACTTTGTCAGAAAATACTGCCATTTCTGGCCTCCATTAAAAATTTCCTTTAGTGTGTTATTGAAGCAATTCACCGCAGTTTGCTGTTCAAGCTACTTACCTACAGGCTAGGTATTTAAAACTCTGTTTTCTCCGTCACACAGATCACATATACGTTGTCAGAAAATACTGCCATTTCTGGCCTCCATTAAAAATTTCCTTTAGTGTGTCATTGAAGCAAGTCACAGCAGTTTGCTGTTCAAACTACTTACCTACAGGCCAGGTATTTAAAACTCTGTTTTCTCCGTCACACGGATCACACATACGTTGTCAGAAAATACTGCCATTTCTGGCCTCCATTAAAAATTTCCTTTAGTGTGTCATTGAAGCAATTCACCGCAGTTTGCTGTTCAAACTACTTACCTACAGGCCAGGTATTTAAAACTATGTTTTCTCTGTCACATGGATCACATATACATTGTCAGAAAATACTGCCATTTCTGGCCTCTATTAAAAATATCCTTTAGTGTGTCATTGAAGCAATTCACCGCAGTTTGTTGTTCAAACTACTTAGCTACAGGCCAGGTACTTAAAACTCTGTTTTCTCCGTCACACGGATCACATATACTTTGTCAGAAAATACTGCCATTTCTGGCCTCCATTAAAAATATCCTTTAGTGTGTTATTGAAGCAATTCACCGCAGTTTGCTGTTCAAACTACTTACCTACAGGCTAGGTATTTAAAACTCTGTTTTCTCCGTCACACGGATCACATATACGTTGTCAGAAAATACTGCCATTTCTGGCCTCCATTAAAAATTTCCTTTAGTGTGTCGTTGAAGCAATTCACAGCAGTTTGCTGTTCAAACTACTTACCTACAGGCCAGGTATTTAAAACTCTGTTTTCTCCGTCACACGGATCACACATACGTTGTCAGAAAATACTGCCATTTCTGGCCTCCATTAAAAATTTCCTTTAGTGTGTCATTGAAGCAATTCACCGCAGTTTGCTGTTCAAACTACTTACCTACAGGCCAGGTATTTAAAACTTTGTTTTCTCCATCACACGGATCACATATAAGTTCGCTCCAAGCTCAGTCATTTGTAGTGAGCGTGGAAGATACTGTCCTCCATTTAAAATGGGCAAGGCACATGGCAAGGGACGGGGAACTGGACGTGATGGTAATGGTGCATGCAGAGGCTGAGAACAAGGCCGTGGGCAAGCCGAAATTGTGTCACAACTAGAGATGAGCGTTGTTCTACTCGAACTGTTCACCAATCTCAAATTCGAGCTGTTTTGGGCGGTGTTCGAGCCGGACGGCGAACACGAACAATTTGAGAAAAATTCGGCTGTTCGAGGTTATGTTCGATAACTGTTCGTGCACCAAAATCATAACTGGATTTTTTCTCAGTAATGATGAAAATTAATGTTAATACGCAGTTTGAGTGTACAGCGGGGTGGGGGGAGGGGCAGGGGATGGATCTCTGCAGGAACAATGAAGATCTCCATTTTTTTTTCTCTTTCCCGCATTTGCAGTGGGGAGGTGCAATCTGTCAGCCTATCAGCAGCGCACACACGGAGCGAAGTGCTTTTTTTCACACAAGCAAGGGCATGTGTCATTGGCAGTGTATGTCACATGTCCTTGCCCTATAAGACCAAGCCATTTTCCCCGTCGCCACCATTTTCTCACTGCTGCAGCTGCGTGTTAGACGGCACCGCTGTTGCTGTGTGCGCTATACCTTGTTAATTTCAAGCCAATTTTCGCACAAATATACAGATAGCTTGGGAGTAGGGAATAGTTGTGATTGCAGTCCTTTTAAGGACTAGGTTACAGCATTTCCTACGACTTTTATCAGGGAGGTCTGTGCTCTTAAATAGATAGGTTGTGGGAGTAAAGACTAATTGTAATTGGAGTCCTTTTCAGGACTAGGTTACATGAGTTCCTATCAGTTTTTGCCAGGCAGGTCTGTGCCAGTGCTGTGCAAGTTTTTTTCACAGCATTTGGCTGAATCTAGCAAAGCTAATCCTTTTTGGCCTATTGCAGAGTGTGTTAGTCAGTGGAGTAGCCTATCTGTGTTGCAAGATATAACACCTGTGTATAGAATACCAATTTTTTTACTGCACCTAGTGAAGTAAAATCTTTTGGGCATAGCATCATTCTATTAGTCCATCTATACTGACCTCCATCAGGTTGCAAACTGAATATAATTTTTTTCTGCATCTAGCTCTGAAAAAATATTTGGGCTTCTAGCAGTGTGTGGGACTTGGTCTATTAGTCCATCTATACTGACCTCCATCAGGTTGCAAATTAAAAATAATTTTTTTCTTCATTTAGCTCTGAAAAAATATTTGGGCTTCTAGCAGTGTGTGGGACTTGTTCTATTAGTCCTTCTATACTGACCTCCAGCAGGTTGCAAATTGAATATAATTTTTTTCTGCATCTAGCTCTGAAAAAATAGTTGGGCTTCTAGCGGTGTGTGGGACTTGGTCTATTAGTCCATCTATACTGACCTCCATCAGGTTGCAAATTAAAAATAATTTTTTTCTGCATCTAGCTCTGAAAAAATATTTGGGCTTCTAGCAGTGTGTGGGACTTGGTCTATTAGTCCATCTATACTGACCTCCATCAGGTTGCAAATTAAAAATAATTTTTTTCTGCATCTAGCTCTGAAAAAATAGTTGGGCTTCTAGCGGTGTGTGGGACTTGGTCTATTAGTCCATCTATACTGACCTCCATCAGGTTGCAAATTAAAAATAATTTTTTTCTGCATCTAGCTCTGAAAAAATATTTGGGTTTCTAGCAGTGTGTGGGACTTGGTCTATTAGTCCATCTATACTGACCTCCATCAGGTTGCAAATTAAAAATAATTTTTATCTGCATCTACAGTACCTCTGAAAAAATATTTGGGCTTCTAGCAGTGTGTGGGACTATTTGTATTAGTCCATCTATACTGACCTCCATCAGGTTGCAAATTAAAAATAATTTTTTTCTGCATCTAGCTCTGAAAAAATATTTGGGCTTCTAGCAGTGTGTGGGACTTGGTCTATTAGTCCATCTATACTGACCTCCATCAGGTTGCAAATTAAAAATAATTTTTATCTGCATCTACAGTACCTCTGAAAAAATATTTGGGCTTCTAGCAGTGTGTGGGACTATTTGTATTAGTCCATCTATACTGACCTCCATCAGGTTGCAAATTCAAAATAATTTTTTTCTGCATCTAACCCAGCCAATAGTTTTGGCCTAATACCACAGTTTGGCCACTCAGCTCTGCTCGGTTACCATCCATTGTTTTTTTGTGCAAACAACTCCAGAGTTGTGAATTAGTTAACCACCAAAATGAGTGGAAAAAGGCCTGCTGCTGGTGGAAAGGGGAATAGGCGTGTTGGGAAGGGGAAAAAAGGTTGTGTCCGAGGGGTAGGTGTTAAAGCAACAGTAACATCTGCAGAAGAAAGACCATCTTCCAGCCAAACTAAAATGTCTACTTCTTTTAGCGGACAATGTGATAAGATCCCTTTCTTACGGCCACGCCAATCGCTACAAATTCCAGATGAGGCACAAAAACAGCAGGTGCTTCAACGGATATCAAGTGCTCCTTTAAGTGGGCTCTCCTCCACATCAACTTCAACATCACAAATACTCCAGCCCTCAAAGGTGTCACCCAAATCGCACTTGCTTCCTCACAGCTCCCAAATCTCCAGCTGCCCGTCTGAGTATGAGGTAGAACAGATGGTTGAGTCTGCAGAGCTGTTTACTCATACTATAGCCTGGGAATCAGAGGTCGACTCCAGCGCTTGTGTGAATCCAGACGAGGAAATGATCTGCACTGATGCCCAGAATCTTTATGAGTCGGATCCAGGACCAGACGCAGAAGGTTCTGACCATAATGTAGACCCTCATTCCCAAACTGTAACTCCTGTTGGTGGAGACAATGAGGAAGACGATGATAAGACTCAAATACCTGATTGGAGCGACAACTTTAGTTTTTTGTCAGGGCAGGAACAGGTTGGCTCTGAGGACGACGGGTGTGATAACGCACAGGGTGATGATGATGAGGTCGGAGATCCCACTTACTGTCAACCCACAGTCAGCCAAGAGATGAGGTCAGCAGAGGAGGTGGAGGAAGATGCTAGTGACGACGAGGTCAGGTTGCGCCTTCCTGGACAGAGACGTAGTACTGGAAGCACGTCAACAACTGCATCCTCAAACACAACTCTGCCTCTCACCACAAGTCGTGGTGGCTCTTCAGGTCGCATGGGTGCTAAGCCTTGCATAGCCTGGGCATTTTTTCAGATCGATAAAGATGACCCAACTCGTGTTATCTGTAACATTTGTCAGCAAAAGCTAAGTAGAGGCCAAAAAATACATAGTTTGAGTACTTCATGCATGAACCGGTACATGGACATGAAGCATAAGTTGCAGTGGGAAGCTCAGTGTGCTACAATGCGGCCTAGCCGGCCGGGCCAATCACCGTCTGCCATATCTTGTGCATCCGCGGCCTCTTCATCCTCTGTGACTGGGGGGACAGCAGTCACACCTGTTTTGGGGCGCAGACCTGCCACCTCTTTACCCGCAACAGCCAGCGTGATTGGCAGGTCATCATTTTCTTTGGAGGTGGTAACACCAGCTGGTGTTGAGCGCTGTCCGACATCGATAGCACCACCTTTGGATCAAGGCAACCTAACATGTCCGCCTGCATCTTCCTCACAGACCGGCAGTTTGCCGGGGACACCCTTATCAACCCCGTCTAAGCACAATAGCCAGCCCTCGGTCCCTCAGATGTGGACAAGTAAAAGACCATTTCCTCCTAGCCATGAGAAAGCTAAGAGGTTGAATTTCACCATCTGCAAGCTCTTGGCTACAGAAATGCTGCCTTTCCGCCTGGTGGACACAGAGGATTTTCGAGACCTTATGTCCGTCGCAGTGCCCCAGTACCAGATGCCCAGTCGGCACTACTTCTCAAAGAAAGGTGTGCCTGCGCTCCACCAGCATGTCGCACACAACATCACCGCTTCTTTGAGAAACTCTGTGTGTGACAGGGTGCATTTCACCACAGACACTTGGACGAGTAGGCATGGACAGGGGCGTTACATGTCGCTGACTGGGCACTGGGTAACTATGGTGACAGCAGGACAAGGGGCTGCTGTCCAAGTCTTGCCGTCCCCACGAGTTGTGCGTCAATCCTCTTTATGTCAAAGTTCCTCCACTGCTTCTGCCTCCTCAACCTCCTCTCGGTCTTCCACCTGCACCCAAAGCCTGTCTGGTCATGCCACAAGCTTTCTAACTGCGCAGAAGGGATCCTGCACACCTCCTTACTATGCTGGCAGTAGGGCTCAACGTCATCAGGCGGTTTTTACTTTGAAATGTCTGGGAAATGTGAGTCACACAGCTGAGGAGTTGTGGTCAGCTCTGGAGAACCAATTTCATGAATGGTTGTCTCCACTGGACCTGAAACCAGGGAAGGCCGTGTGCGACAATGCTGCAAACCTGGGTGCGGCCCTTCGCCGGGGCAATGTCACACACGTGCCTTGTATGGCTCACGTGTTGAACCTGGTTGTCCAGCAATTTTTAGCCCACTATCCCAGACTAGATGGCCTTCTGCAGAGGGCACGGTCGCTGTGTGCTCACTTCCGCCGTTCGCATCCCGCAGCTCAGCGACTTACATCTCTAAAGAAGTCGTTGGGCCTGCCACTTCACCGGCTAAAATGCGATGTGCCTACCCGGTGGAATTCAACTCTGCACATGTTGCAGCGACTGTGGCAGCACCGACAAGCCCTGGTGCAATACGTTCTGACGTATAGCCTGGGCCAACGAGATTCAGAGGTGGGGCAAATCACGCTGGAGGAGTGGTCTCAGATCAGGGACCTATGCACCCTTCTGCACAGTTTTGAAATGGCGACGAAGATGTTTAGTGCTGACGATGCCATTATCAGCATGACTATTCCGGTGATTTACATGCTGGAGCACATGTTAAACAGAATTCGGAGTCAGGTGGTGGCACAAGAGGAGGTGGAGGAAGTAGAGGAGGAGGAGTTGTATGCGGAAGGGCTAACATCTGCAAGGTCCAGACGGTCGGCAGCACCAAGGCGGCAGGCATGTGAGGGTGGGGGAGATGGTTTTACCAGGGCGCATGGTAGCAGCCAAACTAGTGAGGAAGGTGCAGGAGCCCAGGAAGAAGTGGAGGACGAACTGATGGAAGACTCATCAGATGAGGGAGACCTTGATCACATTTCTGTTGTGCGAAGTTGGGGGGAGAGGACAGAGGAAGGAAGCATGATTGTTACCTCGCCACCAACACAACAGGGACTTGGTGCTCCTGGATGCGCAACACACATGAGTGCCTTCTTGCTGCACTACCTGCAACATGACCCTCGAATTGTGAGAATTAGAAATAATCCTGACTACTGGGTTGCCACACTGTTAGATCCCCGGTACAAAAGTAAATTTGCAGAAATTATTCCTGCCATAGAAAGGGATGCACGCATGCAGGAGTATCAGCAGAGACTGTTGCAGAATCTTACATGTGCTTTTCCACAAAATACCAGTGGTGCACGTAGTGAATCTCACAGTTCCAACTTGCCAACCGTGGGACCGTCAAGTGTTCAGCACTCAAACCGTAACAGAACCACAGTATCTGCTGGTAACATCAATTTTGCGGAATCATTTCACCACTTTTTTAGCCCATCCTTTGCAAGGCCACAGGAGACAAGAAGTCTGACACATAGTCAACGCCTAGAGACGATGGTACAGGAGTATCTCCAAGTAAACATTGAAGCCACGACTGTGTCACTGGACCCTTGCTCTTTTTGGGCTTCCAATCTGGATAAATGGCCGGAGCTAGCCACTTACGCCTTGGAGATCTTGTCATGCCCCGCAGCCAGCGTTCTGTCTGAACGTGTGTTCAGCGCTGCTGGTGGTGTGCTGACAGATAAGCGCACGCGGCTCTCCACTGATAATGTAGACAGACTCACGTTCATAAAGATGAACAAATCATGGATCCGAAACGACTTTTCTACCCCTGTGTCATCCTGGGGAGAGTAAAAGCTTGATGATTGGTTAAAATCACCCTACCAACCGTTTTAAGCTTTCAAATTACTAATCATGTTTATCTGTATCTTGACTGGAAAATAATTTGGGCTTTGTAGCAGTGTGCAGCACTGATCCTATTAGGCCATCTATACTAAAGCTTCACCAGATTTAAAATTAAAAATAATTTTTAGCTGCATCTAGCCCGGAAAATAATTTTGGGGCTCCGAGATGCGCAAGGCACATAAGTGCCTTCTTGCTGCACTACCTGCAGCATGACCCTCATATTGTCAGAATTCGAAGTAATCATGACTACTGGGTTGCCACACTCTTAGATCCCCCAAACTTTTCGATCAACCTTTTCATTTTAATAAAGACCAAAAAAATGGTCATTTTTGAAATTATAAGCATTAGCAGGTTGTTAGAAACTGAAATCAAACAGTTTTCAACTCAAAACTTTATTCTAGGTGATGTTACATTTTCACATAGGACCCCTTGTTCGAAAGGAGCTTCTGAACTCTCTCGTCCATTGAATTTGTCAGGTTTTGGATGGTTTCTGCTTCAATTGTTTTGCATGAGGACAGAATACCCTCCCAGAGCTGTTGCTTAGATGTGAACTGCCTCCCGCCATCATAGACACTCCTTTTAATGATGCTCCAAAGGTTCTGAATGGGGTAGAGGTCAGGGGAGCATGGGGGTCACACCATAAGTTTGTCCCCTTTTATGCCCATATCAGCCAGAGATGCAGATGTTTTATGTGCAGCATGAGATGGTGCATTATCATGCAGAAAAATGATCTTGCTGTGAAATACACGGTTCTTCTTCTTGAACCATGGCAGGAAGTGCTGTTTGAGAAAATCCACATACATTATGGAGTTCATCTTTAGCGCCTTCAGGGATCCTAAAGGGGCCGACAATCTCTCTCCCCATGATTCCAGCCCAAAACATTACTCCACCTCCTCCTTGTTGGCGCTGTAGCCGTGTTTGCGTGGGGTGTCCATCAACCAGCCATCCTCCACTCCATTCATCTGGACCATCGAGCGCTGCACGGCACTCATCCGTGAACAAAACAGTTTTGAAATCAGTCTTCATGTAATGTTTGGCCCACTGGAGCCGTTTCTGCTTGTGTGAAGTGGATAGAGGAGGTCGACAGGATGGCATATGCACAGCTGCAAACCTCTGAAGGACCCTGCATCTTGTTGTTCGGGGGACGTTGGAGGCACAAGCAGCTTCAAAAACTTGTCTGCTGCTATGACAAGGCTTTTTTGCCGCTGCTGTTTCAACCTGACGTAATTGCCTGTAGGAAAGAGTCCTCAATTTGCCCTTATCAGCACGCACACGTGTGTACTGTGAATCAGCTAGATACTTCTTGATTGCCAAGACACTTCATCCTGATCATCGCACAATGTTGATTGTAGTCATGCCTTGACCTAAACACTCCACAATTTGTTGCTTCTCAGCAGCCGACACATCCTTTTTCTTTCCCATTTTGGCAGAAAATGTAGGCTGCTTAATAATGTGAGAGAGCCTTCTTAAGTAGTCTTGCCTTTCATTGGACACACCTGCCAAACTAATTAGCACAGGTGTCTGCAATTGCTTACAGTGATATAAAGAGCCCTGACACACATCACCATCAATGAGTTTAACTGACAAACAAACAAATTCTTCCCTTATCACTCCTAAACACTTTTTGCATAATAATTTGGAACGCGGTGTACATGTGCTTTTCCACAAAACACCAGTGGTTCACGTAGTGAATCTTACAGTTCTAACTTGTCAACCGTGGTCTGTATGGAATTGTTCAATAAAGGGCCCAAAATTAAGATAACATAGATGGGAGAGGTCTCTATGAATAGGAATTCCTAAGTATTTGATACCCTGTGAGGGCCAGGCAAAGGGAAAGTTGGACTGGATGGAATCCTATATGGATTTAGGGAGGGAGACATCGAGGGCCTCAGACTTCGCTGCATTGATTTTAAAATTTTACCATGTAACAAAGTGATCTATTTCAGCCATAACAGCAGGGATGGATATATGTGATTGAGTGATATATACTAGGACATCATCAGCAAATAGAGAGCACTTGTACTCGGTGCCTCCCACCTCAATCCACCTAATATTGGGGTTATGGCGAATTGATGAGAGCAGGTGCTCCGTCACTAGGATGTATAAGAGAGGGGACAGAGGACATCCCTGCCTTGTCCCATTGGTGATTGTGAAAGGTGATGAAAATGTTCTGACGCACCCCCTGGGCCTTGGGACACCCGGAGCCGGACCCTTTTTGGTGGATGCTGGTGGTTGTAGTCTTCGTGGCGGCGATCCGGTTCCGTGGCTCAGGGCGGTCAAACCAGTGGCGGAACTATTAATGTGGTTTTGATGTTTAAATGTCCGACTACGCCACCCGTGGATTGCGGTCAGAGTGAACCGCCGCTACAGGGCAGACCGCTAAGGCTGGTGTTGTGGGTGCAGCAGAGCGTAGCATAACTCCCCACGGGAGGAGTATAGCCTCAGGGCAGTGTATGCGGAGGATGGGGGTGATGGTGCAGGGCAGCAGCAGTAACGACACGGAGTCAGTGATGCAGTTCAGGGCCTTTACTCACAGTTCTTATTATCCAGACCACGTCTGCAGGTAACGGCTGCCCACGTCGTACTGTGCTCACCAGGTGAGGGGCTCAGACAACTCCCAGATAACTTTGGAGCGCTTCACAGGACCCCCTTTGTGTGTCCTTTGTCTGGCCTTTCTTACCAACACTTCTGTCCGGCTGCCTCGGGCCTCCTCTTGGTAAACTTGGCGCCAGTTTCCCTGACCCTATGTGGTGCCTTCCTAGCGGGTGGAGCAAGGGGCTGCGCCACATAAAATGTCAGAGCCTCCGGTTTCTAGCTGAGGGTCGTTTCCTGCCTCCACTAGTTCGGGGACCGGTCTCCCCCTTTGGCCTGACCCCTCCACGCAGGTGGATTCGGGCGTGCGATGGCGACTCGCCCGTCCGCACCCCTGGGATCCCTTCATTCCTCGTTCCTGGAGCCTTCTCCGCTCCTCTTCCTTCCTTCTCCCTCTTGCAGGCCTGGGCCTCTTTTACTAGGCCCGCCTCCGGAGCAGAGCTCATGCAGAGCCCCTGCTCCCTGCCACTTCTGCTCAGACTTCTCTGCACTGAACTAAGATGGTGCCCACCTTTTATACTCCCTTCTCAATGCACCCAGGAACTGCTTCCTCCCTGCTCCTGCACTGCAGGGTTCCCCTTCCTCAGTGTTCCCTCCCCCCACTCCAGCCAGGGACAGGGACTGTCGTGCCCATCTCAGGGGCATATTGGTCGCCCTGCCCCACGGCAATGTGGTGTAATGCATGCAGGTGTCGGGTCCTGATCCACACTCCATCCTTATCTGAGAGTGAGATATCACACCTCTGGGTGAGGTGCAATACGTCTGTAGCAACCGAGCCCTCGGTGCTACAGTTCCATTTATCTTCAGCCTAGGTGACGTATTGTGATACAGGGCCGTGATTTTGGCTATAAAAGGGTCCCCTAGACCCCTACCCCAAGCTTTTTAAGAGAATCATATATGGCGTGCCAGGAGACTCTATGGAATGCTTTCTCAGCATCCAACGAGAGTATCTACTTACAAATTTTTAACTGCATCTAGCCCAGGAAATACTTTGTGCCTAGTAGCAGTGTCTGCTAGTCAGCGGATTATCCCGGCTGTTAAGCAAGCTACACCACCTGTAGTTTGGACACTTAATTTTTTCAAAGGAAATGCTTCGGGACCACGGGATACTTAGTGAAGAGCATCAGGAGGCACCCCAAGGCATAGGGGCTGGGACTGGCACTAGGATGCCTTGCGGTGGACAGCCGAGCTCGATCCTTATAAAAGCTTTTTAACTGCAGCAGCTTTAGTGGACGCTACTGGAGCTGGAATTACGCGGCTGCTGGCATGAGACTTGCCCTCCAATAGATCCTTGTAAATGGATTTAAAGTGTATTCATTCAAATTAGAGGGACAATTTAAATTAAAAAGCTTAGAGCTGCCTCCACCACAGGGGGGCTCTCTCGACCCACCAGCGGACAGGCACCAGTATTGGGAGAGGGGGGCTGGCCGTCAGGGTTCACCGCGGCTCTGGCACAAACCCGGCGACACGGAGGTGGCACGGGCAGGAGCGGACTGGCCGTCTCGGCTTCTCAGTTTTTGGATTTTAGAAGGGCATGACATGCCTATATCTGTGTCTCCCCCTCCTTTTACTCCTCCACCTCTTTTCTTTTCGCATGACTATATGTACTTGTCACTTTTCCATGTGTTAGTTGTGTCTTCTGAGCAGTTTGTCAGCTTTTGGACACCTTTGAAGGTGTTTTCTATGTGTTTCTATGTGTTTTTGTTTGTCTGCCATTGGTTTTAACGGTGTTCGAAGGTGTTCGACGAACAGTTCGACGAACAGTTCGGCGAACACACGGGTGTTCGACGAACCGAACCGAACTCGAACACTACGGGGGTGGCTCAACACTAGTCACAACAAACACCCACATCTTCTCGCCTGACCTTCCTTTCCGAATTTCTAGGGGACCGCAGCACACCACTATTGAACCCAGAGCAGTGTCAAAAGGTTGTTGGTTGGATAGCGGATAATGCTTCCAGTCACTTAGCCGCCACCACCTGTCTGGACCGCATATTCCTTACCCTGATATTCCTTCCTCCCACCATGCCGAGTACCCAGAGACAACTGATTCCACACTTGGACACTCTGAAGAGCTGGTCACTTTTCCATTTATAGATTCGGGCCTCTCACCCAGTCAATTTGAAGCGGGGCAAGAGGAGATCGCGTGTAGCGATGCCCAAATATTTGAGCAGCCACGGTCACACGAAGGCGACGGTGTGAAAGTGTCACAAGAGGTGGACGATGATGAGACACAATTGCCAGAAAGTCAGGAGGAGGACCAGGGTGCGGAAGTGGAAGACAAGGTGGTGGATGATATAGTAACTGACCCAACCTGGCAGGAGGACATGCAGAGCGAGGACAGCAGCACACAGGGGAAGGGAGGCAGAGCACCCCAACAGGCAGGAAGAAGCAGTGTGGTGGCCGCAGACAGAAGGCAGGCAACCATTCCCCGGAACACCAACATGAAGGAAGTTGCCAGTACAACTGTTAGGTCTTCCCGAGTCTGGTTGTTTTTTAAAGACTCTGCCGATAACCCCAAAAAGGCCATTTGCACCACCTGCCAGGCCAGCATCAGCAGGGGTGGCAAAATGACCAGCCTGACCACGACCAACATGATCAGGCACATGGCAGCAAAGCACCCGACTTTGTGGGCCGAACTCCAGGGTCCAGGAACAGTGTCTGCGGGTGGCACCATTGCTTCTTCCGCTGTTCTGCAAGCAAGCCAATTCCCTGTCCATGGTGCATGCGAAGACGCCTTCTGCCCTGCACCTGTCGTTGCACACTCTCAAGTAGCAGCATCAGGAAGCATGTCCATGTCCTTGTCCCAGTGCAGCGTTCAGTTGTCCATACCCCAGTCCTTGGAACGCAAGCGCAAATATGCAGCCATCGCCCCAGAGGCCACACTACTAAATTCTCACATTTCACGACTGCTTGCGCTCGAAATGTTGCCTTTTAGGCTCGTGGAGACGGAAGCATTCCGCAACCTGATGGCGGCGGCCATCCCTCGGTACTCGGTCCCCAGCCGCCACTATTTCTCCCGGTGTGCCGTTCCCGCATTACACAAGCACGTGTCCCAAAACATTAGCCGTGCTCTCAACAACGCAGTTACCGGTAAAGTCCACCTAACCACGGACACGTGGACAAGTGCTTGTGGGCAGGGATGGTACATCTCGCTGATGGCACACTTGGTTAACATAGTGGAAGCCGGGACCCAGTCGAACCAATGATTGCGGGCCCTAGGTTAATCAGGGTTGCCCCCACGGTCTACAGCTCCTGCACCTCATCCTCCTCAGCCTCCTCCTCCTCTTATGCCTCCATCTCCGAAATGACCACATCAGTCACAAGCTGGAAGCACTGCAGCACTGCCTCGGCCAAGCGGCAACAGGCTGTGCTGAAGCTAATATGCTTAGATGAAAAAACGCACAATGCTGAAGAATTGTGGACAGCTCTGAAAGAGGCAGATCTGTGGCTCACACCGCTGAACCTACAGCCAGGCATGGTCGTGTGTGACAATGGCCGGAACCTGGTGGCGGCTCTGAGGCGAGGCGAGCTCACACACGTACAATGCCTGGCCCATGTGCTTAACCTCGTGGTTCAGCGGTTTCTCAAATCCTACCCGTAGCAGCCGGATCTGCTTGTTAAAGTACACCGCCTGTGTGCCCATTTTAGAAAGTCAGCTACAGCTTCCGCCGCCCTTGCCGTGCTTCAGCAGCATTTGCAGCTTCCGGCTCACAGACTGGTGTGTGATGTCCCCACGCGTTGGAACTCTACACTGCAGATGTTGGGAAGGATTTGTGAGCAGAAGAGGGCAGTTGTTGAGTACCAGCATCAACAAGGCCATCAGTATTCAGTTCAGACTCCACAAATAAGACCTCAGGAGTGGACATGGATGTCAGACATATGTACCATCCTCCAAAAATTTGAGGACTCCACCAAGATGGTGAGTGGCGATGACGCCATAATCAGCATCACCATCCCGCTTCTCTGTCTTCTGAAACGCTCTCTGCTCACAATCAAAGAGGATGCATTGCAGGCGGAGCACTATGAGATGGAGCAAGGAACCATACAGGGTGATTACACACAGCCAAGCCTCATCTCATCCCAACGTGGATTGGGTGACAATGAGGAAGAGAAGGAGGAGGAAGGACAGGAGCTAGTTTCATGCACTATAGACGGTACTACCTGCACAGCTGTCATACCGTCTGTTCAGCGTGGATGGCCAGAGGACAGAGAGGAGGAGGAGGAGAGCGTGGTCAGTCATCCTCTTGGTGAGGACACGGAAGCCTTGCCTGTTAGTAGTCTGGCACGCATGGCTGAGTTTATGTTACGCTGCATTTCCCATGACCCTCGCGTTCTCAAAATTTTGGGTGACAGTCATTACTGGTTGGTGACACTTCTAGACCCACGCTACAAGGAGAACTTTCTATCTCATATTCCTGAAGCGGACAGGTCTACAAAAATGGGGCTGTACCAGAAGGCTCTTGTTGCGGAACTATTAAAGAAATTCCCATCTGAAAACGCTGGCGGCAGAGGGCACACTTCGTTGGACAACCAGGGAGTACAGGCGAGAGAGACACAACTTAAATCCAGCAGAGGCAGGGGAACACTGTCAAAGTTCTGGGAGAGTTTTCTCAGACCCTCCCATCGCACAGGCCCTAAGGCGCGGGGTACTCTCACAAGGAGTGGCAAGTTTGGGAAGATGCTGAGGGAGTACCTTGCCAATCATACCAACATCCTCCTTGATTCCGCTGTGCCTTATAATTATTGGGTATCCAAGCTGGATACGTGGAATGAACTGGCTCTCTATGCCTTGGAGGTCCTGGCCTGCCCTGCTGCCAGCGTTTTATCAAAGCGGGTTTTTAGTGCCGCTAGAGGAATTATAACTGATAAGCGCATCCGCCTGTCAACTGAAAATGCTGACAGGCATGAACAAGGTCTGTATTGGGCCAGACTTCTCAACACCACCGAATGATAGCAGCATAACATAAACTCAATTCCAGTGTCCTTTCTTGGGAGGTGTATTCCCATGCACCTTTTCACACCCACACATGGGTATACACTTCCTGATTTTGGCTATTTGCTCTTGTCCTCCTCCTTCTCCTCATCCTCCACCACCATATCACCAGGGTGACCGTGGTCTGTGATGCAACACCCACATAATTTTTTTAAAGGGTGTTTATGATGCCCGTAAGAATTTTTTTTTTATACAGTATGTTCATGTATACCCCCCAGGGGTAAATGTTTGTCAGCCCATACACTTAGTGCATGGGCATTACAAGTATAGGAGGCCCGCTCCTTTCTAATGGGAACATTTTTTTATGAGGCCCTCCTCCACGTCTCTTCCAAAGGTCATTGAAGTGCCTCCAAATTTTTGGCAGCCCTTGCATTCACTGCATAGGCCAACACTATGGGAGACTCTCTCCTTTCTAATGGGAATTTGTCATTTCTGTGGCCCTGCTCTATGTGTCTTTAAATTCTTAGTGGGTTTTTTCCTAAAATTGGTCAGTCGTTGGACTCACTGCATACCCTATAACCGTATAGCAGACCATCTCCTTTCTAATGGGAACATGTCATACCTTGTTACTGTGGCCATGCTCTATGTGTCTTTAAATTCTTAGTGGGTTTTTTCCTAAAATTGGTCAGTCGTTGGACTCACTGCATACCCTATAACTGTATAGCAGACCATCTCCTTTCTAATGGGAACATGTCATACCTTGTTACTGTGGCCATGCTCTATGTGTCTTTAAATTCTTAGTGGGGCTTTTCCTAAAATTGGTCAGCCATTGGACTCACTGCATACCCTATAACTGTATAGCAGACCCTCTCCTTTCTAATGCGAACATGTCGTACTTGTTACTGCGGCCCTGCTCTGTGTGTCTTTAATTTCTTAGTGGGGTTTTTCCTAAAATTGGTCAGCCATTGGACTCATTGCATACCCTATAACTGTATAGCAGACTCTCTCCTTTCTAAATGGAATTTGTCGTTACTGTGGCCCTGCTCTATGTGTCTTTAAATTCTTAGTGCGGTTTTTCACAAATTTTGGCAGCCCTTGCTGTCACAGCATGGGCATTACCACCCGCTCCTTTATAATGGGAACATTTTTTTTACTGAGACCCTCCTCTATGTCTCTTCAAAGGGGTATTGGGTTGCGCCCAAATTTTTGGCAGCCCTTGCAGTCACTGGATACGCAATAACAGTATAGGAGACCCACTTTGGGAACAGCAAAGCGTAGCCGGCTGATGGCTCTCTAACAATAGCGAGGGCCGACTGCTGGCCTTTTAAGAATAGTAAGTACCATCTCATGGCCCTATAAAAATAGGCTTTATGACTTTCAGAGTCCCTCCATCATAAATAAAACAGGATGTGTCTGATGATGTGTCACACACCACATGGCCAGATAAGGTTGTAAAATGTTAAAATGACATTTCCCGGTGAATGCATTTGTCTTAAAAAATAACGTAAAAAAACAAAACAATAGGATCTTTCTTTAGTATAAAAAACAGCGTCACCAATTTAACCTCAATGTAATCACATTGTTCAGCTCATGCACCTCCTCCTCCATCTCCAAAATGACTACATCAGTCACAAGCTGACAGCACTGCAGCACTGCCTTGGCCAAGCGGCAACAGGCTGTGCTGAAGATAACATGCTTAATGCTTAATTGACAAACTGCCCAGCGCTGCAGAGTTGTTGAAAGCTGTAACACAGCAGCCTGATCTGTGGCTCTCACCGCTGAACATACAGCCAGGCATGGTCGTGTGTGACAATGGGCGGAACCTGGTGACGGAGAAATGACAGCCGGGGTAGATACGGTTTCCCTCTATGCCAATCCTTTCACCGAGCTAAAGAATATGGCTGTGGTGAAATACAACTCCCACTGAGAAGCTGTTTCAGATTGAAAAACATTGTGCCCACCAGAGGATTTCATTCTGAAGGATAACCCTTCTCACCCGCTCAAGAGCCCCATAGCAGCTGCAAAGTTAGCGCTATCATGAACTCTCCTGAGGTAGAAGCTAAGGCACACCAGAGGATTCTCTGGTGCGACCGTTCAACCCTGCTGAGAAGCAGTCCTTGCTAAGAAAAGTGTGTGGGAAGGTTCCTGGACACTCTATTTTTACTGAGGAGGAAACACACACAAATACGGGGAGAACATACAAAGTCCTTGCAGATGTTGTCCTTGGTGGGATTTGAACCCAGGATCCCAGCGCTGCAAGGCTTTAGTGCTAACCACTGATCCAATGTGCTGCCGTTCACCCTCTAATATCTAACAGGCTGGAGAAACTTGCACCTACTGCCACTCTATCTTCTGCTCCTTTGTGAGAAAATGTATTTGGGCAGCCACTCAGTCTACCAAATAAAATTCCTGAGAAGGAAATTGGGGATGACTTTGCTACTGGTACTGGGGGCAGTGGTAATACCATGGCGTTGTACCATAGTTTGCTGGAAATATTCCAGGCTGGTAGGAGGCAAGCAAATTCCCACAGAAAAGTACCAGCAGTAATGTTCAGGCCACATTTCAAGTGCAAGCAGCTTTAGAGAACTTCCTGGGAGAAATGACACACAGGGTACATACGGCTTCCCTCTATACCAGTCCTTTCACCGAGCTAAATACAACTCTCAGCAAAAAAAGTTGTGGACTGGCTCCGTACCGTCCCTGGCCACATTCACCTGTCCACGTGTTTGTGGTTAGGTGGTCCTTCCCGGTCCTTCCCAGTAAGTGCACTGGGGAGGGCACGGGTAATGTTGTGGGACCCGTGCTTGTGGAAGGCGGAGGCGATACCGGGAAATATAGTGGCGGCTGGGGACTGAGTATGGACACCCGGCCGCCGACGGCATGCCTCCACGAGCTTAAAAGTCCATATTTCAAGTGCAAAGAGCTGCCCAGAAATCTGGCAGTTTAGTGTTACGGCCTGTGGGTGGGTAGGTGGCTGGCTGCATACTTGCACTTGCATTCCAAGTAACAGAAAACTACGCAGATGGTGGCCTCTATCATCATCATGGCCTCACCTCGACACTATGAACTCTCCTGAAGGAGAAGCCAGGGCCCACCGGAGGTTCTCCAGTTCTCTGGTGGGCCCGTCCAACCCTGCCGAAAAGCAGCTCTGGCTAAGAAAAGTGTGGGGGAAGGTTCCCGGACACTCTATGGCTGCTTTTTTAATGTGGATTGGCCATGCTTATGCATGTTATTTCTCAAAACACATTACAGATCTGTATTCAAGACATTAAATGCGCAAATAAAGATGTGTGTGTGTCAAAGCACCACCGCCAAGTGCGAGTTGATGTTGAACGGGCTGCCATTGCTTCTGCAACAAGCTCAATTACAGGACTTCCTGGGAGAAATGACATGCAGGGTAGATACGGTTTCCCTCTATGTCAGTCCTTTCACCAAGCTAAATACAACTCTCAGCAAAAAAAGTTGTGGACTGGCTCTATACCGTCCCTGGCCACATTCACCTGTCCACATGTTTGTGATTAGGCGGTCCTTCCCAGTAAGTGCACTGGGGAGGGCACGGGTAATCTTGTGGGACCCGTGCTTGTGGAAGGAGGAGGCGATACCGGGAAATATAGTGGCGGCTGGGGACCGAGTATGGACACCCGGCCGCCGCCGGAATGAGGTTATGAAAAGCTTCCGCCTCCACGAGCCTAAAAGGCCACATTTCAAGTGCAAGCAGCTGTCAAAAATTTGGCAGTATAGTATTGCAGCCTGTGGGTGGGTGGGTGGCTGCCTGCATACTTGCGCTTGCATTCCAAGGAATGGGTTAGGGACAATTGAACGCTGCAGTGGGACAAGGACGTGGACGGTGATTGTTGCAAGTCTACAGCGACAGGTGCATGGCGGGAGGCATCTTCGCATGTGCCAAGGATCACTTATGATGGGCACACTTTTAGGCAGTGACCTGGGAGTCAGAGATGCTTCCAGAGGTCTTCCCCATGCTGTTCCCATGTCTTTTCAGCACTGTATGCATGTGTCTGATGATGTGTCACACACCACATGGCCAGATAAGGTTGTAAAATGTTAAAATGACATTTCCTGGTGAATGCATTTGTCTTGGTTGAAAGCAATGCAAAAGTGCAAAAACACATCAAAAACGCTACATGTGAACATAGCCCAAGTTGTGGAGGAGTATTTTTGTTTTTGGTTATTTATTTTGCCTTATATACAAGTCATTACCCTGGAAAGGATGTTCCTTAACATATTTCCCAGGAAAATCCATTTTGGTTTCGTTTTTGTATGTTTTATTGTGAGTCCGTAAAAGTGGCGTAATACTCTGACCATGTTGCTGACAGCAGTGATCTGGGAGTCAGAGATGCTTCCAGGGATCTTCCCCATTCTGTTCCCATGACATTTGAGCACTGTTCCCATCGATTTGGGCAATTTTTAGGCCCTCTGCAGACCGCTGGGGGGAGCCACCTGAAAAATGCTAGAGTTTCCCATAGACTTACATTGGGCTCGTTGCTCGGGTTGAGCACCCGAGTATTCCAATTTGCTCAACCCGAGCATTTTAGTGCTCGCTCATCACTAATCAGAAGGATTACGGGTGGGAGTGGGAGGGGCCCGATGCCAAGCAGCACTGGACCTCTTGACTTTGCAGCTGCACCGTCAGTGTGTCTGCCCATGATATCAGCAAAAAAAAATGCAGGAGCCCTCTAAAAATTGATCAGAGAAAGGAAATATAATGAAAATGGCATTACTATTATAATGATGTATCAAAAGTAACTCACCTAACCAATGTATCAATAGTGACACGCCACAAACAAGATCCTTGAATATATTTTGG
The DNA here is from genome assembly GCF_046119375.1 of Phyllobates terribilis. Taxonomy (NCBI): domain Eukaryota; kingdom Metazoa; phylum Chordata; class Amphibia; order Anura; family Dendrobatidae; genus Phyllobates; species Phyllobates terribilis. Next base: position 483,935,381 of record NW_027362762.1, on the reverse strand, counting down.
CTTTCACATTAATGAAGAAGAAGATCAGCTTCTCCTGAAGAAGACCAGGCGCAGAAGATACCTTTTCTTTTCAGGAGTTATTTTAATGAATGCTGGATTTCCTGTCTTCATTAACAGAGTCTCTCCAACCACTTTTTTATATAATGCACTGTGAGGAAGCGCGGGTGTCTGCATACTCCCAGGGAAGAACCTGTCTAGTGTGAGCAGCCTCGCTCAATAAACCCATCTGCTGGGTTGAGTAACCTTTATGGATCAAACAATACGATTGGCATCAGGCAACTCATGACCTCATCCTCTCCTTCATCATCGGCAATAGCTTCAATATGAGAGGAAATACTTTTTGATGGCACCCCATTGACACTAACCACATGCTAAAACTATATTTTAACGTACTTACGAGACATTATTACAGTCAGTGTGGTACAATTATTTTAAGGGGCCACTATATCTGTGGCATTAATTGCAATTAGAATGGCATATAAAAGTTTGGGCACTCTTGGTCAAATTACTGTTATTGTGAACAGTTAAGCAAGCTGAAGATGAAATAATCTCTACATGGACTAACATTAAAGATAACACATTCCTCTGTATTTTAGGCAATAAAAATATATGTTGTCATTTTTTTCATTCTGACCATTACAAAAAGTAAAATGGGCTGATGCAAAGGTTTGGGCACTCTTGGAGATTTGTGTGCTCAGCTAACTTTGACCAAGGTTTCAGACCTTAATTAGCCGGTTAGGGTTATGGCTTGTTCACTATCATCATTAGGAAAGGTCAGGAGATGAAAATTTCCTAAGTTTATAAAAACCCAGTCTCCTCTAACCTTGTGAAATGAAAATGAATATGGTGGAGGCTCACAAAGCAGGAGAAGGCTATAAGAAGATCAGTAAGCATTTTCAAGTTGCCCTTACCTCACTTCGAAATGTAATTAAGAAATGGCAGTTAACAGTGGAGGTCAAGATAAAATCTGGAAGACAAAGCAAAATTTCAGTGAGAACTGCTCATAGGATTGCTAGAGATGAAAATCAGAACCCTGCTTGACTGCAAAAGACTTTCAGAAAGATTTAGCAGACTCTGGAGTTGTGGTACATTGTTCTACTGTTCAGAGACACATGCACAAATATGGCCTTCATGGAAGTGTCATCAGAAGAAAACCTCTCCTGCGTCCTCACCATAAAATTCAGCATCAGAAGTATGCAAAACAACATCTAAACAAGCATGATGCATTTTGGAAACAAGTCCTGCCAACCAATGAGGTTAAAATAGAACTGTTTGGCCACAATGATCAATGCGTGGAGAAAAAAGGACACAGAATTTCAGGAAAATAACATCTCGCCAACCATTGAGCATGGGAGTGGATCAATCATGCTTTGGGGTTATGTTGCAGCCAATGGCACAAGGAACATTTCACAGGTAGAGGGAAGAATGGATTCAATGAAATTTCAACAAATTCTTGATGCAGACATAACACTATCTGTAAAAAAGCTGAAGTTGAAAAGAGGATGGCTTCTACAAATGGATAGTGATCCTAAACACAAGTCAAAATCCACAATAGACTACTTCAATAGGCACAAGCTGAAGTTTTAACAATGGCCCTCACAGTCCCCCGATCTGAACATCATTGAAAAATCAGTGCATGCAAGAAGACCCAGGAATCCCACAGAACCGGAAGAATTTTCCAAGGAAGAATGGATGAAAATCCCTCAAACAAGAATTGAAAGACTCTTGGCTGGCTACAAAAAGCGTTTACAAGTTGTGATACTTTCAAAAGCGGGTGCTACTAGGTACTAACCATGCAGGGTGCCAAAACTTTTACATTGGCCCATTTTCCTTTTTGTAATTTTTAAAATGTAAAAGATGAAAATATATATATTTTTTTGCCTGAAATACAAAGTAAATATGTAATCTTTAACTTTAAGCCTTTTAGAATTCGTTTTATCTTCAACTTGCTTAACTGTACACAATAACAGTAATTTTGACAAGGGGTGCCCAAACTTTTACATGTCACTGTATATTTGGGGAACCTTTGTGTGCCCCTAAATACTGTAGATTGCACTGTGACAGCCACAGAGTATTTGGAGTAGCAGAATGATGGCATTAGTAAAATGGGCTGTAGAATTGAGAATTTGTGTACATAAGCTGAAGATGTACTGGAAAAATTGATCATTTCAGAAGAGGTTATCCTGGCAGTTATGACTGAATGGGAGAGAAAAGTGAATGGGACAAATCCAATCATAGAAGAATATACCTGTGAGTCACTGAGCACTATTGTTTATTCCTCTCTCTGAATCAAAACTAGAATCATTTTGGGGGGTGTGACCAGAGGTCAAGAACAATGGACGCACTGCAGTGAGCTCCAGGCCCATCTACCCTAATCCTCACCACTCCAGGGGAATTCAAGCCCATCTACCTCACAGACTACCTAACCCCGGTTCGCGCTGTTGCCCGGACCCTTTTGAGCCCGCTTCCTCTGCTTTGCGATGCCACCAACATCGCAGCCTACCTGAGGGCCTGAAACCACGGCTTTTCCTACGCTTGCCTGCCTGGCACAGATCCGGCGACGTTCTTCAGCCCCTTCTCCGCCAGCGGTGGGAAGGCTCTGGCTGGCAGCCTGAGTCTTCAAGGTGACAAACACCCGTGCTCCTTCAAGGTGGATTCCCCACGGCTCTGTAATTCAGCTGGACGGGTGTTGGCACTGATGCACTCCGAGGCATGAGCGGCCCGCGCGCAGACTGCTCCCAACAGATACCCCTCTCCTGGGTGATGCTGTACCTTGCGAGGGAAGCCCCCTACCTGAAATAGCTCCCCTCCGATTGCATCAATAACCCAGCTGGACTACTGGCAGCACTCCCTCATCTGTCTGATCTGTCTCCTTCCCCTAGTTACCCTGAATTTAAAATCTATATATAGCTAACTCCTAGCTCCAATTGGATGTCTCCATATGTCAAGTTACTGGGGTTTATCGATCCTAATCTGCACCCAAGTTTATTCCCCTAAGGCCACGGCCCCACTATCAGTATTCGGTCAGTATTCAGTCAGTATTTTTTCTCAGGAGTGGGATCCAAAACCAGGTGAGGAACAATCAGAGAAAAGGTATAATAGAAACAAGTCACCAATTCTGCATTTATCACCCACTCCTGGTTTTGACTCCCAATCCTGAGGAAACATACCAACCATGGGCAGCACGGTGGCTCAGTGGTTATCACTGCAGCCTTGAAGCACTGGGGTCCTGGGTTCAAATCCCACCAAGGACAACATCTGCAAGGAGTTTGTATGTTCTCCTGTGTTTATGTGGGTTTCCTCCCACACTCCAAAAACATACTGATGGGGAATGTAGATTGTGAGCCCCAATGGGGACAGTGCCCATAATGTATGGAAATTGTCTGAATTGTAAAACACTGCAGACTATGTTGGTGCTATATAAAGAAAAAAAAAAAAGAATACTGACCAAATACTGATAGTGGTGCCGTGGCCATATACCAAGACTGGGTTAAGCACAGTTTGGCATTGTTAGGGTTAATCTCATACAGTCATATGAAAAAGTTTGGGCACCCCTATTAATCTTAAGCTTAATGTTTTATAAAAATTGGTGTTTTTGCAACAGCTATTTCAGTTTGATATATGTAATAACTGTTGGACACAGTAATGTTTCTGCCTTGAAATGAGGTTTATTGTGCTAACAGAAAATGTGCAATCTGCATTCAAACAAAATTTGACCTGTGCATAAGTATGGGCACCCTTATCATTTTCTTGTTTTAAATACTCCTGCCTACTTTTTACTGACTTACTAAAGCACTTTTTTTGGTTTTGTAATCTCATTGAGCTTTGAACTTTATAGCCAGGTGTATGCAATCATGAGAAAAGCTACTTAAAGTGGCCACTTGCAAGTTGTTCTCCTGTTTGAATCTCCTCTGAAAAGTGGCATCATGGGCTCCTCAAAACAACTGTCAAATGATCTGAAAACAAAGATTATTCAACATAGTTGTTCAGGAGAAGGATACAAAAAGCTGTCTCAGAGATTTAACCTGTCAGTTTCCACTGTGAGGAACATAGTAAGGAAATGGAAGAACATAGGGACAGTTCTTGTTAAGGCCAGAAGTGTCAGGACAAGAAAAACATCAGAAAGGCAGAGAAGAAGAATGGTGAGATCAGTCAAGGACAATCCTCAGACCACCTCCAGAGAGCTGCAGCATCAACTTGCTGCAGATGGTGTCACTGTGCATCGGTCAACTATACAACGCACTTTGCACAAGGAGAAGCTGTATGGGAGAGTGATGCGAAAGAAGCCGTTTCTGCAAGTACGCACAAACAGAGTCGGCTGAGGTATGCAAAAGCACATTTGAAGAAGCCTATTTCTTTTTGGAAGAAGGTCCTGTGGACTGATGAAACCAAGATTGAGTTGTTTGGTCATACAAAAAGGCGTTATGCATGGTGGCAAAAAAACACAGCATTCCAAGAAAAACACTTGCTACCCACAGTAAAATTTGGTGGAGGTTCCATCATACTTTGGGGCTGTGTGGTCAATGCCGGCACTGGGAATCTTGTTAAAGTTGAGGGACGCATGGATTCCACTCAGTATCAGCAGATTCTTGGCAATAGTGTTCAAGAATCAGTGATAAAGTTGAAGTTACGCAGTGGATGGATCTTTCAGCAAGACAATGATCCAAAACACTGCTCCAAATCTACTCAGGCATTCATGCAGAGGAACAATTACAATGTTCTGGAATGGCCATCCCAGTCCCCAGACCTGAATATCATTGAACATCTGTGGGATCATTTGAAGAGGCTGTCCATGCTCGGCGACCATCAAACTTAACTGAACTGGAATTGTTTTGTAAAGAGGAATGGTCAAAAATACCTTCATCCAGGATCCAGGAACTCATTAAAAGCTACAGGAAGCGACTAGAGGCTGTTATTTTTGCAAAAGGAGGATCTACTAAATATTAATGTCACTTTTCTGGTGAGGTGCCCATACTTATGCACCTGTCAAATTTTGTTTGAATGCAGATTGCACATTTTCTGTTAGTACAATAAACCTCATTTCAAGGCAGAAACATTACTGTATCCAACAGTTATTACATATATCAAACTGAAATAGCTGTTGCAAAAACACCAATTTTTATAAAACATTAAGCTTAAGATTAATAGGGGTGCCCAAACTTTTTCATATGACTGTACTTGGAGAAATATACTGTAAGCCACTGCTGACATCTAGCGGCCAATCACTATAATAACACTTTCAGTCACAAAGCTAACTATTTACAACCCACAATTTTCCATACTGCTCAAAATGGAAAAATATCAGCCTGCAACCTTATTAACTGGCTATATCCTTTAATCTGAAACTAAGTATGCCTAACAACACTTACCCAGATTGGCTGAGACTTCCATGATAACTTTACCATAGCTCCTCTACACCCTGTAAAGCTCAACGCGCAATATGCTTTCCCTTTGACTTACTCTACCAGAGCTGGGCTACCATTACCAGAGTATCCAACAATTCATAACTGTCCCCATGCTTAAATTGCGCACAACCACCTCAGCGAATCCTAACCTCAGGAATCAACCTCCAGCAGCCTTCGGTGACAACATGTCTTCCAGACCATACTCTCCAACTGTTCCTCTTTACCAGATGGGGTTGACTCAGAAACGATTCCAGCGTCCACAATCAGGATATCCGCATCTAAGGCCTTCCTGAGACAATTACAGAACTTCAATCTACTGCTACATCCCTATTTCAAGAACTTCTGCCTGGAATCCCCATTGAACGTCTAGAGATGGATCACATTCATAAAGCTGCATAATACTCTGAGTTATAGTATTTCTTTTTTGTTACTGCTTAATTGTTGGGTGTTTGTTTGTCCTTAATCTTACACTTTGTTCTCTAGAGTTTAAGCTAGAGCCCATCCGAGCCAAGCTCTCCACTCCATAACCCTACTTAACCGTTATGGACCCTGGTACTGGGATTATACTCATTACTCAACCGCTCAACTAAACTGACAATCGTCACTCACATAGTCTAATATACTCTACATATGACATCAGGTTCATTACTTGTTAAGTTAACCCAGCCCAATCTAACCACTTCCAAAATCGCATTATAGTTACTATACATTTGATACATTTGTTCCTTACAAGCCTACATGAGCCTCCAGTGTTACAACACACTGCTGCTTAGCACATTGTGCTCAGCCATCCTTATTACTTGCCACTCCCCTCCTATACCCTTTTGTTTCCTACACTTCACTCATGTCGCTCCTCCCTGCTTAATCGTTCTACCTAACTCATCTTTCAACCCCTTTACTTGTCCTAGAGGACACAAAACAACTTACCGCTCCCAAATTTGGGCTCCCAATACCAATTATAGGCCACAGGTGGGGCCTTTATATATGACCCAAATATCTCCAACACCATGCCATCAACCATCCTGTCACACAATGTGTGGGGCCTTAACTCCTCACACAAAAGTACTAAACCCTTCAGCTACTATAGATCCCTACAAGCAGACGTGATCTGCCTTCAAGATACACACTTCTCATACACATTGTATCCAAAGTTCATGTTCCTCTCTTTTCCATACTGCCAATCCTCCAAATAAAACCAAAAAACCAAAGGAGTAGCCAATTTTTTTTTTTTTTTAAATGTCCTCTTCATCTATAAATTAACAGTAGCTGACAAGAAGGCTGCTATCTAATTGTGACAGGCACCATTTTAGATGAGCTAGTGACCTTTGTTTCCCATTATGCCCCCAACATCCACCAATCTACCTTTTTTCCTATCTACCTTTTTTTCCCAGCTCCACATAGTTTCAGAACACGCTCAAGGTGCTTTGTTGCTTTGCAGCTGTAAGGTGGCCAGGGCTGTAGTCATGGGCAAAGGGCTGTCTTCCCAGACCCTAGCACCTCACAAATAAACAAGTCCACATGTGCTGTGTGTGTAGTGCAGACCACTTATGGTTTGGCAAGAAGCCTCCGCTGTCTCCAGGCTTCCAATCCAGGAACAGCTGCTCATAAATCAGGGGACACCCGCTTCTTATCAACCAGTTCAACTTTCAATTGATGACAAAGCATAATACGTTTCCATGTTCTTCATTTGTTTAGCCTGACCTATCCCTCTGCTTACTCGCTTCTTCAGCCCCCAGGATCTTCCGTTTGGCTCCACAGTATTCTTGAGACCCGCTCTGTCTCCCTCACTCGTTTACCGTCCAGCTTCCACTTGTTGGAAGGGAATAAGGCACTCTTCCTAGTGCCTAGTTCATGCCGTAGACCCCGGGCATTACAGGAATGTCCAAAGAAGGTTGCCATCGTTCTCATACTGCCAGAACAATACGTATTTCTTATTCCTCCAGCCTCCTGGTCTTGAACTCTCACTAATACTTTCTCTATCTGGTCTAATCAGGAAGTGCTCTCCCTTCTTGTATGACCTTTGATGAGTTGGTCCCAAACATTTAGCTGTATCCTAACTGTACACTATTTCCTACTACTAATATGCTCACTACTGCATGTTTCCTTTTCTTAACTAACCTCTTAGCCCTATACTAAACCTTATGTCTTAGATCTAACTCTATACTTTCCCCATTTACTATACACCGTGTGCAGAATTATTAGGCCAATGCGTATTTTGATCACTTTGATACTTTTTATACATGTTGTCCTACTCCAAGCTGCATAGGATTGCGAGCCAACTACCAATTAAGTAAATATGGTGATGTGCATCTCTTTAATGAGGAGGGGTGTTGACTAATGACATCAACACCCTATATAAGGTGTGCTTAATTATTAGGCAACTTCCTTTCCTTTGGCAAAATGGATCTGAAGTGAGATTTGACGGTCTCTGAAAAGTCCAAAGTTGTGAGATGTCTTGCAGAGGGATGCAGCAGTCTTGAAATTTCCAAACTTTTGAAGCGTGATCAATGAACAATCAAGCATTTCATGACAAATAGCCAACAGGTTCGCAAGAAGCGTGTTGGCCAAAAAAGGCGCAAAATAACTGTCCATAAATTGAGAAAAATCTGGATCAATAAAGGGCAGAGAGCTCCACTCCGACTCAGACGCCAGCAAGGTGGAGGTGGGTAACTGGTATGGGCTGGTATCATCAAAGATGAACTTGTGGGACCTTTTCGGGTTGAGGATGGAATGAAGCTCAACTCCCAGACCTACTGCCAGTTTCTGGAAGACAACTTCTTCAAGCAGTGGTACAGGAAGAAGTCAGTATCGTTCAAGAAAAACATGATTTTCATGCAGGACAATGCTCCATCACATGCATCCAACTACTCCATAGCGTGGCTGGCCAGTAAAGGTCTAAAAGAAGAAAAAATAATGACATGGCCCCCTTGTTCACCTGATCTGAACACCATAGAGAACCTATGGTCCATCATAAAATGTGAGATCTACAGGGATGGAAAACAGTACACCTCTCGGAACAGTGTCTGGGAGGCTATGGTGGCTGCTGCACGCAATGTTGATCGAAAACAGATCAAGCAACTGACAGAATCTATGGATGGAAGGCTGTGGAGTATCATCATAAAGAAAGGTGCCTATATTGATCACTAATTTTTGGGGTTTTTGTTTTTACATGTCAGAAATGTTTATTTCTAAATTTTGTGCACTGATATTGGTTTACCTGGTGAAAATAAACAAGTGAGATGGGATTATATTTGGTTTTTATTAAGTTGCCTAATAATTCTGCACAGTAATAGTTACCTGCACAAACAGATATCCTCCTAAGATAGCCAAATCTAAAAAAAAAACACTCCAACTTCCAAAAATATTAAGCTTGGATATTTATGAGTCTTTTCGGTTGATTGAGAACATAGTTGTTGATCAATAATAAAAATAATCCTCTAAAATACAACTTGCCTAATAATTCTGCACACAGTGTACATTACTCACATTGTACATTAGTTACACTAAATTACAATAACCACGTCAAATAGTACCTATACGGTCCTATGGAATTTCACATATTACACCACTCAATAAAATACAATAAAACCACATGTCATAACTCAAATTTTACAAATGTTGTCTTTCAGGAGGGAAGGCACATGACAGTCTCTGTCACACTCTTACACGGTGACTCAAACTGTATACTTAATACTAAGCTTAATAAGTCTACAGACCCCAAACCCCTGCTCCCTCACCAACCCCTCTTTTTACAGATTCAGTCTCCCCTAACAAACATCTTTCCCACTACCAGGGGTAGACTTATGGAGTGAGATGCACCCTTTGGTCAAAGATTACACTTACTCACATATTCGCTCACCCAGTGTTCATACCTAGCAAAACAAATATTTATATTCTTTCCACTCCTTGGTAATATCACGACCTAATCCAGCTGACCTGCTCCTCACTACACCCACATCCTAGCTCATTCAACTGGACTCTGAATGATTCCTTGCTCTCAAAGATTAAGTAACCACCTTGACGATTATTTCTTTTTGAACCATCAGACAGCCTCTTCACCAATTTCTCACTGGGAATCTCATAAAGCAGCACTATGAGGCTTTTGCATCCAAGAAGCTGCTCGCAAGAAAAAAAGAAAGACTTGCTAGAACAACTGATCTTGAGAATAAGGTGTCAGTATAAAGTCCCAGATGAAGAGCTTGCCCTCCCCCTCTACATATTGAGACCTTACACATGTGCGCTCTAAACTCGACCTTTGTCTCTCCAAAAAAAAACAGATCAAGCCCTCCGTTGGTCCCAATAGCGCTTCTATACCATTAACAATGAAAAAATTCCAAGCTTGCCCAATGCCTCAAATGCCTCCCTGTACCACGTACTCCTATATGGCTACATACCAACACAGGCCTTAAGTCCAACCCACAACAGATTACTCGCTTGTTCCAGCTGCAGCTTGAGAAGCTACTGTATATAACAACCGAGATAACACACAAAAAACAGAAGCCTTCCTTAATTCTATTTTCCTCCCAGTCCTCAATTCTACTATGATAGATCTCCTAAATTAGGCCTCTTCCGAAATAGAAATAGCTATCCATCAATTAACCCTTTACGACCTTGGACGTATAGGTACGTCCAAGGTCATCTACCCCGTCAGAGCCGGAGCCCGCATCTTTCCCGGCACATGACAGCTGATTTCATCAGATGTCATGAGCCCCTAAAAGCCACGAATGGGATCGCAATCCACTCTCAGATGCTAACATGTTAGCTGAAATCACTGACAGCGGCATTTAACTCGAGCGCACCGGAAGCACGTCAGAAGACCCCTGTCACATGATCGCAGGGTGCTGATGGGTTGGCATGACAGCCATGGGTCTGCAAAAGACCCCCGTGACTGTCATTGCAGATTTCCTATGAACTCCAGCCAGTGGTCAGCGTTCATAGGAGATGATGGGATCTGCTACACATAGCAGGACTGATGCCCTGCTATGTGTAGCACAAGCAATGGGAAGATCGCAGCTTCAAGTCTCCTAAGACGACTATTGAAGCAAGCAAAAAAAGTTTTAAAAAATATAAAAAATAAAATAAATAAAAGTTCAATTCACCCCCCTTTTACCTCATTCAAAATAAAACATTAATAAAAAATTATAAAACAATAATAAAAAAAAATACACATGGTTGTTATCGCTGCGTTCAGAAATGTCTAATCTATCAAAATATAAAGTAAATTAATCCGATCGGTAAACAGCATAACGAGATAAAAAATCAAAACCCCAGAATTACGATTTTTTTTGGCCGCAGCAACAATTGCAATAAAATGCAATAACAGGCGATCAAAACATTGTATTTACCTCAAAATAGTATCAATAAAAACATCAGCTCGGCACGCAAAAGGTAAACCCTCACCCAGCCCCAGATCCCGAAAAATGGAGACGCTAAAGGTCTCGGAATATGGCAGCATTTTTTTTTTTTTACAAACTTTGGAATCTTTTTTTCACCGCTTAAATAAAAAAGAATCTATACATGTTTGGTATCTGCGTACTCGTGCTTACCTGGAGAATCACAATGGCAGGTCAGTTTTAGCATTTAGTGAACATGGTAAAAAAAAACATTTTCCAGTACACTGTATGGTAAAATCAATGGTGTTAAAAGCACAACTCGCCCGGCAAGCCCTCACTCGGCCATATTGATGAAAAAATAAAACAATTATGGCTCTGGGAAGAAGGGGAGCAAAAAATGCAAAAAAAGGAAAACCGCAAGGTCGTGAAGGGGTTAAAACTCAATTAAAAGCCAGGCCCAGACGGCTTCTCAGTTCTCTACTACAAACCCTGGCAAAAATTATGGAATCACCGGGCTCGAAGGATGTTCATTCCGTTGTTTAAAGTTGTTGAAAAAAAGCAGATCACAGACATGGCACAAAACTAAAGTAATTTCAAATGGCAACTTTAGGGCTTTAAGAAACACTAAAAGAAATCAAGATTAAAAATGTGGTACTCAGTAAGGGTAATTTTTTTCAGACCAAGCAGAGGGAAAAAATTGTGGAATCACTCAATTCTGAGGAAAAAATTATGGAATCACCCTGTAAATTTTCATTTCCAAAACTAACACCTGCATTAAATTAGATTTGCTCGTTAGTCTGCATCTAAAAAGGAGTGATCACACCTTGAAGAGCTGTTGCACCAAGTGGACTGACATGAATCATGGCTCCAACATGAGAGATGTCAATTGAAACAAAGAAGAGGATTATCAAACTCTTAAAAGAAGGTAAATCATCACTCAATGTTGCAAAAGATGTTGGTTGTTCACAGTCAGCTGTGTCTAAAATCTGGACCAAATACAAACAACATGGGAAGGTTGTTAAAGGCAAACATACTGGTAGACTAAGGAAGATATCAAAGCGTCAAGACCGGAAACTTAAAGCAATATGTCTCCAAAACAGGAAATGCACAGCAAAACAAATGAGGAATGAATGGGAGGAAACTGGAGTCAATGTCTGTGACCGAACTGTAAGAAACCGCCTAAAGGAAATGGGATTTACATACAGAAAAGCTAAACATAAGCCATCATTAACACCTAAACAGAAAAAAACAAGGTTACAATGGGCTAAGGAAAAGCAATCGTGGACTGTGGATGACTGGATGAAAGTCATATTCAGTGATGAATTGCGAATTTGCATTGGGCAAGGTGATGATGCTGGAACTTTTGTTTGGTGCCGTTCCAATGAGATTTATAAATATGACTGCATGAAGAGAACATGCAAATTTCCACAGTCATTGATGATATGGGGCTGCATGTCAGGTAAAGGCACTGAGGAGATGGCTGTCATTACATCTTCAATAAATGCCCAAGTTTACATTGATATTTTGGACAGTTTTCTTATCCCATCAATTGAAAGGATGTTTGGCGATGATGACATAATTTTTCAAGATGATAATGCATCCTGCCGTAGAGCAAAAACTGTGAAAGCATTCCCTGAAAGAAGACACATAAGGTTAATGTCATGGCCTGCAAATAGTCCATATCTCAATCCAATTGAAAATCTTTGGTGGAAGTTGAAGAAAATGGTCCATGACAAGGCTCCAACCAGCAAAGCTGATCTGGCAACAGCAATCAGAGAAAGTTGGAGCCAGATTGATGAAGAGTACTGTTTGTCACTCATTAAGTCCATGCCTCAGAGACTGCAAGCTGTTATTAAAGCCAGAGGTGGTGCAACAAAATACTAGTGATGTATTGGAGTGTTCTTTTGTGTGTTTGTTTTTCATGATTCCATAATTTTTTCCTCAGAATTGAGTCATTCCATAATTTTTTCCCTCTGCTTGGTCTAAAAAATTACCCTGAGTACCACATTTTTAATCTTGATTTCGTTTAGTGTTTCTTAAAGCCCTAATGTTGACATTTGAAATGACTTTAGTTTTGTGCCATGTCTGTGATCTGCTTTTTTTCAATAACATTAAACAACTGAATGAACATCCTCCAAGCCCGGTGATTCCATAATTTTTGCCAGGGGTTGTATAAGAAGTACGCTTCTGTTCTCATTCCCCATTTCACTAACTATTTTAACTCCCTGAGGGTCAGACAAAAGCCAGGGGCAGCCTCTCTTGTGTCAGCTATATCAAAGATACCTAAACAAAACTCAGACAACTCATTGTGGTCAAACTATAGACCGATAACTCTGATTAATATAGATCTTTAACTTTTAGCCAAAATCTTGGCTCAGCGCATGAATTCTGGGCTTGGATCCCTCATACAAAAAGAACAGGTTGGCTTTGTACCTCATAGACAACATACGAAGGGTCTCTCATTTCCTGCACCACTGCAAACAATGCAACTTAGGAAGCATGCTATTATCGCTTGACATTAAAAAAAAACTTAGATTCTGTTTCATGGCCATACCTATTTGAAATGGAATTTCTCTGATAAATTTTTGTTATGGATTTACGTTTTATATAGCTATTCCTCATGTCCGCTATAACGGCTTTTCTTCTGTGTTTTTTCCTTTCAAAAGAGGTACTCGCCAAGGGTCTCCTCTATCTCCGCTACTTTTCCTCCTTGCAAATGAGCCACTAGCAATCCACCTCTGCCTCAACCCAAATATTCAAGGCATAGAAATGACATAGATTTCCCACACATTTTTCATGTTTGCTGCTGATATTTTGCTCCTCCTCACTGCCCCACAGATCTCACTTCCTCCCCTGTTCCAATCCCTTCAGAACTTTGAACAAATCTCTGGCCTACAGATTAACCAAACAAAATCATACGCTATGAACACAACTTAAACAAGACTTCCCCTTTCAATGGGCCAAAAACCACTTAGACTACTTAGGTGTGAAATTAACGACTAACTTAGGAGAAGTTGCATTTCTCTTGGTTGGACCATATATACGTGCTCTAAATATGACTTTACTCCCTAAATTACTCTATCTATTTTGAGTATTACCAATCCCGGTCCCATCTCACTACCTCAAAACAACCCAGCACCCACTTAACACCTTTGTCTGGAAGGGTAGTCTCCCCATAGTTAATAGAGCAACTTTATATTGCCACCCCCTGAAAGGAGGTTTGGGTGTTCCCAACCTATCCAAATACTACCAAGCAGCCCAGCTAGCCCACCTGACTTTATATCATGCCAACCTTACCCTCTTTGCCATGCCGCCATTACACCTTAAAACTCCTGACACCTCAGACTCTTCATGAAATAACTAGTCATAATTAGACTTGAAAAATCTCCCCCCTCGAGCCCCTTTTCCCTTCCCTTCATCCTGTTCTCATCCCTGACCCTTTATTTTTGTCCACCCTTATAGCTCCTTTAATTACAAATTTGCATTAATGTTTTTGTTATGTATCATGTTTGCAATATGTTCTAATCCTTAAAAAAAATCTATTGTTTAAAAAAACTAAAATCATTTTAATCTATACTTGTCATGTTGCCAATATGTGGTACTTGTGCCTGATATACCAGGTGCCAAGCAGTACTTTGCAACCAAAGCCAGTGAACCTTTAGTTATCTCCCTAACTGGAATCCTGATTTATGGACAGGTAGAGAAGGATGGAATTTAATCTATTTGAAAGATATGGACATCTTCTTAGACAATGTTTTAACTTAAATGCTTGCATTTTTAGCTGTTAATCATTTTTGCAATAGAGTTCATTAAAATGTTGAATGGTTGACTTTTTACACCCTTAACATATCTATTCGCAGAATAAGTTAATTCATCTGTGAATTTGTTCTATTTGCACAGACTACAAATATTCTCATTAGTGAAGAAGAGGAGAAGAACTCTAGCACCACCTATTGGAGGTAGAAATCCTTAAAGTCAATACTGACCCTTAAATGGGCCTTGCCACATGACTTAGGTTAAGAAGTTAAAGCAGAACTCGCTGGCAGAGATTTGCCGTCCTCCCTCAGTGACTTGATTTCCCTTGCCACTTGAGTGGACTTAGATTTTAAAGAACGGTCTAAGGAAAAAACGCTTGATTCCTGTGTCTCGCATTCGGAAAAGTTTTCAAAACTAGCATCCTTAGAGATCAGCTGGAACAGATTATCTCCAGCTGAAAGATTCCGTCACCTTACTGTCAGACTCTGTGTGTATTGTGGTGAATGGCACCATTATCACACAAATTATTCCAAACTGTAAGCCAAATGGAGAGAACATCAGACCCTTGGCGAGGAGGGAGGTGTCGCCCTAGGATTAACTCCTTCCTCCACTAAAGTTAAATTACTTGTGCTTATGTCTGTTTCCTACAGTTCCTCTGTGCTCACAGGACAAGTTCTTATTGATTCTGGAGCAGCAGAAAATTTTATGGACTTCTCTCTGACCAAAAGGTGGAAAATTCTTTTAGTTTATGTGTAGACGGCTCTGAAGCTAACCTTCGTAAATGGCTCAATACTTCCAGATGGTTGTATCCGATTCCAGACTGTGAAGGTAACTCTCCAGATTGGTGCACTACATGTGGAGGACATTTCTTTTTTAGTTTTGCCACTTTCTGATGCACTAATGCTTTTGAGACTTCTAAGCCTATGGCTACATGCTCAGGTCATTGATTGATCGTCCGACTAGATCATCCAGTAGGGATCATCTTGTTATCATAATTGCTTCAAAATTCTTTCTCAACCACCTTCTCTGAAACTCTGCCCTGCATCCACTGCCCGTAATATTCCTGCCTCCTCACAGGTCTCTGCAAATGTTTTCTCAAAGCATGGAGCCAAAAAGAACCACAGGGAAGACGTGAATGACCTTGAGCGTGTCCTTGCTTCTGCCTCTTTGTTTTCCAACTCTCCATCTGCAGGTCATCTTCTGCCACTCAACAAACTCTTCCACAGTCAAAACAGTTCCTGCTTCTATTTCTGATCCACTCACGGAGTATGGGATCAACCAAGTTCTGGAGTGTGAAATTGTTCAGAAGAGAGATGCTGCTATCCTGCTCAAGAGAAGTCATGACAATTATCCTCTTTCTGTCACAGACTCATCTGGGAGGGGTCCAAAGAGGGGGGGGGTACTGTTACATATCTGTCACTGGTATCCCTTGTCTTCAGATTGTGTTTCAAGGCTCTTGTTTGGGTTTTCCACTTCTTGTGTATACTGTGCTAACCTGCTTCCTTCCTTGCTGACCTCATTGCATCTGTGCTGTTGGTGAATGTACCACGTCCTTGCTCCCCACTTACCATCCTGCCAGCTGCACTGATGCCTGGGACTGTGTACCCACCCAGACCCGGGCTTAGGGGGTCCACTACACAATGTGAGCCTAACACCCTGCAATCAAAACAAGCTCACTGACAGATTCAATGTTCTTCTACTGCCAGCTATGTACTGTGAGATGTACAATCAGTAGAAGACAAATAGTTCAAAACCATATTGCTGGCATGTTTTTAGACAAAATTACATGAATTTAAATAAATGTAAATTTGTCCATATTTTCTCAACCCTTGGGTCTTTAATGTGCTAGTTTTTTTAAGCAAATGAGCTGAAAGACCCCTTCAGTAAGCTTAAGGGAAGTATATTTTAATGGATGTGTCACCCATTTTTTGGGCTGGTGGATAGGTCTGTTTCTGACATATATCTAAAGAATGATTGGTTATTCGATTAAGCTGTGATGGTTGAGCCTTAGGTCAAGATCACATGTTGCAGATTTGTGGTGCAGATTCTGCACAACAAATCCACAGCAACCTAAAGTACAAGTAATTGACTTTCTAAAAATCCTTTCAACATGTTGTGGAACAAAAAATCTGTACAATAATAAAATGGTGCATAGTGTAGATTTTAAATTTACAGCACACTTATTCTTGTGCAGATTTTCATTGCAGATTTCACCCTAATCAATGCTTAACAATGGAGCAAGGTGAAATCTACAACAAAATCCGCAAGTAACACATGCAGATTCTGTGTATGGATTCTTTGCGGAATTAGTCATGGATTTGTGACCAAATCCGCAACAGACATTTACCATAACCTGTGAACATGCCTTTAGTTTTACATATCCATCATGAGTGGGGTTTAATTTCCACTCCATTATGGATATATGCATTAGGCTAAGGCCCCACTATCAGTATTCGGTCAGTATTTTTTCTCAGGAGTGGGAGCCAAAACCAGGAGTGGGTGATAAATACAGAAGTGGTGACGTGTTTCTATTATACCTTTTCCTCTGATTGTTCCCTCCTGGTTTTGGCTCCCACTCCTGAGAAAAAATACTGACCGAATACTGATAGTGGGGCTGTGGCCTTATGCTAAGGATATAAGTGTCATGAGGGGCCCGGATAACACCCATATCCAAATCCTGCTGAAACCCACAGCTTAATGCCTTAGAGGAGTTTTGAGTCCATTGTGAGAAAAGTGCATCAGTTTGTTTTATTATATGTGCTCCCACTGTTAGCCCCTCTCCCCAGCCCCTGAAACCAAATGAGAGGGGTGAAGGGTGAAGGGGAGGCAATGCATTGTCATTGCTGCCATTTTAGTCCTGTATTCAGACCATAACAGAGATAGGACCTAATAGAATACCCCTTAACTTAAAGCAGGAGTGGGCATTTCATTTTCCAGAGGGGCCACATGAGAGACTGTTACTGTTGTGGATGGCCGAACCAATAGGCTGAAATTAATTCAGCTCAATATTAATATTATCATATTAATTATAGTTATGTATGTTAATATTAATTGTATCATCCAATATTGAACAGAATTAAGTATGCTGACATCCCCCTAAATATGGCATGAGCCCATGTGGCACCCCTGAGGGTTCAGTCGCCACAGGGGTACTGCACCTCAGAATGAGGTGTGGTATCTCCTCTCCAAGGTAAGGATGGAGCACCACACAGGACCCCTACCACACACTCAACACTTCACCACTCCAGTTCTGAAGGGGGTCTAAAAGCACCATAGTGCTGCCCCGGTCCTGAATGGAGGAGTTGGGGGGAACCAAAGTTAGGGGGAACCAAGTAGTGAGTGAGGGTGAGGGAGCACTTTACTTTAGCATTTAATAGAATCATATTTAACTGGAGGCCATTTTAATAACCGGGTCTTTAGTCGTGGGTCCTTGGGACGGCAGGTCAGCACAAGGCTGCCGTCGCCTCAGGGTCCGCGGTTCCCAGTCTCAGGCCTCGAGACGGGGGATTGGGGCAGAGTTAAAACCGGCTCTGTCCCCGGTCAGAGTCCAACCAAGAAGGCCCAGGAGGGGAGCAGAGGAGTTAGGCTCCACAGGCGAAAGGATCTCAGGGGGTGCGGACGGAGCGGAGTCGCCAACTGCATACCTTATTCTGGCCCCGCCAGAGAGACCCTGCCGCAAGAGGGGGTACCGGTCCCCGATTATCTGACTTTGCACTTCACGTCTCTGTCAGAAAAGTCCGGAGGCTTATGTGGATCCCTGGGGGATACAGACGGAGCGGAGTCGCCACCTGTATTCCCTAATCTGAGTTCATCCAGAGAGACCCGGCCTTACGCCACGTTCTCACCACCAGTCACCAAGAAGGGCACCCAGTCGGTCCAGGAGCTACACGCTACCCATCAAGGACATCGCAGTACCCGTACGGGACGCAGTGGGGGACACAAGGCGGGAGAAGTTCACCAGGAGGGGAACACTTTAGAGCGGGGGGTCCTGTGAAGCGCTCCTGAATTACCTGGAGTGTGCTGAACCCCACCCTGGCGGCCGCAGCTCGCCGGCTGACAGCAGAGAGAAGCTCTGAGCTGAGAAAGCACCATCGTGAGTAAAGACTTGGATGACTTCAAATACTGCCTCTGTCTGTTCTTTTCTCCGCGGCACTGAACCCACCAACGCTCTATCCTGCATCCCTTCTCCTACGCTGCCCTGAGGCCCCGCTCCACCTGTGGGGAGCCGCACCAACTAAGCTGCCTGATCACCGGCCTCAGAGGACTGTAGCAGCGCTGGTGATCCTCACCAGATACCACGGGTGGCGTCACGAACAATTTCCCCTTTCCCATACACCTTTTCCCCCATTCCATTCCTTCTTGCTTTTAAGAGTGACCCCAGGGTACGGCCCCGGGAGCCGGCCACCGCGGCATCCCCTAAAAACTGACAACAAGGCCTGGGCGCCGAGTCATCCCCATCCCCTGGGCGCGTCACCCACACACAGTCCCCTATATACTGTATGAGCCCCCACATAGCCTCCTACATTCAGTTTGAGCACCCACATAGCCTCCTACATACAGTATGAGCTTCCACATAGCCTTCTACATACAGTTTGAGCCCCAAATATGATCCAATGTACAGTATGAGCCCCCACATAGTCTCCTATATACAGTATGAGCCCCCACATAGCCTCCTTTATACAGTAAGAGCCCCCACATAGCCTCGCTATATACAGCGTGAGCCCTACATAGCCTCTTATATACATCATGTGCACCACATAGCCTTACTACTACAGTATGAACCTCCCACATAGCATCCTATATAAAGTAAAGCCCCCACATAGCCTCCTATAAGAAGTATGAGCCCCCCACATAGCCTCCATCTATACAATATGAGCCCCACATAGCCTCCATATACACAGTGCAAGCCCCAGATAGCCTTCTTATACACAGTGTGAGCCCCATATAGCCAACATATATACAGTACAGTGTGAGCCCAAATAGCATACAAATATCTCATAGACAAAAAAAAATGCATACTCACCTTGCTCCCGTTCCCCCGGCGCTCTGCTCCTGTCACCTGTGACCTGAGTCTCAGCAGCTGCGCGATTAAGTGACGTCTCTGCTGTCTCACATGTTGATTGGTGGAAGATGAAACCATCGGCCCCGTCTTCCACCAATGAATTCACCACTGTCTTGCATCCTGAGGATGCAGATAGCTGTGACAGCAGACATCGGCGGCGGATGGACGGCAGCAGGGGAGGGCATGGCGCGGCCCGTGGAAGACTGTTTCAGCCCTTCGGCTGTCTTGGTCCGCGGGCCGGACTGAAACAACCAGAGGGCAGGATGTGGCCCGTGGGCCGCAGATTGTTTGAATCTGGCTTAAAGGAGTTGTCCACTACTTGGACAACCCCGTCTGATTCCCATGTTTCGCCCTGTTAAAATAAAAAAGCTTATACTCACCTCCCGTGCCGGCGGAATTCATCGACTATGAAGTCCAGTCACCTTACTGTTGTCAGTGCTCGGCACTGAAGCAGCGTTCTCACACTTAGCTCTCCTGGATGCCGGGCTGAGCAGCAGCATTTTCTGTCACAGTTCAACAATGCATCCAGATGTAGCTGAGTTGGGCACGTCGTGGGACACATGGATTATCAGTGGACAGGTGAGGATTTATTTCCTTTTTTATTTTTCTTTGAATATTAATTAATAGGTAAAAGATGGTCGGGGAGTGTTTTCTTCAAATATTGGACTTTGCTCTGGCTCTGTTTTTTTACTTAAACTGACAGGGTTAGTAATGGGGGTGTCTTATAGACATGTTTCTATTACTAACCCCCTGGGCTTGATGTCAGCTGATATCTAATTGATAACTAATGGATGAACCATTTCTGGGGTGGCTGAGGGCTGATGTTATTAGTCTGGGAGTGGGCCAATATCCATGGCCCCTTCCTAGGTTATTAATATCAG
Source organism: Phyllobates terribilis (assembly GCF_046119375.1). Lineage (NCBI taxonomy): Eukaryota > Metazoa > Chordata > Amphibia > Anura > Dendrobatidae > Phyllobates > Phyllobates terribilis. The sequence continues at coordinate 483,914,944 of NW_027362762.1, read as the reverse complement.
CCTGCAGCAGTTTGCCTAGCCTTTGTTGATTGTTTAAAAATAGGTGCGACCCCATGTAATTTTTTTGGGCAGTCACCCCTTGTTAATAACCTGTAAAGTCTAAATAGATAGCTGTGCTGTGAGTTGATATTAATACCTGGGAAGCTCCATGTTTACCCCCTTCCCAGACTATAAATATCAGCCCCCAGCTGTCGGCTTTCCCTCAGCTGATGAAGAAAAATATGGGGGACCCCACGCCATTTTTTTCTTTTATTCTATCTATATATCTATTCTATTCTGATGGTTCACTCTGTACAGTACAGTATTCAGCTGATGAAATGTCGGGTTTTCTATGAGACGGGTGCTTAAAAATCGCAAGGCACACGTATGGTCTGTGTGCCGTGCAATTTTTTTCTTGCACCCATTGACTTTCATTGGTGAGTCTCGGACGTTTTACACGGCCATACGCAGCATGCTGAAAATTTTTCCTCACCCCAATTCAAGGTGAGGAAAAACTCGCAAATGAGCATTGCATAATTGTTGAATAACATTGTAGCGAGTGTAAAGAGAGTTTTTCTCACATTGCACTCACCGAGTTTATATGCAGATGTGAGCGAACCCTAAGTGAGAGAATTTAAAAAGTGTTTTACTACTGTGGGAAATGTGAACCCATGTCATTGTCAGCTTATAGAGGAAGTTATTAAATTGGAAGGACTGGATAAGGATGGAGGCCATAAATAATAAATCAATGACTGGCTATTCTAATCAATAAACAAAAGTGAAAATGACATAACAAAAAAAAACCTATTCTCCAAAAAATGAAGGGTACACTTAAATCACACATCAGATGCATCTCGATAAATTAAAGTTTCAATTCTTTACTGATAAAAATTGTGTAATTCATTGAGAACAAAATTATATATAAGCAGTCAGTGGAAAACACAATTATCACCAATCGAGGGCTGGATTCCAAGCCAATCTGGAAGTCAACGTGAAAATAACTAAAATCACAAGCAGTTCCAATTTGTGTGATTTCATCACGGCAACTCATAAAGTGGCTCATTAGTGTGTTTGGCTCCCACATGCCTGTATGTACTGCTGACAATGCTCATGATGAAGACCTGGATCCGGACATCCTTGAACTCTTGAACAATCTGTGGCACTACTTGGATGCAATAGATACACTGATATACAGTATAATGTTCTAAAGGCATAGCTCCCAACTGTCTCGTATTCAGCGGGACTGTCCCATCACGGCACAGCTGTTCTCCCGGCTTATACTTATGTGGCGCCCCTGCGGGTCCAGTCGCCACAGAGGTACTGCATCTCAGCCAGAGGTGTGGTACTCCACTCTAGGGTAAGGAGGGAGCACTACCCGGGACCCACACACCCACATCCAACACCACATCACTCCAGTAGGGAAGGGCGAGATTGCTCCTGAGGGAGAGCACAGTCCCTGTCCCTGTCTGGAGGAGGGAACTAGGTAGAGGAGGTGGGTGGAGGAAGTAGTTTAGGGGAGCACACAAGGAAGGACTGAAGGTAAAGGGGACCACGTAGAGTGACAGTTAGTGACGTGGGTCACATGACAGACAGTATAAAAAGACAGGTAGAAACATCTAGAAGAGCCCAATGAGTGAGGATGTTGAGGAGTAGAGTCCAGACAGAGTGAGGGCCAGTCAGAGGGGTCCAGTAGGAGAGAGAACGAGAGGAGCGAGGGAGTCAGAGAAGGGCTCCAGAGACAGAGAAGGGATCCTAGGGGCTCGGTAAGTGCGGAGTCCACCCGTTCGCCTGAACTCACACCGACCGTAGTCGGGAGAAGGGATCAGGTCACAGTAGGGGACCGGCCCCAGACTAGTGGGGGGGACTGCAAGACTCAGCTAGCAAACCGGAGACTGCGGTATCTCTAAGTGCTGTAGCCAAAACCACACACATTCACTGAAAAGGTTACCATATAGGACCAAGGGGACAGAGAGGACGTCGCCCAACAAGGCCCGTGGCCACTGGCTCGGACACTGTGTGTGAGGTGCAGGGCAGGTGGGTGAGAGCCAGCGCAGAGAGAGACGACCCAGGAAAGGTACACAAGAAGGGGGTCCCGATCAAGTGCACCCAAGTTATCTGAGAGTTGGCTGAATCACTTCCCTGGAGGACACAGGACTCGGTGGGCTGTTATAACCTGCTGGCAGTTGTAACCTGGAACATCATAAGAACTGTGAGTAAAAACTTGAAGACTACACGCCGCTGTGTCCTTGACTTAATTGCTGTGTCATCTGCCTTGCACTACACCAACAACAAAGCAACCTCTTTAACTGCCCTGGGGACTAGCTCTTCCCGTGGAGAGCTGAACTATCTTTGCTGCGTCACCAACGGCCCCAGTGGATCTGAACAGCAGCGGCGGCCACCTATAGCCGCATACCACGGGTGGTGTCATGAAACTTTATCCCCCTCTAGTATTGACCGCCCGGGGCCACCGACCGGGTCACGCCACCGTGACTATCCCTAAAGAACCGACCGGCCCGGCGTCGAGTACTCCACTGCCCCAGGGAGCGCGTCACTTACCTCTCCAACATTTTCATCGCTCCGCAGCTCCTCCTTCTCGGGGATGGGGCCGCTCATCTCTTCTCAGTGCATAAATTAAATTATGTATTCAAACTCACATCAGAGTGTGAATGTTCACAGGCACATTTCCACAATAGAATATCATTCGATGCGGTAAATCCACATGGTTCAATGAACACATGCAGATTTACCTGCGTGATTAGAACGCAGCGTTTTGGACACAACTACAATACGATACGTCCAAAGCGCTGCTGTTCCTGATCATGGGAACGTAGCCTAAAAGTAGTAAAAATAATAAGCAATTACAATTTTATTTTTATTTTGAACCCACAACCTTCACATTACAGTGAGATGGAGCCCTATTGTGCTGAGCGACAAGCTCTAGTGATGTAATGAGGAGAATTTGGTTTACTTACATTTATAGTGCAGTATCTGACTATAGGCTGATTGTAGTGATAGAAATACACTGCTGTGTACAATATATGTATTTTTATTTTACAGGGAGAATAAAAGATTTTTTCATCTTATAAAATTACTAAAAAAATAATAATGAAAAACACTTGATAATGAAAAAAAATTGTAATTTTTAATACGCTTAATATTAAATAATGAACAACACAAAACAGCAAATAACTCGGACATATTTGGTGTCGCTGTAATCATAATGACCCGCACGGCACCATGATCAGATTATTTATGAGGATCAGTAATTGAGGTAAAAAAATGGCGTAATTTATATTTTTCTCCATTAAACCCATAAAAAATTTTTTAAAAAACTGTAACGCTGAGGCCGTGTTCACAACTAGCGTAAATGCTATGTTCTTTCTGCTGCTTTTTTTTTCTGCAGGTGTCTGCACCACACAATAAAGTAACAATTTTCTCTGATTATTGCGTGTTTGCTGCATTTCTTTTATGCGTTTTCCCCTTTATTTGATGCAATTTTGGTGCAGATATAAAGCAGAGTTTTTAACGCTTTTTTAATAGTACAGAAAAGCTTTTATTCTGCGCTTAAAAATGCAACGGCGTTTTTTCTTCATGACTTTTTTTCAGAAGAAACCTATAGAGAAAAAATGCACCAAAACCGCAGAGTTCAGCAGCGTCTTCAGACCACAGAGAGCGGAGATTTCATGGAATCACGTCCACTTTGCTTGTAAATTTAGACTGTGTTCACATATAACGTATATGCTGCATATTTTCTGCTGCTTTTTTTGCACAAAAATTCTGCTGTGTTTAACTGTCCAAGCAAAGTGGATGTGATTTCATGAAAACTGTGCCACTAGTAACAATTCAACAAATAGCATTTTACATTATTTAGAAGTTAGTATTTATCTATATGCTTGTCTCTACACCAGGCGCTCTTCCTTTCTCTTTTCTTTCCTTGCCTTTCCCATTCCTTTTCTTCGACTCCTAAATGTTTTATATATAAGGTATCTTATATGTGTATCGTAACCCCTTTCTCTTGCCTATCCTGTACATACCAACCTTTTTCATTTTCCTTCTATCCCTTTATTTTTTTCTTTTTCCTTTTTTCCCATTTTCCTTAATAAACCATATTTTTCTTCCCCTTCTCATCCTTAACCCTTTCCACCCTTTATTTTGCCTATATCTTTCATACCTTTAAATTTTACTTTTCTGCTTTTATTTTTCTTTTATATTACTGTATATTTATAACATGTCTCCCCCCTTTTTCTTTTTCCTATTTATGTAAAAAATCCTTAATAAAAACTACTTTAACAAAAAAGGTGCACACTGGGCTCCCAAAGATGCTGCTGATCTTTGCAGTTTTGGTGCTGTTTTTTCTTTAGATGCTTCTATGTGGAGCCTACAAAAACACAGATAACTTTATTAAGTGCAGAATCAAAGATTTTCTGTACAATAAAAAGCACATTAAAAACGCAGCTTCACATCTGCACCAGAAACGCATCAAGTAAGGGGGAGAAGATTGTTATTGTTTAGTTTGGTGCGGATCCTGCAAAAAACAAAAAAACACAATATTTCTGCAATGTGTGAACTCGGCCTTACAGACACAAAAAAGCAAGATATAATATTATGTATAAGCTTTAAATGAGCACTCTGCCTCTATGTCACAGGCGGTTTAAATTGCAGCAGGATCTTATTATACCACACACAAGCAGACATAGTCACTTAGAGAGAAGTTCACATTGGTAGGGTCCTGGTATTTTTGAGAGTCGCCTTACCGTGGCCACCAGGGACACATGAATTGGCCAATTTATGCGCTAAGCTTTCTCATTTATTTCTATTTTCTAGAGTAGTAATGCAATTCCAATTTCATATACTTCATGTCCGCATACTTAATGTTGCACAGTGCTACTTTATTTGTTAGTTGCATATGGAGATGGCTGCTCCTAGTAAGCACCTGTTCACACCTATTTCTTGTTTTGGAAGTGAGGCGCCCCCTGGGCCGTGGGGTACTCGGTGCCGGCCCGGTCGTTGCTAGGGGAGATGTCACAGTGGGGGTGACCCGGTCCGTGACCCAGGGCGGTCATTAAAAGAGGAATATTTACAGGGGATTATAGTTTTTATGTACAAAGTTCATGATGCCACCTGTGGAATGTGGCTAAAGGGAGCCGCCGCTGTGGAGCAGTCCTCTGGAGCTGATATTAATGCAGCAAAGCTGGAGTGGCTCTCCACAGGTAGAGCTTAGCTCCAGGGCAGTGTAGATGTTATAGGTTGTGCTGGGCGTTGTAGTGCAGGGGGTGATGGCGCAGATATTAATCACAGAGACAGTTGGGTGCAGTCTTCTGAGTTTACTCACAGTTATTAAGTTCTTCAGGTTACAGGTTCCGGACTACAACCTCCCACGTCGTGCTCTCGGGGTAGGCCCGCCTCCCGAGCAGAGCTCCTGCCTCTGCTCCTTTCACTTCTCCTCCTCTGACTGGCTTGTCTTTCTAAGATGGCTCCCTCTTTCATACAGCTTATGAAGTGCTCCCCTGTTCTACGTCCTCCACCCACACCCACTACATGGTTCCCCTCCACTCCAGCCAGGGATCAGGGACTGTGCTCTCCCTTAGGAGCAATCTCGCCCTGCCCTACTGAAGTAGACGTGTTGGATGCAGGTGTTAGTGTGGCACCCTGCTACAACAGGTACAACAGGACCCAAAAGGGTGCATGGACGGACTTCTCCACAAGAGGCCCTCATTACATACAAACACCTCCACCCTTCTACCTGATACCACCAGAGGGAGCCCTGTTAGGGATATATATATGGAGGGTGGAGCTAGGCAATTCACTTTAGAGTTAGTCTCTCAGTCTGAGAGAGAGCGTGCTGACGCTGAGAGCAGCGAAGACGCAGCACGTCTGCTGCAATATTGAGGGCCCCGAGTGTGGCCGGATGCAAAGAGGAGAGGAGAGAAGAGTTAAGGGGGCAGAGGAGCATCATAGGCTCACCCCGAGTATACAAACTGGACACCGGGTCCGCGCCTACAGGGTCCTTTATACCCAGTAGGGATCACCGGCATACCAGGAGGACTACAAGTCGCTGGCCGACCTGAAGCTAAACCCATTAAAGGACCAGGAACCATGAAGACCTCGGCGCCCAGGGATAGTGGTTGCCAGCGGAAGGTCCTACTACCAAGCGACAGGTGAAGAAAGCAACACGACACAGAAGCTAGGCCCAGTTGCAGGCTAGCCAGGAGCTTAGAGAGAGGAAGACACGGACCAGGAGGCCCTATACCCGCTCACTGGGGAGAAGTCCTGAAGTGCACCCTTCCTACCGAGTACCCTGGACCGTACCTGACATCCGCACCAGTAAAGGTATTGAAGCGAATCCCCTGTCTCTGTCAGTTACTCCTGCTGTGCCATCCCGACTGCACTACAAGCCCCAGCATCACCACCCACCATCAAACTCCACACTGCCCTGAGGCCCACTCCACCTGTGGAGAGCTGTTCCATCCTAGCTGCCCTATCAACTGCCTCAGAGGTCTGCAGCAGCGCTGGTACAAATTACCAGAAACCACAGGTGGCGTCACGATCAAACTACAAATCCCATATAAACTATCCCCTTTTTGTTGACCGCCCTGGGCCACGGACCGGGCCAGCCACTGTGACATATTCCCCCCCCCCATCATCCATAGGCCCGGACACCGAGTACCCCACTGCCCTGGGTGCGCGTCATTAGGGTCCTGGGCAGTACTCTATCCTTACCTGAGAGTGGGATACCACACCTCTCGGTGAGATGCAGTACCTCTGTGGCGACTGAACCCGCAGGGGCGCTACATACCCCCTTGGTAAAACACAGCACGGCCGCAGGCTGGAACAGAGTAAAAAACAGGGTATGTTACAGACATGCAAATTTTTAGAATGCATTCACATATAAGATCATAAACAAAACTTTTCTTCCCTTTATGGGAGGCACTTTTCCTTGAACGTTACTGGTTACGTATTTATCACAACATTATAAGAATTTTTAAAGAACATTTTTCTTCACATATAAAACATTTTTCATATAAAACATTTTTCAACAGGTTACAGCACGATCTGCAACCAGATGTCCATTTTCTTTATCAAGGTGCAAACTAGCAAACATGAGCTTAAGGGACCCGTCCGAAAACCCTCAACGTAGGCCCTGGGCGTGGCTGCAGGGCATAGGTGATCCAGGTGTTGGACCACGTCTTCGGCCACACCAAACGGGTTTTTGTTCTGAGGTAATTATTTGTTACTAGAGATGAGCGTTGTTCTACTCGAACTGTTCGCCAATCTCAAATTCGAGCTGTTTTGGGCGGTGTTCGAGCCGTTCGGCGAACACGAACAATTTGAGAAAAATTCGGCTGTTCGAGGTTATGTTCGATAACTGTTCGTGCACCAAAATCATAACTGGATTTTTTCTCAGTAATGATGAAAATTAATGTTAATACGCAGTTTGAGTGTACAGCGGGGTGGGGGGAGGGGCAGGGGATGGATCTCTGCAGGAACAATGAAGATCTCCATTTTTTTTTCTCTTTCCCGCATTTACAGTGGGGAGGTGCAATCTGTCAGCCTATCAGCAGCGCACACACGGAGCGAAGTGCTTTTTTTCACACAAGCAAGGGCATGTGTCATTGGCAGTGTATGTCACATGTCCTTGCCCTATAAGACCAAGCCATTTTCCCCGTCGCCACCATTTTCTCACTGCTGCAGCTGCATGTTAGACGGCACCGCTGTTGCTGTGTGCGCTATACCTTGTTAATTTCAAGCCAATTTTCGCACAAATCTACAGATAGCTTGGGAGTAGGGAATAGTTGTGATTGCAGTCCTTTTAAGGACTAGGTTACAGCATTTCCTACGACTTTTATCAGGCAGGTCTGTGCTCTTAAATAGATAGGTTGTGGGAGTAAAGACTAATTGTAATTGGAGTCCTTTTCAGGACTAGGTTACATCAGTTCCTATCAGTTTTTGCCAGGCAGGTCTGTGCCAGTGCTGTGCAAGTTTTTTTCACAGCATTTGGCTGAATCTAGCAAAGCTAATCCTTTTTGGCCTATTGCAGAGTGTGTTAGTCAGTGGAGTAGCCTATCTGTGTTGCAAGATATACCACCTGTGTATAGAATACCAATTTTTTACTGCACCTAGTGAAGTAAAATCTTTTGGGCATAGCATCATTCTATTAGTCCATCTATACTGACCTCCATCAGGTTGCAAACTGAATCTAATTTTTTTCTGCATCTAGCTCTGAAAAAATATTTGGCCTTCTAGCAGTGTGTCGGACTTTCTCTATTAGTCCATCTATACTGACCTCCATCAGGTTGCAAATTCAAAATAATTTTTATCTGCATCTACAGTACCTCTGAAAAAATATTTGGGCTTCTAGCTGTGTGTGGGACTTGTTGTATTAGTCCATCTATACTGACCTCCATCAGGTTGCAAACTGAATATATTTTTTTCTGCATCTACCTCTGAAAAAATATTGGGCTTCTAGCTGTGTGTGGGTCTTGTTCTATTAATCCATCTATACAGACCTCCATCAGGTTGCAAACTGAATATAATTTTTTTCTGCATCTAGCTCTGAAAAAATATTTGGCCTTCTAGTAGTGTGTGGGACTTTCTCGGTTAGTCCATCTATACTGACCTCCATCAGGTTGCAAACTGAATATATTTTTTTCTGCATCTACCTCTGAAAAAATATTGGGCTTCTAGCTGTGTGTGGGTCTTGTTCTATTAATCCATCTATACTGACCTCCATCAGGTTGCAAACTGAATATAATTTTTTTCTGCATCTAGCTCTGAAAAAATATTTGGCCTTCTAGTAGTGTGTCGGACTTTCTCTATTAGTCCATCTATACAGACCTCCATCAGGTTGCAAACTGAATATATTTTTTTCTGCATCTACCTCTGAAAAAATATTGGGCTTCTAGCTGTGTGTGGGACTTGTTGTATTAGTCCATCTATACTGACCTCCATCAGGTTGCAAACTGAATATATTTTTTTCTGCATCTACCTCTGAAAAAATATTGGGCTTCTAGCTGTGTGTGGGTCTTGTTCTATTAATCCATCTATACAGACCTCCATCAGGTTGCAAACTGAATCTAATTTTTTTCTGCATCTAGCTCTGAAAAAATATTAGGCTTCTAGCTGTGTGTGGGACTTGTTGTATTAGTCCATCTATACTGACCTCCATCAGGTTGCAAATTGAATATAATTTTTTTCTGCATCTAACCCAGCCAATAGTTTTGGCCTAATACCACAGTTTGGCCACTCAGCTCTGCTCAGTTACCATCCATTGTTTTTTTGTGCAAACAACTCCAGAGTTGTGAATTAGTTAACCACCAAAATGAGTGGAAAAAGGCCTGCTGCTGGTGGAAAGGGGAATAGGCATGTTGGGAAGGGGAAAAAAGGTTGTGTCCGTGGGGTAGGTGTTAAAGCAACAGTAACATCTGCAGAAGAAAGACCATCTTCCAGCCAAACTAAAATGTCTACTTCTTTTAGCGGACAATGTGATAAGATCCCTTTCTTACGGCCACGCCAATCGCTACAAATTCCAGGGCGCATGGTAGCAGCCAAACTAGTGAGGAAGGTGCAGGAGCCCAGGAAGAAGTGGAGGACGAACTGATGGAAGACTCATCAGATGAGGGAGACCTTGATCACATTTCTGTTGTGCGAGGTTGGGGGGAGAGGACAGAGGAAGGAAGCATGATTGTTACCTCGCCACCAACACAACAGGGACTTGGTGCTCCTGGATGCGCAACACACATGAGTGCCTTCTTGCTGTACTACCTGCAACATGACCCTCGAATTGTGAGAATTAGAAATAATCCTGACTACTGGGTTGCCACACTGTTAGATCCCCGGTACAAAAGTAAATTTGCAGAAATTATTCCTGCCATAGAAAGGGATGCACGCATGCAGGAGTATCAGCAGAGACAATTGCAGAATCTTACATGTGCTTTTCCACAAAATACCAGTGGTGCACGTAGTGAATCTCACAGTTCCAACTTGCCAACCGTGGGACCGTCAAGTGTTCAGCACTCAAACCGTAACAGAACCACAGTATCTGCTGGTAACATCAATTTTGCGGAATCATTTCACCACTTTTTTAGCCCATCCTTTGCAAGGCCACAGGAGACAAGAAGTCTGACACATAGTCAACGCCTAGAGACGATGGTACAGGAGTATCTCCAAGTAAACATTGAAGCCACGACTGTGTCACTGGACCCTTGCTCTTTTTGGGCTTCCAATCTGGATAAATGGCCGGAGCTAGCCACTTACGCCTTGGAGATCTTATCATGCCCCGCAGCCAGCGTTCTGTCTGAACGTGTGTTCAGCGCTGCTGGTTGTGTGCTGACAGATAAGCGCACGCGGCTCTCCACTGATAATGTAGACAGACTCACGTTCATAAAGATGAACAAATCATGGATCCGAAACGACTTTTCTACCCCTGTGTCATCCTGGGGAGAGTAAAAGCTTGATGATTGGTTAAAATCACCCTACCAACGGTTTTAAGCTTTCAAATTACTAATCATGTTTATCTGTATCTTGACTGGAAAATAATTTGGGCTTTGTAGCAGTGTGCAGCACTGATCCTATTAGGCCATCTATAATAAGCTCCACCAGATTTAAAATTAAAAATAATTTTTAGCTGCATCTAGCCCGGAAAATAATTTTGGGGCTCCGAGATGCGCAAGACACATAAGTGCCTTCTTGCTGCACTACCTGCAGCATGACCCTCATATTGTCAGAATTCGAAGTAATCATGACTACTGGGTTGCCACACTCTTAGATCCCCCAAACTTTTCGATCAACCTTTTCATTTTAATAAAGACCAAAAAAATGGTCATTTTTGAAATTATAAGCATTAGCAGGTTGTTAGAAACTGAAATCAAACAGTTTTCAACTCAAAACTTTATTGTAGGTGATGTTACATTTTCACATAGGACCCCTTGTTCGAAAGGAGCTTCTGAACTCTCTCGTCCATTGAATTTGTCAGGTTTTGGATGGTTTCTGCTTCAATTGTTTTGCATGAGGACAGAATACCCTCCCAGAGCTGTTGCTTAGATGTGAACTGCCTCCCGCCATCATAGACACTCCTTTTAATGATGCTCCAAAGGTTCTGAATGGGGTAGAGGTCAGGGGAGCATGGGGGTCACACCATAAGTTTGTCCCCTTTTATGCCCATATCAGCCAGAGATGCAGATGTTTTATGTGCAGCATGAGATGGTGCATTATCATGCAGAAAAATGATCTTGCTGTGAAATACACGGTTCTTCTTCTTGAACCATGGCAGGAAGTGCTGTTTGAGAAAATCCACATACATTATGGAGTTCATCTTTAGCGCCTTCAGGGATCCTAAAGGGGCCGACAATCTCTCTCCCCATGATTCCAGCCCAAAACATTACTCCACCTCCTCCTTGTTGGCGCTGTAGCCGTGTTTGCGTGGGGTGTCCATCAACCAGCCATCCTCCACTCCATCCATCTGGACCATCGAGCGCTGCACGGCACTCATCCGTGAACAAAACAGTTTTGAAATCAGTCTTCATGTAATGTTTGGCCCACTGGAGCCGTTTCTGCTTGTGTGAAGTGGATAGAGGAGGTCGACAGGATGGCGTATGCACAGCTGCAAACCTCTGAAGGACCCTGCATCTTGTTGTTCGGGGGACGTTGGAGGCACCAGCAGCTTCAAAAACTTGTCTGCTGCTATGACAAGGCTTTCTTGACGCTGCTCTTTTAACCTGACGTAATTGCCTGTAGACCAGACAATGTGAACTGAGGTCTAAGATGGCAGACATACAAGAAACAGAGGCATGTTCACACTAGCAAAAAAGAAAAAAAAAAGAAGCAAGACAAAAATATATCTCATACCCTACCATAATTATATATAAATGTAAAGCAAAGTTGCATAATAAATATAGGGTACTTAGTGAACTATTTTTGATCAAAAAAAGTATACAAGCCGTCCCACCAGCAGCAAGGTGACCCTAAATTGGGACGGTACCTATACTGCCTATATTAAAAACCTTACTGTATATCAAAGTTGAAGTAATGCATATAAAAGGGTAGACAAATAGGACCGGGTCCCAACTCCAGACCACCTAGGCCCGTGGTAAGCTACATATATACCAATCAGCTCAACAAAGGGCATGCCACACCCTTAAATTGCACAGAATGCAAACAAGTCAAAAAACCAGACAATGTGAACTGAGGTCTAAGATGGCAGACATACAAGAAACAGAGGCATGTTCACACTAGCAAAAAAGAAAAAAAGAAGCAAGACAAAAATATATCTCATACCCTACCATAATTATATATAAATGTAAAGCAAAGTTGCATAATAAATATAGGGTACTTAGTGAACTATTTTTGATCAAAAAAAGTATACAAGCCGTCCCACCAGCGGCAAGGTGACCCTAAATTGGGACGGTACCTATACTGCCTATATTAAAAACCTTACTGTATATCAAAGTTGAAGTAATGCATATAAAAGGGTAGACAAATAGGACCGGGTCCCAACTCCAGACCACCTAGGCCCGTGGTAAGCTACATATATACCAATCAGCTCAACAAAGGGCATGCCACACCCTTAAATTGCACAGAATGCAAACAAGTCAAAAAACCAGACAATGTGAACTGAGGTCTAAGATGGCAGACATACAAGAAACAGAGGCATGTTCACACTAGCAAAAAAGAAAAAAAGAAGCAAGACAAAAATATATCTCATACCCTACCATAATTATATATAAATGTAAAGCAAAGTTGCATAATAAATATAGGGTACTTAGTGAACTATTTTTGATCAAAAAAAGTATACAAGCCGTCCCACCAGCGGCAAGGTGACCCTAAATTGGGACGGTACCTATACTGCCTATATTAAAAACCTTACTGTATATCAAAGTTGAAGTAATGCATATAAAAGGGTAGACAAATAGGACCGGGTCCCAACTCCAGACCACCTAGGCCCGTGGTAAGCTACATATATACCAATCAGCTCAACAAAGGGCATGCCACACCCTTAAATTGCACAGAATGCAAACAAGTCAAAAAACCAGAGAATGTGAACTGAGGTCTAAGATGGCAGACATACAAGAAACAGAGGCATGTTCACACTAGCAAAAAAGAAAAAAAGAAGCAAGACAAAAATATATCTCATACCCTACCATAATTATATATAAATGTAAAGCAAAGTTGCATAATAAATATAGGGTACTTAGTGAACTATTTTTGATCAAAAAAAGTATACAAGCCGTCCCACCAGCGGCAAGGTGACCCTAAATTGGGACGGTACCTATACTGCCTATATTAAAAACCTTACTGTATATCAAAGTTGAAGTAATGCATATAAAAGGGTAGACAAATAGGACCGGGTCCCAACTCCAGACCACCTAGGCCCGTGGTAAGCTACATATATACCAATCAGCTCAACAAAGGGCATGCCACACCCTTAAATTGCACAGAATGCAAACAAGTCAAAGACAATGTGAACTGAGGTCTAAGATGGCAGACATACAAGAAACAGAGGCATGTTCACACTAGCAAAAAAGAAAAAAAGAAGCAAGACAAAAATATATCTCATACCCTACCATAATTATATATAAATGTAAAGCAAAGTTGCATAATAAATATAGGGTACTTAGTGAACTATTTTTGATCAAAAAAAGTATACAAGCCGTCCCACCAGCGGCAAGGTGACCCTAAATTGGGACGGTACCTATACTGCCTATATTAAAAACCTTACTGTATATCAAAGTTCCAGGCAATGTGAACTGAGGTCTAAGATGGTAGACATGCAAGAAATAGGAGCATGTTCACACTAGCAAAAAAGAAACAAAACCTACAAAAGACAAAAATATATCTCATACCCTACCATCATTATATATAAATGTAAAGCAAAGTTGCATAATAAATATAGGGTACTTAGTGAACTATTTTTGATCAAAAAAAGTATACAAGCCGTCCCACCAGCGGCAAGGTGACCCTAAATTGGGACGGTACCTATACTGCCTATATTAAAAACCTTACTGTATATCAAAGTTGAAGCAATGCATATAAAAGGGTAGACAAATAGGACCGGGTCCCAACTCCAGACCACCCAGGCCCGTGGTAAGCTACATATATACCAGTCAGCTCAACAAAGGGGATGCCACACCCTTAAATTGCACAGAATGCAAACAAGACAAAAAAACCAGGCAATGTGAACTGAGGTCTAAGATGGTAGACATGCAAGAAATAGGAGCATGTTCACACTAGCAAAAAAGAAACAAAACCTACAAAAGACAAAAATATATCTCATACCCTACCATCATTATATATAAATGTAAAGCAAAGTTGCATAATAAATATAGGGTACTTAGTGAACTATTTTTGATCAAAAAAAGTATACAAGCCGTCCCACCAGCGGCAAGGTGACCCTAAATTGGGACGGTACCTATACTGCCTATATTAAAAACCTTACTGTATATCAAAGTTGAAGCAATGCATATAAAAGGGTAGACAAATAGGACCGGGTCCCAACTCCAGACCACCCAGGCCCGTGGTAAGCTACATATATACCAGTCAGCTCAACAAAGGGGATGCCACACCCTTAAATTGCACAGAATGCAAACAAGACAAAAAAACAGGCAATGTGAACTGAGGTCTAAGATGGTAGACATGCAAGAAATAGGAGCATGTTCACACTAGCAAAAAAGAAACAAAACCTACAAAAGACAAAAATATATCTCATACCCTACCATCATTATATATAAATGTAAAGCAAAGTTGCATAATAAATATAGGGTACTTAGTGAACTATTTTTGATCAAAAAAAGTATACAAGCCGTCCCACCAGCGGCAAGGTGACCCTAAATTGGGACGGTACCTATACTGCCTATATTAAAAACCTTACTGTATATCAAAGTTGAAGCAATGCATATAAAAGGGTAGACAAATAGGACCGGGTCCCAACTCCAGACCACCCAGGCCCGTGGTAAGCTACATATATACCAGTCAGCTCAACAAAGGGGATGCCACACCCTTAAATTGCACAGAATGCAAACAAGACAAAAAACCAGGCAATGTGAACTGAGGTCTAAGATGGTAGACATGCAAGAAATAGGAGCATGTTCACACTAGCAAAAAAGAAACAAAACCTACAAAAGACAAAAATATATCTCATACCCTACCATCATTATATATAAATGTAAAGCAAAGTTGCATAATAAATATAGGGTACTTAGTGAACTATTTTTGATCAAAAAAAGTATACAAGCCGTCCCACCAGCGGCAAGGTGACCCTAAATTGGGACGGTACCTATACTGCCTATATTAAAAACCTTACTGTATATCAAAGTTGAAGCAATGCATATAAAAGGGTAGACAAATAGGACCGGGTCCCAACTCCAGACCACCCAGGCCCGTGGTAAGCTACATATATACCAGTCAGCTCAACAAAGGGGATGCCACACCCTTAAATTGCACAGAATGCAAACAAGACAAAAAAACAGGCAATGTGAACTGAGGTCTAAGATGGTAGACATGCAAGAAATAGGAGCATGTTCACACTAGCAAAAAAGAAACAAAACCTACAAAAGACAAAAATATATCTCATACCCTACCATCATTATATATAAATGTAAAGCAAAGTTGCATAATAAATATAGGGTACTTAGTGAACTATTTTTGATCAAAAAAAGTATACAAGCCGTCCCACCAGCGGCAAGGTGACCCTAAATTGGGACGGTACCTATACTGCCTATATTAAAAACCTTACTGTATATCAAAGTTGAAGCAATGCATATAAAAGGGTAGACAAATAGGACCGGGTCCCAACTCCAGACCACCCAGGCCCGTGGTAAGCTACATATATACCAGTCAGCTCAACAAAGGGGATGCCACACCCTTAAATTGCACAGAATGCAAACAAGACAAAAAACCAGGCAATGTGAACTGAGGTCTAAGATGGTAGACATGCAAGAAATAGGAGCATGTTCACACTAGCAAAAAAGAAACAAAACCTACAAAAGACAAAAATATATCTCATACCCTACCATCATTATATATAAATGTAAAGCAAAGTTGCATAATAAATATAGGGTACTTAGTGAACTATTTTTGATCAAAAAAAGTATACAAGCCGTCCCACCAGTGGCAAGGTGACCCTAAATTGGGACGGTACCTATACTGCCTATATTAAAAACCTTACTGTATATCAAAGTTGAAGCAATGCATATAAAAGGGTAGACAAATAGGACCGGGTCCCAACTCCAGACCACCCAGGCCCGTGGTAAGCTACATATATACCAGTCAGCTCAACAAAGGGGATGCCACACCCTTAAATTGCACAGAATGCAAACAAGACAAAAAAACAGGCAATGTGAACTGAGGTCTAAGATGGTAGACATGCAAGAAATAGGAGCATGTTCACACTAGCAAAAAAGAAACAAAACCTACAAAAGACAAAAATATATCTCATACCCTACCATCATTATATATAAATGTAAAGCAAAGTTGCATAATAAATATAGGGTACTTAGTGAACTATTTTTGATCAAAAAAAGTATACAAGCCGTCCCACCAGCGGCAAGGTGACCCTAAATTGGGACGGTACCTATACTGCCTATATTAAAAACCTTACTGTATATCAAAGTTGAAGCAATGCATATAAAAGGGTAGACAAATAGGACCGGGTCCCAACTCCAGACCACCCAGGCCCGTGGTAAGCTACATATATACCAGTCAGCTCAACAAAGGGGATGCCACACCCTTAAATTGCACAGAATGCAAACAAGACAAAAAACCAGGCAATGTGAACTGAGGTCTAAGATGGTAGACATGCAAGAAATAGGAGCATGTTCACACTAGCAAAAAAGAAACAAAACCTACAAAAGACAAAAATATATCTCATACCCTACCATCATTATATATAAATGTAAAGCAAAGTTGCATAATAAATATAGGGTACTTAGTGAACTATTTTTGATCAAAAAAAGTATACAAGCCGTCCCACCAGCGGCAAGGTGACCCTAAATTGGGACGGTACCTATACTGCCTATATTAAAAACCTTACTGTATATCAAAGTTGAAGTAATGCATATAAAAGGGTAGACAAATAGGACCGGGTCCCAACTCCAGACCACCTAGGCCCGTGGTAAGCTACATATATACCAATCAGCTCAACAAAGGGCATGCCACACCCTTAAATTGCACAGAATGCAAACAAGTCAAAAAACCAGACAATGTGAACTGAGGTCTAAGATGGCAGACATACAAGAAACAGAGGCATGTTCACACTAGCAAAAAAGAAAAAAAGAAGCAAGACAAAAATATATCTCATACCCTACCATAATTATATATAAATGTAAAGCAAAGTTGCATAATAAATATAGGGTACTTAGTGAACTATTTTTGATCAAAAAAAGTATACAAGCCGTCCCACCAGCGGCAAGGTGACCCTAAATTGGGACGGTACCTATACTGCCTATATTAAAAACCTTACTGTATATCAAAGTTGAAGCAATGCATATAAAAGGGTAGACAAATAGGACCGGGTCCCAATTCCAGACCACCCAGGCCCGTGGTAAGCTACATATATACCAGTCAGCTCAACAAAGGGGATGCCACACCCTTAAATTGCACAGAATGCAAACAAGACAAAAAACCAGGCAATGTGAACTGAGGTCTAAGATGGTAGACATGCAAGAAATAGGAGCATGTTCACACTAGCAAAAAAGAAACAAAACCTACAAAAGACAAAAATATATCTCATACCCTACCATCATTATATATAAATGTAAAGCAAAGTTGCATAATAAATATAGGGTACTTAGTGAACTATTTTTGATCAAAAAAAGTATACAAGCCGTCCCACCAGCGGCAAGGTGACCCTAAATTGGGACGGTACCTATACTGCCTATATTAAAAACCTTACTGTATATCAAAGTTGAAGTAATGCATATAAAAGGGTAGACAAATAGGACCGGGTCCCAACTCCAGACCACCTAGGCCCGTGGTAAGCTACATATATACCAATCAGCTCAACAAAGGGCATGCCACACCCTTAAATTGCACAGAATGCAAACAAGTCAAAAAACCAGACAATGTGAACTGAGGTCTAAGATGGCAGACATACAAGAAACAGAGGCATGTTCACACTAGCAAAAAAGAAAAAAAGAAGCAAGACAAAAATATATCTCATACCCTACCATAATTATATATAAATGTAAAGCAAAGTTGCATAATAAATATAGGGTACTTAGTGAACTATTTTTGATCAAAAAAAGTATACAAGCCGTCCCACCAGCGGCAAGGTGACCCTAAATTGGGACGGTACCTATACTGCCTATATTAAAAACCTTACTGTATATCAAAGTTGAAGTAATGCATATAAAAGGGTAGACAAATAGGACCGGGTCCCAACTCCAGACCACCTAGGCCCGTGGTAAGCTACATATATACCAATCAGCTCAACAAAGGGCATGCCACACCCTTAAATTGCACAGAATGCAAACAAGTCAAAAAACCAGACAATGTGAACTGAGGTCTAAGATGGCAGACATACAAGAAACAGAGGCATGTTCACACTAGCAAAAAAGAAAAAAAGAAGCAAGACAAAAATATATCTCATACCCTACCATAATTATATATAAATGTAAAGCAAAGTTGCATAATAAATATAGGGTACTTAGTGAACTATTTTTGATCAAAAAAAGTATACAAGCCGTCCCACCAGCGGCAAGGTGACCCTAAATTGGGACGGTACCTATACTGCCTATATTAAAAACCTTACTGTATATCAAAGTTGAAGTAATGCATATAAAAGGGTAGACAAATAGGACCGGGTCCCAACTCCAGACCACCTAGGCCCGTGGTAAGCTACATATATACCAATCAGCTCAACAAAGGGCATGCCACACCCTTAAATTGCACAGAATGCAAACAAGTCAAAAAACCAGACAATGTGAACTGAGGTCTAAGATGGCAGACATACAAGAAACAGAGGCATGTTCACACTAGCAAAAAAGAAAAAAAGAAGCAAGACAAAAATATATCTCATACCCTACCATAATTATATATAAATGTAAAGCAAAGTTGCATAATAAATATAGGGTACTTAGTGAACTATTTTTGATCAAAAAAAGTATACAAGCCGTCCCACCAGCGGCAAGGTGACCCTAAATTGGGACGGTACCTATACTGCCTATATTAAAAACCTTACTGTATATCAAAGTTGAAGTAATGCATATAAAAGGGTAGACAAATAGGACCGGGTCCCAACTCCAGACCACCTAGGCCTGTGGTAAGCTACATATATACCAATCAGCTCAACAAAGGGCATGCCACACCCTTAAATTGCACAGAATGCAAACAAGTCAAAAAACCAGACAATGTGAACTGAGGTCTAAGATGGCAGACATACAAGAAACAGAGGCATGTTCACACTAGCAAAAAAGAAAAAAAGAAGCAAGACAAAAATATATCTCATACCCTACCATAATTATATATAAATGTAAAGCAAAGTTGCATAATAAATATAGGGTACTTAGTGAACTATTTTTGATCAAAAAAAGTATACAAGCCGTCCCACCAGCGGCAAGGTGACCCTAAATTGGGACGGTACCTATACTGCCTATATTAAAAACCTTACTGTATATCAAAGTTGAAGTAATGCATATAAAAGGGTAGACAAATAGGACCGGGTCCCAACTCCAGACCACCTAGGCCCGTGGTAAGCTACATATATACCAATCAGCTCAACAAAGGGCATGCCACACCCTTAAGTTGCACAGAATGCAAACAAGTCAAAAAACCAGACAATGTGAACTGAGGTCTAAGATGGCAGACATACAAGAAACAGAGGCATGTTCACACTAGCAAAAAAGAAAAAAAGAAGCAAGACAAAAATATATCTCATACCCTACCATAATTATATATAAATGTAAAGCAAAGTTGCATAATAAATATAGGGTACTTAGTGAACTATTTTTGATCAAAAAAAGTATACAAGCCGTCCCACCAGCGGCAAGGTGACCCTAAATTGGGACGGTACCTATACTGCCTATATTAAAAACCTTACTGTATATCAAAGTTGAAGTAATGCATATAAAAGGGTAGACAAATAGGACCGGGTCCCAACTCCAGACCACCTAGGCCCGTGGTAAGCTACATATATACCAATCAGCTCAACAAAGGGCATGCCACACCCTTAAATTGCACAGAATGCAAACAAGTCAAAAAACCAGACAATGTGAACTGAGGTCTAAGATGGCAGACATACAAGAAACAGAGGCATGTTCACACTAGCAAAAAAGAAAAAAAGAAGCAAGACAAAAATATATCTCATACCCTACCATAATTATATATAAATGTAAAGCAAAGTTGCATAATAAATATAGGGTACTTAGTGAACTATTTTTGATCAAAAAAAGTATACAAGCCGTCCCACCAGCGGCAAGGTGACCCTAAATTGGGACGGTACCTATACTGCCTATATTAAAAACCTTACTGTATATCAAAGTTGAAGTAATGCATATAAAAGGGTAGACAAATAGGACCGGGTCCCAACTCCAGACCACCTAGGCCCGTGGTAAGCTACATATATACCAATCAGCTCAACAAAGGGCATGCCACACCCCTAAATTGCACAGAATGCAAACAAGTCAAAAAACCAGACAATGTGAACTGAGGTCTAAGATGGCAGACATACAAGAAACAGAGGCATGTTCACACTAGCAAAAATGAAAAAAAGAAGCAAGACAAAAATATATCTCATACCCTACCATAATTATATATAAATGTAAAGCAAAGTTGCATAATAAATATAGGGTACTTAGTGAACTATTTTTGATCAAAAAAAGTATACAAGCCGTCCCACCAGCGGCAAGGTGACCCTAAATTGGGACGGTACCTATACTGCCTATATTAAAAACCTTACTGTATATCAAAGTTGAAGTAATGCATATAAAAGGGTAGACAAATAGGACCGGGTCCCAACTCCAGACCACCTAGGCCCGTGGTAAGCTACATATATACCAATCAGCTCAACAAAGGGCATGCCACACCCTTAAATTGCACAGAATGCAAACAAGTCAAAAAACCAGACAATGTGAACTGAGGTCTAAGATGGCAGACATACAAGAAACAGAGGCATGTTCACACTAGCAAAAAAGAAAAAAAGAAGCAAGACAAAAATATATCTCATACCCTACCATAATTATATATAAATGTAAAGCAAAGTTGCATAATAAATATAGGGTACTTAGTGAACTATTTTTGATCAAAAAAAGTATACAAGTCGTCCCACCATCTTAGACCTCAGTTCACATTGCCTGGTTTTTTGTCTTGTTTGCATTCTGTGCAATTTAAGGGTGTGGCATGCCCTTTGTTGAGCTGATTGGTATATATGTAGCTTACCACGGGCCTAGGTGGTCTGGAGTTGGGACCCGGTCCTATTTGTCTACCCTTTTATATGCATTACTTCAACTTTGATATACAGTAAGGTTTTTAATATAGGCAGTATAGGTACCGTCCCAATTTAGGGTCACCTTGCTGCTGGTGGGACGGCTTGTATACTTTTTTTGATCAAAAATAGTTCACTAAGTACCCTATATTTATTATGCAACTTTGCTTTACATTTATATATAATTATGGTAGGGTATGAGATATATTTTTGTCTTGCTTCTTTTTTTCTTTTTTGCTAGTGTGAACATGCCTCTGTTTCTTGTATGTCTGCCATCTTAGACCTCAGTTCACATTGTCTGGTTTTTTGACTTGTTTGCATTCTGTGCAATTTAAGGGTGTGGCATGCCCTTTGTTGAGCTGATTGGTATATATGTAGCTTACCACGGGCCTAGGTGGTCTGGAGTTGGGACCCGGTCCTATTTGTCTACCCTTTTATATGCATTACTTCAACTTTGATATACAGTAAGGTTTTTAATATAGGCAGTATAGGTACCGTCCCAATTTAGGGTCACCTTGCCGCTGGTGGGACGGCTTGTATACTTTTTTTGATCAAAAATAGTTCACTAAGTACCCTATATTTATTATGCAACTTTGCTTTACATTTATATATAATTATGGTAGGGTATGAGATATATTTTTGTCTTGCTTCTTTTTTTCTTTTTTGCTAGTGTGAACATGCCTCTGTTTCTTGTATGTCTGCCATCTTAGACCTCAGTTCACATTGTCTGGTTTTTTGTCTTGTTTGCATTCTGTGCAATTTAAGGGTGTGGCATGCCCTTTGTTGAGCTGATTGGTATATATGTAGCTTACCACGGGCCTAGGTGGTCTGGAGTTGGGACCCGGTCCTATTTGTCTACCCTTTTATATGCATTACTTCAACTTTGATATACAGTAAGGTTTTTAATATAGGCAGTATATGTACCGTCCCAATTTAGGGTCACCTTGCCGCTGGTGGGACGGCTTGTATACTTTTTTTGATCAAAAATAGTTCACTAAGTACCCTATATTTATTATGCAACTTTGCTTTACATTTATATATAATTATGGTAGGGTATGAGATATATTTTTGTCTTGCTTCTTTTTTTCTTTTTTGCTAGTGTGAACATGCCTCTGTTTCTTGTATGTCTGCCATCTTAGACCTCAGTTCACATTGTCTGGTTTTTTGACTTGTTTGCATTCTGTGCAATTTAAGGGTGTGGCATGCCCTTTGTTGAGCTGATTGGTATATATGTAGCTTACCACGGGCCTAGGTGGTCTGGAGTTGGGACCCGGTCCTATTTGTCTACCCTTTTATATGCATTACTTCAACTTTGATATACAGTAAGGTTTTTAATATAGGCAGTATAGGTACCGTCCCAATTTAGGGTCACCTTGCCGCTGGTGGGACGGCTTGTATACTGTTTTTGATCAAAAATAGTTCACTAAGTACCCTATATTTATTATGCAACTTTGCTTTACATTTATATATAATTATGGTAGGGTATGAGATATATTTTTGTCTTGCTTCGTAATTGCCTGTAGGAAAGAGTCCTCAATTTGCCCTTATCAGCACGCACACGTGTGTACTGTGAATCAGCTACATACTTCTTGATTGCCAAGACACTTCATCCTGATCATCGCACAATGTTGATTGTAGTCATGCCTTGACCTAAACACTCCACAATTTGTTGCTTCTCAGCAGCCGACACATCCTTTTTCTTTCCCATTTTGGCAGAAAATGTAGGCTGCTTAATAATGTGAGAGAGCCTTCTTAAGTAGTCTTGCCTTTCATTGGACACACCTGCCAAACTAATTAGCACAGGTGTCTGCAATTGCTTACAGTGATATAAAGAGCCCTGACACACATCACCATCAATGAGTTTAACTGACAAACAAACAAATTCTTCCCTTATCACTCCTAAACACTTTTTGCATAATAATTTGGAACGCAGTGTACATGTGCTTTTCCACAAAACACCAGTGGTTCACGTAGTGAATCTTACAGTTCTAACTTGCCAACCGTGGTCTGTATGGAATTGTTCAATAAAGGGCCCAAAATTAAGATAACATAGATGGGAGAGGTCTCTATGAATAGGAATTCCTAAGTATTTGATACCCTGTGAGGGCCAGGCAAAGGGAAAGTTGGACTGGATGGAATCCTATATGGATTTGGGGAAGGAGACATCGAGGGCCTCAGACTTCGCTGCATTGATTTTAAAATTTTACCATGTAACAAAGTGATCTATTTCAGCCATAACAGCATGGATGGATATATGTGATTGAGTGATATATACTAGGACATCATCAGCAAATAGAGAGCACTTGTACTCGGTGCCTCCCACCTCAATCCACCTAATATTGGGGTTATGGCGAATTGATGAGAGCAGGTGCTCCGTCACTAGGATGTATAAGAGAGGGGACAGAGGACATCCCTGCCTTGTCCCATTGGTGATTGTGAAAGGTGATGAAAATGTTCTGACGCACCCCCTGGGCCTTGGGACACCCGGAGCCGGACCCTTTTTGGTGGATGCTGGTGGTTGTAGTCTTCGTGGCGGCGACCCGGTTCCGTGGCTCAGGGCGGTCAAACCAGTGGCGGAACTATTTATGTGGTTTTGATGTTTAAATGTCCGACTACGCCACCCGTGGATTGCGGTCAGAGTGAACCGCCGCTACAGGGCAGACCGCTGAGGCTGGTGTTGTGGGTGCAGCAGAGCGTAGCATAACTCCCCACGGGAGGAGTATAGCCTCAGGGCAGTGTATGCGGAGGATGGGGGTGATGGTGCAGGGCAGCAGCAGTAACGACACGGAGTCAGTGATGCAGTCCAGGGCCTTTACTCACAGTTCTTATTATCCAGACCACGTCTGCAGGTAACGGCTGCCCACGTCGTACTGTGCTCACCAGGTGAGGGGCTCAGACAACTCCCAGATAACTTTGGAGCACTTCACAGGACCCCCTTTGTGTGTCCTTTGTCTGGCCTTTCTTACCAACTCTTCTGTCCGGCTGCCTCGGGCCTCCTCTTGGTAAACTTGGCGCCAGTTTCCCTGACCCTATGTGGTGCCTTCCTAGCGGGTGTAGCGAGGGGCTGCGCCACATAAAATGTCAGAGCCTCCGGTTTCTAGCTGAGGGTCATTTCTTGCCTCCACTAGTTCGGGGACCGGTCTCCCCCTTTGGCCTGACCCCTCCACGCAGGTGGATTCGGGCGTGCGGTGGCGACTCGCCCGTCCGCACCCCTGGGATCCCTTCATTCCTCGTTCCTGGAGCCTTCTCCGCTCCTCTTCCTTCCTTCTCCCTCTTCCAGGCCTGGGCCTCTGTTACTAGGCCCGCCTCCGGAGCAGAGCTCATGCAGAGCCCCTGCTCCCTGCCACTTCTGCTCAGACTTCTCTGCACTGAACTAAGATGGTGCCCACCTTTTATACTCCCTTCTCAATGCACCCAGGAACTGCTTCCTCCCTGCTCCTGCACTACAGGGTTCCCCTTCCTCAGTGTTCCCTCCCCCCACTCCAGCCAGGGACAGGGACTGTCGTGCCCATCTCAGGGGCATATTGGTCGCCCTGCCCCACGGCAATGTGGTGTAATGCATGCAGGTGTCGGGTCCTGATCCACACTCCATCCTTACCTGAGAGTGAGATATCACACCTCTGGGTGAGGTGCAATACGTCTGTAGCAACCGAGCCCTCAGGGTGCTACAGTTCCATTTATCTTCAGCCTAGGTGACGTATTGCGATACAGGGCCGTGATTTTGGCTATAAAAGGGTCCCCTAGACCCCTACCCCAAGCTTTTTAAGAGAATCATATATGGCGTGCCAGGAGACTCTATGGAATGCTTTCTCAGCATCCAACGAGAGTATCTAATTACAAATTTTTAACTGCATCTAGCCCAGGAAATACTTTGTGCCTAGTAGCAGTGTCTGCTAGTCAGCGGATTATCCCGGCTGTTAAGCAAGCTACACCACCTGTAGTTTAGACACTTAATTTTTTCAAAGGAAATGCTTCGGGACCATGGGATACTTAGTGAAGAGCATCAGGAGGCACCCCAAGGCATAGGGGCTGGGACTGGCAGTAGGATGCCTTGCGGTGGACAGCCGAGCTCGATCCTTATAAAAGCTTTTTAACTGCAGCAGCTTTAGTGGACGCTACTGGAGCTGGAATTACCGCGGCTGCTGGCATGAGACTTGCCCTCCAATAGATCCTTGTAAATGGATTTAAAGTGTATTCATTCAAATTAGAGAGACAATTTAAATTAAAAAGCTTAGAGCTGCCTCCACCACAGGGGGGCTCGCTCGACCCACCAGCGGACAGGCACCAGTATTGGGAGAGGGGGGCTGGCCGTCAGGGTTCACCGCGGCTCTGGCACAAACCCGGCGACACGGAGGTGGCACGGGCAGGAGCGGACTGGCCGTGTTGGCTTCTCACTTTTTGGATTTTAGAAGGGCATGACATGCCTATATCTGTGTCTCCCCCTCCTTTTACTCCTCCACCTCTTTTATTTTCGCATGACTATATGTACTTGTCACTTTTCCATGTGTTAGTTATGTCTTCTGAGCAGTTTGTCAGCTTTTGGACACCTTTGAAGGTGTTTTCTATGTGTTTCTATGTGTTTTTGTTTGCCTGCCATTGGTTTTAACGGTGTTCGAAGGTGTTCGACGAAGAGTTCGACGAACAGTTCGGCGAACACACGGGTGTTCGACGAACCGAACCGAACTCGAACACTACGGGGGTGGCTCAACACTAGTTGTTACATAAAACCAATAAGGGGCACTATAAGAAGTGCAACTATTTACAAGGTCAGTTCTTGGCTGCTCACAGTCCTCAACCTGTCAGTTCTGGTACCCTTACCGGGTAATCAAATAAACACACACATAAATCTGTCAAACTTGCAGTTTCTCTGCCATACCTTTCCAGGAAACTATATACAAGCAGCTTTTAGAGCAAACAGTTCAGTAGTGAGGTTCCCTCCGGGGAGGAAATTCCTGATTTTTACAGGCTGACCCAGCTGGGTCTGCAGCCTGGGACTGCAGGGGCATGTCTCTTCTTCTTGCCACCCGGTACACCTGAAGGGCGTACCACCCGCGTTCGCCCTTGTGGCATGTAAAGGTGACGTAGTCGCCGGGGTGTAAGTCCCGGCCAGGATGCCCCTGTTGGAGGTGGGGTTCTACATCCCGCCGGTTAACAAATACGTGTGGGGCTCCCGTACAAAGCCCCACCCAGCGTCCAAGTCAAATTTGACCACTATCCCCTCCAGACGGGGACTGGGTGTGGTGGACTTTGCCTGGCGGGCTCGGGCCTTGGCCGCCATGTTTCGGGCCTCCATGTGCTCCCACCACACCTGACGGTCATAACGCTCCTTTTCCAACTGCAGGAGCTCCCTCCTGCAGTGCTCTTCCCTCCGGAGGGCCTGGGCCTGCGTCTCCCGGGGAAACCCCATGAGGTCCCCTTCCCGGTCGTCCCACCGGAACTCTTCTCCTCCTGGGCAGGCGACCGGCGGTGCAGGCGTGGGCGTCAGAGGGAGTCCCCCCTGATCAGCATTCCTGGCGGACCAGTCATAAGTGGGGCCTCCGTATGCCCACTCAGGTGTGGGGGCTGGTGGTTCCGGTAGGGGGCCCAGGAGCAGGTCAGCTGAGCAGGCGCCCGGGTATGGGGATTCCGCCAGGGGGTCGAGGAGTGGATCGGCGGAGCGGGCCAGGTGGTATGGGGATTCGGCCAGGGGATCGCGGAGCTGGTCGGTGGAGCAGGCGCCCAGGTACAGAGATTCGGCCAGGGGCTCGAGGAGCTGGTCGGCAGAGCAGGCACCCTGTGTAGCAGACTCTGGGCTTTGGAGTAAGTCGGGAGCGTGCGCGCCCGGGTATGGAGGCGCCGCCAGGGGGCCCAGCAGCGAGTCAGCGCGGTCTGCGCCCAGCACAGGGAAACTCTTCCTACCTGCTCCCGCGGCCACTCCTGGGCTGCTCTCCGCCTCCTGGTCCTGGTTAGGCTCCGCCGGGTCTGGGGCGCTGCCGATGGATTCCGGTGCTTGCTGCCGTCTCGCTCTCATCTTTTCCAGCACCTCTCTCTTCCAGCTGGCGATGGCTATTTGCTGGGCCTCTCCCACCCGCCGACTTAGCTCACACATCTCGGCGTGGAGGAACTCCACGTCCTCCAGGGACAGCTTACTGATCACCTTTCCCAAGGTAAGAGGCGTCTCGTCTTGCTGCAGGCCGCAGGCCGGAGTACCAGGCTCACCTCCTTCCATCTTGCCTGCCGGGTGTGGTCTGTCTGGTCTGCTTAAGACCACACCCCATCTCCCAGTTTTCTTTTCTCTTCCTCTCCCCTTTCGGGGGCGATCCCTTGACTGCTTGCTGTCGGCCACACCTGGGGGCAGCTCTCCCAGCTTGATGGACACATCCACGTTCATGGTCACTGCTGCTTGGGCCGTGCTCCACTTTTGGCGCCATTCTGGGACCCGGCCCACGATAGGAGGCGGTCTCTTGTTGTCTTTTGGCTCACACATAATGGCGCCAGTTTTTCTGGGGAGGGTGCCACATTTAGTATAAAACACAGTCTCTAGGCGCACAATACCCAATGATAATGGGTGGGTTCATATCCTGTTTGTGACGCCAAAGATTACGCGCCCCCTGGGCCGTGGGGTACTCGGTGCCGGGTCGGTCGTTGCTAGGGGAGATGTCACAGTGGCGGTGACCCAGTCCGTGACCCAGGGCTGTCATTAAAAGAGGAATATTTACAGGGGATTATAGTTTTTATGTACAAAGTTTGTGACGCCACCTGTGGTATGCGGCTAAAGGGAGCCGCCGCTGCGGAGCAGGTCCTCTGGAGCTGATGTTAGTGCAGCAAAGCTGGTGTGGCTCTCCACAGGTAGAGCTTAGCTCCAGGGCAGTGTAGATGTCATAGGTTGTGCTGGGCATGTAGCGCCCCTTAGGGTTCAGTCGCCACAGGGGTACTGCACCTCAGAATGAGGTGTGGTATCTTCTCTCCCAGGTAAGGATGGAGTACCACACAGGACCCCAACCACACACTCAACACTACACCACTCCGTTCTGAAGGGGGCCTAAAGCACCATAGTGCTGCCCCGGGCCTGAATGGAGGAGTTGGAGGGGACCAAAGTTAGGGGGAACCAAGTAGTGAGTGAGGGTGGAGGAAGCATTTACTTAAGCACTGAATTAGAATTCTATATAACTGGAGGCCATTTTAATAACCGGGTCTTTGGTCGTGGGTCTTTGGGACGGCGGGTCGGCACATGGCTGCAGCCGGTTTAGGGGTCCACGGTTCTCGGTCTCAGGCCTCGAGACGCGGGATTGGGGCAGAGTTATAACCGGCTCTGTCCCCTGCCAGAGTCCAACCAAGAAGGCCCAGGAGGGGAGCAGAGGAGTTAGGCTCCACAGGCGAAAGGATCTCAGGGGGTGCGGACGGAGCGGAGTCGCCACCTGCATACCTTATTCTGGCCCCGCCAGAGAGACCCTGCCGCAAGAGGGGGTACCAGTCCCCGATTATCTGACTTTGCACTTCACGTCTCTGACGGAAAAGTCCGGAGGCTTATGTGGATCCCAGGGGGATACGGACGGAGCGGATTCGCCACCTGTATGCCCTAATCTGAGTTTATCCAGAGGGACCCGGCCTTACGCCACGTTCTCACCACCAGTCACCAAAAAGGGCACCCAGTCGGTCCGGGAACTACACGTTACCCACAAGGGACATCGCAGTACCCGTATAGGACTCAGTGGGGGACACAAGCCGGGAGAAGTTCAAACAAGAGAGGAACACACTAGAGCGGGGGTCCTGTCAAACGCTCCTGAACTACCTGGAGTGTGCTGAACCCCACCCTGGCGGCCGCAGCTCGCCGTGTGACAGCAGAGAGAAGCTCTGAGCTGAGAAAACACTACCGTGAGTAAAGACTTGGATGACTTCAACTACTACCTCTGTCTGTTCTTTCCTCCGTGGCTCTGCACCCGCCAACGCTCTACTCTGCATCCCTCTCTACGCTGCCCTGAGGCCCCGCTCCACCTGTAGGGAGCAGCGCCAACTAAGCTGCCTGAACACCGGCCTCAGAGGACTGTTGCAGCGCTGGTGACTCTCACCAGACACCACGAGTGGCGTCACGAACATTCCCTATCCCATACAACTCTTCCCTTTTCCTTCTTTTAAGAGTGACCCCAGGGCACGGGCCCGGAAGCCGGCCACTGCGACATCCCCCAAAATCAGGCAACAACAAGGCCCGGGCGCCGAGTCGTCCCCATCCCCTGGGCACGTGCCCCACGCATCCCAGTACCACGTAGGTCGACACGTAGCACACGAGGTCAGACCCCTGTCAGATACAGAGAATAGAGAAGGAAACTCTGACAGTGTATATAGTTGCCCTTGGGGTATTATATTGTTTATTTTCATGTATGAATTCCTTAACTTGTATTTTGCCTTATAATGGACAATCTAAGTGAAATGGACACTTTTCTGGTTGCCTCTAGTTACCCGTAAGGGTACATAAAGAACATTGTCGCTGAGGACTGTGTGCAGCCCAAAAACTGTTTGCTGTAAATAATTGCACTCCCTGGAGTGCCCCTTTAGGTGACCTCAGAACAAAAACCTGTCTGGTGTGGCACAAGTGGAGGTCCAACTTGGGATCACCATGCCTGCAGCCACCCCAGGGCCTACGTGGAGGGTTTGCTTTGGACAGGTCCCTCAAGCTACCAAGTACTTTAACCTGTGAGATGGACACCCTGTTAGGGGACCTCACTGGAAGAGACTTAAATTCTGAGGTTGCTTATTGTATGTATGTATATATTTATTATTTATAATGTTTTATTATGTAACGTTCAAGCAAAGTGCCTCCCATAAAGGGAAGAGTTATTGTTGTTACCTGTTATAAAAATTACTTCAGTCCGGGAGTACTGAGCTTTGCTAGGGGGGAATGTGGCGCCCTGCTGCGCATTGGTGCCACAGATCCCAGAGGGGTGCATGGATGGATTTCTCCACAAGAGGCTCTCATAGCATTCACACACCTCCACCCTACCACCTCAGACCACCAGAGGGAGCCCGGATAGGGATATATATACTGGAGGGTGGAGTTAGGCAGTCAGTCTGCTGGTGCCAGAGAGGTTGTCAGGTCAGTTCAGACTCAGTGAGCTCAGATTAGTGAGCCTAGTGCATGCCGACGCCAAAAGAGCGGTGAAGCGCAGTGTGCCTGCTGCCGTATGAAGCCTAATGAGGGCCCCGAGCTTGGCCGAAGGCGAGTGGAAAGAGAGTAACATAGGGGGCAGAGGAGCTTTACCCGCTCACCCCAAAACCATTTACCGGACACCGGGTCCGCGTCTGCAGGGATTCCTTACGCCCAGCAGAAACAACTGGAACCCCTGGCAAACTATATATCCCAGGAACCCCAAAAGCTGACTGTTATACCAGGGTCAGGAGTCACGGAGGCCCAAGAGACCAGGGAGTGTGATCTCCAACAGAAGGCCCTACCACCAGGTCAGCAGGTGCAAGACAGAGACCAAGTTAGGCCTAGCTCCAGGCAGGTCAGAAACTTATCAAGGAAAGGCAAAGAACAGGAGGCCCCACACCCGCTCACTGGGGAGAGTCCTGATATGCACCCTTCACCCTAAAGTGCCCTGGATCGTGCCTGAAACACAACCAGTAAAGGTACTGAAGTGAACTCCGGTGTGCGTGCCTATTCTTCTATCCTTCCTCTGACCCGGCTGGGTCCCCTCTGTCCTGCATCCCTTTTCCTATGCTGCCCTGAGGCCCCGCTCCACCTGTGGGGAGCCGCACCAACTAAGCTGCCTGAACACCGGCCTCAGAGGACTGTCGCAGCGCTGGTGATCCTCACCAGACACCACAGGTGGCGTCACGAACATTCCCAATCCCATATAACTTCTCCCCTTCTTTTTAAGAGTGACCCCAGGGTACGGGCCCGGGAGCCGACCACCGCCACATCCCCCAAGGTCAGGCAACAACAAGGCCCGGGCGCCGAGTCGTCCCCATCCCCTGGGCGCATCAGGCGTTGTAGTGCAGGGTGTGATGGTGCAGATATTAATCACAGAGACAGTGGGGTGCAGTCTTCCGAGTTTACTCACAGTTATTAAGTTCCTCAGGTTACAGGTTCCGGACTACAACCTCCCACGTCGTGCTGTGTTCACCAGGCAGGGGTTCAGAAATCCCTCAGGTAATTCAACAGTGCCTGACAGGACCCCTTTCTATGTGCCTTCCTCAGTCATCTTCCTGCGCTGGCTCTCACCCTTCTGCCCTGCGCCTCGCAATCAGTGTCCCAATCCGGTAGCCTCGGGTCTTGTCGGGCGACCTGCAGTCCCCTGGACCCTCTGTGGCCACCTTTTCAGCGATATAATTGCGGATGTGGCCACTGAACCTTACAAGCACAGCAGCCTCCGGTTCCTAGCTGAGCCTTGTAGTTCTCCACTAGTTTAGGGGCCGGTCCCCTCTGCGGCTCGATCCCTCCATCGCCTGGCAGATTCGGGCATACGGATGGCCTCCAGCACTTCCCGTACCCCTGGGATCCCTTCTGTTCCTGGAGCCTTTCTCCTGCTCCCTCTCCTCTTCCAGTCCTGGGCCTCTCGGGGTAGGCCCGCCTCCCGAGCAGAGCTCCTGCAGAGCCTCTGCTCCTTTCACTTCTCCTCCTCTGACTGGCTTGTCTTTCTAAGATGGCTCCCTCTTTTATACAGCTTCTGAAGTGCTCTCCTGTTCTACGTCCTCCACCCACACCCACTACATGGTTCCCCTCCACTTCAGCCAGGGACCAGGGACTGTGCTCTCCCTTAGGAGCAATCTTGCCCTGCCCTACTGAAGTGGATGTGTTGGATGCAGGTGTTAGGGTCCCGGGGAGCACTCTATCCTTACCTGAGAGTGGGATACCACACCTCTCGGTGAGATGCAGTACCTCTGTGGCGACTGAACCCGCAGGGGCGCCACAGAAGTGCCGGTCAATTTTTTCTGTTTCTATGTATAAGCTTTGACTGAGCACTCCGCCTCTGTGCCACAGGCAATTTTAAGTACAACAAAATCCTATTATCCCACACACAAGCAGACATAGTCACTTAGAGAGGCATTCACATTTATAGGGTCCTGGTATTTTTGAGAAACGCCTTACCGTGGCTACCAGGTACACATGAATTGGCCAATTTATCCGCTAAGATTTCTCATTTATTTATATTTTCTAGAGCAGTAATGCAATTCATATTTCATATACTTCATGTCCGCATACTTAGCGTTACAGTGTGCTGCTTTGTTTGTTAGTTATATATGGAGATGGCTGCTCCTAGTAAGCATCTGTTCACACTTATTTCTTGTTTTGGAAGTGTTGGCCAGTTTTATGTGTTACAAAAAAGCAAGATGTCATTTAGTGACGGTACATAAAGATGAGAAAGTTCTGGCGGCTCCGACTGTGAATGAAGGAACAAAAAATAATCCACAGGTCCCAACTAGAGATGAGCTGGATACACAGACGACGTCCCGCTGCCCTGGTGTTCAAAAGCCGCCGGGGACGCTGGATGGTAAGAGATTCATGGCCTCCTGTCCAGCCGCCAGGTAGCACTGACCTGCATGCTGGACCAGAGACCCGTGAATCTAGCGGCTCATCTCTAGTCCCAACCGTCCTGGATACAGCGGACAGTCGCAGATTTGGGTCTGCTCCCTGCAGTCTCGAGCGTCTGCTGAGTGTCCCTAATTACCACCGCCCCTCTGACAACTCCTCCTGCCAGGGGAGAAAGATAATGGTAAACGGACATGGATTGGGGTGTGGCCAAAATTTATGTTACGTGCGATGCATGATGTGTCCCTCTTTCTGTTCTGCAAAAGTTGTGAGGTATGAAAAGGTTTGTAATTGTATTTAGGTCTGTGGAACATGAGTGCAAATCAATGGCTTAAATGCCTTCATCATCCAGGAAATGCCGTCACATGAGGCAGGGCATTGTCCTGCACTAAGAATAACCCAGTACACTCTGCACGATTGTGAAGTCTGACAATGGCTCCGAGGGTTTACTTAACAGAAGTTAGGGTATCACTGTCTATCATTTTAGGCTGGTGCTACACAGTGACACCTGTCGCATGACCAAACTTCGCTACATGTCGCTGCTACATCACAGAGCAATGCAAGTGAAGGGGGTTACACTACGACCCCGAAGGTAATGCAACTGCAACAAGCAAATCTAAAAAAAAATCAGATACAGTTGGACTACTTGCAACTTGCTTCTGGCATTCGCAGTACCCACGAGGTCACAATGCGACCCCATTCATTTGTATACGCAACACCCAGCCAACTTGACTGCGCAACATGTGTAGCTGTCAAAGTCGCTGTGTAGCCCTGTAATTAAGGTTTGTCTTATACTTCAAGGATATGCCACCCCAGACAAATACTGGCCCCCACCAAACGGCCATGCTGGATGATGTTGCAGGCAGCATGACATTAACCACTGTGTCTTCAGACTCTTTCACATGTCACGTGTGATCCTCCTAATTTTATTTGTGAAGAGAATGAGGCAAATTGGTGGTCCTGACAATTCTGGTGGTCTGTGGCAAATTCTAAACAAGCTGCATGATGCTGGGTGGTGAGCACAGATCCCAATATAGAAAGTCAACCCACATGCTCTCATAGAGTCTTTGGCAGTGCTCCATTTGTTCCTCCTTACTCAAAAAAAGCAGGTACCAGTCCTGCTGCTGGGTTAATGCACTGCTAAGGCCCTGTCCCAATCTCCCCGCTGTGACAACCTATATATTAGGATCTGTTCCATTCTCTTAAAGAGTGATCATCGTTTTTAGACATGAGTGAATATATTTAAGCGGAACTGAATTCTACTAGATTATGAAAAATTCACATTTGCCAAAATGCAAATTTTTTACAATTCACTCCCGCATAAATGACATTAAATTTGTGGAGAATAACTTCTCTGCAATACGGGTTGCGAGCTTGCGTATTTTGTCCAAAATATCGACCAATACATCATGTATTGTATTTTATTTTATGTATTGTTTTTCATCTTTTTATTGCATATTCTTCCATTTTTACACAAGATGCAGCCAGGCCCTTTAGTATTGGTTGGGTGAATTGGGGTGTGTGTCTTGGGAGGTGCACTTATATAGTGTAAGCCGGACACTGTGCATCACACGTTTCTGTGTGACTGGCGTCCTATGCAAGTCTCATCTGCGTGCATCTTTAATACGACACAGCCACCCCTCAATGAACTGGCAGGTTTGTGAGTAGTTGCTCCATCAGTATTTTGCACCTGTGCTGCCCCTGCCTTTATCATGGGGGTCTGCTGCATTCTGCAACTGCATTTGTAATCTGATTTAGTGTTGGTAAGGCTGTTTTTTTTCTATGGTTGTTATCCTCTATCCAGGGCTGGCGTCAGCACCCGGCGTACCCGAGCAAGTGCCGGGGCCCTGGACCATCAGGGGGGCCACTGCCCATCGGGGCCCGGGCCACTTCCCCGGCATCTGTGAAGGGCCGCCGATGCTATCCGAGCCCTGCTCTGCTTTATGTGCTGCTGCTCCACCAATCAGGCCCAGTCAGGGGCGTCGCTGTGCACTTAGATCGGGGCCTGGGCCCTGGATCATAAGTGTGAGTGCGCGCACCACACAACATGCAGGGTTCAGGATCCCCTGTGTGCAGTGGATGTGTCATCACCTCCCAGCTTCTCTCCCTGCTCATCCTTCAGGAAAGTCAGAGCAGAGGATCCATGTGCAGAGCAACTGCACAGCGCCACCTAGGGGGAGTGTATGTTGGAAGGGGGAGGAAGGAGGTTGATGAGGCCTCAGGCCAGGTCTGTCAGGGAATATAGTCACCCAGCTTTAGGGAGAGGTGATAGAGATCACAACTCTCTCCTCTGTGCCTGCACAACACACCATCTCCCACCTCCTGTAATGTTACAGACAGCTCAGCAGTCGTGACGGGGGGGGGGTGTGCAGGGCTGACGGGGTGTACAAGCGGTGCTCCTACTGCTGATTTCCAAGGTCAGGAATCCCCCACTGCTGCCACTGTATAAATGCTGATGAAGAGAGTGAGTATATGTCATGTCCCAGTATAATGTGTGTAGTTATATATATATATGGTCATGTGTATATAGGTAATGTATTTGTATAACGTGCTAACATGTCTGTCTAAAGTGTATATATAATGTGTATATACAGATTATGTCTCTGTATAATGTGTTTATGTATAATGTGTAGGTCATGTGTCTGTATAATGTGTATATGCATAATGTGTAGGTCATGTGTCTGTATAATGTGTATATGTATAATGTGTAGGTCATGTGTCTGTATAATGTGTATATGTATAATGTGTAGGTCATGTGTCTGTATAATGTGTATATGTATAATGTGTAGGTCATGTGTCCGTATAATGTGTATATGTATAATGTGTAGGTCATGTGTCTGTATAATGTGTATATGTATAATGTGTAGGTCATGTGTCCGTATAATGTGTATATGTATAATGTGTAGGTCATGTGTCTGTATAATGTGTATATGTATAATTTGTAGGTCATGTGTCTGTATAATGTGTATATGTATAATGTGTAGGTCATGTGTCTGTATAATGTGTATATGTATAATGTGTAGGTCATGTGTCTGTATAATGTGTATATGTATAATTTGTAGGTCATGTGTCTGTATAATGTGTATATGTATAATTTGTAGGTCATGTGTCCGTATAATGTGTATATGTATAATTTGTAGGTCATGTGTCTGTATAATGTGTATATGTATAATGTGTAGGTCATGTGTCTGTATAATGTGTATATGTATAATGTGTAGGTCATGTGTCTGTATAATGTGTTTATGTATAATGTGTAGGTCATGTGTCCGTATAATGTGTACATGTATAATTTGTAGGTCATGTGTCTGTATAATGTGTATATGTATAATGTGTAGGTCATGTGTCTGTATAATGTGTATATGTATAATGTGTAGGTCATGTGTCTGTATAATGTGTATATGTATAATTTGTAGGTCATGTGTCCGTATAATGTGTATATGTATAATTTGTAGGTCATGTGTCCGTATAATGTATATATGTATAATGTGTAGCTCATGTGTCTGTATAATGTGTATATGTATAATGTGTAGCTCATGTGTCTGTATAATGTGTATATGTATAATGTGTAGGTCATGTGTCTGTATAATGTGTATATGTATAATTTGTAGGTCATGTGTCCGTATAATGTGTATATGTATAATTTGTAGGTCATGTGTCCATATAATGTGTATATGTATAATGTGTAGCTCATGTGTCTGTATAATGTGTATATGTATAATGTGTAGGTCATGTGTCTGTATAATGTGTATATGTATAATTTGTAGGTCATGTGTCTGTATAATGTGTATATGTATAATTTGTAGGTCATGTGTCCGTATAATGTGTATATGTATAATTTGTAGGTCATGTGTCTGTATAATGTGTATATGTATAATGTGTAGGTCATGTGTCTGTATAATGTGTATATGTATAATGTGTAGGTCATGTGTCTGTATAATGTGTATATGTATAATTTCTCTGCCGTATCTGTGCTTCATGAATCGTGGTATGTGCTAAAGGGGCCCACTGAGACTCTTTCGCCTGGGGCCCAAGAAAACCTGGAGCTGGCCCTGCCTCTATCCAAAGATCATTGGGGGTCTGACCGGTGGGACTTCCACTGATCCCAGTGCATGTGCTCCATTGCTTCATTCATTCTTTATGAGACTTCCGGATTAGGACGCATGAGCCGCAATGTCAGCTAAATTCACATGGTTGATGCTATATAAAAGGAATGCTGGGAGACCTCCAACACCAGGTTAGATACTCCTCTTGAAAAAGGTGTCGGGAGCACCGAAACGTGCGTAGGGGCACGAGACCGAGTGGTGAAGCATGCGGGCGGGGTAATTATCATGCAATTATTACCTAACATGTTACTATTTACTAAACCTTTAATTTAGCCTGTATTCTCTGCTTGCTGATACTACAGAGGAGTCCTATGCTCTACACATCCTTCTTGCTAATGAGAGCTAATGAGAATATGGCAGCGTGATATAACTGATCATATAAGGTAACATTCCTCAACTATGATAGAAAACAATTGCTGCCATGGTCCCATTCGTGATCATTATACATTGTTTATCAATAATTTAAGCTGTTTTTCCAGGTCCTTCCTGTATGCACTTGAATTTGTATATAACTTTTTGCATGCTTCTCTTGCTCAATATGTTGTGAGCCTGTACTTACACCTCTGTATCTTTTACTAAGGAGGAATTATTCTCCCGTGCCGAGGCTATTATGCGCGGCTCTTTTATTGTGTATGTCTATGTGTTTTCAATAATATATGCTCTGAGTTTGTTGTAACTTATGGTCTAGATCTTGTTTGACTCAACAATGGTGCTCTGTAAGTTGGATTCTCTATGAGACTGCAGGAGATAGCCGAGCACAGCGTTCAACAGCATATGATACTGTGATAGATATACAGGTGTATCTCACTAAATTAGAATATCATCAAAAAGTTACCGTATTTTTCGGACCATAAGACGCACCTAGGTTTTAGATGAGGAAAATAGAAAACAAAATGTAAGCAAAAAATGTGGTCATGATGCCCTATTAAGGGGGAGGGGGTCTGCTTCTGACACTGTTATAGGGGTAATGTCCCCCAATTTTGTTAATATTCCCCATCCTGGTATATATGGCCCCCTCCTTCCTGTTATATGTGGCCCTCATCCCCATCCTGATATGCATGGCACCCCAATCCCCCATCCTGATATGCATGGCCCCCTCATCCCTCTTCCTGGTATGTATGGCCCCGCTCACATCCATCCTGGTATGTTTGGCAGCTTTATCCCTCTTTATGGTATGTATGGTACCTTTATTCGTCTTCCTGGTATGTATGGCACTCTTCATCCCTGTATGCATTGCCCCCCCCCTCATCCTGGTATGTATTGCCCCCTGCATCCCTGTATGTATAGCCCCCCTCATCCTTCATCCCTGTATGTATGGCCTCCCTCATCCTGGTATGTATGGCCCCCTTCATCACTATATGTATAGCCCCCTCATCCTTCATCCCTGTATGTATGGCCCCCCTCATCCTGGTATGTATGGCCCCCTCAATCCCTGTATGTATGGCCCCCAACATCCCTGTATGTATGTCCCCCTTCATCCCTGTATGTGTAAGAGGGTGACCAGGACGGTCATGCGCCTCTTTCCCTTTTGTGAATGTATTGTTCTACTCTGTGTTTATATATGAATATGTAAATGTCTATTGTCTAATGTTAGTTACAGGGTCAGTATATGTTAGGAGTGGATGGTATATTACATTAGGAATTGG
Source organism: Phyllobates terribilis (assembly GCF_046119375.1). Taxonomy (NCBI): domain Eukaryota; kingdom Metazoa; phylum Chordata; class Amphibia; order Anura; family Dendrobatidae; genus Phyllobates; species Phyllobates terribilis. The sequence goes on along the minus strand of NW_027362762.1, from coordinate 483,876,298 downwards.
GTACAGTTCAGTGGTGGGCACAATAGTTTAGGATAGAAATAGTTAATATATTTAGCAATAGCTCCAGTGTAGAAGGAGCCGGGGTAGTAACGGAGTAGTTTGCCCAGCAACCGACGGAGACGGTTGATGATTGGTCCAGTTGAAAAAGGGGGAGGAGTTTGGGCCAGAGGAGAGCAATGGTTATTCCTGTCAGGAAACAGTTCAGTCAGAGCAGTTGTTGCTTTTGGTAACGTTAGGGTATGTGCTGGAGGAAGACTGAGGAGAAGCTCAGGGCCCTTGGGGCTGAAGGTCAATAAGGATAACAGGGGTCGATGATAGAAAGAGTTAGGCAGCTTGGGGAACATTGAAGCGGTAAACTCTGAGGAAAATTCCCTAAACGTCCGATGCCTGTAGAAAGACACACACGCACATGCACACACACAGTGCATCTTAATTGTTCATGAAACAATCCAATGTTGTTTCCAAACAATCCACTAGATGGCAATATAATACTATATTTTGTAGCAAGTTAAGTGTATGGTGGAGAGAGACTTACAAATAGTATATTCTTGTCTGATAGAATCGGGCCGATTATAGTAATCACACTCTGATCAGAGTGTAAGCATAGTGTTATCTGATTCTCTCGGATGAGGAGAAGATGGAGAAAAATATTTCACCAACTTCTCCATTCTGTGAGGCAGCAGATGTCATCGGGGTGCAGTTTCCACAGACTCATTGACTTGCATTGCTGAGTGCAAGCCGAATATCAGATCAAACTCGGGCACGCAGCAAATTTTTCCCGGATTGGCTCTGTCTATGGAAAAAATCGGACATATGCATGGCCCCATAACATACTGTAAGTCCGATTGCGATCTGATGTTTTGCCATGTGCACAAGCCCATAATCACACATAAAAAAGTGCCCATTGAAGGAAAGCATATGGTAAGATAATACACGTTATAATTGCATTAATCTTTTATACTTGAAATTGTCAAAAATCAATGATGAATTGTATTAGTTGCTATGGGTTCTATTGGCCCTATGACAATAATAAAGTGAAAATCCATTAAGTCCAGCATTTTTGCAACAGTCTCAAAAAACAGTCTGCAGAAATTAGATGCATGTCTGGCTAGGCATGTGCACTATTATATGTGACTTTATTTTATTACTTCAGAAAAAATGATATATCAATAACATATGATATCGTGATAGACATCAAAAGAAAATAATAATTACAGTACAAAGATATCACAAACATGGTTGGACCTACCAAATAGTCGAGCCCCCACTCTGACGTATGTTTCACCTGAGCTTTTCTTTTGATGTAATCACCAGCTTCTTTACATTTGGGAGGTATTATTATGCATTAGTCACACTAAGTAAATTCCTTGGTTACATTCCATTACATGCTGAGTACTCATTATGCTAAAGGTGCATCTCACTAAATTAGAATATCATCAAAAAGATAATTTATTTCAGTTCTTCAATACAAAAAGTGAAACTCATATTATATAGAGTCATTACAAACAGAGTGATCTGTTTCAAGTGTTTATTTTTTTTTATCTTCTCCTCATCCGAGAGAATCAGATAACACTATGCTTACACTCTGATCAGAGTGTGATTACCATAATCGGCCCGATTCTATCAGACAAGAATATACTATTTGTAAGTCTCTCTCCACCATACACTTGACTTGCTACAAAATATAGTATTATATTGCCATCTAGTGGATTGTTTGGAAACAACATTGGAATGAACAATTAAGATGCACTTTGTGTGTGCATGTGCGTGTGTATGTATGTATATATGTATATATATATATATATATATATATATATATATATATATACAGTACAGACCAAAAGTTTGGACACACCTTCTCATTTATAGATTTTTCTGTATTTTCATGACTATAAAAATTGTACATTCACACTGAAGGCATCAAAACTATGAATTAACACATGTGGAATTATATACTTAACAAAAAAGTGTGAAACAACTGAAAATATGTCTTATATTCTAGGTTCTTCAAAGTAGCCACCTTTTGCTTTGATGACTGCTTTGCACATTCTTGGCATTCTCTTGATGAGCTTCAAGGTGGCTACTTTGAAGAACCTAGAATATAAGACATATTTTCAGTTGTTTCACACTTTTTTGTTAAGTATATAATTCCACATGTGTTAATTCATAGTTTTGATGCCTTCAGTGTGAATGTACAATTTTCATAGTCATGAAAATACAGAAAAATCTTTAAATGAGAAGGTGTGTCCAAACTTTTGCTCTGTACTGTATATATATATATATATATATATATATATATGTATGTGTATATATATATATATATATATATATATATATATATATATATATATATATACAGGGTGGTCCAAAAGTAGGTGGACAGAAAATGTAATAAGGTTATGAAGGGGGAGATTAATCAAACACTAAATTGCAGCCGCCGATCTGGATCATCCTCCAATAAACCATGAATTAGACGTGGACGATGAGCTTTCCACCCAATAGATTTCAGGATTCACATGATAGAAGCTCGTGAAATTCCCAATTCCAAAGAGGCTCTTCTGTGGACTTTTTTGGACTCTGAACAAATGTTTCAGCAACAAGTTGTTTATTATCTTCTGTACAGACTGTTTTGGGTCGAGCAGTTTTTGGAGCATTAAGGATTGAGCCAGTGGCATTGAATTTGTCACGAATGCGGTAAATGGTTTGTCTCTTTGGGGCTTGAGTACTAAATGTTTCAACCCAATTTGCTCTAAAGGTTTCAGCATTTTGAGATTTCCAATACTCTGTTAAAATCCATTTTCTTTGATCTGTATTTAAATTATTTGCCATTATGTGTTATCTGAATTATCTGGAAAGAAAACAGATTTGGGGGAGATCTATCTGTGAAAACTAGATCTGTGAAACTGGCTCAGTTGCCCTTAGCAACCAATCAGATTCCACCTTTCATTTTCCAAAGATTCTGTGAGGAATGAAAAGTGGAATCTGATTGGTTGCTAAGGGCAACTGAGCCAGTTTCACTTTACACCATGTTTGATAAATCTCCCCCTTCATAACCTTATTACACTTTCTGTCCACCTACTTTTGGACCACCCTGTATATGTATATATATATACATACACACATACAGTGCATCTTACTGGTAATGGTTCATGAAACATTCCAATGTTGTTTCAAAACAATCCACACACACACACACACACAAGAAAACACTGTTACACACACACCGCTAGGTTCAGATAGGGCGAGACGGGTTTCATGAATTCTTTGGAATCCTGGGGGAACCGTTACTTAGGGCGACCATAGACTGCAGCTTCTCTCAGGCACACAATAGATTCAATTGCTGACCAAACACATCTAACAAGAGTCTTTTTCAACAGTTTAACAGTGGAATTTAATCTAAAGCACGGCCAGTGCAATTTAGGGATATTACAGCAACAATCTTCATTACAGTACAGTCTGAGTTTCTTGAGCAACCGGCTGCAGTAACAATACATTAGTTTCTTCACAAGGCACAGTATTATAGTCTCTTCAGTAGCATAATTCAGCATAGATTAGATCTCTTATCAGCACACTTCTATGCATACACAACCACAGACTTTTCCTTCACAAGGACACAATAGTACACAGCATTCTTTATTCTGCATGGAGATGGAGGACGTGGAGGGTTTGATGAGAGAGATGATCCCTGTGACACGATTCCTTCCACTCCTTATCTTTCTGCCCAATAATACTCTGCACTGTTAGTTCAGGTAGTTTATCTGACCTGTGTTTAGTTTCTTTCCTGATCTGAATCCTGTTCAGTTGCCTTATGTCAGATCCAGATAACACACCACCTTACTCTTCGGCTTCAGCCAGACTACAATAACAAGTTCCCCACAATCCCCCTGGGGTTCTGCTAAAACACTCCCTGTCTCCTGTGACTGTGTTAACCCCTCTAGTTGCTGGATGCTTCAGAAGCACAACACTCCCTGTCTCCTTTGCTTGTGTTATTTGTAACAGTTGCTGGATGCTTTGGAAGCAACAGCACTACTTCTGCATGTCACAACACTCCTCAACATTGAAATTGCAACACCAAACAGAGAAAATTGCGAGATGATGGTGTGCAGAAACAAGCAAACGTGTGGCCCCACTTAGAAGTTCAAAAAAGTATGAGGTTCCTGCTTCTTAAAAATCCAAGTTTTTTATTTATACACAATTTATAAAAGCTAATTTCATAGATCCATAATGTGATCAAGGAGCAACGCGTTTCGTTTGAAGAAGCTGGAACCACTTTCTTTTTTGAATAGCTGTGGCACACAGCCAATTCCGCCTGCAACTGTTAACCTACTAAATGTCAAACTCTGATATCAAAATTAACAGGACGCCGGCATGGGGGCAAAGCATTCTATGCATCTATTGGTGCCCCTGTGATGTGATCGCAGGTCGACGATGGGTTGATATGACAGCTGGGGCTCTGTTGAAGATCTCCATGCCTGTCATCATGAAGCTCCACTGAAACCCAGCCTGTGGCCGGGTTTCCAAAGGGACTGTGATTTTTGTTATTCCCAGCAATACTGTGTTAGGCTATGTGCCCACAATGCAGAAATGAAGCAGAAAATTTCTGCAGCATTTCTGCATCTCCCTGGCAGAAAAAACGCATGCAAATTGTGCATGCGTTTTTCCTGCAGAATACATGCGGATTCACATGCGTATCCACATGCGTTAACGCATGTGTTTCCGCATGCGGACTGACAAGCACTTTCCAGGCGATAGCATCACTTGGAAAGTGCTTGACAACTAGGTCACACTGTATAAATCCATGCAAACGGCATGGATTTATACAGTGTGACCGTAAAAATAAAAAAATAAAGCTATACTCACCCCCGATGCCCCGGCGTGTGCTGCAGCGCTCGTCCTGGCTTCTTCCGGGTTGCCGGCATCTCGCGAGACAGCCTGCGGTCACATGACCGCGACGTCATCTCAGGTCCTGGAAGGAGAAGCGCTGCAGGGGCCGCCGGACAGGTGAATATAAACTTTATTTTTAATTTTATTCTTTTTTTCACAGGTACATAGAATCATAGAATCATAGAATGGTAGAGTTGGAAGGGACCTCCTGGGTCATCTGGTCCAACCCCCTGCTCAAAGCAGGATTCACTAGATCATCTCAGACAGATGTCTGTCCAGCCTCTGTTTGAAGACGTCCATTGAAGGGGAACTCACCACCTCTCGTGGCAGCCTGTTCCACTCATTAATCACCCTAACTGTCAAAAAGTTTTTTCTAATATCTAATCTGTGTCTCCTCCCATTTAGTTTCATCCCATTGCTTCTAGTCTTTCCTTGTGCAAATGAGAATAAAGATGATCCTTCTACAATGTGACAGCCCTTGACATATTTGTAGACAGCTATTAAGTCTCCTCTCAGTCTTCTTTTTTGCAAGCTAAACATTCCCAAATCCTGCAACCGTTCCTCATAGGACATGGTTTGCAGACCAGTCACCATTCTGGTCGCTCTTCTCTGAACTTGCTCCAGTTTGTCTATGTCTTTTTTAAAATGTGGTGCCCAAAACTGTACACAGTATTCCAGATGAGGTCTGACCAAAGAGGAGTAAAGACCGATAATGACTTCACGTGATCTAGACTGTATGCTTCTGTTAATACATCCCAGAATTGTATTTGCCTTTTTTGCTGCTGCATCACACTGTTGACTCATGTTCAGTCTATGATCTATTAGTATACCTAAGTCTTTTTCACATGTACTGTTGCTTAGCTCTATTCCTCCCATTCTGTATATGCTTTTTTCATTTTTATTGCCCAGATGTAGTACTTTGCATTTTTCCCTGTTAAAAACCATTCTGTTGGTTGCTGCCCACTGCTCCAGTTTATATAGGTCTTTTTGAATCCTCTCTCTCTCTCTTCTCTAGTATTAGCTATCCCTCCTAGCTTTGTGTCATCAGCAAATTTAATCAGTTTACCCTCAATTCCTTCATCTAAATCATTGATAAAGATGTTGAACAATACAGGTCCCAGGACGGAGCCCTGTGGTACCCCACTTGAGACATTCATTCAGCTGGATGTGAAGCCATTTACAACCACCCTTTGAGTCCGATCACTAAGCCAGTTATGAATCCACCTAACAGTTGCCTGGTCCATTGCATACTTGGTCATTTTTTCAATAAGGATGGTGTGAGATACTTTGTCAAATGCTTTGCTGAAGTCAAGATATACTATATCTACAGCATTTCCCTGATCCACCCAGTCAGTGATTCTGTCATAGAAGGAAATAAAGTTAGTCTGACATGACTTGTTAGTTACAAACCCATGCTGACTCTGGTTAATCACTTCATTCTTATCCATGTACTTACATACATGTTGTTTAATAATTTGTTCAAAGATCTTTCCTGGTATAGAAGTCAGACTCACCGGCCTATAGTTCCCTGGGTCCACCTTCTTCCCCTTTTTGAAGATAGGAACAACATTTGCTCTTCTCCAGTCTTCTGGGACTTCTCCTGTTCTCCAAGAATTTTCAAAGATTATGGAGAGTGGTTCTAAAATTTCTTCTACGATCTCCTTCAGTACTCTGGGGTGTAATTCATCTGGACCTGGAGACTTGAACTCATTTATGTTAGCTAAATATTCCCTCACAATCTTTCTGTTTACAGATAACTTTGATTCCTCTATTCCTTTAAAAGGACAGTGAAGATCAGTTGATGTTACATTTTCTTTCTGAGAGAAAACAGATGCAAAATAGGAATTAAAAAGTTCGGCCTTCTCAACATCCTCTCTTACCATTTCTCCATTTTCATCCTGTAAAAATCCTATAGCATCTTTGACTTTTCTTTTACTTTTGACATACCCCCAAAATCCTTTTTTATTGCTTTTGACATCTCTTGCAAGCCTTAATTCATTGTCAGCTTTAGCTAACCTGATACGTGCCCTGCAGGATCTGCAGACTGTATTATAATCTTCTTTAGATATGCCTCCCTCTTTCCATTTAATAAACATTTTTTTCTTTCTTTTTAGCATGTGTTTAAGTTCTGTGTTCATCCATCCTGGTTTCCTTAAATGCTTCCCATTCTTCCTACTTTTCGGGATTGTTAACGATTGTGCTTTGAGAATCTCATTTTTAAAAGTTCCCATCCTTCCTGGACATTTTTGTCCTTAAGGACATCCAGCCATTGGATCCCTCCTATTCTCTTTCTGAGTCTCTTAAAATCTGCCTTTCTAAAATCTAACCTTGAAGTTTGAGTCTTCACATGTCTTCCTCCTCTAGTTATCCAAAATTCTATAATAGCATGATCGCTGCCTCCTAGGGTCCCAGCCACCTTTACCTCCTCAACCATTTCCTCCCTGTTTATAAGGATTAGATCCAAAGTAGCAGATCCCCTTGTTTTCTCCCCTACCTTTTGGAAGATAAAGTTGTCAGCAAGAGAGGATAAGAATTTGCTTGACCTGTTAGTTTTACTTGAGAGAGATTCCCAACAAATGTCTGGATAGTTGAAATACAATGGTACCCAGATCTGGATGAGAGTCTTCTCTCCTCCAGACCTGGGTACCATTCGCACATTAAGACGCATGTTATCCGCTTGTACAAATGTACAGACAAGGATTCTATGCGTCTCAATGCAAGTCAATGGCGGCCATTCCGCTGCGCTTCCGCAAAATTAATGAACATGCTGCGGATTTAAGAGCGCTGCAGAAACGCTGCGGAAAAATCCGCAGCATGTGCATTGACATTGCGGAATGCCATTGGGGACCATGGGGTGCGGATTACCATGCGTTTTTGATGCATTTCCGCTGCGGAAATTCCGCAGCATAAACGCATGAAAAACGCATCGTGTGCACACAGCCTTATTGTGATGTATAGTACAAGCGATCAGATGATCACAGGTTCAGGTCTCCTGAGAGGACTAATATATACAGTAAAAAAACAAAGTTTTAAAAAATACAAAAATACCCCTTGTTCCTCCATTAAAAAAAGGTAATAAAAAATTAAAAAATACACATATGTGGTGTCTCCACCTACATAAAAGACCAATCTATCAAAATATAAAAATAATTAACCCAATTGGTAAGTGCTGTAGAAAGAAAAAAAATTAAAATGACAAAATTGCGTTTTTTTTGGTCACCGAACTACTTCAAAAAATGCTGTAAGAAGTGATCAAAATATCATATCTATCCCAAAATGGTAACAATAAAAACATTTCGCACTGCAAAAAAAATGAGAACGTTGCGGGTCTCAGAAAATGGCGATACAGTCAAAAAAATTAATTTTATAAATTAGATTTTTTTTCACCAATAAAATAATTTAAAAACTGAACATGTTTGATATCGCCGTAATTATACTGATGAAGAACTCATATTGCCATGTCATTTTTACCACATAATGTACGCCGTAAGAACAAAACTCAGAAAACAAATGTGGAATTGTGTTTTCTTCGCAATTTCATCTCACTTAGATTATTTGTCCAATTTTCATGTACATTATATGGTAAAATGAATGGTGTCATTCAAATAAAAAACAACTCGTTCCATAAAAAACAAGCCTTCATACCACTATGTGGGTGGAAATAAAAAAAAGCTATTGCTCTTGGAAGAAGGAGAGGAAAAACAAAAGTGTAAAAATGAAAAATTGCGCGGTCCTTAAAGGGTTAAGCATCTTTATTTACTCCTTTGCAATTTTGGTCTCTTTTCTTCTTGCAAGCAAGCAGCAGATTATCCTATTCCTAACAGAATTTCCCAAGTGCGTGGCAGTCAGCGGTCCGCTAGCTCCTGTGCAGCTGGGCCAGCGGATGTCTTCCTGAAGCAGCTTCAGTCTTTCTTGCGGCAGCTCCGCCACCAATGGCTTCCTCTTTATACTTTAAGTATAGAGAGTGGTACCTTGAGCCGAAGAATGAGCTTTTCACTTCTTTCAACCACTTTAGGGTTTTCGAACCTGAAACAGTTAAAAGAAGTGACATGAGACGGAACAAATGCACAGCAATTTCGTTTTTACATTGCTGAGCATTATGTTTATTTCATAGGGCATTTTTGCAGCACTTTTTCCTGAGCATGCAAAAAAACAAACGGAAAAGGCTTGATTTATGCACAGCCCTGCAATGGGCATACCACTAACAGCTAACTGTGACTATATGAGTGGTCGTAACCATGGATACCTAAGTTACTGCAATGCCCTGCACATGGGGTAAGTGACATAGCGAATCAGATAAACTAAACTACATTTCTAATTGGAAATATTTTCTAATATTATTATTATTATTATTACACCTACTACATATGGGGATAGGTTCTGGGAGATGGGAATACTCCTTTAACTAAAGTTAACTCATTAGGTGCCAAATACTTTGCTTGCTAATATCTTCACAACGGAGAGGTGAAATAAAAAAAAATATATAGATAGATTTTATTCCACTCTGCAGCCACTATTACATTGTTTGTTTGTATTAATATTCAAATTTGGTGAAAAGGGCGTGGCCTAATTGCTCTAAGGAGAAGACGCCATTTTCAGGAGCTCCATCCAATGCAGAAAAGTTTTAGCTGTTTTAGAGCATTTATTTGCCTTAAATTTCCCAGAGTCTAGCTGGAACCCCACAAGAACACCTGGGGGAGACTCTGGGATATCAGAAAGGATCCCACCAGTCCCACAGACTCTAGGGGAGCTGAACAAGCGGGACTCACAAAAAGAAGGTGGACGCCATTTTTCCCCTCAAGCTCCAGTCTACGACGGGACCAAGGAGACGGCGAGATCCTCACTGAAGTGCTGGTGAGTCCTGCTCCGCTCTTCTCCCAGCGCCATCTTGGGAGGATGCGATCCAGCCCTGAAGCCAGGCGCACGGAGCAGCTGAAAGAGACCCTGCTCCCTGCTCTCATTGTGCGGGGGACATAGGAGGTTTCGTTCCTCCCTGGGCTATATAAAATTAGAGGGAGAGTGGAGAGGAGGACAAGTGTGGGGAAGGGAGAAAGGAGGGTGAAAGAAAAAGAAAAGAGATAAAACAAAACGCAAATGAGAAACATTGAAAAGAAGAAGAGGGGAGAGAAGAAGATTAAGGAAAGCAGATAAAAGTATAAAAAGTGGGAAAAAAAGTTACAACAAGATGTGAAATAGAAGAGGAGGGGAGGAAGGAAAAGGGGAAAGAAGGAAAAATAGAACTGAATAAAAAAAGAGAGAAGAAAGATCATTTAGACTCTTCACCATCTTTTGATCCTATCAGTACCTGGCATTTCTAATAAGCCACTGGCGCTTAAAGGGTTATCAACATTTAGATTGTGAGTCCCAATGGGGACAGTGCCCACAATGTCTGTAAAGCGCTGTGGAATTAATGGCGCTATATAAGTGAGTAAAATAAATAAATAAACCACCATTTATTCCTAGTATAACTATTATATACATAAACAGGACTTTGCTGCCATCTACTGACCAACACCAGTACTACAAGTGCAGCTATTTCTGATTTGCCTACACTTTCTTGCACATCTTCAAATAAAAGACTCCACAAGATAAAATATAAACATGTTTTTTTGTCCTGATGAAGAAGTCTGTAGTACTTCAAAACGTGTTGACTAAATAAAGAAAAAACATTAATACCCCCTGTCTGGACTTAGATCTATCAGAAGAGTATACCAGCAGCGCAGATTATCCACGAATCCTCCCCATTTGTGTTTTCTCGGTCAGATGACCCGTTGGACCTGCCGCAGCTGGATTGACATGTCCTTTGAATGTTGTGTATACACAACTAAATCAGGTTAGCATAACCTTGTTTTCAAACATCGTTATCTCCCTTGGATAAGACCCTATTGCAGTTTTTCTCCTCCTATTTTCTCCTCAATATGATGAAAGACACTTAATTGAAAACAGCTACTAAATGACCAAATCCCATCAGTTTCTCCCAGTAAAGTTATAACAAGACCAGATTCAACAATGGGTAAAACTATCAAATCTCAAGCTGAAGAGACAATCAAGACCTCAAAGACTCCCAAGAAAAACCAAGAAAGAGAAAAGCCCAAAAAACAACTCCCCCTTGATTCACAAACGAACAGACCAAACAATCCTTCGCAAACACACAAACAGAGCTCCTCCTCTCTAGCTTAGTGGTCTGACAAAGAAGATGAATCCATACAAGAAGAACAGATTTACGATTATATAAAAGCCCTACCCACAACAGACTGAATAAGGATCCTTTTTAGAGAATTTACTCAAACTATCAAGGAAGAAATAGCTGATCTCAAAAATGACTTTTAATGTTAAAGGTATAAACATCCCACAGAAGAGAACACAATTTTTAGAAAATTTTCAGAAAACTGTCTCGATGACACGTGCAACTCTAATATTTGGGAGGTACACAAAGCGGTGCTTAGAGGCCTTCTCATAGAACTCTAGGGAAAAAAAAAAGAAAAAGAAAAATTACAAACAAATGCGGCAAAAACTTTAGTTAGCAAATATGATCAGAAAGCAAATAAATCTAGAATACATACAAAAAATCTAAGACAAACAAGATTGTATGCATCACAAAACAGATTAAATTGCTAATATATTTAGTTCATTCTACTCAGACCTCTATAACCTTAAAAAAAGAAAGGACCCAAAACTCTCGAAAAAGAACTCTGAACTGACTAATAACTATTTAAAAACTGTAAATCTACCAACTCTAACAGACTCACAAAAACAATTCCTAGATAGTCCAATTACGATGAATGAATTAGAATCTGCCATCAAATCGAGCCCCAAATGAAAAAGCCCAGGCCCGGACGAATACTCGATAGAATATTATAAAATATTTAGAGACTAACTATCCCCATACCTGACAAAATATTTCAATCATATAAACAAAATAAATCCATTTAATACAGAAGCTCTCTCTGCACATATTACACTCATCCCAAGAGGGAAAAGATCCATCTTTATATGGTAGCTACCGACCTATTTCTTTAATAAATAGCAACATTAAACTCTATGCTAAGATCATTGCCAACAGAATTCAAAGAATCCTACCTAGTCTGGTTAACCTAAAAAAAGTAGGCTTTATAAGGGATAGGGAGGCTAAAGACAACGTCATTAAAACCCTGAACATCATACATCTCTCAAAACTAAGAAATATTCAAACAGCTCTCTTATCAACAGATGCTGAAAAAGCATTTGACTGTGTTGATTGGATGTTCATGGGACAAACACTGGTGAAATTCGGCTTCCCGACCTTTTTTATTGAAAAAAATATTAGCCCTCTACCAAACCCTCAACTAGGTTGAAAATTAACAACGAACTCTCCCCTAGCTTTGATATCAGAAACGGGACGAGACAATGTTGCAATCTCTCGCCCCTTTAATTCATCCTTGCAATGGAAACTTTTTTACAAAAAATAAGACAAAACCCTGAAATCAAAGGTGTAAAATGTGGTCAAACAGAACATAAAATAGCGGCATATGATGGGCTCTTTTATCTAACAAATCCCTGAAATACTACTCAAAGAAGTACACACTTTTAGTCTCGTCTCAAACTTTAAAATAAATTTCTCCAATTCTGAGCTGTTAAACATTAACATAGATACGGAAAACTGGCATCGCATATCACAAATCTCCCCTTTTTAAAATAATTGCTCCCATAGTACATATCTAGGGACCAAAATCAGCAATTTTCTCTCCTCCCTCTAGGATTTAAACTTTATACCACTACTCCATAAATTAGAACTTGACGTTTCCTCATGGAAAGAAGTCCCCATTTCCTAGTTCGGAAGAATTAGTTTGATAAAAATGATCACTCTGCCCAAAATCCTATACTTTCTCCAAGTTTTACCTATTGATAGCCCACAACTTTTCTTCCAAAGAATCAAAACTCTGATGTCAAAGTACTTCTGGCAAAACAAAGGCCATAAGATTAAACATTCAACACTAACAAAAGCAAAAAATAAAGGAGGTCTGGGACTTCCAGACTTCGAAAAATATAGACTTTCTACACATTTAGCCAGATCCATTGAGTGGCATAAATCCCCACCTAGAAAACTATGGGTCAGGCTCTGTGCCCAGTATGCGTTTTTCAAGCGTTTTTGCGTCGGAATTTCCGCAGTGAAAACGCTTAAAAAACGCTTGGTAAGACGTGCACCATGGTCCTCAATGATAATCCGCATGTGCTGTGCACATGCTGCGGAAATTTCCGCTGCGGATTATCATTGCAGAAAAATCCGCTGCATGTCCATTAATTTTGCAGACCCTCAGCGTAATTGCCGCCATTGACTTGCATTGAATCGCTTAATATCTGCATGACTACATATGCACATGCGGATATTAAGCGATTCAAAGTGCGGATGGTACCCGGGTCTCGAGAAGAGGAGTCTCTCCTCCAGACCCGGGTACCATGGTACCTGTTAAAAAAAAAGAATTGAAAATAAAAAATAAACATTATGCTCACCTTTTGATGGCCCCTGGTCTTCTGTACGGTGCATCCTGGCTCCCCGGTGGCTTGCGATGGTGTAAAAGGACCTTCCAAGACATCATTTAGTCATGTGACAGGTGACGTCGGCGGTTGCGTGACCTGTCACATGACTAAATGACGTCATGGAAGGTGCTTTTACACCACCGCGAACCGTACAAGAGACCAGACGCACCGGAGAGAAGACCGCGGGCCATCAGAAGGTGAGTATAATGTGTTTTTTTTTTAATTTTACCATTTTTATTCTTTTTTTAACTATTAACTTGGTCACACTATATAAATCCATGCCGGTTGCACGGTTGCATGGATTTATATAGTGTGACCAAGTTGTCAAGCACTTTTCCAAGTGATGCTAAAATCGCTTGGAAAAGCGCTTGATAACCTGCATGCAGAAATGCATGCAAAAACGCTTGACAAACGCTTCTACCTGGAAGGAAAAACGCATGTAAAATCCGCATGTACAATCCGCATGCGTTTTTCATGCCAGGGAGATGCAGAAAAAATCTGCAGCATTTCTGCATTGTGGGCACTTAGCCTCAACCTAGATCTCAGTTCTCTTAAGGCCCCGTCACACTAAGCGACGCTACAGCGATCCCGACAACGATACGACCTGACAGGGATCGTTGCTGCGTTGCTATGTGGTCGCTGGTGAAATGTCAAACAGTCAGATCTTCCCAATGATGCAGCAGCGATACAGCGACCCGTAACAATCTGTATAACGATGCACGCCTATGTGTTTCTGTGTCTGAGTCGTCAACAAGGTCGTTGGTAAGGTGTCAAACACACCGATGCATGCTACCCAGCGGGGCCTCAACGATCAAAGAAATGTCCAGACCATTCCGACATGACCAGCGATCTCACAGCAGGGGCCTGGCCGCTGCTAAGTGTCAAACATAGCGAGATCGCTACTGAGGTAGCTGTTGCGTCACAAAACTTGTGACTCAGCAGCGATCTCGCTAGCGATCTCGCTTAGTGTGACGGGGGCTTTAGAGGAAACATCAACCACTATCTTTAGTTAACTCCATTAAAGCAAGCAAGATAAAATCTTTATTCGCTAGCATTAGACTAACAGACCCTGCTCTTCTAATCCTTAAAAAACAACCAGGGTTTAATTACCAGACATTTCAAACCCAAAAGTTGACAGTCCAGGACGAGATTTATTTATAAATACGAAAGAAAACAAGAGAATAATATCCAAAATATATAAAATCCTTTGTGATACAGGGGAAACCCCTCAATTCATTAATAAATGGGAAAGAAAATTAAATATGACCTTTATTCCTGAGGATGTTACAAAAATCCTAAAGGGTGTACATTCCATCTCTCCTTCAATTAAATATCAAGAATAGTGATGAGCGAGCACTAAAATGCTCGGGTACTCGTTGCTCGGGTCGAGCAAATTGGAATGCTCGAGTGCTCGGTCCAAGTAACGAGCCCAATGTAAGTCTATGGGAAACTCAAGCATTTTTCCGGCTGCTCCCCCCGGCGGTCTGCAGAGGGCCTAAAAATTGCCCAAATCGATGGGAACAGTGCTCAAATGACATGGGAACAGCATGGGGAAGACCCCTGGAAGCATCTCTGACTCCCAGGTCACTGCTATCAACAATGTTGTCAGAGGTATTACGCCACTTTTATGGACTGAATAAAACATACAAAAACAAAATGGATTTTCCGGGAAAATATGTTAAGGAACATGCTTTCTAGGGTAATGACTTGTATATAAGGCAAAATAAATGTACAAAAACAAAAATTCTCCTCCACATCTTGGGCTATGTTCACACGTAGAGCTTTTTATTCATTTTTGCATTGCTTGAACCGTGAAAAACGCATTCACCAGGAAATGTCATTTTAACATTTTACTACCTTATCTGGCCATGTGGTGTGTGACATGGGAACAGCATGGGAAAGACCCCTAAAAGCATCTCTGACTCCCAGGGCACTGCCTAAAACTGTGGTCGTCTCATCAGACGTGATCCTATATTACTGCGGTAATAATACAGACATTTTTGGCAACATGACAAATCTTAAACTCCATTTAAAATGGGCAAGGTGTGTGTCAAGGGACAAGGAAGTGGACGTTATGGTGATGGTGATAATGCACGCAGTGGCCGTGGGCAAGATGAAACTGTACCTGCTGAGGGAGCACAACAAACAACCACATCATGTCAAACTACCTTCCTGTCCCAATTTCTAGGGGGCCGCGGAACACTATTGAAGCCAAAGCAGTGTGAAAAGGTTGTTGGTTGGATAGCAGTTAAAGTTTCCAGTCAGTTTGCCACCACCACCACCCTGTGTTCCACATGGTCCAGTCTCAGTAGATGTGAGTCTGGATCACATTATTATTATTACTTTATCGCCATTTATTCCATGGCGTTTTAGATGTGAAAAAGGGGTATACATCGCAAAAACAATTATAATAATGTTGAACAAAAATGTGACAGCGACTGGTACAGGAGAGGAGAGGACCCTGCCCGCGAGGGCTCACAGTCTACGAGGCATGGGTGAGGATACAGTAGGTGAGGATAGAGCTGGTCTTGCATCGGTATGGTGGAGCGAGTGTAGCTGCAGGTTGTACGCATGTCGCAAGAGGTGGGTCTTCAGGTGCTTTTGAAGGTTTCAACAGTAGGCTGGAGTCAGAAATGGTGGGGTAGAGAGTTACAGAGAAGGGGAGATGCATGGGAAAAATCTTGTATACAATTGTGGGAAGAGGAGATAAGAGGAGAGTAGAGAAGGAGATCATGTGAGGATCGGAGGTTGCGTGCAGATACAGTGGGGAAAAAAAATATTTAGTCAGCCACCAATTGTGGAAGTTCTCCCACTTAAAAAGATGAGAGAGGCCTGTAATTGACATCATATGTAGACCTCAACTATGAGAGACAAAATGAGAAAACAAATCCTGAAAATCACATTGTCTGATTTGGAAAGAATTTTTTTTTTAAATTTTGGTGGAAAATAAGTATTCAACCAATTACAAACAAGCAAGATTTCTGGCTCTCACAGACCTGTAACTTCTTTTTTAAGAGGCTCCTCTATCCTCCACTCATTACCTGTAGTACGGGCACCAGTTTCAACTTGTTATCAGTATAAAAGACACCTGTCCGCAACCTCAAACAGTCACACTCCAAACTCCACTATGGTGAAGACCAAAGAGCTGTTGAAGGACACCAAAAACAAAATTGTAGCCCTGCACCAGGCTGGGAAGACTGAATCTGAAACAGGCAAGCAGCTTGGTGTGAAAAAATCAACTGTGGGAGCAATAATTAGAAAATGGAAGATATACAAGATCACTGATAATCTCCCTCGATCTGGAGGAATGCGAGACTGTTAGAAGGGAGTCCACAGAGCAGGAGGTTGCAGTCGTCGAGAAGGGAGATGATGAGTGCGTGCACTAGTGTTTTTGTAGATTCGTGGTTGAGAAATGTGCAGATTTTTTTTACTTGGAGTCGGCATCTTCCTCACCCTGATCCTCCTTCCTCTCACCATTCCGAGTGCCCTGAGACAACTGATCCCACACTTGGACACTCCGAAAAGGTGTTTTGTTCATCTTTCCAATTATAGATTCTGGCCTCTCGCTCGGTCCACTCGGAAGTGGAAAGAGCTTGGATATGTGGTTTGAAGGAGAGATTAGAGTCCAGGGTTACCCCAAGGACTGTTCACTTTTCCATTGATAGATTCGGGCCTCTCGACCGGCCAGCTTTGAGCAGGGCAACAGAAGATCGCATGTAGCAATTTGAGTCACCCAAAAGTGACGGTGGGAAAGTGCAAGTACTGTCGCAAGAGTTGGATAATGATGAGACACAATGGATAGAAAGTCAGGAGGAGGACCAGGGTGCGGAAGCAGAAGACGAAGCAGTGGATGATGAAGTCACTGACGCAACCTGGCAAGTGGACATGCAGAGCGAGGACAGCAGCACACAGGGAGAGGGAGGTGTAGCACCACAACAGGCAGATACAAGCAGTGTGGTGGCCACAGACACAAGGCGGGTAACTGCTCCCCGGAACACCAACACAATGGAAGTTTCCAGTACAACTGTTAGTTCTTCCCGAGTCTTGTTCTATTTTAAAGACTGTTTAGATAACCCTAAAAAGGCCATTTGCAACATCTGCCAGGCCAGCATCAGCAAGAGCACCAAAACTACCAGCCTGACCACTACCAGCATGCTCAGGCACATGACAGCAAGGCACCTGACTAGCTGGGCCGAACACCAAGGTCCAGAAACAGTGTCTGCGGGTGACACCACTGCCTTTTCCGCAGTTGTGCATGCACGCCAATCTCCTGTCCATGGTGCATGTGAAGATGCCTCCCGCCCTGCACCTGTCATTACAGACTTGCAACCATCACCGTCCACGTCCTTGTCCCTTTGTATCGTTCAGTTGTCCCTACCACAGTCCTTGGAATGCAAGCGCAAGTATGCAGCCAGCCACCCACCCACACATCCATAGGTCGCAATACTAAACTGCCACATTTCTGAACTGCTTACACTTGAAATGTTGCCTTTTAGGTTCGTGGAGGCGGAAGGTTTCCACAACCTCATGGCGGCGGCTGGGGTGTCCATACTTGGTCCCCAGCCGCCACTTTTTCTCCAGGTATTGTCTCTGCCTTCCACAAGCGCGGGTCCCAGAACATTACCTGTGCCCTCCTCAGTGCACTTACTGGGAAGGACCGCCTATCCACAAACACGTGGACAGGTGAATGTGGCCAGGGACGGTACGGAGCCAGTTCACAGTAAAACAACAGCCATAGAGTGTCCGGGAACCTTCCCACACACTTTTGTTAGCCAGGGCTGCTTCTCAGTAGGGTTGAACAGGCCCACCAGAGAACCAGAGACTCCTCCAGTGGGCCCTGGCTTCTCCTTCAGGAGAGTTCTTAGTACCAAGGTGAGGTTGTGATGATGATGATTGAGGCCACCAACTCCTTAGCTTGCTGCTGGTACTTTTCTATGGGAATCAGCTTGGCTCCCACCAGCCTGGAATATTTCCAGTGAACTATGGCACGACGCCATGGTATTAGCAGTGCCCCAGCACCAGTAGCAAAGCCATCCACAATTTCCTTTTCTTTTGCCCAAATACATTAGTTTCTCAAAAAGGAGCTGAAGATACTGCGTGGCAGTAGGTGCAAGTTTCTCCAGCATGTTAGATATCAGAGGGAGAATAGATTGGGCAGCACAGTGGCTCAGTGGTTAGCACTGAAGCCTTGCAGTGCTGGGGTCCTGGGTTCAAATCCCACCAAGGACAACATCTGCAAGGATTTTGTATGTTCTCCCCATGTTTGCATGTTTCCCCCTCAGTAAAAAAGCAGCCATAGAGTGTCCAGGAACCTTCCCACACACTTTTCTTAGCCAGGGCTGCTTCTCGGCAGTGTTGGACGGGCCCACCAGAGAATCCTCGGGTGGGCCCTGGCTTCTCCATCAGGAGAGTTCATGATAGCGCAAACTTTGCAGCTGCTATGGGGGTCTTGAGCAGGGGAGAAAGGTGGGCCCTCAGAATCAAATCCTCTGGTGGGCCCAATGTTTATGAGTCTGACACTGCTTCTCGGTGAGAGTTGTATTTCACCATAGCCATATTCTTTAGCTTGGTGAAAGTACTGGCATAGAGTGCCATTGTCACACACGACCATGCCTGGCTGTATGTTCAGCGGTGAGAGCCACAGATCAGGCTGCTGTGTTATAGCTTTCAACAACTCTGCAGCGGTGGGCGGTTTGTCACCTAAGCATTAAGCATATTATCTTCAGCACAGCCTGTTGTGTTGCCGCTTGGCCAAGGCAGTGCTGCAGTGCTTCCAGCTTGTGACTGATGTGGTCATTTCGGAGATGGAGGCCGAACATTTCGGAGATGGAGGCCGAACAGGCAGAGGAGGAGTTGCAGGAGCAGAACAATGTGGTTACATTGAGATTACATTGGCAAGTCTGTTTTTTATACTAAAGAAAGATCCTACTGTGTTCTTATTTTTTTATTTATTTTTTTTTTACGTCTCTTCAAATGTGTATTGGAGTGCGTCCTAATTTACGGCAGCCCTTGAAATTGTTGCATATGCAATAACAGTATAGGAGACACACTCCTTAATAATTGGAAGGACAATTCAAATAGATTCTACAGTGCTGGCCAAAAGTATTGGCACCCCTGCAATTCTGTCAGATAATACTCAGTTTCTTCCTGAAAATGATTGCAATCACAAATTCTTTGGTATTATTATCTTCATTTAATTTGCTTGCAAGGAAAAAACACAAAAGAGAATGAAGCAAAAATCAAATCATTGATCATTTCACACAAAACTCAAAAAAATGGCCGGACAAAAGTATTGGCACCCTCAGCCTAATACTTGGTTGCACAACCTTTAGCCAAAATAACTGCGAACAACCGCTTCAGGTAACCATCAATGAGTTTCTTACAATGCTCTGCTGGAATTGTAGACCATTCTTCTTTGGCAAACTGCTCCAGGTCCCTGATATTTGAAGGGTGCCTTCTCCAAACTGCCATTTTGAGATATCTCCACAGGTATTCTATGGGATTCAGGTCTGGACTCATTGCTGGCCACCTTAGAAGTCTCCAGTGCTTTCTCTCAAACCATTTTATAGTGCTTTTGGAAGTGTGTTGTGGGTCATTGTCCTGCTGGAAGACCCATGACCTCTGAGGGAGACCCAGCTTTCTCACACTGGGCCCTACATTATGCTGCAAAATTTGTTGGTAGTCTTCAGACTTCATAATGCCATGCACACGGTCAAGCAGTCCAGTGCCAGAGGCAGCAAAGCAACCCCAAAACATCAGGTAACCTCCGCCATGTTTGACTGTAGGGACCGTGTTCTTTTCTTTGAATGCCTCTTTTTTTCCTGTACACTCTATGTTGATGCTTTTTCCCAAAAAGCTCTACTTTTGTCTCATCTGACCAGAGAACATTCTTCCAAAACATTTTAGGCTTTCTCAGGTAAGTTTTGGCAAACTCCAGCCTGGCTCTTTTATGTCTCGGGGTAAGAAGTGGGGTCTTCCTGGGTATCCTACCATACAGTCCCTTTTCATTCAGACGCCGACGGATAGTACGGGTTGACACTGTTGTACCCTCGGACTGCAGGGCAGCCTGAACTTGTTTGGATGTTAGTCGAGGTTCTTTATCCACCATCCGCACAATCTTGCGTTGAAATCTCTTGTCAATTTTTCTTTTCCGTCCACATCTAGGGAGGTTAGCCACAGTGCCATGGGCTTTAAGCTTCTTGATGACACTGCGCACGGAAGACACACCTCCAGGCTGTGTAAGGGCTATTTGACCAAGAAGGAGAGTGATGGGGTGCTACGCCAAATGACCTGGCCTCCACAGTCACCAGACCTGAACCCAATTGAGATGGTTTGGGGTGAGCTGGACCTCAGAGTGAAGGCAAAAGGGCCAACAAGTGCTAAGCATCTCTGGGAACTCCTTCAAGATTGTTGGAAGACCATTTCCGGTGACTACCTCTTGAAGCTCATCAAGAGAATGCCAAGAGTGTGCAAAGCAGTCATCAAAGCAAAAGGTGGCTACTTTGAAGAACCTAGAATATAAGACATATTTTCAGTTGTTTCACACTTTTTTGTTAAGTATATAATTCCACATGTGTTAATTCATAGTTTTGATGCCTTCAGTGTGAATGTACAATTTTCAAAGTCATGAAAATACAGAAAAATCTTTAAATGAGGTGTGTCCAAACTTTTGGTCTGTACTGTATGTACTCTATGATATCTCACCTGCTTAATGCGGCTAGGAGCCTTATTGCAAGACACTGGAAGGATCCTGATCCCCCATCCTTACTAGAATGGATTAATTAGTCAAATATTATATACTCATTAGAAAAAATCTGTGTCACTTAATCCAAGCAGGATAAGCTCCTTGAACACTGGAACATGTGGTATGAATATTAAAATAGGATTGTAATCTAAAATATAGATCTTATAACAAAACTCACTCATCCCCTGCTCCAAACAAAAAATAAATAAATGTTTATGCTGTACATAAAAATGCTATTAGGCCCACCTTCGTAGCTGTGAATATCTGCTAGTTCTTAACAGGACTTCCCTTTCTCCCACCCTCCCCTTTACCTTTCCCTTTGTCCAATTCCTTCCCCTTCTCCCCTCCTCCATTTTACTCCTATATTTCCCCAAGTTATAACTACCCCATATATAAAATGAATGTTGGTATTTTTCCATGTGATTACATTTAAATGTTAATATCTTTGTTCTTGTTCTCCCTTGCAATATTCATAAATAAAGAATTTATACAAAAAAAAAATTGGTGAAAGGTTATTAATTTTCTTTCCACAGCAAGTGAAATCCTGTCTTCCTCCCCAGACTGTCAAAGAAAATAGTCCCTTATACACAATCTCAGAGATCCCAATAACACTTTACATCCTATCATCTTCCTAATATGTAGCTCGGGTATGCAAGGAGTATTGCGGGTGCTTGAGTGAGATGTTCACGTTCCCACGCCGGCAAGTTTTGCGGCTCTTAGTCACGATGACTTCCTGACAAAAATAGGCAATCCCCGCATATTTTGTGGCTAATGCGAACATCTCATCCGAGCACCCTTGGCAAACTCAAGTAATGAGCACTTGCGCTCATCACTAGTATCTAGCTCTCTCATCCTTGCTTGCTAGAGAAACAGCATTGAGTACTATTACAGATGAAATTGTATTTACAAACAGAAAAAATTAACTCCTGAGGAAGCCACCTCCTATGGCGATACACGTGAGATCCTTATTCCCTTATGATACTTTTTGTATGAGCCAATTTACCTGGGTGACATTGCACATGTCACATTATTACACAGTGTTGCTGCTGCCCTCTTTTATATTCTTTAAATACTACATTATCAATATTTATATATTATCAGTATGTGTACATTGTACCCTATTTCTTTATTGAGTGCTATCTGACTTCACTTTAGGCCCCCTTCACACGTGTTTTTTAAGGACCACAAATACGGACATATACACACCCATTTTATTCAATGGTGGTGTGCATGTCAGGTTTTTCCCACGGACCGTGTGTCCGTGTGAAAAACCTGCAGACATGTCAGGTTTTATTTTGTGCAGCATGGACAAAATGTGTGCCGCACACTGAGGACACATGGATGACATCCGAGTGTCATCAGTGTGACACATACCGGCGCCTGGGAAAAAGCGGTACAGTTCGCGCTGATCCCAGGCGCTCGCTGCTGAAGGCAGCTCTCATCATTGTCGCCTGGTCGCGCTGAGATCATCGTGACCAGGAGACAATGATGGGAGTTGTATTCAGCACCTGCTATGTGCATCATGTGTAAAATTAAGAATTAAATAAAAAAAAATGGCGTGGGCTCACACGTAATTTTCTGAACCAGCTGAGGGAAAGCCGCCCGCTGAGGTCTGATATTACTAGCCAGGGAAAGGGGCCATTAGCCAAAAATGTTCCCTGGCTATTAATAACAGCTCACAGCTATTTGATTAGTTTACTGGCTAGATTACAGGAGGACCCCAGAAAAAATTGACGTAGGGTTCCCCTATAAATTCTAACCAGCAAAGGCTAAACAGACAGCTATGGGCTGATATTAATAGCCAGGGAAGGGGCCATGGATATTTCCCCCTCCGAGGCTAATAAGATCAGCCCTCAGCGGCCCCAGAAATGGCACATCAATAAGATGCACTAATTCTGGCGCATAGCCTTACTGTTCCCACTTGCCTTTGTGCGGTGGCAAGTGGGGTAATAGGGTTGGGGTTGATGTCAGCTTTGTATAGCCAGCTGACATCAAGCCCAGGGGTTAGTAATGGAGAGGTGTTTATAAGACGCCCTCATTACTAACCCCATAGTAACTTTTGAAATAAACATACAGCAAGAATAAAATCCTTTATTTGAAAGAAAACTCAACACCGTTTTACATTTATTAAAAAATACAGTTTTACTATCTTTAAACCTCATTGATTGAAGCCAACGTCCTCTGTAAAAAAAATAAAATAATAATAATAATAATAATAAACAACCATATCACTCACCTGTCCGAGTTGAAAATAATCCATACTCATACTGTCCCACGCCGTAATCCATCTGTGCGACATCTGGTTTTCAAAATGAACGGTGGCATGATGCGACCGTTCATGTTGAAAACCAGGGGAGAATGAGCTGCTTCGAGCAGGCCGATGAAATGCGGTGACCTCAATGAGATCATCGTTAACACCATGAGAAAATTCTCACGGTGCTAGCAGTGACGCCATGAAGGTTACCCCACTTCATCGGCCCTCTCACAGGAGGTCATTGTCCCCTGGTTTTCAGCATCAACGGTGACATCATGCCACCGTTCATTTTGAAAACCAGATGTTGCACAGATGAATTACGGAGTGTGACAGTATGGATTATTTTCACGTCGGACAGATGAGGCATATGGTTGTTTATCATTTCGGCCTCAATGGATGAGGCATAAAGGTGAGTATAACTGTGTTTTTCATTTTTAATAAATGTGTAAAACAAGGTGTTTCGTTTTCTTTCAAATAAAGGATTTTATTATTGCTGTGTGTTTATTTCAACCCCTGGGAATGATGTCAGCTGACAATACAAAGATGACATCATCCCCAACCCTATTACCCCACTTGCCACCGTACCAGGGCATGTGGGAAGAGTGAGGCTAAGCGCCAGAATTGGCACATCGTATGGATGTGCCATTTCCAGGGTAGCTGAGGGCTGATGTTGATAGCCTGGGAAGGGGCAAGATCTCAGGCCCCTTCCCAGGCTATTAATATCAACCCACAGCCGTCTGTTTAGCCTTTGCTGGTTTGAATTTATAGGAAGACCCAATGCCATTTTTTTTTTCTGGGGTTCCTCGTAAATTCACCAGTAAAGGCTAAACAAACAGCTGTGAGCTATTATTAATAACCTGGGAACCTTTTATGATATTGTCCCTTTTCCCAGATTATTAACATCACCACCCAGCCATTTTTTTATTTAATTCTCAATTTTACACAGGATGTACACAGCGGGTGCTGAATGCAACTCCCATCATTATCTCCTGGTCGAGCTGATCTCCACACAACCAAGCGACAATGATGAGCGCTGCCTTCAGCAGCCAGTGCCTGGGATCAGAGCGAACTGTACTGCTTTCCCCAGGCGCCGGTACGTGTCACATGGACGGCAAACGGATGGCACACAGACACGGACCACGGATCTCACCAGTACTGTTTTTTCCTGTACAGGAATCACCAGGATGTGTGGAGGAGGCCTAAGGGGAAGTGTCTATTTATATCCATTTCAGATATCCACATTTACTTGGCTTCCTTGGTTATCATGCCAGTCATAGAGGTCATATCCTAGTGCCAGTTTTTAGTTTAGGAAACAGTTTGTGGTGTAATGGTGCAATTTTAAATATTTGTATTGTCTAGGTTTTTGCGTTTGTTACATTATAAATATCTGTTATGTTTAAATGTCTTTCCTTTTTTCAATTGTATTTACAAACCCGTACACCTTTTTAAATTTATGTATATTGCATATACTACTCTTCTTTCACTTGGTGTGAAGTTTTCAACTGTGCTTTCCATGAGACAAAGTTACCTTCATTTTTTTTTGGAGCAGTTTATGATCATTGGGGGTCTAGCTGCTGAAACTGCCACCAATCTTGAGAACAGATGCCTAAAGTCACTATTATGAATAGAGAATAAGTGAACAGGTGCAACGACCACTTCAATATAATAGTAACGGTAGAGGTGGTCGGCGGTCACATGTGCTCACTAGCTTTCCTTTCACAGAGAACTTTGAGACCCCTATTCTCAGGACTGGTGGAGGTCTCAGAGCAATCATACATGCATCACCTATCCTGTGGATAACAGATACAAGTCATTTATGGAACAACCCTTCCACTTGTATAGTGGCCAAAAGTATTAAGGCTGGATATTTCTCATATGGTCAAATCTTCAGTATTTGGGCTCACTCACACAAGTGTATAAATCGCACAAGTGCAATTCGATAACAAATGGTATTGCACTTGCACCAATGATATTCAATGAGGCAGTGCAGATCTGTTTTTTTTTTTTTTTTTTTTTTTCGCACCTGTATTCGGCGTGAGGAAAAATTTGTCGCATGCTGCGATTTGACTCTGAAATCGGTCACATAAAGATATGGTTCCGGCACTGACGGACACTCACTCTGCATTGCGACCGGCTGTCAGTCAGTGCTGGGGGTGCTGCTACAGCCACTACTCTGTATACTCAGAGCGGTGATCTTACCAGCAAAGCCTCCATGACTGAAAGCCAAAACACTGTTTGGGGGAGATAAAGTTCATTTTCTCCCTGCAGCGTTCGGCTCAGTACGGGTACAGAGTAGGTTAATAACGCTATCGACCTGCAGATTAACCACATATCTGCAGGTTAATAGTGCTTTTTTCTGGTGACAGGTTCCCTTTAAAGGTCCCTTTACATGGACTGACCAACAGCAGCCAATAGGTAAACATTTATTGATTTGTGGTGGTGTGAATGTATGTTTACACAGACAGAGCAAAGCAAACAATGCAAAGCAAATGATCTATAGTAGATCGCTCAGTGCATATTGTCCGCCATGGTCCTCGGCAGTGAGAGTCCAGTTTACACAGCAAGACGCACCAACGAGAATGCTGATCTTTTATGCTGCACAAAAGATCAATTCACCCGATGAACGAGCGTTTTGCTTGTTTATTGTGCGGCTGGCAGTCTGTTTACACAGCAAAATATTTGTGAACCGAACCTTTTTAACAATGCTCGTTCACGATATTCGTGCAGTGTAAATGCTCCTTTACGCTCACTCTTACTTTCTTGTCTTTAGAAAGGACAAGTTTCACATGCTGTGAAGCAGATTGTTAATATAGGGGGTATGCAGGTAGCTGTAAAAACAAGAATAGTCTGTGAGGGTGGAAATAACTCATGGAATACATGCCCCTCACATTATTAATCCCACCTACAGCAAATTCTAGCAACAAATGCGGCACACAGCTGGGCAACAAAATGAAGAACTACTTCTGCGCCAAGTGGCATCACCTACCGAGCATTAAGACACCTCTAGGTACTTCATAAAGAAAAAAAAAAAAAACCTTAGGCCACGGCCCCACTATCGGTATTCGGTCAGTATTTTTTCCTCAGGAGTGGGAGCCAAAACCAGGAGTGGGTGATAAATGCAGAATTGGTGACTTGTTTCTATTGTACCTTTTCTCTGATTGTTCCGCACCTGGTTTTGGCTCCCACTCCTGAGAAAAAATACTGACAGAATACTGACCAAATACTGATAGTGGGGCTGTGGCCATAAGCTAAGTTTCAATGATTTTCTGCAGTATTTTTGGACCCATTTGGTAAATTAGGTTACTGGCATGTTTTGGGTGCGTTTTTATCGCTGCAGTTTGTCTCTTTTTGGTATGTCATATTTTAAATAAGGTTTGTTTTAGATACTGTATTGATATAGTCATGTGGGGATTGTGTGCCATTAGTGCGTTTCTCTTCATTTACCTGCAGATTTTCCACAACTAATGCAAGTCTATGGGGAAAATCCACACATATAAAACTAAGCGTACCCTAAAGAGAAATTGACATGTGGTGGATTTAAAAGGCACCATAGGCTTGAGATTTCTATAAATATGCTTTGCTGGAACTGTAAGGCACTGTGTTTTTGGAGCAGCAAAAAAACAAAACACAGGGTCAAAAACCTCACCAAAATCTCATCATAGGATCTTCAACTTAAAAATTCTTGTATGCCCAGCACCTCAGGCCCTGCAATAGACATACCAAAAGTTATCACTTTTGCCTTGAGTGGCAGCCATGAACATCTGTTAAAGGGACACCATCATGAAAAGGTACATGTTTATAATAATAGTAAGCCATTAGAAGTATTAACTGCTTAAACAGTTTTTTTTTTTTTCTTTCCACAACAAGTTAAATACAGACTGGGTGAGTCAACCTGACTGATCTTACTAAATTTATGGGGTTTTTTTTGTTTTGTTGATGATGGTTGAAGCACAAGTCTCGAAAATGCAGGTATCAATTTGAAGATTAATAAAACAGACTGACAAAATTGAAATTTTATTATTTTTGTTTTACTTTAACATCAAAATTTGAAAAATATATATTATGATAGTGTCCCTTTAAGTGAGTCACTTAAACAAAAGGGTGCCAAATGTACATGTTGGTAGAGAAACAAGGCAATGTGATTACTGGACTTTTTCAAAAGATACTTGACCACCTTCTGCAATTGATCTTGTTCCACTAAAAGGGGTGAAGGCTGGACGAGATCTGGGAATAGAAAACTCTTTCATGAGTAAATATGTTTATTGAGAACCCCTGTTATTACATTATTCAATGAAACAAAATATAAATATATAAGCTTTCCCCCCCACAACATTTTCGGTTGCCTTTCATTCCGGTCCATATTCACCAAATCACTGATCATTTGCAGAATGCACTCTAGTCAACCACACAGTAAAAGAAGTTCATGTACAGACAAGTTACAGTGGCACTTTGTTACAGAATGATCCAGCAAGAAAGGGCCTTTGGTACAGCAAGAGGTGCAACGTTATGGAATGACCACCATACTAGAATACACCAGTGGATTGAAGAAAGCAGAAGAGTAATCCGAGTTATAAACTGCAACAAGTGCCACGGCAAGGGAAAAAATATAAAAATGTAGAAAATGATGTGTGGGTTATTTGATTTGTGATTAATGGAAAAGTAGTGTTACCAAATAAAGGGTTAACTGTTACCAATAAGGGCACAAGCAGAATAATCAGCGTGCTTAAGAACATTTACAGCATGAGTCCCATAAAGCAAACAGAATTCAGTGCTTATGACAGGCAAACTAGACATCATCTAATACCTCATTAGCTTAGCAGGAAAGAGGCATAGCAACCCATAATGGGGTACCGCAAAAGGTTTTCCAAAAAGGTTTATTTCTTTAAAATAATTTGAGAAAACATGTTAATATTGCAATTCTTATTATAAGGAATGGCATAGCTTGACTGCTGCCAAGATGCTTTGCACCTCCTGAGCTGTCACAGTGCCAACTGCTCACTTTCGCCCGACAGGCTGGTTGGTACAGATCACATCTGTACCAACCAGTCGGGCATTATCAGGAGGTTAGCTCAATGCCAGGGCTTTGTGTATGAGCTAAGAGGTGCCAAGGATTCTGGTCAGTACTCAAGCCACACTTTTCTCTTTTAGGTGAAGAAACTCTTTAAACATCTCCATGTAGTTCAAGAATCAGTGCGGTTATTAGCAGCTCTCAATATAATCCGCTTACACCTCACTGTACATTATATAAATCACTCAAAGCAAACAAAAACTGTCAAATGCACGACCAATATGGCACCCTATGCTTACTGTGCGCTTTATTTCACAACAAACTATGTAATCAAATAACAAAAAAAAAAAAAAAAAACAACTTTATGTAGGCACCAGCCCAAAAAGGCATTTGGAATTAAGCTGAAGAACTGCAAGTTTAAAGATTATCTGACTTTGCGTATAGAGGTGTGCACCTGACTAAGAGCAATACAGTGAAACACTACTGAAATACAATCCCAGTTATTATTTCCAATGGTCTCTAAGAAGCAGAGTGCTGCTCCCAGTTTATTGAGCATTTCTTCAGAAGGTCCTCCTCGCATAGGAATACAGGATGATGCACATCCCCGGAGTAAGAGGAATCACTTGATTCATGCCGGTCTATATCTCACACAGAGCAGGAGAGCATCTCCTTCTGGAATGTTTTCAGGTCCTGAGGTTGTGGTGTTTTGTGAACCAGACGACCCCAGGTGAGTACTTTGTGATTCCCAAGTTTGAGAATTATGGCAATAGAACTGCAACAAAGTCAGCATTAATAAAAAAATAATAATGAACTGGGTGAGATGACATGCGGCTTCTCACATGCACACTCTGTTTTTTATATTTAACAGAACAAAACCAAACCAAAATGATCCTATTAAAATGTAAAAGGGGCTGAATCGTGGCGGCAATGCAAATATGTCACTATGATCGGACACTTAAAGGATGGTGCACAGCAGACCATGGAAATCCACAAGGTTTCTTCTGTCTGTAGTATCCTGTATTTCTTGCACTGGCCTCGTCACGAGTGGCGCACTCCGTTTGGTGGGCAGAGCACTTGGGCTACTGGTTGCCAAGTTCACAAGGTCTTCGTTTAGACGGCGTTTGCAGGTGTGCCATTGTGAGTCACTGCATTGAGATTTGGACTGCTGGCTTGCTGGCTGAAGGTCCGATGGGTGGAAGCACCCACCTCAAAAACTTCATGGATGGCTTTTCGAAAGCAGTGGAAATTGTAGTCTATTAGTCCTGCAAAAGAAATCAAAATATACATCATCGACTTCATCAAGGAGGTTTTTTTTTTTTTTATTATTTTTACCAATCCTTACTAAAATTCTCATGCTAAAAGAACTTAAAACTCCAATGTTAGACACAAACGGAATTTCAAGATCACTTCTATTTCTTTTACACCTTTATTCCAGTGCTATGCAGATTCCATACAATTAAAGGGGTTGTACAGGCATAGGTATTTAATGGCCCATCTACAGGTTAGCTCATCTATAGGTGAACAGTTTTTTTTGGTTTTCTTCAGCAGAAGATGGACATCAACAATTTGAATGGAGCTGCTCTGCTCAAAGTGTAGCGCCCGCTGCCAGCAAGTGCAATACAGCTTTTAAGCAAAAAAAGGAGCTTAGCAGCAGTAGCCAGCAACCGATGCTACACCCTTGAACAAGAGATGCTGAGCGCAGCTCCATTCAAAGTGTTTTTCTCTGGCAGCAGCCAGATATAAAGAACAGCTGATTGGTGGAAGTGTCGGCTGTTGGACCCCATCGATCTGCTATTGATGACCTATCCTGTAGATAGGTATACGATAACCTATGTTCGAACAACCCTTTTAAAAAGGAGGTCTACGTCTCATAATATGTTATCAAACCATCATGTCTATTGTAAGGTGATTAGTGATGGGTCGGCTTCCTTATTAGCCCCCAAAAAATAAAAAAAATGAATACAGCATATACTCTGCAGTATTCATATAGAGAGCACTACCCCCAAATTAACAGACAGGTTGCCATGTATGCAGATATACAACAGTTAGCGCCAATCTCCACCTAGAGGGGAGTGATAAATACACCAAACTCAACCCATTGATCTAATGTATTATCTGATCAGTCCTAATAGCCAGCAATATGGCCTCATATAGGGGTTCTTTACAAAAGTGTCGTTATATATAACAGCGGCGATTCGAGATCTTTAGGTTTAGTTGTGCTGCAATAAAGACCTGGATGTCTCCCGTACGGCAATAAGCTTACCTTTCCTCTCAAAGCTTTCTTCCCTAAGAATACAAACAAGAGAAAGAAATTTTGTAACTTCTTTTAAATAGAGAACAGTTGTGTTGTTGAGCTTGATAATCGCCATAGACTCCTTGTCGTATGCAGTCCCGTTACACTCCGCATGCAAGCTGTGCAAATAAAGGAAATCGTTACACATGAAGGTAGAAACTCTGCTGCATATAGGAATATGAGAGCGGAATATGGAGATTTGTGCCACTGACAATAGACAAGGCCTACCTTTCCTCCAAAATCCAAACCATTCAATAACCGTTATGCACCTTATATACAACATGCTCCATAAGGAAAGTCAGTCTACCGTAGGGCTGTACAAAAACCAACAGAAGGGTGCGTGGCCAAGGGGGCTGAATACAGACGGAGGCGAGCAGGGGAAGGTTTACCTTTGGTGGTGCTGAGACACTGAAGTAAATACTGAAGCACAACCTTAGAGCCAGGCCCACACAACATCTGATGGGCCTGGTCCTACATGGTTTTAGTGGTCTAACCAACAAGCGGAGGCGTTCTAATCTGCTGCTATACATCTTCTGACATAGTCCTAGGGAGTGTTTTTTCCCCCACTGACCTCAATAGGGGATCATGTATTTGAGAAAAGGGCCCTGTTCTCCAAAGCAACAATAGGGCACATTTTAGATTTCCACTACATATCAGAAAAATGAAAAGAACACTACAATTTGTTGTCAAGTTGTTTTTTTTCTGAAGGTTGTTATACCTGAGGGTTCAAATAGCATGGACATTTACCTGTATATACAAGATACATCTATCACCACATCAATCATATCACAGCACAGCTCATAGGACTGCATGTCTACAGGAGAACTGTCTGTAGCAATATAGATCTTGCTGACCACGTCAAATAAGAAAGCCTTTTCAATACCAGAATTCTGAAAGACAAAGGAAACAGGTTAGCATTGTTGAAGCACCCAAAATATACCAGAAAAATGCCAATGAACATATGCTCCACATATGGAAAATTTAGAAATCTGTCTTTGCCATTTAAATTTTTCATTACATCTGCAAAGAATCTAATGCACACCAGCCATCACTATGCTAAGCAATGGAGAAGGATGAACAAAAAGAGACATTCATAAAACATGAATCACAAAAAATTAAAAACAAAACTAGGTAGATTTGATTAAATGACTAATATATTTCAGTTTGTATTTAGAGGTTGTCTAACTTCATAGATTTATTGCATTATGGGACTAGCTGAGGTGGGGTTCCCCTGTATGTTAGCCCAGCCACAGGACAGACAGCTACATGCCAGGAAGGGTCATTTAGGATCACTCAGGATTAGTGTTGAGCGAGTATGTTCTATTAACCCTTTTGCCCAGTATGCTCGGGCCGAGCTCCGAGTATTTACAGCTGCTCGGTGATATGTTTGAATCGCTCCCGTGTGCATGATTTGCAATGGTTTGACAGTTTTGATACATTTGAGGAATGTGTAAGAAATAGACATTCCTCACATGTATTAAAGCCATCAAACAGTTCCTGTTTCAGGAAACAATAAATGTACATTAGTAGAAAAAGAATCACTCACAGTCACTCTTTTGTACTGAAGCATCTAATGAGCATGTGCGAAGGTCAATGTGAAGTTAGAGGTAACATCAACTATTGTGATTGGTGGATCCGGTGTTATCAGCTGTGTATAAAGTCGTTACCTGTCATTGTAATCCCACGATGCTTCATAGGATCTTCCCCTTTGTGTGGGACTTGTACTGGCGGGGTAGCCGGGTCTATGTTACAGATATGGTGGGAATGCCCATTGGTTTGTGGGTTATGGAATTCAATATTATCAATGTACAATAGTCTCACTGGTAGAAAAGTCACAGCCTCCCCCCAAATAGGCCTAAGTTCCATTAGGATGAGTTCACACGATGAGTTTTTAATGCGTTTCCGCGGCGTTTTTGCAGTTGCGGAAACGCATTAAACACGCATGGTAGAAGGGCAGCAATGTTCCCCAATTGAAATCCGCATGTGCTGTGCCCATGATGCGGATTTTTCCGCAGCGTAAACGCTGCGCTCAAAAATCTGCAGCATGTCAATTAATTTTGCGTAAACGCGGCGTTTTCGCCGCCATTGACTTGCATTAGAACGCACCAATTCCGTAAGACTGCATTTGTACTTGCGTAATTGGCGCGTTCTAATGTGCGGATGGTACCCGGGTGTGGAGAAGATGAGACTCTCCTCCACACCCAGGTACCATTAAAAAGCTGTAAAAACAAGAAAAAAAATAAAAAATAAATGTATACTTACCTTCTGTCGGCCCGCGCAGCGCTCCTGCTTGGTTCCCGGCACTTTGCAGTGAGTTGAAGGACCTGCGCTGACGTCAGAGTCATGTGACGGGTCACGTGACGCTGACATCGGCAGGTCTTTCAATTCAAAGTTGCCGGCAAGGGAGAACGGATTGAGCAGGACAGCGCGGGCCATCAGAGGGTAAAGTATACATTTATTTTTTATTTTTACCACTCTCTCGGGTCACACTATATAAATCGATGCATGGATTTATATAGTGTGACCTAGCTATCAAGTACTTTCCAAGTGATGCTAAAATCGCCTGGAAAGCGCTTGTCAATCCACATGCGGAAACGCATGTGAATCCGCATGTATTCCGCAGGAAAAACGCATGCACAATCTGCATGCGTTTTTTCTGCCAGGGAGATGCAGAAATGCTGCAGAAATTTACTGCTTCATTTCTGCATCGTGTGCACATACCCTTACTCCGGATTCAAATCTCAATAGGCAAAGAAAGATATCCTTAGGCACTTTCTAACAGCTGTTTAATCAATTATTCCATGTCAGTGGAAATCCACAAAAACCCCAGTTTGGGTGAATTGGTGGAAGAGGTTAACAAAATGATGAAAATGGAGAACATGATAATCGCCTCGAAGCTCTTAATCGCCAATGGACATGTTGGATATTCAGTGAGGGGAATGACCTAGCAGCCTAGTCAGAAAATAATACTTAAAATAGAATGGTAGATGTTGTCTCCTATGAAGTGCTTGTTTCAATAAGTTGTCTATTGGGTTTGGTTCCCCTCCCGCACCCACTTGATTATACTTATAATTATACTCCAACGTTTAACGACAACTTAATAAAAAAGTTGATGGTTGTGAATATTGTTATTATTGAACGTAATTGGAATGTTCTGTTTTCTTGTCAATGTAGTTAAAACTCAAAAATATTTAAAAAGTAATCCTTCTTCTGATAAGCCTGCTGAAAACTCCTCCCAAGGCCACAGTCACACGTTCAGTATTTTCCATCAGTATTTGTAAGCCAAAACCAGGAGTGAGTGATAGAAACACGTCACCACTTCTGTATTTATTATACTTTCCTCTGATTGCTCCACTCCTGTTTTTTTTTTTTTTTTTTTTTTTTTTTAAATGAAACAGTCTTTTTCGGATTACACATTTTAACCCCTTTCTGACATGGAGAGTAATAGTAAACCCCACGTCAGATCCCCGTTTGTTGCGGGCGCTGGCGCTGAGCCCGCACCTTTCCGGGCACATGTCAGCTGTATAGATCAGCTGACATGTGCCCGCAACAGCGGCGGGCGGAATCATGTTCCACCCGCGGCTGTTAGCAAGTTAAATGCCGCTATCAATCTCTGAGAAGCACGTCATTGACCTCGCCCATCGGCGTCCCCGTCACATGATCGTTGGTCGCCGATGGGTTGGCAGGAGACCCCTGTGGTTGCAAGTGAGCAAATCTGCTACACACAGGCGATCTGATCATCGCCTGTGTGTAACACTGGCAATCAGACAAGTACTGCTTCTAGTCTCCCATGGAGCCTACTGAAGCATGCAAAAAGAGCATTAAAAAAAAAAAAAAAAAAAAAAAAAAAAAAAAAAAAAAACACATACACATACACATATTTGGCATCTCGTTAAGAATCGCCCGATCAATATAAAAAAAAGTAATGAGAAAAAAATTCAAAAACGCCAGAATTATGTTTTTTTGGTCAACGCAACATTACAATAAAATGCAATAACAAGCGATCAAAACATTGGATCTACCCCAAAATGGTATCAATAAAAACTTCAGCTCGGCGCACAAAAAATAAGCCATCACCCAGCCCACGAAAAATGGCGCTTTATTTATTTTATTTTTTATTAAGCAAGCTCTGGGAAGAAGGGGAGCAAAAGACGAAAATGCAAAAAAAAAAGTTTCCAAGATGGCCACCACCAGTCTGGAGTCCAGGTGTTGAGATCCCACCATCAACACCAACATTCCTGACTAGGGGTGCAGTCCGTGTTCGCTACACAGTGACCTGTAATCAAAACTCTTTAGTCCAGCACATATCCTGCTTTGCAGGGTGTCAGTCAAGGAGCGCTGGGGGCGATTTCATGATTTCAGCATCATCACTGCGTACAGTAATGGCCAAAAGTTTTGAGAATGACACCAAAATTATATTTTCACATGATCTGCTGGCCTCTGGTTTTTATTAGTGTTTGTCTGATGTTTATATCACATACAGAAATATAATTGCAATCATATTATGAGTACCAATAGGTTATATTGACAGTTAGAATGAGTTAATGCAGCAAGTCAATATTTGCAGTGTTGCCCCTTCTTCTTCAAGACCTCTGTAATTCTCCCTGGCATGCTCTCAATCAACTTTTGGACCAAATCCTGACTAATAGCAGTCCATTCTTGCATAATCAATGCTTGCATTTTGCCAGAATTTGTTGGTTTTTGTTTGTCCACCCGTCTCTTGATGATGGACCACAAGTTCTCAATGGGATTAAGATCTGGGGAGTTTCCAGGCCATGGACCCAAAATCTCTATGTTTTGTTCCATGAGCCATTTAGTTATCACCTTTGCTTTATGGCAAGGTGCTCCATCATGCTGGAAAAGGCATTGTTGGGCGCCAAACTGCTCTTGGACGGTTGGGAGAAGTTGCTCTTGGAGGACATTCTGGTACCATTCTTTATTCATGGCTGTGTTTTTAGGCAAGACTGTGAGTGAGTCGATTCCCTTGGCTGAGAAGCAACCCCACACATGAATGGTTTCAGGATGCTTTACAGTTGGCATGAGACAAGACTGGTGGTAGCGCTCACCTCTTCTTCTCCGAATAAGCTGTTTTCCAGATGAATCCCCTTTTCGATTGTTTGGAACATCAGAGAAAATGACTTTGCCCCAGTCCTCAGCAGTCCACTCCCTGTACCTTTTGCAGAATATCAGTCGGTCCCTGATGTTTTTTCTGGAGAGAAGTGGCTTCTTTGCTGCCCTCCTTGAAACCAGCCCTTGCTCAAAGAGTCTCCACCTCACAGTGCGTGCAGAAGCACTCACACCAGCCTGCTGCCATTCCTGAGCAAGCTCGGCACTGCTGGTAGTCCGATGCCGCAGCTGAAACAGTTTTAAGATACGGTCCTCGCGCTTGCTGGTCTTTCTTGGGCGCCCTGGAGCCTTTTTGACAACAATGGAAGCTCTCTCCTTGAAGTTCTTGATGATGCGATAGATTGTTGACTGAGGTGCAATCTTTGTAGCTGCGATACTCTTCCCTGTTAGGCCATTTTTGTGCAGTGCAATGATGGCTGCACGTGTTTCTTTAGAGATAACCATGGTTAACTGAAGAGAAACCATGATACCAAGAACCAGCCTCCTTTTAAAGTGTCCAGTGATGTCATTCTTACTTAATCATGACTGATTGATCGCCAGCCCTGTCCTCATCAACACCCACACCTGTGTTAATGGATCAATCACTAAAATGATGTTAGCTGCTCCTTTTAAGGCAGGACTGCAATGATGTTGAAATGTGTTTTGGGGGTTAAAGTTCATTTTCTGGGCAAATATTGACTTTGCAAGTACAGTAATTGCTGTTAAGCTGATCACTCTTTGACATTCAGGAGTATATGCAAATTGCCATTACAAAAAATGAAGCAGTAAACTTTGGAAAAATTACTATTTGTCTCATTCTCAATACTTTTGGCCATGACTGTAGTCAGCAGTGACTGCTCACTGCCACCGCCTCGGTGACTGGGACAGAGCAGCTGCAGGAAGAATACAACTTCATCAGAATATCAGGACACAAAGACAAACGTAAAATAATATTAGTTCTAGAATAGGTCATCTCTTGGGAGAATTTAAAGGGGTTGTCCACTACGAAGACAACCCCTTCTCATTACCCATGTTTGACACAGGAGGTGAGTATAGGTGTTTATTTTATTGGGGCAAGTGCCTTTCCAGCAGTGTCGGCACTCGTCTTCCAGACGCTGATGTTAGGTTGTTATGACACGTGAGCCCTGAGCCCAATCAGCGCAGGCGTCACAGTCTCCTCCTTTGGATGTATAAGTAATCAAGAGCTGGCCGCTCACTTCCTCTTGATTACGTATATGTCTGAAAGCAGGGAGAGGGACACCAGCACCAATTGGGCTCAGGGCTCACGTGTCATAACTTCACATGAGCCCTGGGAAAAGGAGTGCTGCTGGTACGGCGCCAGAGGAGAGTATAGATGTTTATATTTTATTGGGAGGCAAACATGGGGAATGAGAAGGGGTTGTCCTAGTAGTGGACAACTCCTTTAAGGATGCAGGGTTAGCAATTACATGGGTTTCAACAGTTATGTATAAAAGTTATATGCACACAGGGGTGTTTATGAGTATTATAGTGTTGCATTGTGGAAGCAACTTTGCATTGCAAAGGGTAAAGTGTGTGGCAAATCAGAAACATTTACACAAATAAATACTTTTTACAGCTGTGGATTTCACAGCTGAATTTCTGAATGCACCTTCATAATTATTTCCTTTAGATCACTAGAATTACATATGCACAGAAGGACAAAAACGAGAATCAAATATACTTACAGATATAAAAATATTTAGCAAGTTTTCTAGTGTTGGCAATTGAGGAATAAGTTTCTGCACAACTTTGCTGAAAGCTTCAAATATTGAGTGGTCATAAATACTTGTCAGGTAGAAGCTGCAGGAAAAGAAAAACCATAATGTCATAAAAGGCCATCAAAATAGCTGAGGAATGCTTTAAAGGGCTAGGCCACATTAGATTAATAAAATGTTTTATACACATGATTCTGTGGCACTTACTAGTATCTAGGTATTATAGGCTTGCCTCCTTTGGGAAGCTTCGCCTGTATGTTAGTGCAGCCTTCCCAACAAACTCACAGCTATCAAGACCCCAACACATTTGTTACAACAAACAAAGTGGCCAACCCCTTTAAAAAAAATTTCATCTGTAATATCAATTAGGAATTACAGTTATTCTAAGCCTGAAGCATTTTCTTGGACGCTTCATTAGAGGGGAAAGCACAGAAAACCATAGATGATGTTTGCTGCCCCCTGGGAGGCTGACAGTAACAACACACCTCTCCAAAAAACTACACCTGGCTCGATGACACTCAGCTACTGAGTTTAGCTTGAGGTCACGTAGGAGACAGACACAGGTATGGGTATCAGCCGGTTTTTATTTATTGTTTTTTCAGCAGATACTAGCCTTTTTCTCCTTTAGTTTGAGTAGCAAAGCTGGATGGGTCACTCTGTTTCAGCCAACTGGCGACTGAGAGAACAGCCTATAGTGGTCATTCTGTATCCGGTCTCATCAGGATGGCAGGAACATAGTACCTCAACGCAGTCGGCGACCAGATATCCAGGCACATGGTCCTTTGCCTTTTTGACTCCTGTCGGTCCACAAAAGCTTTGAGTGTTGCATATATCTGAAGACTGATCCAGGACTCCCAGTACCAATCCTCTTCAGAACAGTTAAACATGTCCCTTGCTTTGGTAGTGCGCTCTTTGCGATGTCTTCCTCAATTGGACCATTGCAGCTCTGGTTCACCTTCAGGTGCAACCCCCTCCATATTGCTCAACCATCGGAGCCGCGCATTGTCCACGAGGCTTCAGACATCCTTTTCGGCCAGCTGGAATTCCCTGCGACATATGACTGGGCAGCTTCTTTCCTCTCCACCATCCAATCAGGATGGCAATGTTTACCATCTACCTCTGGGTAGGCTCCATCACCATATCTCTCCTTTCCTTAGGGCACCACCATATTTCCCTTGCATCGCTTTTTGAGTGGACCTCTCATGGAAATCAGCCTGTGTCTCCGCACTAGCCTGCCTCACCAAGCCACTGTCCCAACCTCTCAACGCCCCCATCCGGCCTCACCAGGCCACCTTATCGCACGCTGCTGCCTCACCACTGGCCGCCCTCAGCTGAGCATTATCACCCTCCAGGGCCAGGTGGCAGACACTAGCAGTGTCCCGGCAGCTCTTTTTCCTGCCACCAGCTATCTTTTCTGTCTCCATCATGTCCAAACCCAGAGAAGACTGTGCAAGCTAGCTTGGCCTGGTTACCCATAACACACATGCTCATGTAAATGCAAATTTCTCGAGCTCCCTGCGGCATGTGTTGAGTGCATCCCCCTCCTGAATATGACGTAGCCCTGTCTCAGTTGGGGTCCAAGCCAACAATGTAATCATTGTCCTTGGTTACTGTCATGCAACATCTAATGACTTCTTCTGCTGGCCCTGGTATTCTGATAACTTCCCAGACTTGAGTCAGACCCAACAACATAGGCTTCACATCCGAGCAAATCCCACAGATGACCCTGGAACTCCCAAGATGCTACTCTGACCACCTGCCAATGTGAGTCAGACCCACCGGTGGAAACCTCACAGCAGAGCAAATCCAGTAGGTGGCCCTACAACCCAGATGCTTCTCCTACCACTTCCCAGGAGTTAGTCGAACCCACCAGATTGGTCAATTGTGGAATAAGACCACAAAACCTCACAACCCAGATGCTATTTTGACCAACTCCCACAGCAGGTAGTTGGTGCATTACAGAATATATTTACATAGCACTTTGTCCTCTTGCCTGGGAGAGACAGACCCACCAAGAGTTTTCTGGAGAGTACATCGCACAAGCAAGCTAAAGCTGCACTGAACATTTCCCTCAGCAAGTCAAAACCACCAGTAAAAAAAACACTCAAAAAGGGCATGTCACACAGGTGATGCAGACAGCGCGAGGGGTACTTTAAGGTGCTCGGCCCACTTTCCACAGTGATTTAAACCAACAAGCAGAGTTCGCTCAGTAGGGTGTATTATTCAAGTGAGCCAGACAGTGCCCGGATCATTCTCCCAAGCCAGAACAGCTAGCCGAGATCTCTCAGCAGTGAATATTGTGAGAGCAGCTATTGCTGTGCCCTCTCTGCAGGTATTCTAACCACTTCCCAATGGGTCACACCAGCCAAGTTCCTTTCTCAGTCTGACAGTTCGCTCCGGGTACTCTGCCCACCCTCTCCCAGAAAGGTCGGATTATCATGCAGAGTTCTCTCAGTTGGTAATCGCTTCGCAAACAAACCTGACTGTACTGTTGACGCATTTCCAAATCAAACTCCTCTCCTCCTCAAGGCGTCAACTTGCCTTTTATAAAATAAAGCGCTACTTATTCAGAAAATATTGGTAGTACAGATCTGTTTAATATACACGTGGGAGCAGTGGGGCACACCAAACTTAACAATTTCCTGCAAACAAATTCCTATTGATTAATGGACCACACTGCATTTGGATAAGGGTCACTGCAGCAGCTCCCTGGTTTATCTTTTTAATGAATTTAGTTGTTCTGTTCTTATTATCACCACTAAGACAGCCATCATTTAATATAAATAGATGCTTGCCCTATGAAGCACTTTCCCTATTCTTTTCAATTAGGCCTGGTTACATGGCAAGCTCATACAGAGATCTGCTGTCATAGATAGGTCATGTTGGATTAAACATGTCTGATCTTGTTCCCAAGATCAGTAAGAGGAGTCTAATGGCCGTAAAAATGTGTGTTCAGCAAAATTGAGTGTGGCGGTCATGGGAGACGGTTGTTAGCTGACAAGAATTATGTTAACAGCTTTATAATGGGTAAAGCCATCTAGCCTTCTCCTAATTGAAGGAAATATACCATATACATTAGACAGGCTAGCAGCTATCTTTCCCAACTCCCCCATTGACCTGAAGGCTCTGCTTAGCATAGAGTTGCTGTGCTCTCTGTGAGAGTCACTGTCAGAGTGATCAGGCAGCAAATCTCCAAACAAAAGGATCAGCAATTGAATTCCAACCAGCCAATCCTCAGGGGCTCTGACTTAATCTGGGGGGATACCATTGGGAGTCCCACATACACAAGATGGTCAGTCAACCCTGCAGAAATTGGTGGTTTCAGCATACTTATTCACTGGGTATGGGGGCTTTTAGACCATCCCATTTCTTTACATTGCAGAGTTTAGGGAGGGGACATGGAGGGCAATGAGCAATCAGTAGTATCTCACCTTAAATGAAGTTTTTCCAATCCAACATCAGCCAGATCATCATTAGCCCTCTGGTGAATATCCCTCTGAGTTTCTATCTTATGGTCATCGGACAAACCGTCTACTTTGTGAATGAAAACTTCAAAATTCATGTCAGGATTTGCTTTATACGCTTTCGAGACTGTGACATGGAGTCTTGATAGGGCTTCCATGTAATCGTCCTGCAAGGACATAGTAATGAGAAGACAAGTTAGACATGGAGTGTACAAGTGTACTGAGCATTGCGTGTAGGGAATGATCAAGAAAATCATCAATATGCACTTGTGTACCATGGCTGCCCTG
Organism: Phyllobates terribilis; assembly: GCF_046119375.1. NCBI lineage: Eukaryota > Metazoa > Chordata > Amphibia > Anura > Dendrobatidae > Phyllobates > Phyllobates terribilis. The sequence continues at coordinate 483,835,004 of NW_027362762.1, read as the reverse complement.
CGAAGGTTACGTTCAACAATTCCAAGTTGTGCAAGTCTTTATGTCATGCGCGACATTCACACTGTATGGTGGCCGCTATAGGAGCACATTTGCGCGATCTCCATGATTCATTGCTCGGTAATCACTTCCGGCTAGGGACGCATTTGTATATAATTGTGCAGTAAAGGTGTAAAGAAGTAGCTCTAAAAAAATAATTGCATTACAGGGAAAAGCATTTCACAGTACCAGCAAAGACTGAGATTTCAGAAATATCATGCACACACCTTGGTTTTCTCTTTTCCTGACTGTTTTGTTAAAACGCTGCGTTTTTTTGCAAAATGCAGCAGGTCACTTTCAGCGTTTTTCACCCATAGAAAGCAATGGGTAGTGCAAAAACAAAAACGCAGGCATCAGGTTTTGCTTCGTTTTTGGAGCAAAACTTAAGGACGTTGAGGTGTGCGTCACTTAATGAATTTGCCGCATCATAAAGGTGCAGTGCACCTCTCCTAGAAATGTACTCCAGTCAAGGACTGGAATACACTTCTGCAGTTAGTTACACTACTAAAGTGGCATAATATTTCAAGAATTACATGGGAAGGCCTAACCATGCCCCAACCCGTCCACTTTGGTGAAGCTGGCTGGTATTAGAATGAAAATACCAAAACTTGCAAAATTCAAAATTGCTCAAAAATGTTGCAACTTTTATTACCAAATAACTTATTGAATCTTGGTAAAGCCCAATTTAACATCTACTTTCTGCATGAAGGCAGCAAAATAAGGTAATTAGCCCTATTACAAAATGTATCAAAACACAATATAAATTATATATAAAAAAGTTCAGCTATTCTTTAACTATAAACTTTCTGTGCAATTTTAAAGGGAATCTGTCACCACTTTGGAGTTATCAGACCTCTACTATGGCCATACAGGGTATAGAAAAGTAAATCTATACATACCTGTATGGCTCATAGTAGAGGTTTGATTGCAGAGAAAAGCTCTTTAATCAATTCAATTTTTTACATGCTTGCCGTATGGGGGACACCAAGTAATCCCTGCCTATGTGCTTATTATTCCCCCAAATCCCTGCCTATATGCTTAATTACCATATTCCCCCCCTCCCCGGCACGTCACAGGGCCCTGTCACAGGCCCTGTGACGTCACTGTGCTCCCGGGCATGCGCTCACAGACCGCGCTTTGCTTCATCCTGGCCCGGTCTACATGTGCACTGTGCCACAGGTCTCTATTGTGCAGGCACTGGGGAGTCACTGTCACTTCCCGACGCCTGCGCAATAGAACCCTGCAGCGCAGAGCACAGAGAGACGGGGCCAGGATGAAGAAAAGCGCACTCTATGTGAGCGCATGCCCGGGAAGTCAGGGAGCACAGTGCACGTCACAGGGGGGGGATATGGTAATTAAGCATATAGGCGGGGATTTGGGGGAATAATAAGCACATAGGCGAGGATTACTTGGCGTCCCCCGCCAAGCCTGTACAAAACAGAATTGATTAAAGAGCTTCTCTCTGCAATCAGACCTCTACTATGGGCCATACAGGTATGTAGAGATTTACTTTTCTATACCCTGTATGGCCATAGTAGAGGTCTGATCACTCGAAAGTGGTGACAGATTCCCTTTAAAGTCTTTGCCCAGCTGAGCCTCTAGGTGCAGCAGCTCAGGTAAAAGATTATTGGATAATATAAATACTGTTACACAAGCTGTGGGTACATTAATACAACGTAGCACAGTGTTACAAACGCATTTGTTATCTATATGTGGTATATCACCTGGGCATCTATCACATAGATTAACGCTCCCGTCCCTCTGAAAATCATTTCATAATCAAACGTCGGGTCGAAAAAATCCACTTGTCCTGGAAAATCCCAGATTTGAAAATTGACAAAAGAACTATTGGAGATGTCATCCTTGTAGATCTTGTTGGTGCTTTCCAAAAACAAGGTTTCATTAGGTGACATCTTGTGGAACACCACCTGCAGGACAAAAAACAGGAACAGTTACATGGATGATATTAACATCTGTGCAGAAACACTCCAGCGTTTTGGGTCCCCCCCAATCGCTGGAGTGGTGCTTTAAGATAATTACACAGACATTGTGGATGATGTAACAAGGGCTTGTGCCATGTTAAATAATTTACACTAGTGTCCTGAGATCGAAGATTAGTAAAATATCTGAATCGTGTGGATCTGTTCATCTAAACCCATGGATGGTAGTCATTTTGGGAAGAATCTTTACATTAGTCAGACTGGAGGTGATTGCTACAAGTATCTTCACATCACAGCTTGGCTGTAGATGATAGAGGACTTTGCATGTCTTAAGGCTGCTCCATTTAACATATGCATATGGTATGGGTTTCAATGTAAATGGATGTGTTCAGGAAATATATCAGTGACTATAAGAACCCATTTAAGCAGGCTGCCAGCAGACATTAAAGTAGCACTGATCGGGTATATGAGAGGTGATCTGTGGTCAGGCGGAGCATTTACACCGATCACAGCCAGCAGGATGGCACCATTGGGGCTGCCTTATGCAGTGCTTCGAGGTGTCTCCCAGGCGGCTACATTTTGCAATCCAACCACACTTAGAATTTAATCCAACACACTATGCCACAAAATGGTGACATTCAAATGTACAACTCGCCCAGCAAAAAACAAGCCCTCATACATCTATGTGGACAGAAAAATAAAATTATGGCTCTTGGAAGTATGGGGGGAAAAAAACAAAAATGCAAAAACGGAAATTGGCCATGTCGGGAAGGGGTTGAAGCAGACCTGCTCAAACAAAAGAAACACCTTCCTGTTTATCCAGTCTGCATTCCTCCTCCAGATGAAGATGCTATAACGCTTCACAGACTCTTTAAAAACCGCTTCAGGAAACAAAAGAAAAGAGGAGCGTTTCCTGGAGCAGTTTCCACTAGAAAGCAGGTTTTTGAGCACCTCACTAAAAAACTACCGTATGTGCAAATATTCTTGTACTGCTTGTCCTTCCCACTCTAATTAAAGAATGTCCGAAAGGGCAGCGAGAGAAGTCTACATAATAGGAATAACCTACCAACATTTCCCTCAGTACACATCTAAACAGCACATCAAAAAATAGTTCCTTATGGCAGATACTCCACTCCCAATCCCTGCCAGAATGTCCTCCATGGCCGACACCTGGGCATCCCTGTGTGAGCATACACAACAATATCTAATATGCTCTGGTCACATTGCTCAGATTCTGTCATATCTGGTAGAAAACACAAATACTGTTTTAGGCCCCATTCAGATGTCAGTGTTTGTTCAAGTATGCAAAAAGTGGTTTGAGTGTAGTCAGCATTTCGGATCGGAGTTTCAGCAATGTTAAGTCAGTGTGTCCATTTTTACCATCAGTGATTTTCACATATGGATAAATAAAATGACAATGCTTCTCCTATCCATAAGGCCACGTTCACACATGGAGTAAGTTCGGTAAGTGAGTTTTTTACCTCAGTATGTGTAAGCCAAAACCAGCAGTGGGTGATAAATACAGAAGTGGTGATGTGTTTCTATTATACTTTTCCTCTGATTGCTCCACTCCTGGTTTTGACTTACAAATACTGAGGTAAAATACTGACCAAATACTCAATGTGTGAACATGGCCCAAGGTGTTAATCACAGACAGCACACTGATGCCATCCATGTGCAGCATGTTATTTTTACAGACCCACAAACTATTGGCAGCTTTTAGCTGGGATACTGTAAAAAAAGAAAAAATACTGAATGTGTGCACGTGGTCTGAAGCATGAGATGTTCCTTTGGCTAGGTTCACATTAATACTGTGCTCTCCGCCAAGCACTACATTGGGGTTTCTGGTGGAATCTCTGAAAAGCTATATTTATACAGGAACCCCAGTAGTGGAGCCATTCAGCTGAATGAAGAAGACAGAGTCACTGTCTGGCCCCTGTCCTGGCAGTACTGGTCATTTACAGTTATGCACAAAATGTGGCAAATCATGTTTGGTGTACTTACTATGAAAATCCTTCCTGACTACATAAAAAGCTTTTATTATTCTGCTGCACACATACACTTTCTGATATCTGCGCGGGCAGAGACCCTACCAGCTATAAATCACTCATGGATGAATAGGTGAAGTGTATACCAACACAGCATCTTCTAGGCAGAATCAATGAAGCACTTTGCTGCATCCATTACTAAAGCAGAACGGGCTGATCTCCCCAGCCGTGATACAGCTGGGACACAACACTACACAATCACAAGAGGTTTCTATTCCACATTTCACAACCTCTATATAGAGAAATGATCACATTAAGCCCATGTACATTACAGAACATATTGAAACCTGAAGAGGAAATAGCACACGATTAACTATTCGGGGTGATTCTTCTGGAAACACCCACCAGTGTTTCCAGCCCGGTGACTAACTTTCAAAGCCATATTCAAATAAAAGCACTTCCCTGAAATAAAGCGGCAACAGAGCTGGCGCTACCGCGGCTTCCACTGCTGCCAGCAATATGTCATCATAGAGCCTCCTTACCGACGACTCTGCCCGGCAATGTACACAACCTCCCATCAACTGCGAGCAAGAGGCAACGTTATCAGGGCATGACCAGCTGAACACTCATTTGTGCCAAAACATGAGGTGAAAATTAATAAGCATAGTCTTCGGGATTTCTGGTCCAAATTTTGACACACAAAATGGGCTGCATAGCCTGCCCTAAGCGATGTGTTTGACCTCTAGAAGTGGGGAACTGATAAGAGGCTCAAAAGCCTTGGCATGTTCCATGTTTTGGCACATAATGCAAGTGTAAATGACCACCTGCCAAGAGGTGTCATAAGAGAAGCCCACCCAATAAGTCTAAGGAGCTGCACTAAAAGGATTATGACGTGAGCCATTGTGATAGGGAAAAATCTAATTGGCACCCTATTTAGGGACTTGTAAAGTGATGCCCACAGCCCCATTATTCCATTTGTCCCTTCAAAATATGCAAACTGCCTCAGGAGTCATAATACCAAGGATCAGTGCTTCCATACTGCAATTTGCCAGAGCTCTATGGGGCAGGGGATGGTGCAAGGGGCAATAGTGGCTACATCTGGCACAGGAAATCTATGGGCCACAACAGTCTCAAAAATGTGTGCCATGGAGAGGAGCGGAGATCCTTTGGCCATCCACATACTGGGGAATTTTTGAAGGAGTTTTTCTTTTCCTGACATTTTATTGGAAGCCACGTGAAGAATGGCTGGGTCACTTCTTTTAGCCAATTCACAGCTTTCGAAGCTTGAAATGGTTAAAAGGTGGTAATAAAAACAGGGAACATATGTACAGCAAGTTGTTTTTCATTGCTGTGCGTTACATTTATTGAGCACTTTTTCAGGTGGATTCCAGGCAGAGCCCTTATTAAAAAGACAGTGCACACATACCCTTAGGCTGCGTGCCCACTATGCGTTTTTCAAGTGTTTTTGCTGCAGAATTTTTGCAGCGAAAACGCTTAAAAAAAGCTTGGTAATACGTGCCCCATGGTCTCCAATGATAATCCGCATGTGCTGTGCACATGCTGCGGAAGTTTCCGCTGCGGATTATCATTGCTGAAAAATATGAAGCATGTCCATTAATTTTGCGGACGCGCAGCGTAATTGCCGCCATTGACTTGCATTGAAAAGCATAATATCCGTATGAACACATTTGCACAAGCGGATATCATGCAGTTCAATGTGCGGATGGTACCCGGGTCTGGAGATGAGGAGACTCTCATCCAGACCCAAATACCATAGAACCTGTTAAAAAAAGAATTTAAAATAAAAAATAAACATTATACTTACCTTCCGATGGCACCAGGTCTCCTTAGCGATGAGTCCGGTCTGTTGTATGGGTCGCGGTGGTGTGAAAGGACCTGCGGTGACATCATTTAGTCATGTGACCGCTGACATCGGCGGTTGCGTGACCTGTCACATGACTCAATGACGTCATGGCAGGTCCTCACACCACCGCGACCCATACAACAGACCGAACGGAGAAAACACCGGGGGCCATTAGAAGGCAATTATAATCTTTATTTTTTACCATTCTTATTCTTTTTTTTTTTTAAACTATTACTTGGTCACAGTATATAAATCCATGCCGGTGGCATGGATTTATATAGTGTGACCAAGTTGTCAAGCACTTTCCAAGTGATGCTAAAATCGCTTGGAAAAGCGCTTGATAAACCCGCATGCGGAAATGCATGCAAAGACGCTTGACAAACGCTTCTACCTGGTGGGAAAAACGCATGTAAAATCCGCATGCGTTTTTCCTGCCAGGGAGAAGCAGAAAAAATATGCAGCATTTCTGCATTGTGGGTACATAGCCTTAGGCCACAGTCCCACTATCAGTATTTGGTCAGTATTCGGTCAGTAATTTTTCTCAGGAGTGGGAGCCAAAACCAGGTGAGGAACAATCAGAGAAAAGGTATAATAGAAACAAGTCACCAATTCTGTATTTATCACCCACTCCAGGTTTTGGCTCCCACTCCTGAGGAAAAATACTGACCGAATACTGATAGTGGGGCCTTAGAGTGCATTTACAGATTGTTTTTTACTGAATGGGACAAAACTGCACAAGATTATTGCACAAACACAAATTGCTGTTCATTCCCCCGGGAATGCATGAAGATTGCTTCAATAAGTGGCACACCACATGCAGGTTGGTACCACTGAATAGGGCTTATCCATACGCAGATCCGCTTTGCTGCAAAAATGCAAAATCCAGCAAACCTTTCCAAGACGGACCCTACAATACCACCATATGTGGCCATAAGGAGAGCCTTGCTGAAAATTACATGATTGATTTTTGGCCTCTGAAAATAACTGATTCCATTCACTAACAGTAAGCAGGGATGAAAACTGCAAGAAACTGACAAAGTAGATTAGAAATTTGCTGAATTTGTCATTAAGTGTGTTTCAAAGGAGCTGCCCACTACTACAATACTGATGACCAGCACCAGGCATCCCCCCACCCTTAATCAGCTCTGGTGCCGCTGCAATGGAATAGTAGAGCTCAGTGCACTGTGTGGTGGCCTTTCCTGAGTACTGGTACTCAGCTGCTACTCAATATTAGCTGAGCTTCAGTACCCGAGCGTGACCACTACACATTGAACAGATCCTAGCTATTCTGCTCAGTATAGTTTTTACCAGTGTGGGTGAGAGATGTCCGACCCCCACTCATCTATATATTGATTTCCCAACAATAGGTCAAAACAAAAGCAGGCCGCACTTCAATCCACAATGTAAAAAGTGGGGTAATTTATTGACAGATCTGAGCAATGTTTCGGCCCCAGACCATGGTCATAACCCAGGAGCCTACACCCACTTTATTCATGGCACAGCTACTTTGCAGTTAGGTCATAGGTTAGATGATCAGCTTTCATCGGAACGGACAACCCCTTAAAGTACATAAAAGCCAATATACCACTAAAGCATACATGGATTTTCTAGAAAGTTACAAACAGCATTTGTAACAAGAATAAGTGGTTATCCAGCCCTGAAATGGACAAAACCTCTGCCCACTACTTGGATCAATATGGGAGAATTACAGGGGTATTCTCAAGTTTGGAAGTTGTCCTCTGTCTGTGGGACAGCGGATAACTTCCTGGTAACAGAGGGTCCAACCGCTCAAAAACCCCCCACCAGTCCAGAGATCAGAGCACCATGAGTATATAGTGGTAGTCAATCATGCGCTCTGCCACTCCATTCACTCTTATGAGAGTGCAAAGTTCAGCCAAGCGCAGCACTCGGCTATCTCCAGGGGTCCCATTGAGAATGAATTGTGTGGCAGAGCGCATGATTGCTGGGATTCTGTGTGCTGGGACCTCCCCAATCTGGAAGCTATCCCCTATCCCATGGATCAATCACAGCTTTATTCACAAAGGGTCATTCTGTGATGTGGTTCACAGGATCAGTGGGGGTCCCAGCAATGGGAAAGTAATCCCGTATCCCATGGATCGACCACTACCTCATTCACAAGGGGTTCTTCAAAGACCTGGTTCTCGAGATCAGCGGGGGTCCCAATGGTCAGGAGCTTATTCCCTATCCCATGGATCGGCCACCACTTCATTCACAACCCTCGTTCTCAGGATGAGTGAGGTCCCAGTGGTCGGGAGCTTATTTCCTATCCCATGGATCGACCACCACTTTATTTACAACCCTCGTTCTCAGGATGAGTGAGGTCCTAGTGGTCGGGAGCTTATTCCTTATCCACGAATAGGGGGTCAAGATCTGAGACCATTTTTAACTTTTGGAATAAGGAGGTTTTCATGGGAGTCATGAGGATGTGGACAGGAGGATGTGATCCTTCTGGGCGCTCCCAAGGCAGCTGATGGGAAGTGACCACAACCTCCTAGCACACTGAGGGCCACTAGCTCAGAAGTGGAAGAGCACACCATACAGGTTATACTAGGAGATCCTGAAGTGGCCAGGTAAGCAGCCCATATCTCCTGGGTATATGTGTCCTCATAGGGACTGCATACCCTCAGCAGCTGGGGGCAGTATAGAGCAGGACATGCTGGGAGCTGTAGTTCCTCACCTTCTGGATGGAGGACTTGCCGCTGCGCCTCATGCCCATGAGGAGAATCCGGGGCTTGCTGTCTGACGCTGTCGAAGTCTCGTCCATTTCTGACTCATCAGCCCCATAACCAAAGTCCTTGGGGAAAGAGTCGGTAACCCCGTAGCTGCCGGACATCGGCTCCTCCACGGAGTACTGAATAGACATTGTGGGCTGTTATAGACGCAGGCGCCTTGTTCCGGTCACCATAATCCGGCCAGCACTGTCACGTGATGCACGGCGCCCGGTAGTCCGTTCTCCCTCCGCAGAGCTGCTCCACCTGGCGGCGAATGGTATGATCGCTAATCCGAGTCTTCTCGTATTATTATTCTCGTACCGGGAGATAATTACTCCGCTCTCTGTTTCTTTTTCCTAGAGCTACCAAACCCTCAGAGCAGCGCACACCCAGTTTCCTGCGTAACGCCTCCTCATTGGTCAATGGCTGATGGTTTACGGCTGTCTGATTGGTTGATAGCTCTAGTCATTCACCAAAGTCCTTCAGCAAACTAGGCTGTGTCGGGATCATGTGGCTGGCAATCACCTGACTGAGTGCACAGAGGAGGGGGAGAGGGTGTCACACGTGACCTTTAACCTGGCTGCTCGGCAGTATTAAGTGCGGGCTAAGCAGTACCCATTGTGTGATCACGTGTGCCTGCATACGCCGTATAGGGGTGGAAGCGGGGGCTGCACAGTGTACCGGACATCAGTGAGGAGCTTTGTCTCAGAAAGTACTGGTCACTCCTGTCTGCCCTAGTGACAACAGAATGCCGCCCAAGGCTCCAGCCAGCCATTAGTGACCCTTCCCCCATACACAGCTCATTCATACCCCCCTTCTACTGCTCCACATCACCCTGTACAGCTAAGGCACACTGCTTACAGTACAGCGCTACATGGCATCACTATACACCTCAGCCAGGGCTTAAAGGGAATCTGTCACCCCTGGGAGGTAACTAACCTATGAATATGGGCATACAGGTGATAGAACTGTAGATCTTATACCTACCTGTATGGCCCATATTAATAGTTGTAATATCTTATATTATTACTTTATGGTAATGATTGCTCCAGGCCCCGGGCCCGTAAGGAATCCCCACCTCCTCTCTTTATTATCATAGTGCCCCTCTCCCCTGAACGTCACCGTGTCCTGTTGCGGTGCTGTAATCTCGTGCCTGTGTGTTGAAACCCCTCCAAGATCCTCCCACAAGTCTCCGTGACCCACCGGAGACTCGTGGGACCCCCCCCCCCCCCCCAGGTAAGGTGACTATAACACGCACCGGTGTATAAAAAAAAACATTTTGTTCCTATTCTCCTCCCCAAAATTTAGGGTGCATGCTATAAACCAGTGCGTCTCATAATCCGCAAAATACGGTACGTCCCAGGGGGTGACAGATTCCCTGTAAAGGGTTTCTCCAGCTTTAAAAAATACACTCTTTGTAAAAGCAATAAGAAACTTTGTGCTGCTTCTCCGCTGCTACCCTCGGTGTTGGTTGACATCACATGGCATGGCCGCTGGGCCCATTGATTGACTTCAAGTCAGGTGCTTTACTCATAACATCACCGCTGTTGCCATGTCAACAAATATTACATCTACACACTCTTCAATATTGAAAATGCAGTATCCACAAGGAAAAGTCATGGAATTATAGAAAGAACAGGATAGAAAGACATGTTACTGATTGGGAAAGGCTAAAAAATGGAAAAATTTACAAAACATCTCAATTTATTCATCGAGAATAAAATCCCCGCACTTACACGCTTTGGCTTGCTATCAATGAAACTATTAATGGTTGTCTGAGGAATGATCTGCCACACTGAATGCACTTGGGCACATAAATCATCAAGATCCACTGCTGGCAGCTTCCTTTCTAATTGCTGACCAATAACGTCCTAGATGTGTTAAATGGGAAACAAGTCTGCAGGCTGCTCACAGTAGCACAATAGTAAGTGGCTTGGAGTTGTCGTGCTGAAAAACGGCTCATGGGACAAAGGCCTCTTTATGGCGTTGCCCACATGGTCTCCAGCCCCATCTCGGACTATCAGTACATCCAAGACAAAAGCAGGACTCATCACTGAAGAGCATAGACCATAACTCCAGCCTCCATTACGGTCTTGCTCTGCACCATTATAGCCTTTCAGAGTGGTGACTTGAGGTCAATGGAACACCTGTAGCTGGACATTTGGCTCGTAGCCCAGTGTTGTGCAAACAGCTTCTGATGGTTTGTGTAGCCACTGTTTGACGCTTTAGGCTTGATGTGTAATTTCCAATTTCACTTGCAGCACAGAATGGATCACTGTGCGCCATTCTTCTAATCAGACGAGATCACGTGGACAATGCCATCAAGAAGCCTTCACAAGGGAGCATCACACTGGTCCTACTCTGGGGATTATGGTGAGATGTATGGTAGCCAAGCCCGTCTAATCTTCACTTCAGGTACACTAAAAACTCAGATTTACACTGATTTGGTGGTGGAACCAGTGATACAGCCATTTCTCCAAAGCGTTCGAGTAGCCGCTTTTCAATGCAACAATGCTAGGCTGCATTTTGCTGGTGCTACTGTGAGCAGCCTGTGTGGCCTAAAAATGCTCCCATGATCTGCAGTGTCTCTGGGACAAAGCGAGCTGCCAGCAGCAGATCTTGATGATTTGTGTGCCCAAATGCATTCAGCAAGGCAGATCATTCCTCAGACAACCAAAAATTTATTGCGTCAAATGAATATGATCAATTCTTGACACAATCTCTGGAGTTACACAGTAGATTGCTAGCCAAGGGCCATGATGAGAAAACAGTTTTTGATGCTTTTGCTAGAGCCATGTATCAGGATGGAGAAAATCCTCTATACAAAGAATGAGCCGGGATGTCTTTTCTTTTCAGTCCATTGTTGGAGGGAATTACAAGAGGAATTATTGGCACATTACAGCAGGCTCAGCAACTAAGAAGTCAGGTAGTTCTGGATATAATTTTGTTCCAGAAGGGTAAAAACCTCAGGGACGAACCTATAACGGATTTGTTAAATGGTGTATTCTGATTAATAGCTTTAAATGTGGCTATCATTGAGTCTGCCGTTTCTTCTGGGAACAGGTCCTATACAACATATTATAAAGGAACTAATTGTAGGTCTGACTATATTATTTATGTATTGTTTAGTCACCAAGTTTTTCTATATACAGTGGTGGCCAAAAGTATTGGCACCCCTGCAATTCTGTCAGATAATACTCAGTTTCTTCCTGAAAATGATTGCAATCACAAATTCTTTGGTATTATTATCTTCATTTAATTTGTCTTCAATGAAAAAAAAACACAAAAAGAATTGTCCTAAAGCCAAATTGGATATAATTCCACACCAAACCTAAAAAAGTGGGGTGGACAAAAGTATTGGCACTGTTAGAGAAGCAGCACATGATTTTTCAAATTCGTGTAGTTAACAGCACCTGTAACTTACCTGTGGCACCTAACAGGTGTTGGCAATAACTAGATCACACTTGCAGCCAGTTAACATGGATTAAAGTTGACTCAACCTCTGTCCTGTGTCCTTGTGTGTACCACATTGAGCATGGAGAAAAGAAAGAAGACCAAAGAACTGTCTGAGGACTTGAGAAACTAAATTGTGAGGAAGCATGAGCAACCTCAAGGCTACAAGTCCATTTATGCGGGGGCATTTATGCATATAGCATTTATGCATACTTTATTGAAGTGCCATAATTTATCAAAGTGCCCTGGCAGTTAGAAAATGGCAGTTGGACAGGGCAGGAGACAGGTAAGACATGCAAGACAAACAAACAAACTTGCTTCCAGGTCATGTTTTTGGCAAACAGTATTCACCATTTGTATCTGTGCCATTTATACTCTGGTTGCTACAATCATCCACATTCACCGTTCTCCCACAAATGCGGCACACTTCATCCATATTAATCCCTCACTCCTCTCTTCTCCTATGTACAGTTGTCATGCTCTCTTCACAATGTTATACCACGCAGATCCATTCATTCCCACCATACAACGCAGGAAACGCTCTCACAAATCACTCAATCATCTGCTCACTCTCTGTATCTTCCTTCTATTAGTCGCAGGTGATATTTCTCCCAACCCAGGACCCTCCAGTAATAATAACACTAACTCTTTCCCTGTTACATTCAGAAACCCTGCTAATCTCATTAATATTCCCTGCATATCTTCTGTCTCATTCAACTGCGCCCTTTGGAATGCACGCTCAGCATGTAATAAACTCTCTTACATCCATGACTTTTTCCTCTCTAATTCCCTCAACCTTCTGGCTCTCACTGAAACCTGGATCCAGCAGTCGGACACCACCGCCGCTGCAGCTCTCTCCTATGGTGGCCTACATTTCTCTCATACCCTGCGACCTGACAACAGATCAGGGGGAGGTGTTGGTCTGCTTCTTTCAACAAAATGTACTTTTCAGGTTATCCCCCCTGTACCCTGCCTTATCTTCCCATCTTTTGAGGCCCACACAGTCAGACTCTACCGACCCTTCTCCCTGCGAGTTGTGGTTGTCTATCGCCCTCCAGGTCCCCCCCATCAATTCCTGGATCACTTTGCTGCCTGGCTTCCAAATTTTCTATCCTGCGACATCCCCACGATAATCATGGGAGACTTTAAAATCCCAATTGGCGATCCTCTTTCCCCATCTGCCACGCATCTTTTATCACTAACCTCCTCCTTCGGCCTTTCACAGCTTGCTAATTCTCCTACACATGAGGACGGGAACACATTGGACCTGATCTTCTCCCGGCTTTGCTCAGTACATGACTTTACTAACTCTCCCCTTCCATTCTCTGACCATAATCTTCTTTCATTCTCTGTCAAGAAGTGTGACTCTACTCAAGACACTCCCACCATCCACACTTATAGAAATATACGCGCCATTAACACCCAGAAATTTATAAAAAGGTTGCAATCATTGGCCCCAATCTCCTCCCTCTCATGTCCCGACTCTGCATTGAAGCATTATAACAAAATAATGCTATGCGCCCTGAATGAAGCCGCACCTCCTACACAAAGAAAAATTCGGCATAGACTGCGACAACCCTGGCACACGCCTCAAACACGTCTTCTCCAGAGGTACTCCAGGTGCGCTGAACGTCTTTGGAGAAAATCAAATCTGCCCGAAGATTTCCTCCACTATAAATTTATGCTGAAAACATATAACTCTGCCCTTCACCTCTCCAAACAAACCTACTTTAACAACCTCATAATCTCACTTTCCAATAATCCTAAACGACTCTTGGACACGTTTCATTCTCTCCTCAATCAAACAACACAGGCCCCGACCACCAACCTCAGCACTGATGATCTGGCCAATTATTTCAAAGAAAAAATTGACCATATCCGACAGGAAATTTTCTCCCAATCCCCAAATGTTATGCATGCTCTCCCCCGCCACATTGTATCTTGCTCATTTTCTGACTTCGAACCAGTCACGGAAGATGAAGTGATCAGGCTCCTTGCATCTTCTCACCCTACTACCTGCACCAGTGACCCTATTCCCTCACATCTCCTTCAGTCCCTTGCTCCAGCTGTCACCACTCACCTAACTAAAATTTTCAACCTTTCCCTCTCATCTGGTATCTTTCCCTCTTCTTTTAAACATGCCAGCATACAACCATTACTTAAAAAACCATCCCTCGACCAGAACTGCACGGCCAACTACAGACCTGTTTCCAATCTTCCCTTTATCTCTAAACTCCTGGAACGCTTGGTCCACTCCCGTCTCATCCGCTATCTCTCAGACAACTCTCTTCTTGACCCTTTACATTCTACTGAAACTGCCCTCACTAAAGTCTCTAATGATTTACTAAAAGCTAAATCTAATGGTCACTACTCCCTGCTGATTCTCCTGGATCTCTCTGCAGCATTCGACACTGTGGATCACCAGCTCCTCCTCACTATGCTCCGCACTATTGGCCTCAAGGACACTGTTCTCTCCTGGTTCTCCTCCTATCTCTCTGACCGCTCCTTCTCTGTGTCTTTTGCTGGCTCCTCCTCCTCCCTACTTCCTTTTACTGTCGGGGTTCCTCAAGGATCAGTCCTAGGCCCCCTTCTTTTCTCCTTATACACCGCTCCTATTGGACAAACAATCAGTAGATTCGGTTTTCAGTACCATCTCTATGCTGATGACACCCAATTATACACCTCTGCTCCGGACATCACCCCTGAAATACTACAAAAGACCAGTGATTGTCTTTCTGCTGTGTCTAACATCATGTCCTCCCTCTGCCTAAAACTGAATCTGTCAAAAACTGAACTACTCATCTATCCTCCCTCCACTAACCTACCTGTGCCCGATATTGCCATTTCCGTTTGTGGCTCAACCATTACTCCCCAGCAACAAGCCCGCTGTCTTGGGGTCATTTTTGATTCAGATCTTTCTTTCACTCCTCACATCAAATCACTCGCTCGTTCATGTCATTTACACCTCAAAAACATCTCAAGAATCAGGACTTTTCTCACCTTTGACTCAGCAAAAACTCTTACTGTAGCTCTTATTCATTCTCGTCTTGACTATTGCAACGCTCTACTAATCGGTCTCCCTCTTACTAAACTCTCCCCTCTCCAATCCGTCCTGAACGCAGCAGCCAGGATCATATTCCTCGCCAACCGCTACTCCGATGCCTCTTCCCTGTGCCAGTCATTGCATTGGTTACCCATCCAATATAGAATTCAATTTAAACTTATCACGCTTACCCACAAAGCGCTCCATGCTTCAGTACCCCCCTACATCTCCTCCCTTGTCTCAGTCTACCACCCTACACGTGCCCTCCGTTCTGCAAATGACTTAAAACTAAAATCCTCCATAATCCGAACTTCCCACTCCCGTCTCCAAGATTTCTCGCGTGCTGCGCCAATTCTTTGGAATGCACTACCCAGGACAGTTCGATTAATTCCCAATACCCACAGTTTCAAGCGAACCCTAAAAACACATTTCTTTAGATTGGCGTATCGCCTAAACACACTCTGTCCGTCCCAGTTTTCCCCCATATTAAAATCTTCTTCAACTTCGGGTTCATACCAACCATGCACATAATAGCCTCTGTCAGGACTGCACACATACTGGCTGGCGACCAGTCCATGTATTATTAATTATCCTATTCAGTATATCAAGGCTGCATTATACAATATATGTACTTTTTACCTTTTGTGTCTCCCCCACTTCCTCATAGACTGTAAGCTTGCGAGCAGGGCCCTCACTCCTTTCGATGAGATATGCTTATTCTGTATTGTCTGTATATGTCCCCCCTAAAATGTGTAAAGTGCTGCGGAATATGTTGGCGCTATAAAAATAAAAACTATTATTATTATCTCCAAAGACCTGAATGTTCCTGTGTCTTCCGTGCGCAGTGTCATCAAGAAGTTTAAAGCCCATGGCACTGTGGCTAACCTCCCTAGATGTGGACGGGAAAAGAAAAATTGACGAGAGATTTCAACGCAAGATTGTGTGGATGGTGGATAAAGAACCTCGACTAACATCCAAACAAGTTCAAGCTGCCCTGCAGTCCGAGGGTACAACAGTGTCAACCCGTACTATCCGGCGGCGTCTGAATGAAAAGGGACTGTATGGTAGGATACCCAGGAAGACCCCACTTCTTACCCCGAGACATAAAAAAGCCAGGCTGGAGTTTGCCAAAACTTACCTGAGAAAGCCTAAAACGTTTTGGAAGAATGTTCTCTGGTCAGATGAGACAAAAGTAGAGCTTTTTGGGAAAAAGCATCAACATAGAGTGTACAGGAAAAAAAAAAAGAGGCATTCAAAAAAAAGAACACGGTCCCTTCAGTCAAACATGGCGGAGGTTCCCTGATGTTTTGGGGTTGCTTTCCTGCCTCTGTTTCTGGACTGCTTGACCGTGTGCATGGCATTATGAAGTCTGAAGACTACCAACAAATTTTGCAGCATAATGTAGGGCCCAGTGTGAGAAAGCTGGGTCTCCCTCAGAGGTCATGGGTCTTCCAGCAGGGCAATCACCCAAAACACACTTCCAAAAGCACTATAAAATGGTTTGAGAGTAAGCACTGGAGACTTCTAAGGTGGCCAGCAATGAGTCCAGACCTGAATCCCATAGAACACCTGTGGAGAGATCTCAAAATGGCAGTTTGGAGAAGGCACCCTTCAAATATCAGGGACCTGGAGCAGTTTGCCAAAGAAGAATGGTCTACAATTCCAGCAGAGCATTGTAAGAAACTCATTGATGGTTACCCGAAGTGGTTGTTCGCAGTTATTTTGGCTAAAAGTTGCGCAACCAAGTATTAGGCTGAGGGTGCCAATACTTTTGTCCGGCCCATTTTTGGAGTTTTGTGTGAAATGATCCATGATTTGATTTTTGCTTCATTCTCTTTTGTGTTTTTTCCTTGCAAGCAAATTAAATGAAGATAATAAGACCAAAGAATTTGTGATTGCAATCATTTCAGGAAGAAACTGAGTATTATCTGACAGAATTGCAGGGGTGCCAATACTTTTGGCCACCACTGTAGGAAATCCATATGGCTGCTATTTGTCAGGTAAGGAGAACAGATACTGTCTAAACTTGAAAGGACTGGAATATATCATACGAAGGAGATCTATGATGGTGATCCAGATCTTTAACGCCTTACAGTGAAGTGCATTTCCACATGGTAAAGATACACAGATGTTTCTATGAAACACAAAGCTTAGATGATCATCAGAACGGAGACATTAGGACCATGCGGTCTGAGGGCAAGCTCAGACAAGCGTATAAAAAAAAAAAAATCGTTCCAAGTTTCATACAGAAAACTCGCCGACAATTTTTTGTTCTCACTTATCTGTGTGCAATCCATTTGGGTTTTTTACAGCAGCAGTTATTAATCATTTACAGGACCACTTACAGTTTCCTATGTTACAGAACTGCAACGTATCCATATTAATCAGATGCTGTACTGTAGCTCCATGTCATCCGATTTTTTTTTTCACACTCCCATAGACTTGAATAGGTTAGTCTCATCCAATTTACTTAAGAAACTAGTGCATGCTGCAATTTTTTTTCACACTTAAGATTTGGTCATTTTAAAAAAATAGTTCATCTGCACTGCGCTGCCCAATAATTAAATATCATTGGTGAGAGACAGAAGTCACAGAGGCAAAGACAGACACTATGTGAGTGCAGCAGCAGTAACTGTGCAAGAGTGCAGAGTTACTGACCGACAACACTGAACTCAATCAGCGTCTCTGCACGACACCGCAGCCACGCTCACATGGTGTTATTGCTGGCTCTTCTCTGCGGCCGCTACTTGGTACTGTACTGCAGACAGGAGCCATATGTGAGAGCTGGCAATACCACTATGTGACTGTTGCTGCAGAGATCAGGAAAGATATGACAGTGCTCAGTATGCAGATACCTGTAGAAGTGTTTAAATTAGTGAATTTTTTTTTGAGGTGTCGGACTCCCTTTAATGACTGAAACAATCTGTCTCTTTTACTGAATTGAATGGACTTAGTCTATTCTGTTTTTAAAAGGGTTCTCTGGTCCAAACCGATAAGTCTGCAGTCACTCTGTGTGACTGCAGACTCATGAATTGCCCCAGCACACACGCTGTGCGCAGTAGGGATTCATTCACCAGTTTCTGAGCCGGGACTTAAGGGTATGTATGAGTTATACATACTCCTGACCAGAGCCCGTCCAGTGGGTGCCGCCTCGCTCCATACAAGTGGATGAAGCGTGGCTGTGGCCACGGGCCTGGAGTATGTATAACTCATACATACCCTTTAGTCCCAGCTCAGAAACCAGCGAATCCTCGCAGCGCACAGTGCGTGCCTTGGGGGGAATCATGAGTCTGCAGTCACACATAGTGATTGCAGACATATTGATTTAGACCAGAAGACCCCTTTAATTGCTTGTACATTCAATAGTTATTTGTACTTTAATTCAATTTAACGGTGAATAATTCAATTATATCATGGCAAAGGGATTTTCAGCGTTGTCTCGAGAGATCCCACAGGCTTAGAGAAAGCATCATGTGAACGTGAAACAGCTGTAGGCCAGCCACATATTCCTATCTACTTGCTGATTAAATAAAGTGGATTGTCTGCCGATCTGGTGAATGCTATGGATTTCTGTGTTTGTCTCTGGAGGCAGGATTACAATAAAAGGTAACATTCATATACATGAGCCACCATTTCCAGTAGGCAATATCACTGCCCGCCCTGCTTTTCCGCCTTTTACCTCCTTTTTTTTCCACCCTTGCACACAGTCACTGCTTCAATATAAAAAAGAAGATCTGGGTCAGACTACTGTGGCCAAGGTACATGTATATTTCCGCTAACAGACTCTATACAAAACCCAATGGCCAGTATGAGAATGATTAGATTTCTATTTTTTATTTGCAATACAGATTGATTTAAAAACAAAAACATATTACTAAAATTTCAGAAAATAAATGTAGCAAAAACCTGATCAACAATAGGTAATTTTCTGAATCTTTTAGGGCATTTAGTTTCACAGACCACCACCAGCATCACGTTATGAGATATAATTCTCAGTATATATTTTAAGTGTACTGGATGGTTTCTGTACTATAAAACTGCTGATGCCGCACTTACAAGGTTAAGATTTTACACGGCTCTGGAATGAGAAGCACGAGGATCGCTTTAGTCAACAGACATTTTTTCCACTGCTTCCTCATTCTGTTTTCTCATGACAGACAGTTGTAAAGTATTGTGCAGACATGCTTAAGTATCAGAAAGGAATACATCTTATTCATTGTATTACGTTTTATTTTTAAATCCTTTACCATTTTGAAGACTTCTGCGTACGGTTCCTGAAGCTACATTTAGATGCTTGTACACAGACCTAGTACACAACTGCATTTCCATACAATGTATTGGTGTAAGCTAGGCCCTGGTTCAGACAGACATTAGAATCATCAGTCACATCCGTGTGCTTCTTTACATCAAGGACAAGAGCGGCCCATTAGCCCTCAGTGCGGGCTGCAGGTTTCTGCACTTGAGTAACACACTGGTGCTGTCCGTGACGCTTGCTTCCCACTTATGCAGAACGCGGACCAAAATCACAGTTCTCTAAGCCAAAGCCTGTTCAGGTCAGATTTTTGGTATGGTTACAAGGTCTCTTGCAACTTTTAATACCATAATAGGGTAGCACCAAAGTTACCATAATGCCACCATTTTTTTTTGCTATGTTAAAATCAAATTCAGACTTTTTTTTTACATTTATAAAATAAGCAACTTGCGCTGGAGACATAAGGGGGGAAAGGGGTGATATCAACGGGGTAGTTAAAAAAACCAAGGTAATGGTAATAATAATTAGAATGGTACAGTATTGGTTCAGTTAAAACAATTATTAGAGATAAAAGATGGCGTCTGGATAAGATCGGGGGATTTAAAAGATGAAAACCGTTGTAGGCGGGGAGTAAAAGATTTCCTTGCAGCTTTTGGTTTAGTATATAGAATGGTGCTTAGTTTTCCAATGGGTATAACATGACTTAGAATGCGGTCATCCCCTGGAGGAGAGGGGAAAAAAAAAAGGAGAGAAGAACCTCAGGTGCACTAGTAATTGCCTGTGGAACTGTGGATGGAAAAACAGTTTCCTTCCTAGGGGTTGGGGAGGGGTGTTATGGAGGGAGGATCCGGGTAGGAAACCTCTGTGGACTGAAGTTAAAATAGACAGATAAGGTAAAAAGTGGTTAAGACAATAGAGAAAATGTTAGGATATGGATATATACCTGTAAGTTACTTCTGAGTGGGAGCCAACGCAGCCCTTGTGGGTGGTACATAGATGGGCTCTCAGAGGCTGAGAATAAGATGACAGAGTGTGACTGAGGTAATTAAGACTAAATAAATTGCCACCAGGATGAAGCGGCAGGTAGGACAATAAGGTTACCTGTTGAATCAATGGACGTGGTGTAACTTGAAGTGACTAGAGTCTTTTTGTGATAAGTGGCTGGATTTTCTGGCAGATATCCTTGGCAGTGACGGTTTACTGGACATAAACACAAACTTCTAAAGATGGAAGCAATAGAAGAATGCCAGCCCATGTTCTCTGTCAAAGGTGGTTAGCGGAGGAGACTTCACTACTGATTCAGCCATCCAGTATCACCATTGCTCTGCGAAGGGGGTATAGCAAAGCAGTGTGGAGTCTCTATCTGCAACTGATAGGTACTGCAGAGTAGGGCGGATTATGTGCTTGAGATTCCACTCAGGTAGCTGGTTCCATATGCACGCTTGCAGTTTTCTGCAGAAGCGTTGGTGTTGTGGTGAGCGGCTGCATGTATAAGCGCTTAACAGAAGAGGTGATGAGACCGCAGGTAAGGTCTTCACTTATGGTACAAGCGTCCAGGTCCTCGGGGATCCAGAGTGCAGGCGGTCAGTGATGCTTGGAAGGCCGCGTGGTATAACAGGTGTTCTCCCCGGCGTTCCGGTCTATTTGATCCCTACAGGCTCCCGTACTTGGTACGTACCACGTGACACAGCGTCACGCAGGTCCTTCAGACCTTCACAACCACGCCGACGCTGGGAGAACACGGGAAACATTGAGTCACCGGCTGGGACTCTGCTCCTCCCCCCTTCCCCTTGCTATTTTCATCCACTTGCCGGAACGCTGGGGAGAACAACCGCTATACCACGTGGCCTCGCCGGCCTTCCAAGCATCACCGACTGCCTGCACTCTGGATCCCCGAGGACCTGGACGCCGGTACCGTAAGTGAAGACCTTACCTGTGGTCTCATCACCTCTTCTGTTAAGCGCTTATACATGCAGCCGCTCACCACAACACCAACGCTTCTGCAGAAAACTGGAAGTGTGCATATGGAACCAGCTACCTGAGTGGAATCTCAAGCACATAATCCGCCCTACTCTGCAGTACCTATCTTCCTCTACCACAGGGGCTATCAGTTGCAGATAGAGACTCCACACTGCTTTGCTATACCCCCTTCACAGAGCAAAGGGGATACTGAATAGCTGAATCAGCAGTGAAGTCTCCTCTGCTAACCACCTTTGACAGAGAACGTGGGCTGGCATTCTTCTATTGCTTCCATCTTCAGCAGTTTGTGTTTATGTCCAGTAAACCGTCACTGCCAAGGATATCAGCCAGAAAATCCAGCCACTGCGTTTTGCAGTACCAGCAAGGTCTATGAGAAACCAGAATTCTCTGTTCACACCATGTTTTTTTTTTTGTTGCCTATTTTGTGCCTTGGTTGGGATTTTGGAATATAGGGCATGTCACTTCTTTCAGCGTTTTTTTTTCACCCATAGGAAGTAATGGGTGGTGAAAAAAAAGCACCAAAATTTGCAGCATTTTTTATGGCAAAATAGAATCGGGTTTTTTTTTTTTTTTTCACAGAACTTTATGTACATGCATAAATAGAGACAGAAGGACAGTGAAAAAAAACACAGCAAAACCTGCATTTTTGACGCAGCTGATTTCCTGCCAGAGATTAGGTTTTGCTGCAGATTTGTGACACTGAAAAACCCAACATGTATGAACATAGCCTTACACGTCAGTGTATTGCTATTTTTCTGTGGCTCAGGTCATCACATTGCTGGACCGCTTTTGTTAATGACATATTCTGTGAAAAATCATAGTTGGCTATTTTTAAGAATATCATTATATAATAACACCCAAGTAAGTATTATGGCCATATAATGACAGCTAAAGAATGGCCATTAACAGTGCCCCCCAGTGACCCTATATGTAGACTGATCAGGGCCCCAGGCCACCACTAGGAAAGGCGCACTACATAAATAGTTATGTACGCCTCATTGTATTTCTTGGGAGCAATACACCAAGGTTACTTACCGGTAGCCGGTTTTTCCCCATGACAGCACACCTTGAGAGAGGGATCCGCCCCACCAAGGACAGGAAACCGAAAAAGTTAGACACGTAACCAACACCTACAATATATATAATCACCCAAAACGTAAAGTGCTCACCTGTCATGGGTTCAGTAAAAACCTGCTACTGGTAAGTAACCTTGGTGTTTTCCCCTCACCCTTGACAGCACACCTTGAGATAATTTTGGAGAATATGAGCACCCTAGGGAGGGACCACCACCTGAAGTACCCTTCTCCCAAAGGTGAGGTCAGAGGAGGATCGATCCAACCTATAGTGCTTGTAGGTGGATGGTGCAGACCAAGTAGCAGCTTCACATATCTAGTCAATTGAGACGTCTGCTCTCTGCCCAGGAGGTCGCTACAGCTCTGGTGGAATGAGCTTTAATACCGTCCGGTGCCGGAACACCTGTAGATATGTAAGCTAGACAAATGGCCTCCTTAAGCCATCTAGAAATAGTTCCCTTTGACACCCCGTGTCCTTTCCTACTTCCCTGAAAGGCCAGAAACAAGGAGTGGTCCGTCCTCCACTGACTAGTCATGTCTATGTACTGTAGTAAAGCCCTTCTAACATCTAGATTGTGGAATCTAACCTCCCCGGGGTTTTTTGGGTTACTGCAGAATGAGGGAAGCACAATCTCTTGATTACAGTGGAATCTGGAAACTACTTTCGGAAGGTATGCTGGATCTGTACGTAGGACGACCCAGTCATCATGAATTTGGGTGTATGGGGGATAAACAGAAAGGGCCGGCAGGTCACTCACCCTCCGGGCTGATGTTAGGGCCACTAGGAGAATGGTTTTGAGGGTGAGAAACTTTGGAGAGATAACCTGCAGGGGTTCAAATGGGTCGCCAGAGAGTGCATTTAAAACTAAATTCAGGTCCCAGGGAGGAACTCTGAGAGCCCAAGCTTAGCTCTGGAACAGGATTTAATGAATCTAGAGACCCACATGTTCCCCGCCAGGTTGCAATTATAGAGCGCGCCTAGGGCGGACACCTGAACTTTAAGTGTTCCCATAGCTAACCCCAGGTCACGTCCCTTCTGTAAAAACTCTAGGACATCTTTAATTGGAGGTTTATCTAACAACAGGGTGTGATGAAAGCCGGCCGGTGGGTGCAGCTCTCTGGCGCCCCCTTACCTCTCAGGTCAGTCAAGGTACTGCACCTAGAGAAAGTAGTGCCAGGAAGCTGCAACCAGCGCAGGGAACACGGTAGTGTGTTATCCCTTCAACGTCACTAAACCGTAACGTCACTACACAGCACAACTCGCTAGCGCCCTCTTAGCCTCAGGTCAGTCAAGGAACTGCACCTAGGATAAGCGGTCGCCAGGGAGACTGTCCTGTAACCTACTGGGTATCGGGGCCCTCTGTAGTGAGGGCGGTATATATATCTTCCTTGGCCGCGCCAGGAATATATATATCTGAACCTCCGACCGTCACTACCAGCCTTCCCCAATCCCCAGTTGGTATGCTGCCACCAGTCCCTATTTTAGATATACGCCCAGTCCGTGAATGGGCCTATATCGGGTCAGGAACCAACCCTGGGTAGCGTTTTTGGCTTGAGCCGAGCTCACACGGACGTGCGTTCGTTATGCAGAATAAAAGGCAGGCCCACAATTACTTGAGGTAATTGATTATAATAATACACTAGATACACGATATACAACTAAATATACACAGGTATAAGGTCAGGCTAAACTATACAACAATGGAATACAACACACAGAATCACCACAGCATATCAGTTACCGGTTTCTTGATTTTCTTGTGACGCAGGGAGAGGATTCTGCGGTCGCAGGCACGGTTCTTTGTTACAGGCTGAGGCCTACCACCGCATGGTCAAACTGCTCCTCCCCTTGGTGGCCTCAGCTGGTGCTCAGATGTTCAGCACACCACTCTTGGGTCAAAAACTGACTTGTCTCTTGTCTGTCCTGCTATCTTACCTGCCCCGTCCCGCCCACTGCTGGTGAGGTCAGCTGGCTCAGTCTCCACCCTCAGGTCTAACTTCGATCAGAAGCCCAAATTCTATGGAACCCAATAACTTCTTCTGGGATGGTCTCATGATACCCCCAGGGGTTCCCATGGATTCGGGCCGCCGTAACCGACCTTTTGATATCAATTATGATACCATACGGTCCTCAGGAATGGCTCCGCGCTATATCTTGGCTTCCAGAGCACGTACAAACGTCTACCGCGGAGGCTTGTGTGCGCAATGGCTCCGGGACGCCGTGATATTTTTTTATTGGCCCATCCCACGCAACATGCGTGTACTATTCATGTTTCTATATCTTATGCCTCCATGCTTGTGACAGACAAAGAAACTAGTCCTATGGGACAAATGGTCAGGTACAGATAGACGAAGCACCCCCCCCTGCTGGCTGTGTTTCCTCTTGAAGTCTTTGAAGCTCCTAGCATTCAAGTGTTAAGTAGGCTTCTTATCTTACAGGAGCCTGGATGGGGGGAAACTATCTAGTTGACGTTTTAACAGAAGGTCCCAAGGGTGGGGGCTGCTGAAGTGTGGCCATCCCTGGATATGATTTATCATTACCAAGATGGCGGCTACAGGTTCATCACACCTCCCCCTATACGAGGGCGCGAGGGGGTAGCACATTCCTGTGTTCCCCCGTGCGTCCTTCTGCACCCTCCCCTTGCCGGGATAACCCGTCAGCGTTACCGTGGTCACGGCCTCTTCTGTGGCGAATGGAGAAGTGGTACTGCTGGAGAGCGAGGCTCCAGCGTAGCAACCTGCCATTCGACCCAGAGACCGTGTGTAACCAGCTGAGGGGGTTGTGGTCCGTCTCCACGGTGAAATGGCTCCCGTACAAGTAGGGCTGCAGACGCTGCAGGGCCCATACAATTGCCAGGCATTCTTTTTCCACCGTGGAGTAAGCCACCTCCCGGGGCAGTAGCTTCCTGCTCAGGTACAAGACAGGATGTTCCTGGCCTGTCGTGTTGACCTGACTTAGCACAGCACCGAGGCCAAAGTCACTGGCGTCGGTCTGTACCACAAACGGCCGGTCGAAGTCGGCAGCTTGCAGTACAGGGGAGCTACTTAGGGCGGCCTTGAGTGCCCCGAAAGCTGTCTCGCAGGCGACTGTCCAGTCGACTGCGACGGGCAGCTTCTTCTTGGTGAGGTCCGTCAGGGGCTTGGCCAGGGTGCTATAGTGTGGGACGAACCTCCTATAGTACCCGGCGGTCCCCAAGAAGGACATCACCTGCTTTTTGGTCCTAGGAGTGGGCCAGGATGCGATGGCATCCACTTTCCCCGGTTCTGGCTTCAGAACCCCCCCGCCTACCCGGTGACCCAGGTAGAGGACCTCACTCATGCCCAGCTGGCACTTTTCCGGCTTGATGGTCAAGCCTGCCCGGTGGATCCGACCGAGCACCTGCCGCAGGTGCTCTAGGTGATCCTCCCAAGTGGGACTGAAGACTGCAATATCGTCCAAGTACGCAGCCGCGTACCCTTCAAGTCCCTCAAGCAGCGTATTGACCATCCGCTGAAAAGTGGCAGGGGCATTCTTCATGCCGAATGGCATCACTGTGGACTCGTACAGTCCAAAAGGGGTGATAAAGGCAGAGCGTTCCCTTGCCGCGGGGGTCAGAGGAATCTGCCAGTACCCCCGGCTCAGATCCATGATGGTCAGGTACTTAGCCCCGGCCATCCGATCGAGCAGGTCATCGATGCGTGGTATGGGGAACGCATCGGTGGCCGTTACAGCGTTGAGCCCCCGGTAGTCCACGCAGAACCGTGTAGTTCGGTCCTTCTTTGGTACGAGGACTACAGGCGAGGCCCACGCGCTGCTGGATGCCTGGATCACCCCCAGCTTCAGCATCTCGTCTATCTCTTGGCGCATGTTTCCCTGCACCTCGAAAGAGACCCGATATGCTGAACGCCGGATCGGCGGGTGATCGCCAGTGTCCACGTCGTGGACAGCCATCTCAGTCCTTCCGGGCAGGCTGCTGAACAGCCCCCGGAAGGGGTGCAGGGTGGTCCCCAGCTGGGACCGTTGGTCCTCCGTGAGCTGGTGGCCAACCCCCACATCCTCGATGGACCCACCCGCCTTGGCTTGGGTGAGCAGATCCAGGAGGGTTTCTACCTCTCCTTCCTCGGGAAGGTTGCACACTGGGTGGGCAGTCGCTTCCCGCTCATGATGAGCCTTCATCATGTTCACGTGGAAGGCCTTCCTCCTTCCACGGGCGTGATCCAGGGTGACCAGATAGGTGACGGCATTGAGTTTCTGGTGCACGAAGTAGGGACCTTCCCAGGCTGCCTGAAGCTTGTTCTGTGGTACGGGGACCAGTACCCACACCTTTTGACCCACCTGGTAGGTCCTCTCACAAGCATTCTGGTCGTACCACCGCTTCTGGTCGGCCTGGGCCTGGGCCATATTGTCCTGCACCAGCTTTGCCAAGGCCATCATCCTGTCCCGGTGGCGCACGACATACTCGATGACCGACACCTCGGGGGTGGCCAAATCCCCTTCCCATGCTTCCTTCACCAGAGCCAGGGGGCCCCGTACCCGTCGCCCGTACAGGAGCTCAAAGGGGGAGAACCCCGTTGAGGCCTGCGGAACCTCCCGGTAAGCAAATAGGAGGTGTGGGAGGTAACGCTCCCAGTCTCTCCCGTGGGAGTCGACCAACATCTTAAGCATCTGCTTTAAGGTGCCATTGAACCGCTCACACAGGCCATCAGTCTGTGGGTGATACGGGCTGGCCACCAGATGTTGCACCTGCATTTGCTTACAGAGGGACTCCATCAGCCGCGACATGAACTGGGTCCCTCGGTCGGTGAGCATTTCTTGGGGGAAACCCACTCTGGAGAAGATCTCCAGTAAGGCGGTAGCCACCTTGTCGGCCCGAATGGACGACAAAGCTACCGCTTCCGGGTACCGGGTGGCATAGTCCACTACCGTGAGTATGAAGCATTTCCCGGAGTGGCTGGGAGTGGACAGAGGTCCAATAAGATCCACAGCAACCCTCGAGAAAGGCTCTTCGATGATTGGCAGAGTTACCAGTGGGGCTTTGGGGCGCAGCCCCGCCTTCCCCACCCTCTGACAGGTGTCACACGAACGGCAGTAGGCACCCACCGCGGCTCCCATCCCAGGCCAGTAGAAATGCTGAGCTATCCTGGCCTTGGTTTTAGCGATCCCTAGGTGTCCGGCCATCGGAATCTCGTGTGCGATCCGCAACAATTCCGCCCTGAACGGATAGGGTACCACTAACTGTCGGTCCCTGGGCCACTCCTCCGGTGAACCCTGCTGGACCGTTACCCGGTACAGCCGTCCCTGGTCCCAGACCACACGCTCGCAGTCTGACTCCATGGGAGGCTGTGCCGCCTGTTCCTTGAGAGCTTTCAGGCTGTCGTCTGCTTCCAACGCAGCCTGAAATTCCTGACTTGATGTGGCCAGAATCGACGAAACTGCCACATCCTCCGTCAGCCCCTCCGGGCATGTCACCTGGCCGCTGTCTGACCCGGCAGACACTTGGTCAGAAGTGGGGAAGCCGTCGGACCTCTGCAAGGCTCCTTGGGCTCCGGCGCTCCCACTCCTGGTGACAGCGGCTATGACCGCTGTGACCGTGGGTAGTGCCTGCTTCCCCTCTGTTTCTGACCAAGCCGCCCGATCAGGCAGGCTTCCTAGGCCTTTGGACATCTCGGATGTGGGGAACTCCTGCCCTGGGGTCTTACCTGGCGGCTCCTCTCTTGGGACACCCCCACCTCCCATGGCCTGTTCCTCCCCCTGCAGTGGGCCTATACTCAGCAGCCTGGATACCCCTGGGAGCCCTACACTGCCGGTAGCTGCCCCCCTCTCCATCCCTGAGCTTCCCTCTACAGAATCCTGCCCGCCCCCTCCCTCACCGGAGGACAAGAGGTCACGGCACGCCGGCTGAGCACCTCTGCGGGCATCCCCACACTCCCCACCTGCTTTCACTAACCCTGTTTGTGTTGTGTCTGTGCAGGTGTTACCCTCAGGTTTCACTCCCTCCTCCTCAGCAGGACACACACTACATACAACATGGTTGGCATTAGCAGCAGACAAATCAATACACTCTTGGGGGGCCGAACTTGGGGGTTCAGAGGGTACATACTGCGATACTAGACGCCCCAAGTCGGTCCCTAATAAAACATTTGCGGGAATATTTGGCGTTACTCCCACCTCCCGCATCCCCCTTCCGGCACCCCAGTCCAAATACACCATGGCAACGGGAAGTGCCGGCTCCACGCCTCCAACCCCGGAGACGGAAAGAGTCTTTCCTGGTACCAAGTCCTGGGGGGACACCACCTCAGGCCGTACCAGTGTTCGTTCAGCGCCCGTGTCCCGCAGTCCCATGACCGCAGAACGGCCTATGGTGACGGGTTGGATGTTGTCCAGGGACCTACCACCACCCCCTCCCACACACAAAACATTGGGCGCTCTCTGGGACTGGGATGGGGTCTTTTGGCGCTGGGGACACTCAGCCCTAAAGTGTCCTGGTTTGTTGCATAGATGACAACGTCTTACGTCTGGTCCTTGCCTGGAGAGGGCAACAGGGGGATACACCCCTTGTGTTCTAGGGGCCGGGGAAACAGGGGCATGACTGGGCTTACCCCCTCTCCAGGTGCTGCTGGCAGACTTCTTCAGCTCAGGCGCCCTGTTATTGGCATACTCGTCTGCCAGGGCGGCTGTAGCAGAAGCCCCTGTTGGTTTTCGGTCACGGAGGAACTGTCGGAGGTCCTCTGGGCAGTTCCACAAGAACTGCTCCGTGACGAACAGTTCCTGGACCTCCTGGCGGGTAGTAAGCGCTAGACCCGAGGTCCAGTGCTCTGCGGCTCTCAACAGCGCCCGCATATGATCGGTCCAGGTGTCCTTGGGGCCACGCAGCAGGCTCCGGAACTTCTGGCGGTACGACTCGGGAGTGAGGTTGTACTGCCGGATCAGGGCCCGCTTGATGCAGTCGTAGTTCTGTACCTCCCCGGCAGGTAAGTCCCCCAAGGCATCCAGGGACTTACCCCTCAAACGGGGGGTCAGGTATCTGGCCCACTGATCCCGGGCCAGAAGGTGCTGAAGACAGGTCCGTTCAAATGCCACCAGAAAGGAGTCCAGGTCCCCATCCTTCTCCAGTAGAGGGAAGTCCTCAGCTCGGACTTTGGACGACTTGGTCTCCTGATGGGTTGGTTGCTCTAGCGGAAGCCCCCGCTGGGCCAGGTCCAGTTGGTGCTGGCGCTCCGCAGCTCGCTCTGCACGCTCCGCAGCCTCCCGGCGCTCTGCAGCTTCACGCTCCGCAGCCTCCCGGCGCTCCGCAGCTTCGCGCTCCTCCTCCGCTGCCTTCTCTGATGCTGCCAGGAGGGTTTTGTAGACGGCATCGCCATGAGACTGGAGACTTGCCATAGCCGCTTGTAAAAGGGCTTGTGATCTGGACAGGCTGGGCTGGGTAGGTGGTGGGCAGCCCACTGCGGGACCGTATACTGGGGACTGGCTCCCTGAGGTGCCCGGGCTGGACTCCTCCTCGCCATGAGTAACAATGTCCTCCCCTCCTGCCACACGGACCGTAGCATTAGCCTCCTGCAGGGTCTTGCTCCTGGTGCCGTCTGCCATCTTGGTAACCGACACCGCTGCAACCCTGAGTTTGCACACACCTTGTTATACTTTTAGCCTGACCGTCTAACGTTGGGCTGACCTTAAGACTCCAGCAGTGGAAGTTACCACTGGCAGTCTTTAGTGCCTGGGAGTAGGGGTCCCACAACACTATTATTCTGCAATCCCACCGCTCTGCCACCAATGGTGATGAAAGCCGACCGGTGGGTGCAGCTCTCTGGCGCCCCCTTACCTCTCAGGTCAGTCAAGGTACTGCACCTAGAGAAAGTAGTGCCAGGAAGCTGCAACCAGCGCAGGGAACACGGTAGTGTGTTATCCCTTCAACGTCACTAAACCGTAACGTCACTACACAGCACAACTCGCTAGCGCCCTCTTAGCCTCAGGTCAGTCAAGGAACTGCACCTAGGATAAGCGGTCGCCAGGGAGACTGTCCTGTAACCTACTGGGTATCGGGGCCCTCTGTAGTGAGGGCGGTATATATATCTTCCTTGGCCGCGCCAGGAATATATATATCTGAACCTCCGACCGTCACTACCAGCCTTCCCCAATCCCCAGTTGGTATGCTGCCACCAGTCCCTATTTTAGATATACGCCCAGTCCGTGAATGGGCCTATATCGGGTCAGGAACCAACCCTGGGTAGCGTTTTTGGCTTGAGCCGAGCTCACACGGACGTGCGTTCGTTATGCAGAATAAAAGGCAGGCCCACAATTACTTGAGGTAATTGATTATAATAATACACTAGATACACGATATACAACTAAATATACACAGGTATAAGGTCAGGCTAAACTATACAACAATGGAATACAACACACAGAATCACCACAGCATATCAGTTACCGGTTTCTTGATTTTCTTGTGACGCAGGGAGAGGATTCTGCGGTCGCAGGCACGGTTCTTTGTTACAGGCTGAGGCCTACCACCGCATGGTCAAACTGCTCCTCCCCTTGGTGGCCTCAGCTGGTGCTCAGATGTTCAGCACACCACTCTTGGGTCAAAAACTGACTTGTCTCTTGTCTGTCCTGCTATCTTACCTGCCCCGTCCCGCCCACTGCTGGTGAGGTCAGCTGGCTCAGTCTCCACCCTCAGGTCTAACTTCGATCAGAAGCCCAAATTCTATGGAACCCAATAACTTCTTCTGGGATGGTCTCATGATACCCCCAGGGGTTCCCATGGATTCGGGCCGCCGTAACCGACCTTTTGATATCAATTATGATACCATACGGTCCTCAGGAATGGCTCCGCGCTATATCTTGGCTTCCAGAGCACGTACAAACGTCTACCGCGGAGGCTTGTG
Source organism: Phyllobates terribilis (assembly GCF_046119375.1). Lineage (NCBI taxonomy): Eukaryota > Metazoa > Chordata > Amphibia > Anura > Dendrobatidae > Phyllobates > Phyllobates terribilis. The sequence continues at coordinate 483,803,778 of NW_027362762.1, read as the reverse complement.
TGCGCAATGGCTCCGGGACGCCGTGATATTTTTTTATTGGCCCATCCCACGCAACATGCGTGTACTATTCATGTTTCTATATCTTATGCCTCCATGCTTGTGACAGACAAAGAAACTAGTCCTATGGGACAAATGGTCAGGTACAGATAGACGAAGCACCCCCCCCTGCTGGCTGTGTTTCCTCTTGAAGTCTTTGAAGCTCCTAGCATTCAAGTGTTAAGTAGGCTTCTTATCTTACAGGAGCCTGGATGGGGGGAAACTATCTAGTTGACGTTTTAACAGAAGGTCCCAAGGGTGGGGGCTGCTGAAGTGTGGCCATCCCTGGATATGATTTATCATTACCAAGATGGCGGCTACAGGTTCATCACACAGGGAGTCTATAAAATCCTGGAATTTTCCCCAGATTCTGCTATAAATCTTAGTTGTTATGGGCTTCCTACTACCCAATAGGGTGGAAACTAGGCCCGGTGAAAACTCCTTATTGCTCAATAACAACCTCTCAAATTCCAAGCCGCCAGATGGAAACCTTTGGCTTGTGCATGGAACATCGGCCCCTGGATGAGAAGGTCCGGCCTGTCCGGCAGAACCCAGGGATCCGAGACCGACATTAGACGAAGCAGGGAGAACCAGGGTCTTTTTGGCCAAAAGGGGGCTATCAGAATTATCCTTGCCCCCTCCTCCCGAATTTTCCTCACAACTGCTGGAATCATTACTATCGATGGAAAAGCATAGGCCCTCCTGAACTTCCAGGGCATCTGGACAGCGTCTACCATATAGGGATTCTCGGCTGGATCTAGTGAACAGAATCTCTCCACCTTCCTGTTCGCCCTGGTGGCGAACAAATCTATGTCCGGTGACCCCCCATAGTTGGATAATCTGCTGGAAGACTATCGGGTTAAGAGACAACTCTCCCTGTCTTAAGGTGTGGCGACTGAGGAAATCTGTCTTTGAATTTTCTACCGCCCGGATGTAAAGAGCACTGAGGGATGGGAGATGCTGTTCTGCTAGTTGCAGGATTCTGTTTGCCACTACCATCAGGGAGCGTGATCTTGTTCCTCCCTGGTGACTTATATAAGCCACTGTCGTCCGATTGTCGGATCTGATCTGGACATGGCAACCCTGTATGTGGGGAAGGAAGCCTATCAGGTATTTCTCCACTGCCAAAAGCTCTTTTAGGTTCGATGATGTCCCTATTTCGTGACGTAGCCAGAGCCCCTGAACCGAGAGATCTGCTAGATGACCCCCCCAGCCGGAGCCACTTGCATCTGTTGTAATTGTATGGTCGACTGGTCTGGACCACTGCAAGCCTGAGGTCAGATTCTCCCTGTTTGTCCACCATGAGAGGGAGTCTACCGTCTCCAAGGAAATAGAGTCTTTTTTCTAAATGTCCGTTGAAGGATTTTTGCGCTGACAGGACCTCCCACTGAAGAAGCCTCATATGACCTAGGACCCTACAAACCTTTATGACACAGACAGGAAAACAACAGGGGGAGGGGGAAGGGTAATTAGGCAAAATACTGGAAGATTTCAGCAGAAAACTCTGTTCTCCTTTCCTTGAACAAATATCAGGTATTAAATTGGGCCCAGTAATAGTCCCATGGTCCCCACACCTTATTGAATACATCTAATTTGGCGTTTATTACTGCCGTCAGGTGTTCCATTCTTCGTATATCCGCAATTCTACTTAGTAGATCTCTATTAGAGGGGGGGGGGGGGGCGTTTTTTTTCCAATGAAGAGCTATGAGGCATCTAGCTGCTGTTAGGATGTGGAGAAGCAGCTTTGAGGAGTTTTTACCCATCCCTCTTGGAGTAACATTTAATAAATATATAGCCGGGTCTAGAGGGATTTCAGTGAACAATACTTCCCGCAGGAGGGATCTGACATTTTCCCATAATGGGGTCAGGTTCGGGCATGTCCAGAAATGTGGATAAGGGACCCCGTAGCAGCTCTACAGCGCCAGCATCCATCCGGGACAGAGGGGTTTAATTTGTGTAGTAGTTCAGGGGTATGATACCAAAACATCATTAATTTATATTGGTTCTCCTTGTGCAAAGAGGTTTTAGATGCTTTATCCCAGATGGACTGCCCACACCGCGGTGTTAGTTCCTTTCCCAGAAACCTCTCCCACTTAGTCATGTATGAGTGTTTAGGAGGTGGATCCCCCCCCGGGGAGTGTTAATTAGACCATATATGTCCGATATCAGACCCTTTGTTGATGGGCCCCTTTTACATATCTTTTCAAACTCAGTAGGAGGGGACACCTTCAAGGACCCAAACAAAGAAACTGCAAAAGATTTAATCTGCATAAATTGAAACAATTCCCTGTTTGTTATTCTAAAGTTAGCTTTAATATGGTCAAAAGTGTGCAATTCCAATGAGGTTCCATCCACCAGGTCTGCAAATCTAAAAAGGCCTGCTTTTATCCATTGGAGCGTGGTGTAGGAGTTTTACTGCCGAGTTCACTGATTCCATCTTGAAAGTCTGGTTCTCTATCAGCTGATTTAGACTTTTGAGGTTGATAATGGTCCTTAAGGACCCATTTGTTTTTTTTTATCACATATAGGGGGGAATAAAATCCCCTTCCCCTTTGTGAATCCGCAACTTCGTGAAGGACCTGCTTGTTGACTAAATCTAGCACCTCCGACTCTAGGGCTATCTGCTCCTCCCTGGACCTCCTCCTGGGGGTGATCATGAAGGTTCGGTGAGGGACTTGACTGAAGCGTATCTTTAGGCCATTCTTTATGATACTCAACACCCAGGGATTTGAAGTAATGGCTTCCCAAGCTGGGATAAAATGGGAAAACCTTCCCCCGACCTCTAGCCCTGCGTCATTGGGAAGATTTTTTGGTACTGGAGGATGGCCCCACAAACATGTAACCAGAGTCTTTTTTAGATCTGGGCTCCCATCTTTTTCTTTCTCCCAGAGGGCGCCCCCAGTTAAATCTTTTCCTCCGAAAGTAGGACCTTTTTGTGTCCCCCGTGAACCCTGGGAAACCTCTCTTCCTGTTGCCAGCCTTCTCCAAAAGCTCATCCAGTTTTTGGCCAAACAAGAGTTTACCATCACAAGGAAGGGAACATAGTTTATGTTTAGACTGCAGGTCTCCTGGGCAACCCTTGAGCCACAGGGCTCATCTGGCAGCATTAGATAAGTTTGCAGACCTGGCAGAGAGTTTAACAGAATCTGCTGAGGAGTCAGCAAGAGAAGCTGACGCTGCCTGCAGTAAAGGTAGATTGGAGAGGATTTTATCTCTAGGTATCTTTTTATCCTTGAGCTGCTTTTCTAATTGTTGAAGCCACACCATGAGTGACCTAGCGACACAAGTGCCTGCTACCGCTGGTTTCAGGCCCCATTACTATTTAGTGCCAGTCACGAAGATCACTCACCCCTGAAGTCACAAAAGGGTACCGGATTTGGAGGCTGTGGCAGGACATAAAATGAATCCCTTCTGGATGGCCATGAAGCGTCCGACACCTTACTTCTCTTGCTGCCGCTACGGTTACTGGAGCGGTTGTCCGTGTGAGAGGCGTCCGACTGCTTCTTCCGCTGGCGTTGCTGAGATGGAGGGGTCAGCTGCTGCTGCTCCTGGCTGTCCTGGTCTGCCATAGCTGCTATACCACAAGCACGAGTATAGACGGCGTTTGACCAGGACAACCCCCCCCCCCACCCAAAATAGGGCACATCCGGAACCACCTCCGGTTCAGGTGTCCTCCCCCCTCCAGAAGCCCGCCGGCCGAGGTTTCAAAAGCCGGCCGGCAAGCGCTTACATCATGGATCCGGGTGCCGCCCCCCCCCGACGTCATCGGGCATGCCTCTCCCAGCGTGCACCGCGCCGTGACGTCAGGCGCCTTACACCCGGAAGACGCCGCTCCCGGCGTGCGGCCAGCCAGGAGCCTGCGGCAGGGAGAGGACAGTGCAGCGGTCTGCGGGGAGCTACGGGGAGCTGGTGCCCGCTCTTCCACACCGGAACAGGCCCAGGTAAGTATGAAAAATCTTCTTTCAGACAGGTTCCCATCAAGGACAGGAAACCAATTGAAGCGAGGGAGAGGTACCGCCCTTTCATTTCAGACGGTTTCCTGTCCTTGGTGGGGCGGATCCCTCTCTCAAGGTGTGCTGTCATGGGTGAGGGGAAAACACATCTTATACAGTCCGTTCCTGTTATGGTAACTGCTAGTAGTAATTTTAGCAACTCAATTTAATAGCATGGAAAGAGATAAAATAGCAGACCATAGAAAGACAAAATACATCATTACATTTAATATACAGTACAGACCAAAAGTTTGGACACACCTCATTTAAAGATTTTTTCTGTATTTTCATGACTTTGAAAATTGTGCATTCACACTGAAGGCATCAAAACTATGAATTAACACATGTGGAATTATATACTTAACCAAAAAAGTGTGAAATAACTGAAAATATGTCTTATATTCTAGGTTCTTCAAAGTAGCCACCTTTTTCTTTGATGACTGCTTTGCACACTCTTGGCATTCTCTTGATGAGCTTCAAGAGGTAGTCACCGGAAATGGTTTTCACTTCACAGGTGTGCCCTGTCAGGTTTAATAAGTGGGATTTCTTGCCTTATAAATGGGGTTGGGACCATCAGTTGTGTTGTGCAGAAGTCAGGTGGATACACAGCTGATAGTCTTACTGAATAGACTTTGTATTATGGCAAGAAAAAAGCAGCTAAGTAAAGAAAAATGAGTGGCCATCATTACTTTAAGAAATGAAGGTTAGTCAGTCCGAAAAATTGGGCAAACTTTGAATGTGTCCCCAAGTGCAGTTGCAAAAACCATCAAGCGGTACAAAGAAACTGGCTCACATGAGGACCGCCCCAGGAAAGGAAGACCAAGAGTCACCTCTGCTTCTGAGGATAAGTTTATCCGAGTCACCAGCCTCAAAAATCGCAGGTTAACAGCAGCTCAGATTACAGACCAGGTCAATGCCACACAGAGTTCTAGCAGCAGACACATCTCTACAACAACTGTTAAGAGGAGACTTTGTGCAGCAGGCCTTCATGGTAAAATAGCTGCTAGGAAACCACTACTAAGGACAGGAAACAAGCAGAAGAGACTTGTTTGGGCTAAAGAACACAAGGAATGGACATTAGACCAGTGGAAATCTGTGCTTTGGTCTGATGAGTCCAAATTTGAGATCTTTGGTTCCAACCACCGTGTCTTTGTGCGACACAGAAAAGGTGAATGGATGGACTCTACATGCCTGGTTCCAACCGTGAAGCATGGAGGAGGAGGTGTGACACTGTTGGGGATTTATTCAAAATTGAAGGCATACTGAACCAGCATGGCTACCACAGCATATTGCAGCGGCATGCTATTCCATCCGGTTTGCGTTTAGTTGGACCATCATTAATTTTTCAACAGGACAATGACCCCAAACACACCTCCAGGCTGTGTTAGGGCTATTTGACCAAGGAGAGTGATGGGGTGTTACGCCAGATGACCTGGCCTCCACAGTCACCAGACCTGAACCCAATCGAGATGGTTTGGGGTGAGCTGGACCGCAGAGTGAAGGCAAAAGGGCCAACAAGTGCTAAGCATCTCTGGGAACTCCTTCATGATTGTTGGAAGACCATTTCCGGTGACTACCTCTTGAAGCTCATCAAGAGAATGGCAAGAGTGTGCAAAGCAGTCATCAAAGCAAAAGGTGGCTACTTTGAAGAACCTAGAATATAAGACATATTTTCAGTTGTTTCACACTTTTTGGTTAAGTATATAATTCCACATGTGTTAATTCATAGTTTTGATGCCTTCAGTGTGAATGTACAATTTTCAAAGTCATAAAAATACAGAAAAATCTTTAAATGAGAAGGTGTGTCCAAACGTTTGGTCTGTACTGTACATCTACCAGTTGTAACCATGAGTACATTGCTCCTAGCAAGGAGTGTGATGTCACGTTCCCATGTAGTGAAACCACAGCAGTTTTACAGTTCAAGTAAAGTGGATGCGATTTTCTGAAAACTTATGCCTACTGTGTGTTAATAGATGCTACAAAATTCAGTGTAATTTTTTCCCCTATTTGGTTTACAGGCCCTCTACATAGCCTAAGGAAAAGTCACAACTGCATTCAAGCAGTAAACACTGCTGCATAGCAGCAAAAAAAATGCAACAATGCGGACTACTGTTTTGCAGAAATCTTTGGAACCCATACAGAAAAAACACCAAGGTTACTTACCGGTAGTCTGTTTTTCCAGAACCCATGACAACACACCTGAGAGAGGGATCCGCTCACCAAAGACAGGAAACCTTTGGAAATAAAAGAGGAGTACCTCTCCCCTGATTCAGTTGGGTTACAGAGCACAAGAGAACCTCCGTAGAAATATTATACACAAACACCACATCAAACAAGCAGCCAAACTATAGTGCAAACCCATATGGTGAAAAAAGGGGAGAGAGGGGGGATTATATGGATGCTGTCATGGGTTCTGGAAAAAACAGCTAACGGTAAGTAACCTTGGTGTTTTCCCTTCACCCATGACAGCACACCTGAGAGACTCCTGGAGAATTTAAAACACCTTAGGGAGGGACCACCACTTGTAGCACCCTTCTACCAAAGGTGGAGTCAGGAGGAGGAGGACAGGTCCAGCCTGTAGTGTTTAAAGAAAGTAGATGGTGAAGACCAGGTAACAGCCTTACAAGTCTGTTCTATTGATAACTCTGCTTTCTCTGCCCAAGGGGTCGCCACAGCTTGGTGGAGTGAGCCTTAATGCCGTCAGGGATCGGAGCGTCTCTGGCCGAGTAGGCTAAACTAATGGCCCCCCTAATCCATCTTGCAATGGTGCCTTTTGTTACCCCGTAACCCTTCCTAATCCTCTGAAAGGCTATGAACAGGGACTGGGCTCGCCTCCACTGACTAGTTATATGTATATATTGCAATAGTGCCCTTCTAAAGTCAAGATTATGATAATCTCTCTTCCCTTGGATTTTTAGGGTTGTTACAAAAGGAGGGCAGAACAATTTCTTGACTACGATGAAATTTCAGCGCCACCTTAGCGAGATAAGCTGGATCAGGTCTTAACATGACTCTATCCTCATATCTGTGTATACAAAGGATTTATAGAAAGGGCCTGCATATCATTTACCCTATGGGCTGTTGCCAAAGCTACCAAAATGATCGTTTTGAGGGTAAAGTATTTAGCCGACACCTCCTGCATGGGCTCAAATGGGTCGGTTATGGTAACTATTTATACTTTGCTTTTATTATTGTGTAGACAATTCATATATCTTTGATAAGGTAGTATTTTAGTATTAGCTTTATAAGTGTTATTCATAACGCAATAACACAGGGCATGGTCTCTAATGAAGTGTCTTGGTGTAAAGCTTTCCTTGTTTTTAAAAGTATAGTTAAATTGGACAGAGCCAGCTTTCAGGGACGTCTGGAGAACCCAAAATTTATGAAATGCTGCAGCACCCTGCAACAAGGGCAGGTTACACAATATCTTATCGCTCAAGGTTTTCTTATCCCTCAGCTGTTCCTTCAGCTGTTCTAACCAAACCATAAGGAACAGGGCGGTGCAAGTTCCGGCAATCGCTGGTTTCAGACCTCCTGCCGCCGCCTCCCATGTACAGTGAAGGAAATAATTATTTGATCCCTTGCTGTTTTTGTAAGTTTGCCCACTGACAAAGACATGAACAGTCTATAATTTTAAGGGTAGGTTCATTTTAACATTGAGAGATAGAATATCCAAAAAAAAAAAAATCATAAAAATCACATTGTAAAAATTGGATAAATTTATTTGTATTTTGCAGTGAGAAATAAGTATTTGATCCCCTACAAACCATTATGAGTTCTGGCTCCTACAGACCAGTTAGACGCTTCTAATCAGCTCGTTACCCGCATTAAAGACAGCTGTCTTACATAGTCACCTGTATAAAAGACTAGAATTAATCAGTCAGACTCTAGCCTCTACAACATGGGCAAGACCAAAGAGCTTTCTAAGGATGTCAGGGACAAGATCATAGACCTGCACAAAGTTGGAATGGGCTACAAAACCATAAGTAAGACGCTGGGTGAGAAGGAGACAACTGTTGGTGCAATAGTAAGAAAAGTCATAAATTACTTACCGGTAACGGGATTTTTCAGAGACCATGACAGCACCACGAGAGAGGGGAACCGCCCACCAAGGACAGGAAACCTACAGGCTTAAAAGGCGCGACCCTCTCTTCTCGCCTCAGTTTAGATTACAGAGCATTGAGAGGACAACCAGGTTAATAGACATAGCAAAACATGATAAACCAACATTTCTATAAATCACCAACTTAAGAGTGAAAATTAATAAACAAGGAGTGCTCCCGCCAATGTGAAGGGAGGGAATATAAGGGTGCTGTCATGGTCTCCGAAAAATCCAGTTAACGGTAAGTAACTTATGACTATCGGTCGACCATGACAGCACCACGGGAGAATTACAGAGATGAAGAAGTTTAGGGAGGGACTACAGCTTGGAGCACCCTTCTCCCGAAAGTGAGATCAGACGAAACACCCGAATCCAGTCTATAGTGCCTATAGAAGGTAGACGGAGAAGACCAGGTAGCAGCCTTACATATGTCTTCTATCGAGACACCCGTCTTCTCCGCCCAGGAGGTAGTCACTGCCCGGGTGGAGTGAGCCTTCAATTCTTGTGGTATTTCCTCACCACTGGATGTATAAGCTAGGGAAATAGCCTCCCTGATCCATCTAGCTATGGTGGACTTTGTGACTTTAGAGCCTTTCCTAACACCCTGGTAGGATATAAATAACGAACTATCTTTTCTAAACTCTTTGGTGACCAAGAGGTACCTAATTACACATGTCCTTACGTCTAGTGTATGAAACTCTTCTTCTTTTCGGTTACCCGGATTAGGGCCGAAGGAGGGTAGGACTACTTCTTGGAGTCTGTGAAAATGGGTAGCTACTTTAGGGAGATAGGCAGGATCAGGTTTAAGCATTATTTTATCATCCAGGATCTGAGTGAAGGGCAAGGCTGAAGACTGCATGAATATCACTAACTGTCCTAGCAGATGTTAAAGCTATCAGAAGTGCTGTTTTAAGGGAGAGGGACTTAAGAGTGGCTAACTCTATTGGCTCAAAGGGTGAACCAGTTAAGGCTTTAAGAACCAAATTTAGATCCCAGGGTACCAATTTGCTTTTGACAATGGGCCTAGACCTAAAGGCGGCTTTAATGAAACGAGAAATTCAATAATTACTCGCCAGATCACAGCTATATAAAGGTGCCTAAGGCGGACACCTGAACCTTCAGGGTGCTAGTGGCTAGCCCTAACTCAAGACCTTTTTGCAGAAATTCTAGAATTTTACTTATTGGAGCCTCCTCACCGAATCTGGAACCGGAAAAAGATAAAAACGTCTTCCAGGTTCTCGCATAAATTCTGGTTGTAATAGGCTTACGGCTACACATTAAGGTTGTCACTAAGCCTTGGGAGAATCCCTTTTTTCTTAATAGCTCCCCTTCAAGTTCCATACCATCAAGTGGAGGCCAGACACTTGAGGATGGACTATAGGACCCTGGAAGAGGAGATCCGGAACTTCTGGTAGAACCCAAGGATCTGACACAGACATGCTCCTAAGGCATGAGAACCAGGGCCTCCTGGGCCAAAAGGGTGCGACCAGCAGAACTCTCACCTTGTCCTCCCTGACCTTCCTGATAACCATAGGAAGAAGGGTTAACTGGGGAAAGGCATAGGCTAGACAGAACCCCCAAGGTATCTGGAGAGTGTCTACTGCCAGGGGTTTTTCTTTGGGATCCAGGGAACAGAAGAGCTGAGTTTTCCAATTTAACTTTGTAGCAAACAAGTCCACTACTGGAGGTCCCCATCTTTGGACAATTTGGGAGAAAATGTCCTGATCTAGTTCCCATTCCCCCTGTCTCAGGTTATAGCGGCTTAAGTAGTCTGTCCTTGAATTTTCTTTTCCCTTTATATGAAGGGCTGTTAGGGAACAAAGATGGCATTCCGAGACCTGAAAGAGATGATCCGCCACTCAGAGAGCTTGATCGTGTACCCCCTTGGTGGTTCACGTAAGCTACTGCGATTTTATTATCAAAGAAAACTTTTACATCACGATTTTGAAGAAAAACTAGAAAATAATTGACCTGTCTATCGCTAGCAACTCTTTAGCGTTGGAGGAGAGACTATTTTCCAAATTAGACCATGACCCCTGGGTTACCATATCTCCCAGATGAGCCACCCCCACCCACTGGAACTGGCATCGGTAGTAATTGTTCGGGTTGTTCTAAAAACCCAGGGGACCCCTCTGGATAAGTTCACTTCATTATCCCACCACTGTAAGGATTCAACTGACCGGGTGTCACGGGTGTGTTGCCACGAAGATCGTCACGAGTACACAGCCTGACTTCTCGCAGCTGACTTGTTGGTGCTTTGTGTTTTTTCGGCAGTGAAGGAGTTAATTCTCTCTCTCTCTGGGCTAGCTGAGGTCCAGCCTCACCCAGCTGCAATCAATGCTTCTTTAGTGAGACTCCTTCATATCCCTGCAGGTCTGTTTGGGAGGTGTCGGTGAAAGCTTTTCATTCAGACTTACAGAGTGGATCGTGGTGTTTGGAGTTGCTGAGATAAGTGTATTTGGAAGTGTTTTTTCCCTTTCCTCGCTTTATCATTTATCTCCTTTCCCGTTGGTGTTCCCTCTGTTGTAGTTGTGTAGAAGTTGTATGCAAGGTGGTTTTGGTTTTTCCCTTGTACTGTCTCGTTCGTCTAAATACTGTGTGTGGGCATATTATTTCTGGTTCCCAATTGTTGTGATCGGGGTCCTTCTCAGGACTAGATTACTGAGGTGCAGGGATCCTCAGGAGGTAGGGGTTACGCTGGCGGCCTGGACCTCTGTACCTTTAACAGTACCTCCAGGTTGAGGGATTAGTCAGGGCCCCAGCTTAGGGTCAGCTTAGGCCCCCTACCTCCAGTATTCTGTGACAGTGTGACACCGGGAAGACAAGGAAAACCTCCCCTCCAAGCGCCCCTTCAACATAACTTCATTATGCAGTACATCCCATTGTAAAACCATGGAGTGATATTGAGCCCACAGAACCCCGGGAAGGCAAGATGTCAGGGTACCTAACAGAGACATCGCAGCTCTCAGGGACATGACTGGGTTTGACACTGCCCTTCTTACTTGATCCCTGATCCTTAGTTTTTTGGCTTCAGGGAGGTAACATGTCTGAGAATCTGAATCAAGCATAACTCCTAAGAATTGCTGAACTTTTGTGGCCGTTAACCTAGATTTATTTAAAATGGAGGACCCAGCCCAGATTCTCTAAGATGGAGATCACTATTTTTAGATGCTTACTACATTGAAGGGCCGAGTTACCAACGATCAGGAAATCATCCAGATAAGGGATAATTAATATTAGATGATCTCTAACATGAGCCACTACCTCTGACACGATTTTGGTAAATACCCGGGGGGCTATGGCTAAACCGAACGGCAGGGCCCTATATTGAAAGTGCTTGATGACCCCATCTATAACCACGGCCACTCTAAGATATTTCTGGTAATCTGAATGGATAGGTACATGGTAATAGGCATCTTTCAAATCCAAAACTACCATGTAACAATCTGGAAACAGCAATTTTATTGTTGACCTTATCGATTCCATTTTGAAGGTGGGGATTATCAGGAATTTATGCAGGGCTTTTAAATTTATAATACACCTGAAAGAACCATCCGGCTTAGAGACCAGAAAGAGAGGGGAGTAAAATCCCAACCCCCTTTTGGACGCCGGGACATCCACCAGGACTGCTTTTTGAACAAGGTCCAGTACTTCTTCCTGAAGAGCGAGTTGTTCCGATATAGAGGAACGGACCGGGGTCAAGATAAACCTTCCACGAGGAACTGCTTGGAACTGGAATCTCAGACCCGAACCTGGGCTACGAGTCATTGACTCGATTTCCGGAGCTCCCGAGTGGAAGCAGATGTACTGAACAGAAGACCTCTACCTTTTGGTTTACGGTCTTCCCATTTATCCTGGTCTCTCTGTGGCCTTTTATGCACAAATCTTCTCCTGCGAAAAGACCGCTTATAGGCAGGCATGGACAGGCTAGGGAAACCTTTCTTCCTGTCGCTTGCTTTGTCTAGGATTTCATCCAGGACCGGACCGAAGAGATGTTCCCCTTCGCAAGGTATAACACAGAGTCTAGTTCTAGCCTGGATGTCACCGAGCCAACACTTGAGCCACAGGGCCCTGCGGGCTGCATTAGACATGGCGGCCGATCTAGCAGCTAACTTAACAGAGTCCGCGGAAGCATCCGCTATGAAGGCTGCTGCCCCCTGCATGAGTTGGATACTAGACAAGATATCTTTCCTGGATGTGTTGTTTTCTAAATGCGATTCCAGCTGATCTAGCCATACCATCAAAGACCTAGCTGTGCAAGTCGCAGCAATTGCTGGTTTTAAAACCCTAGCGGTTGGCTCCCAGGTGCCTTTGAGAAACACATCCGCTTTTCTGTCCAGAGGATCTTATTATCTTATTATCAAAGGGGAGAGATTACTTTCTAGAAGCTTTAGTTATGGCTGCGTCTAGTTTGGGAGCCTTCTCCCAGGAGGAGGAGGCCGAGTCCTCAAAGGGGTACTTTCTTTTAAAGAATGGGGGGGAGAGAACCCTTTCTTTCCGGCTTTTGCCACTCTCTATGGATTAGACCCTGAAGTTTATCATTAAAACAGGAAACATTTTCTCTTCCTCTGCCCCAGTCCTCTGAACATGACGCCTTGGACTGACGTCTCTGGTCTGAGGTCCGTAATGCCCATGGTTAAGCGGACCGCTTTAACCAACCCATCAATTTCATTTAATGGAAAGCAGTGCTGGCCTGAACCACTATCCAAGATGAGGAAGATGAATCGTCAGAGTCCACCTCCTCGGCTGATGATAGGGAATAATCAGGAGTTGGGGAGACCTCATGGTTAGCTTCCTTCCTCTTAGACTTTTTAGAGAGGAGTTTGCTCACCTCGGATTTAACTAGAGTTTTTAAGCCTGAGGCAAAACTAGGGGTATCATCCGCCAAAGTTTGGTTTATGAAGGACTGGCACATTCTTTTGGAATATGAGTCCGCCAATAGGGCCTCGCATAACGCACATTGCTTGTGTTTGGTTTTGGAGGTACACTTCTTCCCCTAAATGGATAAGAAGAAGGGACACCTTATTACCCAAGTAAACTATCTCGAAGATCACTTACCCAGAACTCAAATAGCCGGCACCGATTTAGCTGGAGGACCTTTCTCAGCCGGGGGATCGTCCCTAGGGGCTGCAGATTCGTCCGTCTTGTTAGAGTCACGATGGCCGGACCGGGTTAGTCTACCTGCAGTCCGAGAATTGCTGGTGACTAAAGGGGGTTGTGTCTCCTGGGGCTCCCCAGGCGACCGCTGAGATGGAGAAAGCGGCGGCCGCTGGATTTGCTGCTGCTCGTCTTCAGAATCCATTAACAATAGCGTTCTGAAGTAGCTGGGAAGCCTAGAGCAGCGATATCTGGACGCTTAAATAGGAGCGTCTACTTCCCTTTAATTTCCCCTCTTTTTTTTTTCTTTTTTTTACATTGCCATCTGCTGGTTGGAGGGGAGAAGGCAGCACTCGCGCAGAGTCTGCATGCATGTGGACCGGACTTCCTGTCTGGTCACATGACCGCCTGGCATCAGGCCCCGCCCCCAGCCTAGTAAAAGACAGGAAGCATGCAGCGCCGGTCATAGAGGAGCTGCTCCTGTAATCGGCGCTTTCTCCCTCCAGCTGCCTGCTCCAGCTAGCGTTCACTTGCTGCTAGGGGCGGCCCTACCCCGGCCGGGGTGCCCCCCCCCCCCCCGCATCCTGCGCGCAGGTCTGGGGCTGCCAACCCCAGACAGGGGCGCCGCCTCCGTCATCACGATCCATCTGGCTGGAGCTGCCACCCCAGACAGGGGCGCAGCTCCCACAGCCCAGGACATAGGACGGTACTGGAGCTGCTGATCCCAGACAGGGACGCAGCTCGACAGCACTCTTCTTCTGTACATCTTCACAGGTAAGCCTGTCAGAGGTTCCCTCCATCAAGGACAGGAAACCAAACTGAGGCAAGAAGAGGGGGCAGCCCCTTTTAAGTCTGTAGGTTTCCTGTCCTTGGTGGGTGGATCCCCTCTCTCGTGGTGCTGTCATGGTCAACCGATAAATGGAAGAAATACAAAATGACTGTCATTCGACATCGATCTGGGGCACCATGCAAAATCTCACCTCGTGGGGTATCCTTGATCATGAGGAAGGTGAGAGATCAGCCTACAACTACACAGGGGGGGGGGAGGGGGGCTTGTTAATGATCTCCAGGCAGCTAAGATCACAGTCACTAAGAAAACCATTGGCAACGCATTACGCCTTAAAGGTTTAAAGTCCTGCAGTGCCTGCGAGGTCGCCCTGCTCAAGTAGGCACATGTAAAGGCCCGTCTGAAGTTTGCCAATGAACACCTAGAGGATTCTTTGAGTTATTGGGAGAAGGTGCTGTGGTCAGATGAGACAAAAATTGAGCTCTTTGGCATTAACTCAACTCGCCGTGTTTGGAGAAAGAAAAATGCTGCCTATGGCCCAAAAAACACTGTCCCCTTTGTCAAGCATGGAGGTGGAAACATATTTTGGGGATGTTTCTCTGCTAAGGGCACAGGACTACTTCACCGCATCAATGGGAGAATGGATGGAGCCATGTACCGTAAAATCCTGAGTGACAACCTCCTTCCCTCCGCCAGGACATTAAAAATGGGTCGTGGCTGAGTCTTCCAGCAAGACAATGACCCAAAATATACAGCCAAGGCAACAAAGGAGTGGCTCAAAAAGAAGCACATTAAGGTCATGGAGTGGCCTAGCCAGTCTCCAGACATTAATCCCATAGAAAACTTATGAAGGGAGTTGAAACTCTAAGTTGCCAAGTGACAGCCTCAAAATCTGAATGATTTAGAAATGATCTGCAAAGAGGAGTGGACCGAAATTCCTCCTGACATGTGTGCAAACCTCATCATCAACTACAAACAACATCTGACTGCTGTGCTTGCAAACAAGGGTTTTGCCACCAAGTATTAAGTGTTTGCCAAAGGAATCAAATACTTATTTCACACTACAAAATGCAAATAAAATTTATCTAATTTATACAATGTGATTTTCTAGATTTTTTGGGGGATATTCTCTCTCTCAATGTTAAAATTATAGACTGTTCAGGTCTTTGTCAGTGGGCAAACTTACAAAAACAGCAAAAGTATCAAATAATTATTTCCTTCACTGTATGCCTTAAAAACATATCTGCCTTTTTATATTAGGGATCTCTGAGTACCACTGAATCCTTGAAGGGCAGTGCTGACCTCTGATGACCTGGATATAGCGCCATCGATTTTAGGGACCTTATTTCATGACACCCAAGTCTTTCTCCTTGAAAGGATATTTGCTTTTTGAGGATGAGGGCAAGGCACCGGTTTTCTCTGGTTTCCTCCACTCTCTATTAATGAGTGCTTGAACCTTAGTATTTACCTGAAAGTTGCGTTTTTTCTTCTCCTGTAACCCCCCCAAACATTACGTCCTCTAGGGACTAAAGGCCCTGTCACACATAACGAGATCGCTAGCGAGATCGTTGATACGTCACGGGTTTTGTGACGCAATAGAGACATCGCTAGCGATCTCGCTACGTTAGACAGGTAGCAACGATCAGGCCCCTGCTGCGAGATCGTTGATCGTTACAAAGCTCCCTGGACCATTCCTGGGTCGTTGCACTCCCGCTGGGCAGTGTGCATCGCTGTATTTGACACCTAGCCAACGACCTCGTCCAGCGATTCAGAACTGAGACACGTAGGCGTGCATAAATTGGACTATTCCGCGCCCCTCGTCCCCGATTGGTGATCGCTACGGCGTTCTCATTTCCGGACGCGCATAAAGAAGGCAACAGAATAGCGATTCCGTCCTTTGTTTCTGACCTCGTGCTTTATTGCAGATCCTACCAGAGTTCTCCAGGCTGCTAATATCCGTTCATTGGACTAGTGCTGATTTTTGCGGATCATTGCAGCGTTCTCCAGCTGTGACTCCGCTTTGAACATATCAGACATCTTTAGTGAAGTAGGTATTGTTTGAGGTCTCAGATGCGTTTCCATTTTTTATTCTTTTATCACACATTTACTAATTATCTGTTATCTTTGCTTTTCAGGGAGGGAGGGCTTGGCTTCTATTTGTATATATATATGTATGCTTTTGCATGGGCAGATATTTTAGGGGTCTCGTGCACACGCACCCACACAGCGCATTTTCTGTCATGCTCACTAACAGAATGGAATATGGTTTTCCATGATATTTTTTATATACAGTTTCAATACTTGTGTTAATTGTTTTGTTGAAAGTGTTCTCATCTTTTCATGTTATGTTTGCAGTTTGCACATCATGGACGACGGGCAGTGTGCTATTGTGGTTGCTGCATTGCTGGTTGAGGAAGCTCGGCGTGAAGATGAGGCACGAGAGCTACAGAGGCGTTCCAAACGAAAGCGTCGCATGTGGACCAGAGAGTGGCTGCAGAAGAGGTCTGAATTGTCCCACATGCAACTTGTAAGAGAGCTTCAGGAGAAGAATCCTCATGATTTCCGCAACTATCTGAGGATGTCAGAGGAATCTTTTAAAGAGTTATTGGAACGAGTTACGCCACGTATTCAACGGAAGGATACAGCGATGCGTGCTGCCATTCCGGCAGATGAAAGATTGGCAGTCACACTGAGATTCCTGGCCACCGGACGCTCACTCCAAGACTTGCATTTTTCTGCAGCCATTTCAAGGCCCATGCTCAGTGTTCTAATCCCGGAGACATTTAATGCAATTTACCACAGTCTACGTAGTTACATACAGTTTCCCAACACGGAGGAGGAATGGAAAAAGATTGCCTCTGATTTTGAGCAGCTGTGGCAGTTCCCTAACTGTGGTGGGGCTTTGGACGGGAAACATGTCCGAATCACTCAGCCACCAAATAGCGGATCCTATTTTTATAATTATAAGGGCTATTTCAGCATCATCATGATGGCCCTTGTTAATGCCAATTACGAATTTATAAATGTAGATGTTGGCATGAACGGCAGGGTTTCTGATGGTGGTGTTTTAGAGCACACACTTTTTGGAGAGCGATTGGACAACTGTGACCTACACTTGCCTCCCAACTCAGAGACTACAGGTAACCTTAATTTTGTTTTTGTCGGCGATGAAGCCTTCCCACTTCATCCCAATCTTATTAAACCGTTCCCCCAAAAAAGTCTTACCCAGGAAAGAAGAATTTTCAATTATTGTTTGTCAAGGGCACGTCGTGTTGTCGAAAATGCCTTCGGTATCATGGCCAACCGCTTCAGAGTTTTTCACACGCCAATTAACATGAAGCTTACATCAATAGACTCTGTTGTTTTGGCCTGTTGCACGCTTCACAACTTTGTTCGTCGACGTGATGCAATTACGTACTGTCCGCCTGGCTTCGTGGACTCTGTGGACCTAGCCAATGGGGAAGTGGAGCTCGGTGAATGGCGTTCAAAAGATCCTGCAATTGCAGGCCTTCAACCAGTGGGATATGGCAGAAACACCCAGGATGCGAAGACCAGCCGCGACAACTACTGCCAGTATTTTAACGGTCCTGGTGCTGTTACTTGGCAACATCAGAACTTATAGTGGGCAACTACTGACAATTATACACTACTTTGAGTTTTGTATTGATTTGTGTAATAAACTGTGTTTAACTTTGCAAAAGATTTGTTTATCATTGTTTCAATAGTAAGGGCCCGTATACACATACGTGTACTACTTCAGGGGCGGACATAGGAATCATGGGAGCTCATAGCAGAAGTTATAATTGGGACCCCCCCACAAAAAAAAAAAAAAAAAGGAAATAATTGTTGGGGACACAGAAGAGCAAATTCCACAACCTTCCAGCCTTTCTTCCTTTCTGAACTCCTAGATTACTCTTTCATAGCCCCATAAAAATGTGATGCCAACAAAAGTGTCCCCCTTAACACAGTATGATACCCCGATGGTGACTTCCTCCTTTTTAGCCTCCACATGCACAGTGTAATGACCCTAATGTATCACATGAGCCATGTATGAGGGAGGTGGAGTCGGAGTAATGGAAATTGAGGAGTCGGTTTGGCTTATCGACTCCGCAGCCCTGTATACCAGGATGGGAGAGCACACAGTATAATGCAGCCCCCCATAGGGTAAAAGGCAGCCCCAGTCCTCCAGTATTATCAGTACTGACTGATTTACAAAAATATATAAATACATACTTACCACTCCGTATTCCCCGCTGCTTCAGTCTCTGCAGCGCGTCTCTCTCATCACGACAGCAGCTGGCAGCTCCACTGTCTGACACAGCGTGGTGCATCGTAGCAGCGTTGCCGCTGTTTGATTAACCGCCACCCACCGGCACTGTACTCAGTAATGGCTGCGTGTAGTGTGTTGTGCGGCTGTGCCTTGTAGTAATGCCGCAGCAGGGCCCACTCAAGAACAATTAAAGGTGTTGGCCATGTCTGAACACAGTGGCAGTGGGCGGCGGTGGCAATCAAACAGAGGAGCGTGGGGTACAGAATGGGGGAGACTGCTATGGGGTCCGCTGGCTCACGGGCCCCCTACGGCCACGGGCCCCATAGCAGTTATGTGGCCTGCCACCAATGGCGGTACGCCACTGTTGTACTCGTATGTATACATCCATATACACATCTATATACACATACATATTCAGATACATAAAAATCTACACCCATATCCACACTTATATACAGATAACCAGATATACACACACATACTCACAGACACAGAAGTATGCATACCTATATAAAAATATAGATACATATTTCTACATAAAACCACCAGTGTTCCTGTGTGACCGTCACAATAGAGACACTGCTGCGTTCTACAGATGTCGCATTATCAATACAGCGTCTCTAGTCCGACACGCTAATAATTCAAGTCACAGTAGCGTTCTCTAATAAACCGCGGGTTTATTGGCGACGTTGATGCGTCGTGGGCGTGGTTACCGACGTTCATGCGTCGTGGGCGGGTCTAACGACGTAGTTGCGGCCTAGCTTATTAAGAGCATTATGGCATCCAGGGTCAGGGCATCTCCTTGGGGTGACGCTGAGGTGTGCTACCTTGTGGAGCACCTGGTTGCACTTGATTATGAGTGCCATGTGCACTCTGAGCATCCAGTGCTCCATAAGCGGGCGGTGCTGCAAAGGATCGGTCGGGGCCTGGTCCAGGGATTTGGGGTGCAGCGCTCTGCTGCACAAATCCGGAAAAAGCTGGCGGACCTGAAATATAGGTCTGCCGACCGAATCGTCAGCATCCGGTCACGGACCCTGCCCCGCCGTGGTGAGTGGTTTTAAAATATGTTAACACAATATATGGCAGCACATTAGTTACAACTGCAATTACCTTAGGTATCTAATGTTATTTGTTTTCCAGCGCCTGCAGCCCCAGAGCCCCCAAGGGAGTCACCTCCAGCCCTGGAGCCCCAGCAGCATTCCTCTACCAGCTCGCCAGCATCACTCCGTGATATAGGTGCAGCTTCATCTTTCGGTAATGCTTTCACATAAAATACGGTCCATACAACTTGGAAAGTATAGGGCTGTCATGTACTATTAAGTGTTGTGTCTTTCTCTAGCCGGTGGTGCCAGGGGATCCGGGTGGTCCTTAAGCTCGTCATCATCCGAGCAACCTGAAAACCGTAAGTGTTAAATACCAAACATGTACCTGATAGGCTGTGTGCCCACGATGCGTTTTTTAAGGTGTTTCTGCAGCGTTTTTGCTGCTGTGGAAACGCATTAAAAGCGCATGGTAGAAGGCCTGCCATGTTCCCCCAATGATAATCCGGATGTGCTGTGCACATGCTGCGGAAATTTCCGCTGCACATTATCATTGCGGAAAAAAACGCAGCACTACCAATTATTTTGCATAAGGGGGTTTTTTTGCGCCGCCATTGACTTGCATTATAATGCGCCAATTCCGCAATACTGCATCTGTACTTGCGTAATTAGCGCGTTCTAATGTGCGGCTGGTACCCGGGAGTGGTG
The DNA here is from genome assembly GCF_046119375.1 of Phyllobates terribilis. Taxonomy (NCBI): domain Eukaryota; kingdom Metazoa; phylum Chordata; class Amphibia; order Anura; family Dendrobatidae; genus Phyllobates; species Phyllobates terribilis. The sequence continues at coordinate 483,783,746 of NW_027362762.1, read as the reverse complement.
CATCGTGGGCACATAGCCTTAATTTGATGAATGTACAGAATTATTGGACTTTTAAGTTTAACTATTACCTCCGTAGAAATCCCAACACTACAAGATCTCCTGGCGTCACAACGGAGACTGAGTGAAGAGATCCACCAGCACGGAGTGATGCTGGCAAGATTTGTGGCAGCCCATGACCGTCACGGCAGCCAATAAATTCTTTTTTGTTATGTAGTTGATATTATTTGGTTGGTTATATTTTTTATATTTTTATAAAAAAAAGTTAGTTTATATCCACTATTGTCTACACTTTGTTACATCTAATCCTATCCTGTGAGATACTGCCTGAAGAGTTGTGTATGTAATCCTATCCTGTGTGATACTGCCTGACGGCTTGTGTATCTAATCCTATCCTGTGTGATACTGCCTAAAGAGTTGTGTATCTAATCCTATCCTGTGTGATACTGCCTGACGGGTTGTGTATCTAATCCTATCCTGTGTGATACTGCCTGACGGGTTGTGTATCTAATCCTATCCTGTGTGATACTGCCTGATGGGTTGTGTATCTAATCCTATCCTGTGTGATACTGCCTGACGGGTTGTGTATCTAATCCTATCCTGTGTGATACTGCCTGACGGGTTGTGTATCTAATCCTATCCTGTGTGATACTGCCTGACGGGTTGTGTATCTAATCCTATCCTGTGTGATACTGCCTAAAGAGTTGTGTATCTAATCCTATCCTGTGTGATACTGCCTGACGAGTTGTGTATCTAATCCTATCCTGTGTGATACTGCCTGACGGGTTGTGTATCTAATCCTATCCTGTGTGATACTGCCTGACGGGTTGTGTATCTAATCCTATCCTGTGTGATACTGCCTGACGGGTTGTGTATCTAATCCTATCCTGTGTGATACTGCCTGCACGGGTTGTGTATCTAATCCTATCCTGTGTGATACTGCCTGACAGGTTGTGTATCTAATCCTATCCTGTGTGATACTGCCTAAAGAGTTGTGTATCTAATCCTATCATGTGTGATACTGCCTGACGGGTTGTGTATCTAATCCTATCCTGTGTGATACTGCCTGACGGGTTGTGTATCTAATCCTATCCTGTGTGATACTGCCTGACGGGTTGTGTATCTAATCCTATCCTGTGTGATACTGCCTGACGGGTTGTGTATCTAATCCTATCCTGTGTGATACTGCCTGACGGGTTGTGTATCTAATCCTATCCTGTGTGATACTGCCTAAAGAGTTGTGTATCTAATCCTATCCTGTGTGATACTGCCTAACAAGCAGTGCAGGGGCAGTAAAGCCCACTCCAAAATCGGCTTTCACACCCTCCTGCTTATTGATGTTATCAGCTGAAGTTGTGTAGGGGCAGGAAAGCCGTCTGAAGTAGGCTTTCATTGCCGCCTACTTATTGATGTTATCAGCTGAAGTTGTGTAGGGGCAGGAAAGCCGTCTGAAGTCGGGTTTAATAGCCGCCTGCTCATTGATGTTATCAGCTGAAGTTGTGTGAGGGCAGGAAAGCTGGCTGAAGTCGGCTTTCATTGCAGCCTACTTATTGATGTTATCAGCTGAAGTTGTGTGGGGGCAGGAAAGCCGTCTGAAGTCGGCTTTAATAGCCGCCTGCAAATTGATGTTATCAGCTGAAGTTGTATGGGGGCAGGAAAGCCGTCTGAAGTCGGCTTTCATTGCCGCCTACTTATTGATATTATCAGCTGAAGTTGTGTGGGGGCAAGAAAGCCGTCTGAAGTCGGCTTTCACAGATGCCAGCTAATTCAAGAAGAAGAGAGAAGAGGAAAGAATAGGAACATAGTATGAAAACTATAAGGAAGACCTAACATGTTGATCCAGAGGAAGGCAAAAAAAAAACCATGCTCCGTTTTGGGGAAAAAAATTCCTTCCTGACTCCGCATACGGCAATCAGACTAGTTCCCTGGATCAACGCCCTATCAAGAATCTAGTATATACAACCTATAATCTGAGTCAGACTCATGGTGCATGGTATGGCAGATCATTGCCATACCGTGCACCATGACTATGACCCCAAAGACTAAAAGAAGGGAAGTAGGAAGAGGAGGGGAAGAAGACCAGCTGTGAAGAAGACCAGAGGACACAGGGAGAAGACAGAAGACAGGTGATAAAGCCTGGAGCCGGAGGAGAAGGGGAAGGGGAGGAGGTGATCACCAGCGGAGAGCAGGGATGGGAATAGACGGTAGAGAATGGAGGGGAGGGAACGGAGATTGGGAAGGAATCGGAGGGCAGGGGTGAGGGGTCCCACCCTCGGGAAGAGGTAAAGCAGAAAATAAGGCAACAAAAAAACATTTTAATTTCAATCAGGGTGAGATCAGAGGGCAGGGGTAAAGTTAAAAAAGAGGACAATAAACCTTTTTTTATAAACAAACAAAAATGTGAACAATTTTAACAATTTAAATAAGTATTAAATTAACAATATTTACAAAATGATAAAAAAAAATTGAAATGAAACATCACTACAGTTCTTCATATCGATTACCTGTATTTGTGTATCCGTGCCTGGGGGAAACAAAAGAATCAGAACACATGGGATACTGGGGGGGTGGGGGGGGGGGGGGCAAGGCTTTGTGGATGCCGGATCCTCTGCACTGGTGTGCTGCGAAGTGGGTCCGGCATATGGGTCCAAGAATGTTGTTGAAAATGGCCAGGGTCAATCAGAGTATGTACAGTAGACGTTTCATTAAGTTCACCGGCTGCCGCTTTATTTAAAGTCTCAAACATGACCCTTTCTGCATGCGCCCTCTGTCAGTCATCCAGCCTCTGTAGTCTCTCGCCAGCATATGTTGCAAAGCTGTCCCGCTTGGCCTGGGTCTGCAGAAGTAGAATCTTGTTCGCCAGAGATACTAGATCTGGCGATGGCGGCAAGCTGGCCTTTCTTTTCCTTGATTTTCTTTGTCACCGAGGCACAAGGTCTTCACTTGTAGAGGCCATAGGGTCTTCATTCACCGATGCCATAGGTTCCTCATTCCTTGACATAACACTCGCCTCCTCCATACCACGTTCCGTAGCCGAGATGTCGTCATCTTGCCGATGGTGCTGTGGGAACACAAAATTAAAGTTAAGATTTGGTTACAACATCCAGCAGGTATGTTATGACCAGCATGGGTACACGTGCACTAAAAAAAAAAAATTAGAGGGGCGGCTAAACTATGGCATGTACATTGAAAGTATAAATGCTATTTACAGGGAAGCAAAGAAGGTACTTACATCTTCAACAGGGGAGTCAGTCCGTATGTCGGGGTCTTCTTCCGGGGTCGGCCGCATCGTACACGCCATTCGCCGAGGTAGCTCCTGGTCACGGGTGAAGGCAAGCAAGTCATAATACCATAATGTCGGCACATAAACCTCATCTGTGCCGGTACCTGACTTCTTTGATTTCTCCACCCGGTTGAGTTCTTTCTTATATACGGTGCGTAGACCCTGGATCTTTCTCTTCACCAGCTCTTCATCCACCTTCTCGTTGGGGCCATGCCTTTTAAAGAGGGAAATCAATTGCTGGTAGGCCTCCCTCTTTTTCTCTCTATTGCAGTAGTCTGTTGATTTTATTTGCCAAAGGCACGGCAGGGAGCGGTAGAGGTCAATCATTTCCCTCACAAACTCTTCACTTTTGAAAGCCATCTGAAAAGGATAGCAATACAGTGAGCATACATGAAACATTTTAAAACAAAGTAAAAAGTACTACACACCATTTGCTGACTAAAAATGGCCTCCAATGTATAAGCAAATGTATACTTGTTTGGTGTGACAAAAATCCACTAAAATAACTTACCGTGGAAACAAAGCGATACAGTGCCTGAAGAACCCAAAAGTCAATGTTCAGTCACAGCTGAAGAAAATCCACAAATAAATGGAATCACAGCAGTAGAGCGCAACTAGGATCCAAAAATCAGGACGCTGACAAGGCTTCAACAAATCCCAGATGGACGAAACTTGCCCGGAGAACACTGCTACGATCCGAAAGCAGAGCGCAGATAGGAACAAGGGAGCGGAATTGCCCCAACGTCGCCTTTTTTAAACCCGGCCGCCAATCAGAACGCAGTAGCGTCCACCAATCGGAGATGAGTGGGCGCGGAAAGGTAATTTTATGCACGTCTTTCTGTCACAGTACAGTCCCTCAAAGTGTGTATCGTTGAGTGTGGATCGTTGAAATAGCTGCTGTGTGACAGCGTCCCAGCGACCAACGAGATCGTTAGTTAGATCGCTGGGGCGGCAGAAATCGTTGGCAAGTTATACATGTTTGACGGCTCCCGAACGATCTCTCCAGCGATCTCAAAACTGTGACGTAGTAACGATCTCGCTAGCGATCTCGTTATGTGTGACAGGGCCTTTAGCTGTTTTGTCCTCCTTCAAGCCCATTGTGGATCTAATGGCTTTTATTAGCTTGGCTGTATTCTCTACTGGGAAGCACGGTCTGCCCCCCTCTGTCACTGTCCAATGAGGATGTGGACTCTCTATGATTTTGCCCTTCAGATAATGGAGAGAAGTCGGGGTCAGAAGAAATTTAATTTAAGATCCTCTTTCTTTTCTTTAATAGTGTTTTCAGGGAGCTCTCCACTTCAGATCTGATGACAGACCTGAGGCTTGCTGCAAAGTCAGGGGTACCCTCACTAATACAACCCCTGGCAAAAATTATGGCATCACCAGGCTCGGAGGATGTTCATTCAGTTTAATGTTGTTGAAAAAAATCATTTCACAGACATGGCGCAAAACTAAATTCATTTCAAATTGCAACTTTAGGGCTATAAGAAACACTAAAAGAAATAAAGATTAAAAATGTGGTACTCAGTAAGGGTAATTTTTTTCAGACCAAGCAGAGGGAAACAATTATGGAATCATCCTGTAAATTTTCATTTCCAAAACTAACACCTGCATCAAATTAGATCTGCTCATTAGTCTGCATCTAAAAAGGAGTGAAGGTGAGCTGTTACACCAAGTGAACTGACATGACTCATGGCTCCAACACAAGAGATGTCAATTGAAACAAAGGAGAGGATTATCAAACTCTTAAAAGAAGGTAAATCATCACGCAATGTTGCAAAAGATGTTGGTTGTTCACAGTCAGCTGAGTCTAAAATCTAGACCAAATACAAACAACATGGGAAAGTTGTTAAAGGCAAACATACTGATAGACCAAGGAAGACATCAAAGCGTCAAGACCGGAAACTTAAAGCAATATGCCTCCAAAACAGGAAATGCACAAAACAAATGTGGAACGAATGGGAGGAAACTGGAGTCAATGTCTGTGACCGAACTGTAAGAAACCGCCTACAGGAAATGGGATTTACATACAGAAAAGTTAAACATAAGCCATCATTAACACCTAAACAGAAAAAAACAAGGTTACAGTGGGCTAAGGAAAAGCAATCGTGGACTGTGGATGACTGGATGAAAGTCATATTCAGTGATGAATCGCGAATCTGCATTGGGCAAGGTGATGATGCTGGAACTTTTGTTTGTTGCCGTTCCAATGAGATTTATAAAGATGACTGCATGAAGAGAACATGCAAATTTCCACAGTCATTTATGATATGGGGCTGCATGTCAGGTAAAGGCACTGAGGAGATGGCTGTCATTACATCTTCAATAAATGCCCAAGTTTACATTTATATTTTGGACAGTTTTCTTATCCCATCAATTGAAAGGATGTTTGGCGATGATGACATCATTTTTCAGGATGATAATGCATCCTGCCATAGAGCAAAAACTGTGAAAACAATCCTTGAAAGAAGACACAAGGTCAATGTCATGGCCTGCAAACAGTCCGGACCTCAATCCAAATGAAAATCTTTGGTGGAAGTTGAAGACAATGGTCCATGACAAGGCTCCAACCAGCAAAACTGATCTGGCAACAGCAATCAGAGAAAGTTGGAGCCAGATTGATGAAGAGTACTGTTTGTCACTCATTAAGTCCATGCCTCAGAGACTGCAAGCTGTTATTAAAGCCAGAGGTGGTGCAACAAAATACTAGTGATGTATTGGAGTGTTGTTTTGTGTGTTTGTTTTCATGATTCCATAATTTTTTCCTCAGAATTGAGCGATTCCATAATTTTTTCCCTCTGCTTGGTCTGAAAAAAAAAATTACCCTTACTGAGTACCACATTTTAATCTTGATTTCTTTTAGTGTTTCTTAAAGCCCTAAAGTTGTCATTTGAAATTACTTTAGTTTTGTGCCATGTCTGTGATCTGCTTTTTTTCAACAACATTAAACAACTGAATGAACATCCTCTGAGCCCAGTGATTCCATAATTTTTGCCAGGGGTTGTAGTCCTGTGAATATAGTCTGAGAAGAAATAGTGGTTGTCAGATGAGAGAATCGATTAGTAGGACTCTGGTCCAGCAGCCATGTCAGTAATCCACGTAACCTTTCGACATGGACTTAGCTTTCATCAAAAATTGACCTATTGTTTAAAATCAGTTGTTTTTTTTGTCAAATGTATTCATGTTTTCATGTCACAATCTGTATTGATATACACTGCTCAAAAAAATAAAGGGAACACTCAAATAACACATCCTAGATCTGAATGAATGAAATATTCTCATTGAATACTTTGTTCTGTACAAAGTTGAATGTGCTGACAACAAAATCACACAAAAATCATCAATGGAAATCAAATTTATTAACCAATGGAGGCCTGGATTTGGAGTCACCCCCAAAATTAAAGTGGAAAAACACACTACATGCTGATCCAACTTTGATGTAATGTCCTTAAAACAAGTCAAAATGAGGCTCAGTATTGTGTGTGGCCTCCACGTGCCTGTATGACCTCCCTACAATGCCTGGGCATGCTCCTGATGAGGTTGCGTATGGTCTCCTGTGGGATCTCCTCCCAGAACTGGACTAAAGCATCCATCCAGTGACGCTAGTGGATGGAGCGAGACATGTTGTCCCAGATGTGCTCAATCGGATTCAGGTCTGGGGAACAGGCGGGCCAGTCCATAGCTTCAATGCAGGAACTGCTGACACACTCCAGCCACATGAGGTCTGGCATTGTCCTGCATTAGGAGGAACCCAGGGCCAACTGCACCAGCATATGGTCTCACAAGGGGTCTGAGGATCTCATCTCGGTACCTAATGGCAGTCAGGCTACCTCTGGCGAGCACATGGAGGGCTGTGCGGCCCTCCAAAGAAATGCCACCCCACACCATTACGGACCCACTGCCAAACCGGTCATGCTGAAGGATGTTGCAGGTAGCAGATCGCTCTCCACGGCGTCTCCAGACTCTGTCACGTCTGTCACATGTGCTCAGTGTGAACCGGCTTTCATCTGTGAGGAGAACATGGCGCCAGTGGCGACTTTGCCAATCCTGGTGTTCTGTGGCAAATACCAAGCGTCCTGCACGGTGTTGGGCTGTGAGCACAACCCCAATCTGTGGACGTCGGGCCCTCATACCACCCTCATGGAGTCGGTTTCTAACCGTTTGTGCAGACACATGCACATTTGTGGCCTGCTGGAGGTCATTTTGCAGGGCTCTGGCAGTGCTCCTCCTGTTCCTCCTTGCACAAAGGCGGAGGTAGCGGTCCAGCTGCTGGGTTGTTGCCCTCCTAAGGCCCCCTCCACGTCTCCTGGTGCACTGGCTTGTCTCCTGGTAGCGCCTCCAGCCTCTGGACACTACGCTGACAGACACAGCAAACCTTCTTGCCACAGATCGCATTGATGTGCCATCCTGGATGAGCTGCACTACCTGAGGAACTTCTGTGGATTGTAGAGTCTGTCTCATGCTACCACGAGTGTGAAAGCACAACCAACATTCAAAAGTGACCAAAACATCAGCCAGAAAGCATTGGTACTGAGATGTGGTCTGTGGTCCCCACCTGCAGAAAAACTCCTTTCTTGAGGGTGTCTTGATAATAGATGGAAATTATTGGCAATTGTCTATTCCATTTGAACAACAGCATGTGAAATTGATTGTCAATCAGTGTTGCTTCCTGAGTGGACAGTTTGATTTCACAGAAGTTTGATTTTCTTGGAGTTAAACAACAGAATATAAGTGTTCCCTTTAGTTTTTTGAGCAGTATATGTTTGTATATATAAATATATATTTTTGTAGACGCATGTACATAGCTACAATGGTCAAACCAGGAACTTATATTTTGTATTGAAGCATTGAATGAGCCTGTGCAAAGGTCATTGTGAAAGGAAAGGGGGGGGGGGGGGGGGGAAGCAGGGTCAGCAGTGACATTACCTATTATGATTGTGGATTCTGTGTTATCAGTTGTTTACTGCAAGATTATTAAAACAAAATTCGTTAAGCATGATCGGGATATAAAAAAAAAAAAAAAAAAAAAAATCTAAAACCTGAATTAAATAGGTCATTTTCTGAGGACACATTCCCTTTAATAAGCACCTGTCCTACACAATGAGGGGGGAAGGGTTGTTTCACATTGTTCCTCTCCACAGGGTGGGGGGCTTTATTGAATGCACAACTCTGGCAAACTGGCCAGAGAAAAGGACAGCTGGAGGAGGGCCAGATGGACCTCTCCATCCTTTATCACAGGACACTCCATGAGATGCAAGGAAGATATCAGAAGGGTGGTGAGAAGGTTAACTATGCACATCCACTGTCCACACATGGGCTAATTACCCACACAAAACATTTAGGTTAAGTTCCCACAATGAGTTTTTGATGCTGTGCATTTCCGCCCATCCAGAAATGCAGCATGTTACAGTTACAGCAAAGTAAAAAGGGATTTATAGAAATCTCATGCCCACTTTTTTTTTTTCTTTCAGACACCGTATAAGGCTGCGTGCCCACTATGCATTTTTCCGCAGCGGATTTTCCTTGCAAAAAAATCCGCAGCATGTCCATTATTTGTGCGTTTCCGCATGCGGATTTGAGGTCACAATGCATTTGAAAAACGCAAGTCAAATCCGCATGTAAATCGCTGCAAAAACGCTTAAAAAAGCGTGTAAAATCCGCAGGCGTTTTTACTGCCAAGAACATGCAGAAACGCTGCAGATATTTTCTGCTTCAATTCTGCATCGTGGGCACATAGCCTCAAACTGACCTGCTTCCAATCTACAACATGTCAATTTCTCTAGCGGGTACATGGAGTTTTTTTACTCCCATTTTCCCCAGAGAATTGTATTAGAAAATCCGATGGTAAAGAACACATGCGTCTTTTTAGTGCATTTTAGCTGCAAAAATTAAACTAAAAAAATAAGGTAAAGTGCACATGACTGTATCAAAGTTTTGTTAAAGCCAAATACCAGGAAGAATCAAAAAACAAAGCTTTATTTCAAACATGACATACCAAAAGACATACGCAGCGTTAAAAACACAAATCCCCCCCCCCCCCCCCCCCAAAAAAGTAACCTAGTTTATCTAATCGGTGCAGAGATGCTTTTCCTGCATCAAAAACTCAAGGGGGAAGTTTACATATACTATATAAAAAGACTATTACTATTTCATTCATGTATTGGCCATCTGAGCTATGGATATTCATTCTTTTTGGCTGGAGATGTCAACAGGATTCAGCACACTATCAATTTGAGATTAACAAATTAATTGTATATGGCATTTAATTAGAAAATATAAACCCAGGCATTAATTATAAGGCTAAATTAATGGCTAAGGATTCACCATAGTAATTTATTGATCAACTGTCTGGCCCTATCAGGAACCTAGTGGATCACGGTTACACAGGATCTAGAAACTAATACTAACAGTGACCCAATATACATCCTTAATTGGGTGTATGTTTTATTAAATCACTGATTATATTTAATACTAATTAATAAAGATTAATACATTTTACTCACATACTTTCCCTTTTGTGTATACCCTTAGGGTATTGTTCTCATGCAGTGGATTTTTTAGGTTTTTTATTTGCTGTTTTTTTTATGCAAATTAAAAGCTGCTATTTACAGGAACAGCAAAAGCATGAGCTCTTCAGAAATCTCATGCACATGGTTGTTCCTCTCCCATCCATTTTGTGGATTTCATACATGCACAGCAGGTCACTTTACACAGTGGGCCTGAGATTTCTATAAATCCCACCCACAACTGTAAGATCATGTTTACACATTGCATTTTTGCTGCAGACAAAACCTGCTTTCTTGGCAGAAAAAAAGCAAGTTATTGTCAGGGTACATTCGTCTCTTGTGCATGCTGATAAAATTTGGTGCATTAAAAAAAAAAAAAAAAATTACCCGATTACACTTCCTCAGCTTTAGGCACCAAAACCTGATACCTGTATTTTTTGCTGCGTTTTTCCACTTTCTTTTAAAGGGGTGTAAAATGCTGCAAAAACAAAGTGACATGCAGCATTTTGCAAAAACGCAGCTTTGACAAAACAGTCAAGAAAAAAAAAAAACAAGGCGTGTGCTTGAGATTTCTGAAATCTTAGTCTTTGCTGGTACTGTAAAATGCAGCTGAAAATTAGCATAAAAAAATGCAGCAAAAAAAAAAAAACGCTGCAAAAACACAATGTGTAAACATAGCTCAAGATGCTGCATTTCTGATGCAGCATCAAAAACTCATGTGAACATAGCCTTGGGGGAAATGAGGGAGAGGAGAGAAAGCTGGTGATTATTGTGCTTAATGTTGGATGACATCCTGGTCATGATTTCTTGAGGCCATCTCCAGATAAGATTTTTGTTATTTTGATTATTAATAAAAAAAATTGCATAGTCTTTAGTCACAGTTTGCATTCAACATTATATTTTTGTGTTTTTAGTTAGCAATTGTTGAGTTCGAAAATTTTAGTGGATATCCGCAAGCGGAAAGTATTCAATGTGAAAACAAAACCAAAAAAAGTTTGTAAGGCGGTTATGTTTAGTCCCTTAACGTATGCAACAGCGGTTTTATGGCAACATTTGTGGACACTTCTGATGCATAGCGGTGCTTCATAAGGCTTCGATCACATGCAGGTTTTTTTTGTTGTTGTTTTTTATTACACATATGCAGGAAAAATGACAAAAAAATGTATAATACATTAAATTATATATATGATATTACACACACCCCCCATGTCTGCATAGTTTTTTCAATTTACTGACATCAATCTGAGGTCTTGAGAATCATTATAAAAAAAGAATTACTGTTTCAAGTTGAGTAGCTCGTCCATTTTCATACAAGTGGGCCTATAGTTTGCTCTTACACTACATGACCTGAATTGTGATCCTGATCAACAAATTGCTGGTACTCAGCCGCTGCCCTGCATTAAAAATTCAGTAGCCAAGAAATAGAAACGATCTGATCATTTTCTCCAAACTAGATTATTGGGTGTCTATTTTCCAGTGGTACTCCCTGCGCTTATTTTTGTGCACAATACTATGTGTTAATCCGTTATCTTGCCTCCAGGTTTAGAAATGTCATGATAACAACAAGTGTGGGAAAAGTTTCAAATTCAGACCCCTTGCAGTTTACAAATGGAGCTGTGGTTCTATTTAGCACACCTGAATGTTTTTCTGTAAGGCTGTGTGCCCACAATGCGGATTTAATGTGTTTCAGCGGCGGCATTTCCACCGCGAAAAAGCATTAAAAATGCTTGTTAAGTTGTCTGCCATGGTCCCCAATGATAATCCGCATGTGCTGTGCACAAACTGCGGAAATTTCCGCTGCGGATTATCATTGCGGAAAAATCTGCAGCACAACCATTAATTGTGCGGAATCTTGGCAAAATTGCCACCATTGACTTGCATTGCACCACATAACATCCGCATGACTACATGTACACATGCGGTTATTATGCGATTCAATGCGCGGATGGTACCCGGGTCTGGAGAAGAGGAGACTCTCCTCCAGACCCAGGTACCATAGTACCTGTAGTTAAAAAAAGAATTAAAATTAAAAAAACATATACTCACCTTCTGATGGCCCCCTGTCTGCTCCCGGCGGCGTTGCTGGCTTTTCGGCTGCTCGCGGTGGTGTAAAAGGACCTTCCATGACGTCATTTAGTCATGTGACAGGTCACGCGATCGCGGACGTCGGCGGTCACGTGACCTGTCACATGACTAAATGACGCCATGGAAGGTCCTTTTTAAAGCATCGCGAGCCGCCGAAGACACCGGACGCACCGTAGAGGAGACCGGGGGCCATCGGAAGGCGAGTATAATGTTTTGGGGGTTTTTTTTGTTTGTTTTTTTACTGTTGCTGCATTTGCAGCATCGCTACTTGGTCACACTATATAAATACATGCCGTTTGCATGGATTTATAATGTGAACAAGTTTTCATGCACTTTTCCAAGTGATGCTAAAATCGCTTGGAAAAGCACTTGACAACCCGCATGCGAAATCACATGTTAAAAACACTTCACAAACACTTCTACCTGGCAGAAAAAACGCATGTAAAATCTGAATGCATTTTTTCTGCCAGGGAGATGCAGAAACGCTCAGGAAAAATCCGCAGCATTTCTGCATCGTGGGCACATAGCCTAAAAGGAATCTGTCAGCACTTTTTACATATGGAAGTAGGGGTATTGCTGTACAGCTGCCCTTCCCATAAAAAATGAGATTGGATCTCTACGAAATAATGTGCCATTCATAACCAATTTAGTAGGGAAGCCAAATGAAAATCAGGCTGGAAATGCACTGGAAGCATTTGGAAAAAGCAGACAAAGTGCACTTTGACTGATTTGCACATAGCTTCTGCACTAAACTTCTCATTGTTATGCCTTTGAACCGTCGCTACTGAGACTGGTATGTCACCTTAAGGCCACGTTCACATGTTCAGTATTTTACCTCAGTATTTGTAAGCTGGAACAATCAGAGGAAAAGTATAATAGAAACACGTCACCACTTCTGTATATCACACTCCTTTTTTTGGCTTACAAATCCTGACAGTGTCATACAATGCCCTTTTTATCCCCATCCACATGGATAAATGAATTTCCATACAGTACAAAGCTTTCAACCCATTTGTATTATGCAGGAGTCACCAACTGTTGCTATAGACAAGACGTTTATTTCTGACCAGAAGCAAACCATTGTCCATTTGTGCCCAAAATATATTAAGTGTCTAAGGTCATATATTATTTACATATCCACTGCATGAAATCAGAGCCATTCTTATTCCATTATTCCGGACGCTTTTCATCTGTTTGAGGTTCAAGCTGTGCAAGCTGCAGGAGTGAACAAACAAAAAGAAGAGTTACTGCAGATGGAGGTGAATATATGGAATGGCAGCCAAACAAGGGACACTTTTTCATCACCCTTTTCCACCATTTAAAGTTGGTGAAATGTCACATTTCTCAGTCAGCACAGATAAGCTGCAGAACCCACTGACTCATCTCATCTTCAGGTAAAGACAATCTCATCATACCCTCCCCCTGCTGACAGAAGAGACAGACCAAAAAAGGCAAGGCAACATACATTATGTGGTATATGGAAACAAATCTCTTGGCCCCGATTTAGATCGAATCCTGGTATTAAGAAGTTTGACATTTTGCAACATCTGGCTTATTTTATGCCAGAGTCATTAAGAGGAGAATGCATCTTAATGGCATAGTTCATCAAGGCTGGAGTCTTATCAATCGGGGGATGTGTATGGCCAGCTCTAGGCTCACTGAGCTGACATTCCTCCCAAAGCAGACAACCTTTTCCCTGACCTTTGGCATCGCTTATCCCATGTCAAAGCATTTTAACTGTCTGCATCAAAAACAGACCTAAGTACAGTCAGGCTTTAACCTCTGTTGACAGATGAAGCTAATCATAAATGTATTACAAGGCAATTTTGTTTCAGATTTGCTCCAGTATTGCAAAGGGTGCAGCAAGTGAGTGAGATCTGTAAACCATTCGTCTACTTTGCTGCTTCATATGCTATGAATTTTCCTAGCATAAATCTGAACAGATTATCCACCTATATATCCTAAGGCCAGGTTCACAAAGCAGTGGAAACTCACATCAGTGGCTCCATCAGAACTTACGTCTGAAGCACTGGAAAATGGGATTTGGGAGTATGCACTGGCAGAGCCATTGACCGTAAAGCTAAAGCATACGACAGTTGCAGTCTTCATCGCACATAGTTTTCATCCGTATCCGTTTGGAGGGCTTCAGCTGTAATACCCAAGGTAGCCACTGATGATGAAACCTGATGTGAACATTTCCACAGTAGACCTCCTGCAGCGGCATTTACCAAAACCTCATACACTATGCTGGCATTGTAGAATGTAGCATACCGTCTGCAACCTAATGCAAAGTAGAACATTTGCTGTGTTTTTTTGCACTAAGAGAACTTAGCCTCTGTCTCGGTTGCGAAACATTAACATGTTAAGTCTGAACATGTCAAAAATATTTAGATTTGCTGCAGGGAAAATAAAAACGAATAAGATAGTTTCTGCAGCCACAATTCACTTAAACATATGTGTCTATTTGTTGAGTTGTGATTTGTGCCTTTTTTCTTGTTTGCGCCACATTAATGGTTTTCCTTTCTTAGCTCGCCACTGTCTGCAGAGTTAAAGATTTCCTTATGTTTTCGCCTGATTTATCCCATTTGCACTAAATTTTGAGCCTTTGAAATGTTCTTCATTCCCACCAGAGTGATTTTATGTACATCTGAAACTTGTCCAATTTTTACAACATTTTAGCGGGACACGCAACCCTGCACTAAGAAGTCACTGGACAGGATAAAGATGGAAATGAAGGGCATTTTTAATTTTTTTTTAATTTTGTGCAAAATTCAAGATTCAATACCTCATCTTAACACCTGTACCTTTTCAATGTACACATTTTGGAAATCAGATTACTGTATCTCAAACGCATCACTTATCAGCCAGTAAAGCGACAGTAATAACCGTTCCAATAATATGAATTAAAGAGGAATACACTACAATATGTGTATTTGGCCATGGTCCCCCTAGCGTGAGAGCATGGGATGCGATATGCTAATGACATTCGGCCCCTGCTCTGCTGCGAGCGGGAGCCGAATGTCAGTGCTCCAATCCTCTCGCTCAGAGGAGAGGAGAGGACTGAGAAATCAATCTCTCCATCTCCTCTGTTGCTGGCATCGGCAGGAATCGCACTGCACTCGGGTGATATCCTAGTGCAGTGCAATGTTTCACACACACCCACAGGCTTATATGGGTGTGCGCGATCCGAATCCAGCATGCTGCGATTTTTTTGCAGCCCGATCGCAATCCGTTCGGAGATGGAAAAAAAAAAACAAAAAAAAAAAAAACACGCCACTGAGCACACCATCATAGGATTAAATTGGTCCGAATGCAATCATTGTATTGGATTGCATTCGTCCAATTTACTCGCAAGTGAGAGCGAGCCCTTTAAAGCGCACCTGTCAGCAGAATTGTGCTTAGTAAACTACATACACTGTCAGGTGGGCGACATTATACTGAGTAAAATGATAGCTTTGATGAAATTCATCCAGCGTTTCTTTTATAATCTTTATTTTCAGTTCTGCCATAATGATATGCTTGTGCTCTGGTGCTCTCATTATGTATTCCTATCTCTGCCTTGTGACAGGTCACTGTGCTTTCAGTGACCTGCCTGCTGTTTTAAATAGTGCCTGTGTAATTTCTGTTCAAAAGTGAAAATTTACATCCCCCAATATGGCAGCCACAGGCCGCACATGCGCAGTGGCATCTTGTTTGCCGAGAGATGCTACTGTGCACGCCATCTTGCTTCAGAAAAAAGAATCACAAGCACCAGATCACGAGCATATCATTATGGCAGAACTGAAAATAAAGATTATAAAAGAATCGCTGGACAGATTTCATCAAAGGTATCATTTTACAGTGTGTATGTAGTATACTAAGCACAATCCTGCTGACAGGTGCGCTTTAAGTGAAAAAAAAATTCACATACTAATGGTTTGCCGTTTTGAAGTTGATCTGTCCCAAATACACGCTGTCCTACCTTTTAGCTCCAGTCACTCGGGTGTTGGTGCTGTGTGGAGGACATTGATGCTGTGCTCTGGTGTGGCCTTGAGCCATGCAGGCTCGGATTTGCAGCATGGATGCTGCGGGGCACTAGGTCGCTCGCCCTACTGATGCTCCATCGCTGCAGCATACCTTTAAGATTAGGGACCCACTGAGATGTTTGCTTTGACATGGCAGTGGGCTTCATACAGTCTAAGAATGTTAAACTAAGAACCTCATGTACAGTTTGGTAATATATTGCATCTAAGCAAAAATTACGTTTTGGACATTTGACACGTCATTTCTTTACAGCCATGATACCTAGAGCTTCCTTCTAGCTCATTAATGATCAATTTTAGAAAAAAAAAATATAAAAATAAATATATGGAATGAAAAACAAAAACAGGAGAGAAATTAACCTTTGCTTTTAGTTCTTTATTCTCTTCTAGAACAGCTTCGTATTTTTGTTTTAGTTCAGCGATTTCCAAGCGTAAAGCTTCTACATCTGGCGTTTCTGGGCCGGCAGCTCCCATGTGCTGTTTTAGAAAGCTAGATATACCATTAAGGATAACTACATTCTAATCAAATATATACGCGGCCTTGTGTGGGAAGTGTATATTCAGGGATGTTCCGCTTACACAAAAATATATACAAAGCAAATTCATATGTAGTATACTTATACTAGAGTCTTGTCAGGTTTTGCTGGCTCAAATCATGTAAATCATGTTTCTTGCCCACAAACAGAGAATGAAACAATAAATTGACTAATATGTATTGTCAGGGAACAGCCGGGGGATCACGCAGATATCTCACAGCTGCCACCAATAGTCAGGACAATCACACAATTGACTGACGATTGATGGACAAGATAATGGGTACTTTCATTAAGAGGTCAGCAGGGGCGTACATAGGAATCATGGGGCCCCATAGCAGAAGTTCTAATTGGGCGCCCGGTGTTTGATTGCCGGCACTTAGGGCCTCCCTTCATCGGAGACCTCTTCCATTGGGGCCTCCCTTAAACAGGACCCCCCTCCATCGGGGCCCCCCTCCTGCACCCACCGCCCCGCTCTTTGATTGCCGCCGCCCGCTGACACTGTTTTCAAACATGGCCACGCGCAGTGAGCTGTGCGGCTGTGTCTGCTAGTAATGACGTGGCAGGGGCGACACAAGCACAATTAAAGGCGCAGTGTCGCCTCTGCCGTCATTACTACAAGACACAGCCGCACAGCGCATGGCCATGTCTGAACACAGTGGCGGCAATCAAACAGCGGAGCGGGGGTTGCAGAAGGTGGGCGACTGCTACCGGGCCCCCCCGGCTCACGGTCCCCATAGCAGTCGCGTGGCCTGCCGCCATTGGCAGTACGCCACTGGAGGTCAGTTATTGTGTGCCTCCCACACGGGCCTATTCTATACACTTCAAATGTAAAAAAAAACTGACTGTCACATCCAAAACAGAAAATAGGTGTTTACAGGTGCTTACCAAGAGTAGCCATTTCTATATATAACAAATAAAGTAGCACTCTGCAATGGTAAACATAAAATTTGAATTTCATTACTGTTCTAGAAAATAGAAATAACTTAGAAATCTTAGCGCATAAATTGACCAATTCATGTGTACAGTCAGCTTTTTGACATTTGTATACATAGGTTTTCTGACTGAGCACTACATCCCTAAACCTCAGGTAGTATTAATTACAGAAGGATTCAACCTTCCCATACACATGCAGACTTCAGTCTAAGAGAGGATTCACACTAGGTATGGTTCCTGGTAACGAGAAACGTGTTATGGTGGCTACCAGGCACACATGAATTGGTCAATTTATGCGCTAAGACCTCTCAGTTATTTCTTAAGGATATCTGGCACCCCCCCACGGAAGTCCTAGGCAGGAGATATTAATACCATATTTCCAAGCATGATTTTAGCCGTTAATACATATGAAACATGGGATATATAATGTTATCCATCTGGCTGATATTCAGGGCTGATCGGCAGGCCGCAATGCAAGTTAACGCATTGCGTTCGTGCCAGGGCCACAATGCCGAAAATGTCTCCCATAACTATAGGACCTACACCTGTCACAAAAACAAAACAATATTCATAATATTCGTATCTGGTGTGGTCTGATATAATCGCCCTGTGTTGCTTTTGAAGACAAGAAGAGTTATCCACACAGGGGAGAAAAGTCTCACCTCCCAGCATCTTGTACATAGTTTATGTCTGCTCTCCGTCAGATAACCCACTTCAATTACTTGTCCACAGCAGGTGGGGAGGGGGGGGTTCATAGAATGAAAAAGGGTCACAGCTCCCCTCCCACCCACCCCCGCCACCATTTACAATGCCATGCTTCCATGCTCAATTCCATTTAAGCATACATACACTTGGTATGGCTGGCATAGATTCACATCCATTTATGTTTTATAAGCATGTAATTCTGTTTTTATTTTTTTTTTGTCCAGATGCATCAATATTGTGCAAATATATGCAATTCTGACTGCAGTGACTCTTCATGTATATTGATGCACATAGGATTCACACTGCTACTCTATTGAAAGTCTATGGGACAGAGGTCCATTAATGGGGCACCCATTTATCGCTCGTGCTGTGGATAGGCGATTAGTATCCTTTCAGGACAAATCTCACTAACTTCAGCTCTTCCAGTCACTCAGTGTTGGCAAATATGTCAGCTGGGCTTACTAGTTTAATACATCTGTCTGGTTTGGAGACCGCAAATTCAAGATCTTACTGTGGAGTTTATAATAAGACTGCGATAAAATGCTTTGTTTAGCCATTTAGTTATCAAAACTGTATACCAAGAAAGGATACTCCAATGCATTATTTGGCTTTTCTGGCTCTTCGTACAATTCAACTAATACTGAAAGAGAGAATGAACATTAATTAGCCATTTGGTGGCCTTTCTGGACAATATTCATAAATATTATAGGAACAAAAGTCAGTTTTGCTTAAACCCTTTACGACATGATCAGTACTAGTACATAGCTGCGCCCTGGGCCTTATGGGCCAGCTATGTACTACTACGCGTGCTACAATCGCGCCCGCACACAAGCGGTGTGGGGAGATCGCTGCCTGGTGTCAGCTGATTGTCACAGCTGACATCCGATGCTATGTGCCAGGAGCAGTCAAGCACTGCTGCTGGTACATTAACCCCTGAAATGCTGTGATCAAAGTCGATCGCAGCATTCCAGGGGCAAGGGGAGGTAAGCACCGATACTTACCTCCTCTCCGGTGTCCTGCGCTGTCTGTGCCAGGTCCGGGATGTTGTCATGGTGACCCGATGTCAACATGACGATATCCGGGTCACCAGGAAGTTACTTTGGTCATGGGCAGTGTGCGACCAAAGTAACTTCTGCATGCAGCGCTGACAGCCTGCATATAGCATAGAGATGCTGCTGCATCTCTATGCTATATAAGCGATCAGGCTGCAAAAAGTGAAAGTCCCATAGTGGGATATGGTGTACAAGTGAAAAAAACATATACAAAAGAATCCCCCCCCCAAAAAATATATATACTGTACCCATAAGTAAATATTTTGAAAAAAAATAAATAAACCAATAAAAGTACACATATTTAGCATCGCCGTGTACAGAACGACCTGACCTATAAAACTATCCCACTAGTTAACCCCTTTAGTGAACGCGAAAAAAACAAAGCAAAAAACGATGCTTTATCATCATACCGCCAAACAAAAAAAATGGAATAAAACGCAATCAAAAAGACGAATGTAAATAAAAATGGTACCGCTGAAAATGTCATCTTGTCCCGCAAAAAACACAAGCCGCCATACAGCTCCATCAGCTGAAAAATAAAAAAGTTATAGGTCTCAGAATAAAGCGATAATAAAAACTATTTTATAGAAGAAAAGTGTGTGTAAAACCGCCAAAACACAAAAAAAAAGATAAATGTGGTATCGCTGTAATCGTACTGATCGGAAGAGTAAAGCTGCCTTATCAATTTTACCACACACGGAACGGCATGCAAAAATAAAATACCATACGGCGACCAGTGTTGAGCGCAAGTGCTCGCTACTTGAGTTTGCATCGGGTGCTCAGGTATGCACTGAGTATCGCGGGTGCTTGAGTGACATGCTCGAGTCTCTGCCCCATATGGTTCGTGGCCAAAAGAACGTTGCATGGATTGCCTGCCATGCACGGGCGATCCCCGCATGTTTTTTTGGGTGTCTAACAGTGAAACATGCGGGGTGGGGCCTCGAGCAGCCGCGATACTTGGTGCATACCCAAGTACCCGATGCAAACTCAAGTAGCGAGCACTTGCGCTCAAGACTAATGACAACTTATTCAATATGATGACCTAATGTTATCAAATTCTGTGTCGTACCTTTGGGTTCAAAATGTTCACTATACCCCTTGATAAAATCCTTGAGGGGTCTAGTTTCCAAAATGGGGTCACTTGTGGGGGGGGGGGGGGGTTTTCCACTGTTTAGGTACATCAGGGGCTCTCCAAACGCAACATGGCATCCGCTCTTGATTCCAGCCAATTTTGCATTCAAAAAGTCACACAGTGCTCCTTCCCTTCAGAACCCCGCCGTGCGCCTATACAGTATTTTCCCCACATATGGGGTATCAGCGTACTCAGGAGAAATTTCACAAAAGTTTTTGGGGTCCATTTTCTCCTTTTACCATTGTGAAAATAAAAAATTTGGGGCTAAAACATTTTTGTGGAAAAAGATTTTTTTTTATTTTCACGGCTCCATGTTATAAACTTCTGTGAAGCACCTGGGGTTCAAGGTGCTCACCACACATCTAGATAAGTTTCCTGAGGGGTCTAGTTTCAAAAATGGTGTCACTTGTGTTTAGGCACATCAGGGGATCTCCAAAACGCAACATGGAGTCCGCTAATTATTCAAGCAATTTTACATTCAGTGGTTTCCCCCACATATGGGGTATCAGCATGCTCAGGAGAAATTGCACAACAAATTTTGGGATCCATTTTTTTCTGTTACCCTTGCGAAAATAAGAAAAATTTGGGTCTAAAGTAACATTTTTGTGAAAAAAAAAAAAAAATAAGTGTTCATTTATTTCTTCCACATTCCAAAAATTCTGATGAAGTTAATAAACTTCTTGAATGTGGTTTTCAGCACCTTGAGGGGTGCAGTTTCTAGAACGGTGTCACTTTTGGGTATTTTCTGTCATAAAGGCCCATCAAAGTGACTTCAAATGTAATGTGGTTCCTAAAAAAATGTTTTTGTAAATTTTGTTGGAAAAATGAGAAACTGCTAGTCAACTTTTAACCCTTATAACTTCCTAACAAAAAAAAAAAAAAATTGGGGTTCCAAAATTGTGCTGATGTAAAGTAGATATGTGGGAAATGTTATTTATTAACTATTTTGTGTGACATACAGTATCTCTCTGATTTAAGGGCATGAAAATTCAAAGTTTGAAAATTGCAAACTTTTCGCCAAATTTCCGTTTTTTTCACAAATAAACGCAAGTCATATTGAAGAAATTTTACCACTATCAAGAAGTACAATATGTCACGTAAAAAAAATCTCAGAATCAGGGGAATCCGTTGAAGCGTTCCAGAGTAATTACCTCATAAAGTGACAGTGGTCAGAATTGTAAAAATTGGCCCGGTCATTAACGTGCAAACCACCCTCGGGGGTTAAAGGGGTTGTACTAAGTTTGCAAATTAATCCCAATTCATAAGATTGAGATAACTTCCCAACTGTTTGGGGGAAGATCGCTAGAACCCTACTGATCCCAAGCATTTGTGAGTGGATCGGTGGCCAATCATGCGCACCTCTACTCCATTTATTCTTAATGGAACCGCCGAAGATAGAGGAATGTTTGACTGGTTTTCAGCGCACTCAGCTCCTTAAGAGAAAAAAAAAGATACAATGTTTTGATTGCTTTTTATTGTATGCATTTCAAAATGATACTAGTGAAATAAAGTCAGCTTGGCAGGAAAAAAAACAAACAGCTGTCAGCCTGAGGAGCAGCATCCTGCACTAGTGTTTACTTACTTACTCCTCAAACCGACAGGTTTACAACGCGAGAGTCTCCCCGCTCTTCTGTACATCAATGCTCTACAGCCGCGCATTAGATTTTACAGAGCAGGTCAGCTTTGTACCGCCTCCATGTAAACCTATCTTTCCTGTGTTATCCAGTTGATGGAAAAATATTACAATTCAAGAGTCCTCAGTGGATGTTAATTGCTGTTAAAAAGGTATTGTAATATTTTCCTTGTAAACCTGTATAATTGAGTGAGCAGATTAGTTGATGCTGGTGTATAATGCTGTTCCTCAGATTGATAAGAACTATATAGCAATACAGAATGAGCAGCGTTTCTTCCAGCTACAACCTGTTCTCATGTTCTCTAAGAAAAAGTTTGATTACTTTTCAGAGAATCCTTTTAAGTGGCTCAAAAAAAAAGAAGAAGAAAAAAAAAAAGACTGCAGTGGGATGGGTTCCTTTTGGGCAGAGGCTAGTTTTAGTTTTTGACAGTACTTTCATTGTATAGAAGTTTCCACAGTAACTATGATAATAGACCCTAGAAGTGTATGCTGCCCACCTTTAGTAAGTGTGTCAAGGACACCAGCCTTCTCCAAGTATCTTCTGAACTGTTCTCTTTTGGAATCTGCTGCCTAGGAGAAAGAAAATAAGCCAAAATATTCTTTGTTTTCATGAGAACTAAATCAGAGGCATGTTCATGCAGTCTTAGTAACTTTTCCCTTGGTTACAGATATTAAAAAAAAAAAAAGCTGTAAAGAAAAAAATAAAATAAATACACAGAAGACCATCATTACAGAGGCCCACACCAGCTCACATTTAATGCAGGGTTTAAAGGGGTTGTCCACCTTTGAGGGATTTTTTTTGTTTGTTTTTTATAGGCATGTGTCATTTTGCAATAGGGTGTCATTAAATATTTTGCCTTCTATAGCCACTGTGCTGCAGAATTAGTTTTAAAGGGTTGTCCGGGATTTTTATATTGATAGCCTTTCCTAAGAATAGGCATCAATATCTGATCGGTGGGGATGCAACACATTGCACCCCCACTAATCAGCTGTTCCAGGCGGCTTGATGCACTCCACTGCGAAGCACGGCTCCATCCGAGGTATAGTGGCCACGGTCAGGTACTGCATCTGTCCCCTATTCGGATCAAGTGGGGGCATGTGGGTAATATCCAACCAAGCCCACAATAAAGTTGACAGAGCAGTAAAGTTTCGCTCCGCAACCAATCACATTTGTAATCCAGTGACAGCTGATTAGTGGCAGGGGTTGTCGGACTCCCATTAGATATTAATGACCTATACTAAGGATAGGCCATCAATATAAAAATCCTTGACACCACCTTTAATGGAGAATCAGTCAGCCTGTTGTGACGATCTGATGGAATTTATAACATTTATCTATCTTTCTCTGAGCTCCACTCAGCTGATTTATGACCACATCAAAGTTAAATGGGCATTGAAACAAAGAGCCTGTAATAGCCAAACATTGCAACATTTGTCCCTAAGAGATGGACAATCCCTTTAAGGCTTAATATATGAGCACGTATACCGTAACTGCTGCATATACCAGACCAGGCCTACGATGTACCTTCAAAAACCTCAAATTCTTTAGGAAGCATATTGTTAGAAGAAAATGGTCACACCAATGGTAAAATCAGATAAACGGACCAAATATGGATGAAAATTGGATCCAGCAACTAATGAAATGCAGTCTTGTTTTTTCTTGTATGTAAGGAAAAAAACAAGAACACAGATGTCTGAATGAGGCCCAACATACTGCTTTATGCCACTTGGCCTTCCGAACTCCATAGTGGCAGAGTACTGATGATAATCACCGGCCTGCAGTAGGCGCTGCTAATATCTGGGAGCAGCAGGTGGAGGGCACCGCGGTTACATCAGTCTGGATATATTCACCCTACAGGCAGAGTTAGTCAAGGCTGGAAAGTGCAGGGGTGACCGGCTCCGTGTGCTCTTCCACATGTCATATAGGTGCAGGAGCTACCCACTATTTACATGCACTAGTCTGGCCCGGAAATTGGGCTAAAGTAGTGCATGCTGGAATGTTTTCCACACATACTAATGGACCATGTGGAAAGTCAGCCATGTGCACTGGCACAATGCAATAACGAGTGTGTGTGCTCATGGCCGTATCATACACTCGTCCACAGCCTGAGCACTTAATTCCCACCCCAGGTGCTTCTGATTGAGGTGGGGTGAACTGCGGCGAGGTCAGGGTATAGCCCTGGGATGCACTGACAATTACTAGCCACCACAGGGGCCCCCGATATGTCTGCAGCAGGTGGAGGGCACTGCGCTGGGCTACAATTACTAGCCACCACAGGGGCCCCTGATACATCTGCAGCAGGTGGAGGGCACTGCAGTGAGGTCAGGGTACAGCCCTGGGCTGCACTGACAATTACTAGCCACCACAGGGACACCTGATACATCTGCAGCAGGTGGAGGGCACTGCGGTGAGATCAGGGTACAGCCCTGGGCTGCACTGACAATTACTAGCCACCACAGGGGCCCCTGATACATCTGCTGCAGGTGGAGGGCACTGCGGTGAGGTCAGGGTATAGCCCTGGGCTTCACTGACAATTACTAGTCACCACAGGGGCCCCCGATATGTCTGCAGCAGGTGGAGGGCACTGCGGTGAGGTCAGGGTATAGCCCTGGGCTACACTGACAATTACTAGCCACCACAGGGGCCCCTGATATGTCTGCAGCAGGTGGAGGGCACTGCGGTGAGGTCAGGGTATAGCCCTGGGCTACACTGACAATTACTAGCCACCACAGGGGCCCCTGATATGTCTGCAGCAGGTGGAGGGCACTGCGGTGAGGTCAGGGTATAGCCCTGGGCTGCACTGACAATTACTAGCCACCACAGGGGCCCCCGATATGTCTGCAGCAGGTGGAGGGCACTGCGGTGAGGTCAGGGTATAGCCCTGGGCTACACTGACAATTACTAGCCACCACAGGGGCCCCTGATATGTCTGCAGCAGGTGGAGGGCACTGCGGTGAGGTCAGGGTATAGCCCTGGGCTACACTGACAATTACTAGCCACCACAGGGGCCCCCGATATGTCTGCAGCAGGTGGAGGGCACTGCGGTGAGGTCAGGGTATAGCCCTGGGCTACACTGACAATTAGTAGCCACCACAGGGGCCCCTGATATGTCTGCAGCAGGTGGAGTCACTAGCATAAAGCTGCCCCCTAGTATGTGAAGAGGGTCTCCGCACTGTGGTTTTGGCACAATGCTATGGGGGTCTCCTATCACCCCCCCTCGTGCTGGGCTTACAGCTGCCACACTATGTAAAAGGTACCAGAGACTGACGGAATGCAATGTCGCTGAGGTGCCAGTGCATCCCCTAGACTCGGGGTCTCCAGCAGAGCAGACATAAGGCAGTCCCCCTGGCCCGGCAGCCTCCTCCCGCCTCACCTTGTAGTTCGCCATCGCGCTCAGCTGTCGCTTCAGTTTTGTTAATCAAGAATCACCCCAGTAACCACGCATGCGCAGTAACTAGCGTCCGGGTACGGCGAGAGGGCGTGTTGCTGACGCATGCGCAATTAGGTTATCGAAGAGTTTGTGATTACCAGGTTTCCTTAGAGTCGCGTTGTGAGGCAGGACTGGTCTGTCGTATGGTAGAGCACGGGTGAAGAGGGATAAAAAGTAACAGATATTGTACATAGGGTCTGCACTCTGCAGTATAGGGCTAACTGGTGCAGAGGCAGGTCACATGACCCGGGGTGACTGCAGACCACCTAATGTGCAGGAGCCTTTCTAGCAGAGGTAGATCACATAATCACCAGTCCTGCCTCTTCTCTGTACACAGTGTTCATGTGATGTGAGGCCTGTGTACCGTGACGTCAGGAGGGATAGAGCTGACCTCCCCGGGCACTAGGCAAGAAACCCCCAAAATGTTTAACCAGTTAAGGACTAGGCCACGTACTCCCCCATTCCTGACCGTGGCCCTTTATCCCCCCTCATTCCTGACCGTGGCCACCCACCTCCCCTCATTTGCTGACCATGGCCACTTATTGCCCCCATTCCTGACCGTGGCCACTTACTGCCCCCATTCCTGACCGTGGCCACTTATTGCCCCCATTCCTGACCGTGGCCACTTATTGCCCCCATTCCTGACCGTGGCCACTTATTGCCCCCATTCCTGACCGTGGCCACTTATCCTCCATTCCTGATCGTGGCCACTTATCCCCCATTCCTGATCGTGGCCACTTATCCCCCATTCGTGATCGTGGCCACTTATCCCCCATTCCTGACCGTGGCCACTCAAAAATGTTTTCTCGTTCGGATATTCAAATACTGCTTGCGCCTTTCTTTTGTTATATGCAGGGCCTAATTTTTATTTAAGGAAATGCACGTCTGTTTTTCACAAAAAAATGACAACCACAAGCAGCAGCTTTTCATGAGTTATTTTTTTCTGATTTTTATTTATTTCAGACATTGTGTCCCCTATAAGATCACAAAGTCCATTTCTACATTTAAATCCTTTTTTTTTTTTTTTTTTATCTGAGTGTTCCTGTACATGGGGCTGGTAAATGAAGCCCAGTTATTGTATGTGTGCACAATGTCTTAGGCTATGCAGTGGTTTTGTAGCATTTTTTCTTCTGCAGCCAAACCCTGCACTCTTGGCAGGTTTTGCAGTATTTTTTGCAATATGTTTTTGGGGTGCAGATTACTTATGTGATCTGTCTACGGTTCACGTTTAATAAAGTTAGTTTTATTCACCAAAAACACAGCAAAACCTGTTTTTTGCTGCGTTTTTAGCACTTTTATATTGCTTACTATGGGGGAAAAATGCTCAAAGAATTGACATACTGCAGATTTCAAAAACGCTGCAGTACTCAAGTTCAGTGTGCTATCTGTGTTGGCATAAGAAGTAACATAGAAATCCCAATCAGTAGCTTTACCAGCTCAATGCAACTTTATAGTGAAGATCCAAAATTCGACCTAGCATATCGCCAATCAGGCATGATACTCGGCATGATATAGTGTGTCTATTATCTTTTACATGTAACTTCCTTAACCACTTTCCAACATTTGACATATATGTACTGTTTCCCCCAAAATAATACCTACTCTGAAAATAAACCCTAGCATGATTTTACAGGACTTTTGGAGTATTCTTGAAATATAAGCCCAAGCTACAGTCGGGGCTGGCATTAGGGGAAGAAACGGTGCAATTGACCAGGGCCCCCACTCTCTTGAGGGCCCACAGCGTCCCTATTCCGAGGATAAGACTGCTTAAAGGGGTTGTCTGGTCTAAAATGATTAGTCTGCAGTCACTCTGAGTGACTGCAGATTCATGAATCCCCCCCAGCGCAGGCACTGTGAGGATTTGCCGGTTTGGGAAACGGGATCGGCAGATCCGTATGCATTATGTATACTCCCAGCCAGAACCCGACTATACACCAGAAGGGCACGCATTTGAAGACGGGACGCGGCCTCGCTCTATACACTTGTCGTGCCCACTAGATGGGCTCTGGCCGGGAGTATGTATAACACATATGTACCTGCCGGTCCCGGCTCAGAAACCGGCAAATCCTTGCAGCGCACAGTGTCTGCGCTGGGGGGATTCCTAAGTCTGCAGTCACACTGAGTGACTGCAGACTTATCATTTTATACCGGACAACCTCTTTAAGCATCTTTGGTGAACGTGACATGGTCATGTGAGAATTATTAGGAACTGAAGAGGAGACAGGCTGGTATGCAGGGCTGGCGTTAAAGGAAGGGGGGGGGGCTAACTGGGCAATTTATCAGGGGCCTTACTCTTTTAGGAGCCCCCTGTGTTTCTATTCTGAGGTTAAGACTGCTTAAGGACCTCTGATGACATCACAGTCATGTGCCTATGATGTCACCAAGGGTCCTTTAACTTCAGGAGTCTAGAGGAACTGAAGAAGAGATAGGCTGGTACAACCCCTGGCAAAAATCATGGAATCACCAGGCTCAGAGGATGTTCATTCAGTTGTTTAATGTTGTTGGAAAAAAGCAGATCACAGACATGGCACAAAACTAAAGTCATTTCAAATGTCAACTTTAGGGCTTTAAGAAACAGCAAAAGAAATCAAGATTAAAAATGTGGTACTCGGTAAAGGTATTTTTTTTCAGACCAAGCAGAGGGAAAAAAATATGGAATCACTAAATTCTGCGAAAAAAATTATGGAATCATGAAAAACAAACACACAAAAGAACACTCCAATACATCACTAGTATTTTGTTGCATCACCTCTAGCTTTAATAACAGCTTGCAGTCTCTGAGGCATGGACTTAATGAGTGACAAACAGTACTCTTCATCAATCTGGCTCCAACTTTCTCTGATTGCTGTTGCCAGATCAGTTTTGCAGGTTGGAGCCACTTGGTTGGAACTACCTCACTTTATGAGGTAATACCTCTGGAACGCTTCAACGGATCTCGCTGATTCTGAGATTGTTTTTTCATGATATATTGTACTTCATGATAGTGGTAAAATTTCTTCGATATCACTTGCGTTTATTTGTGAAAAATTTGGATGAAATCTTTGAAAATTTCGCAATTTTCAAAATTTGAATTTTTATGCCCTTAAATCAGAGATTTATATCACACAAAATAGTTAATGAATAACATTTTCCACATGACTACTTTGCATCAGTACAATTTTGGAATCAACATTTTTTTTTATTAGGGAGCTATGAGGGTTAAAAGTTGACCAGCGATTTCTCATTTTTACAACAAAATTTGCAAAACCATTTTTTTAGGGACCACATCACATTTGAAGTGACTTTGAGGGGCCTTTATTACACAAAATACCCCAAAGTGACACCATTCTAAAAATTGTACCCCTCAAGGTGCTCAAAACCACATTCAAGAAGTTTATTAACCCCAGGTGCTCCACAGGAATTTTTGGAATTGGGAAGAAAAAAGTGAACATTTAACTTTTTTCACAAAAATGTTACTTTAGACCCAATTTTTTTTTATTTTTGCAGGGGTAACAGGAAAAAATGGACACCAAAATTTGTTGTGCAATTTCCCCTGAGCACGCAGATACCCCATACATGGGGAAAAAACACTGTTTGGACGCACGACAGGGCTCAGAAGGGAAGGAGCGCCATTTGACTTTTTGAATGTAAAATTTGCTTGAATAATTAGTGGATGCCATGTTGCGTTTAGAGAGCCCCTGATGTGCCTAAACAGTGGAAACCCCCCATAAGTTTACTTTTGAAAAACTCCCAACCCTAACCCCAGCCCTAATACAACTCCAACCCTAGCCCAACCTTAGCCCCAACCCTAATACAATCCTAACCCTGACCCTAGCACAACCTTAACCCTAGAGTTTATTTTTTTACACCGTTCCTCATGTGGTATAAGTGATTAGACGACTTTATTCTTTGGGTCGGTGCGATTACAGCAATACCAGATTTATATCGGGTTTTTATGATTGACAGCTGTCACACACTTTTATAAGACGCCTTTTTTTGCAAAGACTAGTTTTTGCATCGCCATATTTTGAGAGCTATAATTTTTCCATATTTTGGCCGACAGAGTCATATGACGGCTTGTTTTTTGCGGGACAAGCTGAAGTTTTTATTGGTACCATTTTCGGGCATGTGACATTTTTTGATCGCTTTCTATTCCGATTTTTGGGAGGCATAATAAACAAAAAACAGCAATTCCGGAATTGTTTTTATGCCGCTCCGTGTGTGGTAAAATTGATAAGGCAGCTTTATTCTTTGGGTCAGTACATTTACAGCGATACCGCATTTATATCTTTGTTTATATTTTGGCGCTTTTACACAATAAAAGCAATTTTCTAGAAAAAAATATTTTTTTGTATCACTTTATTCTGAGAGCTATAACTTTTTTATTTTTCGGATGATGGAGCTGTATGGTGGCTTGTTTTTTGCGAGACAAGATGACGTTTTCAGCGGTACCATTTTTATTTACATTCGTCTTTTTGATCGCGTGTTATTCCATTTTTTGTTTGGCGTTATGATGATAAAGCATTGTTTTTTGCTTAGTTTTTTTTTTTTTTTTTTTTACCGTGTTCACTAAAGGGGTTAACTAGTGGGACAGTTTTATAGGTCAGGTCGTTCTGGATGCGGCGATACAAAATATGTGTACTTTTATTGGCTTATTTTATTTTTTTTCATAATAAATAAATACTATGGGTTCAATATATTTTTATTTTGGGGGGATTATTTTTTTTCTTTTTTTTTATATTTTTTACAATTTTTTTTCTATTTTTTTTTTTACTTTACTACACATTTTTTTAATTTTACACATTGTCCCACTATGGGACTTTCACTTTTTGCAGCTTGATCGGCTGCATAGCATAGAGAGCAGCAGCTCCCTATGCCTTGCAGCCTGTCAGCGCTGCACACAGGGTAGACATTGCTTTGGTCATGCACTGCGCATGACCTAAGTAACGTCCTGCCTCCTGGTGACCCAGATGTTGTCATGACGACATCGGGTCGTCATGATAACATCCAGATGTTGCCGCAGACATCACTGGACGCTGGCAGGAGAGGTGAGTATAGCGATCACCTCCTGCCTTGCGATTTTGATCGCAGCATTGTGGGGGTTAATGTGCAGGGAGCGGTGCGGGACCACTCCCTGCACATAGCACCGGGTGTCAGCTGTGACAATCAGCTGACACCCGGCGGCGATCAACCCACACCGCTTGTGTGTGGGCGCGATCTCATTATGTGTTATAGTACGTAGCTGGTCCATAAGTCCCAGGGTGCAGCTACGTACTATTACTGACCTCGTCGGAAAGGGGTTAAAATTCCACCGTTCAAATACTTAAAAACTACTGTCAGGAAATTTTTTAACCCTTCAGGTGCTACACAGGAATTAATGCAAAGTCAAATGAATAAAACAATATATATTTTTACTGAAAAATGTTACATTAGCTCCAATTTTTCCACTTTTCAAGGAATACCACACAAAATGGACCCCACAATTTGTTACTTAGTTTATTATGAGTGAGCTGATACCCCACATGTGGCCAGAAACCTCTGTTTGGACAAATGACAGGGCTCTGAGTCGGAAGTAGCGCTATTTGAATTTTGGAACACAAATTTGTCTGAAATAGATTGCGGGTACCATGTCGTATTTGTAGGGCCCCTAAGGTGCCCAAATAGCAGAAAACCCACACAAGTGACCCCATTTTGAAAACTACACCCCTCAAGGATTTTATCCAGTGTCACGACAGCAACTATTTTAGGGTGCTCCACCGACTATTCCTTACTCGAATGTGGTTTCTGCTCCATCAGTCTATGTGCATGCAACCTCCTGTATCAAGCTTCCCATTTAAGACTTGGCATGTTTATCTGTCCTGCCTGACCTCTGCTCCTGACCTTGGTTATGTTTTCTGATCCTGTGCTGCCTACCCTAACCTTAGACCATCTGACTTCGCCTCTGTTTTGCCAGCTTACCCGTGCCTCTGACCCTTTGGTCAGCTGTCGCAGCCCCAAGGGCTACTCTGAAGTGGCATCTGGCGACTACCTGCAGCCAAGCCTAACCTCACCACCAGAGGCTCTAGTGAACACCAGGTGGTCACTTAGTCACGCCTCTCGAGGGTGAGCCCGTATCGTGGCGCAGTGGGTCCACACCCAACAGCGTTACAGTACTTTTGTGCCATGGACTGTACTGACACATCTGGACCCGGGGACCCCGAGACCCCGGTACAAGTGCTATTCGATGAGGTCCGCTCTCAGCGCGAGTGTCAGGACCAGTTGATGCAGGCCATCAGTGTACTGGTAACCCAACCATAGGGTCTGTTTATCGCTATGTCCACTGCTAATTTGTCTGACCAGCCCGCTTCTGGACTGTCAACCTCTACAAGGGATCCTCCTGTTGCTCTAGTTTCTGGTTGCACAGCTGAGCTCCAGTTTCCACTCCTGTCCCGGTTTGATGGAGATCCTGAAGAGAACCGCAGTTTCGTTAACCAGTGCAGACCAGCCTATGATAGCGTTTTTGGTCTCTTTGCTATCTGGTCAAGCCCTGGCCCGGGCAAATCCCATTTGGGAGCGTGGTGGTCGTGTATTTGGACGATATCCTGATACCCTCCCCTGACCTTCCTTCCCACAGGCATTAAGTCCGTCAAATTTTGCAGCTTCTCCAAGAGAACAATTGGTTTGCCTAAACTGTCGAAATATGTCTTTGAAAAATCCTCCTTGCCTTTCTTTGGCTACATTGTCTTCATTCAAGGTCTTGAAATGGATCCAGAGAATGTCTCTTCAGTTTTATCTTGGTCCCGACCTCAGGGTCTGCGTGCCTTCCAGTGCTTCATGGGTTTTGCCAACTTCTACAGCCAATTTATCCTGCACTTTTTGTCACTGATGGCACCTATCTCTGCCTTAAAAGAGGGACCAATACCAGAGATTGGCCTGACGCTGCAGTTGCGGCCTACCAGAAGTTGAAAGAGGCCTTCGTGAGTGCTCCGGTGCTGCATCACCCCGTTCCCGACAAGCAGTTTGTCTTGGAGGTAGATGCCTCATCTGTACAGACCAAAAGTTTGGACACACCTTATTTAAAGATTTTTCTGTATTTTCATGACTTTGAAAATTGTACATTCACACTGAAGGCATCAAAACTATGAATTAACACATGTGGAATTATATACTTAACAAAAAAGTGTGAAACAACTGAAAATATGTCTTATATTCTAGGTTCTTCAAAGTAGCCACCTTTTTTGCTTTGATGACTGCTTTGCACACTCTTGGCATTCTCTTGATGAGCTTCAAGAGGTAGTCACCGGAAATGGTTTTCACTTCACAGGTGTGCCCTGTCAGGTTTAATAAGTGGGATTTCTTGCCTTATAAATGGGGTTG
Organism: Phyllobates terribilis; assembly: GCF_046119375.1. NCBI lineage: Eukaryota > Metazoa > Chordata > Amphibia > Anura > Dendrobatidae > Phyllobates > Phyllobates terribilis. Next base: position 483,751,096 of record NW_027362762.1, on the reverse strand, counting down.
GGACCATCAGTTGTGTTGTGCAGAAGTCAGGTGGATACACGGCTGATAGTCCTACTGAATAGACTGTTAGAATTTGTATTATGACAAGATAAAAGCAGCTAAGTAAAGAAAAACGAGTGGCCATCATTACTTTAAGAAATGAAGGTCAGTCAGTCCGAAAAATTGGGCAAACTTTGAATGTGTCCCCAAGTGCAGTTGCAAAAACCATCAAGTGCTACAAAGAAACTGGCTCACATGAGGACCGCCCCAGAAAAGGAAGACCTCTGCTTCTGAGGATAAGTTTATCCAAGTCACCAGCCTCAGAAATCGCAGGTTAACAGCAGCTCAGATTAGAGACCAGTTCAATGCCACACAGAGTTCTAGCAGCAGACACATCTCTTCAACAACTGTTAAGAGGAGACTTTGTGCAGCAGGCCTTCATGGTCCTTCACCTCATCTGATGGCTACCGTGAGTTTCAGATCCGCAGCTACATCTCATGTGGCTCGACACATGTAATTTACTACGCCACATGTGCGTGCCAATTAATTTATATAGGCCTGACTACTAGGGAGCTGCGAGTGAGGGTGCAGGAGCACGTGCGTGACATTTGTGCGGCCATGTCAGTGACCGACCCCCGGGAACTTAGGACTCTCCCACGTCATTTTCAACGTAATCACAATTGTGACCCTAAATCCTTGAGGATACTTGGGATAGACATTCTTCATTTAGGATCCCGTGGAGGTGATTGGGGTAAAATCCTGGCCCAGAAGTAAGCTAAATGGATTATTAAAGTCGGTACCATGGCTCCGCCAGGTCTGAATGAGGCATTAGGTTTCGCTTCCTTTCTATGAACTTTTCCATTTCCGGTCAAATTTTCTTATTTGTCCCATTAATTAAATCCCAGCATTTTTAGTTTTTATTCTACCTATTTTTATTTATTTATTTTATTACTTATTGGTTGTTTTTCTTTACTAGTATTGGAGTGGGACGTGTTTCTATTCTCTGAATCATCCTTACTACAGAGAGATTTCGATGGATCATGTCATCTATCTGCTTTTAAGAAATTGTGTGTCATCTGTATGCCAATGTTATTTCCCTAGCACCGGAAATGATGTCTGTTTTTGATATGTACCAACATGAACTTTGCTATTCGTATTGATTTATTATATTGGTTGTGTGGGAATATCACTGGCTCCTTTTATATGTATCCCTTATTTACTTCTCCGTTTTGTTTAATATCTAGTTACCCTGCAGCAACAGTGCGGTGCGCATGCTCCGTGGTTCCCTGGTTACCTGGCCCGCGCTCGGCTGTCTCCTCCCTCGGCCGTGTTCTTCCGGTATGTGCGGTTCCCTGTTTCCAGATGTGCGCCGCCGGGTGACGGCTGATGCTCGTGCCGGGGGATCCCGGGACCTGATGCATGCGCCATTGAGCACCTGCTGCTAGGAAACCTCCCAATCACATGACCGCAACCGCGTCATGTGATTCTTTGGGGAGGTACATATAAGGTCCTGCTGCTCAATCACACATATGCCTCTTGAGAAAGCCAGCAGCTTCAGCGGCGAAACACGCGTCGGGGCTCTTTTTCTGCCGGAAAACTACCTATTGCGGTCCCCTTTTTGTTCCCCCATTACATATAGTGGTAAGTAAGACTGATTTTGATTTATAGAATGTAGCATTGGTGCACACTACTTTATGCTGTATACTTCAGCTTTGGACTTGACTGATGAATGCCACTAGGGAACCTATACTAGGGTGATGCAATGGCCTCTTAACACTTTTGCACTTTTTTCTACTTTGACTGAAATTTGGTGACTAAATATGTTATGATTGTTGAAATATATATTTTACTGAATTACAAATAAAAATCTATTTTAATGCCATATATACTCATTATTTCTCTGGTTTTGTCATGGTAAAATAGCTGCTAGGAAACCACTGCTAAGGACAGGCAACAAGCAGAAGAGACTTGTTTGGGCTAAAGAACACAAGGAATGGACATTAGACCAGTGGAAATCTGAACTTTGGTCTGATGAGTCCAAATTTGAGGTCTTTGGTTCCAACCACCGAGTCTTTGTGCGACGCAGAAAAGGTGAACGGATGGACTCTACATGCCTGGTTCCCACCGTGAAGCATGGAGGAGGAGGTGTGATGGTGTGGGGGTGCTTTGCTGGTGACACTGTTGGGGATTTATTCAAAATTGAAGGCATACTGAACCAGCATGGCTACCACAGCATCTTGTAGCGGCATGCTATTCCATCTGGTTTGCGTTTAGTTGGACCATCATTTATTTTTCAAAAGAACAATGACCCCAAACACACCTCCAGGCTGTGTAAGGGCTATTTGACCAAGAAGGAGAGTGATGGGGTGCTACGCCAGATGACCTGGCCTCCACAGTCACCAGACCTGAACCCAATCGAGATGGTTTGGGGTGAGCTGGACCGCAGAGTGAAGCCAAAAGGGCCAACAAGTGCTAAGCATCTCTGGGAACTCCTTCAAGATTGTTGGAAGACCATTTCCGGTGACTACCTCTTGAAGCTCATCAAGAGAATGCCAAGAGTGTGCAAAGCAGTCATCAAAGCAAAAGGTGGCTACTTTGAAGAACCTAGAATATAAGACATATTTTCAGTTGTTTCACACTTTTTTGTTAAGTATATAATTCCACATGTGTTAATTCATAGTTTTGATGCCTTCAGTGTGAATATATAATTTTCAAAGTCATGAAAATACAGAAAAATCTTTAAATGAGAAGGTGTGTCCAAACTTTTGGTCTGGACTGTATATCCAGCTTCCTGTTTATGACCCAGCCTGTTTACCCCGCTTGCCTGACCTCTCTGCCACTGACCTTGGTTACTTTTTCTGATCCTGTAGTGCCTGCCCCGACCTCAGACCGTCTGACTTTGTCTTGCCCCCCATACCGCATGCCTGTGCCCCTGACTTTTCGGTCAGCTGTCGCAGCCCAAGGACTGCCCTGGAGTAGTAGCTGGTGACTACCCGCGGCCAAGCCTAACCTCACCACCAGAGGCCCTAGTGAACACCAGGTAGTCGCATAGTCACACCCCTCCAAAGTAAGCCCGGCCCATGCACAGGGATTCCACACCTACCAGCGTTACAACCAGGGGTATAATGAGCATTTTTAACTGTCATGTAGTACACAGAATTTGATAACATTTTTTTCACGGAAATGTTGCGTTTGCCCTACATTTTTCACTTTTGCAAGCGGTAACATGAAAAATTGGACCTCAAAGTTTGTTACCCACTTTCTTCTGAGCGTATAGTCAAAAAGTTCTGTTTGAATGCTGGGTTCGGAAGGAAAGGAACGCCATTTGAATTTTGGAGCATAAATTTGGCTGAAATAGATTTTGGGCACCATGTTGTATTTGCAAGGCCCCTAAGGCACCAAAATAGCAGAAAATTCCCACTAGATAGATAGAATAGATTGATGTCCTGTAAATATATAATTTCACAAGCATCCTACATATAATAAATATGCACCTTTTAGCATTGGCAGACACTGACTGCTTGGGGCCCCTGTGCAAGAAATGTGTCTGAGCCATGTATGAGGGAGTCGGAGTTGGAATCGGTGTCATGGAAATTGAGGAGTCGGAGTTGGAGTCAGAGGTTTAGCTTACCGACTCCACAGCCCTGATAATAAAGGAGGGTGTTATACATAATAAAAGATGAAACTGTATAACTTAGGATGGCTCTATACATAATAAGTGAGTATACTATAAACTAAAGGACTGTGCTATACATAATAAGGCTACATTCCTGCATCTGTGTGCAGTGTCGGTGTGCTGCCCGCTTTTACAGATGCATTGAGCATGTCCTATTCTGATCCTCAAAATCGTATCACAACAGCACATTCTCTGACCCTTACAGATCTCATTCTCAGATCCGTTATTTTCACGGATGTGTGAATGGATCTATAAAACTCTATGAGTCCGTGAACCGTCCGATAAAAAAGTCTGGCAGCACACGGACATTTCACACAAATGTGAGAATGCAGCCCAAGGGATTTTACATACAACATTATCACTCCAAGACACACAGTGCAGATATAGAATAATATTTACATCCAGGCACTTACCGCTGTCGTCTCATCTGATCAGAGTCGGTTTCTGCTGCTTCTCCATCTGTTCAGACCTTCATGTCGACATCTCCCAGCCACGACTCATCTTGTCACGATGATCACCGCAGCCCTAAAAATAACAAGGTCACATATATTGTATATATACATGTGTCTCCCCCACACTGCGTCCCTGACTACAGATATGTATCCCCCCATTAATAAACTATTAGCCACTTAGTAATCAAAATCTAAAGTGATAAGCAGCACTGTGTCCCCCATTAACTATAATCTCCACTGGCCAATAATATAAATTATTCAGTCTGTGTGACTCTCCCCAATTAACTGTAAGGCTCTGTACACACGGAAAATATACAAGGCTTTACAGTACAAGCAAAGTGAAACCCCCATCATTGCTCTCTCCCAGCACCTCCATCATTGCTCTGTCCCAGCACCCCCGTCATTGCTCTCTCCCAGCACCCCGGTCATTGCTCTCTCCCAGCACCCCAGTCATTGCTCTCTCCCAGCACCCCCGTCATTGCTGTCTCCCAGCACCCCCATCATTTCTCTCTCCCAGCACCCTGTCATTGCTCTCTCCCAGCACACCCATCATTGCTCTCACCCAGTAACCCCCTTCATTGCTCTCCCCAGCCCCATCATTGCTTTCCCCATCCCCACCGGCCTCATCATTGCTCTCCCCATCATTGCTCTGCACATCCCCATCATTGCTGTCCCTCATCCCCATCATTGCTCTCCCCATACCCATCATTGCTCTCCCCAACCCCACCGTCATCATTGCTCTCCCCATCCTCATCATTGCTCTCCCCATCCCCACAAGCCCCATCATTGCTCTCCCCATCATTGCTCTTCTAAAAACAATTGTTTTATTAGGTCATGAAAAAATATATTTTAAAAAGTCCACCTTGGGAAGAGAACAGCAAACGCGTTTCGAACTATATGTTCTTAATCATTGCATGATGAAAAACCGCAAGGAAGTGGAATTATATGTCATATCCTGCTGATCACATGTTCAAGGTAAACCAGTCAAGGTTAGACAAACATAACAGATTAAAAACGTATAGCATGATAAAATAATTAAGACAATATGATATACCAGCAAGGAGAAAAAAACAGTAGATAGATATCAAGTAAATTATTATACAAACTGATACGTGCTCCGGAGATCTCATTCATAATGATACATCAGTTCATGCCTGATGTTGATACCGGCCGGTACACGTGTGTTCAGTGTGTAAATCCACCAGCTTTCTCTATTAAGGACCTTTCTCCTATGATCGCCCCCCCTATATGGTTTTATAACTTTCTCTATACCGGTTACTCTGAAGGTTGTAGTATCCCCGTTATGGCACATAGAAAAATGTCTTCATGCCGCAGAGCATTTAGTAGTCTGTTTATTGTGAGCATCTGACAAATGTCGTCTGATGCATTTTTTAGGGGAGTATAGATGCATCCTACATATTGGAGGCAGCACGTGTTGCATGAAATAATATATATAATGTAGGTAGAATTACAATTAATGAAGTTTTTTATATTATATTTTAGATTAGTAGAGAAAGATGTAAAAGTGTTGGTATTCATTACATGGGTGCAGCACGTACAAATAGAATGTCCACACTTGTAGAAACCGGTTGTGTGTAACCAGGTGGTAAAATTAGATCAATCTTCTTTCAAAGAAAGACTAGGGGACAAGAGATCACCCAAAGTGGGTGCTCTACGGGCTGTGAATCTAATTGGTGTTGAAAGCACTTCCCTCAGTTTTGGATCTACATATAGCATAGGTAAATATTTATTAATTATATTTTTGATTGTGGGAAATTGAGCACTATACTGGGAGACAAATGTAATGTGTTTAGACATATTAGTAGTATTTTTACTTTTAGTTCCAATCATATCACGCCTAACTTTTTTATTGACAATACTATGTGCTCTATTTAATATCCAATTAGGATATAGTCTTGCTGATAATCTATTTGTAACCTTTTTTTGTCTCTATCTTATATTGTTGTGCGTTGCTCGTATTCCTTTTCGTGCGTATTAATTCCCCCATCGGTATATTAATTATAGTTTTTTTATTGTGGCAGGAAGAGGCCATTAAGGTGGAATTAGTTGATAAACTTTTCCTATAGGGTGTGATAACCACTGTATTGTCAACTAAGCTCAATGTAACATCCAAAAAATCAATGGATTTATGTTGTAAATTATGAGTGAAAGTAAGATTCATGGAGTTTTCCGCGATGTGTTTGAGAAAATCGTCCGCTTCTGTCCTTGTCCCATCCCATATCAGGAGCAGGTCGTCTATATAGCGGCCATACCACACCTGATATGGGAGGAGAAAGGACTAGAATCGGAAAAAATGAATTGTTTTTCCCAAAAAGCCATAAATATATTGGCTATGGATGGCAAAAAGCCCACCCCCATCGATGCTCCACATTTCTGCAGAAAGAATTTATCATTGAAGGAAAAATAATTATGGCTGAGTAGGACTTCTACTGAAAGTATTAAAAATTGTTGCAAGTCTCCATTGTAAGCGCTATATGTATTCAAATGATATGATAAGATAGAAATCATTAAAGTATGAGGTATACACGGATAAAGTCCCACCACGTCACATGAGAGCCAAAGGGAGGACTCCCCCCACTTGGTATCATCAAGGGATGCTATGAGATGTTTTGTATCCCGAATGTAGCCAGGTAGTTGTTTAACTAGGGGTTGTAAAAATATATCAACCCACATACTCAGTTTTTCTTTTAAGCTACCGATACCTGCTACTATTGGGCGTAGGGGAGGAGGAAAAATATCCTTATGTATTTTAGGGAGGGAATAGTATATTGGAGTAATGGGACTGTAACGGGTCTGGGAGGCGGAACCTCTGAGCTACTATACAAGGGGGCGGCCCTTGTAAGGGAGCGGGTGGCAGTCTCTGGATGAACGGACAGGGAGATACGGCAAGTGATCAGGGCAGTCTCTGGGTAAAGGGTAGGTACGACCTGTGATGGCAGAGCCTCCGGGTAGGCTAGCAGGCAGATGGTAGATGTGTGCTCCCAGGTGAGCAAGCGAGAGTCTCTGGAATAGCAGGTGGTCACGGCACGTGACGGCGGAACCTCCGGGCTGGCAAGCAGGCAGGTAACGGAGAAGCGCTCCCAGGTGAGCGGACAAGAGTCTGAAGTAGCTGATGGTCACAGCACGTGACAACGGAGCCTCCGGGCAGGCAAGCAGGCAGGTAACGGAGAAGCGCTCCCAGGTGAGCGGGCAAGAGTCTGGAATAGCTGGTGGTCACAGCACGTGACAACGGAGCCTCCGGGCTGGCAAGCAGGCAGGTAACGGAGAAGCGCTCCCAGGTGAGCGGGCAAGCTGGTCCATAGACAGACTGACCGGAGTTGTAAGGCAGACCGTCGGACCTCAGGAAAGCAGGCAGGTAGCTGATGTGCGCTCCCAGGTGAGCGGGCAGGCTGGTCCTTTAGACAGACTGACAGGAGTAGTAAGGCAGACCGTCGGACCTCAGACTGGCAGACAGGTAACAAGTATTCAGGCAGGAATCAGGCAGGTAACTGGCAGGAAACTGGCAGGTAACTGGCAGCGGGACCTGAGGGCTGAAGCACAGGTGAGACACAGGTGCAAACAACATTGCTCGGGCACCTCCATTTTGGAGGAGGTGCCTTATATATGATGAAGTCCTCCGGCCATTGGCCGGGGACTCCTTAGGACGGCGCGCGCGGCCCCTTTAAGAGGAGGGGAGCGCGCGCGCGCGCGCCCTAAGCACAGGGGCCGGGAAGGAGCGCGCGCTGAGAGCAGAGCGGGAGGAGGACGCCGGGAAGGAGCGCGCGCTGACAGCAGAGCGGGGAGAGGACGTCGGGCACGGAGCAGAGCGGTGAGGGGAGCAGCGTCCCTGCCTAGCAGAGGGCAGGGACGCCAGCGCTACAGTACCCCCCCCTTTAGGCCCCCCCTTTTTTAGGCCAGACAGAAATTTAGCTAGGATGAGAGGGGCATGCATGTTCTCCCGGGGCTCCCACGTTCTCTCCTCAGGACCAAACCCCTTCCAATCTACCAGAAAAAAGGTCTTTCCTCTTACCCTTTTGGTGGCAAGAATGTTCTCTACCTCAAACTCGTCCTCAGCAGAAACCGGAGCAGGAGGCGTACCTGTAGACTTGGAAAAAGAGTTAAGTACCACAGGTTTGAGGAGAGATACATGGAAGGAGTTAGGGATCCGTAAGTTGGCCGGGAGTTTCAATTTATAGGCCACCGGGTTGATCTGACTGATGACCTCCAGTGGGCCGATGAACCGAGGCCCTAACTTATAGGAAGGGATCTTGAGCCGGACATATTTGGACGAGAGCCAGACTTTATCCCCAGGACGGAATTGAGGAGGGTCCAGACGTTTTTTGTCAGCGTGTCTTTTCATACGCTCGGAAGACTGAAGGAGTGCGGATCGGGTACTCTCCCAAATGGAGGAAAATTTGCTAACGAGAGATTCCGCAGCCGGGTTGTCCACCGAGGTGGAGACAGGAAAAGGAATCCGAGGATGCTGACCAAAGACTACAAAAAACGGGGATTTGGAGGAGGATTCGCTCTCGTGATTATTGTAAGAGAACTCGGCCCATGGTAGGAGATCCACCCAGTCAGAATGGTGGGCATTAACGAAGTGCCGGAGGTAACTGGTCAGGTTCTGATTGATCCGCTCCACTTGACCATTGGACTGTGGGTGGTAAGCGGAAGAGAAGTCCAGGGTGACGTCTAGTAGTTTACAAGTGGCTCTCCAGAAGCGTGAGGTGAACTGTACCCCACGATCCGACACGATGTGGAGGGGCAGGCCATGAAGACGGAAGATGTGACGAATAAAGTCTCTAGCTAGCTCGGGTGCAGACGGGAGGCCTGGCAGGGGAACGAAATGAGCCATCTTGGAGAAGCGGTCAGCGACCACCCAAATGACCGTACAACCGGCAGAGAGTGGGAGGTCAGTTATGAAGTCCATTGCAATATGCTGCCAGGGGGCAGCAGGTACTGGGAGCGGAAGGAGGCGACCGGCTGGCAGATGTCTCGGAACCTTGTTGCGGGCGCAGGACACACAGGCAGAAACAAAGTCTATTACATCCTTGTGCAGGGTAGGCCACCAGTAGTGCCGGGAAATAAGCTGGAGGGTCTTCTTCTGACCAGCGTGGCCAGCCAGTTTAGACGAGTGACCCCAGTGAAGGATCTTCTCCCGATCAGGTACTGATACGAACGTCTTTCCGGGAGGGAGACGATTTAGACTCACGGGAGCCACCTGCATTACTCTGGCGGGATCGATGATGTGTTTCGGATCTTCCTCGAGATCAGATACCAGAAAGGATCGAGACAAGGCGTCCGCCTTGACGTTTTTGTCAGCCGGGCGAAAATGAAGGACAAAATCAAAACGAGCAAAAAACAAGGACCACCGGGCTTGGCGCGGGTTAAGTCTCTGGGCATGCTGGAGGTAAGCCAAGTTCTTGTGGTCAGTGTAAATTATTACCGGGTGAAGAGCCCCCTCAAGCAGGTAACGCCACTCCTCCAATGCCAGTTTGATGGCCAATAACTCTCGATCTCCTATAGAATAATTGCGCTCTGAGGAGGAGAAGAGTTTAGAGAAGAAGCCGCAAGTTACCATCCTCCCGGAAGAAGATTTTTGAGTAAGTACCGCTCCAGCTCCAGAGGAGGAGGCGTCCACTTCCAGGAAGAACTGCTTGTTGCCGTCCGGGCGATGCAGCACCGGGGCGGAAGAGAAGGCCTGTTTTAAGGAAAGAAAGGCTTCTTCTGCTTCGGGCGGCCACTCTTTGGGATTAGTACCCTTACGGGTGAGCGCGGAAATTGGGGCAGTCCGGGAAGAGAAGTGTGGTATGAAGAGGCGGTAGTAGTTGGCGAAGCCCAGGAACCGCTGAATGGCCTTCAACCCCTCCGGTCGGGGCCATTTCTCGATGGCAGACAGTTTCTCTGGATCCATTCGTAGGCCGGTCTGAGAAATAATGTAGCCCAAAAACGGAAGCGAGGTCTGCTCAAAGAGGCACTTCTCGTATTTAGCGAAGAGGTGATTCTGCCTGAGCCTGAGCAGGACCTGACGAACGTCCCTCCGGTGAGTCTGGAGATCCGGAGAGAAGACCAAGATGTCGTCCAGGTACACCACTACGCAGGAGTAGAGAAGGTCCCGGAAGATGTCATTGACCAACTCTTGAAAGACGGCAGGAGCGTTACAGAGACCAAAGGGCATTACCAGGTATTCATAGTGGCCATCCCGGGTGTTGAATGCCGTCTTCCATTCATCCCCTTGACGGATACGAACCAGGTTGTACGCCCCACGGAGGTCTAGTTTGGTGAAGATTCTAGCCCCCCTCAGACGATCAAATAATTCTGGAATGAGCGGAAGGGGATACTTATTCTTCACCGTGATCTGGTTTAGGCCTCTATAGTCTATACAGGGACGGAGAGAGCCGTCCTTCTTTTTGACGAAAAAGAAGCCTGCTCCCGCCGGGGAGGTAGATTTCCGGATGAATCCCCTGGCCAGATTCTCCTCAATATATTCGGACATCGACCGGGTCTCAGCAGCGGATAAAGGATAAATACGCCCACGGGGAGGAGTAGTACCGGGTAACAGGTCGATGGGACAGTCGTATGGTCTATGAGGGGGTAATGTCTCTGCCTCCTTTTTATTAAAGACATCAGCATAAGACCAATAAGGAATTGGAAGTCCAGGTAGATTAGCTGGGGTAGGAGAGGGACGGACGGGATGGACGGGAACCAGGCAGGTCTTATGACAGTCTTGTCCCCAGCGAAGGACTTCTCCGGTTTGCCAGTCAAGCACGGGTGCATGTTTCTGGAGCCAAGGCAGACCTAGCAAGAGGGCGTGAGAGAGTCCAGGCAGAACATGAAAGGAGATACTCTCAGAATGCAGCATTCCCACCTGCAGAGTAATGGATTCGGTGATGAGTTGGATGGGGCGTGGTAAGAGACCCCCATCCACGGCAGCCACAGACAAGGGTACAGCCAGAGGTTTGGTGGGGATGCGGTATTTCTCTACCAGGGACTGTGAAATAAGATTCCCGGCTGCTCCAGAGTCCAGTTGGGCTAGTTCGAAATAACGGTTCTCCCCGTAGACGATTGAAACTGACAACAGCAGGGATGGAGAGGATTTATTCTTGTCTAGGTGGACCTCTCTGAGCGAACCTAGACACAGGCGTTTCCCGACCTCTCCGGGCAGGCACGGATCCGGTGCTCCTTACTGCCACAGTAGAAGCAGGTCCCCTCGGCACGGCGTAAGTCCTGACGGGTCTTGACCATCTTGGTCTGGTCGACCTGCATAGGCTCAGGAGGGTGTACCTGGTTAGAGACAGAAGGAGTGACGGGTTTCTGAAAAGTAGGAGCTAGACGTGGTAACCTCCTCTCACGGGTGACCTCTCTGGCACGCTCCTGGAACCGTAGGTCAATCCGGGTGGCAAGAGTTATTAAGTCATCGAGAGTGGTAGGAATGTCCCGACCGGCAAGTTCATCTTTAATACGGCCGGACAGACCCTCCCAGAAGACGGAAACCAGAGCGTCGTTATCCCAGGCCAGCTCCGAGGCAAGGGTACGGAACCGTATGGCATATTGGCCCACGGTGAGACTCCCCTGACGGAGGCGTAACAACGATGATGCAGATGAGGTCTTCCGTCCGGGTTCGTCGAAGACTTTCCGGAAAGCCGTGAGAAAAGCAGGCAAGTTGGACACCAGGGGGTCTCCTCTCTCCCATAGAGGATTTAGCCAGGCCAGGGCCTCCCCGGTGAGATGGGACATGATGAAGGCAATTTTGGCCCGGTCGGAGTTAAACTGGTAGGACAAAAGTTCGAAATGCAGGGTGCACTGATTTAAGAAGCCCCGAGCCTGGACGGAGTCGCCTCCGAAGCGAGGAGGTGCAGAAAGCCGGGGTCCGGGGTAGGATACCATGGTATTAGTGGGCAGCGGAGCTGCCGGATTGCAAGATATGGCACTGGCGGAGGTTGTTGGTGGATCAGACAGAGTGTTCAGGCGAGTATTAACATTCCGCAGGTGACCCAGGATGGACTCCTGTTGGGACCTCTGACGGGACAGTTCAAGACAGAGGTCCGAGAGCGAGGGAGCTTGGGTGCCACCGGGTTCCATGGCCCGAGCAAACTGTAACGGGTCTGGGAGGCGGAACCTCTGAGCTACTATACAAGGGGGCGGCCCTTGTAAGGGAGCGGGTGGCAGTCTCTGGATGAACGGACAGGGAGATACGGCAAGTGATCAGGGCAGTCTCTGGGTAAAGGGTAGGTACGACCTGTGATGCCAGAGCCTCCGGGTAGGCTAGCAGGCAGATGGTAGATGTGTGCTCCCAGGTGAGCAAGCGAGAGTCTCTGGAATAGCAGGTGGTCACGGCACGTGACGGCGGAACCTCCGGGCTGGCAAGCAGGCAGGTAACGGAGAAGCGCTCCCAGGTGAGCGGACAAGAGTCTGAAGTAGCTGATGGTCACAGCACGTGACAACGGAGCCTCCGGGCAGGCAAGCAGGCAGGTAACGGAGAAGCGCTCCCAGGTGAGCGGGCAAGAGTCTGGAATAGCTGGTGGTCACAGCACGTGACAACGGAGCCTCCGGGCTGGCAAGCAGGCAGGTAACGGAGAAGCGCTCCCAGGTGAGCGGGCAAGCTGGTCCATAGACAGACTGACCGGAGTTGTAAGGCAGACCGTCGGACCTCAGGAAAGCAGGCAGGTAGCTGATGTGCGCTCCCAGACCGTCGGACCTCAGACTGGCAGACAGGTAACAAGTATTCAGGCAGGAATCAGGCAGGTAACTGGCAGGAAACTGGCAGGTAACTGGCAGCGGGACCTGAGGGCTGAAGCACAGGTGAGACACAGGTGCAAACAACATTGCTCGGGCACCTCCATTTTGGAGGAGGTGCCTTATATATGATGAAGTCCTCCGGCCATTGGCCGGGGACTCCTTAGGACGGCGCGCGCGGCCCCTTTAAGAGGAGGGGAGCGCGCGCGCGCGCGTCCTAAGCACAGGGGCCGGGAAGGAGCGCGCGCTGAGAGCAGAGCGGGAGGAGGACGCCGGGAAGGAGCGCGCGCTGACAGCAGAGCGGGGAGAGGACGTCGGGCACGGAGCAGAGCGGTGAGGGGAGCAGCGTCCCTGCCTAGCAGAGGGCAGGGACGCCAGCGCTACAGGGACATTTAACTAATAGATCATCTGCTAATTTATGTGTGATCACTCCCAACCGTACACCATAGGCTAATAGATTTTCTAATTATTTTCCAAACTTAGTTGTGGGGTCGCTTATTAATTCTTCATTAGTGTTTCTATCTTGTAACATATTTAGATTCATTTTTTCATACAGACCACCATCTAAAAGGACAACAGCCCACCCTTTGTCCGCTGGTCTCACTAAGAGGTCCTTATTATTTTTAATTTCCCTGATAGCATCCCTCTCCACTTTGGTAAGATTAGGCTCCAGTCTCCTATTGTGACTATGTTCTTTCAGTGTCTTTTTCAAGGAATGTAAGTCTTTCTCTATGGCTTCCTGAAAATCATCCAAGATAGATGGTCTCGATTGGAGTGGATAGTAATATGGATTTTTGATTGTATACTCATGGTTCAATTTAATAAAATCCTGTGTATTTTCAGTCTCCAAAAGTTGAAGATCAAAAATGATTTTTTGTTCTTCAAAGGTGCCGATGCTGGGAATCTCCGGAGTTGATATTCTAGGTTGGTTTTCATTGTCCTCCGTTTCCGTTCTATTTGACGATTCATCAAAGAAATGACAACATAAAGTCAATGCCCTAGCAAATTTACTGACATCCATCATAGTTTTATATATGTCAAATTCATTAGAAGGTGAAAAAGACAATCCTTTGGACAAAACCGAAATTTGTGGTTCAGTAAGTATGTAACTAGACAAGTTAATTAACAGGCATTGGTTTTCTTCCTGTATTTCTGCGGATAAGGTTGTTGATCTCTTATGCTTTCTCCCCCCTCGTTTCCGCCTCTTCCGTTTTTTGATCCCAAAGTGGTGTTGGACGTATTCAGACCCATGGGTCCTTTATTATATACTGTGTTGCGTCTTGTTGCGCTAACGTTGGAAAAATCTGTCGAGGAGTCTGAAAGTTCATCTGAGGTGGTAGCTTCTGAGTTATCCCAAGATGAATCTGTTTCAGAAAAACTAACTTTTTTGCCAAAGTGTCTGAAAGTGCTTTTTTTATTGTAAAACGTGCCTCCTTGTCTTAGTATGGGTCTTTGAATAGGTTGCCTGGATTTCCGTTTCCACAGATAAACTTCCTTATTTGCATAGTCCTGTGTGTCTCTGTCAAACTTACTTTTTTTCATAGTAACAATGTCATTCTCCAGCCAAATAATTTTCTGTTTCATGGAAGCATTCCAATCATCATATATACTATCCATCGGGAGTGTATTAATGAGTGACTTGATTTTCAAAATTTCTAGTTTGGTGGAAGATAATTGTTGTTCCTCATAAGATATTAACAATTTCATCAATTGAAAGGAACAATTATCTAAAATACTAAACCACTTAGTGTTGAACTCATCATTAAACACATGGGTAGCCAGTTTTCTTATGCATAGTCCTCGTGGTATCATGTCTTTTTTCACATATGATTGTAATGTAGTGCTGTCCCACCATAGCTTTGTCTCTTTAATGAGAAGATTTTCTAGTGCTTTCAGGTGCGGTGATAAAGACTAGGATGATCTCTTGTCCCCTAATCTTTCTTTGTCGATCTAATTTTACCACCTGGTTACACACAACCGGTTTCTACAAGTGTGGACATTCTATTTGTACGTGTTGCACCCATGTAATGAATACCAACACTTTTACATCTTTCTCTACTAATCTAAAATATAATATAAAAAACTTCATTAATTGTAATTCTACCTACATTATATATATTATTTCATGCAACACATGCTGCCTCCAATATGTAGGATGCACCTGTACTCCCCTAAAAAAATGCATCAGACGACATTTGTCAGATGCTCACAATAAACTGACTACTAAATGCTCTGTGGCATCAAGACATTTTTCTATGTGCCATAACGGGGATACTACAACCTTCAGAGTAACCGGTATAGAGAAAGTTATAAAACCATACAGGGGGGGCGATCATAGGAGAAAGGTCCTTAATAGAGAAAGCTGGTGGATTTACACACTGAACACACGTGTACCGGCCGGTATCAACATCAGGCATGAACTGATGTATCATTATGAATGAGATCTCCGGAGCACGTATCAGTTTGTATAATAATTTACTTGATATCTATCTACTGTTTTTTTTCTCCTTGCTGGTATATCATATTGTCTTAATTATTTTATCATGCTATACGTTTTTAATTTGTTATGTTTGTCTAACCTTGATTGGTTCACCTTGAACATGTGATCAGCAGGATATGACATATAATTCCACTTCCTTGCGGTTTTTCATCATGCAATGATTAAGAACATATAGTTCGAAAAGCGTTTGCTGTTCTCTTCCCAAGGTGGACTTTTTAAAATATATTTTTTCATGACCTAATAAAACAATTGTTTTTAGAAGATTCGTTCAGCTGGATTTTCCTGGTTCCTCTGTCAGAGGTATCACATATAACTGCGGTTCAAATCCAGCCATTTGTAGTGAACATGGAAAATATTGTCCTCCATTTATAGATTGTAGCAGTGTGTCAGTGTACAGCATTTTACAGCTCCATTTGCTTGTTCGCAGAATACAGCCAGATTTTTTTAGTTTTATTCATATTACTGTATTGTGGAAACACAGGAACTTTTTTCAATGATCAGACGCACGTGATCCATATGACTGCCGTAATAATACAGAAATTTTGTGGAGCGTGCCAAATATTCCACTCCTTTTAAAGTCAGCCTCCTGTGTTTTGTTGAACCAATTGACCTTTGGTCGCTGACAAATACCATACTATAATGCGACTGCCTGAAACCGTGGCCATCAGACGTTATCCCATATGACTGCCCTAATAATCCAGCAATTATTGTGAGCATGTCAAATATTACACTCCATTTAAAGTATTGCAGTTGAGGGTTCAAATCTATTCTCAGTTGGCCGCTGACAAATAGCATATCTGTGAACAATCTTGTCAGAGTATTTTTCCACAATTTTCTGGCACCTGCACTTGTGGAAGGCGGAGACGATATCGGGAGAAATAGTGGTGGCTGGGGACCGAGTATGAACACCCAGCCACTGCCGACATGAGGTTGTGAAAAGCTTTTGCCTCCACGAGCCTAAAAGGCAACATTTCAAGTGCAAGCAAGCAGTCCACAAATGTGGCAGTTTAGTATTGCGGCCTGTGGGTGGTTGGGTGGTTGGCTGCATACTTACACTTGCATTTCAAGTAACACCAAGCTAAGGAGATGGATGATCCAACCATCATGAATAATTTGGTAGTTCTCTAGGAGACCGAGCACAATATTAACCCAGTGACATGAGTCAGTGAAATGTACCATCCCTGGCCACATTCACGTGTTTGTGGTTAGGCGGTCCTTCCCACTTAAGTGCACTGGGAAGGGCACGGGTAATGTTCTGGGACTCGCGCTTGTGGAAAGCGAAGACGATACCGGGATCAATAGTGGCGGCTGGGGACCTTATATGGACACTCGGCCTCCATGAAGTTGTGGAAAGCTTCCGCCCCCACGAGCCTAAAAGGCAACATTTCAAGTGCAAACAGTCCAGAAATTTGTCAGTTTAGTATTGCAGCCTGTGGGTGGGTGGCTGGCTGCATACTTGCGCTTGCATTCCAAGGACTGTGGTTGGGACAACTGAATGCTGCAAAGGGACAAAGACGTGGACGGTGATGGTTGCAAGTCTGCAATGACAGATGCAGGGCGAGAGGTATCTTCGCATGCACCATGGACAGGGGATTGGCGTGCACGCACAACAGTGGAAGAGGCAGTGGTGTCACCTACAGGCACGGTTTCTGGACCTTGGTGTTCAGCCCAGCTAGTCAGGTGCTTTGCTGTCCTGTTCCTAAGTATGCTGGTGGTGGTCAGGCTGGTAGTTTTGGTGTTCTTGCCGATGCTGGCCTGGCAGATGTTGCAAATGGCCTTTTTGGGGTTATCTAAACAGTCTTTAAAACCAAACTCGGGAAGACCTAACAGTTGTACTGGCAACTTCCGTCGTGTTGGGGAGCAGTTGCCTGCCTTGTGTCTGTGGCCACCACACTGCTTGTTCCTGCCTGTTGTGGTGCTACGCCTCCCTCCCCCTGTGTGCTGCTGTCCTCTCTCTACATGTCCCCTTGCCAGGTTGGGTTAGTGACTTCATCGTCTACCGCTTCGTTTTCCACTTCCGCACCCTGGTCCTCCTCCTGACTTTCTATTCATTGTGTCTCATCATTGTGTATCATCATTATCTTGCGACAGTATTTGCACTTTCCCACCATCACCTTCTGGTGACTATGGCTCCTCAAATCGCTACATGTGATTTTCTGTTGACCTGCTCGAAGCTGGCCGGTCAAGAGGGCCAAATTTATTGATGGAAAAGTGAACAGCTCTTGGGGTAACCCTGGACTGTAATCTCTCCTTCAAACCACATATCCAAGCTCTTTCCACTTCCGAGCAGACTGAGCGAGAGGCCAGAATCTATAAATGGAAAGATGAACGAAACAGCTCTTCGAAGTGTTCAAGTGTGGGATCAGTTGTCTCAGGGCACTTGAAATGTGAACATAGCTCAAGGTGTGGAGGAGCATTTTTGTTTTTGTATATTTATTTTGCCTTATATACAAGTCATTACCCTGGAAAGGATGTTCCTTAACATATTTCCCAGGAAAATCCATTTTGGTTTCGTTTTTGAATGTTTTATTGTGAGTCCATAAAAGTGGCGTAATACCTCTGACAACATTGTTGACAGCCGTGACCTGGGAGTCAGAAATGCTTCCAGGGGTCTTCCCCATACTATTCCCATGTCATTTGAACACTGTTTCCATCGATTTGGGCAATTTTTAGGCCCTCTGCAGACCGCTGGGGGGAGCCACTGGAAAAATGCTCGAGTTTCCCATAGATTTAGTACTCGGTACTCGGACCGAGCACTCGAGCATTCCAATTTGCTCGACCCGAGCAACGAGCACCCGAGCATTTTAGTGCTCGGTCATCACTAATTGCTAATGTTAAATTAATTTTCTATTCTTTTGCATGTCCAACTCTTTGGTAATGTGTTAGTGTCATGAACTGTTCACTTCTGCTGAGAGTGAATTTAATTTTTTCTTTAAGCTGCAGTGTGATCTCTGGATCAGTGACATTTTTTCCTTCATCTTCTACTGTTTCACTTACCAGTTCTTGGGTCGTTTTTTTTTTTTTGCTGCATTTTCTAATTTTCTTTTGCAATAGCCTGGAAAATGCATTCTTTTTTTTGCAATAGGTGATTCTTCGATGTTTGAAGGTGATTTATTCAAATACTCTATTGTTAAATCAGGATTTATAAACTCCTCATCCTTGTTTGAAGTTCCAAGTTCTTGCAAATTTTCTGCCTGTATAGTATTTTTCTCTTTTGCAAGTTGCTCTCCACAACGGTCACAAATTTTCATGCCTGCTTTAATTGATGGATTTGCATCAAACATCCAGTCTTGTACTGGCCTAAGATTTATTATTGTTTTGTGTTTATTTTTTTTTAAAGGATTGCAACACTATAAACTAAAAGCCATTCCAAGTTTAGAAGTAACAGCCATTGCTGTGTGAGAAAGAAACCAAACAGTTAATGTTAGATAATAAAAATGGAGATTTTCACTACTGTACGCTCTATAGAGGAGGTCCCCAACATGAGGTTCACAGGCCCATGATGTGTGGCTTGCGCCTGTCTACCAGCTTGGTGCATTAGCACCAGGTCTAGCAAACAGCTATGGAGAGTAGGTCTCCAGATGGTAACTTTTGTGAGTAGCCCTTCATAGAAGTGCAGATCGGAAAGGGAGTAAGGTAGGAACCCCCTTGGTATACTGCCTCAGTGTGATTTCTGTGGGCAAGCTTTGGCTCTCATACCGGTAATGGGGGCTCTGGGTGTCACTACTGTGAGGGTGACGAGAGCTGGATATGGCTCGCGAGCCTCGCTCAGAGCTGAATGTGGCTCTCAAGGTCAAAAAGGTTGGGGACCACTGATCTATAGTAACACAGTAATAAATATGGAGATTTTCAGTACTCTTCACTGTGTGGTAACAGTTACAGTTTTAACTAAAGTCAGTATTAATACTAAAAGAAAAACATTATTAATACAAATGCACTGAAACTGAACACACCAACCAAAATTGTAGTACACAGACTCACTTGATGCCTGTGTAGAGACTACTGTTTGTTTATCTCAGCAAGAGGGCACAGATCCAGGCATGTCAAGACATGGGTTCTCCTTTGCTTCTCCCACTTTTAAAATAATACTTCACTTCTGTCAGTATTAACCCCTTAACTTTCCCCTTCAGGTATTTATTCATTTGTTCCTTTGTTATTGTAATTATTCCTATATTCCACAGCCCCTCAGGGGTGTGCTTGGGGTACTCACCTTTCCAGAATCTGCTCAGGTTGTCCGTTACTGGGCAGATCTGGGAGGTGTGACTGGATAGCCCATCTCACGGTCCAGTCAGCTGTTCGTCATATGAAGGAGCAGCCGAAGCATCCCTCCCAATATCTAAAAAAAAGACCCTACACTTTTAGACCACAAGCTGAACAGATCTGAATTCAAGATTTTCGAATTGACACTGTTTATATAGGGTTTTTTTGTTGTTATTTTATTGAAGTATGATCCCATTGAGAGACCAACTTGAATTTTGGTACAGATGTGGCTAGGAGCATAGGAGGCACATGTGAATTTTTTGCAAATTTAATATCATATTGATTTTTAGGAAATGCATTTTGAAATTTTGCGTTTGATTCCACATGTGCTAAATATTAACAAAGATACCGTATTTTTCGGACTATAAGACAAACCGGACGATAAGACGCACCAGTGGAAAATAGGAAAAAAATATTTTTTATAAGATGGGGGTCCGTCTTATAGTCTGAATAGGTATACCTGGGAGGTGATGGAGCGAGGGTCAGAGGAGGCAGAGTCCTTCAGGAATCTGGCAGAAGTAGAGGAATGCGGACCCTGTGTGTGAGAAGGCGGTGCTCCAGCAGCAGGGACTTCCTCAGGAACCTGGCGGCTGCAGCAGAAGAGGTGATATGCTGCGGGGCAGGGCCTGTGGTCTGGCTGGGGACGGCATCGGGCTGAGAGTGCCGTGCGCTGCTGTCTAGTGGCCGCGGCCATCTTCTTGAAGCTGTGATCTACAGAAAAATAGCCGCCCGAGCTCCCAGACGGCGCATGCACCGGCTCGGGTGGCCATTTTCCTGCAGATCACGGCTTCAGAAAGATGGCCGCGGTCACCAGAAAGCCGCTCTGCTGCACCGCCGCTCTGCCTCACCACTGCGCCGCCGCTCTGCATCACCGCACTGCCAACAGCATCTCACCCCCTCCTCTGCTGCTGCCGCCACATTCCTGAAGGAGGGAGGGCCCTGCGATCCCGCTACACCACCACCGGAAGTATCCGGTAAGCTAAGGTTCGGACCATAAGACGCACTCCCCATTTTCCTCCCAAACTTGGGGGAGGGAGTGCGTCTTATGGTCCGAACAATACGGTACTCTTGTGACATATCTGTTGAAAGCCTGTACTGTTCTGAGTTGAATGGTGTTTTTCCCATTTCTCTATCTTGTTTCTTGCCTGAGTTATGAGGAGAAATGTAAAGGCAACACAGAAATGTGCATTTTTTCACAACTTTGAAAATGAATTTAAAAAAAACTAAAATTTATCTAATTTTTTTCTTCACATTTTGCATCATCTAACACAGTATTACCAAAGAACAAATTCTCAAAAGAATTAAAAGTATTGTGGTAATATTCATTTGTTCACTTGACATGGAATGACCCACCCGCAATTATGATCGTGGGCTGTCGATTTTTTAACAGCCCCTGAACGGACACATTAAAAGGCATATCGTCGGTCATTAACTGGCAGCTTAGCTCCTGCAGTAAGAACCAGTGACAACACCATCCCTGGCTGTCTAACCCTCTAAATGTCGCAGTCATTTGCAATCACAGCATTTGGAACTTTGTGAGAAGGAAGGGGTTCCCTCTTTCACCACATCACTCCTCTCAGGAAGTGATCTCAGGTTGACAATGATAGTCCTGTCTCCTGGGGTGGCATCTTAGAGCATTCCATAAGCATGGTTTCACGTGCATTCTGTCTGTGTGATATATAGATTTTGCAGGATATTAGACCAATGATCAGATAAATGAAAGTTGAAGTCCTGTAGGGTTAGATGGAGTAAGTAAAAAGGTAAAAAATGTATTGATATGAAAAATCACAAAATAAAGAATGTAAAAAGCAATAATTATTTTTGTCAATAAATATGCATTTCTTTTATGTAAAAATAAAAAAAGTACACATTTCATATTATTGAGTCTAGAACAACTCAGTCTATAAAACTGTCATTATTTGACATCTACATGGAACACTGCAAAAAAAAATTACGCCAAAAGGCAGTTTTTTAAATCTTTGCACAGCTCAGAAGTGGGATAAAGCACAATCAAAAAGTCGTATGTGGTATCACTAAAAACATCATCTCATCCTGCAAAAAATAACACGCTCCATTTGAGCTCTGTCAGCAGAAATATAAAAAAGTTATAACTCTCAAAATATTGCCATGTATAAACAATTTTTTTCCTACCAAAATTTTTTTTAGTAGAAAATAATTAAAAATCTAAATCAGTATGCTGTAATCATCTTGACCTGAAGAATAAAGATGTTTTATAACTTTTACTGCATGGTGAAATGTGTAAAAAAAAATAAAAAATCCTGAATTGCTATTTTTTGTTCATTCTGCCTCCCAAAAATCAGAATAGAAAGCAATAAAAAAATATAATGTATCTCAAAATGACACCAATAAAAGCTTAAAAAATAGCAAAAATATAGCTCGCAAAATTAGGTAAATCAAAACATTTTCTTTTGTAAAAAAAAAAAGCATTTTTAGTGTGTAAAAGTAGCTAAACATAAAAAACTATATAAATCTGTTATCGCTGTTATTGTTCTGACCCGAAGAATAAAGCCATCTAATCAATTATACCGCACGGTGAATGGCAAAAAAAAAGAATAACAGTTCTTGAACTGCTATTAATATGTTCATTCTGCCTTCCAAAAATTGCAATAAGACAAGGTGCACATTTACTCCATGCTTTATGCTAAACACATACATTGGAGTCTCAGTCTAAAGATCCGGAAAACAGGATTCTCCAAAAACCCCACAGAACTATTCACTATAATGAGGCAGACAGGGTAATTTTTCTCTCGATCTGGCCTCTTTCCCAGTAGTGTCCAATTTTTTTTGGCATGTGTAAAATCAGGGTCAACCACCCTTTTGTGCACATATAAAAAGATGTCACCACCAAAACAGAGGTCATAAGGAGTCCAAAGTGACTCTGAACCTGATGATAGTGAATGGTTCTGACGGATTCTGTCTGCATCTTGTATTGCGAAGATTTAGACAGAAATGCCGAAGTAAGTGATCAGTGTAAAGCATAAGATAAATGTGAACCGAGCCTTAAAAGTAATGGTACTGATAAAAACTTCAGCTCTCCCACCAAAAGCAAGTCCCCACTGAGGTCCATTATCTGTTAACGGAAATATAAAAGTTTCCACGTTATTGATAGCACAAAACCTCTGGAAAAGCGATATGGCTCCCCTCCCCATAATGAAATCCATATGTTTGGCACTACAGTAGAGAGCAGAGCCCAATTAACAAGTTACCACCAGATGCATGTCCTAAGTAGCACAAGCTGGGCACAATGTATTGGGCATCACAATGGCATATTTGTAATTTTCACTCTGCAACAGCTTGTGCTTATTTCTGCAAAACACCTGTGGGGTCAAAAAAGTAACTGCATCCATGGAGGAATTCCTGGAGGGGTATAATTTTCAATGTGGGGTCACATGAGGGGGGTTTCTGCTGTTCTGGCACATTATAGGGATCTACAAATGGCATCTGCATACTATTCTACTAAGATCTGCATTGCAAACCTATATTCTTCACGGCCCAATGGTATAAAATTCTATGAAACACTTGTGGTCTCAACATGCTCATTTGATTAATTTATTGAAATTGTAGTTTGTAAAATGTGGTTACTTTTGGGGGTTTTGCCAATGTGTCATGACATCATCAGTTGATTATGACATCATGAAATAATTATGACATCATCAAAAAATTATGACATCAGTTGATTATGACATCATCAGTTGATTATGACCATCTAATAATTATGCCATCATCAGTTGATTATGACATCATTGAATAATTATGACATCATCAGTTCATTACTACGTCATCAGTTGTATATTATATTGAATAATTATGACATCATCGAATGTTCATGACATCATCAGTTCATTATGACATCATCACATAATTATGACCTCATCAAATAATAATTATGAAATCATGAAATAATTGACACTGTCCAATAATTATGACATCATCAGTTAATTATAACATCATTGAATAATTATGACATCATCAGTTAATTATGACATCATCGAATAATTATGACATCATCAGTTGATTATGACATCATCACATAATTATGACCTCATCGAATAATTATGACCTTATCTAATAAATATGAAATCATCAATTATGACATCAAATAATTATGACATCATCAGTTAATTATAACATCGTTGAATAATTATGACATCATCAGTAGATTATGAAATCATTGATTATGGCATTATCAGTTGATTATGACATTGAATAATCTGGACACTTGCCATCCAAATGGTTTAAACTTGCGTAAGGAACTTATGTTCCATTACTAACTTATTTCTATGTCGGAGAAATATAGATTTGCTTTTGCTTTATTGTTTTATATGAATTGGTTGTATGTTTATCATGTGACTGCACATTGCATGTTCATTGGTGCATTGTGATTTAAAAGGTCCTGCAGTCAGTCTGTCTGTAGCTCTAAGAACGTCAGTTGCGTCCGAAATGTGTTGCTCTGTACACAATACCATGTTTTTTATCTGATTTTTCCAGTAAATTTAGCAAATTTTTATGAATTTGGATGTTTTTCTACATTTCCTGCATCTCAAGTGGTCTATTGGAATCCGTGCTTCTCACACGCCGGGAACCTGTGTCAGCTTGTCTACTTCTGTATCTTTCTATCAGTTGATTATGACATCATCAAATCATTATGACATCAACAAATAATTATTCCATCATCAAATAATTATGACAATCTAATAATTATGACATCATCAATTGATTATGATATCATCAGTTGATTATGACATAATCAAATACTTATGACATCATCGAATATATATGACATCATCAATTGATTATGACATCATCAAAATAATTATGACATCAGTTGATTATGACATCATCGAATAATGATGACATTAACAGTTGATTATGATATCATTGAATAATTATGACATCATCAGTTGATAATGACAATAATTATTCGATGATGTAATAAACAACTAATGATGTCACAATCACTTGATGTCAATTATTCAATGATGTCATGATCGACTGATGATGTCATAATCATTCAATGATGTTATAATTATCCGATAATGTCATTATCAACTGATGTCATAATTATTCGATGATGTCATAATTATCTGATGATGTCATAATTATTTGATGTCATAATCAACTGATAATGTTGTTATTCGATGATGTCATAATTATTTGATGATGTCATAATCAACTGATGATGTCATAAATATTTTATGATGCCATAATTATTTGATAATAATGTCATAATCAGCTGTTGATTTCATAATTATTTGCTGATGTCATAATTATTTAATGTCATAATCATCTGATGATGTCATAATTATTAGATTGTCATAATTATTCAATGATGTAAATTATTTAATGATGAAATTCTGAACTGATGATGTCATAAATTTTTGATTATGTCATAAATATTCAATGATGTCGTAATTTTTCAATGCTGTCATAATCAGCTGATGATATCATAAATATTTGATGATGTCATAATTATTCAATGATGTCATAATTAACTGATGATGTCATAATAATTTGGTGATGTCATAATCAACTGATGTCATAATTATTTGACAATGTCATAATTATTATATGAAGTCATAGTCATCTCTTGATGTCATAATTATTTGATGATGTCATAATTAGCTGATGTCATAATCATTCAATTATGTTATATCTAAAAAATTTACACTGCAAAATGGCACTCTTTCCCTTTTGCACTGGGCCCAAACAGCAATTTCTGACCACATATTGGGGATTTGCATACATTTGCAATATTTTAAATTTCTTGGTTTCACATTTTAAAGTTACATAATCTTGTGAAATACAGGGGCATGTTTTGGTGAAAGACTGTAGCTCACCGGTTTCTGTTTTGGCATCTCTGGGGTTCTTCAAATGTGATATGGCATATCAAGCTATTCCAACCAAAATTGAGCTCCAAATGTCAAATCGTGCTTCTTTCCTTCTGAGCCCGGATGTGTTCCTATACAGTAGTTTCTGACAACATATGTGGTATGGACGTACTCAGGAGAAATAGTGCAATAAATTGAGGGGTCCATTGTTTCCTATTACCTTGTGAAAATTACAAATTTGAGGCTAACATAAAATAGACATAGGATACATTTTATTTATTAACTATTTTGTGCTGTATGTTTTAAGCGCATAAATATTCTAAGTTTGAAAACTTCCAACAAATTTGATATTTTTATTAATACAAATTTTATTAACCTAAACTTACCACTAATATAAAGTTCAATGTGTAATGAAGAAAAAAACATTCTCAGAATCACTGGGACATGCTGAAGCATTCCAGAGTTATTACCAAATAAAGTGGCATATGTTAAATTTTAAACATTTGGCTTGGTCAGTAAGGTGAAAGGTCTACTATGCGTTTTTCAAGCGTTTTTGCCGCAGAATTTCCGCAGCGAAAACGCTTAAAAAACGCTTGGTAATACGTGCCCCATGGTCCCCAATGATAATCCGCCTGTGCTGTGCACATGCTGCGGAAATTTCCGCTGCGGATTATCATTGCGGAAAAAAACGCAGCATGTCCATTAATTTTGCGGACACGCAGCGTAATCGCCGCCATTGACTTGCATTGGACCACGTGACATCCGCATCACTGCATCTGCACATGCGGATATCATACTGTTCAATGTGCGGATGGTACCAAGATCTGGAGAACAGGAGACTCTCCTCCAAACCCAGTTACCATAGAACCGGTTAAAAAAAGAATAAAAAATTAAGATTATACTTACCTTCTGATGGGCCCCAGTCTCCTCAGCGATGTGTCCAGTCTGTTGTATGGGTCGCGGTGGTGTGAAAGGACCTGACATGGTGTCATTTAGTCATGTGACAGGTCACACGACCGCTGACGTCGGCGGTCGCGTGACCTGTCACATGTCTAAATGACGTCATGGCACGTCCTTTCACACCACCACGACCGATACAACACACCGGACGCAGCGAAGAAAAGACCGGGGGCCATCAGAAGGTGAGTATAATCTTTATTTTTTACCATTCTTATTCTTTTTTTTTAGCTATTACTTGGTCACACTATATAAATCCATGTCGGTTGCATGGATTTATATAGTGTGATCAAGTTGTCAAGCACTTTTCCAAGTGATGCGAAAATCGCTTGGAAAGCGCTTGATAACCCGCATGCAGAAATACATGCAAAAACGCTTGACAAACGCTTCTACCTGGCAGGAAAAACGCATGTAAAATCCGCATGCATTTTTCCAGGGAGAAGTGGAAAAAATATGCAGCATTTCTGCATTGTGGGCACTTAGCCTAAAAGGGTTTAAATTCACAAGACACAGAAATGGAGATGAGCATGAGGCTAAGTGCCCACGATGCAGAAATGCTGCATATTTTTTCCCCTTCTCCCTGGCAGGAAAAACGCATGCGGATTTTACATGCGTTTTTTCTTGCCAGGTAGAAGCGTTTGTCAAACGTTTTTGCATGCATTTCTGCATGCGGGTTATCAAGCGCTTTTCCAAGCGATTTTAGCATCACTTGGAAAAGTGCTTGACAACTTGTTCACACTATATAAATCCATGCAACCGACATGGATTTATATAGTGTGACCAAGTAATAGTTGAAAAAAGAATAACAATGGTAAAAAAAACATTATACTCACCTTCTGATGGCCCGTGGTCTTCTCTCCGGTACGTCCGGTCTCTTGTACGGCTCGCGGTGGTGTAAAAGGACCTTCCATGACGTCATTTAGTTATGTGACACGTCACGCGACCACCGACGTCAGCGGTCTCGTGACCTGTCACATGACTAAATGACGTCATGGAAGGTCCTTTTACACCATTGCGAGCCACCAGGGAGCCAGGACGCACCATAGAGGAGACCGGGGGACATCGGAAGGTGAGTATAATGTATATTTTTTTATTTTAAATTCTTTTTTTAACAGGTACTATGGTACCTGGGTCTGGAGGAAAGTCTCCTCTTCTCCAGACCCGGGTACCATCCGCACATTGAATCGCTTAATATCCGCATGTGCACATGTAGTCATGCGGATATTAAGCGATTCAATGCAAGTTAATGTCGGCAATTACGCTGCGTGTCCACATAATATGGACGTGCTGCGGATTTTTCTGCAATGTTATTCCGCATTGGAAATTTCCGCAGCATGTGCATAGCACATGCGGATTATCATTGGGGACCATGGGGCACGTATTGCCAAACGTTTTTTAAGCGTTTTCGCTGCGGAAATTCTGCGGCAAAAATGCTTGAAAAACGCATAGTGGGCACGCAGCCTGACAAATACCAAGGAATAGCCTGATGTGTAAGCTATATGAACAGCAGGTAGAGGAGTCTATTGGCTGGACAGGCATCAGACAGAGAGTTTTATGGACTGAAAAAAAGATGGGCAAAGGCACGTATTGGCTGAATGAGCAACATTGGTCAGGGTTTGAATGAGTGGCACACTGGGTGTGTATTGGTTGCATAAGCAGCAGGTGTATGGTGAATGGTTGAATGAGGATCAAGAAGTGGAATGTATGGGTTGGGGGAGCAACGGTCAGAATAATCTATGCAATAAATAATGGTTGGGAAGTTTTGTGTATGAGCTTGAGGAACGATGGTCAGAATAGTCTATGCACTGAATTATGGTTAGGAAGTTTGGTGTAAGAACTGGAGAAGCGACGGTCAGAGTAGTCTATGCACTAGATGATGGATGGGAAGTCTATGAGATTTTGGTGGAGTACTCTATTATAAGGGATCTTTGCGACCTGTTTTTCAGTTCACAGTATTTTTGTGTCTGAACGGAGAACCTTTTCTTGGTTTTAAACCCCTTAGTGACCAAGCCAATTTTGAGCATAATGACAAAGTCCATTTTTCAAATCTGACCAGTGTCACTTTATGTGGTACTAACTCTGGAATTCTTCTATATATCCCAGTGGTTCTGAGACTGTTTTTTCATGACACATTGCACTTTTTGTTAGCAATAAATTTAGGTTGATAAGTTTATAGTTTTTTTGTAAAAATATCTGAAATTTGATGAACATTTAGAAAAAATTGAGATTTTCAAACTTTAAATGCTTATATCCTTAAACCAGATAGCAATAGCACACAAAATAGTTACCACTACTTGGACAACCCCTTCTCATTCCTCATTCTTGGCTCTGTTAAAATAAAAACACCTATACTCACCATTGTAACGGGTTTGGCACTCACGTTCCCAGGGCTCACGTGAGGTTATTATGTCACGTGAGCCCTGCATCTGTTCAGCTCCGGTTTCACTGTCCCCTCCTTCGGAGGTATTGAACATCAACAGAAAGTCAGGGCTGCGGTTCCTCTCTGACTTCTTTTTGATGTTCGATTTGTCCAAAGGAAATGACTGTGACGCCAGTGGCTCAGTGACGCAGGGCTCACATGACATAACAACAACCTCACGTGAGCCCCAGGAACACAAGTGTCAACACCGCTGGAACGGCACTGGCATCGGAGGTAAGTTTAGGTGTTTTTATTTTAATGGAGCCAAACATGAGGTATGAGAAGGGGTTGTCGAAGTTGTGGAAAAGCCAATAATAAATATAATTTCCCTTATGTCTACTTCATGTCAGCATCGTTTTTCAAATGTCCTTTCATTCAACAATTTTTCTATTTTTTTCAACGAAATGTACACATCCAACCCCTTCACCCCGAAGCTTGTTTTAACCTTCCTCACCATGCTAAATGTTTCAATTCTGATCAGTGTCACTTTATGTGGTAATTAGTGATGAGCGAGCGTGCTCGCGAGTACTTCCAGGATGCTCGGGCGGGAGCTCGGGTCCCCGCCCAGCATTCTTTGCGCTGTTTTAACAGCAAATAAACATGCAGGGATTGCCTGCTACTCACTGTAATGCAGTAGCCATGTTGGTTGTGGCATTACAGTGATTGGCTGGCCGCATAGCGTCATCGGGTCTGTATAAGACCCGGTGACTCTATGCTCGTCACATTCTACCCTTCAGACAGGCAGAGTAGGGAGAGCTGCTGCTGAATGAGTTAGAGAATTGGCGGTTTATTAGTTAGGTAGAGGCATTCCACAGCAAGATATACAGTTGTGCTCAAAAGTTTACATACCCAAGCAGAATTTTTCCTTTCTTGGCATTGTTTCATAAAATATGAATGATAACAAAAAAACTTTTTCTCCACTCATGGTTATTGTTTGGGTGAAGCCATTTATTGTCAAACTACTGTGTTTTCTCTTTTCAAATATGTTAATGACAACCAAAAACATCCAAATGACCCTGATCAAAAGTTCACATACCCCAGTTCTTAATACCGTGTATTGCCACCTCTAACATCAATGACAACTTGAAGTCTTTTGTGGTAGTTGTGGATGAGGTTCTTTATTTTCTCAGATGGCAAAGCTGCTAATTCTTCTTGGCAAAAAGCCTCCAGTTCCTGTAAATTCCTGGGCTGCCTAGCTTGAACTGCGCGCTTGAAATCTCGCCAGAGTGGCTCAATGATATTGAGGTCAGGAGACTGAGATGGCCAATCCAGAACCTTCACTTTGTTCTGCTGTAGCCAATGACAAGTCGACTTGGCCTTATGATTTGGAACGTTGTCATGTTGGAATGTCCAAGTACATCCCGCGCGCAGCTTCCGGGCTGATGAGTGCAAATTTGCCTTCAGTATTTCCTGATAACATGCTGCATTCATCTTTCCTTCAACTTTTACCAAGTTTCCTGTGCCTTTGTACCTCACACATCCCCAAAACAACAGCGATCCACCTCCATGTTTTACTGTAGGAATGGTGTTCCTTTCATCATAGGCCTTGTTGACCTCTCCCCAAATTACCTTGTTCAATTTTAGTCTCATCACTCCAAATTACCTTGTTCCAGAAGTTTTGAGGCTTGTCTCTGTTCTGTTTGGCATATTGTAGGCGAGATACTTTGTGGCATTTGCACAGTAATGGCTTTCTTCTGGCGACTCGACCATGCAGCCCATTTTTCTTCACATGCCTCCTTATTGTGCATCTTGAAACAGCCACATCGCTAGTTTTCAGAGAGTCCTGAATTTCAGCTGATGTTATTTGTGGGTTTTTCTTTGCATCCCGAACAATTTTCCTGGCAGTTGTGGCCGAAATTTTTGTTGGTCTACCTGACCGTGGTTTGGTTTTTACAGAGCCCCTGATTTTCCATTTGCTAATCACAGTATGAACGCTGCGGACTGGCATTATCAATTCCATGGATATATTTTGTATCCCTTTCCTGTGTTATACAGTTCAACTACCTTTTCCCGCAGATCCGTTGACAACTCTTTTGCTATCCCCATGACTTACAATCCATAAACGTCAGTGGCTGGATGAAAGATGCAAGAGTCTGTCTGGGTCCCAGAAACTCACTCAGATTTTATGCACACACACTGATTACAAGCAAACAGGTCACAGGTGAGGATGTTACCTTTAGTAGCCATTCAAACCCATTTGTGTCAAATTCTGTGCATGTTATCAGGCCAAAATCACCAGGGTATGTGAACTTTTGATCAGGGTCATTTGGATGTTTTTGGTTGTCATTAAGATTTAAAAAGAGAAAACACAGTAATTTGACAATAAATGGCTTCACCCAACCATATTACTGCGGTAATATTCATGAAATTTTTTGGAGCGTGACAAATATTACACTCCAGTTAAAGTCTGCCAGTTTGCCAGTTATGTGTTGTTCAACCTATTCACACTTGGTCGCTGACCAATATCATATCTCTAACTCGACTGCCTAAAACTGTGGTCATCAGACGTGATCCCATATTACTGCGATAATAATCGTCACATTTTTTGGAGGGTGCCAGATATTACACTTTTTAAAGTCTGACAGTTATGTGTTGTTCAAACCTATTCACACTTGGTCGCTGACCATTGCCAATATCATACTAATAGGCCACTGCCTAAAACCGTGGTGATCAGATGGGATCGGATATTACTGCACTAACAGTCCAGAATTTTTTGGGAGCGTGCCAGATATTACACTCCATTTAAAGTCTGCCAGTTGTGTGTTGTTCAAACCTATTCACACTTTGTCGCTGACCAATATCATACTAATAGGCCACTGCCTAAAACCGTGTTCATCAGACGTGATCCAATATTACTGCCGTAATAATCGTGACATTTTGGGGAGTGTGCCAGATATTGCACTCCATTTAAAGTCTGCCAGTTGTGTGTTGTTCAAACCTATTTACACTTGGTCGCTGACCAATAACATATCTGTGAATGATGTTGTCAGAGTATTACGCCATTTTTATGGACTGACAATAAAACATACAAAAACGAAGCTAAAATGGATTTTCCTGGAACAAATGTTAAGAAACATTCTTTGCAGAGTCATGACTTGTATATAAGGCCAAATAAATAGAAAACTCATGGTCTTGCTTGCTGTGCTTTAGCTGAACCTATTTCCATCTTTGCCATTGACTCGGCGCCACTTGCACAGAAAGCATTTACTCAGATTGTACGTAAAACAGGGTTGTTTCGGTGGTAGTAGATAGGTTCAGTAAAATGGTTCACTTCGTTGCATTGCCTGCACTTCCAAATACCAAGACATTTGCTCAGGTGTTCATAAATGAGATTGTGAAGCTTCACAGGGTTCCCTCCAATGTGGTGTCAGATCGGGGGACCCAGTTTGTTTCCAAGTTCTGGAAGGCATTCTGTTCTCGACTGGGGGTGCAGCTGTCCTTTTCCTCTGCCTTCCACCCTCAGTCGAATGGTCAGACCGAGCGTGTCAATCAGAACTTGGAGACCTACCTCAGGTGTTTCGTCTCCAAAAATCAGGAGGATTGGGCATCCTAGTTACTGCTGGCAGAATTTGCCATTAATAATCATCGGCAAGAATCCAATGGCAGGTCACCGTTCTTCGGTGCATACGGTTATCACGCACAGTTTGGTACCTTTAGTGGTGGAGGAGCTTCAGGAATTCCTGAGGAGGAATGGTTTGCTTCATCGCTCTCCTCGGTATGGCAGGGTGTGTTCTGAGTAATTTAAAGATCATGGCAGACAGGTATAAACGTATGGCTGACAGAAAACGCTTGCCAGGTCCGGACCTGAATGTGAATGACTTTGTGTGGATGTCTACCAGGAATATAAGATTGAAAGTTCCTTCTTGGAATATACCTGGTGTGTCTGAGAGGGAGGTGCCGTCTATATTCATTTCTGCTTGTGAAGGATTAGCGAGAGCAGTACTTTGTCCTCTCTGGAGCTTGAGGCCGAGTTCGCATTTGTCTGGAGTCGTCTAAAGCTAAGCATGCTCCCCCTGTTTGTCTATCCTTGTTATCTCTAGAGTTTAGTGGAGATTGGCTATTGCTCATCTCCTCCCATCCCTAACCTTAGCCATACGCCAGGGAAAGACAGGGCGAGGCACGCGTGCAGCGATTGCTGAAGAGGCAATATAGGGACGGTAGTTGAGACAGGGTGACACTAGACCAATCTAGGAGGTCTCCACTTCCCACTTTCCCTAGTGTCTGGGCTCCCTTTCCATCTTCCCTCTGTGTTGCACTAAGTCTTTCCTACACCTGGCGTGACAAGCACCAGCAGTACACAGTATAAGGCAATAATACCTGGCTGGATCTGTGTAATACGCTATCTATACTGCGATAGCTCACCTGTAAACAAATTTCTAGAATATAGAATCTATTTGAATTGTCCTTCCCATTATTAAGGAGTGGGTCTCCCTTACTGTTATTGCATATGCAGCAATTTCAAGGGCTGCCAAAAATTAAGACCCAGTCCAATACACATTTGAAGACTCACCAATGTAACCTCAATGTAATCACATTCTACAGCTCCTGCACCTCCTCCTCCTCTTTGGCCTCCATCTCTGAAATGACAACATCAGTCGCAAGCTGGAAGCACTGCCTCGGCCAAGCGGCAACAGGCTGTGCTGAAGATAATATGCTTAGGTGACAAACCGCACACCACTGCAGAGTTGTTAAAAGCTGTAACAGAACAGGCAGATCTGTGGCTGTCACCGCTGAACATACAGCCAGGCATGGTCATGTGTCAAAATGGCCAGAACCTGGTGGCGTAGAAATGACAGCCGGAGTAGATACAGTTTCCCTCTATGCCAATCCTTTCCCCGACCTAAAGAATATGGCTGTGGTGAAATACAACTCTCACCGAGAAGCAGCCCTGGCTAAGAAAAGTCTGTGTGAAGATTGTCTGACACTATGGCTGCTTTTTTACTGTGGACTGGCTGCAGCAATCTATAAGACTTAAGAGCAATCTGGCACCTTGGCAAAGATCAATTCTGTTCTCCCTCTGATATCTAACAAACAAGGCATGCTGGAGAAATTTGTACCTACTTCCACTCAGTGTATTCAGCTCCTTTGTGAGAAACTAATGTTTGGGCAGCCAGTCTACCAAATAAAATTCCTGACATATGGAAATTGTGGATGGCTACGCTTCTGGTACTGGGTGCTAATACCAAACCATGGCGTGCCATTCACTGGATATTCCTGGCTGGTTGGAGACAAGCTCATTCCCACAGAAAATTTCCAGTGTCACGGAAAAACAAGGGGATGTCCGGCGGGATGTAGGCGGGCCCTAGAGGTAGGGAACAAGGGAAGAGAAACCTCCTGTCACGAACCTGTGTCTGTCCCTAAGCTCCCCTATCATCCCTAGATAGGTCCCTCCCCCCATGCACGATCACATGCCTAAGCCCTCGCTGACCCTGGACTTAACCTGGCTAGTGCGCAGGCCAGCGAGATACTAGTCTCACCACTACAATAGGACAAAACAAGGAAGGTAAGACAAACAAAGGGAAGTAAACAACATAAAATACACTTATCTCTCCAACAGAAAAGTTCACCGCTGCAATAGCAACGAACACTACAGCTTTTCCAGAGATTGGCTCATTCAATAAGGTCAGCATAGAATGAACAAAGAATATAACCGGCGGTCAGCTGATGGATCATGTGGCTATTTAAAGGGAGGTGGGAGTGGCACCAACCAACATCAGCTGACCGTTAACAAAAGGCTGCCAGCAAGAGACTAACATTTACCCTTGCTGGACCAAAAGGAAAAAACTACATTTAAATTATAGCATATTCAGAGCTGCCACAAATCTCCAAATTATTCGTGACAACCAGCAAGCTTAAGAGATGGTGGACTCTTTCATCATGAAGGAGTTTGCTTGTTGTCTAGGAGACTGACCACCGCTGCTGTCTATCTTGTGAAAATTGTGTTGATGCTTGATTGACCCAGGGCCCGCAATCCTATGCATCGGTAGGACGTCTTCCGTCCCAGGGTCCGACTGGGTCCCGGTTTCCACAATATTAACCCAGTGTGCCGTCAGTGAGATGTACCATCACTGACCACAAGCAATTGTCCACGTGTCTGTGGTTAGGTGGTCCTTCCCAGTAACTGCATTGGTGAGGGTACGGGTAATGTTCTGGGAAGCATGCTTGTATAAGGCGGATATGGCACACCAGGAGAAATAGTGGTGTCTGGGGACCGAGTTCCGAGGGACAGCCGCCACCATAAGGTTGCGTAAATCTTCCGCCTCCACGAGCCTAAAAGGCAACATTTTGTAGTACAAGCAGTCAAGAAATGTGTCAGTTTAGTATTGTGGCCTGTAGATGGGTGGCTGCATATTTGCACTTGCGTTCCATGGACTGGGGTAGGGACAACTGAATTCTGAGAAACAACTGAGGAATATGCCGACTCCAAGTAAAATAAATCTCCCGGATCCGCACATTTCTCAAACAAGAATCTCCAAAAACAATTTTGCATGCCCTCATCATTTCCCGCCTAGACTACTGCAACCTTATGCTCTGTGACCTCCCTTCTCGCACCCCTCCAATCTATCCTAAATTCAGCTCTGCTCGACTAATCCACCTGTCCCCCCACTATTCCCTGGCCTCTCCTCTCTGTCAATCCCTTCACTGGCTCCCTATTTCCCTGAGACTTCAGTTCAAAACCCTAACCTTGGCATGCAAAGCCATCCACAATCTGTCTCCTCCATACATCTGTGACCTAGTCTTCCGGTACATACCTACACGCAATCTCCGATCCTCACAAGATCTCCTTCTCTACTCCCCTCTTGTCTCTTCTTCCCATAATTGCATACAAGATTTCTCCCGTGCATCCCCCCTACTCTTGAATTCTCTACCCCAACATATCAGGCTCTTGCGTACCATGGAAACCTTCATAAGGAACCGAAAGACCTCCCTCTTCCGACAAGCCTACAACCTGAAGAAACCACCGCTCCACCATACCGCTGCACGACCAGCTCTACCCTCATCTACTGTATCCTCACTCATCCCTTGTAGACGGTGAGCAGGGTCCTCTCTCCTCCTTTACCAGTCGCCATCATGTTTTTGTTCAAGATTATTGTAATTGTTTTTGCTATGTGTACCCCTTTTTCACATGTAAAGCGCCATGGAATAAATGGCGCTATAATAAATATTATTACTATGTCTTCCAGACTCATGGCTACTGAGACTGGACCGTGTGGAAGACAGGATGGTGGTGGTGACAAACTGACTGGAAGCATATGATATCCAACCAACAACCTTTTCACACTGCTCTGGCTTCAATAGTGGTGTTCCATGGTCCCCTACAAAGTGGGACAGGAAGGTAGGGCGACATGATGTGGGTGCTTGTTGTGCTCCCTCAGCAGGCACAATTTCAGATTGCCCACGGCCTCTGCCTCTGTGTGCAGCATCACCATTACGTCCACTTCCCCGTCCCTTGCCACACGCCTTACCCATTTTAAATGAAGTTTAATATTTGTCATGTTGCCAAAAATGTCTATTATTACCGCAGTAATATAGGATCATGTCTGATGACCGCAGTTTTAGGCAGTGACCTGGGATGTAGAGATGCTTACAGGGGTCTTCCCCATTCTGTTCCCATGTCATTTCAGCACTGTATGAATTTGTCTGATCATGTCTCAAACACCACATGACCAGATAAGGTAATAAAATGTTAAAATTACATTTACCATTGAATGTATTTTTCAGCATTGAAAGCAATGCAAAGGTGCAAAGTGGCTTTGTTTTTGTATGTTTTATTGTCAGTCCGTAAAAGTGGAGTAATACTCTGACAACATTGTTCACAGCAGTGACCTGGGAGTCAGAGATGCTTCCAGAGGTCCACCCCATGCTGTTCCCATATCATTTGAACACTGTTCCCATCGATTTGGCCAATTTTTATGCTCCTTCCAGACCTCCGGGGCGGCCGCTGGAAAAATGCTTGAGTTTCCCATTGACTTACATTGTGCTCTTTACTCTGGTTTAGCACCGGAGCTCCCAATGCTTGGGTGCTTGTTGCGCTGGTCGAGCAAATCGTAATGCTCAGGTGCTCGACCCGAGTAACGAGCCCAATGTAAGTCAATGGGACACTCGAGCATTTTTCCGGGCCCCAACCCCCCCCCCCCCCCCCCCGGAGGTCTGCAGAGGACCAAAAAATTGGCCATATCGATGGGAACAGTGCTCAAATGACATATGACATGGGAACCGCATGGGGAAGACCCCTGGAAGCATCTCTGACTCCCAGGTCACTGCTGTGAACAATGTTGTCAGAGTATTACGCTACTTTTACGGACTCACAATAAAACATACAAAAATAAAACCAAAATGGATTTTCCTGGAAAAAACATTAAGGAGCATCCTTTACAGGGTAATGACTTGCATATAAGGCAAAATAAATGACCCCCAAAAAAACCACTCCTCCACACCTTGGGCTATTCCACGCATAGCGTTTTTGATGTGATTTTTGCACCTTACCTGCGGTAATAATACAGACATTTTTGTCAACATGACAAATATTAAACTCCATTTAAAGTGGGCAAGATGCGTGGCAAGGGACGGGGATGTGAACATAATGGTGATGGTGCATGCAGAGGCCGTGGGCAAGATGAAACTGTGCCTGCTGAGGGAGCACAACAAGCACCCACATCATGTCGACCTAGCTTCCTGTACCACTTTCTAGGGGGCCACGGAATACCACTCTTGAAGCCAGACCAGTGTGAGAAGGTTATTGGTTGGATAGCAGATAAATAAATAATGCTTCCAGTCAGTTTGCAACCACTACCACCACCCTGTCTTCCACACGGTCCAGTCTCAGTAGCCGTGAGTCTGGACCACATTATTATTATAGAGCCATTTATTCCATGGTGCTTTACATGTGATAATGGGGTATACACAGCAAAAACAATTATCATAATCTTGACCAAAACGTGACAGCGACTGGTACAGGAGCAGAGGGCTCATAGTCTACAAGGGATGGGTGAGGATACAGTAGGTGATGGTAGAGCTGGTCATGGAGCGGTGGTTACTGCAGGTTGTAGGCTTGTCGGAAGAGATAGGTCTTCAGGTTCTTTTTGAAGGTTCCGCGGTAGGCGAGACCCGGATATGTTGGTGTAAAGAGTTCCAGATTAGGGGGGATGCACGGGAGAAATCTTGTATGCGATTGTGAGAAGAGGAAATAAGAGGGGAGTAGAGGAGATCTTGTGAGGATCTGAGGATGCATGCAGGTAAGTACCGTTAGACTAGGTCACAGATGTATGGAGGAGACAGGTTTTGGATGGATTTGCATGCTAAGGTTAGGGTTTTGAACTGGAGTCTCTGGGCAATGGGGAGCCAGTGAAGGGATTGATAGAGAGGAGAGGCCGGGGAATAGCTGGGTGACAGATGGATTAGTCGGACAGCAAACTTTAGGGGTGCGAGAGTGTTAGAAGGGAGGCCACGAAGCAGGAGGTTGCAGTAATCGATGCGGGAAGTGTTGAGGGCTTGCAGTAGTGTTTTTGCAGATTATGGTTTGAGGA
This sequence comes from Phyllobates terribilis, assembly GCF_046119375.1. NCBI lineage: Eukaryota > Metazoa > Chordata > Amphibia > Anura > Dendrobatidae > Phyllobates > Phyllobates terribilis. The sequence goes on along the minus strand of NW_027362762.1, from coordinate 483,712,741 downwards.
ATGTGCGGATCTGGGAGATTTTTTTTACTTAGAGTCCTCAAACTGATCCTCCTTCCTCCCACCATGCCGAGTGCCTGGAGACAGCTCATCCAACACTTGAACACTCCGAAGAGCTGTTCTGTTCATCTTTACATTTATAGATTCTGGCCTCTGGCTCGGCCCGCTTCAAGCGGAGCAACAGAAGATCGCATATAGCGATGCTCAAATATTTGAGCAGCCATGGTCACCTGAAGGTGACGGAGGGAAATTGCAATTACTGTCACAACAGGTGGATTATGATGAGACACAATAGACAGAAAGTCAGGAGGGGGACCAGGGTGCGGAAGTGTAAGACGAGGTGGTGGACGATGAAGTCGATGGGCCAAATGCCAGGGTCCAGAAACAGTGTCTGCGGGTGACACCACTGCCTCTTCCCCTGTTGCATGTGCATGTCAAGCCTCTGTCCATGATGTAGTCGAAGATGCCTCCCACCCTGCACCTGTCGTTGCACACTTGCAACCATCACAGTCAGCAACCATGTCCTTGCCCCAGCGCAGCGTTCAGTTGTCCCTACCCCAGTCCTTGGAATGCAAGTGCAAATACGCAGCCGCCCACCCACAGGCCAAAAATACTAAACTGCAACATTCCTTGACTGCTTGCACTGGAAATGTTGCCTTTTAGGCTTTCCGCATCCTCATGGCGGCGGCTATCCCTCGTTACTCGGTCCCCAGCCGCCACTATTTCTCCCGATGTACCGTCCTGGGAAGAACCACCATTACTGAGAAGAACCACCTAACGACAGACACGTGGACAAGTGCTTGTGGCCATGGACGGTACATCTCACTGACGGCACACTGGGTTAATATTGTGGAAGCCGGGACCCAGTCGGACCCTGGGACGCAACACGCCCTCCCGACGAGGATTGCGGGCCCTGGGTCAATAAAGCTTCAATACAATGTTCATAAGGTAGACAACAGCGGTGGTCGGTATCAAAGACATCGTGCAAATTCTTCATGATGATAGAGGCCAACATCTCCTTAGCTTGCTGGTACATTTCTGTGGGAATGAGCTAGGCTCCAACCAGCCAGGAATATTTCCAGTGGTTTAGTATTAGCACCCAGTACCACACGTGAAGCCATCCACAATTTCCTTCACATGAATTTTATTTGGTAGTCCGAGTGGCTGCTTAAACATTAGTTTCCAACAAAGGAGCTGAAGACACTGAGTGGCAGTAGGTGCAAGTTTCTCCAGCATGACCTCTTTCTTAGATATCAGAGGGAGAACAGAATTTGGCTTTGTCAATGTGCCAGATTGCATCTTCCTAAGTCTTATAGATTGCTGGAGCCAGTCCGCAGTAAAAAAAAAGCAGCCATAGAGTGTCAGGGAAAAATAATGTTCAACTTTATAAATGTCTGGAAACTAATACATTAGCACCTCTCATCGAACAAGCCCAGTCAGGATTTCCTGAATTAGGTATTTTTTTTAGATACGTAAAACTGGCTCAATGTTATGGAACAGAATCAAAAACTAAAAGAAAATCCTACAACGGCTAAAAATAGAAACCTTTTTTCATCCAAAAAAGAGAATTCTCAGAATCAAAGCACACACGTAGCATTTAATATATCTTCTTTTCTAGCATTTTTTTTTTCCCATAAATGATTGTGCATTTGGCTCTACATAGTTATTCGAAAGGTGTTATGTAGTTTATAACTTAACCCTTCATTTTCATACTAGATTTACTTCCATAAATTATAGTTTTTGTTGTTTTTTTTTAAAAAAGCATTTAAAAGTATTGATTTTATGTCAAATATATAACAAAATAAAAAAAGCTTCTAAAGACACAATATTTCACCCCTTTGGAATTTTCTGCAATTTACTGAAGGAAAATTAGAATTGCCTCTATGGCATGAGTGCAGGAAATGAACTGCACTATGAGCCCAGATAATCCAGACTTAGATGCAAAATAACAGACATTTTGAAAATAAATTACTTTATTTTTACAAAATTAATGATCATAAAATTGTTGTCAGCAATATTATACAGTGCAGAACACACGATAATTCTATCTAAACACATTAAACTGTAGACAAAGCACTAAATGTGGCATCTTCTACAAGTACAGCATTTGTATAAGGGAAGCCGCTAACGTCACTCATTCAGGTTCTCAGAACTAGAATGTAAATGAGAATATGTAGTGATCATGAGAGCACAGATGGTATGTACTACTTGTCAGTCTTTTAATGGAAGAATAATGGCTGATAACAGAACAATACATTTCCTTTAGCAGCACAGTAAATAACAGTGTGACTAGGATTGCTGTCCCTTTAAATAAAATAAGCACGAATAATAAACATAACTTACCATCTGTACAAGTATATACATATTTTAATGTGTATTCAACCTTTACCTCATTAAAAAAAATAATCAGCAAATAGAAAAACTGTAGTGTTCTTTTTTGACGCCGGGTGAATGCCTCAGTGTAAGACTGAAATGCGTAGCATCAATTTAATATGCAAATTGCCTCTTCAGAGAGAAAGAGGACTTGAACTCTATAGCGCCACCTATTGGAAGCAGCAATCCTACGAGTCACAATCGACCCTTTAACGAGTCTTGCAATATGATTTAAGATAAAAGCCTAAAGCGTTTATCCTAAGTCATGCACTGAAGCTGGATGGATTGCTGGATCAAGCCAACTGCAGAGCACCTGCGCTACTCCAAAGCTGTCTCTGCTCGCAGCACTGAATAGCGCACAGTTTGGGCCTGCGGCTCAGCCATGATGCAGGTTCGAAATGATGATCTCTAGGAGCACACCGCACCCGGCAAGCAATAAGTTGGGAGGTAAAGGCGCGCTCCTGACGTCCAAATTTGAGACAACACCTTTAACATTATCAAAAAATAGTAGCATTTTTATTGCTACGTGCTGAATTAAAAAAAACTGTGCCACAGTCCAGGAAGACACAAGAAGAGCATGTTCAAAGTCTGTAAGGAAATTCGGTAATTGTTCCTGTAGTTGTTCAGTTATGTGCAGCATTTTTTCATTTCTTTTAAGACCATTGGCCTATAAACTTGCTCAAGGCTTTCCATAAATTCCAAGTAGTCGGTAACTCTAAATCCATGTATTGCTTCTTCCTGTATGGAAATAAGACATAATACAAAGTATTATCATGGCTTCTAAAAAATCATTGCTATTAATACAATATTCATCCTATCTAATGGAGTACTCTGGGGCTTATCCTAAAGGTGGCTGTACACATTAGATATTAGTAGGTAGACTGAATACGCGATTGTCTGGTAACCGATCATTGTGCCACTGCAGCCATGTACACCAGTTCATAATGGTAATTACAGTCATTCAAACTGGTAATACAGTCATGGCCGAAAGTGTTGGCACCCTAGAAATTGTTACAGAAAATTAAGTATTTCTCACAGAAAATGATTGCAAATACACATGTTTTGTTATACATATGTTTATTTCCTTAGTGTATATTGGAAAAAACACAAAAAAACAGAGAGAAAATGGCAAATTCACATAATTTCACACAAAACCCCAAAAATGGGCCGGACAAAATTGTTGGAACCTTTCCAAAATTCTGAGTAAACAGCCCCAATGAAGTTCCAAAGAAATTCAAGCTGTCCTGCATGCTCAGGGTGAATCAGTGTCAGCGCAAACTATGCATCACATTTGAATGAAATGAAACACTATGGCAGAAGACCCAGGTGGACCCCACTGCTGACACAGAGACATAAAAAAGCTAGACTGCAGTTTGCCAAAATGCACATGAGTAAGCCAAAATCCTTCTGGGAAAGTGTCTTGTGGACAGATGAGACCAAGATAGAGCTGTTTGGTAAAGCACATCATTATACTGTTTACCGAAAATGGAATGAGGCCTACAAAGAAAAGAACACAGTACCTACAGTCAAATATGGTGGAGTTTCAAAGATGTTTTGGGATTGTTTTGCTGCCTATGGGTGCCTTGACTGTGTGCAAGGCATTATGAAATCTGAAGATTACCAAAGGATTTTGGGTCACAATGTAGTGCTCAGTGTCAGAAAGCTGGGTTTGGTCCTGGGTCATCCAGCAGGACAATGAACCCAAACATACTTCAAGAAGCACCCAGAAATGGATGGAAACAAAGCACTGGAGAGTTGTGAAGTGGCCAGCCATTCAAATATGAGAGGCCGGGATCAGTTTGCAAAAGAAAAGTGGTCCAAAATTCCAGGTGGGAGTTTTAAGAAGCTTGTTGAGGGTTATAGGAAGTGATTTATTTCAGTTATTTATGCCAACAGCTGTGCAACCAAATATTGAGTTGAGGGTGCCAACAATTTTATCTGGCCCATTTGTGGGGTTTTGTGTGAAATTATGTCCAATTTGCTTCTTTTTCTCTGTTTTTTTTCTGTTGTTCCCATACAAACAAAGCACGTGTGATTGCAATAATTTTCTGGGAGAAATACTTCATTTTCTGGAACAATTTCAAGGGTGCCAACGCTTTAGGCCATGACTGTACCTATTCCATGACACTAGTCGTAGGCTGAGTAATCTTCCTTTCCAGGTGATGAGCATGTGTCATCGATCAGCTAGAATGCTTTTTTCTCTTAAATTTCACCTGATTGGAGAGATTTGATCATATTTAGACTTGTGTGAATTGTCATCTTCAGGCCATCAGTGTTTCATTGGTGGTGGTCCAACCTTTTAAACCACTTGTACATACCAGACACTTGTGTTTTTGTAAAAAATAAAAAGGGTTGTGGGTAGTGATGAGCGAGCGTGTTCTGTTAACCCTTTCGGCGGGAACTCGCGGAGTATCTTCGCCGTGCTCTGGTATTATGCTTGAGTCACTCCGTGTGCATGACTTGTGACTGTTTGACAGCTTTAATACATGTGAGGAATATCTGTTTCTTAGGCATTCTTCACATGTATTAAAGCTATCAAACAGTCGCAAATCATGCACACGGAGTGACTCAAACATAACACCCGAGCACGCTGAAGATACTCGGAAAATACCCAAGCATGCTCGTAAATCACGAGTAACAAGTATGCTCGCTCATCACTAGTCGTGGGACTTCCATCCTTAAAATACACCGTTGGCCTATATGAAAGGTAAGTGAGGAGAGTGCATTTAATCTTACTTTCCTGAATGACTCAAATATGTTATACAAAACATTTAGGAATGTACTTCTGTCAAATGCTTCCAGCATTTAATCATTTATTGAGATAGCATAAGTACTGTATACTGCCTAACAACTTCCATTAATATGCTTTATTGTATGAATATGGCTCTAAGATAACATGACTTCTAGGTTTCCTTTTGAGTAAAGCTCCTATTCTTACTTCCAAATCAATTATTTCAACAGCTAAATTAGTAATTTCACATACAAATGAAATGTAATATGGTAGTTAGCGGTCATCCTGGTCAATTGTTTGATCTAGAAATAAGATCTCTTCATTTTAAAGGGTTTAAACTTCCACACGAAAAGCTGATCTGAGATTAACAAAATAACGCCAAACTAAAGATGGTTGAAAACATAATTATTGATAGTAACAATCAGATATTAATGATTGTTAGCAAAGTTACGTCCATGTCCTACAAAACTGAAACCCAATCATTTTTGTGTGGAGAACCACAAAGAGAAAGAGATTCTAAACAAAAAAAATGGATTCCAAAATTGCAGTTATCACAGCTTTGTAGTATCCAGCTTGAAGTTCCCTGACCAAAATGCAAAGTCTACAGTCATGGCCAAAAGTATTGAGAATGAGACAAATAGTAATTTTTCCAAAGTTTACTGCTTCATTTTCTGTAATGGCAATTTGCATATACTCCTGAATGTCAAAGAGTGATCAGCTTAACAACAATTACTGTACTTGCAAAGTCAATATTTGCCCAGAAAATGAACTTTAACCCCCAAAACACATTTCAACATCATTGCAGTCCTGCCTTAAAAGGAGCAGCTAACATCGTTTTAGTGATTGATCCATTAACACAGGTGTGGGTGTTGATGAGGACAGGGCTGGCGATCAATCAGTCATGATTAAGTAAGAATGACATCACTGGACACTTTAAAAGGAGGCTGGTTCTTGGTATCATTGTTTCTCTTCAGTTAACCATGGTTATCTCTAAAGAAACACGTGCAGCCATCATTGCACTGCACAAAAATGGCCTAACAGGGAAGAGTATCGCAGCTACAAAGATTGCACCTCAGTCAACAATCTATCGCATCATCAAAAACTTCAAGGAGAGAGCTTCCATTGTTGTCAAAAAGGCTCCAGGGCACCCAAGAAAGACCAGCAAGCGCCAGGACCGTATCTTAAAACTGTTTCAGCTGCGGGATCGGACTACCAGCAGTGCCGAGCTTGCTCAGGAATGGCAGCAGGCTGGTGTGAGTGCTTCTGCACGCACTGTGAGGCAGAGACTCTTTGAGCAAGGGCTGGTTTCAAGGAGGGCAGCAAAGAAGCCACTTCTCTCCAGAAAATACATCAGGGACCGACTGATATTCTGCAAAAGGTACAGGGAGTGGACTGCTGAGGACTGGGGCAAAGTCATTTTCTTTGATGAATCCCCTTTTCGATTGTTTGGGACATCAGGAAAACAGCTTATTCGGAGAAGAAGAGGCGAGCGCTACCACCAGTCTTGTCTCATGCCAACTGTAAAGCATCCTGAAACCATTCATGTGTGGGGTTGCTTCTCAGCCAAGGGAATCGGCTCACTCACAGTCTTGCCTAAAAACACAGCCATGAATAAAGAATGGTACCAGAATGTCCTCCAAGAGCAACTTCTCCCAACCGTCCAAGAGCAGTTTGGCGCCCAACAATGCCTTTTCCAGCATGATGGAGCACCTTGCCATAAAGCAAAGGTGATAACTAAATGGCTCATGGAACAAAACATAGAGATTTTGGGTCCATGGCCTGGAAACTCCCCAGATCTTAATCCCATTGAGAACTTGTGGTCAATCATCAAGAGACAGGTGGACAAACAAAAACCAACAAATTCTGGCAAAATGCAAGCATTGATTATGCAAAAATGGACTGCTATCAGTCAGGATTTGGTCCAAAAGTTGATTGAGAGCATGCCAGGGAGAATTACAGAGGTCTAGAAGAAGAAGGGGCAACACTGCAAATATTGACTTGCTGCATTAACTCATTCTAACTGTCAATATAACCTATTGGTACTCATAATATGATTGCAATTATATTTCTGTATGTGATATAAACATCAGACAAACACTAATAAAAACCAGAGGCCAGCAGGTCATGTGAAAATATAATTTTGGTGTCATTCTCAAAACTTTTGGCCATGACTGTAGAATGGCCCCCAGATACCATATGATATTTATTATACTGATAGCAGAGGGGTCTTTGTGTTCCCCCAGGCACTAGGAACTGGGTGTGACTGCTACCTCTGCAACCTTTAATACCTAATCATGTTAAGAATATAAATCTTTTGCATTGCGACACTCCATCTTTTGGCCACTCTCCGACAGTTTGTTAATGTTTATACTTAAAGGGGTTGTCTCCTTTTTACAGAACAAACAGAGTATTAGTTACTTTCCCCATGTCCAGCACCAGCTCTCCGCCACTGTCACAGTCTATGTTGTTTGTTGGCAGCGCTGATGTCAGCTCGACAGAGCAGCAGCCAATCATTGAGTTCAACAGTTCTGGCCACGTAAATGGCAGAAGCCTCTAAGCTCACTGATTGGTTGCAGTGCTGTCAAAGTGATATCACAACAGACACTGGGACAGCAGCAGGGAGCTTGCGCTGGACACCGGGAGGGTAAGGAATACTCCATTTGGGTTTATTTTTAATTACTGCAGCTTATAGCAGAAAGTTTTCTGAAAGGAGATCACTCCTTTAAAATAATGTATTACCTACATTTTTACCTTAAAACCAGATACTAATATACTATTTTCTCATGTATTTTTCTAAATACATTTCTTGTGTTTTATAGGGGAAGCCATCTTGCCTGTGAGATGATTAACAGCATTCAGAGATATGCTTTACAGCAGACCATGTGAAAAAATAAAGAAGAGATATTCATTGACTTCTGTGGGAGAGTTTTCAAGGCAAGCTCTGTGATTTCTGCAGAGGTTTTCACCTGAGAAAACTACATAAACTGAAGTGAAAATTGAAGTTTTCCAATTACGATCTTTCATTATGTAGTCCTACAGATTTAATAAATAATCTCTGCACGTGCCATTTAATCTAAATTACACTTACTTTAAGGAAGACTTGTAAATCTTGGGTTTGGGTGTGATGTAGGATTTCTTGCTGAAGGTGTCTGAATATTGAGATGCACATGTAGACCTGGTAATCTGCTCCAAGGACAATACATACTCCCAGGTAATGACAAATCTCACCCCAGTCCAAGTAGTTCCAGAAGCATTGACTTAGCCAGTGCTGACAGATCTAAACCAAAGGACACTACATTAAAGACATGTGAAACTGGCTCACTGTGTGAGGGTTAAAGAGTTTGTCTACTACTTTATCATTGATGACCTATCCAATGTCAGATCAGTCGGGGTCCGACACCCTGGCACCCCCGCAGATCAGCTGTTCCCGTTGTCGGCAGTGGCCGTTGGACTGGAACTTCTCAATTGCTGAGCTGCTCCATCTTCTGATAGTGGCAGCAGCCGGGTACTGCACATCCGCTTCTTATTGATTTCAATATGAGGCAGATGTGCAGTGCCCACTATCAGAAGACGGAGCAGCTCTGTAATTGAGCATTGGCGGCCGCCACCACAGATACCAAGAACAGCTGATCGGCGGCGGGGGTGCTGGGTGTCGGACCCTGACCAATCAGACATTGATGACCTATCTTAGATATAGGTCATCAATGATAATTTAAAAAGGTTGTCCACTACTTTATCTACAAGTTTACACTGTAAAAGGATAATCAATGCATAATGTGGAAAAAAAATGGACATACTCATACAATACCACCAAGCGCTGCAGAAAAGCATCGCTGTACACTCACCTACAGGTGTAAAAGGACTCCACCCTAAGTGGCCACATGTCATATGCTACAAGTTGCAGCTCTGATTCCAACAGATTCACAGACTAGCACCCGATGTTCTTATCCTACTGCAGAGGTGCTGTACCATTCATTTTTTATCTTCCTTTCATAGGTCACCCAGCTATGAGCGACAACAGATTTGTCTAACTATACAATTAGTGAGTAATACATTTTGGTTTCTTGTTTGTCAATTCAATCCACTCTCTACTTTCCCATCTATCATAATTAGTTTTTTTCCCTTTATTTGTTTCCAAATTCCCCAGAAATCCATTGTTTTTTGAGCCTCCGAGATTAGTAGTTGCATGTGAAAAAAACTGAAAGGACGACTTGCTCGGCCAATTCCGGAAGTAGACTCAGGAACCCGGGTGTTCTCTGCAGGCTTTATTATATGGCATAAAGCTCTGCACTCCAGCAAAATAAACACAGCCTTACTGGCAAAACAACAAAACAAAAGAAACTGTAGCACAGTCCATATATGTGTGTGCGGGTCGACCATACAGGTTATGTCCAGCCTTCAGCTCCTTCCTGAGCTATGGCTGTCCAGTCTGGAGACCTTCCCTCTCCAAACACAACACAGAGAAAAAAAACAGGACTGAACATTTAAACGTTGCTCAGCCACACCCGGAGGTGGAGGTATGGGGAATGACGTTCCTCCCATCACTATGTCATTCCCCTAAAGCCACGCACTTTAAGTGAGTTAACCCTCCAGCATATAACATCCTGGCAGACAGTTTATTGGTTTCAGTTTACACAGGCTAGCAACCTGTGTGACACATACCTCCCCTCATAAATCATACCAGTGACTCTGTCACATACAGTATAATCTATATGGTATAAAAAGCATGAAAGAATCATTCATTATATGGCAAACTTAAAAAGGCAAAAATGAATATCAAACATTAATACCTGGGAGGGAGTGAAGCCAGACATCCGAAATGCTGAAAACACTAGTGGTACCTCAGTCTTCATCAGCATCTCTACATAATAAGCAGTGCAAAAATATATGGGATGGATTCCAGCTGCTCTTATATCCACAGGAAAGTGTTTCTAATACAGACGGGATAGTAAGATTATTCCAATGTAAAAGGAAATTAAATTTCATCATGCGAGTTCACTAAAAAGACTTATAAGTAATTAAGTTAAATGAGGAAAAAATCTAGCTGCTTGATGCAGTTTTCATGAAATCACACTTTTATCACCAGGAGATAATCACTAGGTGACTAGTAAACCTACTGCCATGTAGTCCTCCATATTCATGAGCTCTGTGCAATCCAGTCCCACCACAGATTGGCAGCTTTGTACTTATGCACAGTATACACAGAAAGCTGTCAATCAAAGATGTGGATGGGGTTATACAAGGCTCAGTATTCAGAGAACTGCTAGATCTGCAGCAGATAAAACTGTGATTTTATCCAAACAGCAGCAAGCAGCCCAGTAAGTGATAAATCACTGAAATCAGTGCTTCGTCCCTACATCATTCTATTCTCAGATGGGATAGCAAAATCCTTTGCTGGCCAATGCGAAAAAAGACTAGAGGAAAAGTAAAGAAAAGGTTTTTCCAAAAAGTTAAATTTAGATGAGCTCATGAATGTTCTTATTTATGCTCTTGCACAGTATTTCACTGCCTAGACTAAGTGTTCAACACTTTAGCATGCTGAGCTATATTCTGCATGTTCTTTTTGATGTTTTTGTTTTATCTTTTTTTTTCTATCATTGTGACAATATATTATTAACACACTTCTCTATGAACGTGAACTGCTTTGCGCTTTTTTTTTTAAATAGTTCAAGTCCATTATACAGTTCATCAGATTTACTCATCTGTGAGTCTGGGAAGGTCTTCTTCCCGGAAGAGGAAAGCACAGGCAGACTGGTGGTCAATGTGCAGAATTACTTACAGAAATATGAAGACGTGGAAGCCACAAATATGCTGAGGTGAGGAGACTGGAGAATTTCTGTAGAAATGTGAATGTTTTTTCGGAGTCTCCTGACATAATCAAGAACATAGAAGATGCAAACCAATCATGACCAGGATATCCTCCTTGTAAATATTCTACAGCAAGAACTGCTAAGGAACATGTAAACCGGGCATGATGCATAACTTCTTCTTTGCAAAATTAAAGTTATAGTACCAGGACAATCCACAAGTATTACTAGATAGATAGATAGATAGATAGTGTAATAAAAAAATGTAAACTGGAAAAAATTATCAGTACCATATGTCACAGACGTTTGGTTTCTATGCTCACACAAAAATATTTTTCTTATTCGGACACAAAAGGTAGTCATCATTCATTTGTACATAAGCAATAGAAGAAATACAAATATATGCAAGATCAAACACAACAACCATGCTCTAGCTTAGTAAAAAGATTGGGCCTGCAAGTTGAGAACATGGGTTTCTTGGAAAATTCCTCTCCTCTCTTTTAAAAAAGACAAACTGTTCTTTACTCATCCTCCCCAGGTCCAGCACAGAGTCTTTGCCACTGCTCCCAATATCTGTTATTGACGGCGCTGCAGCCAATCACTGAACTCAGCAATTCTGTCTGAGAGGATGACATAATCTCCTCAGAGCCAATGAGCTCAATGATTGTCTGTTATGTGCTTCGCAGTGGGACCCAGCAAGACCGACACCAAACCAGCAAAGGCGCAGCCACAGATGCACTTGGCACAAGCTGCCCAGCTAGGCGAGCCCTTGAGGGCCAGGAATACTCTTCATCCAACTCCAGGTAAATGGAAGGGGGACTTTGGCAGAACCCTTTCCAAGTCCACTGTCGCTGGACAGCTGGCGTCTGGTGATGCGGCTGTTGCCTAGTCAAGAACGAAGTAAGAACCTGTGGGTGAGCCCCAGGAAGTGTAACCATAAGAGAAAAATAGAAAACCCCTAAAAAGATAGCAATACTGCTAGCACCACTCACCACCAAGCACATACAAACTGCAATAAACAGCAGGGAACAGGATTAAATAGCCCACCTAATGATCTAGTGTTGAATACCTCCCAATCATCCCCAGACAGCTACTCCCTGCTAGCTTGCACAGCAGACTGGACACAATCCCACCACTGCCTAGTGCCAGACACAGCAGCATCCTGCGTTGCCTGGCAACCAGGGAAGACAGCATCCCATTTTCCCTGGGCAGAGAAATCAGTGAGACACATGGCATTCCGCATCCTCCCACATTCTACAACACCAGAACGTGATGCTCCATAAGATTGGGACAGTTTCCCTGCATGCATAGTAGCTCCGCCTCTATGGTCAGGACATTGGCAGTGCCTGCGACCGGAGTACAGTAGCACCAGACCTGCTCCATTCCAGGTGGGATCATAGAACCACGATTCCTGACAGTCTGCAGTGCGGACGTCACCTCAACAGTGCTATAGCCAATGTGAGCAGCGATAGAGACCCAGCACAGCACCAGAGTAGGGTTATTAAAGAACATTTTGTTGTCATAAAACCCCTTTAATGAAGAATGACAGTGCTAGGAAAAAAGCCACTTTATCTGCGACCATGTACATTATGTTAAGATGACGTGTACCTATTATCAATATGGGGCGGCCCCTTTTATTTAATAAAACAGTGGCAGCCTCAGGATTGGTGCTTTTTCTACATCTATTCCAGTATGAAAACTTCACATAAGTAGCCCTAATATCCCCCTAGGAAAATCAAGTCCAAAATTCCATGTTGTGAGATCATGGCATACAGAGTGGGATCCCACATCCCTCCACAGCCACCCTCACAGCCCACTGAAACAGCAAGATTTTGCTCTTTCCAGTACGTTCTTAAGTTGTTACAGAACAGTAATCACTCTAATGATGTTACCGAGCATAATAAAGTACATGGCAGAACTGGATTATTGGAAAGTGTGAGAACTGCGAGAGCGGCTGCACAGGGTTGTGGGATTCTGCTTTGGATGCTAGGATCCCAAAACCCAAAAGTTTGGACCCGACTTTACTAGAATGTTGAGCCCTTTCAGGGGTACATCAAAGGGGTTGTCCCAAGAACAAAATACGTTCTACAATTGGATATGTTAAAAAAATGTTCCTGTGCTGAGATAATCTTATAAATGTGCCCCTGCTGTGTACTGTGTAATGGCTGTGTCTGACCGTATAGGGACATGGTCTGATCATACCACATCTCCTGGGCAGGGGAGAAGGCAAAATAGAGTATAAAGACAGGACTGCACGATAACACAGAACATATATAAGATTATCTCAGCACAGGAACATTTTTTTAAACATTCAATTGTGGAACTTATTATTATAAGCTCTATTGATTAAAATTAACTTTGTTCATGGGAAAACCCCTTTAAGGACAATTCTGTGAGGTTTTGAAAATGTATTATATTTAGATAAATAACAAATCTGGGGGTGTCCATTGTTTTTTTTTACTTTAGCCCCAATTTTTTTACTTTCACAAGGGTAACAGGAGAAAATGTACCCCATAATTTGTTGTGCAATTTCTCATGAGTACGCCGATACCACATATGTGGGGGGAAACTACTATTTTGACACACAGCAGCGCACGGAAGGGAAGCAGCACCGTTTGACTTTTTCAACGCAAAAATAGCTGGAATCTAAAGTGGACGCCATGTCGCGTTTGGAGAGCCCCTGATGTGGGGCAGTGAAACAGTGAAAACTCCCCACAACTGACCTCATTTTGGAAGCTACACCCCGCAAGGATTTTATCCAGGGATATAGTGAAAATTTTGACCCCACAGGTACGACACAGAATTTGATAACATTATGTCATCATATTGAATATGTGGTCATTAGTGTTGAGCGCAAGTGCTCGCTACTCAAGTTTGTATCAGGTGCTCGGGTATGCACCATGTATCGTGGGGGCTCGAGTGACATAGTTGGGTCCCCACACTGCATGTTTTGCAACCCTCGGTAGCTGAGACCCCGGAGATTTTCAGACTGCAGGGGCGATATAGGCTTAAATGGCAATAAAGAGAATAAGGCCCCTTAAAGGCCGTTCTTTTAATGCGTATCGGCGGTCGTTAAGGGGTTAAAGGCGATCTGTCAGCAGGTTTTTGCTATGGAGTCTGAAAACTGCATGGTGTAGAGGCAAATAGCCTGATTTCAGCAATGTATCATTGACTCATCTGCTTGGTACAGTTTTGATAAAATTCCTGTTTCTCTGCTATAGATGTTGTAGTGGTCAGAATGCTGAGCTGTGTATAACCCTGCCCCATACCGCAGATTGGCAGCTTCCTGTGTACCCTGTACATAGTCAGCGAGCTGCCAATCAGTGGCAGGGGCAGGGTTACAGATTATCTGGACTGACAAATGACACCTAGTCCTGTAGTGATAATGTCCTGCTGATAAAACACTGATTGTATTGAAACTAAAGCAAGGTGCTGAGTAAGTGACATATCCATGGAATCAGGCTCTCTGCCCCTACATTATGTTGCTCTTGATTAAATAGCAAAAACCTGCTGACATCTTCCCTTCAGGCCTAGTGGATGATTAGATAGGATATGCACCAGGCCCTAGAAACTTGTTCACATTATGGCCCCGATTCATTATTGGCTTTGTGCTTTTTTTTTTGTCTATTTTTGTGTTTTGTGCCTCTCTTTTCTTCTTTGCATCCAGCGCCTTTTTTGAAGTCTGTTATATTTGCCGCAACACCACTCCCGTATACCCGTTTTTTTTTTTCACCATTTTGTGCAATGTGCGATTTTTGGAGCCAAAAGTCGCACACACAGTTCAAGATAAGAAAAAAAGAAAATTTTTGACTTTGCGCCAAATTCATGAATCGTGTGAGCAATTTTAAATAATTTGGAGCCAAAAACGGCATTGGGCACTGAGAAACACTGAATGTCTGGATAGCTGCTAGACACCTGACGGTTGCAGCAACGGTCTGGCCTGGCGTGAAGCAGAGACGCTTAATGCCCATGTTGGATACAAGAGATGCCGCACAACCCTTTCTTCACCATGGTCTTCACTATTTCTTCTTTCTAGTAAGATCCTTCTCAGCCCTAATTTCTGTGCCAAATCTGCTTTGGGTTGAAGACATAAATAATCTTAAACATGGTGGTTGTTAAGGATGCAAGGTCTGAAAACTTTATTGAAAGATTATGGTTATTAGGCGTATCACCAGCAACCAGACTGTCAGCTTTTTATCTACACCTTGCAGAAAGCAGAGAAGAACATCCCCCATCTCAGGCCAAAGAAGTGCTTAGATTTTTATTTTTACGGTAAACATTTAGGTGAGGAAATTCTTTAAGATATTTCGGAATTTAAGGATACGTAATGGAGAGCTGATAGTTGTTTGCTGCTGTTGAAGGAAACTTTCACACTGTTGAAGAAGCCGAGTAAGATCTTGCTCTTTGTTACCAGTCAGAACACCAAGATGTCTACCATACCTGGGCAAACAAAACGAAGAAGAAAAAAGATATTTATAAAACTACAAGGCTCTTCTTAGTCTCAAGAACGGTCATAGAAAACTACCCAAGACTCCTCAACATCACCACCAATAGGATAGTCATGTAAAAAGGTTTTTAGCCTCTGTTTCCCACTTACACTGCCCTCAGTTTCCATGTGACTGCAGAGCATTCGCGAGGCTGGGAACCTATCACCTCTTAGTCTCTGGGCTGCACTCCTCAAAGTCCACATCATGTTCAATACTGCACATAGCATTTGAATAAAGAGCGGTGTCTCAGCTGACTCCATCATGAATCTTGGGAAAAACCTCATTGTGTGAACATAGCCTATGCAAGATAAATTGGAAATATCATGGCTTGATTTCTGCCAAGTTGCTTTTTCCTTTCTTTGCTGTCAGAGGGTACTTAGAAAGAAAGGTTGCTTAGGACACACTTTCTAAAGGTCCAGTTACAATGCCCTAGTGGAGGCACTAAGCAACTGATGATCAGCTATTTGTTTGCTGATTGGTGGTCACTTAAAGGGGTTGTGCCACCATAAAGAATACTTTTAACCAAGCAAAAAATGTGGAAATAAATGTTTTTGTATTTTATATTTATTAAAAATTATGCTCCGTTCAATAAATACCAAGCTTTTATCTTCTGAAGTATGCTCCCTGGCGTTATTCCATTCCATCCTCATAGTGGGCGATCAGCTGGTCAAGTTTGCACAGTTCCTGTCATCAAAAGAGGCCCCCCCAACTCCCCACCCCCAGTGTGCACAAGGTAATCTCCCTCATACAAGTCTGACAGCACAGTGAAGCAGAACAATCTTACCCAGAGGGGGGTTGGGAGACTCACTCACAAGCTTCTGTGCTTTCAGGAATCTGCTCTCTGAAGGAGATTACATTGTACACACTGGGGGTGGGGAGTTGGGGGGGCCTCTTATGATAACAGGAATTGCGCAAACTCGACCAGCTGATTGCCCACTACGAGGACGGAATGGAATAACGCCAGGGAGCATACTTCAGAAAATAAAGGCTTGGTATTTATTGAACGGAGCATCATTTTTAATAAATATACATTACAAAACCATTTATTTCCACATTTTCTGCTTGGTTAAAAGTATTCTTTATGGTGGCACAACCCCTTTAATAGCCTGTTTATATAGGGAGATTGCACCTTAGATGTGCACTGGATAATCTGAAATAGACCGTTCAAGCGCGCATAGGCTGCCATTGTTTTCAGAACAGCAGGTCCAGTTTACACAGAATGGTGCGCTACGGAGAAGGATGATTTTTTTGGTGCAAACCAAAAGATCATTTCACCTTATGAATGAGTGTTTTGTTTGTTTGTTGGATGATTGGCAGCCTGTTTACAAAGCAACATTACTGTGAAAAGAGCGTTCCTAGGAGCGTTTGTTCACAATAATCTTGCAGTTTAATTGGACCTTAACAAATACTTACTATAATAATAATGGGTTGTCAGACAGCACATTGGTAGTCACAGAGTGGGCGATGTATGGGCTCAAAGAAAGTCATCTCCCTCTGTTCTCCGAAACAGGATGATCAGAAACAAAATGTCCCACTGCTCAAATAGTCTCTTCTGCAACTTTAAGGTAGAGATAAGTGGTGGAATCAGCAGTGGGACCCCCCACTAAGATGTCACTGTGTTATG
Organism: Phyllobates terribilis; assembly: GCF_046119375.1. NCBI lineage: Eukaryota > Metazoa > Chordata > Amphibia > Anura > Dendrobatidae > Phyllobates > Phyllobates terribilis. The sequence continues at coordinate 483,695,722 of NW_027362762.1, read as the reverse complement.
TCAAAAGTTTTACAAAACAACACAGGCAGCAGATTCTATAAAAAAATGCTATTTAGATTTTACCTGATAACAATTTTTATGCCCAGTTGCTGAAATGGAGTAAGGCTTTCATTTGGTATATGTGAATCTAGATAAAATAGAATCAAAATTATATTACAAATCCTATTTTACAAATCTAGTTCAAACATTACAGTTTCTAACCAAGATTTTTGGGTGATGACGCAGTTAATGTGAACAATCAGTCATGTTCTGCAGTGTTCAACAGAGAGCGCACTCATCAACAAACCATAAACCAACAAGAGGAATATGAATAGCCTGGAGGGATGCTTACGCAATATTTACCAGATGGGGAAACCCCATATAAAGCCCCTCGCTATGGGCTATAAAATTTATACTAGCACATATCCCCCCAATATGTTTCACCGCTTCAGCGGCGTCATCAGGGGATGGGCCCTGGCTTGATTTAAGCCAGTGTCCCATCCCCTGATGACACCGCTGAAGCAGTGAAACATGTTAGGGGACATAAGCTAGTATAAACTGTTGTCCTATTCTACCACAAATGGTGGCTTCCCCTGAGGCCATCAGAACAAAATACATGAGTGATTATATTAGAAAATGTAGGTAGATTAGGGACGATTAAAACTCTATGCAGCAAGCTGAGGGGAATGGAGATTCACCACAACCCACTATTAAAGATGTATTTGCGGTGGTATCCTTTTGCAAATCCGCATTAAGTACCCTGACTCGCAAATAGGTGGCATTAGAGGACATTTCTAATATCAAAGCAGATCTTAAAACAGTAGCAAGAAGGACAAGTGCAGTGGAAGAGAGAGTGGGTACAAATGAGGATGACATTATCAACGTTAAGAGGATCCAGGAGAGGTCAGTCCAGCGTATTTCTGAACTGATTGCTAAAATAGACGACCTTGAAAATCGCCTGAGAAGGAATAATTTGAGAATAATAGGGATTCCTGAAAAAACAGAAGGGAATGCCCCCACTGAATTCACAGAAAACTGGTTTAAAAACAAATTCAGCGCAAAAGTCCAGTCTGCACTGTTTGCTGTGGAGAGAGCCCACTGGATCCTTTCCAGACCCCTGCCACTGGGTCACCCTCCTAGACCATTGCTGGCAAAACTTCTGCACTATAGGGATCGAGACACCATACTGAGGAAGGCCAGGGATATGACTGATCTGTCGATTAATGGATCTCCATCTTTCCAGATTATTCCACTGAGGTGCAAAAATAAAGGATGAAATTCTCGGAGCTTAAAAGACGCCTAAGGAACCTAGGACTGTCATATTCCATGATGTATCCGGCTCGTCTGCGATTGGTTCCTCTGAAAGAAACCCATTTTATTCCAGGTCCAGAAGAGGCCATGAAGTGGCTAGATCAACATAAAAGACAAATACGTCATAAGGCCACCTGAAGCTGCTGAGTAGTTAAGAGATTGGTGGAAGAAGATGTAGCAGTGCTGCGGGTTCATGCTTATGATTTTCTATAGTAGATACTCCTGATGAAGGTGGTTATCTGACTTGAAGTTATTATAATGGTTTTTCTTTTCCCTCCCTACTACTTGATTTAGGTTGGTGTGGTACAATATAATGAAACATATGCAGGGATAGATTTAATGGCAGGAAGTTTACCTGAGTTCTAAGGTGTTAATGTTTGCTGTCCTGCTAATTGCACTAGGAGTATTTTCCCTACTCTCTGGGCAAGAGAGGAAAACAATACTCCACTGTTTGGGGAGGGTGGAGGGATGGAGGGGAAGGGAAGGTTATTTGGTATGTATGGGGGGCATTCACAGGATGCGTCCTTGAGGTACTGGCATGTTAAAAAGACACAATGTAATGGCTTTCACAACAAGATCCTAAGTACAATATATGATCCTAGCAATAATGTCTGGAACAATTGAGATTATAAGCTGGAACGTCAGGGGCCTTTCAGATGGGACAAAACGAGCAGCGATCTTTCAATATATTCAGTCACAAAATCCCTCCATAGTACGTTTGCAAGAAACACACCTCACAAAAGGGAAGCTTTAGGGTATGTGCTCAAAATGCAGATTTTAAGCAGAAATTTCCTGAGCGTTGTTTCCTCTCCCTGGCAGAAAAAAGCGCATGCTGATTTTACATGTGTTTTTTCTGCTAGGGAGAAGCATTTTTTTAGCGTTTTTACATGCATTTATGCATGCGTTTTTCCAAGCGATTTTAGCATCACCTGGAAAAGGACTTGACAAGTTGGTCACACTATATAAATCCATGCAATTGGCATGGATTTATATTGTGTGACCGAGATTTCTGCTTGAAATACTGCACCTATAGTAAAAAAAAAAGAATTAAAAAGTAAAAAAAAATATTCATACGTATCTCTGCAGTGTCCCCCGGTGGCGTCCTCTCTCCTCGGCAGCCCGCGGTCTTCTGCCAGGACCTGCAGTGACGTCATTTAGTCAGCTGATGGTCACGCGTCCATCACCTGACCGCTGACCATCAACTGACTAAATGACGTCACCGCAGGTCCTGGCAGAACAGCGCGAGCCGTCGAGGAGAGAGGACGCCGCCGGGAGCAGACCGGGGGCCACCGGAGAGGTACATATGAATATTTTTTACTTTATAACTCTTTTTTAACTTGCAGGTACCGGGTTGGAGGAGAGTCTCCTCTTCTCCAGACCCGGGTACCATCCATGCATTGCAAGTCAATGGCGGCGATTTCGCCGTGAAATCGCACAATACATGTTTGTGCTGCGTATTTTTCCGCAATGATAATCCGCAGCGGAAATCTCGGCAGCATGTGCACAGCACATGCGGATTATCATTGGGAAACATGGCAGACATCTTGACAAGCAATTTTAATGCGTTTCCGCGGCAGAAATACCGTGGCGGAAACGCATTAAATCCGCATCGTGGGCACACAGCCTTATACTATGAAGAAGACATGGATGCAGGCAAGTTACCACTCCATCTTTTTGTCATACTCCAGGGAAGTCTCTACAATGATTCACGCTTCTTTACCGTTTAATCTAATTAAAGTAGATATAGATGCAGAAGGACGATTTGTATATTTAACTGGTAAGATATCTGATATGATATAGTGATCTCCATAGTTTCCGTCTACGTCGGTCTGATAAGGTTATGCAAAAAATATTAGCTTTATCTGCGTCTAATCAGGGGACTCCGCTCTTGATTATTGGAGATGTTAACAACATTATAGACTCCCATTGGGATAAAGGGAAACATGACCCCATTAGAAAAGAAGGGAATATAACACCTTTTGGGTCCTTCATTAAAGAGGTTGCACTAGTAGATTTATGGAGAAATAGATTTCCTGATACCTATCAATACTCGTGTTATTCAACAACACATAATTCCTTATCACGCATAGATTTGGCGCTGGGGAATATGGCTATGGATCGCCCGGTGGGAGATGTTCAATACTTACCTACAATTATCTTGGATCACAGTCCTCTTCGGGTTTCACTTAAATTGGGCCTAAACTCCCCTAGGCTCTGGAAATTAAATCAGTTCTGGCTACAGAAAAAGTGGCCATAGACCTCAAAGAGTTTTTCCAAATTAGTAATGGAACAGCAACAAAATAGAACAATCCCTCCCAAGAGCAATTGACCTTATTAACTATTTTGGGGAATTATCGGGCCTTAAAATCAATTGGAGCAAATCTGTGGTTATGCCACTTATAGATAACATAACAGAACCTGTATTTTTTGGATTACAGGTAGTACAAAAATTTAAATATCTAGGCATTATAATTAATCAAAACCCAATTATGGACCTCAAAGACAATGTGTACCCCATAAAGGATATGATGAAGAAAAAATTTGAAACCTGGTCCCAACTCCCGTTGTCTGTGGCGGGAAGAATTAACCTAATCAAAATGATTATCCTTCCAAAATGTTTATATGTATTGGAACATTCATCCATTAAAATCCCCAAAGAATTTTTTCAGAAACTGCACGGCATGATGGCGACATTTATATGGGGCTCAGCAAGGCCCAAACTAAGTATTGATTCTCTGCAGAGACCCAAGGATCAAGGGCGTAGCGCGGTGTCTGACCTATTTCTCTACTATTTAGCTGGACAGATACGATATTTGAAGTGTTGGATAAGTAGCGATAAATTCACTAATGCAGAAGCGCATCTTATACACTTCTTAAATGGGAATACACCATGGGCTATGTTTGAAGGCTCCTACAGGCCACCACAGGACTTATTATTTGCACATAGCCTAGCGATGCAGGTGTGGCGTGAGAGTAGGTGTATCGTGGGGTTTACTGATCAAATGGGAGAAACCCAAATACGGGATAATCCTGAATTTCCACAGCTTAAAAGCCTACAGGACGTAATCTTCTGGATGCAATACAGAATAACAACACTTAATCAGATTTTTGAATATGAAATTTTATTGTCATTTGATCAAATCCATATATAGTTTGGGATCCCTCATAGGGATTTCTACAGATATTTACAAATGAGGCATGCCATAACACACCAATTCCCACATCCTAGGATGCTAATATCCAAATACCCATTAATAGGAGTACTAAAAACTCAAGGACCCACAGGCTTGGTATCCTCTCTATATACCTTTCTATTGAACTCTAAAATCGCTTCTACCCAACTTGTTGTAGAGAATAAATGGTGGCAATTAATCCCTTCTATAACTGATGATTAGTTGAATGATGCGCTGTAAGCGCATATGGTGGTGTCACCAGCCGTCAATAATAAATTAATTCAATTATATATACTCCATCAATCTTACCTGACCCCAATAAGACTGCATAGATTTGGTAGAATGGCGTCTGATGAATGTCACAGATGTAGGGAATCAGAAGCGGATTTCTGGCATCTTATTTGGAATTGTGGGATAATATGAAGATATTGGGGTGAAGTGATAACTACATTGGAATGGATAGTTGGCATGCCAATTGAATGTAGTCCAGAGTTTTGTATCTTAGGTATTGTGGACGAGGAAATGTGGACACACTATGATCGGATATTCCTTCGGGAGGTTATATTTATGGCCAGGAAAGCGATAGCACTAAGATAGATGGGAGGGAAATCTTCTACTATCAACCAATGGGAAAGCTAGTGAATGATACAATACCATACGAGAATATAGTATATAGAAATAGGGGATGTCCCCAGAAATTCCAAAGGATATGGGAAAGATGGTGTGATTTGCCCTTAACACACCTATCCCCTAGTGCCATGACCTCGCTAATCTTACGCTATGAGTCCTGATATATGCCCTTTTGAACACATGGAAATGATATATGATATATATGGACTGTAAGAGTGTACCTCTGCTACAACCATAATTGATATATGTACTGAATTCTGATAAGGAATTGGCCGGTTTAGTAAAGACAGCAGTGCTCCATAAGGAAACTTATGTTTCAAATTGTTTGTTTTTTCTTTAACTGTTTACTCTGATTATGGAGAATGTGATGTAAACTGTATTGAACTGAGACTGGTTAATGTTTGGATTACCCTGACCTTATAATATGACAGTATTTGTTTGTAACCATTATCCTGTGGAATTTTTCAATAAAAAGAGTTAAAAAAAAAAAATAATGGAATAGCATCTGCTCCGATGCTCTGGGAGTCTATGAAGGCCTACCTGAGAGGGATATTTATTAGAGAAATAACTAGGAACAAAATGAAAACTAAAAAAAACAGATCAGGCAATATTTCAGGAACTCAGGCAGGCTGAAATTAACGTGATAGATAATCCTACACCTGATGCTCAAAGAAGGCTTAAAGCAGCCCAGTCCCTGGCTACACGGATGGTATTGCAAAAAGCTGAGAGGAAAAAAGTCTTTCAGGGAATCACCTTTTTTGAAGAAGGTGAAAGAGTAGGGCATTTACTATCTCTTCTTACTGCAGTGCAAAGGGATTCGTCCCATATTTACAAGCTTCCTTCTCAAAATGGGGGTTAGGCAGAGTCTACGGGGGAAATTCTGGAGGTTCTGCTTTCATTTTACGAGACATTATACTCTTCAAAGTTTAGAAATTTCAAATTTCTTAGAAATGGCAAGGTTGCCCACATTGCCTGAAGATGAGCGGAGGGCTCTGGATGGTCCCCTGTCACTGGAGGAACTAGAAAAGGCTCTAACTTCTATGCCAGGTGGTAAAGCTCCAGGAGTAGATGGCCTCCCTGCGGAGGTGTATAAACGGTTTAACAAGATATTACTCCCAAATTTGCTACAACTATACAACCACTCCCTTGCAATGAGGTCACTACCACTTTCCATGAGAGAGGCAATTCTTACTATTATCTCTAAAAAAGGGAAAGATCCTCAGGTCCCTAAGTCATATAGACCTATTTCTCTATTGACGGTGGATATCAAAATATTGGCTAAAATATTAGCTAATAGGCTGTCAGGAATTATGTCTAATGTGATACATCCAGACCAGACGGGCTTTATGGCCAACAAATCCACAGCAATTAATTTGCGCCGCCTCTTTTTGAATATGCAGCTCCCAGCAGATAACATTGGGCATAAAGCGGTGCTGTCGTTGGATGCAGCAAAGGCATTCGATAGCATAGAGTGGAACTTCCTCTGGGAGGTGTTGAAAAAAATGGGGTTCGGACCCACGTTTATATCATGGGTAAAGTTGCTATAATCTTCCCCTACAGCTAAAATCAAAGCAAACAGTGAGCTGTCTCAAAGATTCAGATTATATAGAGGCACAAGACAGGGATGACCTCTGTCCCCATTATTGTTTGCCATTGCAATAGAACCTTTAGCGGCAGTAGTGAGGAATTCTTCTGAAGTTAGAGGATTTCAATACGGGAACATAGAAGAGAAGATTGCACCTTCTGCTATTTCTGGGAGACTATGGTACATCCCTGAATAGTGTAATGGATATACTTAAAGAGTTTGGGCGGTTGTCAGGTCTGACTATTAACTGGGGTAAATCTATACTATTCCCCTTAGATGGCCGGTAGACCGTTCAGACATTCAGCATACCCAGATAGAGGTGGTTTCCCAGTTCAAGTACTTGGGGTTGGTAATATCGTCCCCTCTTAGAGATTATGAAAAACAGAATCTACTGCCTGTTCTAGACAAAATTATGTGCAAAATAACGTCATGGTGTAAACTCCAACTCTCTGTGGTGGGCAGGTTAAATCTTATTAAGATGGTATTAATGCCTCAGATTTGATATATTCTACATAACGCTCCCATTTGGCTCCTGCTATCTAGATTCCATAAGATAAACACGCTTTTCAGAGATTTGATCTGGCGTAAAGGGCAATCCAGAATAAGATTAGAAACTTTGCAGAGACCAAAAGACGACGGTGGTCTGGCACTGCCCAATGCATAGTTATATTTCCTAGAGGCTCAATGCCAACATATGAAGGGATGGAAATAAAATGACACGGGCAGTTCAGTCTGCAAAATTATTCAAAACACTGTGGGACAGGGGCCCCTTGTGGAAAGTTTGGAGGCAGGGAAGTTTGGAGGTCTCTCAGTATACCCTACATTGGACTTAATTTTCAAGGTTTGGTGTAAAGTCAAACAAATAAGAGAGGTCATATACTTATCAATGTACACACCTATTTGGAATAATGACTTACATTCAGAATTTGCCAAATTAACTGAGTTCGGGAACTGGAAGAATATGGGTATACAGTACGTTCACCAGGTGATCGGCAATGATGGGCTTAAATCCTTTGACTATCTGCAAAAAGAGTTCCATCTACCTGATAGTTGCTTCTACCAATCCTGTCAACTCAAACATGCCTATAGAGCCCAATGTAAAGTGAAAGATGTTATAACTCAGAGAGATGCTCAGATGGAGCCACGAAGGGGGTAATATCCAGTGTCTACAATGACTTTCTCTTTGTCTTCCTTAAGAACTTCCCTCTGTTGGTTAAACGGAAATGGGAGATGGATATTGGTGTTATCACAGATCATGAGTGGGCTTCGGTGCTGTAATACATACCCAATCTTTCGCTTAGTGAGCCCAAACGACTCTCGCAGCTCTATGTCATTCACAGAGTATGCAGATCACCTAAAATGATGTTTAAAATAGGTCTTAGAACTGATTCTGGATGCCTGAGGTGCGCCCAACAGGAAGCAGGGATATTGCACATGTTATGGTCATGCCCGCGTTTACACACCTATTGGAGAGAAGTTTTGGGCTATATAGAGTCAGCCTATGGGTGCATGGTGACTAGTAACCCTCTGACCTGCATACTGGGATATGTAGACGAGCGGAGTACTGTTGAGACTGGGAAACTTGCCATAGCGCGATTACTATACATGGCTAGAAAACTGATTGCTAAAAACTGGATTTCTGCAGCTCCCCCAACAGGCAGAGTTTATTAAACAAGGTGAGTCCCTTATATCATTGGAAAAAGGGGTATACCTCAAAAGGGATAGAAGTAAATATTTGGATAAACTATGGGGTCCCTGGCTTGGAGATAACCAGTTCTCAGCCTCGATAGGGTCTTGTTAGATGTGTACCAGTTGTTATGGAATCACTATGCATTGTGTTTACAAATGGCAATCGGCTCTGTGCCTTTCGACTTGGCTGCTCTTGACCGGCCTGATTTATTCTGTTTTGTGTGGACATATACCTATGATATGATATTCTGAATAACATATGTTGGGGGGGTTCAGGGTATAGGTGAGGGGGTTAAATACATTGGTTGAGAATGTTATTTGTATATGTACAACTGTTATAAAATTAATAAAAATTTACTTGATTAAAAAAAAAAAAGATTAGGGACAACTTTTAATACCCAGTGTGCATTTTAATTGAATATCAAATAAAAGTTAAATTTTATAGCCCATAGCGAGGGGTTTTATATGGGGTTTCCCCATCTGGTAAATACATCAACAAACCAAACTGTACTATTCAGACTTCTGCAGTCAAGTACAGCTATGAAGATTTAATTTCAGGAAATGTACTAATAAAATCAACTTACCTTTATATTCAGAATGTTGAAAAGCACAGTTGGAAGGAATGTCATAAATGTAGGATAGAAATTTCTCTAATAATTCTCCATACACTATAGGAAGCAAAATAAATACAAGTGTAAGGTTATTTAATAGTAGGACATACAAAATCACTTATAAAGGCCAGATCTCCCCTTAGTATCTTTCTCTTATGTAACATAATAGTCCACCTAATTGACAGCTCTGGCTTCATAGAGCCAAAGAAGGACAGAGAGATAGAGGGAAACCAAGCAGTGGGAAGGTGTATATAAATGTTTGGCCCCACCATGACGCACTGAGTGCCTGTTACTTGGCTTGAACAATCATTCTGTGCTGTACCTTAAAGAGTATAGGAGATGTTCTACAGTATCCAGCAATAGCTTTTACATATTAATTTTGCTTTGCTTTACAGCTGCATTCAAAGTATTTAAATCATACTGTAGGAGCAAATCGGTGGTGGTTTTTGGACCTCCAATGATCTGTTATTGCTTACTTATCATACAGATAGCTCATCAATATTAATTGACCAGACAACCCCTTTAAACATATTATGGATACATGTTAAATAAGATGTTAAGAAAAGTAAATACAAAGATATTCAAGATTTTTTTTCAGCAGCTATTAATGTACAAGACCATTTACACTTTCATACGTTACATAATGGCAATGTATTCATAAAAATCGGATACTATATGCTGGCTCTGTATGGCATTAATTGTTTTACACACCCATCGACTTGAATAGACAAACAGAAGAAAACGTATGCTGCAATCTTTTTCACACAAAAAACACCTACAAGAAGCAAAAATGAACAAAAACCCTGCTGTAAAAAAATAAAAAGCAAAAGTGCATTTAAATAACATAGGGTTCTTAGTAACACTGTTTTTGATCAAAAATAGTATAAAAGCCAACCCACCACGGCACGGTGACCCCATATTCGGGATGGTCCTACTCGGTCTAATATTTTAAACCTTGACATGTGTCAAAGTTGTTTCACATGCATATTCGGTCATGGGAAAAAACGCTCATCTACACTGCTCCATGGAATAACATTGGTCCATGAGAGGTCCGTTTTTTCACAGACAGCATTCAGACCGAAAATACAATTCTGTGAACCTACCCTTAAAGAACTAGTTTTTATCAATAAATTAGACAGGACATTTTATTTTCCTTAATAAAAGGGAATAGGGGCCAGCTTGTTTTCCTTAATATAAATTGTAATCTAAACATTGTCAAAATTGTAAAATACATTTAGAGATGACATATTTGGTGTCACACCGGCAACTAGCACGGGCAGTAAGAGCCACCTTACTCACTGCAGTCACCGCTTTGTTTCTCCCAGTCTCGGGTCATCTAGCTGAGCGGCCTCTGACAGTATTTCCAGTTCTGCTCATTCTCCTGCTGGTGAGTCTTCACAAGGTTATAGGAAGGTGCAGCCAGACTTTGCAGGAATTTAACCACTTGTGTCCCGCAGATTTTTTTTCCCTAAGCCAATCCCTAGGCAGCAGGGGGTTTATGGTGCAGCTCCTCCCACCAGTCCTTTCCTGAATGTAGGTTCCTAGTAGCTTATCTCTAGTTCCTGTAAGTGCATGTTCGTTCTGTCTCTCCTGTTATTGACCCGGCTTGTTTACGGTTTATCCTGATTTCTCTGCTCCTAACCTCAGCTACATATATTGAATCTTTGCTGCTTGCCCTGACCTCGGATTGACCACGCCTTTGCCTTCGTCCTCCTGTACCTCGTATCAATGCCTCTGACCTCCAGTCAGCTGCTGTAGACCCAGGGACTGCCCTGGAGTGGTACCAGGTGACTACCTGCAGCCAAGCCTATCCTCACCATCAGAGGCTCTAGTGAACACCAGGTAGTCACTTATTAACGCCCCTTCAGGTTAAGCCCGGCCCGTTGGGCAGTAGGTCCACACCCACCAACATTACATTTGATAATCTTTTATTTAATTTTCTATATTACAATAGTTATGATCTCCTTCATTCTCAATCAACTTTTCCTTTTCTCGCATTCCTTTTTCCCTTCTTTTCAAGAGTCGTAACTTTTATATTTTTCGTATGGCGGTGTTATACCCTTTCCCGGCAGAGTTGGTGGCATGCTGGCCAGCTACGCTGGTGATAGATACTGCTGTAACTCGCCTATTCCGAAAAAAATTTCTGCCTTTTGCAGAGGTAGCAGCTCTTAAAGGGGTTGTCCGGTCAAAAGTGATAAGTCTTCAGTCAATCTGTGTGACTGCAGACTTATGAATCCCCCCAGCGCAGGCACTATGCGGTGCTGGGATTCACTGGTATGAGACCCGGGACCGGAGGCTATGTATACATTATACATACCCCCGGCCATTCAGCGCTGCCTCTCTCCAATACAAGTGTATGGAGAGCAAGGCTACGCCCACTGGCCGGGGGTATGTATATCCAGACTTATCACTTTTGACCGGACAACCCCTTTAAAGACCAAATGGACAGATGTTTTAAGTCTGTAGCTAAGTCTACATTTGAAGCAGCGGACTTTGCCCTCTGCCCTGCTTTTCCTGCTACTTGGGTATCCAAGGCAGTCACTGCTTGGGCGAAGCACTTACGGCAGACTATTCTGGCTGGGTCCCTGGAGGTTGAACCAGCGGAGGTTGCAAATCAGATTGCACAGGCATGGCCATTCGTTGCATTTTACGGCTTAAAGGAGTATTCCTATCTCCAAGATCCTATCCCAATATGTAGTAGGTGTAATAATAATAATATTAGCAAATACCTCCGATTAGAAATGTAGTACTGTATAGTATTTTTGTTTCGCTTAGTCTCTTTCCTCATGTGCAGGTATCACAGGACCTTAGGTATCCATGGTTACGTCCACTGATAAAGTGACAGTTAGTTAGCTAGCTCCTAGTGGTAGTAACCATGAATACCTAAGTTCTGTATTGCCTGCACATGAGGTAAGTGGCATAGCAAATCAAAAATACTATACTACATTTCTAATTGGAGGTAATTGCTAATATTATTATTATTATTACTACACCTACTACATATTGGGATAGGATCTTGGAGATGGGAATACCCCTTTAAAGGAAATCTGTCACCACTTTGGAGTTATCAAACCTCTACTATGGCCATACAGGGTATAGAGAAGTAAATCTATACCTACCTGTATGTCCCATAATAGAGGTCTGATTGCAGAGAAATGTAGTTTTATCTTCTTGGTTTTTCATAGGCCAGGCGTCCCCGGACGCCAAGCTATCCTTGCCCATCTGCTTATTATTCCACCAATTCCCTACCTATGTCCACGTTTACCAGATTTCCCCCCTTCCCCGCATGCCACAGGGCCCTGTGACGTGCACTTTTTTCCGTCAACCCCCGGCGCATGCGCAAAGTGCGGCTCACAGGGAGCGCGATGTTTCCTCCCGTGCCCATTTGGCTGAGTACAGTGCCACAGTGCTCTATCGCGCAGGCACTGGGAAGTCACTGTGAACTCTGAACGCGTGCATGCCCTGTTCAGAGTTCCACTGCTGCTCTCAGGTAATTTATCTCCATGCTGTTTTGTATCCTAAAGTGATAAGAGTACTGTATTTTATTTAATCATGGGTCCAGGTTCCACTGGTTGAATTAATTCCCTGTGCTTTAGAGAAATGCTGGAATTCCAACCTATGAATTGATTGTACTGTGCACTTTGTTCTATTCATCTTTTGGATCTCTCAGTATTGTAGATGCTTACCTCATTAATTGGAAGATCATTATTGGTGATTTACATGTTATTCTGGGCTTTTATCTAGCTATTGGATATATATCCTGTTTATTGATGCCACGTGAGCTGTTATTTATCAATGTATGAATTTTTTGCCTATTTGTAACTGCCAGATCTGTATCCATGATATTTAGAGCCTTTATTTGATCTCTGTGGGTCACTACATTAAAGGGTATTGCAGTAGGTTGTCCCTCACAACTGAGGTACCTTGTTTTTTTTTTATATTTTGTTATAATTATAATTTAATAATAAAAATGTATTTTTAATATTAGTTGAAGTGGTCAAGTTTCTGATTATCCCACCAGGTTTTTTGGTTTAGGGATGTCATTTTTTGATTTGATGGTTTGGTTATGACACTATACTTATTATGGACTTATATTGATTTATTTGTATCCAGGTCATGGGCTACAAGTGTCGCATTCCTTGTGTCAAGCCACTCATGACCAATAGACAACTCTAGAAGTGTCTTACCTGGGCCAAGGAGAAAAAGACCTGGACTGTTGCTCAGTAGTCCAAGGTGTTGTTTTCAGATGAAAGTAAATTTTGCATTTCATTTGGAAATCAAGGTCCCAGAGTCTGAAAGAAGAGTGGCAAGGCACACAATCCAAGCTGCTGGAGGTCTAGTGTGAAGTTTCCACAATCAGTGATGGTTTGGGGAGCCATGTCATCTGTTGGTGTAGATCCACTGTGTTTTATCAAGACCAAAGTCACCGCAGCCGTCTACCAGGAAATTTTAGAGCACTTCATGCTTCCCTCTGCTGACAAGCTTTTTGGAGATGGAAATTTCATTCTCCAGCAGGACTTGGCACCTGTCCACACTTCGAAAAGTACCAATACCTGGTTTACAAACAACAGTATAACTGTGCTTGATTGGCCAGCAAACTCACCTGACCTTAACCCCATAGAGAATCTATGGGGTATTGTCAAGAGGAAGACGAGAGACACCAGACCCAACAATGCAGACGAGCTGAAGGCTGCTATCAAAGCAACCTGGGCTTCCATAACACCTCAGCAGTGTCACAGGCTGATCGCCTCCATGCCACGCCGCATTGATGATGTAATTGATGCAAAAGGAGCCCCGACCAAGTATTGAGTGCATTTACTGAATATACATTTCAGTAGGACAACATTTCAGATTTTAAAAACATTTTTCAAGCTGTTATAAAGTATTCTAATTTACTGAGATAATGACTTTTGTGTTTTCATTGGCTGTAAGCCATAATCATCAACATTCACAGAAATAAACACTTGAAATAGATCACTCTGTTTGCAATGACTCTGTATAATATGAATTTTTGTATTAAAGAACTGAAATAAATTAACTTTTTGATGATATTCTAATTTAGTGAGAAGCACTTGTAAATAATTAAACAACAGCAAGCAGAGCAAGCTTTGTACACTGTTGTTAGAGACATATGCGAGCTGTGTATCTGTAGTTTGTGAAGCAGGCTCAGCACCTGAGCTTTTTCCACGTTTGCAGACACTAGTGTAGATACAGTTATATGAAAAAGTTTGGGCACCCCTATTAATCTTAAGTTTAATGTTTTATAAAAATTGGTGTTTTTGCAACAGCTATTTCAGTTTGATATATGTAATAACTGTTGGACACAGTAATGTTTCTGCCTTGAAATGAGGTTTATTGTACTAACAGAAAATGTGCAATCTGCATTCAAACAAAATTTGACAGGTGCATAAATATGGGCACCCTTATCATTTTCTTGTTTTAAATACTCCTACCTACTTTTTACTGACTTACTAAAGCACTTTTTTGGTTTTGTAACCTCATTGAGCTTTGAACTTCATAGCCAGGTGTATGCAATCATGAGAAAAGCTACTTAAGTGGCCACTTGCAAGTTGTTCTCCTGTTTGATTCTCCTCTGAAGAGTGGCATCATGGGCTCCTCAAAACAACTGTCAAATGATCTGAAAACAAAGATTATTCAACATAGTTGTTCAGGGGAAGGATACAAAAAGCTGTCTCAGAGATTTAACCTGTCAGTTTCCACTGTGAGGAACATAGTAAGGAAATGGAAGAACAAAGGGACAGTTCTTGTTAAGGCCAGAAGTAGCAGGCCAAGAAAAACATCAGAAAGGCAGTGAAGAAGAATGGTGAGATTGGTCAAGGACAATCCTCAGACCACCTCCAGAGAGCTGCAGCATCAACTTGCTGCAGATGGTGTCACTGTGCATCGGTCAACTATACAACGCACTTTGCACAAGGAGAAGCTGTATGGGAGAGTGATGCAAAAGAAGCCGTTTCGGCAAGCACGCCACAAACAGAGTCGGCTGAGGTATGCAAAAGCACATTTGGAGAAGCCAATTTCTTTTTGGAAGAAGGTCCTGTGGACTGATGAAACCAAGATTGAGTTGTTTGGTCATACAAAAAGGCGTTATGCATGGCGGCAAAAAAAAACACAGCATTCCAAGAAAAACACTTGCTACCCACAGTAAAATTTGATGGAGGTTCCATCATGCTTTGGGACTGTGTGGCCAATGCCGGCACCGGGAATCTTGTTAAAGTTGAGGGACGCATGGATTCCACTCAGTATCAGCAGATTCTTGACAATAATGTTCAAGAATCAGTGATAAAGTTGAAGTTACGCAGGGGATGGATCTTTCAGCAAGACAATGATCCAAAACACCGCTCCAAATCTACTCAGGCATTCATGCAGAGGAACAATTACAATGTTCTGGAATGGCCATCCCAGTCCCCAGACCTGAATATCATTGAACATCTGTGGGATCATTTGAAGAGGGCTGTCCATGCTCGGCGACCATCAAACTTAACTGAACTGGAATTGTTTTGTAAAGAGGAATGGTCAAAAATACCTTCATCCAGGATCCAGGAACTCATTAAAAGCTACAGGAAGTGACTAGATGCTGTTATTTTTGCAAAAGGAGGATCTACTAAATATTAATGTCACTTTTCTGGTGAGGTGCCCATACTTATGCACCTGTCAAATTTTGTTTGAATGCAGATTGCACATTTTCTGTTAGTACAATAAACCTCATTTCAAGGCAGAAACATTACTGTGTCCAACAGTTACTACATATATCAAACTGAAATAGCTGTTGCAAAAACACCAATTTTTATAAAACAATAAGCTTAAGATTAATAGGGGTGCCCAAACTTTTTCATATAACTGTATACAGTTACGTTCATTTGTGCTAAGTGGTTAAAGAGTTATTACCAAAAATACAAGTTATCCCCTATCAATCGGACAACAGTTAAACTACCGGTTGCTGGGTGTCTGACCAATAGACAAAGATCAGGGCTCTGCAGCTTACACTGTGTTCAGAATTATTAGGCAAATGAGTATTTTGATCACATGATACTTTTTCTACATGTTGTCCTACTCCAAGCTGCATAGGCTTGAGAGCCAACTACCAATTAAGTAAATCTGGTGATGTGCATCTCTGTAATGAGGAGGGGTGTTGACTAATGACATCAACACCCTATATAAGGTGTGCTTAATTATTAGGCAACTTCCTTTCCTTTGGCAAAATGGGTCAGAAGAGAGTTTTGACGGGCTCTGAAAAGTCCAAAATTGTGAGATGTCTTGCAGAGGGATGCAGCAGTCTTGAAATTTCCAAACTTTTGAAGCATGATCACCGAACAATCAAGCATTTCATGGAAAATAGCCAACAAGGTCGCAAGAAGCGTGTTGGCCAAAAAAGGCACAAAATAACTGCCCATGAATTGAGGAAAATCAAGCGTGAAGCTGCCAAGATGCCATTCGCCACGAGTTTTGTCATATTTCAGAGCTGCAACGTTACTGGAGTATCAAAAAGCACAAGGTGTGCGATACTCAGGGACATGGCCAAGGTAAGGAAGGCTGAAAAACGACCACCTTTGAACAAGAAACATAAGATAAAACTTCAAGAATGGTTCAAGAAATATCTTAAGACTGATTTTTCAAAGGTTTTATGGACTGATGAAATGAGAGTGACTCGTGATGGGCCAGAGGCTGGATCAGTAAAGGGCAGAGAGCTCCACTCCGACTCAGAAGCCAGCAAGGTGGAGGTGGGGTACTGGTATAAGCTGGTATCATCAAAGATGAACTTGTGGGACCTTTTCGGGTTGAGGATGGAGTGAAGCTCAACTCCCAGACCTACTGCCAGTTTCTGGAAGACAACTTCTTCAAGCAGTGATACAGGAAGAAGTCAGTATTGTTCAAGAAAAACATGATTTTCATGCAGGACAATGCGCCATCACATGCATCCAACTACTCCACAGCGTGGCTGGCCAGTAAAGGTCTAAAAGAAGAAAAAATAATGACATGGGCCCCTTGTTCATCTGATCTGAACCCCATAGAGAACCTATGGTCCATCATAAAATGTGAGATCTACAGGGAGGGAAAACAGTACACCTCTCGGAACAGTGTCTGGGAGGCTGTGGTGGCTGCTGCACGCAATGTTGATCGAAAACAGATCAAGCAACTGACAGAATCTATGGATGGAAGGCTGTTGAGTGTCATCATAAAGAAAGGTGGCTATATTGATCACTAATTATTTTTGTTTTTGCATGTCAGAAATGTTTATTTCTAAATTCTGTGCACTGATATTGGTTTACCTGGTGAAAATAAACAAGTGAGATGGGATTATATTTGTTTTTTATTAAGTTGCCTAATAATTCTGCACAGTAATAGTTACCTGCACAAACAGATATCCTCCTAAGATAGCCAAATCTAAAAAAAAAACACTCCAACTTCCAAAAATATTAAGCTTGGATATTTATGAGTCTTTTGGGTTGATTGAGAACATAGTTGCTGATCAATAATAAAAATAATCCTCTAAAATACAACTTGCCTAATAATTCGGCACACAGTGTAGTTATTCAGAGATCGGTGCTCATTTTGTATGGAGCAGAGGTGCGCATGCTCAGCGTTCATTCCATTAATTGCCAATGGCACTGGCAGAAATGGCAGAGTACAACACTCCGCCTTTTTCTTGTTGTTTGGGGGTGGGAAAAACCCTTTCAATCTAATTAAAAAGTCTTGCAATTTTCACATTGGTACTAAACTAATATTTGACTGATTTTCTTGTTCTGGAAAGATCACTTTTCAGTAGTCATTATCATTACAGGCAAGATCATAAAGATAGATAACACATAATCCAACATACAAATTAGGTGATGGGCACAGTCCATCTCCTCTACCTCCCTTTTCTTAGATCACAGTGTGCCTAGGAAGCTGTCCTATAAAATTCAGTTAGACAGAACCAGCTGTCTATGTACATATGGCTGCTGTAAGGCTGTGTTTACAAGCAGCATTTTTTTTCTGCAGCCAAAATGTTATCTTTTGGTAGTAAAAATGCTGCGTATAAAAAATGCAATTATCCTTGCCAGATTACATGTAGGATTTGTCTACAGTACATGTTTAATAAAGTTACTGTATTTTCGGACTATAAGACGCACCTCAAATTTTGGGGTGGAAAATAGGAAAAAAATTATTTTCTATAAGATGGGGGTCCGTCTTGTAGTCCAAATAGGTATCTTACCTGGGAGACAGTAGAGCGGGGGTCGCAGGAGGCATGGTCCCTCAGGAAGCCAGCGGCGGTAGAAGTGGAGCAATGCTGCGGGCCCTGGGTGGGAGAAGGGGGTGACCCAGCGTTGGTGGCGGCGTTGGTGGAGCGAGATCGCAAGAAGCACGTTCCCTCCATCAGGAACCCGGCGGCCGCAGAAGCGGTGAGATGCTGTGGGTCCGGTGTCGCCGGTGAGGCAGAGCGGAGTGCATTGCTTTTCTGGCGGCCATCTTCCTGAAGCCATGGTCTCAAGGGAAATGGCCGCCGAGCCGGCGCATGCGCAGACTGGGATCTCAGTGGCCATTTCCATGAGGCCCACGGCTTTAAGAAGATGGCCGCCGGAGTCGGTTCATGCGCAGTTGAGATCTCGGCTGGACAGAGATCCCAGTCTGCGCATGCAACCCTGGGACCTTGCTTCCTGTTATCCTGCTCCACCACCACCGCAACTCCCCGATAAGTTATATTCTGACCATAAGGCGCCCCACTTTCCTCCCAAATTTGGGGGGGGGGGTGAGTGCGTCGTTTAAAAAACACTGCAGCACTCAAGTTTAGTCAGGAAAAAAAAACAAGAACATGCATGAGATTTCTGAAATCTCATACCTTTGGCTGGTACTGTAAAACAAAGAAAAAAAAACTGATGTGTGTAAACATAGTCTAAAGCTCATCTCCAAATGTTTTTTTACAGTATAAAGGAGGTGGCAGCCCCCATTAAAAAGGTACAGAAAATATCTACAATAAAAAATAAATTTGAAAAAAGGATATGCATCATCACTATTTAGTATTATTAAAAATATTATAAATGAGACAATCCTTTAACCGCTTCCAGACCGCCCACTGTACATAAACGTCGGCGCTGCCTGGGCCCTGTGCAGCGCAGACGTTTATGAATGGTCGGTGGTTCCGCAGCCCTCAGGACCCCAAGGGCCCTGCAAGCGCTGCGGGTGCGGTGCAGAGCGACAGCTCTGACAGGGGACATCATAGGGAACTGATTGGATCAGGTCCCAATGATGTTAACCCTTTGCTATCTTCTATATGCCGCGATCTATAGTGAACGACCTGCTAACCGCCAAATCTAAGCGACACTACTCTGTCCTCCTCCTCCTAGACCTGTCATCTGCCTTCGACACAGTGGACCATTCCCTCTTACTACAAACTCTCTCATCTCTCGGCATCACAGACTTGGCCCTATCCTGGATCTCCTCATACCTAACAGACAGGACATTCAGTGTCTCTCACTCACAGACCAACTCCTCATCTCTCCCCCTATCTGTCGGTGTCCCCCAAGGTTCAGTTCTAGGGCCCATGCTCTTCTCCATCTACACCTTAGGCTTGGGACAGCTCATAGAGTCTCATGGCTTTCCTTATCACCTCTATGCTGACGACACACAGATCTACCTCTCTGGACCCGATATCACCTCCTTACTAACCAAAATCCCACAATGTCTGTCGGCTATTTCATCCTTCTTCTCTGCTAGATTTCTAAAACTTAACATGGACAAAACAGAATTCATCATCTTTCTGCCATCTCATTCAACCCCCCCAACTGACCTATCCATCATAGCCAATGGCTGCCCACTCTCCCCAGTCCCTCAGGCTCGCTGCCTTGGGGTAACCCTGGACTCTGAACTCTCCTTCAAACCACATATCCAAGCCCTTTCCACTTCCTGCCGACTCCAACTCAAAAATATCTCCCGGATCCGCACATTCCTCAACCATGAATCTGCAAAAACACTAGTGCACGCCCTCATCATCTCTCGCCTTGACTACTGCAACCTCCTGCTCTGTGTCCTCCCTTCCAACACTCTCGCACCCCTCCAATCCATCCTAAACTCTGCTGCCCGACTAATCCACCTGTCCCCCCGCTATTCCCCGGCCTCTCCTCTCTGTCAATCTCTTCACTGGCTCCCCATTGCTCAGAGACTCCAGTTCAAAACCCTAACCATAACATACAAAGCCATTCACAACCTGTCTCCTCCATATATCTCTGACCTAATCTCCCGTTACATACCCGCACACAACCTCCGATCCTCACAAGATCTCCTTCTCTACTCCCCTCTTATCTCCTCCTCCCACATTCGCATACAAGATTTCTCCCGTGCTTCCCCCTACTCTGGAACTCTCTACCCCAACACATCAGACTCTCGTCGACCGTGGAAACCTTCAAAAAGAGCCTGAAGACCCACCTCTTCCGACAAGCCTACAACCTGCAGTAACCACCACTCCACCAATACCGCTGCATGACCAGCTCTACCCTCACCTACTGTATCCTCACCCATCCCTTGTAGACTGTGAGCCCTCACGGGCAGGGTCCTCGCACCTCCTGTACCAGTCGCCGTCACATTGTGTTCAAGATTATTGTAATTGTTCTTGTATGTATACCCCTTCTTCACATGTAAAGTGCCATGGAATAAATGGCGCTATAATAATAAATAATAATAATAATAAATAATCATTTAGAAGATAGTGAGAGAGGGGGTCGTCCACTTACCTCTCCGACGGCCCCCTGATGTCTGACAGGACCTGCCATTGTCATGGCAGCCGGAGGTCTAATGACCGCCTCCGGATCTGCCATATATGGTGTCCTGCTAGACTCAGCCTGCAGCTGAAGTCTAGCAGGAGACACTGACTGTGAAACTGTCAGCAAAGTTGTCATGCAATGTAATACAGGTCTATTGCATTGCATGAGAACAGTGATTAGAAAAATAAAAATTAATGTCCCATACAGGGACTAAGTAAAAATGTAAAAAAAAAGTCTAAAAAATGTTTTCAAACTGTTAAAAAAAAAATCACAAAACAAAGAAAAATAAATAAATAAAATATTAAACCAATAAATCCGTATATTTATGCAAAAACAAAAAAAGTACACATATTTGGCATCGCCGCATCCGAAACAACCCGATCTATAAAACTGTCACACTAATTAACTCCTTCTGTGCACACCGTAATAAAAATAAATAAAAAAACGGAGCAAAAAACTATGCTTTTTCATCATATCGCCAAACAAAAAAAATGCGATCAAAAAGCAAAATGGAAATAAAAATGGTACCGCTGAAAATGTCATCTTGTTCAGCAAAAAAAAAGCCGCCATACAGCTCCATCAGCCGAAAAATAAAAAAGTTATAACTCTCAGAATAAAGCGATGCAAAAAAAATATTTTTTCTATAAAATTGTTTTATTGTGTAAAAGCGCCAAAACATAGAAAAAATATACGGTAGGTGTAGTATCGCTGTAAACATACTGACCCGAAGAATAATGCTGCCTTATCACTTTTACCACACGCAGAACGGCATAAAAAAAAACTCAAAAAACAATTCCTGAATTGTTGGTTTTTGTTAATTTTACCTCCCAAAAAACGGAATAGAAAGCGATCAAAAAATGTCACGTACCCAAAAATGGTACCAATAAAAATGTCAACTCGTCCCGCAAAAAACAAGCCATCACATGACTCTGTCGGCCGAAATATGAAAAAATTATAGCTCTCAAAATATGGCGATGCAAAAACTAGATTTTGCAAAAAAAGCGTCTTTTAGTGTGTGACAGCTGTCAGTCATAAAAACCCAATATAAATCTGGTATCTCTGTAATCGCACCGACCCGAAGAATAAAGTAATCTAATCAGTTATACCACACGAGGAACGGCGTAAAAAATAAATAAAACCAATTCTTCAACTGCTACTGATTTGTTTATTATATCTCCCAAAGATCGCAGTAAGGCTCTGCTCACATTTATCCTGCGCTCTGCGCTGAGCACTTACACCAGAGTTTCCGTGTAAATCTCTGAAATATGTGATTCAGACGGAACCCATGACGGAAGATTCCCTGTAATGAGGCAGATATAGGCCACTGCGTAAAGAATTGGCATGTCAATTCTTTACGCAGCTGCGTCCCGCGCTTTCTCTCTATTGTGCCCATTATAAGCGATGGAATTACGCAGCGGTGTTCACACACTGCGTAATTCCATCGCTTTTTTACGGGGGTGCAGGATGGATACTCACCTACCCGATGTCAGGGGAGAGGCGTCCGGTCCGGTCCGCTCCAATCCCGAGCTTCCAGCATCTGCCGGTGAGCCGATCAGCTGTTAGCTAACCGGCTTGTAACCGTCTTCCGGTCAGCTGATTACAAGCCGGTCAGCTGACAGTCTGCTGATCGCTTCACGGCAGATGCTGCAAGCGCGGGTCGGAGCAGACGCGTCTCTCATGCATCGGGTAGGTGAGTATCCATAGTCTGTACATACACTGCTAGGGACACACACACGACACATAGACACACAGGACACACAGACACAGACATTACACATGTCACCCTTCATTTTCACACTGCGTTTTTTGCTGCGCTTTTTTACGCAGTGGTGTGAATGGAGGTGCTTTTTTTACCTGCTTAAAAAAACGCAGGTAAAAAAAGCAGGAAAATACGCAGCGTAAAAAAACGCAGGGAAATACGCAATGTGTGAACGCAGCCTTACAGCAGAACTTGTGCTGAGCTTTATGGCTCTACTAATGCTACAGTATTACTATTCACCATAGTGCTCAAGAAAGAGAGCCCGCCCTGCTAGAAACCAGGAAGTAAGGAGACAGTAAGGAGACTACAAGGAGATTACATTGCTCTAAACCACTCAAGAGGTAACTTGAGAATACTTCTTTATGTGTATGAACATTAAGGAGTATTCTATTTTATAGAAAACATGTGAAAAACACTTTGAATATGTGGCAATGAAGAGGCACCAAGTAAACATTAAAGAGGTTCTCCAAGAAATGTAAAAAAATAAATAATACACATTTACATATTAAACATTTTTTCTAAATAACTTTGTTTAGTAAAAAGGTATGCTTTCTTTACTGCACTCTTTCAGGATTTTAAACATGTCAATGAAGCACAAGACAGATGCACTAAAACTATCAGGCTGACTGAGATGAATGTTCATTCTCAGTCAGCTATAGAAAGAGGTTTATCTTTCCTTTACTCCGGCTCCAGTGTCCTATCAGGTTGACTGAACAGAGGAATGTGTGTTCACGATGCCTGACAGTACATTTTCTCAGAGAATCTCTTTAAGTACAATCACACTGAAAGCAAAACTCGTTTTAATTCAACTTAACGGTGTGTAAATTTAAAGGGCCCCATCTAGCTTTCTATGGATTATGGCTGGTTGGCATAAGTAGGCAGCAGATGACAGCTTTGCCAGCAGTGTATGTGATGACTACTCTGAACCTCTACATTTTCTAACTGGGTACAAACACTAAAGCATCAGATCTGGCATATATTAACAAGCTCAATCTCTTTGGGTCAGAGTTGTCAATCAGGCGCTCATATCCCACCCCCCATACAACAGGCAAGTTACTGTAGAGGCACTGTGGAGAGCAACTTTCCAAGGGCTGTGGCATTCTATCAACACTACTGACTATATATAATTTAACACACATCACTTACCTGATCCTGTTAATACACCAGGCTTGGATTTAATAGTTTTACAGAACAGTCTTTTACAATTGTCTAACCAAGTTATGTTTTGGTCTGTGCCTCCAGATGAGAGAAATCTCAAAAGTTCATGGTCTAAGAAAATAAAAAAAAGTCCACTGTTAACATGTTGCTTTTCATTCATGTAGGTTCAGTACATTAAAGGGGTTTTGCCACCATAAAGAATATTTTTAACCAAGCAGAGAATGTGGAAATAAATGGTTTTGTAATTTACATTTATTAAAAATTATGCACCGTTCAATAAATACAAAGCTTTTATCTTCTGAAGTATGCTCCCTGGCGTTATTCCATTCTGTCCTCATAGTGGGCAATCAGCTGGCCATGCTTATGCAGCTCCTGTCATCATAAGAAGCCCCCCAACTCCCCACCCCCAGTGTGCACAATGCAATCTCCCTCATACAAATCTGTCAGCACAGGGGGCAGATTCCTGAAAGCACAGAAGCGTGCGAGTCCCCTCCTCCCTTCTGGGTGAGATCGTTCTGATTCACAGAGCTGTGAGTGTGGTAGCAGAGATACGCTTCCCATGCTCCACAGGTCTGTGGAGCAGAACGATCTCACCCAGAGGGGCAGTCCCGGCGTCAGCACCCGGGCAAGTGCCGGGGCCCTGAGCAGGTGGGGGCGTCCACTCGCCGTCGGGCACCCCGGCGCGCTATGGGGCCCGTGAGCGGAGGAGTCTGATGCCAGAGCCCGCGACTGGGCCCCAGCACAATACTTACCTCTCCCCATTCCTCCGCAGGCCCTGTATCTTCCGCGTCTCCTGACTGTGACGTCTCAGGTCAGAGGGCGCAAAGACGTCTTTCCAGTGCACCCTTTGCTGAGCAGTCACAGCGCATAGAGCGGGAAGACGGAGATGCTGAGGAGTTCGAAGCAGAGCAGCGGCAGCGAAGATAGGTATTTGATTTTTTTTAATGTATGGAGGCATGGAGCATTATATGGGGCCCAGCCTGCATGGAGCATTATATGGGTCCCAGTATTCTGTATGGAGCATTATATGGGGGCCCATATAGCATTATATGGGGCACATCCTGCATGGAGCATTATATGAGGGCCAGTATTCTGTATGGAGCATTATATGGGGGCCAGTATTCTGTATGGAGCATTTTATGGGGACCAGTATCATGTATGGAGCATTATATGTGGGCCAGTATCCTGTATGGAGCATTATATGGGGGCGAGTATCCTGTATAGAGCATTATATGGGGCCAGTATTCCGTATGGAGCATTATATGGGGTCCAGCCTGCATGGAGCATTATATGGGGCCCATCCTGCATGGAGCATTGTATGGGGGCTAGTATCCTGTATGGAGCATTATATGGAGGCCAATATCCTGTATGGAGCATTATATAAGGTCCATCATTCTGTATGGAGCATAATATGGGGCCCATAAGACTGTATGGAGCATTATATGGGGTCTATTATTCTATATGGAGCATTATATGGGGCCCATAAGACTGTATGGAGGAATTTGTGGTGCCCATAATACTGTATGGAGGACTATACTGTCCGGTCTGCACTGTGTGCTGCGAGGATTCGCCAGTTTCTGAGCTATTGTAGAATTTACTATAGATATCACTCATGTAATGTAAGAAGTAAGTGAAATCTTTGGCATTGTACTATATCTATATTCCTCTACCTTATCTTAGCATCATGAATCGTGGTGTATGTTAAAGGGGCCCACTGAGACTCTTTTGCCCAGGGCCCACAAAAACATGGAGCCGGCCCTGCAGTGGGGGGGTTGGGAAACTCACTGACACGCATCTGTGCAGCATTCAGGAATCTGCTCCCTGCGCTGTCCGGTTTGTGTGAGGCAGGTTTCGTTGTGTACACTGGGGGTGGGGAGTTGGTGGGCCTCTTATGATGACAGGAACTGCGCAAACTCGACAAGCTGATCGCCCACTATTATTATTATTATTTATTATTATAGCGCCATTTATTCCATGGCACTTTACATGTGAAAAAGGGATATATATACAAGAACAATTACAATAATTTTGAACACAATGTGACAGCGACTGGTACAGGAGGAGCGAGGACCCTGGCCGCGAGGGCTCACAGTCTACAAGGGATGGGTGAGGATACAGTAGGTGAGGGTAGAGCTGGTCGTGCAGCGGTGGTTACTGCAGGTTGTATGCTTGTCAGAAGAGGTGGGACTTCAGGCTCCTTTTGAAGGTTTCCACGGTCGACGAGAGTCTGATGTTGGGGTAGAGAGTTCCAGAGTAGGGGGGAAGCACGGGAGAAATCTTGTAAGCGATTGTGGGCGGAGAAGATAAGAGGGGAGTAGAGAAGGAGATCTTGTGAGGATCGGAGGTTGTGTGTGGGTATGTAATGGGAGACTAGGTCAGAGATATATGGAGGAGATAGGTTGTGAATGGCTTTGTATGTCATGGTTAGGGTTTTGAACTGGAGTCTCTGAGCAATGGGGAGCCAGTGAAGAGATTGACAGAGAGGAGAGGCCGGGAAATAGCGGGGGGACAGGTGGATTAGTCGGGCAGCAGAGTTTAGGATGGATTGGAGGGGTGCGAGAGTGTTGGAAGGGAGGCCACAGAGCAGGAGGTTGCAGTAGTCAAGGCGGGAGATGATGAGGGCGTGTACTAGTGTTTTTGCAGATTCATGGTTGAGGAATGTGTGGATCCGGGAGATATTTTTGAGTTGGAGTCGGCAGGAAGTGGAAAGGGCTTGGATATGTGGTTTGAAGGAGAGTTCAGAGTCCAGGGTTACCCCAAGGCAGTGAGCTTGAGGGACTGGGGAGAGTGGACAGCCACTGACATTGATAGATAGGTCAGTTGGGGGGGGGGTGAATGAGATGGCGGAAAGATGATGAATTCTGTTTTGTCCATGTTAAGTTTTAGAAATCTAGCAGAGAAGAAGGATGAAATAGCAGACAGACATTGTGGGATTTTGGTTAGTAAGGAGGTGATATCGGGTCCAGAGAGGTAGATCTGTGTGTTATCAGCATAGAGGTGATAATGAAAGCCATGAGACTCTATGAGCTGTCCCAGGCCTAAGGTGTAGATGGAGAAGAGCAGGGGTCCTAGAACTGAAACTTGGGGGACACCGACAGATAGGGGGCGAGATGAGGAGGTGGTGTGTGAGTGGGAGACACTGAATGTCCTGTCTGTTAGGTATGAGGAGATCCAGGATAGGGCCAAGTCTGTGATGCCAAGAGATGAGAGAGTTTGTAGTAAGAGGGAATGGTCCACTGTGTCGAAAAAAGATGACAGGTCTAGGAGGAGGAGGACAGAGTAGTGTCGCTTAGATTTGGCGGTTAGTAGGTCGTTCGTGACTTTAGTCAGTGCAGTTTCAGTAGAAAGGTGCGGTCGGAAACCAGATTGTAGGCGTTCGAAGAGGGTGCAGGAGGAGAGGTGGGAGGACAGCTCAGAACGGACATGTTGTTCCAGTAGTTTTGAGGCATAGGGGAGAAGTGATATGGGGCGATAGATAGTCAGAAAGGATGAGTCAAGGGAGGGCTTTTTGAGGATGGGTGTGATTGAGGCATGTTTGAAGCATGAGAGGAAGACACCAGTTGTTAGTGACAGGTTGAAGAGGTGGGCTAGGGCTGGGATGAAGATAGTGGTAAGGTTTGGGATGAGGTGGGACGGGATTGAGTCAAGTTTACAGATGGTGAGGTGTGATTTGGAGAGTAAAGAGGAAAGTTGATCTTCCGTAATGGTGGAGAAGGTGGTTTTGGAGGAGGAGGGTTGAGTAGGTGTGGGGAGGGGCTGTGGGGGCTTTAGGCAAAAGCTTTGTCTGATGATGTCAATCTTCTGCTTGAAGAATGAGGCAAAGTCTTCGGCTGAAATAAGAGGAGAGGGAGGAGGCACTGGGGGACGGAGGAGAGAATTGAAGGTGTTGAATAGTTGTTTGGGGTTGTGAGACAGGGAGGATATGAGAGATGCAAAGTATGTTTGTTTTGCTGTAGTAAGTGTGGACGTGAAGGTAGTGAGGGACTGTTTGAATGCGATGAAGTGCTCATTGGAGTGGGACCTT
The DNA here is from genome assembly GCF_046119375.1 of Phyllobates terribilis. Classification (NCBI taxonomy): domain Eukaryota; kingdom Metazoa; phylum Chordata; class Amphibia; order Anura; family Dendrobatidae; genus Phyllobates; species Phyllobates terribilis. Next base: position 483,668,047 of record NW_027362762.1, on the reverse strand, counting down.
TTCCATATACGCTCAGCAACCCTGGACCCCCGTCGCAGTTCTTTAGTTAGGCTGGTGTGCCAGGGTTGTCTGTTGATTGTGCGAGCTTTGGTATGTGTGAGGGGGGTGACCGAATCGAGAGCTGCAGCTGTTGTGGTGTTGTATAAAGTGGCAGCAACATCTGCATCATGTAAGGAACTAATGTCTGTAAGAGGGAGAAGGGATTCGGAGAGTGAGTGTAGGTCAAGGTGTTTGAGATTTATGCGAGGGTATGCAAGTTTGTGGAGTGGGGATTGTTGCCCTGGAGAGGAGAGGGAAGAGAATGTAAGTAGGTTGTAGTCAGAGAGAGGGAGAGGTGAGTTAGAGAGGTTAGATAGGGAACAGAGGCGGGTGAAGATGAGGTCCAGTGTGTGGCCGTCTTTGTGGGTGGGTGTGGAAGACTACTGAGTAAGACCGAAGGAGGAAGTGAGGGATAGAAGCTTAGAGGCAGCTGAGAGGGAAGTGTCAATGGGGATGTTAAAGTCGCCCATGAGGATAGTGGGGATGTCAACGGAGAGGAAATGAAGTAGCCAAGTGGTGAAGTGGTCAAAGAAAGTGGTGGTTGATCCTGGGGGGCGGTAAATGACAGCCAGTTGGAAGTTGGAGGGGGAGTAGGGCAGCAGTGGAATATGGGTGAAGGAGCAGTTATCTGAGAGGAGGAAACCTATTCCTCCACCGTGCTTGCCGGTGGGGCGGAGAGTATGGGAGAGGTCCACTATGAGGACGGAATGGAATAACACCAGGGGGGGCGCTAGGGAGCATACTTCAGCTTATTATTTATTGAATGGAGCATAATTTGTAATAAATGTAAATTACAAAAACATTTATTTCCAAATTTTCTGCTTGGTTAAAAGTATTCTTTATAGTGGCACAACCCCTTTAAATGGCTTATCCGGTTCTTTGAGTTGGATGATCAATCCTTAGGATAGGTAACAATATTAGTCCAATGGGCTCTGACTGGCTGTTTTTGTAGAGCTCCATGACACTCCACAATTTTCATTGAGTTTCATGGAAACATGCTTGTCTTTGTAGAGCTTGCACAGATAAGCCATCATCACCATTCCCTCCTACCGCCATAATTTAGTGACAAAGTTGTAAAGCAAACTGCATCACAAAGCATAAAAGACTAAGTTTATATAATTTTATGTCTTTGCAGAATCACTTTAAATTCAGTGATTTATTTTTTTGGAAGTGATATTCTACCAATTAGGGATATAAAAAACCCCACCTTGTTTGGGATCCTCAGTTCCAGTTACTTCTGGTATGTAGCATTTTGGTAAAGGATAGGATGAAAACATTGGCCAAGGATATGGATCGTTACTCTACACAAACAAATTACAGATAGGGTTAGTTAAGAAAAATAATTCCCAATTATTACTTTGAAAATTAATGTAGTAATAATGATATCTATTTTCTGCAGCAACAATGGAAGTGCCGCATCTCTCTATTGAATATTATGACAGCCGATACTCAGAATACAGTGTTTTTATATATTTAAAGGGAATCAGGTTTTCTCAATATAAACTAAGGCCATGTGCGGGAGCATGATTGTGGGACACTGTGTAGATGACAAAAGGACACGTCATCCAAGAGGACAGCGATTGCGGGGATAGACGAGGCGCCGAAGCAAAAACAGCGATGCCCAACAGACCAGACCGCGCCGTATGGGGCGATTATAAAGGGTATTATTTAGGACCTGCAGAGAGGATTGGGCACTTATATACAGTTTGACAGTATCCTGTAAAAGAAGCCTTAAAGGTGGTGGCTTTAGTTTATATTGGGAAAACTTTGTGACAGTGTCCTTTTAAAGAGAAACTATGAAAAATACTATAAAAAGAGACAGAACTTCAGTGTACAAAATGTGCTTGAAGCTTGCATTCCCATTAGTGCCCGTTACACCATTTCCTGCTCCAATTCCGCCATTGTGGATTCAAATCACAATCCACATTAATACATCAACATATGTTACTGCCACAGTCAATACGGATTTGTACATTGATATGGACGACGATCCATACAGTTTCCTAAAACTACACCACCAGAACAGGAGGTCTTATCAATATATGAGCAAAACAGCTTTCATGGAAATTTTGTAAATTCTAATCTGCTTGTTCTTTTAAAATAATCTACAATACTGTAACCTTTTATTTCGCAGCTCATGGACTGAATATCCATTTACAAGACCAATAATCGGTCAATGAATACTCGTTCCTGATTATCAACCCTTCTAAACAGGCTGGCAAACACCAGGTGAATGAGTAAATGCTCGTTCATCGGGTGCAACTATTTTTAAGCAGTCTTAAAAATCATTGTTATCGGCAGCACATTGTCCTGTGTAAACAGGATATGTGCTGCCGATAGAATGACATTGTATGCTCACAGAACAATCGTACTAACTATCGTTCTGTGCGTACAGAATTTTGGTTGGCCTTTCTAAACAGGCCAATAAAAGATCTCTGATTGGCTTGTATGGAGCTGGTCAGAGGTTCTCCAACAGCTGTGGTCCTTCTGTGTAAATCTGGCAACTGTGCATGGAACAGCAATATAAACCATTAGCATCATTCCTAAGGAATAGCCATTCACAAAGCTGCAATATTTAGAATTGATGTCACTATGAACAATGGTGGCTCAGTGGTTATCACTTAGTGGTTAGCACTGTTGCTTTGCAGCGCTGGGGTCCTGAGTTCAAATCCCACCAAGGACAAAATCAGCAAGGAGTTTGTATGTTCTCCCCGTGTTTGTGTGGGTTTCCTCTGGGTTCTCCGGTTTCTTCCCACACTCCAAAGACATACTGATAGGGAATGTAGATTGTGAGCCCCAATGGAGACAGTGATAATAAGGTCTGTAAAGCGCTGTGGAATTAATGGCGCTATGTAAGTGAGTAAAATACATTAAGATTTACCACTTGAGCTATTGATAAATGTTATTTTTATAGAAGGGTGACCCTTAAAGCTGTAAATGATCCCTTACGCAGCCCATACACATAAGATAGCTGTTCATTACTGTGAAAATGTGCACAGTCTAAGTAGCAGTAATGTAATTCATATATTCAATGTTTGCATATACCTTAGTCAACTCAAAGTTGTATTTCTTTGTATGTGTATGGTATAGCAATGCAGTCAGAGCAACCTACATCTGTACGCTTATGTCACTTGGCTAGGACATGCTTGTCAGTTTCGCACATAGCAGTAAATAGTTGGGGGTAAGTGGCTGCCTCCATGTTGGCTGATCCATCTGTCAAAGACTGTTTTTAATTGGAGCTTGATCCTGCCTGCCTTTTAAATTTGTAGGCATAAGCCCAGAAGACGCAAGTCTGTTAGTGTAGGTTCCCATACAAACAGACCTCTGTCATTGGCAGATGGGATCAAACAATTTAATCAAGAAGCACTCCAAGAATCAATGTATAAGTACTTTCTACATAGCAGTAATGCAGTTCAAACTTCATATATTCAATGTTTGCATAAGCCACACTTTTGCGCAAGAACAGCATGCCCCAATATTTGCAACATTTTGATGACAAAAAACTGGCATAAAACCCTTCATAAACTCCCCTCATAAACTTTGAGAATCCATGTGAATCAAGCTCCTTAAAGAGAATCTGTCAGCAGGTTTTTGCTATCTCGTCTGAGAGCAGCATAATGTAGGCAAAGGGAAGCTGAATCCATTGATGTATCACTTAGATTACTGGGCGCAGTCGTTGTGATACAATCAGAGCTTTTAGATTTAAAATGAAGCAGAGCTGAGAAAGCTAACCCCACCCACACAAGGCTCTCCATGTACAAAGTACATAGACAGTGAGCTGCTTATCACAGGGGGAGTGATAAATCCTTCAGTTAGTAAACAAACAACAGCAAGTACTTTGGCAAGTGACACATCCCTGAATTCAGTGTCTCAGCCTCTATCTCCTGCTGTCTTCATATTACATAGTAAAAACCTGCTGACAGATTCCCTTTAAGGCTGAGATAAAAAATCGGAGCTAAAGAGATATTTCCAGGTATGATTAAAAAAAAAATCATATTTCTTTTCAGATTACCCCAGATCTCCTTAATACATGTCATATTTGCTAATTTGTCAGGTCTAAAAGAGTAATTAGATATTGGTAAGCAGAAGTATAATTTACAACTTGTTCTAACAATCGGTGATCCAGAAATGTATGACGGCATTAATCACCTGAAGCAACATTCTAGATGGTAAAACACGCTCACGTGGTCCTCCGATGACATTCATCCTCACCAGAATATGGTTTCTCTCCACAGACAGTCCATCTATAATAATATTACTGCAAGTGAATGTAAATGATACCAGTAAATGCAATGAGCACATTTAGGTACAGTAATGGGTAAGTATCACTAAAGACATGACGACTATGACTACACTAACAATATCCCAATAAAGGGAGAGTTTACAGTCTCCAGCACAATCAGCATCCCTATCCTGAAATACTTTGTATTAAATGTCCTGCTGCTTCCAAAATCCCCCTACTTCCATGATGACACTATCATACAGTTCATTGCCTCAGCACAATACTGACACAAAATATTATGTACTGCTTTGTCAAGAAAATGTGCATGGGAAAAGAAATGACAATTAATATTTTTAAAGTGTTGCCGGAAATAATAAAACAGACCATTACAAATGTGTAAATCCCCCACTGCTCTGACTATACAGTAACTATGACATGGCAGTATGGCACTCTATTACTACTGCAATGGGACCGCCAACTGGGTTTCACTTCTGGAGCATCAGTGATGAAGCAGTGGGGATAGAAACGGTGGGGGTTATCCGCTTTGCTATTTCAACACAATTCAGCAACGAGCTGTTTTGTTTTAATTATGAACAGGCAACCCCCCTCTATTAGTTTTATGTCAGCACTGGTAGGAGTATCTAGTTTGGGATTCCTAACCAGAAAGAAGAGGCACCAACAGAGAAGGCTCTCATGTGGTGGACTTGACCCTGATCAGGCTGGTAACCATGATAAACAGCGGGTTACTAGGGGCACACGCGCACTTAGTAACCCGCTGTTTATCATGGTTACCACTCTGCTACGGTGAGCAGGAGGTTAACGCTCACTGTAGCAGAGTGGTAACCATGATAAACAGCGGGTTACTAAGTGCGCGTGTGCCCCTAGTAACCCGCTGTTTATCATGGTTACCACTCTGCTACGGTGAGCGGGAGGTTACCGCTCACTGTAGCAGAGTGGTAATCATGATAAACAGCGGGTTACTAAGTGCGCGTGTGTCCCTAGTAACCCGCTGTTTATCATAGATACCAGCCTGATCGCTGGTCCCCCTGGTCACACACAGCGATGTGTGCTGACCAGCGGGAGGGCAAAGACCAAAAATGGTCCAGGTCATTCTGCAGCGATCAGCGACCTGACAGCAGGGGCCTGATCGCTGCAAAGTGTCACACATAGCTATATCGCTGGTGAGGTCGCTGTTGCGTCACCAAAACCTTGACTCAGCAGCGATCTCGCTATATGAGACAGGGGCTTTATACTAGACAATGTGCAGTTTTATACGACATGCTTGCCCACCCCAGCTTCAGATGCGCACTGAATGATCTGAAATAGACTGCTCTGTTCACACAGGCTGCCATTGTTCCCAGTGGCGCAAGTCCTGTTGTGCTGCCAACAATGGTCTGTTGTGTAGCATAAAAAATTATTTCACCTGAAGAACAAGTGATCAGCAGCCTGTTTACATGGCAAGATAATCATGAAAGTGGAACACTCATTCACGATAATCGTGCAGTGTAAATAGACCTTTCATTTCAGAAGCCAGACTCTGGCAATCAGAAACAGGTTGGCTTGATGAGACAACTCCTTTCATTTACCACAGTTGTATTCATATATTATTCAATATGGGTATTTTTCTGCCACTTACTGTGAACCCGTGGTTGAGTCTGTAATGTTTTCCCTTTGGGCATTAAAAAGCATTTCACATACTTTGTACTGGGACTCCAGTAGTAACAGAGTATCGAGACTACAGCACATGACATTTAATAATCTGAAAAAGAAAGAAAATGCGTATCCTATGCATCATCACTTTATTTTAATACATTAATACTTCTCTATACAAGCTTCAAAAAACACGCTAGTACAGATCACCTACATCCGTGCATTTTGGCGTGGAACAAGCTTTAGAAATAAGATAAAAATGGAACAATTTCTAACAGTCACTGGTACAATAGTCATTTGCTAATTAGTTGATGTAATCTACAATTACTATTGAACCAACATCTGAGCGGTATACTATGAATCACATATATGGCCATGTCCTGTGTATAGTGGGAGCAATAGTAGCTGCAATCTTATGTTGCAAGAATATCGAACATTTGTCCTAAATTAAAGAAATCCGTCTGATTATGAATCATCTTAAAAACACAATAATCTGCAATAAACAAAACCGCTGTATGATATTCTATAATTGCTACAAGATTCATAGAAAAGCAGGCACATAATGTTTCCTTACCTTAAGCCGAATATGTGTGACTGATCATAGTTAAACAAAGAATTAATTTTAGCGACTGAATTTACAATGACAAGACGATCAAATACATCCTGGAAGAAGAAAAAAAGACAATTAGTATAATTTATTTATTCTGTTGTATGAGAAATTATAATCAAGATTAAAAATACAGAAATACATTTATATATTGGTGGAAAAGATCTGTGGCAATTCCCTGGTTTCAGAGTTGATAGTGATAAGCAAACATTTCTACAACCTTCTCTTAAGCCCCCGTCTCACATAGTGAGATCGCTGCTGTGTCACGGTTTTGGTGACGCAACAGCGACCTCACCAGCGATGTCGCTATGTGTGACACTTTGCAGCGATCAGGCCCCTGCTGTGAGGTCGCTGATCGCTGCAAAGTGTCCTGGACCATTTTTTGGTCGTTGCCCTCCCGCTGGTCAGCACACATCGCTGTGTGACCAGCGGGAGCAGCGATCAGGCTGGTAACCATGATAAACATCGGGTTACTAGGGGCACGCGCGCACCTAGTAACCCGTTGTTTATCATGGTTACGAGCCTGCTAAAGTGAGCGGTAACCTCCCGCTCACCGTAGCAGACTGGTAACCATGATAAACAACGGGTTACTAGGTGCGCGTGTGCCCCTAGTAACCCGATGTTTATCATGGTTACCAGCCTGCTCCTGCTTCAGCAGCAGGCTGGTAACCGAGCAGGACATCGTGGAAAGATTCTTTCCACGATGTCGCTGCTCCCCTGATCACTGGTGAGCCTGCCTGTTTGACAGCTCACCAGCGACCACATAGCGACGCAGCAGCGATCCCTGACAGGTCGTATCGTTGTCAGGATCGTTGCAGCGTCGCTAAGTGTGACGGGGCCTTTACTCACAACAAAAGATGTAGGGACTTCACGGAGAGAGTATTCTTCTTTTGATGGCAAGTGTTGCTTTCCAAGTAGCTCATAAACAGCATGGTAGGATGACAGCAGGTTCATCAAGGCTACAAAAGACTAGAATTAGAAGAAAAATCAGAAATCTATAAACTTTGATATATATGTTACATGGTTAAATATATAAAAAACATATTTAGAATATATATATATATATATATATATATATATATATATATATATATATATTTATATATTTATTTATTTTTTTTTAAATCAAATGTTTTTTATTCATTTTTATAAAGATTTTCACAAAGGTAAACATAAAAAAATAAAACAGACAAACATTGGAGAAACACAGCTCTCCATCCCCCAACCTTGAGAAGCATTAAACAGGAGTTATTTATACATCTTGGCTCGGCAAAACCAGCATAATTAGATGAACAAATATTTGAACATAGTAACAATTATCAATCCAATGACATATAACTTGTGTAACTACTAATAACATTTTTATTCATTTTCAAAGAAGTTTAATTTGAGGCATCATATAAATGTAACTCAAAGCAAGCCGAGGCAAAATCTCCCCAGTTCCCTAGATGTCAAACCAGAACCATCAATCCATAGACCCCATATCTTGTTAAATTTAGAGATAGCATCTCTTTTTAGGTACAGTATTTTTCGGACTATAAGAATCACCGGACCATACGACGTACCCCAAATTTTGGGGTGGAAAATAGGAAAAAAAATATTTTTTATAATATGGGGGTCCGTCTTATAGTCTGAATAGGTATCTTACCTGGGGGGCGTTGGAGCGAGGGTCACAGGAGTCAGGGTCCTTCAGGAAGCCGGCGGAAGTGGAGCCTTGGCCTGTGGTGGGGCCTGGGGCGGGGCCTGTGTTGGGGCCTGTGGTGGGGCTGGGGTGGGGCCTGGGCATGTGCTGGGGCCTGGGGCCTAAGCCTGTGCTGGGGCTGGAGCCTGGCTGGGGCCTGTGGTCCAGATGGGGCCAGGTCCTGGGCCTGTGAGCAGTGTGCGCTGCTGTCCGGTTGCTGCGGCTGTGCAGCGGTGCGGCAGAGCGGTGGTGGGTGCTGCGGTGTGGCTTTCCGGTGGCCGCGGCCATCTTCATGAAGCTGTGATCCACAGAAAAATGGCCGCCCGAGCTCCCAGACGGCACATGCGCCGGCTTGGGCGGCCGTTTTCCTGTAGATCACTGTGCACCCACAGCCGCTCTGCCTCGCCGCCGCAGCGCTGCACATCCACTCAGCCTCGCCGCCGCACCCACCGCCGCTCTGCTGCATCGGCCCTGCCGCCGCACCCACCACCGCAAGTACGTGGTAAGGTTCGGACCATAAGACGCACCCCCCATTTTACTCCTAAATTTGGGGGGAAAAAGTGCGTCTTATGGTCCGAAAAATACGGTATATGCCTTTTTCCAAATTTACTAGCCAGTTAACGTTATCAATAAATTCTGATATCATAGGCTGCTGATCTGCTATCCATTTTTGGGCTATCAATTTTCTTGCTGTGTATAACATACGTGCCGAAGCAATTTTGCTGTACTCATCAATAGTCAGATCTTCAACATATCCGAGTATACATACTAATGGCTAAAGCTCTACGTCAACTGAATAAACCCTGTTAATCATTGGAGAGTTCCACATATGAAGCATATCTGCTATGTTAGTTTTGCATCTAGGACAGTGGGGACTTGAACGAAATCCTATGTTAAATAAGAATTGAGGTGTCCTGTATACCTGGTGTATCACATATATATGGGACAGTCTATGGGATTCACTTAAAGACAGCTGTGGAACTCTTTCTAGTATATCTGACCAGTGATTTTCCTTTATGGGTCCCATTACACTCTCCCATTTCTCTTTTGATCGCATCGGCTGGTTTGTCAATATAATGTCTAAGAGAATGTTATAAAGTAATGAGATCAGTCCACGAGAACTGTGTAGATTAGCTATTCTCTGTATTATTGAGTTACGGGGTACCCTCCTTCCAGAACAATGCCTTCCGCCTGATATGCGTGCCTAAATTGTAAGTATTTATAGAATTCAGAGTGAGGTAACCCATATTTGTTTTGCAGTTGTGAGAATTCCTTAATCACATCACCTATCAGCCCTTGATTAAGTCTGTTTAAACCCTTGGCGCTCCAGGAGCCAAATCCCACCAGTTGGTATAGATTTGGAAGCCATGGAGTGTTCCATAATGAAGAAAATTGCAAAACACCTTCTATTCCTTGTAATTTTTTCATCATCCTCCAAAGTTTGTGACATAACAGCACAGTCGGTATTTTGCCTCCAAGTGTCCCAAACCCATGCGCCTCCAGTACCTCATAGAGTTTATCTGATTGGAAATAATGCTGTAGCAACATAAGCTGAGCTCCTCCTCCCCCCAGGGTCGTCCCATCACCGGATATGTTGAAGCTGAGACGCCACATAATATACCCATGGGTTAGGAACCGCAAGCCCTCTGTTTTGCCAGGTATTTAAAGGGCTCAGATACGGCTTTAAAGAAGGCGATTAACTTTTATTATAATTAAATGATTACAGAAAATAGGAAATAGTGTGATATTGCGTGCACTTTTGCATAATACAAATCACAAAGGTAAAGTACTTACAGCACACACTATACAGGAAAAACTTCACCAGGAGCAACATACATCATCTGTCCGGGAGACATCAGCCGTGAGAAGCAAACAGCGAAGACAGAGAAAAGTCCTGGGATGAATCCACACTGCGACGTCAGGGCGTCCCCTTTTAGTCCACAGGTCAAGAGGCTTCTGTCTTAGCTGAAAACTTCACTAGCTTATATCTTGTTTGAAAACAAGTGCTTGGGAAACCAAATGTTACACAAATTCTGACAGGTTCTATTTGTTCAATATACACTGTGTTCCAAATTATTATGCAAAAAGTGTTTAGGAGTGATAAGGTAAGAATTTTTTTGTTTGTCAGTTAAACTCATTGATGGTGATGTGTGTCAGGGCTCTTTATATCACTGTAAGCAATTGCAGACACCTGTGCTAATTAGTTTGGCAGGTGTGTCCAATGAAAGGCAAGACTACTTAAGAAGGCTGTCCCACATTATTAAGCAGCCTACATTTTCTGCCAAAATGGGAAAGAAAAAGGATGTGTCGGCTGCTGAGAAGCAACAAATTGTGGAGTGTTTAGGGCAAGGCATGACTACAATCAACATTGCCAAGACACTTCATCGTGATCATCGCACAATCAAGAAGTATGTAGCTGATTCACAGTACACACGTGTGCGTGCTGATAAGGGGAAAATTGAGGACTCTTTCCTACAGGCAATTACGTCAGGTTAAAAGAGCAGTGGCAAAAAAGCCTTGTCATAGCAGCAGACAAGTTTTTGAAGCTGCTGGTGCCTCCAACGTCCCCCGAACAACAAAATGCAGGGTCCTTCAGAGGTTTGCAGCTGTGCGTAAGCCATCTTGTCGACCTCCTCTATCCACTGCACACAAGCAGAAACGGCTCCAGTGGGCCAAACAATACATGAAGACTGACTTCAAAACTGTTTTGTTCACCGATGAGTGCCGTGCAACGCTCGATGGTCCAGATGGATGGAGTGGAGGATGGCTGGTTGATGGACACCCCATGCAAACACGGCTACGGCGCCAACAAGGAGGAGGTGGAGTAATGTTTTGGGCTGGAATCATGGGGAGAGAGATTGTCGGCCCCTTTAGGATCCCTGAAGGCGCTAAAGATGAACTCCATAATGTATGTTGAGTTTCTCAAACAGCACTTCCTGCCATGGTTCAAGAAGAAGAACCGTGCATTCCGCAGCAAGATCATTTTCATGCATGATAATGCCCTGTCTCATGCTGCACATAACACATCTGCATCTCTGGCTGCTATGGGCATAAAAGGGAACAAACTTATGGTGTGGCACCCATGCTCCCCTGACCTCAACCCCATTGAGAACCTCTGGAGCATCATCAAAAGGAGTGTCTATGATGGCGGGAGGCAGTTCACATCTAAGCAACAGCTCTGGGAGGGTATTTGGTCCTCATGCAAAACAATTGAAGCAGAAACCATCCAAAACCTGACAAATTCAATAGACAAGAGAGTTCAGAAGCTCCTTTCGAACAAGGGGTCCTATGTGCAAATGTTACATCACCTAGAATAAAGTTTTGAGTTGAAAACTGTTTGATTTCAGTTTGTAATAACCTGCTAATGCTTATAATTTCAAAAATGACCATTTTTTTGTTCTTTATTAAAATGAAAAGGTTGAAAACTCTGCTGTGCATAATAATTTGGAACATGCATTTTGAGTGCAGATTGAGTGTTTTATTTTTTAAAAAATATACTGTTATCATAGGCAGTTTGTACAAAAACCTTTCAATTGTACTCTAATAGTTATTTGACTGGAAAATTACAATGACTGCAATTCATATAGGTAATTTGGGAAAATCTGAGAAAATATTATTTGCATAATAATTTGGAACACAGTGTAGTATCTTTCTTCTGTGTGGCCAGCTCTTCAGATCTCAATTAACACCAAACAAATATATCACTGGAGATGAAACATGCCAAAGGCTCCTGGTACCAGATGTTTTACCATTCTATAAACACAGCATATTCTCACCAAATATTGCTAACGAATATAAACATGCATCGTTCTCACTAAACATTGATAAAAAAGCTATGTGGTACTGGGTGACACTATAGACTAAACATTGATAATAAAGCTATGCGGTCCAGGTGTTGGGAAAATTACAGAAAGTACAAGGCTAACATAAGCTAAACTGTTACTGTGCTTAAAGGGTTCTTTAAAGACAAGCTACCAATATGGATTCCTGATGGCCATTAACATCTTAGCACTACAGCCCTCCCATTGTTTTGTTTCTTTGCAATGTTTCCAGTTTAATTCTCGGAGTCTGTTTGCCCCATATTAATTTTCTAAAACTCCTGACTGACTTTAAATAAAAACCTCTGATTTATCCATATTGGGGAGTTGTGTAGAATATACAGCAATTGTGGCATCCAGATCATTTTGACCAGGTTAGCACAGCCCAAAACCGACAACGGTAACTTAGACCAGGCGCCTAGTTTACCTCTAAATTTAATTAAGACTGGATCAAGATTCAACTTCTCATAATCATTTATTTTTGCCGATATATTGATGCCTAAATATTTAAACTCCGATATCACTTGTAAACCCGAATTAATGTAGTGGGAAGCATTCTCATCTGTATTATCCAATGGAAGTATGACTGATTTGCTCCAATTTATCTTCAGAACAGAGTATTTTCCAAATGTTTCTATCGTTTCCATTGCTATAGGAAGGGACTCAGAAGTTTTAGCCAGAAATAATAAAGTGTCATCAGATTATAACGCAACCTTCTCTTCACTATTCCCTCTACGAAACCCAACTATTCTTGGATGCTCCCGGATAACCGATGCCAGAGGTTCAATGGCCAGTGCAAAGAGCTGGGGGGACAATGGGCATCCCTGCCTCGTACCTCTACTCAGGCCAAAAGCCGGGGAGAGGTGTCCATTTATCCGTATTCTAGCCATCGGCCTACCATACAGCAATTTAACCCATGAAATAAAACTAGGTCCTATACCAAACTTTTCCAACACCGCCCATAAATATTCCCACTCAACAGAATTGAATGCCTTAGCGGCGTCCAGAGAACATACAGCCCTGTCCCCATCACCATCCACCGGCAATTGAAGATTAAGAAACAATCTCCAGATATTAACAGCTGTGGATCTAGCAGGCATGAAGCCTGACTGGTCAGTATGGATTACTGTAGAAATTAGTGTATTCAATCTAGATGCCAGAACCTTAGCAATAATTTTAACATCAGTTGACAATAAAGATATGGGCCTGTATGAGTCAGATATTAAAGGGTCTTTACCTGGCTTAGGTATGACTACTATCACCGCCTCTTGCATTGAATGGGGTAGGGTTCCCCCCCTCAGCTCCTCCTCGAAGGTAGCCAGTAAGTGGGGAAGTAGAATATTTCCAAATTTCTTATATACTTCTGTGGGAAGCCCGTCTAGTCCTGGCGATTTGTTATTAGCCATAGAGGCTACTGCCATTGGTAACTCCTCCAGCTGTAGTGGTCTATTTAGTTTGATTTCCTTCAAGTAGGATAAGATTTGTTCTCTATTAAATTGCAGTTTGGATGTATACAGATCTTTATGATATAGGGAAAATATATATTCTTGTACCGTGTTAGCCAGTAGATAGAAAAATATTTAGATTTGAGAGTCCTCAGTGGTTTATACCTTTTAATGGCTAACTGGAAGTTAGCCATTAAAAGGTATCAACCACTGAGGACTCTCAAATCTAAATATTTTTTTATAGATCTTTATAAAATTCTAGCAGAGTGTTTGAGATCTGGTCAGTCTGGTTTACTACCATGCCTTCCCTGTCCTTCAAAGCACCAATAAAAGAACTCCCCATCTGGGCTCTTGCTATCACGGCCAATAAGTGTCCTGCCTTCTCCTCCTCCTCAAAGAAGTGTGTCTGGGCAATGTTATGATCTGCAACATGTACTAAGGAAAGATAGGGGAAAGCTGTCCCTACAGTAAGACTAAGCTGAATCCCTACGATGTAGCGGGCTGCCTGTTCCTAGTGAACAGACCCACCTTAGTCCTCGGCTAGTCTGAACGAAGACCTATAGAATTAAGGGAGGGGTCCCTAAAAGAACTAAGGACTGGAACAAAAATGGGACACCTCCTAAACAGAAGTTGTTGTAGAACACAAAGACAAACTGACAAAAATGTACTAGAGGTCCCAGAGGACCAAGCGAACAGACAGAGAAAGGCACAGAAGCACCTGGCTAGAGAAACAGTCAACAACACTGAAGTCCAGCACAGCCAAAAGGGCGGAGCTGGAATGTATAGGCAGCTGGTCACGTGACCGCAAAACACAAGATAGCAAAAACTAACAGGAGGGTTCTAACAGGCAAACATGCATTTATTTTTAGCTTTTTCTTTGATATGTGTGGTGTATGCTTCTTGAGCCTCTCCCCACTCCATCAGGTCCTGTTTTACACCGGTTAGTACAAATTTCTCTTCTGTAGATCTAACTTTATCCTGTAAAAACTCCCCAAACTGTTTTGTCTTAGTTTTGGATCTGTTAATGGCCTGTATGAAGACTCCTCGTAATAACGCTTTCATGGCATCTCATAATGTGTTTTGCGACACTCGTTTGTCATTTTCCTTAAAATCAGTGTAATATCTATAATTTGAAGCCAGAAGGGATTCGTGGCCCACATAGTCAGAGAATCCAGCGGCCTGGGTGAAAAACAAAGAGTAATCAGCAAGAGTGAATGATCAGATAGCGCTCTGGGCAAATATTCCACTGTTCTTACCAAGGGGGAAATATGTTCTGTGCCCAATACCATATCAATACGCGATAATGTTTTATGTGTCTTAGAATAGCAAGAAAATTGTCTAGTGTTAGGATTTTTGAGACGCCATATGTCCACTAATGATAGTTCTGATAGTATTTCTCCAAACTTCGTTATGGGGCAGTTTTTGTAGCAGTGTCTGATTTATATCTATCCCAATAAGCATGAACAACATTATTGAAATCTCCCATGCAAAGGACTGGAACTCCCGGTATCTTATTCATTAGTGAAGCAATATTTTTCAAAGTAATGTTGTTATATGGAGGAGGAACATAGACTGCCACAAGTAGAATTTCTTATGTGAATATTTTACAGTGGATGCCCACAAATCTGCCTTCTCCATCTATCTTGGAATCAATTAATTCAAAAGGGATAGTCCTATGTACTAGGATGCTAACCCCCCTAGAATATGTGGAGAAGGTAGAGTGGAAGCTGTGGCCTATCCATGAATATTTCATGCCCACAACACTGGTTTTCCCAAAGTGCGTTTCCTGGAGACACACCACTGCAGGCAGGTGATCCCGGATATGCTCCATGACCGCCGCTCTCTTTAAAGAGTCCCTCAGACCTCTGACATTCCATGAAAGGAATTTTACTTTATCAGCCATTATATCTAGTTATATAGGGCTTGAAAAATACAGGTGACTTGTAAGGTATCCCACCTTTCCCTTTTATAACCATTTTTACAGTATTTCCACTTAGTCGCCTTGACCACTAGTATTTGCAGAACCAGACAACAAGTTATAGAAACAAAAACCCCACAAACACATTTAAACAAATAAACATTAATCCATCCATTCAATCTGGATGAAGAAAGGCACCAGTCCATCCTGTAGCCGTATACAAGGCAAGCGAACAATCAACCTAAAACGAAAAAGGTTAAACACTTCCTGGGGGCCTGCAATATTCGGATATAGCTCAGGATAGTTGCGTCCACTGGGCCATAGGCAAGGCAGTAAAGGATATGACCCCAATATTCAATCGGGAAACTCCGATGGTATATATTTTTAATTATGCAGGTTCAAAGTTACTGGTTTTGACGGATCCTGTGCTCATTCCGATCAATCCAACAGAGCGCGTCTTTCGGATGTTCAAAAAAGAAAGTCTCTCCCAGAGCCGCCACTCTAAGTTTCGCAGGGTAAATCATGGAGTATTACTGCACAGCTTTCGTTTTACATCAAGAAACTGCGCCCTACGTTTTGAAACTTCAATGGAGTAATCCGGAAAAAAGGAAATTCTTTGACCGTTAATAGAAATGTCCCCTTTATCACAGGCAGCCTTAAGGATGGCATCTGTGTCTTTGTAGTTCAGCAGCTTTATTAATAATGGACGTGGAGAAGCCCCTGGTGGCAATGGCCGGGTTGGCACCCTGTGCACCCTTTCCACAGCAAAGAGGGCAGACAGGCAATCAGTCCCAAACAAAGAACGTAACCATGTCTCAAAGTACTCATTCGGATTATTGCTCTCAGTTTTGTCAGGGACACCAATCACTGTTATATTATTTTGCCTGAGTCTGTTCTCCAAATCATCTGTTTTAGCTAATAGGGCCATTATTTGTTTGTCATGTCTCTGGCAGTCCTGTATTATTTGTAGCTGTTTATCCTCCAGATCACTGATTCTGCCCTCTGCTGCTGTAGTGCCGTCGTTAACCTTTTGTAGCCCTTGCCTCATAAAAGAAAGTTCCTCTTTTATTTCTCCCATCTGACTGCTAAGTGAAGCTAAAGCAGATCCATACTGTGTTACAGTCATAAACATATTTTTTATCGTGGGCTCATTATGCTGAGCAGTATTATGGTGGGAAGCAGTGATTTCTTGCTGAGGCTGCAAGGCACAGGAATTTGCAGAGACCTGATCAGCAGTATTACTGAATTCCTCTGAGAGCACAGAGAAACGATTAGACACCTCAATGATTTGTGTCTGTGCCTCATTGCCAGTGCAGGCTCCTGTATCTGGATTTCTAGCGAAGCCAGCCAGCCTCAGTGCTGTGCCTGCAGCCACTGACTTCCCTGTTCTAGTACCTGCTGCAGAGGAGCCTGCTCCATCTTGGATGCCTCCAGTCCCTCCTGCTGCTGCTCCCGTCGTCTTGCTGCTGCTCCTCCGGCCATGATCGCTCCTCCTATGCACACCGGTAAGTGCTAGGATGAGTATAGCAGGAGTAACACCGCTTTTTATGAAGTTAGGGGCCCAGTGGATCCTCCGGCAGGCTAGTTATCCCAGGAGCTCTTCTAGCACAGCTCCACTCACATGTCCAGCCAGGCCACACCCTCACATTTAAAAATATATTACTTGTCCCCACATATTTTATACCATTCTATATTTATACATACATGCAGTTTTAAATGAAGGTCTTTATTATTAAGGGAATAAGAAATCCAAACCTATAGGGCCCTGTGTGAAAAAGTGATTGCCCACTAAACATAATAACTTGTTGGGCCACCCTTAGCAGCAACAACTGCAATCAAGCGTTTGCGATAACTGGCAATGAGTCTTTTACAACGCTCTGGAGGAATTTTGGCCCACTCATCTTTGCAAAAATTGCTGTAATTCAGCTACATAGAAGGGCTTCCGAGCATGAACCGCCTTTTTAAAGTTATGCCACAGCATCTCAATGGGATTTAGGTCAGGACTTTGACTAGGCCACTCCAAAGTCTTAATTTTGTTTTTCTTAAGCCATTCAGAGGTGGACTTGCTAGTGTATTTTGGATCATTGTCCTGCTGCATAACCCAAGTGCACTTCAGTTTGAGGTCACAAACAGATGGCCGGACATTCTCCTTCAGGATTTTTTGGCAGACACCAGAATTTATGGTTCCATTTACCACAGCATGTCTTCCAGGTCCTGAAGCAGCAAAACAGCCCCAGACCATCACACTACCACCACCATATTTTATTGTTGGTATGATGTTCTTTTTCTGAATTGCTGTGTTCCTTCTACATCCAAAGAACTGCAGGCCTCACTTGCCTCAGTTAATGTCAGTGTTCATGAGTTCCACCATAAGAAAGAGACTAGGCAAAAATGGCATGCATGGCAGAGTTCCAAGACCAAAATCACTGCTGAGCAAAAAAACAAAAAGGCTCGTCTCAGTTTTGCCAGAAAACATCTTGATGATTGACAAGACTTTTAGGAGAATACTCTGTCAACTGACGAGACAAAAGTTCAACATTTTGGATGATACACCTTCCAAAATGTTGAACTTTTGTCTCGTCAGTTGACAGAGTATTCTCCTAAAAGTCTTGTCAATAATCAAGATGTTTTCTGGCAAAACTGAGACGAGTCTTTATGTTTTTTTTGCTCAGCAGTGATTTTTGTCTTGGAACTCTGCCAAGCATGCCATTTTTCCCCAGTCTCTTTCTTATGGTGGACTCATGAACAATGACATTAACTGAGGCAAGTGAGGCCTGCAGTTCTTTGGATGTTCTTGTGGGGTCTTTTTGACCTCTTGGATGAGTCGTCGCTGCACTCTTGGGAGTAATTTTGGTCAGCCGGCCAGCCACTCCTGGGAAGGGTCACCATTGTTCCATGTTTTCACCAATTGTGGATAATGGCTTTCACGGTGGTTTGCTGGAGTCTCAAAACTTTAGAAATGGCTTTATAACCTTTTCCAGTCTGATAGATCTCAATTACGTTGTTTCTCATTTGTTCCTGAATTCATTTGGATTGCAGCAGGACATGATGTCTAGCTTTTGAGGATCTTTTGGTCTACTTCAGTTTGTGAGGCAGGTCCTATTCAAGTGATTTCTTGATTGAGAACAGGTGTGGCTAGGGAAATTGAACTCAGTATTACAAAGATGTGATAAACCACAGTTAATTTATGTTTCAAGGTGGGGGCAATCACTTTTTTCACACAGGGCCCTGTAGGTTTGGATTTTTTTTCCCTTAAAAATAAAGGCCTTCATTTAAAACTGCACTTTTTGTTTACTTGTTTTATCTTTGTCTAATATATACATTTGTTTTGTGATCTGAAACATTTAAGTGTGACAAACATGCAAAAGAATATATATATATATATATATATATATATATATATATATATATATACACAGTACAGACCAAAAGTTTGGACACACCTTCTCGTTTAAAGATTTTTCTGTATTTTCATGACTATGAAAATTGTACATTCACACTGAAGGCATCAAAACTATGAATTAACACATGTGGAATTATATACTTAACAAAAAAAGTGTGAAACAGCTGAAAATATGTCTTATATTCTAGGTTCTTCAAAGTAGCCACCTTTTGCTTTGATCACTGCTTTGCACACTCTTGGCATTCTCTTGATGAGCTGCAAGAGGTAGTCACATGACATATATATATATACACACACACATGCATACATGTATATATATATATATATATACATACACACATATTATATATATATATATATATATATATATATATATACACACACACACAGTGGGCGAAAGAAGTATTGAACACGTCACCAATTTTCTAAATAAATACATTTCTAAAGGTGCTATTGACATGAAATTCTCATCAGATATCGTTAAGAACCCTTTCAAACCACACAGGCAAAGGAATCAACCCATAGATGTCCATAAACTAAGTTATGAGTAATGAGAAATGACAAAATGAAAAAGTATTGAACACATGAAGAAAGAGAGGAGCAAAAAGCCATGGAAAATCATGACACCAGCTGAAATCTATCGGTAATAAGAAAGCAATCCTGCCACTTCATGAAAAATAATATCAAGTGATGACCTATAAAAAGGTGTCTCACCGAGGTACCACACAAGAAACATCTCATGATGGATAAAACCAGTGAGCTGTCTCAATACCTTTGCAACCTTATTGTTGCAAAACACACTGATGGCATTGGTTACAGAAGAATTTCTAAACAACTGAAGATTTCAGTGAGCACTGTTGGAGCTATAATCTGGAAGTGGGAAGAACATAATTTCACCATAAATCGGCCATGAACAGGTGCTCCCTGCAAGATTTCAGACAGAGGAGTGAAAAGAATTATCGGAAGAGTTGTTCAAGAGCCAAGGACCAACTACGGAGAGCTACAGAAAGACCTTGAATCAGCAGATACACTATGCAAGACTCCATTGCTGAATAAAAAGCATGTGCAAGCACGTTTAACGTTTGCTCAACAACATTTAGACAAGCCTGTTGTTATGCACACGCCCGGACTGACTGGCGTGTGCGGGTGTTGTGGTTCCACTGGACCATGGACCGGAGAGTGCCTGGAGGGGCGTGACTAAGTATCTGGCCGATCCGACCAAGGTGGCACGACGGCATACGACGCCAGTGCACCAGGGAGAAACCGGGCAGAGGGACCAGGTGCTACTCCAGGTCAAACTCCGGACACGGGGGTTGACCCACACTGGGATTACTGGAACCGGCAGGTTAGGCTGGCACAGACTGGTGGATGTAAGCAAACACGGCAGGTATGCAGATGGGTGGATACAGGTGAGTATGCAGGCAGGGAGGTACTGGCCGAAAGGACGGGCTGGAGCACAGAGAGGTTAAGACCCAGTACAGACTGGGTCACAGAACCGCAGATGCGGTAGACAACCACAGCAGAGAGGGAACGCCCGAAGCGGTGGGCAAGAACAGAGCAGGACGGGGCTGCAGGAGCAGCGAGCACAAGCAGGGCAGGACAGGACTGCCGGAGCAGCGGGCAGAAGCAGGGCAGGGCGGAAACCGCAGAAGCAGTAAGCAAGATAAGAGCAGAGCAGAAACCGCAGGAGCGGCAAACAAGGCAAGAGCAGAGTGAAAACCGCAAGAGCGGCAAGCTAAGCAGGAGCAGAGCGGACACCGCAGAGCGGTAAACAAGGCAGGAGCAGAGCAGAAACCGCAAGAGCGGCAAGCTAAGCAGGAGCAGAGCGGACACCGCAGAGCGGTAAACAAGGCAGGAGCAGAGCAGAAACCGCAAGAGCGGCAAGCTAAGCAGGAGCAGAGCGGACACCGCAGAGCGGTAAACAAGGCAGGAGCAGAGCAGAAACCGCAAGAGCGGCAAGCTAAGCAAGAGCAGAGCGGACACCGCAGAGCGGTAAACAAGGCAGGAGCAGAGCAGAAACCGCAAGAGCGGCAAGCTAAGCAGGAGCAGAGCGGACACCGCAGAGCGGTAAACAAGGCAGGAGCAGAGCAGAAACCGCAAGAGCGGCAAGCTAAGCAGGAGCAGAGCGGACACCGCAGAGCGGTAAACAAGGCAAGGGGATAGGACTCTGTTCACAAAGAACAGACGGAGAAGGAAAGGCAGAACCAGAAGCACGCAGAGTACTTACATAGAAGTAGCGAGCGTACACTAAATTCACAACAGAGGTACAGAGACGACGAGAAGGAATTTAGGAGCGGGTTCAGACTCTGCAGAAAGACGCAGAAAACAGACAGAGGGAAAAGGGAGACAAGGTTAAAGTAGAAACGAGGCACAGACAACAGGGAACAGAGGAACGGGAACAGAGACAGCAAGGCAGGAACACAAACAGGACTCTGTTCAGACGGGAACAGATACCGCCAGGCAGGGACACAAACAGGACTCTGTTCAGACGGGAACAGATACCGCAAGGCAGAGACACAAACAGGACTCTGTTCAGATGGGAACAGATACCGCAAGGCAGGGACACAAACAGGACTCTGTTCAGACGGGAACAGATACCGCAAGGCAGGAACACAAACAGGACTCTGTTCAGACGGGAACAGATACCGCAAGGCAGGGACACAAACAGGACTCTGTTCAGACGGGAACAGATACCGCAAGGCAGAGACACAAACAGGACTCTGTTCAGACGGGAACAGATACCGCAAGGCAGGGACACAAACAGGACTCTGTTCAGACGGGAACAGATACCGCAAGGCAGAGACACAAACAGGACTCTGTTCAGACGGGAACAGATACCGCAAGGCACAGACAGGCAGATCTAGGAATACGGCCCCTAGAAGGCGAAAGAACAGGCAAGAAGCGTGTTCACAAGAACAGACCACAGTTCAGACACAGAACTGGAAAACAGGCAGGAAAACAGGATAGGACCTGGCATGTCAGAGACAAAAAGCCAACTGACAAGAAACAATGCTCAGGCGCCATCTTGAGGAAGAAGGTGGTATAAATACCCAAAGATGGACAGCAATAGGCTGAAGGTGCAACAGGGGCGTGTCCGCAGCAGGTACAAGAAACAGGAAGTTCAGCGGGCGTCGCCCTATGCAGCCAAAGTGGAGCAGAGCAGAGCACAAGGAAAGAAGCCAGACCAGGAAGCTGGGCGGGAGATGAAGTTTGCGATCTTGCATGATGAGAGATGGAACACCATGCAAGAACGCCGCCAGGTATGCTACACCTGTGAAATACAGGGAGACTATAGTCTGGTCAGATGGCATCAAAAGAGTTACATTTTGGTCTCATTATATACAAAATGTTTGGAGGCCAAAAGGCACTGCATATCATCCCAAAAACACCATACCAACAGTGAAGTTTGGAGGTGTGGGGATGTTTTACAGCGTACGGCACTGGCAAACTTCATATAATTGAAGGAAGGATGAATGGACAAATGTACCGAGACATTTTTGATAAAAAATCTGCTGCCATCTACAAGAATGATGAAGATGAAATGAGGGTGGACATTTCAGCAAGCCATTGATCACAAACACACAGCCAATAAAACTCTCAACTGATTTCAGAGAAAGAAAATAAAACTGCTAGAATGGCCCACCCAGTCATCTTACCTGAATCCTATAGAAAATTTATGGAATAGCTCATAGAAGGAGTCCACGTTTGAAGAGCGTTTGTATGGCAGAATGGGCCAAAATTACACCTGAGCAATGTATGCGACTAGTTTCTCCATACAGGAGGTGTCTTAAAGCTTTCACCACCAACAAAGGCTTTTGCATGAAGTAGTAAATAAATTTCAGTAAGTGTGTTCAATACTTTTTCCCTGTGACATTTCTCACTATTACTCAGAACTTAGTTTATGGACATCTACAGTTTGATTTCTTTGCCTACGTGGATTGGATGGGTGTTAAAATTGGTGTTCAATACTAATTTCACCCGCTGTGTGTGTGTATTCTTTTTTTGGTTTGTTTTGCAAGCGTGATCGCACCAAAAAATAGGAATACAGTATATGGGGGACTTGAAATATTCTAATAACTTTTTAGAAAGTGGGTAACATAAACAAGACATCCTTAAATTGGGATGTAGATATGTCCCTCTACACAAGAATACAAGTAAAATATAGGTGACTCCTTAAGAGTTCTTCACAGTATCGGAAAATGCATCACATAACTTATGTTGTTAGTTCTGAAAAAAAAGACCGCTTTATGATTTTCAGTTGTCAATGTATTACAACCTTCACATTTACCTTCTGGCAGCTCCTGTCTATAGGGTCCACAGGGGTGGGTTTGGGATGAATAACCCTGACATCATCCCTTCCACATTCAAGAGCAGCCCACAACTCAGATACAAAAGTCTGGATGAAGCCTGGAAGAAATGGTGACAAACATGTTCAGTGACCAATAACAATGCAGCTTAGGTTTAACCCTTCACTACGCAGCCAATTTCCGTTTTTGCGTTTTAGTTTTTTCCTCCACTTCTTCCCAGAGCCATAACTTTATTTTTCTGTCCACATAGACATATGAGGGCTTGTTTTTTGTTGATTTTACCACATATTGTACTGGAAAACAATTCCAACTGCGGTGAAATTGTGAAAAAAAATGCAATTCAGACATTATTTTTTGGGAATTGTTTTTACGGTGTACATTTTTTGGTAAAAAAAAAAAGACCTCGCAATAGGATTCTCCTCACCAATAAGATTACAGGGATACCAAACGTCCAGCTTTTTTTTATTATTTTAGTGGTGAAAAAAAAGAAGAAGTTGGAAAAAAAAAATTTGGAGGGTTGTGTTGCCATTTTCTGAGCCCCGTAATGCTTTAATTTTTCGGTCAATGGAGCTGTTTGACGGCTTATTTGTTGTAGGACGAAACAACGTTTTAAGTGAAATCACTTTGGGATAGATATGATGTTTGGTCGCTTGTTACAGCATTTTTGTTGTACTGTAGCGACCAAAAAAATGTAATTGTACACCACATACGTGTGTGTATAAGGGGGAGATTTGAACTTTTATGTATTTTTTATTTTTTTCCGGATTTTAAAACATTTTTTCTTTACTTTTCACTGTTCTTACTAGTCCCCTTAGGGAACTTGAAGCTGTGACTGTATAATCGCTTGTGCTATATACAGCAATACCACAGTATTGCTGTATATAGCAAAAATCACTGTCTCCTTTGAAGCCTGGCCATAATCAGGGTTTCCAGGACGCTCTCTAAAAATATACGCCGGGTGGTCTTCAGACCCCCGGCTGTCATAGCAACCCACGGCACCCCGTGATCATGTTTTACTGCGCAGTTTAACACTTGACAGTGGCATTTAACAATTGCAGGCGGTGCTTCGCGACACCCATGATTGTTAGAGGCAGGCCCTGGCGGTAGCACACAGCCATTACCTGCCGAGTAGCGGGCGGACTCACATACACCCGCTTCCGACTTGGATGTCGTGAAGATACGCTATGAAGATAACATAGAAAAGCAAAAGTCCGCTCCCCATGATCTTTTTTATCTCATTGTCTTAGGTCAGTGTACAGCCCCTTAAACAAAAGCTTGGGGTACCCTGTACACTAGATCTTCAGCCTTCTGAAAAGTGGAAGCATCATTCAGTTTTGTAACAGTTTATAGCCAACTTATATATGTGAGATTAATGCAAAAAGCTGTTCTCTTTAAGAAACCCCTTTAGCACGACTGGGACCAGAGACAAACACAGAAGGGTGGCTGCAGAGTTAAAAATCTCCCCTTTTGCTCTCACTACTTTGTGAATGTAATTTGGAGCCCTGTATCAGGAAAAGAAGCTCCAAGTGTCATAAAGATATCCTGTTAAATTAAATTGGTGCCGTGTAGCGGCCATTGTTGCTGTGCCTGTGGGGTTGGGAGATCTAGAGCCTTGGGGGCTTTGCCTTGCAGCATGGGTGCTAAGGGCCACCTCGGTTGCCCCCGTACTGGTGCGGTATTGCTTCAGCGCTGGTCACATCATGGCGCCGCACTTTTAAGTTTAGGGACCTACAAAGACATTCGCCGTGTCATGGCAGTGGGCTTGATACATTCTGATCATAATGTTAAACTAAGAATCTCGTGTTCAGTTTTGTAAACTTTAGCTTAGCCACAGTCGATTTATGCATACGTTTTGGATGTGCTGTCCAGGTCTTTTTTTTTTCTACAGTTATATTAAATAAAAATGGAAGGATTTTGTATCTATTCAGATGTAAAATAATTAACAACAAAAAAAACTTTTGATCACTTCACATTCATTTTTAAGATGTAAAAAATTAGAGACACTTGAGGGATGAGTGAATAGGGACGTTTTACAACAAAAATGATAACTGCAATTATTTCATACAAATATTACCTGATTTTTGGAGGGCTACTGCACCAGGCGCTGTCGCTGCTACCTGTGTTACCAAAACCCCATAGCCAAATTTTTCACTTCTGTTAACCTGCAAAAAATAGATCAATATAGGTATTTCAGAGACATGTAACTACTAAGCATGTGTTTGATATTGAAGCATCATGATTAAATAATGCAACATCCAGCAGTTTTTAAAACTGCTCCATAAAGGCACTAATATAATAATTGGTGTATGCTGCTTAGCTGCAGTGTGTGAGAAGAGCTTGAGGAGGGTGACCGCTATCAGCCGCAGAATCGCATTAGTCCAGGTGACCACACACCTTAGATAGCCGTCAGCAGAACGCTTGTTGGGGTGACAGCTGCTCCACTCCCTCCCCCACATATACATGCCCACTCATCATTATCTAGAAAAACAAAGCTAGGAAAAGGACAAAGTACAGCTGGGCTATCATTTTAAGCACTTCTAACACAGTAACGATAAATCTATTAATATTATAATCTTCTTCCCACATATTTTATTTAATCTAAAATTCCATTTTCAAAGTCTCCCTCTTAATTCTACAATCTTATGTCAACTTACCTGTAGTTTTTTAGTAAATCTGACAAACATATAATGTATACACTCATTGATGGTTCCAGTCTGCTGGAGAAGGAGAAGTCCTCTTGGAGTAGATGCAAAATTTAACAAGCTGTCCAGTAAGGATTCCTCCCAAACCAATCTATGGCACAAAAAGAAACATTACAACACTGAAACATTATATGTACTGTAGCAAGGCCAGGTAGGTGAGGGTTAAGTCCTAGCACTGCAGGTCTGGATTAGGAGTGCACCTGCAGTGTGTTGCTAAGAACCAGGAAATGGAAGTAACAGAGTGGAATGTGTGAAGGCTGGTGAGTGACCAGCCAAAATGTGAGCTTTAGCTAAGAGACAGACAAGCCAGGGTCTCTCTCTGAAATGGTCTCTCTCCCTCTATGTGACTGCAGACTTGTGAATCTTCACAGCGTGCACACTGCGTTCTGTCAGGCGTCTCCGATGCCGGCAGTGGACGGGCATATCACTGAAAGTATGCGATTGTATACAAGCGGTCATGTGATGACTAGACGTGCGCGCCCTTGCTTAATACAAGTGAATTGAGCAAGGCCAAACACGACTAGTCGGAATGTGACTGGAAGTATGCAAATTGTATACTTGTGGTCATATGACCGCTCGCTCCGGGGCGAATATTGGCTGCATGCGCACTGTGAGGATTCACAAGTCTGCAGTCACATAGAGTGATTGCCGACTTGAACCCCAAGCCTGGACAACTCCTGTAAGAGTCTTGAACCTGCAATTACTTGATTGCTATCCAATACACTGCAATTCTGTAGTTTTACAGTTAGTGGTAGAATTAACAATCCCCTATTAAGCCTAACCATATGCAATGTGCACCGGAAGCAATTTCCCCATTTCTAACCCTCCAAATGCATACAACACAGCAAGCACTCCGTGTGCACATCCTCCATACATATATGGCAGATGTCACCAAGTGTTTAAAGGGAATCTGTCAGCAGGTTTTTGTTATGTAATCTGAGGACAGCATGAGGTAGGGGCGGAGACACTGATTTCAGCAATTTGTCATTTATTAAGCTGTGTGTTGTGGATTCAACACAATAAGTATTTTATCAGTAGGAGATAAAGTGTTTTTATCTCTGTCAGGCTAAATGTTCCTCCTGGTCCAACCACACCCCTGGGAAACTGATTAGCAGGTTATTGTCAATATACCATGTACATAGAAATACTAAGTCTGCCATATGTACTGTCTAAAAATTCATCAGAAAGTTAATACAATTTTATATATGCATTCCCTATTCTCAGTCAGCACATTTGCAAGAGGAATATCCACTAACTTTATAAATAAATTACACAAAGAAAATCAGCAGCCCAAACCTGCACCGTTTCCACAATAAAATGTGTAGCCTTATTTAAGGGGTGTTGGAACATACCCTAATACTCTGAGTTTAGATCATGACAGTGTTAAAATGTGTACGGACACATCAACAGGAGAATGGCAAGATCGTCAATTTATCCATAAATATCCAGCAGTGACAACAGAGGAACAGCACCATACACAGTTTTATGAAAAGATGGCCCAGAATAGACGTTTTTGTAGGAAATAGAAACATATATCATAACAGGATTGTTAATAGATCTTCTTTATTAAATATTACATCACTTTTACTGTAGAATGTTTGCACATCTTTATACTACAAAGCATATATTGGCCGATCTGACAGGTTAGATGTCATTTTGTTAAATGTAATCTGTCAACAGGTCTTTGCTATATAATCTGATACCAGCAGGAGGTAGGGACAGAGACCTTGATTCCAGCAACGTATCACTTAGTTTACTAGGTGCATTAATTATGACAGAATCACAGTTTTCTCTGCTGCAGATCTAGCAGAGCCCAGTTGTACAGTGTGTATAACCGAACCCACACCACAGCTTTCTGTGTACATGGTATAGTGACAGAAAGCTGCTAATCAGTGCTGGGGGCTTGGTTGGCAGGGCTGTGGAGTCGGAGTCGATATAAAATGGACCGACTCTTAAAATATATAATAAATTGGGTACAGTAGTTCAGTGTAGTTTGTGGGGAATATTTTTTCAGAAGAGTTTGGGAAAGTTATGAAATGTCCTATAAATGTCTGTCTTATTCCTGATCTAAGGGTCTAGACTTTTAGATGAGATGAATCTGTGCTGCAGTTTATGTACATGATAAGTAGTGAAGCTCCTCCTCTACAGATAAGGGTAAAAAAAAAACACACAGGGAAGGAATGCCTGCACTCATCTCAGAACTGCTGGAGTGAACAGGATAGCAGGATTAAGAACAAAAAAGAACAGGTTCTTGCTATTATAACTGATAATGCTTCAAACATGATAAGTACAATTAAACTGATGAATGAGAATAATGAAAGTGAACAGCAGCTAGAAGAACATTTCAGATTCAGTATGTTGGAGATAAAAGGCCACAGTCCTATTCCCATAACGGAGGAACAAACAGATATTCCTACAGAAGCTGTGTTGTGCACACGTTGCAGCTGGCAATAGGAGATAGTCTGCAAGAGGGATATGCTGCAACTCTGATTAGCAAAGTGAGGAAATTAGCTATTGCTGCCAAAACCCTTAAAATGGATTCCTTCTTGAAGAGATGTGCTGGAAAGGGGGCAATTGTGGAATTACAATATTTTTCACTTGCTCTCAAAGATGTAGAAGAGTTCAATCGTTCATCATAACTGACTGTGCACGAGGCAATTCCTTTATACCCTGAAATTGTTATAGATGTTGCCCATGTGGTTACTTCTTTGCCACCAACCCAAGTTAGTATAGAGAGGTTGTTCTCTAGCCTTAAAATAATTAGGTCAGATTTGAGGTCATCTATGAAGGAGGATCTGATGGAGGCGATACTATTTCTCAGAACAAATTCATAGACTGCACAAATGTTATTCAGTACGTTTTTGTTGAAAACTGTTTTTTGCACCTACTGCATAGTGCATAATAAACTGTAAATATGCAAAAGTTTTTGTGTTCTAAAGTTGTATTGCAATAAATATATGTTATGTTCTATCTAAATAGCTTGATTATTGTATCATAATAATGATTAAAAGCCTGATGTTACCATTTTACTACAGTAAATTTATCACTTAAACATGAGCCATGTATGAGGGAGTCGGAGTCGCGGAGTTGGGGTCATGGAAATTGAGGCGTTGGAGTCGGAGGTTTGGCTTACCGACTCCACAGCCCTGGTGGTTGGACTAACCTGTACCTGCCAAGTTGTCCTGTAGTGATAATCTCCTGCTGATAAAACACTGATTGTACTGAAACAACAAAACACAACCTAGTAAGTGACACATTCCTGGAATCAGGGTCTCTTCTTCTACACTATGGTGCTCTTCGATTACATAGCAAAAACCTGCTGACAGATTCCCTTTAATTCTGCTCTTATGTGACGTATTTCTGGCATGTTATATAGAAAATAAAAACACCTACCAATCAATAAATTGAAGGCTCTAATCATGTGCTTTGCTCTGACAATGCTGTCTTCTGCCATGTTTTAATGGCATGTTAGTGGGGGACTAACAATAGAATATATACTTACACCCCTTGGGAATCCTGACTTCCGGATGATAGAGACATCGCTCCAGCGACAGGAGTTGGAGTCCTTTCAGAAATTAAAACGGTCTGTGAACAAATAAGAGTAGTACTGTAGCAACACGATGTAGATATTTTTATTTGCTAACTGAGGACATAGCATAGAAAATACACTTTACAAATATATGTAGACAGAATACTTGACATTTCCCCCATTTAAAAGATAATAAAAAATACACATATGGGGTATCGCCGAATTCAGAAAAGTCCGATCTATCAAAAATTCAAGAACGATAAAATTACGGGTTTTTTGGTCGCTGCAATATCACAAAAAATGCTGTAATAAGCAATCAAAACATCATATCTGTCCCAAAATGGTATCAGTAAAAACATTATTCTCTTTTTGTGTATATCACTTGTAATTATATTATGACCTGCTGGTGAGAAACTGGCATCTTGTATTTAATGGAAATAGATGTTACCTTTCTCCAGGCTCCTGCAATGCATACATGTAGTTGGTAAGGAGTCAAGACTTGGAGACCTTCACAAGTCTGGTACATTTGACGACACACAAATAGGAATGATCCTTTCAAGACAGGCAGTAGATCTGATTCCGTTAACATGGTAATATCGTCGTTGAGAAGCTTCTTGGAAAATTGAGCAATGACATGAGCCCCTATGGAACTGCAATGACATATGCAAGATTTAGGATTGGGTGATTACAAGGACATATCTGCAGAACTATGCCCATACATACAAGTTTATCAGCAGAGACACCATTCAATGAGTGAGATGACTGACAAAAAGAAGAAAAGAATGTTTTGTCTTATTTTTTCAGCTCATCTTACAGCTTCTTACTATGAGTAGGCAACATGAATTTATTCCATGGATGTTTCCGCAGTCTAATGGGTGAGCTATGTAGTCAATCACTAGATGCAGTACTTGTTCTTAAATGATAAAATATTGTGTGCTGCCTAAAATGGCATATAACAACAACGCTGTGGGGCAGCACATGTTTTTAAGGCATTGCAAAATGCTTTTTTTAGGCAAATAAGTGAAAAAGGTACAAAACGCTGAACCTGCCACATCTTGTAATTGTCAAGGTGGCTCTATGTGTGGTAGCCAGGTAGATCTAAAAAAGCTAATTCATTCTTATTGAATAAAGCATTTTGTTCTCCTGGAAGCCTCTTCATTAAGACTGGTTTGCCTGACGCCAATCTTTATGAATCAGCCCTATGTGGTTTATTTCATAACTTACTTTGCTTGAAGAAAGATACATAAGGATGAAATCTGCCTTGGACAACTTCTATGTATTGGTGATCAAGCTCAATACAGAGGACCATGAGTGGTGCAAGGGAGTCAGATCTGAGCCAAAGTGGTGTATTCATATACTAAGCATTATATCCCGCAGGTTAGGAGACCCAGCTGCCACTTTACATCAATGGTCTGACATGGAGAATCCCTGAGACTAATTTTCCAGCAGACCTTACCCATCTTTAGGAGAATCTGTCTTTTCTCCATAGAGAAGTAAGGAGAGCCCTGCTTCATTAGAGGCAATCCTGGCCAAAATATCAGCAAGAAATGTCAGTGTGCATTCATCACAGTTCTGGTGAACCTGAAAACACATAAAGAAATCATGAATGACATTATAAGAGCGCTAGTCACATACATCGCCTACAAAAATCTAAATATCCCCAGTAACTGTTCAGATTGTGGTAACACAATCCTGCTGTAATAGTGATGATGAAAGGTACACGGCAGCCCAGTGTTAGATGGTGTCTGGGTATAACCAATATGGTGGCCATTACAGCTGCCACATGAGTTGTCACATCACGGGAATGAGTGGCCTAGACATGCCATATTGGCGACCACCTAGACTTCTAAAAATGACATTAAGACATGTTAAATTAAATATTTTATATTTCATGCAAGAAAAGAAGGGAAGCAGCTACGTCATATATGCCAACCTATTAAAAGGTTTGGGCAATTTAAAAAAAAAAAATCTTCCTATATTCTTTTGGGGCATTTTGAGTTAAAGGGAACCTGTCACCAGTTTTTTTTGTATATGAACAAATACTAACACCTTCATCAGCGCCTGTGCTGCATGCCATAAAGTTGTATATTATCCCCTGACTCCCCTTGTATATACCCCAAAAAACATTTGAATTGCTCCAGCGCCGTGTACAAATCTGGACAGTCCGGTGTGATGGGCGTCATTGCTGCGGTGTCTGTTCCTTCTCTCTGTAAGTAGTCATCGTCCACCAGCTTTGATTGATGTGAATGACATATCCTACGTCATCCACATAGCCAAATGTTTTCTCGCACCTGCGCAGATGCACTTTGCTCTGCGCAGAGCAAAAAACATAACTGCGCAGGTGCCGGCATGGTCCACATGCCCAGTTATGTTTTATGTTCTGCCCACAGTAGGGCAAAGCAAAGTGCGCCTGCGCTAGTCGGCGATGTCCCTGCACAATCGCGAGATTTCTTTTGGCTATGTGGATGATGCAGGACACGTCGTCCACATCAATGAAAGCCGGAGGACGGAGACTTCCAGCAGAGACAGACGCCGCAGCAATGATATCCATAGGAATGGACCGTCCCAGATTTGCATACAGCGCGGGAGCAATTCAAAAGGTTTTTTGGAGGTATACAGGGGGAGTCAGAGGATAATGTACAACATTTTGGAATACAGCACAAGCGCTGATAAAGGTAGTGGAATTTGTTCATACACAAAAAAACGGGTGACAGGTTCCCTGTGAAGGAGTTGTCCACTAATCGGAGTAGCTCGCACTTCCTCCAGATGTATGTGATGTGTCCGAAGGTGAGAAACGTGAAGCCAGCACTGATTGGCTGCAGGGATTACGTGACATAATATTGTCATGCGATCCCCGGAAATGCGAGTGCTGACACCACTGGAACAGCGGTGAGTATTGGGGCTATTATTTTAAAGGGGGAAAAATAAGAATTGAGAAGGGTTGTCCAAGTAGTGGGGTATCCCTGGTTCAGACGAACAAAGCATTCCTTGCTCCAAAGCTTGTGTAATGCTTAGTTTCCCGTATGATTGCATTGCAGCGACCTTTCTAAAAAGTAGGGATTATCCAAAGTAAATTACCCATTCAAATAGCAGAAAATGAGAATGCTAGGATGATGGGGTGGCAGACCACAAACACAAAGACAAAGCTGAATTTTTCTATTTTGTTCCAAGTAACCCTCAGCGCTAGGATGTGTATATTGGATTAGAATGAGTCCCAGCACTGACCTTTTTTCCTTTCAGCAGCTTTTGGATAGGAGACAGGAGGCTGGATATAACAGCCCCGGTGTACAGACATTCACTGGCGCATTCTTTCCGATCACACAGAATTTGGAGAACTTCCATTGCTAGATGTGCTGGGGCAAAGCTGCCTGGGAGTACAACAATGCATTTACAAAAAAATTAGAATAGAAATCATTTTAAATGGCGTCAGTGTAAAGCATTTTTGATCTTGTGGCATCCTTACCTGTGCAGGTCCATAACAAAAGGGGAATTCTAGCTGAAACCATCTTTCATAAAGTCTAATATGGTATATGGAGGGCAAATTAACTTAGATCGATACAGATTCTCTAAAACACATGGCCACCAGTACTATGAAATGTCTGAATCCCACTTGAAATATAGGAGATATCTGCCACTACAACTCTCAGACAGCAGTAAAATGATGGACTTTTCCAGAGAGTAGCAGCCCATCATTGTAGGAAACCAGCCACCTTGACCACAAAAAAGTAGCAAATAATCAGTTCAGTGCCCTATGCCACTCCAGATCCTCTTGTGCGTAGAGGTTTCGACACTTGGTCAGACAGACAACATAGCAAAGAAAACTCCCAGCAGCAGAACAAAATCTCTTGCCAATATATCCACATTAATTTTCAAATTCCTAAAAATAAATCCAGAGCCCACCTCACCTTTCTACAGTACAGACCAAAAGTTTAGACACACCTTCTCATTTAAAGATTTTTCTGTATGTTCATGACTATGAAAATTGTACATTCACACTGAAGGCATCAAAACTATGAATTAACACATGTGGAATTATATACTTAACAAAAAAGTGTGAAACAACTGAAAATATGTCTTATATTCTAGGTTCTTCAATGTAGCCACCTTTTGCTTTGATGACTGCTTTGCACACTCTTGGCATTCTCTTGATGAGCTTCAAGAGGTAGTCACCGGAAATGGTCTTCCAACAATCTTGAAGGAGTTACCAGAGATGCTTAGCACTTGTTGGCCCTTTTGCCTTCACTCTGCGGTCCAGCTCACCCCAAACCATCTCGATTGGGTTCAGGTCTGGTGACTGTGGAGGCCAGGTCATCTGGCGTAGCCCCCCCATCACTCTCCTTGTTGGTCAAATAGCCCTTACACAGCCTGGAGGTGTGTTTGGGGGTCATTGTCCTGTTGAAAAATAAATGATGGTCCAACTAAACGCAAACCGGATGGAATAGCATGCCGCTGCAAGATGCTGTGGTAGCCATGCTTGTTCAGAATGCCTTCAATTTTGAATAAATCCCCAACAGTGTCACAAGCAAAGCACCCTCACACCATCACACCTCCTCCTCCATGCTTCACGGTGGGAACCAGGCATGTAGAGTCCATCCATTCACCTTTTCTGCGTCGCACAAAGACACGGTGGTTGGAACCAAAGATCTCAAATTTGGACTCATCAGACCAAAGCACAGATTTCCACTGGTCTAATGTCCATTCCTTGTGTTCTTTAGTCCAAACAAGTCTCTTCGGCTTGTTGCTTGTCCTTAGCAGGTGTTTCCTAGCAGCCATTTTACCATGAAGGCCTGCTGAAAAAAGTCTCCTCTTAACAGTTGTTGAAGAGATGTGTCTGCTGCTAGAACTCTGTGTGGCATTGACCTGGTCTCTAATCTGAGCTGCTGTTAACCTGCGATTTCTGAGGCTGGCGACTCAGATAAACTTATCCTCAGAAGCAGAGGTGACTCTTGGTCTTCCTTTCCTCGGACGGTCCTCATGTGAGCCAGTTTCTTTGTAGCGCTTGATGGTTTTTGCAACTGCACTTGGGGACACTTTCAAAGTTTTCCCAATTTTTCGGACTGACTGACCTTCATTTCTTAAAGTAATGATGGCCACTCGTTTTCCTTTACTTAGCTGCTTTTTTCTTGCCATAATACAAATTCTAACAGTCTATTCAGTAGGACTATCAGCTGTGTATCCACCAGACTTCCGCATAACATAACTGATGGTCCCAACCTCATTTATAA
Source organism: Phyllobates terribilis (assembly GCF_046119375.1). Lineage (NCBI taxonomy): Eukaryota > Metazoa > Chordata > Amphibia > Anura > Dendrobatidae > Phyllobates > Phyllobates terribilis. Next base: position 483,633,501 of record NW_027362762.1, on the reverse strand, counting down.
GGCAAGAAATCCCACTTATTAAACCTGACAGGGCACACCTGTGAAGTGAAAACCATTTCCGGTGACTACCTCTTGAAGCTCATCAAGAGAATGCCAAGAGTGTGCAAAGCAGTCATCAAAGCAAAAGGTGGCTACTTTGAAGAACCTAGAATATAAGACATATTTTCAGTTGTTTCACACTTTTTTGTTAAGTATATAATTCCACATGTGTTAATTCATAGTTTTGATGCCTTCAGTGTGAATGTACAATTTTCATAGTCATGAAAATACAGAAAAATCTTTAAATGAGGTGTGTCCAAACTTTTGGTCTGTACTGTATGTGTTCAGACTGGTGTGTCCTCATTCATGGCCCACATAAGGACACACTAGAACGAAACGCATAGGATGGCAAGACGGACTTTTCATAATTTTTCAATAATCATGAATGTTTTAATGAGAATTTTTTCCCTGCCGCTAGAACGTTTCCTTTGATCCATTGGGATATCCATGTTTATATGTAAAATTAATCTTTATACATACAGAATTCCCAAATGATTGAAACAATATCCACAAAACAGACCTCATAATCACGATATCACATTTGGGGCCCCATGCCATATACGAAAAAAGGAACCTGCATGAGTATGCTTAGGACACCCCTACTCTTAAAGTCAAACACGAAAAAATGGAGTCACTCGTCCAATAACAAAAAATATATAATAACGTTTATTCAGAACTTGTTCAAAAATGGCATACAATAGAATGCACAGAAATACAGACAAAGTCAAAGGCAAGATATATGTGTCAGAAAAATGTATAGGCCACTCATAATCATCAGGGTTGGGAAGAGGAAGTCATATATCTAGATTCAATAAAGTGCAAGTGCTCAAATACTGTAAGAATCTATTTATATATTAATAGAATCCAGATCATTTGTGGCAATATATATATTATATAATATATATCAGCCTACTAGTAAGAGTAAGGTACTTCATTATAACTCCATATATACATGTTACACTGGTAATGAATACATAGAGAAAAGGAAAGATGGTACTAAGTCCCCTTACCCATCTGTCACCCACGTGGAACCAATAGGCAGAGGTCTATGAATATGAATTTTGTGATTTTTTCATCTAACACTGAACTTAGACGAAGCTGGAAAAATATCCCAATGGGGACAGTGTCTGTCATGATGATGTCTGTAAAGCGCTGTAGAATTAATGGCTCTATAAAAGGTGAGACAAATAAATAAATGTGTTGCTTTTGGAGAGTAGTATGTGAAATCTATGCTTGCAGTCCAACTATGTGTTTTTTCAGAGTCTTCTCTGGAGGGCGTGTGCTTTTGCCTCTGCCTCCCAGACACTGCCAATCAGAGCTCGGCAACATTTGAGACTGCTAGGCAGCCAATGCCTGTGATTGGCAGTGTCTGGGAGGGAGGGGTGAAAGTGCAGACCGGCAGAAAAGACTCTGCTTGTAGTGCAACTGGGTGTTTCATCAGAGATTTCACATATTGGACTCCGAAAGCAACAAATATGAATATCTCTGCAATGGAATGACACAGTTTAAAACAGATAAGAGTGGAAGAAACAGGGGAGCTAAGAGATTTTTTCAATGTATTTAACTTAATTTTTTTTAGCATCAAGTCCCCCTTACGTTGTAATGCTCTTTAACTAGAAACACAAAATGTCAAACTTCTGTATAATAGAGAAATTAACAAAAATATAAGCATGTAAAAAAATGATTACCTGCATAGGCTGTTTTCTGTCCATTTGGGCAATATAACATAATATGGGTAATCAGCACGATCAGGTCACAGAGGGTCACTGATTCTGAAACATAAATTATAGCAATAAAGGCAAATAAAACAGTTACAATTATGCAAGAAACATCAACGCTATCATTTTATACTATTCAGAATCACTTTTTTTTTTTAAAACATGCATGAATGAGAGGTTATCAGCGGGTAGTCTCACATCTTTAACAAAACTAAATGACAATAGAATCTTCTTGCAAGGCCTCCTGAAATTGCCAGATAAGGGTTTAGTAAGGTAAATCATTGGTTATCCTGCTTGTGATAAAAAATTACATTGGGAGCTACATCATCTGGAAGGCATAAATCATTTTTAACAGCATCAGTATGGAGTTACACATTAAATTATTGGCCAAGATGTGGCCAGTCAATCACACGTCAGATTTAAAGATCTGAATGACTATACTGGCAAATCAAGCACATATTTAAAGGGGTTGTCACACGGACAAAGTACATTTTAATAAATAGATCTGAAATAATAAATTCCACATTTGGAGGTGTTAAAAAATATTCTTGTGCTGACAATTTTATAAATGTGCCCCTGATTTGTACTGTTATTTGCTCTGTCTGATAATGTAGAGCAGTTCCAGTTCATGGTTGGCACATACCCCAGTTCCTGGTTAAAGAAGGAAGCATAAGTCACTTATTATTAGTGGGCATTATTTGTGTGAGGGAACACATTTTCCTACCTGTCTGTTTTATCACATGCATAAGTGTCACGTCAGCAGTCTTGTGAGCTCATTATATATCAAGTCAGTGACATATAATCTTTGTGGCCGATGGAGCTGCTATGTCATTGACTTGATTTATGATGAGCTCAGAGAGCTGGAGATGCAGTAAAAACACTCACTCCTGTGATAAAACAGGCAGGGAAATGTGTTACCTGCGATAGCAGCAGCTGCGAGCCCCTGCTGTTTCATCTGTATACTAACTCATCGTAAAAGACTTATGCTTCCTGCCCTGGCCAGGAGCTGTGGTATATGCTGGCAATGAACTGAAGCAGCTCTGCATGGTTGGGCACAGCAAATAACAGTATATTGCAGGGGTACATTTAGAAGATTATCTCAGCACAGGAACATTTTTTTTTACACATCCAATTTTTAACTTAATATTATTCCAAGCACAAGATCTATTTATTGATTAAAATGTACTTTGTTTGTGGGACAACCCCTTTAAGTGTAAACCAAAGTGGGCTTTCGGAAAGTAGCAAATAATTGGCTGTACATATTTAACAGTTTAGGCCAATGATGGCCAAAGAATCCAACAGCATTGATCACACTTTTGTTTGGCTTGAAAGATAAGTGTATGGCCAGCTTTACTCAGACTGATGCACTATTCTATATCAAGGCAACATGCAAAAAAGCAAATTCCATTTTATGGTTGTAGGAAAACTTCTAAGAAATGATCCCAACGTATACCACGTACATAAGATGTGAACACACTGTGAATTGACTCTTGTACTACATGTACTGAAGAAACTGATGTATTTTTTACAATATCTTTCAGTATCATAATCTAATTCCTGGATACCTTTTCGGTTTTTCAGTTTTATGGGGAACAGTTTTCTGCCGTGTTTGTAGAGCAGCAGCCTTCCGAGAACATTAAGTGAATGAACAAAGTAGAAATACTGCAGCTCTTTCCTTGAATAGAAAGTCTTCTGTTTAATGCCTGGAAATAAACAGAACCATATTAAAAAAAAAAGATCTATAACCTTCAGAGAAACTTTACGAAATAAAACAAGACCAAAATAATACCCTTCTCGAATATTTATAGTTCGAAAAAGTAGAAAAGCTTGGCTATTTAAGACGTGGGTGAGCACTCTCAAGCTAATTATCAGATATATTTGATCTGATACAGCAATAAAATAGTTGAAAATTTCATACAGGACCGGTGAAACTCATCCTCTACTACAGGGGTGGGGAATCTTTTTTCTGCCCATGGCTACGTGGATATTTATATCATCCTTCGGGGGCTGTACAAAATACGTCCTGACGCCAACACTGGTGTCAGGACATAATCTTACATTGCCCGCGCCTCAACATTCAGTAGTGAACACTGCGAACTGCTCACAGAGCAAGAAGACAATAATGAGCCGGTGGCCCGCAAAATACAGCTACCGGCCCAAGCACTGCGGTCCCCGGGAATCTGCCTGGGGGCCAGATAAAAGGTCATAGAGGTCGCGGGCCTGAGGTTCCACACCCCTGTTCTACTAGATTGCTACACTTTGCAACCAATACTATGTCCAAAAATAAGGATTTTCAAGCCTAAAACCAATGGACAGGCATCTGGACATGTTGATACTGCAAAAGAAATGCACAACCTCAGTGCTGAAAAAAAGCAGAATGGCATAGTTGAAAAAATTCCGGGGGACTACCTCTAATATATCTTCTAAGGAGCCTATTCTGCTAGGTGTAAGGTTGGCTATCTCCAAGTGCAATGTTTCACTCAATATACTTACCAAGCAGGTGGGTAGTATGAGAGAAGTTCTCTCCATTATACAACATGACCTGCAAAAAGTCCTTGAGCGAACTGGGGCAGTGGAAAATAGTGTCCCTGTGGTGGAGGATGCATATAATAAAGTGGGAAAAGATGCTAGAAAATCTGTTCAATAAGTCGCAGCATTGTGGTCCAAAACAAATGATCTAGAAAATAGGCTTTGTTGCCAGGGCTGTGGAGTTGGTAAGCCAAACATCCGACTCCTCAATTTCCATGACACCCTCATACATGGCTCATGTTTAAGTGATAAATTTACTGTAGCACAGATTCATCTCAGCTAAAAGTCTAGACCCTTAGATCAGAAATAGGACAGACGTTTATAGGACATTTCATAACTTTCCCAAATTCTTATGAAAAAATATTCCCCACAAACTGCATTGAATTATTGTACCCAATTTTAGGAGTCGGAGTTGGTCCATTTTATACCGACTTCGACTCCACAGCTCTATTTGTCGCAATAATATTAGAATTGTGGGAATGCCCAAAAAGTCGTCAGGTAAACATTACAGAGTTTATTTATAACTGGTTGTTGGAAAAATTCGGGAATGAGTCCCTATCACCTCTGTATGTCTTGGAAAAAATGCACAGTCTCAGCAAGGCCATTACCACCAGGACGTGAACCCCACCCAATCCTTGCTAAGGTTGAAGAATCGTGATCTGACATTGCGTGCAGCAAGGGACCACCAAGATTTTCTCTTTAATGGATCCAAGATTTCTTTATTTCCAAGATATTCCGAGGATGTTCAGAAGCAACGGGCATGCTTGGGAGATATCAAGGAACATTTACGAGACTTGAAGGTTGTTTACTCCATGATTTATCCAACTAAGTTTTATGTAGCAGCTATGGGGGGCTACACAGCTTTTTGAAGACCCAGTAGAAGTGCTGCATTGGCTGGAATTAAACGAGAGGACGCTGGGTGGAAATACTACAATTCCTTGATAAATAACATTTATTGACAATGTGCGGATCTACATATGACTTACATCATTATGGTAAGTAAAATGCATACTTAGTGTTTCTAATAGTAATAACTGCCTATTCTAATGAATAAAGAATGTTAGCTGTCATTATTATATAGTATTCAGAATACGGGTCATATAATTAAGTTACTGCAAGGGAGTGCCTAGGAGTTTGGAGTGTGCTAAAGTTATTCTACATAGCAGCATCATGAATTGATGTGACAAGGCTAGATCAATAGTTATGTTTATTCAAGTGAACATACATGTTTCTGCCCATTCTCCAATTTGGAGAGCAAACAAAAGTTGTGTATGTTGCTTTTTCTGTTTCATGTATTTAATGTTTGGTATGCTTTGGGGCACAGTCCAGGTTTTAAGGAGTTGCCCAGGCTTTGGGTTCAAGTCTACAGTCACTCTAGGTGACTGAAGACTTGTGAATCCTCACAGTGCATACATTGTGTGCTGTCAGGATTCTCTGTTGTTGGCGGAAGCGTGACTTCAAGTCTGTGATTTGCATACATGTGGTCAGGTGCCGACTAGACGCGCATGACCTCACTCAATACAAATCAATTGAGCGAGTCCAGACACGTCTAGTCGGAAGTATGCAAATTGCATATTTGCGCTCACATGACTGCCTGTTCCCGGTGCCAGCACTGGAGGATCCTAATAGTGCGCGCTTCTTCGGATTCTCAAGTCTGCAGTCACAGTGACAAAGGTGGTTGCCGAAACGCGCGTCGTGGTGGCCACCACCATCGAGAGGGAGGTTACTGCCTTACTGTAAGTTCCCAGTATTACTGTACACATTGGTTGGCGAACATTACATGCATTATTCTACTATGTGGGTATGACAGTGTGCATGTCATGAGAACTGTGTGTATATTGTGGAATTGCCATGATGGTTGCTAATCATCGGTGGTTGTTCCTGTTTACACATACAATATAGTAATATAATAATATATATACAATATAATATTTGTTTGTATACCCTAACATGTGTACTACTTTTTTTTTACACTTTTGTATATCATGTGATGACCATTATTCTTGCACTTGCAAGCTATAATCCTAGTCTCATTCGCATGCATATATACCTCGTTTAAGTGCACACACACACCATTGTAGATATAGACCTCCCTCTCATACATCTATTTACTCCTCTGTGTGTGAGCCCCTTGTTTTTATACCATTTTATCTATTTTTGCCATAGTTTCGTTGTCCTATTGTTGTCACCTGTATCAATAAATATGATTAATTTCACACTAATAACTAATTTGTTGGGACTTTATGGTCTGATTGTTTTCCCTTCTCCCCGTCTAGCAATTTACTGACTGTCCTACTGATTCTAGTAGTCTGGTTCTCTGATAAATAGATAGATATACCTTTTGGTAATAAAATACGATAGAAATATCTTTTGTTCTATAAACCTTATGTAAATTTGCGGCACATGTATTTAAATATTTATGCCTTGTCCGAACCATATTAAAGTTGGATGGAGAGAGGGGTGGTTAGTGGGAAAGTTTTGGGGAAAAGTTTTTTTTGTTGTGCTATGTTTGTTTTAATTGAAAAAGCAAGTATTAAAACATAAAAAAACGTGCATCGTTCAATACTGAGGGAAATCTAATGACATGTATTTGAGAAAAGTCTTATAATTTCACCTTTTGTCATTTATTAGCTTTTTTCGCAAAAGTGATCGGTCCTCTTTAAAAAAAAATATAATTTTAAAATCTTCCTTCTGGCCACTGGGGCCTTTTTAGACTCTAAAGTCCTATTGGTTTAGGAAACAGCACATGTACATTAGCCACAGTGTTCAGATCCCTACACTATCTTTTGCACTGAAGTGTCTAATGAGAGTGTGCAAAGGTCATTATGAAAGGAGGGGGAGCAGGGTCAGGTGTGACATCACTTATTGTGAACGGTGCCTGTGATAATATGTAGCCTTGCTGAAAACTGTTATTGAAAGGACAGGAAATAGGAATCCAAAACAGCCCCAAGTAGTCAGTGTGACAACTGCAGAAGTTGTTACATCTACTCAATCATGAGTGAAAGAAACAAAAACATGTATACATATTATACTGACCTGGATACGGCTGGGAAGATGATGTTTTAGTGTTTTCATCAGCTCCAGACTGCGAGGACTCATAATAAGCAAAGCACTGCTCTATGGTTGCAATTATCTGGAAGATAGTATAACAATTGCAGGGTTAAAGAAGCCCTCCCATTAATGTTTTTATCCTCTTAATATATTGCAATCATCATATTATTAAGCACTGTGTACTTACAATTGCTCATTTTGCCTTTCTACCAAGTTAATTCTTCTCTTTTCCATTAGGTTTCTGACATCATGTGATTAAAAACGGACTGGCTGAATCCTTCTAAGCTCTATGTAGAAACAGAAAGTCTCTTTTTCCTGCATGAGTCATGAGTCACAGCAAAAGTCCCTGGCAGGAGGGAGGAACAGTTGGGTCAGGAGTTGAAGAGGGGAATAATTTATGCAGGGATAAGAAACTTCCTGTTTCTACAGAGAGTTTAGAAAAGAGAAGAATTATCTGGGTAGAAAGGCAAAATGAGCAATTGTAAGTACACAGTGCTGTATAATATGATTGCAATATATTAAAATAATTCAAACTTTGATAGGAGGAGGAGTGCACCCCTAGATAAGAAAGAGTTTTTCTTTTCCTGAAGCATTTTTGCAGCCGTTTGGAACAAATTCCATCAGGATTCACTTCAAAGAAGTGACATGCACTTTTTTTTAGCAGAATCTTTTCAGAACCAAAAAAATAGATACGCAATACGATACACTTTATTGATCCCGAAGGAAACTACAGTATCATAGCAGCAAAACATAAACATGAATTACCATATTTTTCGGACCATAAGACGCACTTTTTTCCTCCAAAATTTTGGAGGAAAATGGGGGGTGCCTCTTATGGTCCAAATGTTGGGGGGGGGGGGGTTGTATATTTATGTGTGGTGTGGGGGGAGCAGTATCGGTGGAGGAGCGGGGCACAGGAGGCAGCAGCCGTGGGGAGCACTGAATATTCATCCTCCTTAATAGCGGTATACAGTGTAGCCGCGCTGCGGCTGTTGCCGGCTATCTCCTGTGCCCGCTGTTAAAGGACTTGAATATTCAACCTCTCTCCACGCCCATGGATGTGGGGAGGGGGTGAATATTCATGCCCTTTAATGAGCAGGCACAGGAGATAGCCGGCAGCAGCCGCAGCGCGGCTCCGCTGTGTGCCGGCTATGAAGGAGAGTGAAGTCACTGCTCCCCGCGCACACAGTCCCGGGGTGGGGAGCAGTGACTTCCGGCAGCTGATCTCTCCATGTGAGCCGCGCATGGCAGTGACGTCATGCGCGGCTCACATGGAGAGATCAGTGCAGGCAGACAGGACGCAGCGCTGGAGGAGAGAAGAGAGGTGAGTATGAGTGTTTATTTTTTTTTAATGTGCAGCCTGATGGGGATTAGGGGGACCATGCATACTAGGACAGGGATTAGGGGTGCCATGCATACCAGGACAGGGATTAGGGGTGCCAAGCATACCAGGACAGGGATGAGGGGTGCCATGCATACCAGGACAGGGATGAGGGGTGCAATGCATACCAGGATAGGGATGATGGGTGCCATGCATACCAGGACAGGGATTAGGGGTGCCATGCATAACAGGATAGGGATGATGGGTGCCATGCATACCAGGATAGGGATGAATGGTGCCTGCATACCAGGACAGGGATGAGGGGTGCCATGCATACCAGGACAGGGATGAGGGGTGCCATGCATACCAGGATAGGGATGAGGGGTGCCATGCATACCAGGATAGGGATGATGGGTGCCATGCATACCAGGATAGGGATGAGGGGTGCCTGCATACCAGGACAGGGATGAGGGGTGCCATGCATACCAGGACAGGGATTAGGGGTGCCATGCATACCAGGACAGGGATGAGGGGTGCCATGCATACCAGGACAGTGATGAGGGGTGCCATGCATACCAGGACAGGGATGATGGGTGCCATGCATATCAGGATCGGTATGAGGGGTGCCATGCATACCAGGATAAGGATGAGGGGTGCCATGCATACCAGGATGGAGGGATGCCAGGCATACCAGGATGGGGATGGGGACCACATATAAAAGAAAGGGGGGTGGCATATATACCAGTGTCAGCAGAAGACCCCCTCCCCCTTAAAAGTGCATCATGACCACATTTTTTGCTTAAATTTTTATTTTTTTATTTTCCTCCTCTAAAACCTAGGTGCGTCTTATGGTCCGGTGCTTCTTATAGTCCGAAAAATACGGTACATAGATAGGAAGAGTTTTCTAAGCCTTTTTGGAACAGAAAAAAAACTAAATTTGAACATAGCCTAAGGGTATGTTCACATGAGTTTGTTTTTAGCATAACTGCAAAATAAAAATCTGTAAAATTCCTATAAATAAGTTCCATGTGAACATTCCCCAAGACTCCTAAGGGTATGTGCACACAGGATGTTTTAGACGTTGGCCTATCTGCATCGTTTTGTGCGTTCCCTGAAGCGTCTTTCTTGTTGTGTCGTCGAACATATTTAGTGGCTGTTTTTGTTTTTTTTTAAATAAATATATATATATATATATATAGATATAAATATATATATATATATATTATATATATAGTACAGACCACAAGTTTGGACACACCTCATTTAAAGATTTTTCTGTATTTTCATGACTATGAAAATTGTACATTCACACTGAAGGCATCAAAACTATGAATTAACACATGTGGAATTATATACTTAACAAAAAAGTGTGAAACAACTGAAAATATGTCTTATATTCTAGGTTCTTCAAAGTAGCCACCTTTTGCTTTGATGACTGCTTTGCACACTCTTGGCATTCTCTTGATGAGCTTCAAGAGGTAGTCACCGGAAATGGTCTTCCAACAATCTTGAAGGAGTTACCAGAGATGCTTAGCACTTGTTGGCCCTTTTGCCTTCACTCTTCGGTCCAACTCACCCCAAACCATCTCGATTGTGTTCAGGTCTGGTGACTGTGGAGGCCAGATCATCTGGCGTAGCACCCCATCGCTCTCCTTCTTGGTCAAAAATAACCCTTACACAGCCTAGAGGTGTGTTTGGGGTCATTGCCCTGTTGAAAAATAAATGATGGTCCAACTAAATGTAAATCGGATGGAATAGCATGCCACTGCAAGATGCTGTGGTAGCCATGCTGGTTCAGTATGCCTTCAATTATGAATAAATCCCCAACAGTGTCACCAGCAAAGCACCCCCACACCATCACACCTCCTCCTCCATGCTTCACGGTGGGAACCAGGCATGTAGAGTCCATCCGTTCACCTTTTCTGCGTCGCACAAAGACACGGTGGTTGGAACCAAAGATCTCAAATTTAGAATCATCAGACCAAAGCACAGATTTCCACTGGTCTAATGTCCATTCCTTGTGTTCTTTAGCCCAAACAAGTCTCTTCTGCTTGTTGCCTGTCATTAGCAGTGCTTTCCTAGCAGCTATTTTACCATGAAGGCCTGCTGCACAAAGTCTCCTCTTAACAGTTGTTGTAGAGATGTGTCTGCTGCTAGAACTCTGGGTGGCATTGACCTGGTCTCTAATCTGAGCTGCTGTTAACCTGCGATTTCTGAGGCTGGTGACTCGGATAAACTGATCCTCAGAAGCAGAGGTGACTCTTGGTCTTCCTTTCCTGGGGCGGTCCTCATGTGAGCCAGTTTCTTTGTAGCGCTTGATGGTTTTTGCAACTGCACTTGGGGACACTTTCAAAGTTTTCCCAATTTTTCGGACTGACTGACCTTCATATTCTTAAAGTAATGATGGCCACTCGTTTTTCTTTACTTAGAATTTGTATTATGGCAAGAAGAAAGCAGCTAACAGTCTATTCAGTAGGACTATCAGCTGTGTATCCACCAGACTTCTGCACAGCACAACTGATGGTCCCAACCCCATTTATAAGGCAAGAAAACCTGACAGGGCACACCTGTGAAGTGAAAACCATTTCCGGTGACTACTTCTTGAAGCTCAAGAGAATGCCAAGAGTGTGCAAAGCAGTCATCAAAGCAAAAGGTGGCTACTTTGAAGAACCTAGAATATAAGACATATTTTCAGTTGTTTCACACTTTTTTGTTAAGTATATAATTCCACATGTGTTAATTCATAGTTTTGATGCCTTCAGTGTGAATGTACAATTTTCATAGTCATAAAAATACAGAAAAATCTTTAAATGAGAAGGTGTGTCCAAACTTTTGGTCTGTACTGTATATGTAACATAGTGGAAGCCACTATAAGAATGGTCAGGTCACTTCTTTTAGCCACTTCATGTCACATCTAGTCACATTGCAATGCATATGTTTATTCTTTTTGGTGGTTTTAGCGCTTTCTCAGAAGGAATTCGGAAAAAAAATTGATTTTGTGTGCACATACTCTAACAGAATATTATCCAGTATAATAACTACAATAACTACAAGTGCTCTATTGCCCCTGGACAGCAGTCTGTAGTCTGCTATGTGAACACGGACTACAGAACACTGTCAGCTGGAGTGAGGAAACAACTGGGAGTTAGAGGTTTACGAGCAGTTACATGAAGACTCACCAAAGATTTATATCTTTTCTCAAGAAGACGCAACACCACAGTCCTGCTGTAATAGGCATGCTGGAGGGGAAACAGCAAAGATCACACAGTGTGAAAAACATATAGACAGGAGTGAACAGAAGTCTTGCAGTCATTCGTTTTCATCAGGTTGTTAAAAATGATATTCTGTCATAAGTAATACCTATTTCTTACAGGGCTTGTTACCTAGCTTTATAAGATTCCTAAAAGACAAATCTGACAAGCTATGTAATGATACGAACCCTTTGTATAACAAAACACATTTTGGGAGTGTTCACTATAGCTTCACCCACCCTAAACGGTACATATAACAATGTATTAATCTACTGCTCTTTCACTTTTATTACTAAATTAAATAAATTAAATCAATAAGATAAAAATATACATTAAAATTTTTCAATAATTATATTCATTTTATTCACTTATATAGCACCATATACAAACTCCTTGCAGATGTTGTCCTTGGTGGGATTTGAACCCAGGACCCCAGCGCTGCAAAGCAACAGTGCTAACCAGTAAGTGATAACCACTGAGCCACCATGGTGCCTGGTATGATATAATAATAAAATAACGAGGATTTCTGTTACTGAATACAGTTTTATGAAATATTTCTTTACAATGTGCTGGTTAGTTAGAGACAGAAAACAATGGGGGGCACATCTTTATAAATTACCATCCATTTCTTGAACCACACAGCCTTTGTATCGATCATCGACAAGTAGAAAACTGGATCTAGGAGCATTTGTGAGCTTGATTCCTGAGTGACTGATAACAGAGACAACGTGCTCTCTACAATTTCTTCCATGTACCTAATCGCAGGGAAAAATGACACTTAGTGTTTAGACATGGAAAGACATTAGTGATGAGCGCAAGTGCTCGTTACTCGAGTTTCCACCGAGTATCACGGGTGCCGCATGTTCAAGTCCCTGTGGGACAGCCCCAAAACATGCGGGGATTGCCTGTGTATGTCAAACATGTCACTCAAGCACCCGCCATACTCGCTGCATACCCGAGCACCCTACGCAAACTCGAGTAACGGGCACTTGCGCTCATCACTAAAAGACACAGCAGAGCAGGCGACATGGCAGAGTCGGCAAGCAGCAACTTCTGTTAAGGACCATCTGAGCCGTATACAACTGTAAATGGACAACTGAGATTTACATGTTTGGCACGGGAAAACACTGTACAGACAGTTCAGATTTACCACGTATTTTTTTTTACAATTATTATTATAAGATTAATTTTTATAGAATATTTTTAGTGTAGATTCAGATCAATTTGATCATCTGACAGCTGCATATGGTGACAGCCACTTTTAGGTCACAAAAAAATGCAAAAAGTGTATAAACAAGAGTGATCATAAGAATTCTGTAATGCAGAAACAGCGCCCTGTATAACAGCACATACTTTTCAGGATGTCTGATCCAAAAAGATGGCGCTTCCTTCTGGTAATCATTCAAAAGGCGAATCTAAAGAAACCAATTATAATTGTGAACTCACTTAAAAAGGCAAAGATAACTAAAAACATTGCAAAGAGCATATAATCTTACCTTTTTCAGTGTTCGCACAACTTCAGGACTATTAATATCAACACCAGTTAATAATATCGGTTTATGATTTAAAACAAAGGATGATTCTAAGTGTTTGGCTGAAAGAAACAAGAAAATCTATTATGTAAAATACACCTATGATTCATTATAAATACATTTGTGTTACGTTTTTGGTAGTGACTTTTTCTTTATGTAACTATCCATAAAAAAAAAAAAGAATAGAAATCTTACAAAGTTTCCACACCAGCCACTGGAGTCCACATGACCGATAAACCTATTCTATTTTTGTAGCTTAAATTTTAGTTTTACTGTGTAGACTAGGGTAGAATCAGAAGAGTCATCTCATGATCATCAAAGTGTGTGAAATTTAAAGGGGTGGTCAAAAAACAAAATTTATTTTAAACATAAATGACTTCCTCTTTGATGATGCTTTGTTTGAGAATCCCAGTGCATGCTGTGATAGTCAAACGAGTCATCATCAGGGAGCAGAGGATGACACAGGTTCTTCCTGGGTGCTAGATTATCTTCTTACAAAACGCACTGACAGTGCGCTCTCTTGTCGGCTTGTCACTTTTCATCAGAGCTGGCGAGAGAGTGCACTGTCATTCTGCGTATTGCATACTGCAGAGTGACTGAAGAGTACTGGAGAGTGACAAGACTCTACTGAGCATACAGTACAGACCAAAAGTTTGGACACACCTTCTCATTTAAAGATTTTTCTGTATTTTCAAGACTTTGAAAATTGTACATTCACACTGAAGGCATAAAAACTATGAATTAACACATGTGGAATTATATACTTAACAAAAAAGTGTGAAACAACTGAAAATATGTCTTATATTCTAGGTTCTTCAAAGTAGCCACCTTTTGCTTTGATGACTGCTTTGCACACTCTTGGCATTCTCTTGATGAGCTTCAAGAGGTAGTCACTGGAAATGGTTTTCACTTCACAGGTGTGCCCTGTCAGGTTTCATAAGTGGGATTTCTTGCCTTATAAATGGGGTTGGGACCATCAGTTGTGTTGTGCAGAAGTCAGGTGGATACACAGCTGATAGTCCTACTGAATAGACTCGTTAGAATTTGTATTATGGCAAGAAAGCAGCTAAGTAAAGAAAAACGAGTGGCCATCATTACTTTAAGAAATGAAGGTCAGTCAGTCCGAAAAAATTGGGCAAACTTTGAATGTGTCCCTAAGTGCAGTTGCAAAAACCATCAAGCGCTACAAAGAAACTGGCTCACATGAGGACCGCCCCAGGAAAGGAAGACCAAGAGTCACCTCTGCTTCTGAGGATAAGTTTATCCGAGTCACCAGCCTCAGAAATCACAGGTTAACAGCAGCTCAGATTAGAGACCAGGTCAATGCCACACAGAGTTCTAGCAGCAGACACATCTCTTCAACAACTGTTAAGAGGAGACTTTGTGCAGCAGGCCTTCATGGTAAAATAGCTGCTAGGAAACCACTGCTAAGGGCAGCCAACAAGCAGAAGAGACTTGTTTGGGCTAAAGAACACAAGGAATGGAAATTAGACCTGCGGAAATCTGTGCTTTGGTCTGATGAGTCCAAATTTGAGATCTTTGGTTCCAACCACCGTGTCTTTGTGCGATGCAGAAAAGGTGAACGGATGGACTCTACATGCCTGGTTCCCACCGAGAAGCATGGAGGAGGAGGTGTGATGGTGTGGGGGTGCTTTGCTGGTGACACTGTTGGGGATTTATTCAAAATTGAAGGCATACTGAACAAGCATGGCTACCACAGCATCTTGCAGCGGCATGCTATTCCATCCGGTTTGCGTTTAGTTGGACCATCATTTCTTTTTCAAGATGGTTTGGGGTGAGCTTGACCGCAGAGTGAAGGCAAAAGGGCCAACAAGTGCTAAGCATCTCTGGGAACTCCTTCAAGTTTGTTGGAAGACCATTTCCGGTGACTACCTCTTGAAGCTCATCAAGAGAATGCCAAGAGTGTGCAAAGCAGTCATCAAAGCCAAATGTGGCTACTTTGAAGAACCTAGAATATAAGACATATTTTAAGTTATTTCACACTTTTTTGTTAAGTATATAATTCCACATGTGTTAATTCATAGTTTTGATGCCTTCAGTGTGAATGTACAATTTTCAAAGTCTTGAAAATACAGAAAAATCTTTAAATGAGGTGTGTCCAAACTTTTGGTCTGTACTGTACATCGGAATTGACAACCAATGCATGAAACGGATGTCACTGACAATGCTTCCTTTCAGGGAAGGGGCAGAGGCTGCAGCAGTAACCTCTGCCCCCTGATGAAGACTCACTTGACTATCCCAGTATTCTCAAACAAAGTGTCATCAAAGAGGAAGTACGATAAAAAAAAAAAATCGGTAGTTAGATAGGGTAGTGAGAAAACGATAGGGACTTTTTAATTAAGGTATATTAGAAAAGAAATTAGATTATGACATTAATATAGATTGGCATTTAGAATTAAAATAAATTTTAGTTTCTAACCACCCCTCTTAAAGGGGTTGTCCACTACTACAACAACCCCTTCTCAATCTGAATGTGTGCCACCGTGAAAATAAAAACACCTTTTCTTACCTCCCATGTCGGCGCTGTTCAAGCAGTGTCGGCACCGTTCCAGTGGTGTTGGTACTCATGTTCCCAGGGCTCATATGAGGGTGTGCTACTTGTGTTCCCGGGGCTCAGTTGAGGTTGTTACGTCACACGAGCCCTGCGCCCAATGAGTGCTGGCGTCACTCTCCCCGGGTATTAGTAATCAAGAGGAAGTGAGTGGCCAGCCGCAACTCTCTCTTCTTCTCTTCTCAATTATGAACAAGTTTGAAGGTGAGGAGAGTGATGCCAAGTGACACCATTGCTGATTGAGTGTAGGGCTCGCGTGACGTAAGAACTTCATGTGGGCCCCGGAAATGCGAGTGCGGACACCGCTAGAACGGCACCATCATGGGAGGCGAGTATAAGTGTTTTCATTTTTACAGGGGCAAACATTCAGATCAAGAAGGGGTAGTCCAAGTAGTGGACAACCCCTTTAATGAAAGACGGCAGCTTAAGACCACCTTAAAGGGTTATTTTCTTCATCATAAATGGTTCAGCTAAGTGATAGCCTGCAAACTTTGCAATTTACTTGTTATTAAAAATCCTCTCCTGTCTCAAGTATGGTGGGATTTTAAATTTTGTTGTTTCCTGCTTGGTGCCTAGATTACCAGCCAACCCTGCTTACAAGCTCTATAGAACAGAGTTTGTAAGCAATGGTCTGAAGCATTCCAGAACACTGAATCTGGCCAGGCTTAGTGCCTGTGCGTTCCTCCGATGCTGTAAAGTCAAAATTGCTTTGGCTTGCGGAATCGGAGAGCACACAGTTTAGGCAAGTGGCACAAACTTTTACATTGTGAACATGTTTATTACTGATAGGCAATGATGAATACACAGTGTTATG
This sequence comes from Phyllobates terribilis, assembly GCF_046119375.1. Classification (NCBI taxonomy): domain Eukaryota; kingdom Metazoa; phylum Chordata; class Amphibia; order Anura; family Dendrobatidae; genus Phyllobates; species Phyllobates terribilis. Next base: position 483,616,674 of record NW_027362762.1, on the reverse strand, counting down.
GAGCATTCCACACTATGTATTAAAATCAAATATATATATATAAATATTCACACATATATATGTATTATATATATATATATATATATATATATATATATATATATATATATAAACTCATACATACCCAAGCTTGTGTAGACTTCTCGTGCCATATTCAAAGGAGATGAAGAGAATGTTTTAGCATAAAAGCGCAAAATTCTTTCCTGAAAACAATCAATTGAATATTTTAAGTGTACATTCATGTCAATTTGTTCATCTGACAGATGCAGATAGTGATGGCTACTTTTAGGCTAAAAAAAAATGCAAAAAATGTGTAAACAAAGCTGAACCTACAGTATTCTGGAATGTAGAAACATTGCCCTGTACAGCTCTCTTCTGGATAACGTATTTTTGTCTTATTTACTGAATCGTGAGAAGAGCAGCACATACAGGACTTCTCAGGATACCTGATCCAAAAAGATTCAGATTCATTATAGAGCAGGAACTTTAAATGATCAAACTCAAAGGTGACATACACTCTTAGAAACATACGAAGATGGTTTTGGTGTCAGTATTGATGAATAAACTACTAACAGTCCATAGAACAAAGACCATTAACGAAAAGCCTGATCTATCGCCTCGACTCCCCCATGCACAGGCATAATCGGCCCAGTCGAGTACCTAGCTGCTGCTAGAATCATCTGGCTTATGTCCCAGAGAACAAAAAGATAGGCAGTTGGATAGTCTGATATTCCTCTATGATAGGAGCCCATTCCCTTTAATTGCTTTTATACATTCTTACTGTGAACGTGGAATCCGGATCAGCCAGAGCCAAAGTGAGATTTTTATGAAGAATGTTCCAACACTCACAATTGAGGACATCTGACGGGGGAGCAGAACACAATGTCTGCATGGCCTCCTTCCGTACCTTTAGAGAGAAAGGGGAATTGAACAATTGAAATATCACTTTAGATATTATTGGAGAGAATGGTCAAATAATCACTAGGTTGACAAAGAGCCAAGGTCCATAAGAATTTGCTGCTGAACCTTACTTCTTGGCTTGTTTTCTTACTAGCTGGATACAAATTGAACTGGTGGAATAATTAGATTAAGGCAAACGTCCGCCATACTATTGGCCTAAACAAAGTTTGCCATCTGGTTAAGAACACCTAACAGAATACTGTCAATTCCAGGTTTCCAAAAAACTAAAACTCTCCACTACACAGCACAGATTTGCAGTTCAATAAATGGTTATTAAAACTGCGTTTTAGGCTGGAAAATGAAAGTCTTGGAGTTTTGCAACTCAAAAGAATCCCACTGGTCTATGTAGAAGTAGAAGGACATTGTCAATGTCAGTAAATGGCTTCTATAAAAGTGTGCCATAAGCAGAAATTAAGAGAGGGCGTCATTTTCTCACAAACACCCAGCCACCATTTGGCCTCCTTCCCACTATTTGTAGGGCAGGCATATAATAAAGGCATTACGCAAAGAAAAGCAGGTTAAGGACAAACTCACCTAAATCTTTAGGGTATGTGCACACGATGCAGAAATGAAGCAGAAAATTTCTGCATCATTTCTGCATCTCCCTGGCAGAAAAAACGCATGCAGATTGTGCATGCGTTTTTCCTGCAGAATACATGCGGATCCACATGCAGATTCACATGCGTTTCCGCATGCAGATTGACAAGCGCTTTCCAGGCGATGTTAGCATCACCTGGAAAGTGCTTGACAACTAGGTCACACTATATAAATCCATGCAAACAGCATGGATTTATACAGTGTGAACCGAGAGAGTGTATATACTTACCTCCGATGGCCCGCGCTGTCCTGCTCACTCCGTTCTCCCGGCTGCCGGCAACTTTGAATTGAAAGACCTGCCGACGTCAGCGTCACGTGACCCGTCACATGACTCTGACGTCACCGCAGGTCCTACAACTCACTGCAAGTGCCGGGAACCAAGCGGGAGCGCTGCGCGGGCCGACAGAAGGTAAGAATACATTTATTTTTTATTTTATTCTTCTTTTTACAGCTTTTTTAATGGTACCTGGGTGTGGATGAGACTCTCCTCTCCTCCACACCCGGGTACCATCCGCACATTAGAACGCACCAATTACGCAAGTACAAATGCTGTCTTGCGGAATTGGCGCGTTCTAATGCAAGTCAATGGCGGCGAAATCGCCGCGTTTCCGCAAAATTAATTGACATGCTGCGGATTTTTGACCGCAGCGTTAACGCTGCGGAAAAATCCGCATCATGGGCACAGCACATGCGGATTTCCATTGGGGAACATTGCTGCCCTTCTACCATGCGTTTTTCATGCGTTTCCGCGGCGTTTACGCAACTGCAAAAACGCCGCGGAAACGCATGAAATACGCATCGTGTGAACACAGCCTAACTTGAACTTATTGATGGCACAATGTTTTAAGAAAGTACAGAAGAAGACTTTAGAGTAAGACAGGCTTCTCTACATACAGTGTAAAGCATGCTATACTGGTAGATATCAGGTGTAAGACTTGGTTATCCCCAGTAATCAGTATCACGTATACCCTGTACCTCCTCGGGCTGACTTGGGTCCAGCTGCTCAGCAATTATCTGTAACTGTTCCTGATTCATGAATGTATAACTCTGAAAAATTGAAAATATTCAGACAGGTATACATTACAATCTTTAAACAGGGCTGCAAAATAGGCAATAAATACTTTTGTATTGTCCACACAACTCTTGCTGAAATACAGACTGATCCAACCTTGGTCCAGGCTGTAGTCTGATGATTTGTCGCCAGGTTGTTACTGTGTAACCTGATGTCGGGGCAGATACCCTGATTCCAGTGATGTGTGACTTACTAGGTGCTGCAGTTTTGATAAATCAGTGTTTTCTCTGCTGCAGATCTGGCAGTTCTCTGAATACTGAGCTCTGTATAACCCCAAGCACACTACTGATTGACAGCTTTCTGTATACACCGTGCATAGGCAGAAAGCTGCAAATCAATGGTGAGAGCAGGATTTCACAGAGCAGAAGGACTAGATGGCATGAGGCAACTAGTCCTCCACTGATAAAAGCTTGCTGATGAAACAGTGATTTTATTGAAACTACAACAAGCAGCCCAGTAAGTGACACATCACTGGAATCAGGGTCTCTGTCTCTACTTAACTGCTCTCAGATTACATAACATAAACCTGCTGACAGATTCTGATTAAAGACGTCTGTTCTACAGGGGAGTGCCCTTTAATCATTCTGAATATTTTACACTTACAGGTCTTTTTTTTACTAAAGTTATGGATGAGTTTTCACTATATAGGATCATTATTTTTCACCTTGACAGCATGTACTGTCTTCACTGGTCACATGAGATGATTATCAGTGGATATATAAGTGAATATATGAAAGAATAAAATAAAATGTACCTGATTGAAAGAAGAATCGCTGTCAGAGCAGTTATCCGTGAATCTACTGCTATGCTGCTCATGCAAAGCTTTCCTCTGCATTTCTCGGTTCTTGGCCTGATCCTCTTCAAACTTATTGAGAAGAGTCTCCACCACGGCCATCGTCAGATTTTTAAGTGACAGCATCATCTCCGTGTACCTAAGTAAAATCAGTATTTTTAAGACTTGGAGCTAATCAGTTCACACTAGCAAGCTATTCAGAATCATTTTTGCATTTGTGGCCAAATTTTGAGAGTCAATTTAATAGAGCAATTAGCAAGTACTATTAATACTGTTGATGAAACCTCAATCAGATGTCAAATGTGATCACCAGGTAACCTCTTTGATGTATGTTCATGTCACCTCTGCAGTAGAAAATGAAACATTACTGGGCACCGCATGAAAGGTTCAAATGGGGTCAGCAATCCTCCAAAATGATGACCTTTTTACTCCACCTTGACAAATTCGGAAAAGTATTGGAGTTCTCATTGGTGGAGAACTGTTAATAGAGTAGATCAAGAGTCACTATCTAAAGAGGACAACCTCTTTAAGGCTATGTGCGCACATTCAGGATTTGACTGCAGAAAGTTCTGCAGCGTTTCTGCATCTCTTGGCAGGAAAAACGCTGCAGAAAAAAACACGCATTTTTCCGTTTTTTTTATGCGTTTTTGTACATCAATGAATGCTTTTTGGAGCTAAATAAAGTTATTTGAAAAATGGGACATTGCTTTAACTCTTGGATTACCGTCAGACCTGGGGTGAGTATATTGGTTAATTTAAATGATTAAAGAATGTGTCTTTTGTATTTCAAATAAAGTCTTTACTCTGTGTGTGTGTGTGTGTGTGTGTGTTTATTGAACTCTTTACTTTAGTATTTTACCGCAATGACAATCCTGAGCGGAAGATTCCGCATCATGTGCACAGCACATCAGGATTGTTATCGCATTAGCTGGCAGACAGACTACATAGCGTTTTTTGGTGCATTTCTGCGTGGAAAAAATGCATCAAAAACGCACAGTGTGCACATAGCCTAAGGGGGATGTCCAGTGGATAAGAGATAGGTGTGTGACCGTTGTGGGCCATATTGTAAGGCCTTCATCTATGACTTAGAATGGTCCACGAGTCCTCCAGTAATCCTTCCTGCACAGAGGAGGAGTATGAATGGACCAGCGGTTGTGTATACGCCATTCAATGTCGTAAACCAGACAAGTACAGCTACAGTGGTGGCCAAAAGTATTGGCACCCCTGCAATTCTGTCAGGTAATACTCAGTTTCTTTCTGAAAATGATTGCAATCACAAATTCTTTGGTCTTATTATCTTCATTTAATTTGCTTGCAAGGAAAAAACACAAAAGAGAATGAAGCAAAAATCAAATCATTGATCATTTCACACAAAACTCCAAAAATGGGCCAGACAAAAGTATTGGCACCCTCAGCCTAATACTTGATTGCACAACCTTTAGCCAAAATAGCTGCGAACAACCGCTTCCTGTAACCATCAATGAGTTTCTTACAATGCTGTGCTGGAATTGTAGACCATTCTTCTTTGGCAAACTGCTCCAGGTCCCTGATATTTGAAGGGTGCCTTCTCCAAACTGCCATTTTGAGATCTCTCCACAGGTGTTCTATGGGATTAAGGTCTGGACTCATTGCTGGCCACCTTAGAAGTCTCCAGTGCTTTCTCTCAAACCATTTTATAGTGCTTTTGGAAGTGTGTTTTGGGTCATTGTCCTGCTGGAAAACCCATGACCTCTGAGGAAGACCCAGCTTTCTCACACTGGGCCCTACATTTTGCTGCAAAATTTGTTGGTAATCTTCAGACTTCATAATGCCATGCACACGGTCAAGCAGTCCAGTGCCAGAGGCAGCAAAGCAACCCCAAAACATCAGGGAACCTCCGCCATGTTTGACTGTAGGGACCGTGTTCTTTTCTTTGAATGCCTCTTTTTTTTTCCTGTACACTCTCTGTTGATGCTTTTTCCCCAAAAAGCTCTACTTTTGTCTCATCTGACCAGAGAACATTCTTCCAAAACGTTTTAGGCTTTCTCAGGTAAGTTTTGGCAAACTTCAGCCTGGCTTTTTTATGTCTCGGGGTAAGAAGTGGGGTCTTCCTGGGTATCCTACCATACAGTCCCTTTTCATTCAGACGCCGACGGATAGTACGGGTTGACACTGTTGTACCCTCGGACTGCAGGGCAGCTTGAACTTGTTTGGATGTTAGTCGAGGTTCTTTATCCACCATCCGCACAATCTTGCATTGAAATCTCTGGTCAATTTTTCTTTTCCGTCCACATCTAGGGAGGTTAGCCACAGTGCCATGAGCTTTAAACTTCTTGATGACACTGCGCACGGAAGACACAGGAACATTCAAGTCTTTGGAGATGGACTTGTAGCCTTGAGATTGCTCATGCTTCCTCACAATTTGGTTTCTCAAGTCCTCAGACAGTTCTTTGGTCTTCTTTCTTTTCTCCATGCTCAATGTGGTACACACAAGGACACAGGACAGAGGTTGAGTCAACTTTAATCCATGTTAACTGGCTGCAAGTGTGATTTAGTTATTGCCTACACCTGTTAGGTGCCACAGGTAAGTTACAGGTGCTGTTAATTACACGAATTAGAGAAGCATCACATGATTTTTCAAACAGTGCCAATACTTTTGTCCATCCCCTTTTTAGGTTTGGTGTGGAATTGTACCCAATTTGGCTTTAGGACAATTCTTTTTGTGTTTTTTTCATTGAAGACAAATTAAATGAAGATAATAATACCAAAGAATTTGTGATTGCAATCATTTTCAGGAAGAAACTGAGTATTATCTGACAGAATTGCAGGAGTGCCAATACTTTTGGCCACCACTGTATAACACGGTCGTGGAAATGTATGACTGTGCCAACGCTCACAGTTATAACTGTTTCTGCCATTTGGAATAGCACATGACTAAAGAGGTTTTGTGGGGTGAAATGAAAAGTCAGTAGTCACTCTATGTGACTGCCGAATTGTGACAACTAGACTACAGTTCTCTTCTATTGAGAGACCTGGATGAGACCAGTCGCAAATCACATAAATGGGTTCACATGACTGACCAGTCATATAGGGCATGATTCAGCATTCACAGTCAGGCTACTCTTCTTAGGCCATGGCCCCACTATCAGTATTTGGTCAGTATTTGGTCAGTATTTTTCTCAGGAGTGGGTGATAAATACAGAATTGGTGACTTGTTTCTATTATACCTTTTCTCTGATTGTTCCTCACCTGGTTTTGGCTCCCACTCCTGAGAAAAAATACTGACCGAATACTGATTGTGGGGCCGTGGTCTTAAACTGGAAAACCCCTTTAAGATTAAAGGAGTTTGCCACTTTCTCTTATCAGTGCAGGTTTCCTCACAAACTGACCTGCACTCCAATACATAAAATGGCTGCCTCATAAGGGAAAGCTGCTTTTCTATGGAAAAGGCAGGTGCACTGGTCTGGTCACATGCTTTTCCACCAGCAGCCATTTTATGGATAGAAATGGTGGTCAATTTGTGAGCAAAACTGCAAAATAAAAGTAGCCAACCCCTTTAAAGAAAACGTATTGGTTATAAAATATAAAAAAGCATACCAAGTGATAGTGATTGAAATGACAAGACTTTTCTGAAATATACGTCATTGATGAATTGAATGATTTCCCTTGGTAAAACAGGGATGCGGGTTTTACTTTCACTTAACCAGGAGGAGCACAAAACTGTCAAGACGCTTTTCTCTGAGAGACACTGACTGGGGAAGAGGGTGATCCTACACATAACCTAAAAAGTACAGTAGTGTTCAAAGTAATAACTCATGTTTGTGAACACACTGATAACAATGCACGTGGTTTTCATGAAGAGAAATGTATATAATTTTTAACTATTTTACAGAAAATAACAAAAAACGAACATTGGGTTGTTCTAAAAAATAGCAGTGTCTGCATTTGTCTTTACAAACTCACAATATGTACTCTTTTTTTTTGAGGATTTAAGCATTCCTCTGAATCACTAACCTAATATTTAGTTGTATACCCATAGTTTTTTAGAACTGCTTCACATCTATGTTGCATAGAGTCAACCAACTTCTGGCACCTGTCAACTGTTATTACATCCCACAATTTTTTGCCATTTGTTGGCTTTGCCTCAGAAACGGCATTTTTGATGTCACCCCACAAGTGTTCTATTGGATTAAGATCCTGGGATCGGGCTCCCACTCCATCAACTCAATTTTGTTGGACTGGAACAAAGATTTTGCTTGTTTAGTGATGTGTTTAGGGTCATTGTCTTGTTAAAACACCCATTTCAAGGGCATATCCTCTTCAGCGTAAGGCAACATGACCTCTTCAAGTATTTCATTATATGCAAACTGATCCGTGGTATGCGGTAAATAGGTCCGGCACCATAGTAAGAGAAACATGCCCTTATCATGATGCTTGCACCACCATGCTTCACTGTCTTCAGAGTGTACTGCAGCTTGAATGCAGAGTTTGGGGGTCATTTGACGAGCTGCCTGTGGCCCTTGGACCCAAAAAGAACAATTTTGCTTTCATCAGTCCATAAAATGTTTCTCCATTTCTCTTCAGGCCAATTGTATCCGCTTCAGTACATGTCTTTTTTTTAACAATGGGACTTTGCGGGGACTTCTTGCTAAGAGATTAGTTTCACACAGGTGTCTTCTAACTGTCACAATACTCACAGGTAACTTGAGACTGTCTTTGATCATCCTGGAGCTGATCATTGGCTGAGCCTTTGCAATTCTGGCTATTCTTCTATCCATTTGAATGGTAGTTTTCCGTTTTTTTATTCCATGTCTCTCTGGCTTTGAGTTTCATTTTAACGCATTGGAGATCATTTTAGCTGAACAGCCTATCATTGTCTGCACTTCTTTATAAGTTTTACCCTCTCCAATCAACTTTTTAATCAAAGTACACTGTTCTTCTGAACAATGTCTCAAACGACCCATAATTCTCAGGCTTTCATGAGAAATGAATGTACAACATGCTGACTTCACCCTTAAATAAAGGCTACCTAGTTCACACCTATTTCTTCACAGAATGATTGACTTCACTAATTGAACTCCACACTGCTATTATTTTGATCACACCCCCTTTCAATTAATTATTCAAATACACAGACTCAAAAACATGCAGATCATGAGTGATGTTAGTCTGTTGGTTTTCTTAGAATCTACTGCACCAACTGGTAAATTGTTTGACATGTGGTAATATCATTTATACCAAACACAGTGATTAATATGGTTAGTCATATTGGACTGCTATTATTTTGAACACTATTGTAAATGGAGCATCAGGCTCAGATTTGGTACTATTTGGCCTGTTTCACCATTTTATCATCTTGCTGGTAGATAGAAGATAACAGGAAAATTAATTCGCCTATTTGTCTCCTAAATTCATCAAAAGTAAATCCGCAAAATATAAAATCAGGCTGAATTTACACCTTTTAGGGTTGAAACTTTGTGAATAAAGTTCAATAAGATATCTATATATAATGTAGCAAAAGAAGAAATCATCGATCTGTAAGTGGTTAATCTGAGCCTCTTGCTACGTACTGTCCACAGAGATGGCCACAACACACTAAGGGCTCATTCAGATATCCATGCAAATTGGTCCGATGTCGGACTGACCGTGCCTCTCCTAACGTGACGTCATAGAAATGTACGAAGCAGCCATGCTCCGGTCAGGAGACCCGCAGCCGTGATCGGACAGGGATACACAGATATTTGCATATGCCCTATGGAGAAGCTCTTGCTGCTCCACAGTAATCCTTCTTTTATCCCCTCTTACGTAACTACATCTAGTATGGAGATAACAGCACCTCCCCCCTGTGTATGAAGGAAAGGAAACAGCACCTCCCCCCCGTGTATGAAGGAAACAGCACCCCCCCTGTGTATGAAGGAAAAAGCACCCCCCTGCGTAATAAGGAAACAGCACCTCCCCTCTGTGTAAGAAGGAAACAGCACCTCCCCCCTGTGTATGAAGGAAACAGCACCTCCCCCCTGTGTATGAAGGAAAGGAAACAGCACCTCCCCCCTGTGTATGAAGGAAAGGAAACAGCACCTCCCCCCGTGTATGAAGGTAACAGCACCCCCCCTGTGTATGAAGGAAACAGCACCTCCCCCCCGTGTATGAAGGAAACAGCACCCCCCCCTGTGTATGAAGGAAACAGCACCTCCCCCCTGTGTATGAAGGAAAGGAAACAGCACCTCCCCCCTGTGTATGAAGGAAAGGAAACAGCACCTCCCCCGTGTATGAAGGAAACAGCACTCCCCCCTGTGTATGAAGGAAACAGCACCTCCCCCCGTGTATGAAGGAAACAGCACCCCCCCTGTGTATGAAGGAAACAGCACCTCCCCCTGCGTAAGAAGGAAACAGCACCTCCCCTCTGTGTAAGAAAGAAACAGCACCTCCCCTCTGTGTAAGAAGGAAACAGCACCTCCCCCCTGTGTATGAAGGAAACAGCACCTCCCCCTGTGTATGATGGTAACAGCACCTCCCCCTGTGTATGAAGGAAACAGCACCTCCCCTTGTGTATGAAGGAAACAGCACCTCCCCCTGTGTAAGAAGGAAACAGCACCTCCCCCTGTGTATGAAGGAAACAGCACCCCCCCCCGTGTATGAAGGAAACAGCACCTCCCCCCGTGTAAGAAGGAAACAGCACCTCCCCCTGTGTAAGAAGGAAACAGCACCTCCCCCCGTGTAAGAAGGAAACAGCACCTCCCCCCGTGTATGAAGGAAACAGCACCTCCCCCTGTGTAAGAAGGAAACAGCACCTCCCCCATGTATGAAGGAAACAGCACCTCCCCCTGTGTAAGAAGGAAACAGCACCTCCCCCCTGTGTAAGAAGGAAACAGCACCTCCCCCCTGTGTATGAAGGAAACAGCACCCCCCCCCCCGTGTATGAAGGAAACAGCACCTCCCCCTGTGTAAGAAGGAAACAGCACCTCCCCCTGTGTAAGAAGGAAACAGCACCTCCCCCTGTGTATGAAGGAAACAGCACCCCCCCGTGTATGAAGGAAACAGCACCTCCCCCCATGTAAGAAGGAAACAGCACCTCCCCCTGTGTAAGAAGGAAACAGCACCTCCCCCTGTGTAAGAAGGAAACAGCACCTCCCCCCATGTATGAAGGAAACAGCACCTCCCCCCATGTATGAAGGAAACAGCACCTCCTCCTGTGTAAGAAGGAAACAGCACCTCCTCCCTGTGTAAGAAGGAAACAGCACCTCCCCCCTGTGTATGAAGGAAACAGCACCCCCCCCCCCGTGTATGAAGGAAACAGCACCTCCCCCTGTGTAAGAAGGAAACAGCACCTCCCCCTGTGTAAGAAGGAAACAGCACCTCCCCCCGTGTATGAAGGAAACAGCACCTCCCCCTGTGTAAGAAGGAAACAGCACCTCCCCCTGTGTATGAAGGAAACAGCACCCCCCCGTGTATGAAGGAAACAGCACCTCCCCCCGTGTATGAAGGAAACAGCACCTCCCCCTGTGTAAGAAGGAAACAGCACCTCGCCCTGTGTCAGAAGGAAACAGCACCTCCTTTTGGCAAAAAATTTCAAAAATATCCTTAAATCAGTTAGTCATACAAAATAATTACTAAATAACATTTCCCATATGTCTACTTTACATCAGCATCATTTTTCAAATGTCATTTTATTTTGTTAGGATGTTAGATGGGTTAAAAGTTTAGCAGCAATTTCTCCGTTTTTCAACAAATTTACAAAACCTGTTTCTTTAGGGACATATTCAGATTTCAATGGACTTTGAGAGGCCTATATATTGGAAACTCCCCAAAAGTGAAACCATTTTAAAAACCGCACCCCGCAAATACTTCAAAACTGCTGTCAGGAAAAAAAAATATAACCCTTCAGGTACCACACAGAAATTACTGCAAAGTGGAATGAAAAAAAAAACAAATGTATATTTTACCTCTACCTTGGAGCAGAAGGAGCACTATTTGAATTTTGGAACACAAATTTGGCTGAAATAGATTGTGGGCGCCATGTTGCATTTGCAGGGCCCCTAAGATGCCTAAACAGCAGAACCTTTTTCCCCCACAATTGACCCCATTTTGGAAATTACACCCTTCAAGGATTTTATCCAGGAGTACAGTGAGCATTTTGAACCCACGGGTACTATACAGAATTTGATAACATTAAGTCGTCATATTGAATATGTCGTCATATCGTCATCAAATTTTTTTGGGAACTTTAAAAAAAAAAAACCTAACGGCAAAGAATGAAACAAACAAAAATTTTAAAATAAAAAAATTAATCTGACTAGGGAAATGATCTAGGGGGTGCACAGCGAGGCACAGTCCAAGTAATACTGTAAGTATTTACTACTTATTGGGCTTTTGATCACTGTGATAGGGTCGATCACAGTGATCAAAAGTCAGGAACCAGTAGGAAAAATCCCTGCGGGCCCGTCATTTTGTTTCGGGAACAGGAGCAGGCGTGCCGGCAGATTGCGGTTCCAGTACTAAGGAACCGTGGGGGGCCTGAGGACACAATTTCTCATGTCAGAGGAGAGAGAAATGACTTTTAAACCAGATCTACCTTTTTTAATGTGATCGCCATTATTCGTTGAATAACGGCAATCACGTGATTGGGAACTGAAAAAAACTGCCCGGATCCGTGTCCCCCGGTAGCTGAATTCCCAGAGATTTTCAGGAACTGGGGCGCTAGTTTCTTATTCCTTATCACAGTTTTACAGCGGCGATGAGGGAATGAGACCCCGTAGAAGCTGCTGTTTTATGCATTTTGGTGGTTGTTAAGGGATCAACATTCAATTTTATTGACATTTTTAAGTTAGGTGATAGCTGCAAAACCATAGGAGAATGAATAAAGCAGCGTTGAGCCTATGTGCGGTGGAAGTGACAGAAACAGCCAAGTACAGCACATTTATCATCACTGTTTTAGAAAAATACAGTAATCAACTTGCAGATCACATCAACACATCAATGTACAAACTCACTCCTTGGATTCTCGAGTCCGTTTGGTAACGCGTTGTACGAGCGTGTCGTAGCCAGATCCCTCTCCTTGTGTAAGAGCAAAGGTGCACTTCTCTGTTTCATCATCAATCACTGATCCCAAGGAGCTCTTGATGTAATGTCTCAAGTACTTCACCAGCTCATAGCTGTGAAAATGGACAGAAAATAAATACATTAGATAACATTGCAAATTACGTGTGGACTCAGGCAAGTCACATTTCATTGCATTCTATGGAGACCTGTAAACAGAATGAAGCATTGAGTGGCCAATTCTCATGAAGGGTGTAATAACCATGGAGCAGAGGATTACCTGGACTTTACCCTAATCTAGAACACGTACTTGTGGAAATGTTCATCAGTCTCCTCCAGATGCAGCAGGATCTCCTCCGCACATTCTGCCGATGGTGCAACAGCCAGCTTCTCCTTCACGCTCTGCAGCAATAGTCTAACCATGGACTGGAGGGAGGCCTCATCCTCGGCTGAAAAGCTTGCCATCATACACGTCCGTCAGCGCCACTGATAAGCGCAGCTGTACACTAAATGGAGAAAGCGATAAGTTACCCTACAACGTTTTGGACCTTGTGCTGGAATTGATATAACTAGTGTAGAGCGGTGGAATACCAGTGCTGAGAGCCCAGAATTGAGTACTGAAGGGGTTGACAAGATTTTTTTTCTTGTCATGGGGGCCAGACTTGCCTTACTCTTATGTATTTTTTTAATATTTAACGCAATTATTCCACCTATAGAAGGAAAAAAAATACAGAACTCCTATTGTGCTCTATTCTACTAGACAAGAACAATATGGCCTGAGAATAAAGATCCATAACGCGATCAGCAGAACGTGCAAAATATATGTGTGGGTATATATATACACACACACAATATACACACACAGTCCTGGTCGAAAGTGTTGACACCCTTGAAATTAAGTTCCAAAGAAATTCAAGCTGCCCTGCATCAGTGTCAGAGCAAACTATCCGTCGACATGAATGACATGAAACGCTATATATACAGTATATACTGACATCTGCAGAACATACCGGATATATACAGTGTATACTGTGATCTGCAGTACATGACAGATATATACATCATCTACTGTGTGTATCAAACAAATGAATAGGAAAAAACCTACAGAGTATATAGACCCATAAAAAAGATTTGATTAATGAATTAATTAAAACATACATATATAGATAAAATAATAGACTGATATATACAGTATACTGTGCGATCTGGAGAACATGACAGATATATACAGCGATCTACAGAACATACCAGATATATATAGTGTGAAGAATATTGTAGATATAATCCCATGTTTATCATTGTGCCCTGTTTGGTGGGGGATTATACGGATCTACAGTTTACAGCTGTAACCACACACTTTTGCAGCAAGCAGAAGGGAGGGGACTGAGGAAAGTGAGTGGCAAAACCCCCACCCTCAGCTGTGGAGCTGCCACAGGAAGACCCTCTGTGGATCCCCGCCATGCGACTCCCTTTGTGTCAGACAATTATAATTCAATACCGAGTTATGGGAATACTATATGTCCCAATTATTCATAACCTAGATTTTCGAGATCCCCAGAGAATGGGGAATGTCACTCTGGCACTCTGTCCATTAAGAAAGTATAGCCCATTTTAATTTCTGGAGTTTTCAGCTGAGAAAGACCAGGAGTGGAGAGTTAGATTCAGCCAGAGGGCAGGAGGGGGAGTGACCCAGAGGGGTTAAGAGCTCCAGCAGCCCTAGCTCAGTGGTCTTTTTCCTAGGAGGTCACGACGATACATCGTGTGGGAGAAGTCCGGCAACAAAGGGGACCACAAGCCTCCCATGTGGAAGCCCCTCCCCCGCAAGCCAGGTCTTCCATCTGACTGGTAACTGACTCTCAATAACTGCTTGTATCTTTTGTACCCCTACTATTGTGTTTGTATCTCTGACCATTATGTATGTATAACCCTTATGTATATAGTGTATTGTCTACTGTGCCCTAAAGGTGATTAAATATATAATTTAACCTTAAGCTGCTCTTTTATCTCGATCCACGAACTCTGACGTCCGTTGTTCAGTCCAACGAACACACTACCAGGCTCGTTTCTGGCCCGATATAATCCCCCGGTCCTAGCGGGAATTATATCTAATAGAAACTGGTGGCAGCTCTACGAGGCCGACAAGGTTCTGCTTCACTGGGGCTAGAGAAGGGGCCTCTCAGCCTGTCAGGGGTGTGAGCAAGTGTGGTGCCACATCAGTGATTGAGTGGGCCACCACTTCTCACTCCCGATGCCTTCCTGTACCCATGTGGACCAGGGCTGTGAAGTTGGTAAGCAAAACCTCCGACTCCGACTCCTCAATTTCCATGACACCGACTCCAACTCCGACTCCCTCATACATGGCTCATGTTTAAGTGATAAATTTACTGTAGCACAGAGTCATCTCAGCTAAAAGTCTAGACCCTTAGATCAGGAATAGGACAGACATTTATAGGACATTTCATAACTTTTCCAAAATGAAAAAATATTCCCCACAAACTGCATTGAACTACTGTACCCAATTTATTATATATTTCATGAGTCGGAGTTGGTTCATTTTATACCGACTCCGACTCCACCAAAATGGGCTCCGACTCCACAGCCCTGGTGTGGACAGGGGGTGTCTGTGTAGAATTGTACCAATGTGAACTTACGTGTCCCCGAGGGGGGGCAGAACATCACGTTGGTGCGAAGGGCAGATCCGTATCACGTGTTCCGTCTGACGTAATTGTGGTGAGGTGCGGATTCTTCACAAGTGGTGGTAGCAGTGGGATTCTCCAGGATCTCTCTGCTGCCATTCTTCACAAGTGGTGGCAAGCGGTGTGGGATTGAGATAATAGTGTGTGTGAGTGTGGAACGCATACTCACAGAAACTAAGGACTGCCAGTAGTAGCTTTTGCTGCTGGGGTCTTAAGATCAGCTCAGCACTAGATAGTCCGAGTGCAAATATTGTAAGGTGTGTGGGTGCATCAGGTTGCAGTTCGGTATCAGTGACCAAAGAGTGCAAGGATGGCCAGTGGCAGAACCAAGGTGATGGCCAATGCTCCGGATGGTGGGGCGGAGATGGAAGACGATGTCGCTCCAGAAGAAGGGGAGTCCCGCCGGGGCTGCCCAGAGAGAGAGTCGCCAGCGGTCGGTCCCGCAGTGAGCCACCCACCACCAGCCCATCCCCCCAGCCAGGCAGGCTTGGATGACCTTGTGCAAACTGCACTGGTCAGTCTCAAGGCTGGAGACAAGGCCACCTATGAGACCCTCACAGCTGCAGTGGAACATCTCGAGGCAGCAGCAGCACGTCGCGAGGCAACAGCGCCAGCAGACCGTCAGCGGGAGCGCGAGCACCAGGAAAATATGCTTCGGCTCCAGCTCTGGCTGCAGGCCTCAGCCAATCCTGAGCCCCTCGAGATCCGAGTCCCGAAGCTACGGGCGGAGGACTTCCCCCTGCTGGACAAAGGAGGGGACTTGGACACCTTCTTGCTGGCATTTGAAAAGACCTGCAATCAGTATCATCTGCCTGATGACCAGTGGTTCCGATTCTTAACCCCTCGCCTTAGGGGTAAGGCCCTGGAAGTCTTTGGGTACCTGCCCAGTGAGACCACCTTGAGCTAGGAGGACATCAAGCAGGCTCTGGTCCGGCAGTACAACTTGACCCCTGAGACATACCGGAAGAAGCTCCGGAGTATACAGCGAGGTCCTGGAGACAGCTGGATCGATCACATGCGGGCCCTACTGAGGGCCATTGATCAATGGACCATGGGACTGGAGCTCACCACCGTCCAGCAGCTAAAGTAGCTCATTGCGACTGAGCAGTTTCTGTGGAACTGCCTGGAGGACCTCCAACAGTACCTCTGTGACCCGAAGCCAAAGGAGGCCTCTGCAACAGCGACACTTGCTGACAAGTACTCAAACAACAGAACTCTAGAGGCCAAGAACTTACCGGCTGGAGAGGGAGTAAGACGAACGCGGTGCCTGCTGTCCCTGCCCCAGGCCCAAGGGGGCACCTACCCATGCTTTCCTCTCCACGCCGGTAGGGGAACCCTGACTGAGTTACCATTGCAGACAGCCAGGCCACTTCAAAGTCATGTGTCCCCAGCGCCAGAACGGCCCGTCCCCGTCCCAGAAACCATCCACCGTTTTGTGTGTGAGTGGGGGTGGTGGGAGGACCCTTGACAACCTTCACACCATCACCATAGGCCACGCCAGGGCCATGGGACTGCGAGACACCAGCGCTGGGGAGAACTCTCGCCATCTCCGGGATTGGAGGCGTCGAGACGGTGCTGCTGTTATGATCTGCTACAAGAACTAAGGAAAGATAGGAAAACTGTCCCTACAATAGGACTAAGCTGATTCCCTACGATGCAGCGGGCAACCTGTTCCTTGTGAACAGACCCACCTTCGT
Source organism: Phyllobates terribilis (assembly GCF_046119375.1). NCBI lineage: Eukaryota > Metazoa > Chordata > Amphibia > Anura > Dendrobatidae > Phyllobates > Phyllobates terribilis. The sequence goes on along the minus strand of NW_027362762.1, from coordinate 483,599,844 downwards.
CATCAGCTAGTCTGAACGCAGACCTATAGATATAAGGGAGGGGTCCCTAAAAGTACTAAGGACTGGGATAAAATTGGACACCTCCTAGCAGAAGTTGTAGCGGAGCAAAAAGACAAACAGACAAAAATACTTAGATGTCCAAGGACCAAGCAAACTATAGAGATAGGTACAAAGCACCTGGCTAGATTAAGAGTCAAAGTAACACTGAAGTCCAGCAAAGCCAGAAGGGCCGAGCTGGAATAAATAGGCAGCAGGTCACGTGACCACAAAATAGAAAAAAACTAACAGGAGGGTTCTAACAGTACCCCCTCTTCTATGAGGATCCTCCGGATCCTCCAGGCCCAGGCCTATCAGGAAACCTCCTGTGAAACGCTCTGATAAGTCTAGGAGCAGAGACATCATCTGCCCTTACCCAGGAGTTATCCTCAGGACCGAAACCTTTCCAAGCGACGAGATACTGCAATCTCCCTCTATACCTTCTGGAATTCAGGATACGAGAAATTTCATATTCACCGTCTTCCACCACCGGAGGAACTGTGACAGTGGCATCCCTATCCAATACATCAGCTTTTTTCAACAAGGAAACATGAAACACCGGATTAATCTTCCAGGAGGAGGGAACCTCCAACCTAACAGCAGACTGGTTAACCACCTGAAGCACCTTAAATGGTCCCACAAACTTCGGACCCAATTTCTTAGAAGGAATCCTCAACCGCAGATTCTTTGAGGACAACCAAACCATGTCACCAACAGCAAACAAAACCTCTTGACGTTTACTGTTAAAATACTTCTTAGACTTTTTGTTAGCCTCTTGAAGGTTACAACGTACATCAGTCCAAAGTCTCTCCAAATCACCGGAAAAATTCTCCTCCTCCGGCACAGCCGACACCAATTTGGAGAATGAACCAAACGACGGATGTCTCCCAGTACAACAAAAAAAAGGAGAACACCCAGCAGAGGAGGATGTATGATTGTTAAGAGCAAATTCTGCGAGTGGCAGAAACTCAGACCACCCCTCTTGATTGTCTGCCACAAAACAACGCAAAAACTGCTCAACATCCTGGTTCTTTCTTTCTGTCTGTCCATTAGACTCAGGATGATACCCAGATGAAAATGACAAATGGACTCCCAACCTGTCACAAAAGGCACGCCAAAAATGAGCAACAAACTGAGGTCCCCTATCAGAAACAATGTCGGTGGGAACGCCATGGAGTCTGACAATTTCCTTGACAAAAGCCTTAGCGAGTGTTTTGGCGCAGGGTAGTTTAATGAAAGGAACCAAGTGACACATCTTGCTAAAACGGTCCACGACCACCCAGATGGACAGTGAAACCCTCGGACACAGGAAGGTCAGTAATAAAATCCATTGCAAGATGCGTCCAAGGTGCACTAGGAACCTCCAGAGGGCAAAGCAACCCCGCAGCAGGAGCATGTAAAGCCGTTGATCTAGCACACACCGTACATTGACGCACCCATTTAATGATTTCCTTCTGCCACCCAGGCCACCAAAAACTGCGACCTACCAGTCTCTTAGTCTCAGAAATTCCTGGATGACCTGCCAACCGAGACTCATGATACTCCACAAACAACTCTCTCCTAAAGGTTCTAGGTACAAACAACCTCCCATGGGGAGTGTTAGATGGGGCATCCTCCTGGGCTTTCAGAATCCCATCTTCCAAAACGGAGTCCAATGCTGCTATCACAACTCCTTCCTGTAAAATGCTCTCCTCCTCCTCGGTACCAACCATGGGAGAAAAGCTGCGAGATAAAGCATCAGCTTTTACATTCTTGGTACCCGGGATGTAAGTAACAGAAAAATTAAACCGCGAAAAAAACAGTGCCCACCTAGCCTGATGGGCATTCAAGCGCTTGGCAGCATCTAGATAGATCAGATTCTTACGATCAGTGAAAACCTGAATGGGAAATTTAGCACCTTCCAAGAAATGACGCCAATGTTCAAATGCGAGTTTGATAGCCAGCAATTCCCGATTACCAACATCGTAATTAAGTTCAGTTTCAGAAAATGTTTTCGAAAAAAAAGCACAGGGATGAATCCCATCCTTGTTCTCCTGAGACAAAACCGCAGAGACCCCCACCGAAGAAGCATCAACCTCGACCAAAAAAGGCTTGGTCTCATCAGGCTGTATAAGGATGGGGGCAGAACTGAACCTCTCCTTGAGATACACAAAAGCTTCAATGGCCTCAGTAGTCCACTGGACCGTATTTGCACCTTTCCTGGTGAGATTGGTCAGTGGCTTAACAATTATAGAAAAATTCTTAATGAATTTTCTGTAATAATTGGCGAAACCCAAAAATCTCTGTATTGATTTTAAACCAATAGGCCAAGGCCATTCCTGTACAGCCTGAACCTTCACCGGGTCCATCTCAAAGCCCTCGCTGGAGATAATGTAGCCCAAAAAACTAATTCTCTGCACAGCGTACTCGCATTTCCCCAGCTTAGCAGAAAGTGAATTGTCACTTAAGAACTGCAATACCTCACGTACGCTCTGCCAATGAGACTCCAGATCTGGCGAATAAATCAAAATGTCATCCAAATACACCACCACATTCTTACCAATCAAAGGTCTCAGGATGTCATTAATAAGGTTCTGAAAAAACGCTGGTGCATTGGAAAGACCAAAAGGCATAACCAGATTCTCAAAATGACCAACCGGAGTGTTAAAAGCAGTCTTCCATTCATCACCCTCCTTCATTGGCAACAAATTGTATGCCCCCCGGAGATCAATTTTAGAGAACCACTTGGCCCCCACTAACTGGTTAAACAAGTCAGGAATTAACGGCAGTGGGTAGGAATTGCGTACGGTAATTTTATTAATTTCGCGAAAGTCCAGACATGGATGTAAACCGCAGTCTTTTTTTCTTACAAAAAAAAATCCAACAGCCACAGGTGACTTAAAAGGTCTAATGTGACCAGCAGCCAAGCTCGTCTGTATGTATTCTTCCAAGGCTTTTCTTTCAGGGATAGTAAGATTAAATTAGCGACTCTTGGGAAGAGTAGCTCCAGGAACAAACTCAATGGTGCAATCATAGTCCCTATGAGGAGGTAGAATTTGCGACTCCTCCTCTGAAAAAAACTTCCAAAAATCCTGAATAGGTACAGGTAATTCTCCTCTTTCCACAGCAGCAATGCGACCGTTACAACATTTATCATAACACTTAGGACTCCAAGATTTAATCTCATTAGTAGACCAGTCCAGTAAAGGATTGTGCAGTTTTAACCAAGGTAAACCTAACACTACTGGAGAAGGTAAATTATTTAATACCACTAAATCTAAATTCTGTTGGTGAATACCATTGATAGTGAGGGGAAATTCAGCAACCTTGTGAGTAACACATTTCAAAGGAGTGTTATCAACAGCAACCACAGAAATAGGAGATGACAAAGGTTTAGGTTCCAATTTAAGTTTTTCCAAAAATCCCTTATCAATCACATTCAGTGTAAAACCACAATCCACAAAAACCTGAAATTCAATCAGCTCCTCCTGCAATGAGGTACTCCCTGAAATAAATACTCCCTTAGAGTATAAACAAGCAATACGGGCATAACTGACCTTTTTTTTTTCTTTGTTTAACAGAAGCTCACAGTTCTTAACAAAATGGTCAGATTTACCACAGTAAAAACACAATCCCTTGGAAAACCTGCGGTCTTTTTCTTGAGAGCGGAGTGGCATCGCCCCAATCTCCATCGGTTCTCCATCGTCCGAGCAGACCCTCTGATGACTAGGAGCTGCCATAGTAGGAGTTTTCTCCTCATTAACCCTGGCACGCAGTCTCCTGTCCACCCGTATAGCTAATTGCATGGCTTCTTGCAAGTTTCCAGGTGCAGGGAAAGCAATCGGCAGATCCTTAACCCTTCCACATAGACCAGCAAGAAACAAACATTTTAACGCCGAATCATTCCATCTCACTTCAGAAGACCACCTTCTGAAGTGTGTACAATAATTTTCAACCTCACCTGACCCCTGCTTTAAACGTCTCAGTTGTGTCTCAGCAGAAGAGACTCGATCAGGATCGTCATACAACAACCCCATAGCAGAAAAAAAATCCTCCACTGATTTAAAACACGGATCATTAGGTTGGAGAGAAAAGGCCCATCCCTGTGGTTCCTTGCGCAAAAGTGACATGATAAACCCAATTCGCTGTGATTCATTCCCAGAGGACCAGGGTCTCAAACGAAAATATAATAAACAAGCATTTTTAAAGGAAAAAAAATCTTGCTGCTTACCATAAAAAAATCAGGCAGTCCTACCTTCGGTTCAACAAAATGCGCTCCAGGACAGCTACTCACGTGTTGCTGGAGCTCGGCCACCTCAAGAGACAATCCCTGTAGGCGTTGAGCCAATTCCTGAACAGACACCATGCTGATCTCCGGATCTCGTTCCTTAGGATTTTTTTTCTTTTGATTTTGGGCTGGACTTACTGTTATGATCTGCTACAAGAACTAAGGAAAGATAGGAAAACTGTCCCTACAATAGGACTAAGCTGATTCCCTACGATGCAGCCGGCAACCTGTTCCTTGTGAACAGACCCACCTTCGTCCTCAGCTAGTCTGAACGCAGACCTATAGATATAAGGGAGGGGTCCCTAAAAGTACTAAGGACTGGGACAAAATTGGACACCTCCTAGCAGAAGTTGTAGCGGAGCAAAAAGACAAACAGACAAAAATACTTAGAGGTCCAAGGACCAAGCAAACTATAGAGATAGGTACAAAGCACCTGGCTAGATTAAGAGTCAAAGTAACACTGAAGTCCAGCAAAGCCAGAAGGGTGGAGCTGGAATAAATAGGCAGCAGGTCACGTGACCACAAAATAGAAAAAAACTAACAGGAGGGTTCTAACAGCTGCCTGTCGCAAAAAATATATTTGGACTGGGGCACCGGGAGGGGAGTGTGGAAGGTGGGGGTAACTCCGAATATTCCTGCGAATGTTTTACTTGGGAGAGACTTGGGGCGGCTAGTGTCCCACTATGTGGCCACTGAAACCCCAAGGCCTGACCCTCCAGATAACGTCATGTCTACCCCTGTTGATGCCAATGTTATTAACATGCCTACTGATGGGGATGTGGGGGTGGGTGATGTACTGTGTCCCTCTTCCCACAAGGGGGAGGAGATCAATCGAGTCAGCTGTGATAAGACCTCAGAGTGTGGCCAGCCTGCAGGCTGGAACAGTTTGTCATGTGAGGTTGTCACAGAGGGGACAGACAGGGGGCAGACAGCTGTGGAGGGGGAGCTTGCCATGGATGGAGGGACAGTCCCAGGAGAGGTAGGGCTCCTAGGTAAGGCTGCATGGCAGGGTTCCTCCACAACTGGGGTGTCAGAGGGCCAGGGTAGTCCATGTAGACCGAAGACTTGGTCAGAAGCAGAGGATAAGAGGGCGCTACCCGCGGTCACAGCGGCCGTGGCCGTTGTCACGCGCAGTGGTGGCACTCGGGCCCCAATGGCCCCTTGGGAGTCCGACGGCTTCTCCCCTTCCCACCAAGTGGCTGCCGGGTCAGACGAAGGCCAGGAGACAGGTCCCGGGGAACTGACAGAAGACGTGGCAGTTTCATCTATTCTGGCACGTCCAGTCAGGTGTTTCAGGCGGCGTTGGAGACTGACGACAGCCTGAAACCTCTTAAGGAGCAGGCGGCCTCAGACTCAGACCTCGAGCGGGTGGTCTGGGACCAAGGACAGCTGTAACGGGTAACAGTCCAGCGAAGTTCATGGGGAGGTGTGGCCCAGGGACCGACAGTCAGTGGTACCCTATCCATTCAGGGTGGAGTTGTTGCGGATGGTGCACGAGATTCCGATGCCTGGACATCTAAGGATCACTAAGACCAAGGCCAGGCTAGCTCAGAATTGCTACTGGCCAACGATGGGGGCCAAGGTGACTGCCTACTGCCTGTCGTGTGACACCTGTCAGAAGGTGGGGAAAACGGGGCGGCGCCTCAAAGCCCCACTGGTAATTCTGCCCATCATTGAAAAGCCTTTCAGGACGGTGGCTGTGGATTTGGTAGGCCTGATGGCCACTCCCAGCAGCTCTGGGAAACGCTTCATACTAACGATAGTAGACTATGCCACCCGGTACCCAGAAGCGGTAGCCTTGTTGTCCATTCGGGCCGACAAGGTGGCCACCGCCTTACTGGAGATTTTCTCCACAGTGGGCTTTCCCCAGGAAATGCTCACCGACCAGGAGACCCAGTTCATGTCGCAGCTGTTGGAAGTCCCTCTGTAAGCAAATACAGGTGCAACATCTGGTGACCAGCCCGTAACACCCACAGACCGACGGCCTGTGCGAATGGTTCAATGGCACCCTGAAGCAGATGCTTAAGATGTTGGTCGACTCCCACGGGGGCGACTGGGAGCGGTACCTCCCACACCCGCTATTTGCCTACCGGAGGTTCCACAGGCCTTAACGGGGTTCTCCCCCTTTGAGCTCCTGTGCGGCAGGCGTGCGCGGGCCCCCTGGCTCTGGTGAAGGAGGTCTGGGAAGGGGACTAAGCCACCCCTGCAGTGTCGGTCATCGAATATGTCGTGCGCTTCCATGACAAAATGCAGGCCTGGCGCAGTTGATGCACAATAATATGACGCAAGCCCAAGCCGACCAGAAGCGATGGTAAGACCAGAATGCTTATGAGAGGACCTAGTAGGAGGGTCAAAAGGTGTGGGTACTGGTCCCTGTACCCCAGGACAAGCTTCAGGTGGCCTGGGGAGGACCATACCTCGTGCACCAGCAGCTCAATGCCATGACATACCTGGTCACCCCGGACCAAGCCCGGGGAAGGTAGAAGGCCTTCCACGTTAACATGATGAAGGCCCATCACGTGCAAGAGACCTGTGCCCTCCCCGTGTGCAACCTGCCAGAGGAGGGAGAGGCGGAAAACCTTCCGGACATGCTCACCCAGGCAAGGGCGGGTGGGACCATGGAGGACATGGAGGTTTGCCACCAGCTGCTGTCGGACCAACAGTCCCAGTTGTGGACAACCCTAAACCCCTTCTGGGATGTGTTCAGCAACAAGCACGGAAGGACGTCAATCACGTGGACACCGGGGATCACCCCCCCAATCCGGCATTCAGCATATCAGGTCTCCCTGGAGGTACAGTAGCACATGCGGCATGAGACTGATAAGATGCTGAAGCTGGGGGTCATCCAACCAACCAGCAGCGCCTGTGGTCCTCGTCCCAAAGAAGGACCGGACAACCCGGTTCTGCGTGGACTATAGGGGGCTGTCACGGTCAGTGATGCGTACAATGTGTGCCAAAGCCGAGCATCGATGACCTGCTCGATCGGCTGGCCGAGGCCAACTACCTGACCATCATGGATCTAAGCCGGGGTTATTGGCAGATTTCCTGAGTACACAGTATATACTGGGCAGATCATATACCGAGTGCACAGTATATATTGGGCAAAGCATATACCCTGAGTGTACAGTATATACTGGGCAGAGCATATACCCTGAGTGCACAGTATATACTGGGCAGACCATATACCCTGAGTGCACAGTATATACTGGGAAGACCATATACCCTGAGTGTACAGTATATACTGGGCAGAGCATATACCCTGAGTGTACAGTATATACTGGGCAGAGCATATACCCTGAGTGTACAGTATATACTGGGCAGAGCATATACCCTGAGTGTACAGTATATACTGGGCAGAGCATATACCCTGAGTGTACAGTATATACTGGGCAGACCATATACCCTGAGTGCACAGTATATACTGGGCAGACCATATATCCTGAGTGCACAGTATATACTGGGCACACCATATACCCTGAGTGCACAGTATATACTGGGCACACCATATACCCTGAGTGCACAGTATATACTGGGCAGACCATATACCCTGAGTGCACAGTATATACTGGGCAGACCATATACCCTGAGTGCACAGTATATACTGGGCACACCATATACCCTGAGTGCACAGTATATACTGGGCACACCATATACCCTGAGTGCACAGTATATACTGGGCAGACCATATACCCTGAGTGCACAGTATATACTGGGCAGACCATATACCCTGAGTGCACAGTATATACTGGGCAGACCATATACCCTGAGTGCACAGTATATACTGGGCAGAGCATATACCCTGAGTGCACAGTATATACTGGGCAGACCATATACCCTGAGTGCACAGTATATACTGGGCAGACCATATACCCTGAGTGCACAGTATATACTGGGCAGACCATATACCCTGAGTGCACAGTATATACTGGGCAGACCATATACCCTGAGTGCACAGTATATACTGGGCAGACCATATACCCTGAGTGTACAGTATATACTGGGCAGACCATATACCCTGAGTGTACAGTATATACTGGGCACACCATATACCCTGAGTGCACAGTATATACTGGGCAGACCATATACCCTGAGTGTACAGTATATACTGGGCAGACCATATACCCTGAGTGCACAGTATATACTGGGCAGACCATATACCCTGAGTGCACAGTATATACTGGGCACACCATATACCTTGAGTGTACAGTATATACTGGGCACACCATATACCCTGAGTGCACAGTATATACTGGGTACACCATATACCCTGAGTGCACAGTATATACTGGGCACACCATATACCCTGAGTGCACAGTATATACTGGGCAGACCATATACCCTGAGTGTACAGTATATACTGGGCAGACCATATACCCTGAGTGTACAGTATATACTGGGCAGACCATATACCCTGAGTGTACAGTATATACTGGGCAGCCCATATACCCTGAGTGTACAGTATATACTGGGCAGCCCATATACCCTGAGTGCACAGTATATACTGGGCAGACCATATACCCTGAGTGTACAGTATATACTGGGCAGCCCATATACCCTGAGTGTACAGTATATACTGGGCAGACCATATACCCTGAGTGCACAGTATATACTGGGAACACCATATACCCTGAGTGTACAGTATATACTGGGCACACCATATACCCTGAGTGTACAGTATATACTGGGCACACCATATACCCTGAGTGTACAGTATATACTGGGCACACCATATACCCTGAGTGCACAGTATATACTGGGAAGACCATATACCCTGAGTGCACAGTATATAGTGGGCAGACCATATACCCTGAGTGTACAGTATATATTGGGCAGACCATATACCCTGAGTGTACAGTATATAGTTTCAGACCATATACCCTGAGTGTACAGTATATACTGGGCACACCATATACCCTGAGTGTACAGTATATACTGGGCACACCATATACCCTGAGTGTACAGTATATACTGGGCACACCATATACCCTGAGTGCACAGTATATACTGGGAAGACCATATACCCTGAGTGCACAGTATATACTGGGCAGAGTATATACTGGGCAGACCATATACCCTGAGTGTACAGTATATACTGGGCAGAGCATATACCCTGAGTGCACAGTATATACTGGGCAGAGCATATACCCTGAGTGTACAGTATATACTGGGCAGCCCATATACCCTGAGTGCACAGTATATACTGGGCAGCCCATATACCCTGAGTGTACAGTATATACTGGGCAGCCCATATACCCTGAGTGTACAGTATATACTGGGCACACCATATACCCTGAGCGTACAGTATATACTGGGCAGAGCATATACCCTGAGTGTACAGTATATACTGGGCAGAGCATATACCCTGAGTGTACAGTATATACTGGGCACACCATATACCCTGAGTGTACAGTATATACTGGGCACGCCATATACCCTGAGTGTACAGTATATACTGGGCACGCCATATACCCTGAGTGCACAGTATATACTGGGCAGACCATATACCCTGAGTGCACAGTATATACTGGGCAGACCATATACCCTGAGTGCACAGTATATACTGGGCAGACCATATACCCTGAGTGCACAGTACATACTGGGCAGACCATATACCCTGAGTGCACAGTACATACTGGGCAGACCATATACCCTGAGTGTACAGTATATACTGGGCAGACCATATACCCTGAGTGTACAGTATATACTGGGCAGACCATATACCCTGAGTGTACAGTATATACTGGGCAGACCATATACCCTGAGTGTACAGTATATAGTGGGCAGACCATATACCCTGAGTGTACAGTATATACTGGGCAGAGCATATACCCTGAGTGCACAGTATATAGTGGGCAGACCATTTACCCTGAGTGTACAGTATATACTGGGCAGACCATATACCCTGAGTGCACAGTATATAGTGGGCAGACCATATACCCTGAGTGTACAGTATATACTGGGCAGAGCATATACCCTGAGTGTACAGTATATATTGGGCAGACCATATACCCTGAGTGTACAGTATATAGTTTCAGACCATATACCCTGAGTGCACAGTATATACTGGGAAGACCATATACCCTGAGTGCACAGTATATAGTGGGCAGACCATATACCCTGAGTGTACAGTATATATTGGGCAGACCATATACCCTGAGTGTACAGTATATAGTTTCAGACCATATACCCTGAGTGTACAGTATATACTGGGCAGAGCATATACCCTGAGTGCACAGTATATACTGGGCAGAGTATATACTGGGCAGACCATATACCCTGAGTGTACAGTATATACTGGGCAGACTATATACCCTGAGTGTACAGTATATACTGGGCACACCATATACCCTGAGTGTACAGTATATACTGGGCAGAGCATATACCCTGAGTGTACAGTATATACTGGGCAGACCATATACCCTGAGTGTACAGTATATACTGGGCAGAGCATATACCCTGAGTGTATAGTATATACTGGGCAGAGCATATACCCTGAGTGTACAGTATATACTGGGCAGAGCATATACCCTGAGTGTACAGTATATACTGGGCAGAGCATATACCCTGAGTGTACAGTATATACTGGGCAGACCATATACCCAGAGTGTACAGTATATACTGGGCAGAGCATATACCCTGAGTGCACAGTATATACTGGGCACAGCATATACCCTGAGTGCACAGTATATACTGGGCAGAGCATATACCCTGAGTGCACAGTATATACTGGGCAGAGCATATACCCTGAGTGCACAGTATATACTGGGCAGAGCATATACCCTGAGTGCACAGTATATACTGGGCAGACCATATACCCTGAGTGTACAGTATATACTGGGCAGAGCATATACCCTGAGTGCACAGTATATAGTGGGCAGACCATTTACCCTGAGTGTACAGTATATACTGGGCAGACCATATACCCTGAGTGCACAGTATATAGTGGGCAGACCATATACCCTGAGTGTACAGTATATACTGGGCAGAGCATATACCCTGAGTGTACAGTATATATTGGGCAGACCATATACCCTGAGTGTACAGTATATAGTTTCAGACCATATACCCTGAGTGCACAGTATATACTGGGAAGACCATATACCCTGAGTGCACAGTATATAGTGGGCAGACCATATACCCTGAGTGTACAGTATATATTGGGCAGACCATATACCCTGAGTGTACAGTATATAGTTTCAGACCATATACCCTGAGTGTACAGTATATACTGGGCAGAGCATATACCCTGAGTGCACAGTATATACTGGGCAGAGTATATACTGGGCAGACCATATACCCTGAGTGTACAGTATATACTGGGCAGACTATATACCCTGAGTGTACAGTATATACTGGGCACACCATATACCCTGAGTGTACAGTATATACTGGGCAGAGCATATACCCTGAGTGTACAGTATATACTGGGCAGACCATATACCCTGAGTGTACAGTATATACTGGGCAGAGCATATACCCTGAGTGTATAGTATATACTGGGCAGAGCATATACCCTGAGTGTACAGTATATACTGGGCAGAGCATATACCCTGAGTGTACAGTATATACTGGGCAGAGCATATACCCTGAGTGTACAGTATATACTGGGCAGACCATATACCCTGAGTGTACAGTATATACTGGGCAGACCATATACCCAGAGTGTACAGTATATACTGGGCAGAGCATATACCCTGAGTGCACAGTATATACTGGGCACAGCATATACCCTGAGTGCACAGTATATACTGGGCAGAGCATATACCCTGAGTGCACAGTATATACTGGGCAGAGCATATACCCTGAGTGCACAGTATATACTGGGCAGAGCATATACCCTGAGTGCACAGTATATACTGGGCAGAGCATATACCCTGAGTGCACAGTATATACTGGGCAGAGCATATACCCTGAGTGCACAGTATATACTGGGCAGAGCATATACCCTGAGTGCACAGTATATACTGGGCAGAGCATATACCCTGAGTGTACAGTATATACTGGGCAGACCATATACCCAGAGTGTACAGTATATACTGGGCAGAGCATATACCCTGAGTGCACAGTATATACTGGGCAGAGCATATACCCTGAGTGCAAAGTATATACTGGGCAGACCATATACCCTGAGTGTACAGTATATACTGGGCAGACCATATACCCTGAGTGCCCGGTCTCATGCCTTCTGGGTGAGCGCTGCAGTACATATAGTGCCTCCGGTTTCCCTGTCACACATCTGCCGTGTAACCTGCACTAGACACGCAGTGTATCTGACAGGAGGCTTCTGGGTCACAGCACAGGGCAGAGCCTGGCGGCCAGGGGGTTGCTATGGGAACACTGCAGCGTCAGTGCCACGGTATTCCGCCGGCCGCTAATCACATCCTTATGGGCAGCTCGGCTCCGCTCATCACTACGTGCAGATCACCGGCTGTTAGCCACGCCCATTAACCCAAACTGCCATTTACACCCGTCCAAACTGTCCTTCTTACACGTGACGCAGAATGGAGCACGCGCTACGACATCGGTAACATGGACGCACTCACTGCGATCACTGGCCCCGGCTGCTCAGCTGCAGATCACTGGATCCGGATCACATGACACTCAACCAGAACCAAAGCTATGGAGACTTAGAAAGCCAAACAATCCGTATCTTAGCTACAGCCTGACGTCTGCAGACTCCCGGCAGCTCCGTGCCTCAGTGCTACGGAAGCCTGTCTGAGCCAAACTTGTGTTGCTTGATTTGCTTTTCCCACCAGACACATGTAGTGATTTCGAGACTGTTAATCATTAACGGAGTTCAAAAATTACATTATGAAAGGGATTTTCTAATTATTTCTATTTCACCCCTTGCTCTTTGAAGCCGGTTTTGACCCTTAGACAAGATAATCTTTTTTTTATAGTTGATTTTAGAGCATTATTTTTTTTATTTTTCTGTAAATATTAACCAGTTCAAGACCAGGCCACCCCCCCCCCCCCACTCCTGACCAGGCACATTTGTGGGGAGGGGGTTTCGTACATGCGGTTTAAAGAGCTACAACATTTTTTCCTGTTCGGACATTCGAGTAATATATTATTTTGAGGATACTGTTTTCAGTGGGGAGGAGGTCCTGTTACTGTGCAGGGTGGCACTATGTCGCCTTTTTTTTCATCTGTTGTAGTGTAGAAGTTGGGGAAAAATTGGGGAATGTGCTCTGGAAACTGCTCTAGCTAACTGTTATTTTCTGCAGAGACGAGTCCTGGCTGGAAGAAGTGATGGCGGTCTGTGCTGGAAGAAGAAGAGCGAAGATGAAGGACTTCAACTAAAGATGTCACCGGTGAGTCAGTGTATTACCTGTACACTGACACTATACACTGTATACTATGTACAGCGCACCTGTGTATAATGGCACTTATGGTAATATTAGTATTGGGTTAATGATGAGTATTGTAGTATTCGGTCACTACGTGGTCATAATATGTGGTCCGGTCATGGTGTGACTGTATTTGTCCCTTGTATGTAATATTATTGGTCATTATTGGTGAAACATTCCCTTAAATAAAAATATACCTAAAAAGAGTATTGGGAATTCTAAGAAATGTTTAATAGGTTAGAGTAGAGTAGGCTCCGGCCAGAAGAGTCTACCTTGTCATGGTGGCGGCCAAAACAAAAGCTGCTGGCTATGTACAGTACAGACCAAAAGTTTGGACACACCTTCATGACTATGAAAATTGTACATTCACACTGAAGGCATCAAAACTATGAATTAACATATGTGGAATTATATACTTAACAAAAAAGTGTGAAACAACTGAAAATATGTCTTATATTCTAGGCTCTTCAAAGTAGCCACCTTTTCCTTTGATGACTGCTTTGCACACTCTTGGCATTCTCTTGATGAGCTTCAAGAGGTAGTCACCGGAAATGGTCTTCCAACAATCTTGAAGGAGTTCCCAGAGATGCTTAGCACTTGTTGGCCCTTTTGCCTTCACTCTGCGGTCCAGCTCACCCCAAACCATCTCGATTGGGTTCAGGTTTGGTGACTGTGGAGGCCAGGTCATCTGACGTAGCACCCCATCACTCTTCTTCTTGGTCAAATAGCCCTTACACAGCCTGGAGGTGTGTTTGGGGTCATTGTCCTGTTGAAAAATAAATGATGGTCCAACTAAACGCAAACCGGATGGAATAGCATGCCACTTCAAGATGCTGTGGTAGCCATGCTGGTTCAGTATGCCTTCAATTTTGAATAAATCCCCAACAGTGTCACCAGCAAAGCACGCCCACACCATCACACCTCCTCCTCCATGCTTCACGGTGGGAACCAGGCATGTAGAGTCCATCCGTTCACCTTTTCTGCGTCGCACAATGACACGGTGGTTGGAACCAAAGATCTCAAATTTGGACTCATCAGACCAAAGCACAGATTTCCACTGGTCTAATGTCCATTCCTTGTGTTCTTTAGCCCAAACAAGTCTCTTCTGCTTGTTGCCTGTCCTTAGCACTGGTTTCCTAGCAGCTATTTTACCATGAAGGCCTGCTGCACAAAGTCTCCTCTTAACAGTTGTTGAATAGATGTGTCTGTTGCTAGAACTCTGTGTGGTATTGACCTGGTCTCTAATCTGAGCTGCTGTTAACCTGCGATTTCTGAGGCTGGTGACTTGGATAAACTTATCCTCAGAAGCAGAGGTGACTCTTGGTCTTCCTTTCCTGGGGCGGTCCTTATGTGAGCCAGTTTCTTTGTAGCGCTTGATGGTTTTTGCAACAGCACTTGGGTACACTTTTTCAAAGTTTTCCCAATTTTTCGCACTGACAGAGCATAATTTCTTAAAGTAATGATGGCCACTCGTTTTTCTTTACTTAGCTGCTTTCTTCTTGCTATAATACAAATTCTAACAGTCTATTCAGTAGGACTATCAGCTGTGTATCCACCAGACTTCTGCACAACACAACTGATGGTCCCAACCCCATTTATAAGGCAAGAAATCCCACTTATTAAACCTGACAGGGCACACCTGTGAAGTGAAAACCATTTCCGGTGACTACCTCTTGAAGCTCATCAAGAGAATGCCAAGAGTGTGCAAAGCAGTCATCAAAGCAAAAGGTGGCTACTTTGAAGAACCTAGAATATAAGACATATTTTCAGTTGTTTCACACTTTTTTGTTAAGTATATAATTCCACATATGTTAATTCATAGTTTTGATGCTTTCAGTGTGAATGTACAATTTTCATAGTCATGAAAATTGTTTGGGCTAAAGAACACAAGGAATGGACATTAGACCAGTGGAAATCTGCGCTTTGGTCTGATGAGTCCAAATTTGAGATCTTTGGTTCCAACCACCGTGTCTTTGTGCGACTCAGAAAAGGTGAACGGATGGACTCTACATGCCTGGTTCCCACCGTGAAACATGGAGGAGGTGTTATGGTGTGGGGGTGCTTTGCTGGTGACACTGTTGGGGATTTATTCAAAATTGAAGGCATACTGAACCAGCATGGCTACCACAGCATCTTGCAGCGGCATGCTATTCCATCCGGTTTGCGTTTAGTTGGACCATCATTTATTTTTCAACAGGACAATGACCCCAAACACACCTCCAGGCTGTGTAAGGGCTATTTGACCAAGAAGGAGAGTGATGGGGTGCTACGCCAGATGACCTGGCCTCCACAGTCACCAGACCTGAACCCAATCGAGATGGTTTGGGGTGAGCTGGACCGCAGAGTGAAGGCAAAAGGGCCAACAAGTGCTAAGCATCTCTGGGAACTCCTTCAAGATTGTTGGAAGACCATTTCCGGTGACTACCTCTTGAAGCTCATCAAGAGAATGCCAAGAGTGTGCAAAGCAGTCATCAAAGGAAAAGGTGGCTACTTTGAAGAACCTAGAATATAAGACATATTTTCAGTTGTTTCACACTTTTTTGTTAAGTATGTAATTCCACATGTGTTAATTCATAGTTTTGATGCCTTCAGTGTGAATGTACAATTTTCATAGTCATGAAAATACAGAAAAATCTTTAAGTGAGAAGGTGTGTCCAACCTTTGGTCTGTATTGTATATGGTGGGGTTTCACGCTCTTTGGTAGCGCTGATATCTGAGTTTCCTTGTCAAACAGGGTAACGTTTATTTTCTTGCATAAACTTTCAACCTAATGTAAGCTGCTTTTCTTCAGCCAAAATATTCAATAACAAAAACACAGTCCTTTCTCTGGGTAGGTACAATAAAGTAGCATGATCTCACCTACAGAGCAGTACAGGCAATGCTTATCCTCAGGCCACGGCCCCACTATCAGTATTTTTTCTCAGGAGTGGGAGCCAAATCCAGGAGAGGAACAATCAGAGAAAAGTATAATAGAAACACGTCACCAATTCTGCATTTATCACCCACTCCTGGTTTTGGCTCCCACTCCTGAGAACAAATACTGACCGATTACTGACCAAATACTGATAGTGGGGCCGTAACATTAGGCCACGCTCGCGCATTCAGTATTTAGTGAGTTTTTTAAATCAGTATTTGTAATCTAAAACAAGGAGTGTGTGAAGAATGCACATTGTTATGTTCATGTTTCTATTATTCTTTTCCTCTGATTGTTCCCTCCTGGTTTTGGCTTACAAATACTGATGCAAAATACTGACCAAATACTTTAGGTGGGAACGTGGCCTTAAGCACAGTCTGTTCATCATTAGTGATCTTTTCCTCTCCAACACTACAGACCACACCTGAGCCAACACAGCTGCCTTATATAGGACCTGCAAGTACCGGACTGAAATGTACGGGAGCAAGCAACCTTTCCCACCCAAGCTCTTTTGGTCACTACTAAATCCCGTTCCCAAAATCTGGTCCACTAAAATTCCTCTCAGTAACCCACGGCCCCACTATCCGTATTTGGTCAGTATTTGCAGAGCTCCCAACCATCCCGTATACAGCGGGACAGTCCCGATTTTGAGACTCTGCCCGCTGTCACGGCCGGGATCTACTTGTCCCGACACTGCAATGAGAAGCAGGAACCACGCCCCCTCTAGCTTCTGGTGACGCCCCTCTAGCTTCTGGCCATGCCCCTCTAGCTTCTGGCCACGCCCCTATCTCTCTTCTTCCTACCTATGAACCTCACGTGAGCCGTGCAGAGCGCCCCACATCCAGCGTTTGTGTCCTCCTGCTCCTGTGAGTGAGGTAATTAGAGTCAGCAGCTGTGTGCCTGCATGAGGAGATGACTGGCGATGCAGTCCTGTGTCTGCTCCTTAGGGTCCCCATGTGCCTGCAGCAGACACAGCAGTGAAGAAGCAGATACATGGGGACTCAGAGGGAGCACACAGGAGTTGCTGCTGCTGGGGGTCATGGCGGACATATCATTGGTGCAACCTGTGCGGCCGCACAGGGGCCCAAGAGGTAAGGGGGCCCATCTCTACCTCCAAATCAGGTGCAATTTTGCATTTTTAGGAGCTAGTGGGCTGCAAGGTGCCCATATATTGTTCTTACAGGGGCCCTTTTCTGTCTGTGTCCGCCAGTGCTGGGGGGTGATTGTTTTCACTTGGTTTGGTTAGTTATATGGAGAGACTAGAGGATGACATGGTCTTTTGCCTGGCAGAGCGGAGCTGCTGGGTCCTAGCTCACCCAGTTCAGCTCTGCTAGTGACTTCTCTCTCTGTAACTGCAGCTCCTATGGAGACTCGGGTACAGGGTGCAGTGGGAAAGATGCAAAACCACAAAAGATACTTTTGTGACGTTTCTGGTGACAAAACCAGTGAAAAATGTATGTACACACATATATATATTTATATACATAAATTCCCCCCCTCCCCCACATAATTTTAATGCAGTTTATTAAAGGGGATGTCAAGGCTTGAGGTTAATATCAGACTTTTCAATCCTCACAGCACCAGCACTGCGCACTGTGAGGATTTTCCAGTGTTGGGAGCGATTTGCGTACCCCCGGCCACACTCCAACTAGGCGTGTCCAACCTCGCTGAATACCCTTGTAATGAGTGAAGACTCATCTAGGCAGCACATGACCACTTGTATGCAAATCTCATACTGCCGCCTGCATTGGAGAATCCTCGCAGGGCGCAGTGCAGGCACTGCGAGGATTCAAAAGTCTGATATTAACCTCAAGCCTGGACATCCCCTTCTTGATCTAAATGTTTGACCCCGATAAAATAAAAACACTTATACTAACATCCTGTGCCGGCACTGCTACCAGCTGTCTTGGGGCTCTCGTGCAGTTGTTGTGACATGTGACCCCGGCGCCCACTGTCCCCACCTTTATGCGGATTGAACATGAAGAAAAAGTCAGATCAGCCGCAGCCTCTTCATGTTCATTTTGTAACTGCTGCACTCTCACTACTTCGATTTATCCAAGGTTCGGACAAAGGAAGTGAGAGTGCAGCGGTCTAATAGCAGCCACTGATTGGTTGCAGGGCTCATATGGCTTAACATCACATGAGACCTGACGGCAACAATGCTGGAACAATGCCAGCACCGGAGGTGAGTACGGACTGTTTTTATTTTACAAGGTGGAATATAGTAATTAAGAAGGGTTTGTCTGAGCAGTGGACAATTCCTTTAAGGCCGGGGTCACACTACCGTACAACACAGTCGAACGCTATGCGAAAAAACATTGCTTAGCACTCGGCCGTGTTATTCTATGGACCAGCTCAGATCAGCGATTATTTTCTCATGCCGATTCAGCATGATTCTGCAAATCGCAGCATGCTGCGATTGTTCTGAGACTTGTTTCACTCATGCAAGTCCATGGGTGCTTGTGAAACATCGGACTGCATTCGGATAGCATCGCAGAGTCAGACCATGGAGGAGATGGAGAAATTACATTTTCCGTCTCCTCCGCAGCTTTGCTGCAATTCTCTTATGCGAGAGGATCGGAGCACAAAGCACTGACACACTAATTAAAAAATCCTGAAGATATAATTTTGGTACATTTCCATTTATTTCTGTAGATATTATACAGTCTATGAAAAAAATGAAGGGGTGTCAATAATGGTGAGCAGCACTGTATGTATGTGTGTGTGTGTATATATTGCGGTAGATTGACTGTCTTGGCTCTCACAGAGGTAGTCACGGGAAGTCTTTTCGGGTTAAGCTCCTGCTGGTTTATTAGGACACGGTATAAACCACTGCAAGGTTCCACAAAATAAACACGGCCTTTCCGGAATAACGAGAAGCAAAAAAAAAAATAAAAGTATAGCACAGTTCATAAGTGAGCGGGGCTTTGCCCGCTCCGGGTAGTACAACAAAGTTCAACAACATTCCTTCTGTGGAGCTCTCTGGTTTCCACACACACAGCCTGGAGACTTCCTTCTCCAAACAACACCCAAAGAAAAAAACTCAATGCTTTGAGATTTAACTTCTCCAGTCACACCCTTGAGGTGGAGATATGGTGAGTAGGATTCCCGCCCATCTCACACCTACTCACGAAGAACCCAACCCAAAATGGCTGATTAACCTCTTCAGCACCTAACATGCTGGAGAAAACTTCTAGGTTCAGTTCACTGAAGCTAAGAGCCGCAGTGAAACATTTCTCCCCTCAAATACATCACCAGTGACCAGGGTCGGACTGGGTGTCTGAGGCCCACGGGAGGAATTGACCCTATGGGCCCACCCTACATCTATATGCAAATACCTGTTATCCGTTACCCCTGTTATAGTGGAGCGTTGATTGTAAATCACAGGAGGCTCCTACACATCTACTGTGCACCACTATAACTGGGATGTACAACTACGGAAGTTTACATTACAGGGGTTCTTTGATGAAAACAAGTTATCACCGATTCACTGGTTAGGTAGGAGATATCTTATTGATCAGTGTAATCCGACCATTGAAAACCGCACCGATCAGAAGAATGGGGAACTTTTATACCTGACAAGGCACTTTTATCCCCATTTTAAAATGCAGCGGCAGGTGGGACGTCTTACTGCAGCTCCATTCATTCTCTTTGAGGCTTCCAGAAAAAAACAGGAACAGCCACTGAGGGAATGAATGGATCAGTGGTCAAGTCACACATGAGCTCCAGTCTAATGGGCAGAAAAGCTCCACAGTCTGCATATAGGTGCAGGTCCCAGCAGTCAGACCCCCACTAATCAATAACTTATTCTTAGGTCACGTTCACACGTTCAGTATTTTACATCACTTATTTGTAAGCCAAAAGCAGGAGTGAAACAATCAGAGGAATAGTATAATAGAAACACGTCACCACTTCTGTATTTATCACCCACTCCTGATTTTGGCTTACAAATACTGATGTAAAGTACTGACCAAATACTGAATGTGTGAACGTGGCCTTAGGATAGGTGATTACTTGTTTTCACTGGAGAACCTCTCTAAGTGCATATTTGCTACTGTGTAATAGACACAGGACAGGGAGGGGTGAAACATCAAAGCAATTAATCTCTATTGGAAATAAAGAATCTTCCTCTTATTGATGTCAGAGAGAACAAATGGCCACCATACACAACACAATCCACTATACCAAGACCAATAACACAACATACAAGGGACACATACCGTTACACCATGACCAGTTCACATATTACCACCACATAGTAACCGAATAATACCACAAACAAGGGACAAATACCACCACACCGTGACCAGACCACATATTAGCATCACATAGTGACCAAATAATACCACATACAAGGAACAAATACCGCCATACCATGACCAGACCACATGTTATCATTACATAGTGAACGAATAATACTACAATAAGGATCATGAATAAAAAACACAATACTAATAACACAAATATTACCACTGGTGATATTATACCCATTAGCGTTGTATATAGTGTCAGTGTACAGGTAATACAGGGATCACCAGTGACATTATATAGAGGAGCTCTGTATACATTGTATAGTGTGCATTTACATGTAATACATGACTCACCAGTGACTTCTCTAGCTGAAGTCCTTCATCTTCGCTTTTCTTTGTCATCTGGCACAGACCGCCATCACTTTTTCCATCCAGGACTTGTCGCTGCAGAAAATAACACACAGTTATCAATAGCTGATCACTTCTAGAGCACATTCCCCACTTATTCCCTGATTTCTACACTACACCAGATGAAGAAAAAAAGCGACATAGTGCCGCCCTGCATAGTAACAGGATCTCCCTTTTGTTACTCCCCCATTGAGAACAGTATCCTCAAAAGTAAATTATATTACAGCAGTAATGTTCCCTACAGTAATTATGTCCCCACTTGCCACAATAAACTAATAATACATCATCCTGACCTCCATACTGTAATTGTCACCCATCTTGGCCCCCTTTATTTAATAATGTCCCCCATCTAAGGCTCCCATATATCCGCCCCCCCCTCCATCCTGGCCCTGTATGTATCACCCCCCATCATGGGACCCCCATGTATCATCCTCCCCCCCCCCCCCCCATCATGGGCCCCTATGTGTCATATCCCCCCCTCCATCATGGGCCCCTCCTGTCATCCCCCCTCCATCATAAGCCCCTGCGTGTCATGCCCCATCCTCCTTCATGGGCTCCTATGTGTCATTTACCCCCCTCATAATGGGCTCCTATGTGTCATTCCTCCCCCTCCATCATGGGCCCCTGTGTGTCATATCCCCCCCTCCATCATAAGCCCCTACGTGTCATCCCCCCCCCCCTCATTCATGGGCCCCTATGTGTCATATCTCCCTCCATCATGGGCCCCTATGTGTCATTCCCCCCCTCCATCATGGGCCCCTGTGTGTCATATCACCCTCCCTCCATCACGGGCCCCTGTGTGTCATATCCCCCCCTCCATCATGGGCCCCTGTGTGTCATATCCCCCCTCCATCATAGGCCCCTGTGTGTCATATCATATCCCCCCCTCCATCATTGGCCCCCGTGTGCCATATCTTCCCCTCCATCATGGGCCCCCGTGTGCCATATTCCACCCTCCATCATGGGCCCCCGTGTGCCATATTCCACCCTCCATCATGGGCCCCTGTGTGTCATATCCCCCCCTCCATCATGGGCCCCTGTGTGTCATATCCCCCCCTCCATCATAAGCCCCTACGTGTCACCCCCCCCCCTCATTCATGGGCCCCTATGTGTCATATCTCCCTCCATCATGGGCCCCTATGTGTCATTCCCCCCCTCCATCATGGGCCCCTGTGTGTCATATCACCCCCCCTCCATCACGGGCCCCTGTGTGTCATATCCCCCCCTCCATCATGGGCCCCTGTGTGTCATATCCCCCCTCCATCATAGGCCCCTGTGTGTCATATCATATCCGCCCCTCCATCATTGGCCCCTGTGTGCCATATCTCCCCCTCCATCATGGGCCCCCGTGTGCCATATTCCACCCTCCATCATGGGCCCCCGTGTGCCATATTCCACCCTTCATCATGGGCCCCTGTGTGCCATATCTCCCCCTCCATCATGGGCCCCCGTGTGCCATATTCCACCCTCCATCATGGGCCCCTGTGTGTCATATCCCCCCCTCCATCATGGGCCCCCGTGTGCCATATTCCACCCTCCATCATGGGCCCCTATGTGTCATATCCCCCCCCCTCCATCATGGGCCCCTGTGTGTCATATCACCCCCCTCCATCATGGGCCCCTGTGTGTCATATCCCGCCCCCTCCATCATGGGCCTCTATGTGCCACTCGCCCCCCTATTCATATAGGAAAAAAAAAACTTCTTACCTTCCTTCGCTCCCCCGGCAACGTCCTCTGCAGCTTCATAACGGTGTGGACGCGTGGTCTGCAACAGGGCCGCCGATCCATCAGAGGCCGCGCTCTGTCAGCAGCCCGCCTTCTGGAGGGCATCTCCGCATCGCTGCTATGTGCTGCACACTGACGTCAGCGCCTTTGAACGTCACTGCTATTCGCCGTCTGTGCGCAGCGCATAGCTGAGAGCAGATGTTCCCGGCGGCGGGCGGGTCCCACTATATCCATCACAGGGGCCCACCGAGGACCCCGGGCCCAGGGGGATCTCCCGGTGTCCCGGTGGGCCAGTCTGACGCTGCAAGTGACTCTGTCACAATATATATATTTATATATACAGTCATGGCCAAAAATGTTGGCATCCTTGAAATTGTCCCAGAAAATGAAGTATTTTACACATGTTTTGTTATGCACATATTTAGTTCCTTTGTGTGTATTGGAACAACAGAGAAAAAAAGGCAAATTGGACATAATTTCACACAAAACCCAAAAATGGCCTGGACAAAATTGTTGGCACCCTCAACTTAATATTTGGTTGCACACCCTTTGGAATAAATAACTGCAATCAATCACTTCCTATAATCATCAACAAGCTTCTTACAGTGCTCAACTGGAATTTTGGACCACTCTTCTTTTGCAAACTGCTCCAAGTCTCTCATATTTGAAGGGTGCCTTCTCCCAACAGCAATTTTAAGATCTCTCCACAGATGTTCAATGGGATTTAGATCTGGACTCATTGCTCGCCACTTCAGAACTCTCCAGTGCTTTGTTTCCACCCATTTCTGGGTGCTTCTTGAAGTATGTTTGGGGTCATTGTCCTGCAGGAAGACTCAAGACCTAGGATGCAAACCCAGCTTTCTGATACTGGGCACTACATTGCGACACAAAATCCATTGGTAATCTTCAGATTTCATGATGCCTTGCACACAGTCAAGGCTTCCAGTGCCAGAGGCAGCAAAACAACCCCAAAACATCTTTGAACCTCCACCATATTTGACTGTAGGTACTGTGTTCTTTTCTTTGTAGGCCTCATTCCATATTCGGTAGATAGTAGAATGATGTGCTCTACCAGAAAGCTCTATCTTAGTCTCATTGTCCACAAGATGCTTTCCCTTAAGGATTTCGGCTTACTCATGTACATTTTGGCAAACTGCAGTTTACCTTTTTTATGTCTCTGTGTCAGCAGTGGGATCCTCCTTGATCTCCTGTCATAGCGTTTCATTTCATTCAAATGTCAATGGATAGTTCGTGCTGACACTGATACACCCTGTCTGAAGGACAGCTTGAATTTCTTTGGAACTTCATTGGGGCTGCTTATCCAACATCTAGACTATCCTGCGTATCAATCTTTCATAAATTTTTCTCTGCCGTCCACTTCCAGGGAGATTAGCTGCAGTGCCATGGGTTGTAAACTTCTTGATTATGTTGGACAAAGGAACATCAGTATCTCTGTAGATGCACTTGTAAACTTGAGATTGTTGATATTTTTCAACAATTTTGGTTCTCTAGTCCTCAGTTCTCTTCTCCTCTTTCTGGTCTCCATGCAAAGTGTGTGTTACGCTCGCGCCCGGACTGACTGGCGTGAGCGTGATTAGTGATCCCACTGTACCATGAACCGAGGAGTGCCTGGAGGGGCATAACTAAGTATCAACCCGATCCGACCAAGGTCGCACGGCGGCTCAGTCGACTCCGTGAACCAGGGAGGAACCGAGCAGAGGGACCAGGTGCTACTCCAGGTCAGACCCCGGTCACAGCTGTTGACCCACACCGGGGAATGCAGGAACAGGCAGGTTAGACTGGCATGTAGACAGGTGGGTACTGGCAAGCACGGCTGGTATGCAGACAGGTGGATACTGGCAGGCACAGCTGGTATGCAGACAGGTGGGCACTGGCAGGCACGGCTGGCGTGCAGACAGGTGGGCACAGGCAGGCACGGCTGACATGCAGAGAGGCGGGTACTGGCAGGTAGGAACGCAGGCAGGATAGGGACCAGTACAGACTGGGATACAGGAACAGAGCCGCAGGTGCGGTAGACAAGCAGAGCGGAGCAAAACCGCAGATGCGGTGAACAAGCAAAGCAGAGGAAAACTCGCAGATGCGGTGAACAAGCAAAGCAGAGCAAAACCGCAGATGCGGTGAACAAGCAAAGCAGAGCAAAACCCGCAGATGCGGTGAACAAGCAAAGCAGAGCAAAACCGCAGATGCGGTGAACAAGCAAAGCAGAGCAAAACCGCAGATGCGGTGAACAAGCAAAGCAGAGCAAAACCCCCAGATGCGGTGAACAAGCAAAGCAGAGCAAAACCCCCAGATGCGGTGAACAAGCAAAGCAGAGCAAAACCGCAGATGCGGTGAACAAGCAAAGCAGAGCCAAACCCGCAGATGCGGCAGACAAGCAAAGCAGAGCAAAAGCCACAGATGCGGTAGACAAGCAAAGCATAGCAAAACCCGCAGATGCGGTAGACAAGCAAAGCAGAGCAAAACCCGCAGATGCGGTAGACGAGCAGAGCAAAACCCCTCTGATGCGGTGAACAAGCAGAGCAGAGCAAAACCGCAGGTGCGGTGAGCAAGCAGAGCAAAGCAAAACCCGCAGATGCGGTAGACAGGACAGGGCTCTGTTCACATGGAACAGACTGAGAACACAAGAAGATAGCTGGAA
Organism: Phyllobates terribilis; assembly: GCF_046119375.1. Lineage (NCBI taxonomy): Eukaryota > Metazoa > Chordata > Amphibia > Anura > Dendrobatidae > Phyllobates > Phyllobates terribilis. Next base: position 483,574,235 of record NW_027362762.1, on the reverse strand, counting down.
CACAGGAGTTAGATACAGAGGCAGGGAAACAGAACGAGCAGAACCAGATACACACAAGGTACTTGCAATGAAGTAGCGAGTGGACACAAAACTCACAAACAGAAGTACAGAGACAACGAGTTGGAGTTAGGTGCAGGTTCAGATACTGCAGGAAAAAGGGAAGATACAGACATAGAGACAAACAAGTAACGGACTAGGACACTGTTCAGACAGGGCCTGAACCAGGAACAAGATACAGGAACGAGCCTGGGAACTCAGCCCCCAGGGTGGCAGAAAATGACTAAAAGTCACAGGTACAGGTAGCGGCCCTGGGTACTCAGCCCCCAGGGTGGCAGAACAGACTAGATGCAGGGCAGGACCTGGCAACTCAGTTGCAAAGACAAACTGAGTGAAGTTGTTGCTCAGGCTCCTCCTACTGGGTGGAGGGGGTTTAAGTATCCAGTGACTCACAGCAATAGACTGGGGACGCATTAGGACTGTGCACACAGTAGCTATAAGAAACAAGCAGAAAGCCGCGCCGACACCCTAAGCAATCAGACAAGAGACATGGACACAGCAGGAACTGAAACAAAGAGTGCCGCATGGACTGACAGGTAAGATAGCGGTCTTGCATGGTGGGAGGTGGTGCACCATGCAAGCACGCCGCCAGGAATGTTACAGTACCCCGATCTTTACGCCCCCTCTTCCTCCAGCAAGCAAGGCCGATCCTTCTCCTCAAGAAGATTTCCTCTTCTGTCCAATAGAGGGAACAAAGCTGGTCTCATCATCTTGGTAACTAGGATGTTTCCTTCCATTGGGCCATCCTCAGCAACAGATGAAGTGGGCGAGGTAACAGGAACAGGACACAGGAAAGTCTCTCTCCACTTATTAATAGCGGGTAGCACCCCAAAGGATTCACGGGACAACTGGAAATCCTCCACCGGGTTGGAGGGGTGCAGAGACTCGGGGGAAACCACCGCCTTGACGTGCACTTTGCCAAGCTTACTGGATGAAGTGGACGAAGTACCAGGTACAGAGTGCAGAAAAGTCTCTTTCCATTTGTTATCGGGAAGTACCCCAAAGGATTCACGGGACAACTGGAGGTCCTCCAACAGGTTGGAGGGATACAGAGACTCTGGGTTAACCACCGCTTTGACGTACACTTTGCCAAGCTTATTGAATGAAGTGGGTGAAGTACCAGGTACAGGGTGCAGAAAAGTCTCTCTCCATTTGTTATCAGATAGCACCCCGAAGGATTCAGGAGGCAACTGGAGGTCCTCCGCCTGGTTGGAGGGGTGCAGAGACTTGGAGGTAGCCACCGCCTTGATGGACTTATTGCCAGATTTGTTAGAGATGGAGGATCCTTGATTAGGGACCAACTTCAGTCTGGTTTCTGAGATGACACGTCTGCGAGGTGGGGCGGTGCCTAAAGCCAGATCATTGGTACAATCATCGAGACTGTGTGGGGACAATGCCGCCGCTTCCCTTCCTTCAGAGACTTCAGCGCACAGCGAGTCAGCGACTAGCAGATCTGGTGAAGAAGAAGAAGAAACTGCTGACTGTCCTGAAGATATGGGGACTGGACTCCTCTTGCACCTCAGCAGTCCCCCGGGAAACACCATGCAGGATCTCCAGACCTGAGCGGGCACTAAATCTCTCGGCTCTGGACGACCTGTGGGTAAACCAGACAGCACCTGGAATGTGAACTTCTTCATGTGTAATGCTCCAATCTAGAGCTTAATTTGTACAGACATATTTTGACTGTTTCTGAGTAGGGCTCGTCCTTCTGCTGACAATGCCCAAACCGGCTTCTGGAGTTGTCGGACAGGAATCAGACACCGACTCTTCAAGGCTTTAAGCCCGAAACTTCCGATTAATCCGAGGCCTTCACTTGCCACGGAGACAGTCATGGTCATCTGTGGAGAGGAAACACTAACTCTAAGGGCAGCCTCTTCTACAGGCCTAATGTCTTGGGATTCTCCAACCTTCGCTGGACATAGACCGTCAGGGGGTCCCAAACAACCGCAGCGGGACCGCAATCCGATTTTGTGACTGAGTTCTGGCTTCTGCTTTGCCTGACGAACATAGTCATCCTTCAGGATTCTGTACGGAAAGCTGCCTCTACAGGCTGGGGAACAGGAGGTCTTTGAGAGGACAGAACCTGGCCTGACGGTTTACCTCTACGCCTTGCACGTCTGGACTGCCTCTTAAGGTTGGGAAGGAAAGTATTCTGTGGAGCATTGTCATCCTGTGTGGATTCTGTGTGGGCTGCAGTCTCTTCAGGCTGGAGAACTGGTAGGCTACCTACACACATTACCCATCGGGGCTGCTCCAGGATACTGGGAAGGGAAGCTTTAGCAGAAGTCTCAGGGTTAGGGTCATCGAAGATCATTAGAAAGGCCACCAGGAAGGCCTGCAGGTTAGAGACGATAGGATCCCATGCTTCCCATAGGGGGGTGATTCATTTCAAGGCATCACCCGCTAGTTAGGAAATCATGAATGCTACTTTAACCCGATCGGTAGGAAAATAGTAAGCATAGAATTTGAAATGCAGCATGCATTGCTCCACAAATGCATGGCTTCATTTTGGATCCCCATAGTACCGTGGTGGATCCGCAGGAACGAGTGCTGATAGATCCATTTGGGCTGGTGCGTAAATCGCCTGGGCCACAGCTTGAGAAAAAAAATTTTCTGGGTGCACATATTCGCCAGACAAGGATTCAAAATGTCTCTGAGAGCGAAGGGCCGTGGGGCTCAACGGGAACCATGGCCTGAGAAAACTGTTATGCTCGCGCCCGGACTGACTGGCGTGAGCGTGATTAGTGATCCCACTGTACCATGAACCGAGGAGTGCCTGGAGGGGCATAACTAAGTATCAACCCGATCCGACCAAGGTCACACGGCGGCTCAGTCGACTCCGTGAACCAGGGAGGAACCGAGCAGAGGGACCAGGTGCTACTCCAGGTCAGACCCCGGTCACAGCTGTTGACCCACACCGGGGAATGCAGGAACAGGCAGGTTAGACTGGCATGTAGACAGGTGGGTACTGGCAAGCACGGCTGGTATGCAGACTGGTAGATACTGACAGGCACAGCTGGTATGCAGATAGGTGGGCACGGCTGGCGTGCAGACAGGTGGGCACAGGCAGGCACGGCTGACATGCAGAGAGGCGGGTACTGGCAGGTAGGAACGCAGGCAGGATAGGGACCAGTACAGACTGGGATGCTGGAACGGAGCCGCAGGTGAGGTAGACAAGCAGAGCAGAGCAAAACCTGAAGATGCGGTAGACAAGCAGAGCAGAGCAAAACCCGCAGATGCGGTGAACAAGCAGAGCAGAGCAAAACCGCAGGTGCGGTGAGCAAGCAGAGCAAAGCAAAACCCGCAGATGCGGTAGACGGGACAGGGCTCTGTTCACATGGAACAGACTGAGAACACAAGAAGATAGCTGAAACACAGGAGTTAGATACAGAGGCAGGGAAACAGAACGAGCAGAACCAGATACACACAAGGTACTTGCAATGAAGTAGCGAGTGGACACAAAACTCACAAACAGAAGTACAGAGACAACGAGTTGGAGTTAGGTGCAGGTTCAGATACTGCAGGAAAAAGGGAAGATACAGACATAGAGACAAACAAGTAACGGACTAGGACACTGTTCAGACAGGGCCTGAACCAGGAACAAGATACAGGAACGAGCCTGGGAACTCAGCCCCCAGGGTGGCAGAAAATGACTAAAAGTCACAGGTACAGGTAGCGGCCCTGGGTACTCAGCCCCCAGGGTGGCAGAACAGACTAGATACAGGGCAGGACCTGGCAACTCAGTTGCAAAGACAAACTGAGTGAAGTTGTTGCTCAGGCTCCTCCTACTGGGTGGAGGGGGTTTAAGTATCCAGTGACTCACAGCAATAGACTGGGGACACATTAGGACTGTGCACACAGTAGCTATAAGAAACAAGCAGAAAGCCGCTCCGATGCCCTAAGCAATCAGACAACAGACATGGACACAGCAGGAACTGAAACAAAGAGTGCAGCATGTACTGACAGGTAAGATTGCGGTCTTGCATGGTGGGAGATGGTGCAACATGCAAGCACGCCGCCAGGAATGTTACATTGTGGCACATACAGACACACAATACAAAGATTGAGTCAACTCCCCTTTTTATATGGTTTCAGGTGTGATTTTCATATTGCGCACACCTGTTACTTGCCACAGTTGAGTTTGAACGAGCATCACATACTTGAAACAAAATTATTTACTCACAATTTTCGAAAGGTGCCAACAATTTTTTTGTTTTGTGTAAAATTATGTCCAATTTGCCTTTATTTTCTCTGTTTTTTTGTGTTGTTCCAATAAACACAAAGGAAATTAACATGTATATAACAAAACCTGTGTAATTGAAATAATTTTCTGGGAGAAATAATGTATTTTCTGGAACATTCTCAAAGGTGTCAACACTTTCAACCATTACAAATACAAAGAAATAGTCGGCACTCCGTAGTCCTCGTTAATAATAGTGGTGCACTTGGAGAGATTACAAGTAAAATGAAGAAATCCCGGCACTCACGTGTATTCGATCAGTTCATTTATTCCACATGTAGGAAAACTACAAGAAGACGTTTCAGCCCCTCACAGGCTTTTTTCAATTGTGGATAACAAAAAAACTTTCACACATATATAAAGGAATTCAAAGGAAATGACATCATAAAAATTTTTTAACAAAAAAATACAAAAGAATATACAGAAACCACAACAGAATATAACACAAAATACAACATGTACAAAATAATGAAATATCATAAAAAACAAATAATATCTCCATATTAATACAAAAACAAAAATCAAAATATCCCATTTTAAATAATCCAATCCACCCAATCAAAATGTATGAGTGAACAATCCACAAATTACTATAAATGGTATAATTTCATAGATATTTTATTACATCACTAATTATAGTTTATATAAAAAAACTATCTTTCCATTTTTCCATATTTTTTTATTTTTATTAATTTTATAATTTTTATTATTAATTTTATAATGCTCACTCTATATAATTAGTAGCCCCAACATATTGACTCCAATCGTTAAAATACTACCAATATTTAAATCATGTCATATATAATGTAATATCCCAACTGCAACATCGCAAAATGCAATTACTACATGGCAAATTCCTTATATAAACATCATATCTAACTGAAGAATTTTTTATTTTTTATTATTATTATTATTATTATTCATCTTGTAATGCTCTCTGGATTGAAAAGAGACTATTCTCTAGTGTATATACTAAATAACGAAATCTTTCTATATAGAATCAAATCACAATTGTGACATCACAAATCATTCCAATAGTCATCCAACTACTAGTCTAATTATAAGAATAGATAAATTCCAGGTGGTACAGAGTCTCAAAAACATATAGTTTCATGTCTCAAATAATATACTACAATACTGCAAAATATAACCATGTCTACAGATCACCTCTTCATAATATCAATAATCAAATAATATCATGCATAATCAAATCATGATAGTTCCATGGAGAATTTTTTGTAGATATATACCCCTAGTTGTAAAGGTTTTTATTTTCTATTTATTTATTAACCCTATGATGTTATCTAAATTCAATATATGAAAAGACTGATCTTGTAAAATGTCACCAATAACAAATCCTATGATAGAAATAAATTAACTCAAGATAATACAAAATAATAAATAATGAAAAGTCTCTGAAACACATAGTTTCATACCCCAAATAAAATGTAACACTACTGTGGAATATAGCCATATCCGCAGGTTGTTTTTTCATTGACCTCATCCAATATTGTAATATCCAGAAAAAATGTTCATTGATTTTGAATAGTTTAAAAAGGAGGAAAAAAGAGTAGAGATTTTAGAACATTTGACTTACATTATAGTCCCTATTCAGACCATTAGGAAATAAACTATTAAGTGTAAAAATCCAATACGCCTCTCTCTTCAAAAGAAGTTTTTTGAGGCTTCCCCCTCTTCTAGGTGTACAAACTTCCTCAATTACTTGGTATTTTAATTGTGCCACAGAATGTTTTTTTTCTTTGAAATGTAATGGCAACAGGAGTGTGACATCGCAGCATCTAATAGTAGATTTATGCTTATTAATACGTACACCGACAGCCTGTGTAGTCTCACCTATATAAATAGAACCACAGGGGCACTTAAATAAATAAACGACATTGGTAGATTTACAAGTAAAAAAAACCTTTTATATTAAATCTCTTCCCAGTGTGGGGATGGCAGAAATATTCCCCTCTAATAACATTATTACATTGTGCACATCCCAAACAGGGATGCGCGCCTCTGTTTTTTGTGCAAAGGAATGTCTGTCTAGGGATCAATAAATCACTGCCTACATCAGCACGTACTAATTTATCCCTAATATTGGGAACCTTTTTGTTACAAATTCTGGGAAGTGTTTGAAACTCATTCACATTTGGAAAAGCTTCCTTCAAAATATGACAATGTTTTTTAATGATTTTATCAACTTGAGCATTAATCGGGTGATATTGTCTAACAAAAGATATCCGGTACATATTGTCATCACTTTTAACCCTGTCCAATTCTACATCTCTCTCTGCCTGATCAAGAACATGTTTGGGGTAACCACGGTGTTGAAAATTATTCCTCATTTCTTTCATGCGTTGTTCACAAATTATAGGATCTGTAACAATCCTTTTTACTCTTAAAAGTTGTGATTTAGGAATTGCTTGTTTCATAGAATACGGATGGGCACTTTTAAAATGTAAAAAACTGTTTCTATCTGTGTTTTTTTTAAATAGATCAATGTCTACACGTCCAGTACCAGTTTTAATAATCATTGTATCTAGAAAATTCATGCGTTGACCATCGCATGACAAAGTAAAGTTTAATTCTAGCCATATACCATTTAAATAGTTCTGGAACTCTATGAATTCCTAAATCACAACTTTTAAGAGTAAAAAGGATTGTTACAGATCCTATAATTTGTGAACAACGCATGAAAGAAATGAGGAATAATTTTCAACACCGTGGTTACCCCAAACATGTTCTTGATCAGGCAGAGAGAGATGTGGAATTGGACAGGGTTAAAAGTGATGACAATATGTCCCAGATATCTTTCGTTAGACAATATCACCCGATTAATGCTAAAGTTGATAAAATCATTAAAAAACATTGGCATATTTTGAAGGAAGCTTTTCCAAATGTGAATGAGTTTCAAACACCTCCCAGAATTTGTAACAAAAAGGTTCCCAATATTAGGGATAAATTAGTACGTGCTGATGTAGGCAGTGATTTATTGATCCCTAGACAGACATTCCTTAGCACAAAAAACAGACGCACGCATCCCTATTTGGGATGTGCACAATGTAATAATGTTATTAGAGGGGAATATTTCTGCCATCCCCATACTGGGAAGAGATTTAATATAAAAGGTTTTTTTACTTGTAAATCTACCAATGTCGTTTATTTATTTAAGTGCCCTTGTGGTTCTATTTATATAGGTGAGACTACAAAGGCTGTCGGTGTACGTATTAATAAGCATAAATCTACAATTAGATGCTGCGATGTCACACTCCCGTTGCCATTACATTTCAAAGAAAAAAACATTCTGTGGCACAATTAAAATACCAAGTAATTGAGGAAGTTTGTACACCTAGAAGAGGGGGAAGCCTCAAAAAACTTCTTTTGAAGAGAGAGGCGTATTGGATTTTTACACTTAATAGTTTATTTCCTAATGGTCTGAATAGGGACTATAATGTAAGTCAAATGTTCTAAAATCTCTACTCTTTTTTTCCTCCTTTTTAGACTATTCAAAATCAATGAACATTTTTTCTGGATATTACAATATTGGATGAGGTCAATGAAAAAACAACCTGCGGATATGGCTATATTCCACAGTAGTGTTACATTTTATTTGGGGTATGAAATTATGTGTTTTAGAGACTTTTCATTATTTATTATTTTGTATTATCTTGAGTTAATTTATTTCTATCATAGGATTTGTTATTGGTGACATTTTACAAGATCAGTCTTTTCATATATTGAATTTAGATAACATCATAGGGTTAATAAATAAATAGAAAATAAAAACCTTTACAACTAGGGGTATATATCTACAAAAAATTCTCCATGGAACTATCATGATTTGATTATGCATGATATTATTTGATTATTGATATTATGAAGAGGTGATCTGTAGACATGGTTATATTTTGCAGTATTGTAGTATATTATTTGAGACATGAAACTATATGTTTTTGAGACTCTGTACCACCTGGAATTTATCTATTCTTATAATTAGACTAGTAGTTGGATGACTATTGGAATGATTTGTGATGTCACAATTGTGATTTGATTCTATATAGAAAGATTTTGTTATTTAGTATATACACTAGAGAATAGTCTCTTTTCAATCCAGAGAGCATTACAAGATGAATAATAATAATAATAATAAAAAATAAAAAATTCTTCAGTTAGATATGATGTTTATATAAGGAATTTTCCATGTAGTAATTGCATTTTGCGATGTTGCAGTTGGGATATTACATTATATATGACATGATTTAAATATTGGTAGTATTTTAACGATTGGAGTCAATATGTTGGGGCTACTAATTATATAGAGTGAGCATTATAAAATTAATAAAAATAAAAATAAAAAAATATGGAAAAATGGAAAGATAGTTTTTTTATATAAACTATAATTAGTGATGTAATAAAATATCTATGAAATTATACCATTTATAGTAATTTGTGGATTGTTCACTCATACATTTTGATTGGGTGGATTGGATTATTTAAAATGGGATATCTTGATTTTTGTTTTTGTATTAGTATGGAGATATTATTTGTTTTTTTATGATATTTCATTATTTTGTACGTTGTATTTTGTGTTATATTCTGTTGTGGTTTCTGTATATTCTTTTGTATTTTTTTGTTAAAAATTTTTTATGATGTCATTTCCTTTGAATTCCTTTATATATGTGTGAAAGTTTTTTTGTTATCCACAATTGAAAAAAGCCTGTGAGGGGCTGAAACGTCTTGTTGTAGTTTTCCTACATGTGGAATAAATGAACTGATCGAATACACGTGAGTGCTGGGATTTCTTCATTTTAACACTTTCAACCATGACTGTATATGTTCACATTTCAAGTATTGCAATCTCAGCAAACTAGCTACTGACAATATAAATTAGTTAGTTAAAAGATGATTTTCTGGGTCTACTCCTGGTGCATTTGCTAACCATTGTAAATCAAACAAAGGCTAAACTTCTGTCCCCATTACTGTCTCTGGCTCCAAGGCATATGAGAGCTTTGAGAGGCTTCTATTATACAACAGAGGGCAAATTCAAAAATATTACATTTATTCTTTTCAGGCCTATATAGTGTTCATTGAATGTTTGAAACAAGCATTACAAAAATTTCTGTCTACAAGATGCCATATTTAGAGCCATAAAAAGAGTAAAAAGAAAGAATTTCACTGTAGAAAGTCCAAGTAGGTTTTTCATGTTTATTAGTGTATAATATACCAGACATACAGCATTTCACAAATGTTCTCCCTGAAAATAATGTCTTTGTTTTATTATCTTTGCTGGTGCTTATTGGTTTGAAATGCCCTTTACAAATAATTTTGCCATAATGCTTTGCTTTTACTAATTTTCTTAACACTAGTGAGTACAACTGGAAGACAGCAACTTTTGGGATAAAAATATACAGAAAAAAATCTAAGTAAAATTGTAACAGGCACACTACACTTATTGCATCCAATACTTTCAAGTAGAGATGAGCGAACCCAAACTTAAAAGTTCGGGGTTCGTACTGGACAGTTAGTCTGGGAGGAGAGGTGAAGGAAGACAGAGAGAGAATTTTTCAGCTCAAAAGTTCGGGTCGTCATTGTTTTCAATGGGGTTCAGGTTCAAGTTCGGGTAAAGTTCTGGTACCCGAACTGAACTTTAGAATAAAGTTTGGGTAAGGTAAGAGAACCGAACTTCCACTGGTCCGCTCATCCCTTCTCGTAAGCAACCCTTACCTTATCTGTAAAATGACTATAGTCTGCTTTGAAAATAGTCAGAAAATATGCATATATTTCTGTTATTGGTTATGTAACACCCAGTTCCACTGTAGTCAATTAAAAAGGGCAACGAATGTGAAATCATTGCTTATATATGATAAACAAGAAGAACTTGAGACAAGCTGTGTGAGAATGGAACAGAATAAAGATAAGTTAAACATAGGGTAATTGTTTTCCAATTGGAGGCCTATCCCAGGCATAGACCCTCAATGTGTGAGTCCTGGGGTCTGACTCTCAATAAGCAGATTAAGGTGCCCCCATCAGTGTTTATTATTGCACATCGATGCGTCTATACATACGGCTGTTCCTGGTACTGTGGCTTATACCATTGCCGATAAATGGAGCTGACCTGCAGTATTAGACAGCAAATTTCAAAGAGGATAACATTGTCCAACGAGTCAGACCCCCATCAATAACATATCGATGGCTTATGTCATCAATGGGCAATCAATGTATATTTCTAGAAAAAAAAGTTTTAAGACTAAATTCGCAACTATATTTTTGGTCTCAATACCTCTAAATTGAACAAATGAATCACTTTCCAAAAGGCCTTATTTAAAAAAAATGTTAAAATGCTTTGCTTCTACGTCTCCTATGCAGATAATGGGTCTAAATGGTAACAGACACAAACATATTGTATATACAGTATGTTTTTCTATTTGCCTACTTAATGCTAAAGGCCCATTTAGACGGACCCTCATTCCCAACTATAACATGTCTGAACAGGCTGCAAATACCCAATGAACGAGCAAAACACCCTTACATCAAGTGCGATTATTTTTAAGGAAGCTTAAAAATCATTGATATTGGCAGCACATCATCGTGTGTATTTTACAGAACAGAATAAATGCATTGTTGATCTTTCGGTGAGCAAAGTATTGTAGTCAGGCTGTCTAAAAAGGCCATTAAACGACCGCAAATCAGTTTGCAAGTATCCAATTGTCAGTCGTTTAATTGTCGCAATTGTGTATCCTCCTAAGATACGTTATGTAGGTTAAAAGGGTATTCCCATCTCCAATATCCTATCCCAATATGTAGTAAGTGTAATAATAAAAGTAATATTAGCAAATACCTCCAATTAGAAACGTAGTATAGTTTTTCTGATTCTCTATGTCTCTTTCCTCATGTGCATTGCAGGATCTGAGGTATCCATAGTTACGACCACTAGCAACTAGCTAACTAACTGTCACTATATCAGTGGTCGTAACCATGGATACCTAAGGTCCTGCAATGCCTGCACATGAGGAAAGAGACATAGCGAATCAGAAAAACGGTTCTACATTTCTAATTGGAGGTATGTGCTAATATTATTATTATTACACCTACTAGATATTGGGATAGGATCTTGGAAATGGGAATACTCCCTTAACAAGTAAAGAACATGAAGGAGAGAGTATGATTAAAAGATCAGACTATTCAGGGTTTGTTACCAATGAAACAAATGGGTCTATAGGATACAACAGTAGGAATTGTTTAGTAATGACTTACTACAGGGTTGCTAAGTTTTTATTTTAGATGTGGCCTTTAAAATTGGAAAACAAAACTAATTTCAATATGCTTATCATAACTATTTTACTCTATCCACACCATTTGTCCCTAATACTTCTTGTTTAGAAATTGTAAGCAACTACATTAGTTCACATGATGGCGAAGGCCAATCTAGGCCAATCCATGCTGACCATCAATATGCATCGGTAATTGGGTGTCGAAGTCACTCAATTGTGACATTATATGGACATTACATTGCATGTAATTGGTGGCAAAGAAGGACTGGAAACTGGCTTAGGCACATTAATCATAAAAGGACAATAGTCCTGTAATTTCTCACTTCTAAAGGTGGTTTTACATGGGCAGATTTATCTCCATAACAGTATAACACGTTGATCAGCGATTGTTTAAGGCCTTTTCATATGGGCTGATGCAAGCTGTATGAAGACAGAAGGATCTTTAATAAGATTGTTCAGTTCCCATACAGGTTCCATACTGTTGGCAGCAGATCCCGTTTACTCAGGAAGATGTGCTTCTGACAACAATGATAATAGGGCTGACGTCCAGCCAACGACTGAATGGTAGCATGTTTAGGACTGTGGCCGCAATCCAGGACTGTTTTATTGAATACTTTGGTGGCATAAAGTTGGCCTAGTCCTGGATGATAGTTGTTAGTGAGCCATATAGAATTAAGGACTTTAAGAAGCCTATAACTTTATGGAGAGAAAATAGAGAAAGACTACAAGGCAACCAAACTGACTTGACTTTGTGTAGCATGCAGTATAGAACCATGGGCAGCCCATTCTACCATGGTGCTGTTTGCAAAGCCCAAGCTTTTCTGTCATGTGTGTCTGCAGAACTAGCATGAAGGGAACACTGTAGTCACTACTGAAATAGTTGTTCAAGTTTTCAAAAGTTGTCCACTTTATCTTTATTTTAACAAATGTATTTTAGACATGATTCTGTGGGAGTTACTAATATATAAGTATGACGGGTTCTTCTGCAGATATTGGTGCAGTTTTCCTCACAGATTGCACAGTGCTTCTGTGATCAAAATGGTTAATTATGGAGGAGTATGTGACCAGAATAGTCCATCAAACCTCCTCTAATTAAAAAACAGCTTTCTTATGTGCAATGTTTTTCAATGGGATCAGGTTGATGGACAGGTCTGGTAACTCACTCCTCCATCCATAGCCATTTTCAGACAGAAGAACTGTGCAGTGTGTGAGAGTAAGGCTGTGCTGACAAGTGAGGAGGAGAACCTGTTGTTCCTATATAATAGTAAGTGCCACAGAATCATGTCCTCAACACATCTGTTAAAATAGTTAAAATACAGAAAAAGTCGACAACCCCTTTAAAGCTATGAATTCTTCTTTAACTACTATTTTGTTAGAAAATCGAGTTTGATGGTGACCAAAGTATTTCCTCCATGTTAGTTCAGAAGGTATAGGGACACCTAGGTCACTCAGTTAGTGCAAGAATTAAGAATTAGACAACTCAATTCAAACTCAGTAACTAGAGGCTTAAACCAAACCATTGAAAATACTTCTGATAGAAAAAAGTAAAGGAAGACGTTCATATGCAACTGTAGATTTAAAACTTTAGACTATGGTATGTGTCACCATTATTTCTCTCAGTGTAAAGTGTAGGTTAAGTGACTGCTAAATTTGCAGATCAGTGGGAACACGTCTGCTGCTGGCATTACTTGCCAGTGACATCCTTCGATCTGGAGAGAAAGTTATAGGGCCATCACACTCTTTATACTGCTGGTGCTCTGGACTTTGTTCTCCGATAGTATCTGGCGTGCTCGGCCGGCTGCTTTGCTTCAGGTCAGACCATGGTCTACCAGAAATAAAGCTGTAACGTCCTCTGGTACTGCATATTGAGTCCTGTGTGAATGAACTCCTCTCACCCGCTCTAGAACAGTGCCATGGAGCACTGATTCTTCTACTTTTCCGGATTGCATTGCTGGTTGAAGAATACATAAAATTTGCATTGGAGCAATCCTCATTATCTTCAGAAGGTATCTCCGTCATTGTTCCCATTGGTATACTTGATGCACTTTCAGCACTTGGATGAGTGCATCTTATGAAACCACTTTTTCGCTGTGGGTGTTTTTTTGCTGGCTTGTTGTCAGAAGCAAGCGGTTTACTTATCTTTTCATTATTGTTAGAGCTACTGTTGTTAAGATGGCTTTCTGCTGTATTTGTAGAGTTTAGCTCATTAGCTGATTTGGTTTCCTTCTCATCAAGAATACAAGTATTACTATTAGACGTGTGTAAATCTACAATGGGTTGAAATCCACAAGGAGGATTTAATATTGGATACACAGTTGGGTCACTTTGTTTTTCCATCATCAATGTGTAGTTGCTGGGAGCTGAAGGAAGGGTCTTTTGTGGGCTAGCAGATGTACCAACACATGTATGAGTAGCTGTGGAGTGTTTCTTAGATTTATTTATGTAAAATTCATCAAATTCGTCTTTTAGTTTATATCTTACTAAATATCCTTTCCTGATTTTTTTCACCCCAAGGTGTCCTATTTCCAAAATGTTGAGAAATAAAGAAACGCCTGCTATGCTCTGCATAAACAGCATGAATACTGTCTTCTCAGTTGGTCTTGGGACAAAGCAGTCAACCACATTGGGACAAGGGTCTCTTTGGCATTTGTAGAGAGGATTTAATTTAACTCCATAAAGTAAATGCTGACCAACCATAAAACCAACCTCCACAGCAGATCTGGTTAATATATGTATGATATACGTGAAGAGGAGGGAACCACGGAGTGGAGCCTTATTGAGTTTTCTTTGGTCAAGTTGTCTTAGTTCACGCTCCAATCTCTTGCGATCCTCCGTCAACTCATAGTCTATACCCTCAAGTTCACTTTTCAACTGAGCTTTCTTTTTATGTCTTTCCTTCTCAAGAACTCTTAGTCTATAAATGGCATGGCCCATATATACCAATGATGGTGAAGACACAAATAAAACTTGAAGAACCCAATATCTAATCAAAGATATAGGAAATGCTTGGTCATAACAAACAGTTCTACATCCAGGCTGGTCTGTGTTGCATACGAACTGTGATTGTTCATCATTCCAAACTTCTTCAGCTGCTACACCCAAAACCAGCATACGGAATATAAAAAGAATGGTAAGCCATATTTTTCCAACTATTGTCGAGTGAATATGAACTTCCTCCAGGATGACCCCAAGGAAATTCCAGTCTCCCATCTTTAGTCCACCATCTCAACACTGTTGGACAATGAAAACAATTCTAGATTATAAATGGGTATAAAAACATGAACTAAAATAGTACAGTGATACTGTCCTCATGTTAGATGTGTGTTTATCTCTGTACTTTTTTTGTTATTTTTGTATGTTTTACTCATTTTAATATGTTTATCTAATCTGACTTATAGATTGGCTTTATATGAATATATATGTATTTTCTTCAATCAGTTCTAACTAGAGGTAGACCAGTAGATCCAATAGTCCTAATTCAGTAATTGCCAATTGCACAATTAATGTAGAATTTGTAATTGTATATTGATACGTACAAATTTCAGCCCGGCGATGCATCTTAACGAGCACCTATTGACTATATAACAAGTTGTACAGCATTCTTTTACCAGCCTGTTTACACGAGCTAACGAACAATGATGGGGACAGAACCGTCGCTAATACAATAGTTCTGTCCACATGCAGTATTATGTTCTCATCAGCACATCTCCTCTTTCTAGAAGGTGATATTCTGCTGAGAATAATTATTTTTTTGCTGGCATAAACAATATGATCACCCAACGAATGAACTTTTCACTAGTTTGATTTCCGTCAGGTATATATGGAGCGGAAAATCGGAAAAGAGAGTTCCCACAAATGCTCATTCAATGATTATCCAGTAGTCTAATCGCACCAGAAAGAATCATTATTAGTAATAGTTACGGTACATTCATGTAAAAATCTGTCTAGTTTAATGTGGAGATTTATTGTAATTGTATAAAATTGTTTCTCTGGTAATATATGCTTGGTCACTGTTACTATTTCTAAAATTGCTGACATATCTCTATGAAGCTAGTCAATGGAACATGGTGAACTATCAGACCACAGATGAATACATTTCTACATTGCTTTTTGATTGCATTTGCAATTTGAAGCATGCAAATAACAAGAATCGACCGAATATTCTCCAGCCAATCCAATCCTGAATATCCTAATGTTTATCATGATGATAAGTTTATTTCTAAATTAATAGAAACTACGTCCTATCAGATAACATATGATATCTGTTATGTAAGCCTAGAGCATATCGGTACCAGTTCTTGATATTACAAAGAGGTCACTGGATATATAGGTCTTATCCAGCAGCTAAATACAGTTTCTTCATAGCTGGAACATAACGTTTTGCAAATCACACCACATGGGCTTTACTGATAAAAGATATGCCCGAAACCTCTCCATGTTCTACACCTTGCTTATCCCATCTAATAACTTTAGTAGCTTTCTCTATGAAGGTAATCACTGAATTTCTTCAAATCTCTATAACTTACTAACGGTATTGACTAGAACATATTGTCCAGATTACTATGTGTTACTGAAGAGGGGTATGAATGGGTTTTGCCGTTATTAATAACAGAGCAGTATATAAGTTATTAACCAGTTTCCTATATAGTAAGGTTTATACCATACCTTTTAGTTTTGCTCAGCCTCAGGTAGGATTCCATGGAGCAAAGCTTGCTCGGTCCTGTAACGCTATCATTGTGATGGGAACAGGAGGGAAGGATAGTACTGTGTTAATCTTATACTCTGCATATAAAAATCAATGTGTGTGCAGCCTGACATTGCTTCCAGCAACATGTAAATGGTTTAGGTAACCCACTCCATTCCAGAGGCTTGGCCATTGCTCATAGAAGCACAGTGACTTGAACTTCGAATCTTATTATCCTGGTAAACTACAAATGTAAAATGCAAATCTGAAAGTATTTCCCTATTTGTCTAATTTAGTGTTAATTTACATTGATATTAGAAAATGTTATTAACAGCATTTCCCTATGTATTAGAAAAAGAATCCGTATTTTCCATATTTATAGATCCATTCTCCAAATCTAGAGTATTGCTTATTAAACATTTCTGCTATCGCCCTACTAAGTTAATAACTATAACCAAGCCGGTGCCTGTACATATAAATGATGTGCCTTTAAAGGGGCTGTCTCATGACAGCCCATTTTATCATAATGGCATAGTAACATAGCAAGGTTGAATAGTTCAAGCTATTCTGGTACAATGTTGATACGGAGGAATGCTGGGGCAGACGTCAATTAAATTAAAATGAATGACTGACTACGTAACATGCGGATTGCATGGGTTATGATGTTATTACTTATTATGGCTAAAAAGGACATATAAGGTGAAAATATATCCCCCACTCTGTGAATGGACTAAACTCTTCACATTTATTTCAGGAATATAAATTTAGACAAGACTGCTCAGTCAACAAAACCAACGCGTTTCGACCAGAAGCTCTTAATCATGATCTTTTCAGCATTTACGTCTGACAAGCTCATGTGACCGTGAACCTGTAATAGGATTATACTGCAAGACTGATGAGCTGGAATCCCCATTCTCTTCAAAAAGGACAAATGTTATAACAGATATGGTGAACAACTCACTTATGGTGATGTTTAGTGATGAGCGAGCATACTCGCAAATACTCGGTACTCGCCCGAGCATCTCAGTACTCGAGATGCTCGGCGCTCGCCGAGTACTTGCGAGATGCTCAGACGGATGCTCGGGTCCCCTCCCTGCATGTTTAGCGCTCTTTAGAGCGCCAATCAACATGCAGGGATTGCCTGCCACTCATTGTAATGTTGCAGCCATGGTGGTTGTGGCATTACAGTGATTGGCTGGCCGCACAGCGTCATCATGTCTATATCAGACCTGGCGCCGCTGTGCTCGTCAGTCTACTCCGCAATCAGGCAGTGTAGGGAGAGGTGCTGCTGAGCTAGGGAGAGATTTGCTTGTGTATTAGGTATTGTAGGGAGAAAACACGTACATTACACATATCCATCTCAACAAACAGTCCTTCTGAGGACTAATCCATCTGCAGAGATAGCAGGCTGTGTATATAGCTGACTGCAGTGCATATAGCACAAGAGGCTCCATTCCAATTCTGCCTTCTGCTGCTGTTAGATATTTCTAGACAAAGGCCCAGGTCTCAGGGGCCAGGAATACTTTTTTTTGGATCTTAATCCTCATTATTTGCTTAAAAAGCAATCCAGAGAACACCTTTTTTCTGCACCATTTGATTGCTGGCACTGCAGAATACAGCCAGGTCCTTTCCATATTAGAGCGCTAGAAATCCAGCCATTTAAAACTGTGTTTTCTCCATCACACGGATCACACATACGTTTTCAGAAAATACTGCTATTTCTGGCCTCCATTAAAAAAAATTTCAGTGTGACAGTGAAGCAATTGACACCAGTTTGCTGTTCAAACTAGTTACCTACAGGCCAGGTATTTAAAACTGTGTTTTCTCCGTCACACGGATCACATATAAATTCTCTCCAAATTCAGCCATTTGTAGTGAGCGTGGAAGATATTGTCCTCCATTTAAAATGGCCAAGGCACGTGGCAAGGGACGGGGAACTGGACGTGATGGTAATGGTGCATGCAGAGGCCGAGGACAAGGCCGTGGGCAAGCTGAAATTGTGCCAAAACAAACACCCACATCTTCTCGCCCGACCTTCCTGTCCCAATTCCTAGGGGGCCGCAGCACACCACAATTGAACCCAGAGCAGTGTCAAAAGGTTGTTGGTTGGATAGTGGCTAATGCTTCCAGTCACTTAGCCACCACCACCACCCTGTCTTCCACACGGTCAAGTCTCAGTAGCCATGAGTCTGGACCGCATATTCCTCACCCTGATCCTCCTTCCTCCCACCATGCCGAGTGCCCGGAAACAACTGATCCCACACTTTGACACTCTGAAGAGCTGTTCACTTGTCCATTTATAGATTCTGGCCTCTCGCCCGGTCCACTTGAAGCAGGGCAAGAGGAGATCGCATGTAGCGATGCCCAAATATTTGAGCAGCCACGGTAACACGAAGGCAACGGTTGGAAAGTGTCACAAGAGGTGGACGATTATGAGACACAATTGCTAGAAAGTCAGGAGGAGGACCAGGGTGCGGAAGTGGAAGACGAGGTGGTGGATGATATAGTAACTGACCCAACATGGCAGGAGGACATGCAGAGCGAGGACAGCAGCACACAGGGGGAGGGAGGCAGAGCACCCCAACAGGAAGAAGCAGTGTGGTGGTCGCAGACAGAAGGCAGGCAACCGTTCCCCGTAACACCAACATGAAGGAAGTTGCCAGTACAACTGTTAGGTCTTCCCGAGTCTGGTTGTTTTTTAAAGACTCTGCCGATAACCCCAAAAAGGCCATTTGCACCACCTGCCAGGCCAGCATCAGCAGGGGTGGCAAAACGACCAGCCTAACCACCACCAGCATGATCAGGCACATGGCAGCAAAGCACCCGAATTTGTGGGCCAAACCCCAGGGTCCAGGAACAGTGTCTGCGGGTGGCACCATTGCTTCCACTGTTGTGCATGCTAGCCAATCCCCTGTCCATGGTGCATGTGAAGATGCCTCCTGCCCTGCACCTGTCGTTGCACACTCTCAAGTAGCAGCATCAGGAAGCACGTCCTTGTCCCAGCACAGCGTTCAGTTGTCCATACTCCAGTCCTAGGAACGCAAGCGCAAATATGCAGCCAACGCCTCACAGGCCACACTACTAAATTCTTACATTTCACGCTGCTTGTGCTCGAAATGTTGCCTTTTAGGCTCGTGGAGACGGAAGCATTGCCTAAAAGTGTGCCCATCATAAGTGATCCTTGGCGCATGCGAAGATGCCTCCCGCCATGCACCTGTCATTGCAAACTTGCAACAATCACCGTCCATGTCTTTGTCCCACTGCAGCGTTCAGTTGTCCCTACCCCATTCCTTGGAATGCAAGCGCAAGTATGCAGGTAGCCACCCACCCACAGGCTGCAATACTATACTGCCAAATTTTTGACAGCTGCTTGCACTTGAAATGTGGCCTTTTAGGCTTGTGGAGACGGAAGCTTTTCACAAGCTCATGCTGGCGGAGGCCGGGTGTCCATACTCGGTCCCCAGCCGCCACTATATTTCCTGGTATCGCCTCCACCTTCCACAAGCACGGGTCCCACAACATTACCCGTGCATCCCCAGTGCACTTACTGGGAAGGACCGCCTAACCACAAACACGTGGACAGGTGAATGTGGCCAGGGACGGTACGGCGCCAGCCCACAACTTTTTTTGCTGAGAGTTGTATTTAGCTCGGTGAAAGGACCGGCATAGAGGGAAACCGTATGTACCCTGCGTGTCATTTCTCCCAGGAAGTCCTGTGATTGAGCTTGTTGCAGAAGCAATGGCAGCCCGTCCAACATCAACTCGCACTTGTCGGTGGTGCTTTGACACACACACACATCTTTCTTTGCGCAATTAATCTCTTGAATACAGACTTGGGCAATGGCCTGATCTGTAATGCGTTTTGAGAAATAACATGCATAAGCATGGCCGATCCACATTAAAAAAGCAGCCATAGAGTGTCCGGGAACCTTCCACCACACTTTTCTTAGCCAGGGCTGCTTTTCGGCAGGGTTGGACGGGCCCACCAGAGAACCGGAGACTCCTCTGGCGGGCCCTGGCTTCTCCTTCAGGAGAGTTCATAGTGCCGAGGTCAGGCCATGATGATGATAGAGGCCACCATCTGCTTAGTTTTCTGTTACTTGGAATGCAAGTGCAAGTATGCAGCCAGCCACCCACCCACAGGATGAAACACTAAACTGCCAGATTTCTGGGCAGCTCTTTGCACTTGAAATATGGCCTTTTAAGCTCGTGGAGGCGGAAGCTTTTCAAAACCTCATGCCGGCGGCGGCCGGGTGTCCATACTCAGTCCCCAGCCACCACTATATTTCCCGTTATCGCCTCCGCCTTCAACAAGCACGGGTCCCACAACATTACCCGTGCCCTCCCCAGTGCACTTACTGGAAAGGACCGCCTAACCACAAACACGTGGACAGGTGAATGTGGCCAGAGACGGTACGGAGCCAGTGAACAACTTTTTTTGCTGAGAGTTGTATTTAGCTCGGTGAAAGGACTGGCGTAGAGGGAAACCGTATGTACCCTGCGTATCATTTCTCCCAGGAAGTCCTCTAAAGCTGCTTGCACTTGAAATGTGGCCTGGACATTACTTCTGGTACTTTTCTGTGGGAATTTGCTTGCCTCCTACCAGCCTGGAATATTTCCAGCAAACTATGGTACGACGCCATGGTATTAGCGCTGCCCCCAGTACCAGTAGCGAAGCCATCCGCAATTTCCTTCTCAGGAATTTTATTTGGTAGATTGAGTGGCTGCCCAAATACATTTTCTAACAAAGGAGCTGAAGATAGAGTGGCAGTAGGTGCAAGTTTCTCCAGCCTGTTAGATATTAGAGGGTGAACGGCAGCACATTGGATCAGTGGTTAGCACTGAAGCCTTGCAGCGCTGGGATCCTGGGTTCAAATCCCAGCAAGGACAACATCTGCAAGGACATTGTATGTTCTCCTCGTGTTTGCATGTGTTTCCTCCTCAGTAAAAAAGCGGCCATAGAGTGTCCGGGAACCTTCCCACACACTTTTCTTAGCTAGGACTGCTTCTCGGCAGGGTTGGACGGTCCTACCAGAGAATCCTCTGGTGTGCCTTGGCTTCTACCTCAGGAGAGTTCATGATAGCGCTAACTTTGCAGCTGCTATGGGGCTCTTGAGCGGGTGAGAAAGGTTAGCCCTCTGAATCAAATCCTCTGGTGGGCACAATGTTTTTCAATCTGAAAAAGCTTCTCAGTGGGAGTTGTATTTCACCACAGCCATATTCTTTAGCTCGGTGAAAGGACTAGCATAGAGGGAAACCGTATCTACCCCGGATGTCATTTCTCTGTCACTATGTTCCGCCCATTGTCACACACGACCATGCCTGGCTGTACGTTCAGCAGTGAGAGCCACAGATCAGGCTGCTGTGTTACAGCTTTCAACAACTCTGCAGCGCTTGGCGGTTTGTCATTTAAGCATTAAGCATGTTATCTTCAGCACAGCCTGTTGCCGCTTGGCCAAGGCAGTGCTGCAGTGCTGTCAGCTTGTGACTGATGTGGTCATTTCAGAGTTGGAGGAGGAGGTGCAAGACAAATGCATTCACCGGGAAATGTAATTTTAACATTTTACAACCTTATCTGGCAATGTGGTGTGTGACACATCATCAGACACATCCTTTTTTATTTATGATGGAGGGACTCTGAAAGTCATAAAGCCTATTTTTATAGGGACATCAGACGGCCCTTACTATTCTTAAAAGGCCAGCAGTCGGCCCTAACTATTGTTAGAGAGCCATCAGCGGGCTATGCTTTGTTGTTCCCATTATTAACAAGTGGGTCTCCTATACTGTTATTGCGTACCAGTGACTGCAAGGGTTGCCAAAATTTTGGACGCAACCCAATACCCCTTTGAAGAGACATAGAGGAGAGTCTCAGTAAAAAAAATGTTCCCAATATAAAGGAGCGGGTCTCCTATAGTGGTAATGCCCATGCTGTGACTGCAAGGGCTGCCAAAATTTGGGAAAAACCCCACTAAGAATTTAAAGACACACAGAGCAGGGCCACAGTGACAAGTATGACATGTTCCCATTAGAAAGGAGAGGGTCTGCTATACAGTTATAGGGTATGCAGTGAGTCCAATGGCTGACCAATTTTAGGAAAAACCCCACTAAGAATTTAAAGACACACAGAGCAGGGCTACAGTAACAACAAATTCCCATTAGAAAGGAGAGAGTCTCCCATAGTGTTGGCCTATGCAGTGAATGCAAGGGCTGCCAAAAATATGGAGGCACTTCAATGCCCCTTGGAAGAGACGTGGAGGAGGGCCTCATAAAAAAATGTTCCCATTAGAAAGGAGCGGGCCTCCTATACTTGTAATGCCCATGCACTAAGTGTATGGGCTGACAAACATTTACCCCTGGGGGTATACATGAACATACTGTATACGGGCATCATAAATACCCTTTAAAAAAATTATGTGGGTGTTGCATCATGGACCACGGTCACCCTGGTGATATGGTGGTGGAGGATGAGGAGAAGGAGGAGGACAAGAACAAATAGACAAAATCAGGAAGCATATACCCATGTGTGGGTGTGAAAAGGTGCATGGGAATACACCTCCTAAGAAAAGACACTGGATTTGAGTTTGTTACGAATATGCTTAGGTGAAAAACCACACAATGCTGAAGAGTTGTGGACAGCTCTGAAAGAGCAGGCAGATCTGTGGCTCAGACCGCTGAACCTAAAGCCAGGCATGGTCGCGTGTGATAATGGCCAGAACCTGGTAGTGGCTCTGAGGCAAGGCGTACGTACCACGTACCATGCCTGGCCCATGTGCTTAACCTCGTGGTTCAGCGGTTTCTCAAATCCTACCCGGAGCTGCCGGATCTGCTTGCTAAAGTATGCCGCCTGTGTGCCCATTTTAGAAACTCAGCTACAGCTTCTGCCGCCCTTGCAGTGTTTCAGCAACGTTTGCAGCTTCCGGCTCACAGACTGGTGTGTGATGTCCCCACGCGTTGGAACTCTACACTGCAGATGTTGGCAAGGATTTGTGAGCAGAAGAGGGCAGTTGTTGAGTACCAGCATCAACAAGTCCGTCGGTATTCAGTTCAGACTCCACACATAAGACCTCAGGAGTGGACATGGATGTCAGACATATGTACCATCCTCCAAAACTTTGAGGATGCCACCAAGATGGTGAGCGGTGATGACGCCATAATTAGTCACCATCCCGCTTCTCTGTCTTCTGAAATGCTCTCTGCTCACAATCAAAGAGGATGCATTGCAGGTGGAGCACGATGAGATGGAGCAAGGAACCATACAGTGTGATTACACACAGCCAAGCCTCATCTCATCCCAACGTGGATAGGGTGACAATGAGGAAGAGGAGGAGGAAGGAGCTAGTTTCATGCGCTATAGATGGTACTACCTGCACAGCTGTCATACCGTCTGTTCAGCGTGGATGGCCAGAGGACAGAGAGGAGGAGAGCATGGTCAGTCATCCTCTTGGTGAGGACATGGATGTTTTGCCTGTTAGTAGTCTGGCACGCATGGCTGAGTTTGTTACGCCATGACCCTCGCGTTATCAAAACTTTGGGTGACAGTCATTACTGGTTCGTGACACTTCTAGACCCACGCTACAAGGAGAACTTTATATCTCTTATTCCTGAGGCGGACAGGTCTACAAAAATGGCGCTGTACCAGAAGGCCCTTGTTGCGGAACTATTAAAAACATTCCCATCTGAAAATGCTGGCGGCAGAGGGCACACTTCGTTGGACAACCAAGGAGTACAGGCGAGAGAGACACAACTTCAATCCAGCAGAGGCAGGGGAACACTGTTAAAGTTCTAGGAGAATTTTCTCAGCCCCTCCCATCGCACAAGCCCTGAGGCGCGGGGTACTCTCACAAAGAGTGCAAAGTTTGGGAAGATGCTGAGGGAGTACCTTGCCGACCGTACCAACGTCCTCCGTCATTCCTCTGTGCCTTATAATTATTGGGCATCCAAGCTGGATACATGGAATGAACTGGCTCTCTATGCCTTGGAGGTCCTGGCCTGCCCTGCCACCAGCGTTTTATTAGAGCGGGTTTTTAGTGCCGCTGGTGGAATTATAACTGATAAGCGCATCCGCCTGTCAACTGAAAATGCTAACAGGCTGACTCTTATAAAAATGAACAAGGGCTGGATTGGGCCAGACTTCTCAACACCACCGAATGATAGCAGCGTAACATCAACTCAAATCCAGTGTCTTTTTTTGGGAGGTGTATTCCCATGAACCTTTTCACTCCCAGACATGGGTATACGCTTCCTGATTTTGGCTATTTGTTCTTGTCCTTCTCCTTCTCCTCATCCTCCACCACCATATCACCAGGGTGACCATGGTCCATGATGCAACACCCATATAATTTTTTTAAAGGGTGTTTTTGATGCCCGTAAAAAAAAAATGTATACAGTATGTTCATGTATACCCCCCAGGGGTAAATGTTTGTCAGCCCATACACTTAGTGCATGGGCATTGCAAGCATAGGAGGCCCGCTCCTTTCTAATGGGAACATTTTTTTTATGAGGCCCTCCTCCACGTCTCTTCCAAGGGGCATTGGAGTGCCTCCAAATTTTTGGCAACCCTTGCATTCACTGCATAGGCCAGCACTATGGAAGACCCACTTCCTAATAATGGGAACATTGTTTTGAGGAGGCCCTCTGACCTCCATGTCTCTTCCAAGGGGCATGGAAGTGCCTCCAAATTTTTGGCAACCCTTGCATTCACTGCATAGGTCAACACTATGGGAGACCCACTTCCTAATAATGAGAACCTTTTTTTCATGAGGCCCTCTACGTCTTTTCCAAGGGGCATTGGAGTGCCTCCAAATTTTTGGCAACCCTTGCTTTCACTGCATAGGCCAGCACTATGGGAGAACCACTTCCTAATAATGGGAACATTTTTTCATGAGGCCCTCCTCTAAGTCTCTTCAAAGGGGTATTGGGATGCATCCAAATTTTCAAAGAGGTATTGAGGTGCGTCCAAATTTTGGGCTGCCCTGGCACTCACTGAATACGCAATAACAATATAGGAGACCCACTATTTAGTAATGGGAACAATAAAACATAGCCGGCTGATGGCTCTCTAAGAATAGTGAGGGCTAACTGCTGGTCCTTTAAGAATAGTAAAGGCCGCCTGATGGCCCTATAAAAATAGGATTTGTGACTTTCAGAGTCCCTCCTTCATAAATGAAACATGATGTGTCTGATGATATCTCACACACCACATGGCCAGATAAGGTTGTAAAATGTTAAAATGACATTTCCTGGTGAATGCATTTGTCACGGTTGAAAGCAATGCAAAAGTGAAAAAACGCATCAAAAACGCTATGTGTGAACATAGCCCAAGGTGTGGAGGAGCATTTTTGTTTTTGGTTATTTATTTTGCGTTATATACAAGTCATTACAGATGTTCCTTAACATATTTCCCAGGAAAATCCATTTTGGTTTCGTTTTGGTATGTTTTATTGTGAGTCTGTAAAAGTGGTGTAATACCTCTGACAACGTTGTTGACAGAAGTGACGTGGGAGTCAGAAAGGCTTCCAGGGGTCTTCCCCATGCTGTCCCCATGTCATTTGAGCACTGTTCCCATCGATTTGGGCAATTTTTAGGCCCTCTGCAGACCGCCGGGGGAGCCGCATGAAAAATGCTCGAGTTTTCCATAGACTTACATTGGGCTCGTTGCTCGGGTCGAGCACCCGAGTATTCCAATGTGCTTGACCCGAGCATCAAGCACCCGAGCATTTTAGTGCTCGCTCATCACTACTGATGTTCAATAGAGTAAAAAACTTGAAGGTTCCGGTTGTTTGATCAGAACATTTTGTTTGTTGTTTGAATGCATACAATGAGTTTTAGCTCCGGCACTCGAGCCTTCTTCAGGTACATTAGTAAAACGCAACAGAGAGGTTCACATTCGCTGGTGACTAGGTGGCATTCTCCATTTAAAAATGATCATCTGCTGGTACTGGAGTATGTAGAGAGTGTCAGATTATATATGTACAGCTCAGAAAATATATGGAAAGATATCTATATCAGACTTACATATTCATTTTCATGGAGAATTATTTAGATACCTTCGGACTGACTATTTCAGATGAAATGGCGTAGTACTGCTTTAGAACTAACAGATAAGACTGGAGATGTATCTTTCTTACACTGCACGATCAGCAATAAAAAATGTTATTGCAGCAAGCAAACTGAGAATGAAATCTGACATCCAGAGGAATTAAGAGAGCAGCTGTAGCTCCCACCTCCTCTGGATGTCAGTTACATCCGAAGGAAGGCAGAGTAAAGCGGCCACTGATTGGCTGCAAGGACGCTGTTATGTCACGCGAGAGTCAGGACAGCCAGTGCCTGCACCTGAGGTACAGTACAGACCAAAAGTTTGGACACACCTTCCCATTTAAAGATTTTTATGTATTTTCATGACTATGAAAACTGTACATTCACACTGAAGGCATCAAAACTATGAATTAACACATGTGGAATTATATACTTAACAAAAAAGTGTGAAACAACTGAAAATATGTCTTATATTCTAGGTTCTTCAAAGTAGCCACCTTTTGCTTTGATGACTGCTTTGCACACTCTTGGCATTGTGTTGATGAGCTTCAAGAGGTAGTCACCGGAAATGGTTTTCACTTCACAGGTGTGCCCTGTCAGGTTTAATCAGTGGAATTTCTTGCCTTATAAATGGGATTGGGACCATCAGTTGTGTTGTGCAGAAGTCTGGTGGATACACAGCTGATAGTCCTACTGAATAGACGGTTAGAATTAGTATTATGGCAAGAAAAATGCAGCTAAGTAAAGAAAAATGAGTGGCCATCATTACTTTAAGAAATAAAGGTCAGTCAGTGCGAAAAATTGGGAAAACTTTGAAAGTGTCCCCAAGTGCAGTTGCAAAAACCATCAAGCGCTACAAAGAAACTGGCTCACATGAGGACCGCCCCAGGAAAGGAAGACCAAGAGTCACCTCTGCTTCTGAGGATAAGTTTATCCGAGTCACCAGCCTCAGAAATCGCAGGTTAACAGCAGCTCAGATTAGAGACCAGGTCAATGCCACACAGAGTTCTAGCAGCAGACACATCTCTTCAGCAACTGTTAAGAGGAGACTTTGTGCAGCAGGCCTTCATGGTAAAATAGCTGCTAGGAAACCACTGCTAAGGACAGGCAACAAGCAGAAGAGACTTGTTTGGGCTAAAGAACACAAGGAATGGACATTAGACCAGTGGAAATCTGTGCTTTGGTCTGATGAGTCTAAATTTGAGATCTTTGGTTCCAACCACC
This sequence comes from Phyllobates terribilis, assembly GCF_046119375.1. Classification (NCBI taxonomy): domain Eukaryota; kingdom Metazoa; phylum Chordata; class Amphibia; order Anura; family Dendrobatidae; genus Phyllobates; species Phyllobates terribilis. The sequence continues at coordinate 483,546,718 of NW_027362762.1, read as the reverse complement.
GTGTCTTTGTGCGATGCAGAAAAGGTGAACGGATGGACTCTACATGCCTGGTTCCCACCGTGAAGCTTGGAGGAGGAGGTGTGATGGTGTGGGGGTGCTTTGCTGGTGACACTGTTGGGGATTTATTCAAAATTGAAGGCATACTGAACCAGCATGGCTACCACAGCATCTTGCAGCGGCATGCTATTCCATCCGGTTTGCGTTTAGTTGGACCATCATTTATTTTTCAACAGGACAATGACCTCAAACACACCTCCAGGCTGTGCAAGGGCCATTTGACCAAGGAGGAGAGTTATGCGGTGCTACGCCAGATGACCTGGCCTCCACAGTCACCAGACCTGAACCCAATCGAGATGGTTTGGGGTGAGCTGGACCGCAGAGTGAATGCAAAAGGGCCAACAAGTGCTAAGCATCTCTGGGAACTCCTTCAAGATTGTTGAAAGACCATTTCCGGTGACTACCTCTTGAAGCTCATCAAGAGAATGCCAAGAGTGTGCAAAGCAGTCATCAAAGCAAAAGGTGGCTACTTTGAAGAACCTAGAATATAAGACATATTTCAGTTGTTTCACACTTTTTTGTTAAGTATATAATTCCACGTGTTAATTCATAGTTTTGATGCCTTCAGTGTGAATGTACAATTTTCATAGTCATGAAAATACAGAAAAATCTTTAAATGAGAAGGTGTGTCCAAACTTTTGGTCTGTACTGTAAGTATACAGTAAGTGTTAATTATTTTATGAAGGGTAACATAGTGATTGAGAAGAGGTTGGCCAAGAAGTAGACAACTCCTTTAATCATTTTAGGGCCCCATCGAAAATAAAAGCAATCTATACTCGCTTCTCATTGCGGCACCGTTCCTCCGATGTTGATGGTGCTATTCCCGGCAGGTCACGTGATATTGTTGTGTCATGTAACTACTGAAGACAATCAAGATATGATGGCTTAAACATCTGGCATGGTCCACCAAACCACCGCAGCCTTTTCAATAAAAGATTGAAGATTTAAATTAAATATACTGTACCTAAGCCTATATCCGATGTGATGAATTATCACTAAATAGAGACCAACCACAAAACGTTCTAAATCAAGATGCTTTAAAGAAGAATCTCCAATTGAAAACATACATTTGGAAACAGTTCTGTTTATCCCTTTTCCTAATTTTACCTAGATATTTAAACTTCTGAAAAAGACCACTATAGTCTAGGAATGATTTTGGAAAATACTAATCTAGCATTACTAAAAACTATTTTGAAATAATGGATATAAATTCAGCAAGACAATCAAAACTTTTTATTTCCCAATATCGTTTCCTCCAGCATAAATTTATAATGTATAATTATTATCAGATCCAAGCAAATAAATGCTCTAAAACAATTGTGTTTGAACATCTCTCTATATAAGGATATGTTCACTTTGTTTTCTAGTGTTTTTTTAAGCAGGTTTGCTCTATAAAATGCTGGAAAACCACTCTCAAAATGCTCAAAAGAATCTTCTCATTCATTTCTATGGGAAAAATACTTGCTATTCATCTGTACTGGCTTTACAGCATATTTTAAATGCTTCAGGCTTTCAAAATGACCAAGAGTTTAACCCCCTTACACCATAGCCTGTTTTCACATTCCTGACCGGACCAAATTTTAATATTCTGATCAGTCTCGCTTTATGTGGTAATAACTGTGGAATGCATCTATATATTCCAGTGTCTATATTTTTGTAACACGTACTTCATGATAGTAGTACATTTTGGTTGATATGATTTGGGTTTTTTTTAATAAAAATATTGAAAATGTGACGAAAAATTTAGAAAAATTCACTATTTTTGAACTTTGAAGTTTTATGCCCTCAAAATAAATAGTCATACGTCCAAAAATAATGAATAAATAACATTTACCACATGTCTACTTTATGTCAGCATCATTTTTTAAACATTTTTTTTATAGGAAGTTAAAAGGATTAAAAAATTTGTAGTAATTTTTCATTATTCTAACAAAATTTACAAATCCTATTCTTTTAAGGACCACTTCACTTTTGAAGTGACTTTGAGGGTCCTATATGTCAGAAAACCTCCAAACAAGACCACATTGTAAAAACTGTACCCCTAACAGTATTCAAAACCGCATTCTAGAAGGTTGTTAACCCTTAAAATGCTTCACAGGAATAATATAGCAGAGTGGAAGAAAATTGTGCAAAATTACATGTTTTTCAGTAAAATGTTGCTTTAGCTCCAAATTTTTCATTTTCACAAGGGTAACAGGAAATACTAGGCCACCCAATTTGTTTGCAATTTCTCCTGAGTATACTGATGCCCCATAAGTCATGGAAAACTACAGTTTGTGCACATGAGAGGGCTAGGAAGAGAAAGAGCGCTGTTTGACTTTTCAAGCGCATATTTGGCCAGAATAGAATAGGCCATGTCGCACTTGAAGAGCCGCTATGAAGCCAACACAGCAGAAAACCTCCAAAAGTGATCCCATTTTGGAAACTACACCCCTCAGGAATTTATCTATATTGTGTGTTGACCATCTTGAACCCATATGGGCTTCCTAGAATTTTAAAATATTGGACTGTAAAAATGAAAAAAAATTTTTTTGCACAAAATTGTTGCTTTAGCTACAGTAACAGGAGAAATTGAACAATAAATTGGGTGGTCCATTTTCTCCTGAGTATGCCGATGCCCCATATGTGGGGGAAAATTACTGTTTGAGTACATGGCTGGGCTCGGAAGGGAAGGAGCGCTATTTGACTTTTTGAGCGCAGATTTGGCTGGAATACACTTGTCATGTCGCACTTGAAGATCCGCTATCGTGCTAAAACAGAAGGAAGCCACCACAATTGACCCCATTTTGAATACTTCACCTCTCAAGGAATTTATCTAGATGTGTGGTGACCATCTTCAACCCACAGGGGCTTCCCAGAATTTTAAAACATTGCACTGTAAAAATGAAAAATTATGGGTTTTTTTTTTACAAAAATATTGCTTTGGACCAAAATGTTAAATTTTCATAAGGCTGAAAATAGGATAAAATGGACTGCACAAAATGAACTGGTCCAATTTTGCACATGGCAGGGCTCAGAAGGAGGGAGCATAATTTGACGTTTTGAGCGCAGATTTGGCCAGAATTGACTGTGGATGCCATGTCACATTTGAAGAGCCCTCAAGTTGCCAAAGCAGCAGAAAATTCCCACAAGTGACTCCATTTTGGAAACCACACACCTCAAGGAATATATCTAGGAGTTTGGTGAACATTTTGAAACCACAGATGCTTCACAGAATTTTAAAACATTGAAACATAAAAATTATGTTTTTTTTCAACAAAAATGTTGCTTTAACCCCACATTTTTCAGCTTCATAAGGGTAACAGGAGAATAAGGAGACATTGCACAACAAATTGTGTGGTCCAGAGTATGCCAATGCCCCATATGTGGGGGAAAACAACTGTTTGGGCACATGGCAGGGCTTGGAAGGGAAGCGTCGCTTTTTGAGTGCAGATTTTGCATTGGAATAGTCTGCAGGTACCATGTCGCATTTGAGAGCCACTATGGTGCCAAAACAGCAGAAACCCGCAACACATGACCCTATTTTGGAAACTACACCTCTTGAGGAATTGGTCTAGGGGCGTAGTGAACATTTTAAACTTACAATTTATTCACAGAATTGTGTAACATTGGGCTGTGGAAAATAAAAAAAAATTTTTTTAGACTAAAATGATGTTTTAGCCCAAAGTTTTTAATTTTCAAAAGGGCTGTTAGAAGAAAATGGACCACATAATTTGTTAAGCAATATCTCCTGAGTACGTCAATATTCTATATGTGGACTGAAACTACTTTTTAGGCACAGTGCAAAGCTCAGAAGAGAAGGAGCACCATATTAGAGTGCAGATCTTGCTGGAATGATTTGCGGGAGCAATGTCACATTGCCAGAGCCCCTACGCTGCCTGAACATCAGAAAAGCCCATGAGAGACCCCATTTTACAAACTAAACACTTCAAATTATTCATCTAGGTGTGCAGTGAGCATATTGACACTACAGGTGTGTCACTAAATGTTATACTATTGGGCGGTGAAAATATAATAATTACATTTTTGCCACTAAAATGTTGTTTGAGCCTCAAGTTTTTAATTTATTTTTAAAAGGGGAAATAGGAGAAAATGGATGACATACACTACCGTTCAAAAGTTTGGGGTCATTTAGAAATGTCATTATTTTTGAAAGAAAAGCACATTTTTTTCAATGAAGCCAACATTAAATGAATCAGAAATACCCTCTATACATTGTTAATGTGGTAGATGACTATTCTAGCTGCAAACGTCTTGTTTTTATTGCAATATCTACATAGGTGTATAGAGGCCCATTTCCAACAACCACCACTCCAGTGTTTTAATGATACATTGTGTTTGCTAACTGTGTAGGAAGGCTAATTGATGTTTAGAAAATGCTAGAAAACCCTTGCACAAGTATGTTAGCCCAGCTGAAAATGGTTTGGCTGCTTTGAGAAGCTATAAAATTGACCTTCCTTTGAGCTAGTTGAGAATCTGGAGCATTACAATTGTTTGTTCTATGAAACTCTCAAAATGTCCAGAAAAACAGAACTTTCATGTGAAACTCGACAGTCTATTCTTGTTCTTAGAAATGAAGGCTATTCCATGTGAGAACTTGCCAAGAAACTGAAGATTTCCTACAATGGTGTGTTGTAGGAGAGCAGAAACAGGCTCTAACCAGAGAAGAAAGAGAAGTGGGAGGCCCCGCTGCACAACTGAGCAACAAGACAAGTACATCAGAGTCTCTAGTTTGAGAAATCGACGCATCACAGCTCCTAAACTGGCAGCTTCATTAAATAGTACAGGCAAAACGCCAGTGTCAACGTCTACAGTGAAGAGGCGACTCCGGGATGCTGGCCGTCAGGACAAAGTGGCAAAGAAAAAGCCATATCTGAGACTGGCTAATAAAAGGAAAAGATTAATATGGGCAAAAGAACACAGACATTGGACAGAGGAAGATTGGAAAAAAGTTTTATGGACAGACGGAATCAAAGTTTGAGGTGTTTGAATCACACAGAAGAACATTTGTGAGATGCAGAACAACTGAAAAGATGCTGGAAGAGTTCCTGACACCATCTGTCAAGCATGATGGAGGTAATGTGATGGTCTGGGGTTGCTATGGTGCTGGTAAAGTGGGAGATTTGTACAAGGTAAATGGGATTTTGAATAAGGAATGCTATCACTCCATTTTGCAGCGCCATGCCATACCCTGTGGACAGCGGTTGACTGGAGCCAATTTCATCCTACAACAGGACAATGACCCAAAGCACACCTCCAAATGAACTATTTAGGGAAGAAGCAGGCAGCTGGTATTCTATCTGTAATGGAGTGGCCAGCGCAGTCACCAGATCTCAACCCCATTGAGCTGTTGTGGGAGCAGCTTGACCGTATGGTACGCAAAAAGTGCCCATCAAGCCAATCCAACTTGTGGGAGGGGCTTCAGGAAGCATCGGGGGAAAGTTCTCAAGATTACCTCAGCAAATTAACAGCTAGAAAGCCAAAGGTCTGCAATGCTGTAATTGCTGCAAAGGGAGCATTCTTTAACGAAAGCAAAGTTTGAAGAAGAAAATTATTCTTTCAAATAAAAATCATTATTTCTAACCTTGTCAATGTCTGGACTATATTTTTTATTCATTTTGCAACTCATTTGATAAATAAAAGTATGAGTTTTCATGGAAAACACAAAATTGTCTGGGTGACCCCAAACTTTTGAACGGTAGTGTAATTTGTTACATAATTTTTCCTGAGTGCACCAATACCCCATATGTTGTCAGAAAATTATTTTCAGGCACAGTGCAAAGCTATGACGGTAAGGAGTGCCATATTGAATTACAGATATTGCTGGAATGTTTTGCTGGTGTCATATCACATTGGAAGAGCCCCTGAGGTGCCAGAACAGCAGAACACTCTGTAAGTGACCTCATTTTACGAACTGCACCCCTTAGTGAATACATCTAGTGATGCAGTGAGGATATTGACACCACAAGTGTCTGTGTCAGAATTTTTACAACTGGGTGGTGAAGAAATAACAATTAAATTGTTATCACTAAAATACTGTTTTAGCTGCAGATTTTTCATTTTCATAAGGGGAAATGGATAGTAAAGGCCTCTTAATTTGTTACATAATTTCTCCTGAACGTGGCACTACTCTATATGTTGCTGTACGTTATTGTTTGGTCACAGGGCAGGACTCATGAGGAAAGGAAGGCTATTTGAGTCTTGGAGAACAAATTTTCGTAGAATAGTTTGCAGACTCCATTTGCAGAGCCAGAACAACATAAACCCTCCTCAAATTACCCTTTATTGGAATTTCCCCCCCTCTGGGAATTCATTTACAGGTGTAGTGACTCTATAGGTGTTTTTCAGAAACAAACACGCAGTGGAAGTTGTAGAGTTAAAATTGCAAATATGCCATTGTAGTGCCCAATACCTTGTGCCCAACTTGTGCTTCTGGAGCCACATACCCATAAATTAAGTGGGCTTTCCTCATTACATTAATGGCAAACGTGGATGCTATCTGTGGTTCAGACACATTGTGGGGCTGAAAAGGGAGGGGGGACATTTGGATTTAGGAGCAAAGATTTTGCAAGATTTCTTTTGGTGGGAGTGTCTCTTTTCCAGAGCCTTTGTGCTACCAGTAACATAGACACCCCCTATATTTATGTTAACAGCTGGGAACTTGTTTTTTGTGGGTTGAGTTGAACCTTTTATTGCAAGCATTTTGGGGATCAGAACATTTTATATCAGTTCACATTTGTCCTGTGCTCTACGTTGAGCACTTACATCAGGGTTTCCATCTAAATCTCTGAAATACATAATTCAGATTAAACCCCCGACTGATGGATTCACTAATGAGGCAGCAAAGTTACTCTGGGCTCCGTTTAGCCTCTGTTCAGTGACTTTTCAGAGGTGCACAAAACTGTGGCTGACCGCGCTTTTGTGCACACCTAAAAAGTTGGACACTACAGGATCATAGGCCACATGGAGTTCAAAATGACTCCATCTGCCTCATTATAGGGAATGTCCTGTTGGGCATTTTGTGTAAATAATATATTTCAGAAATAAAGTTTTTATTGGTACCATATTTCGGCACATAACTTGTTTTATCACTTTGTATACCAATTTTTGGGAGGCAGGATTAGCAAAAAAAACAGAAATTTAGTCCCTCTATGAGACGTTCACTACTTTGATCACTGTTGTAATGCATTGCAATAAAAATGTATTGCAATGCATTAGACTTGTCAGTATGACACTGGCAGAACGCCTTTTAGACATTGCTCTTGGAATGGTCTAACAGGCCACCATAGCTGGCAGACCCTTAAGTCATTATTTGACCTCCGATTTCCATGACTACCATCAGCAGCCCGCGATTATGTCGCGGGGTGCCGATAGGGTTGGAGAGGGAGCACCCTCCCTCTCCTAGCCTTTTAAATGCTGCAATCGCTATTGATCATGGCATTTAGGGGGTTAAACATCCGGAGCAGTGTGGGCATTGCACCTGGATGTGACATTCGGCTCTCGGCTATCACTTAAACAAGTTGGCTACCACTTTTTATTATGCCCCCAATGTATCCTCCCGGGGCCTATAAGGGTTTTTGTAATTACCTTCTGTTGCCGTTACTGCCTGTGAGCGGCGCTATCGGTGGCCGCTCACAGGCATCACGTGACCCGCCACTGATGTCATGTTAAGTGAGGCGTGACATTAGTGATGCGGTCTCCGCAGTGGATGCTGGGTTGTGGGTGGGGTTACCCCGCGCGTCACCCGGGTGTGACGCGTGGGCTAATCCTGCCCACAACCCAGCATCCACTGTGGAACGCAGAAGACAGAGACCCCCGACTGCATCCGGAAACATAACATGACATCAGCGGAAGTCAGAGCCGGCTGCAGCCGGGGGTCACGTGATGCCTGTGAGTGGCCACCGATATCGCCGCTCACAGGCAGTAACTGCAACAGAAGATATTTACAAAAACCCTTATGGGCCCCGGGGGGATACATTGGGGGCATAATAAAAAGTAGTGGACAACCCCTTTAAGCTGAGCTTCCGGCGGCGATCGTGTGGGAACAGCTTATGTGCCCGCATGATTGCCAGGGCATAACTGTACAATTTGCGGAAACCCCTTCCCGAACATGACGTACAGTTATGTCATATGTCTTGAATGTGTCATATGTCATACGCTAAACACTAAAAAAAATCGTAAAAAAAAGCTCAAAAAGTTTAGGCCATGTTCACGCGATGCATTTGTGATGCTTTTTTGCCTAGGTTTTCAATTAATCTAGTAAAAAAAAAAATTATTAAAAATACGGTAAAATTTTACTGCATTTTTTAAAATATAGGAAAACATGCATCGTAAGCGCATTGTATGAACACGACCTTACAGAAAACATCAGCAAAAAAACTTTAAAACAACACTTTTTCATAAACATTAACAAAATGGTAACGAAAATGCTTCAGGATAAAAAAATGCCAGCGTTTCCTGAAGCAGTTCTTACTAGAGGCCATGTTCCCATGAAGTGTGAATACTGTATTTTTCCACGTCATTTTTTTTGTACAGAAAATCTACTGTGTTTAACTGTCTAAGCAAAGTGGATCCAATTTAGGGAAATGTAGCAAAAAAATGCAACAAAAATGCAGTAATCGGAGAAGATTGTTATTGCAAATTTTGGTGCGAACACCTGTGGAAAACGTGGATAAAAACAGCATTTACAACATGTGTGAACGCTGCCTGAAAATGTAATTTTTGACCATCGCAAAAAAAACCCGTAGTGTGAACATACCGTAAGACCTTCTAAACCTATTCAAAACACTTGAACAAAGTCTGGTTCCATGCATACATTTTTCTTGAGTAATTTCTAAAACTAGCTGTTTTCTCCGTCCCCCAAAAAACAAAATCTAAAGATAAAATAAAAATGACTGTTATATATGTATTTATTTTTTGAAACGTTTTAATCAACCCCACCTCACCCTTCAAAAATGAAGAAATCAAGCAATTTTAAAAAACAAACATATTTGGTACCATCATGTCTGAAAAAGTTCAGTCTATAAAAATATAAAATCATTTAAAGCATACCATAGAATCCAAAAAGAGAAAAAAAAATAGGAATGTCAGAATTGGCATCTTACAGTCGTCGCACTTCCCTAAAAAAATACAATAAAGTGCGTCACCCATAATGTCAACAAATCTGTCAATAAAAATGCAAGCACAGAGCACAAAAAGAAAAACCCTCCTTCATCTCCATTGATGGAAAAATAGAAAGTTGCAGGTCTCAAAAAATGACTTCACAAATATTTTTTTAAGATCTACAATAAAAAATTAAGGTGGTACCGAGTTAGCCAGAAAAATCTTTGTTATTACTTTTATGCCTGAAAAAAAGACAAAATTATTCTAGGAGTGATACCTTTGTAGCGCCCCGAGGGTTCGGTCGCTACAGAGGTATTGCACCTCAACCAGAGGTGTGATATCCCACTCCCGGGTAAGGATGGTGTGTGGACCGGGACTCAGTTAGCTGCATGCATCACACACACCCCATTTCCGGGGGACAGCTCAACGGTGCTCCCATTAGTACAGTAATGCAGGCACGACAGATCATGTCCCTGGCTGGAGGGGGGAGGAAAACCCAGTGATGTAGGAGCAGGAGGGGACGGTTTCTGGGCATAGGTAGGAGCCCATTGGTTGCAAGTCACCTGGGCTCATACACAGAGAGGGAGGTATAAGAGGTGGGCACCATCTTAGGACAACAGAGAGAGAGTTCAGTCGTGCAGAGAAGAAGTGCAGTCTGTGAGGAGAGCCTCTGCAGGAGCTCTGCTCCAGGGCCAGGCCTAGAGTAGAGGCCGGGGCCCGAGAGAAGAGAGGAGAACAGAAAGGAAAGTAAGAAGGAACAGAACACCAAGAGAGGCCCAGAGACACGAAGGCAGAAGGAACCCTAAGGACCCAGGAGATTATGGGTGACGGGTTGGCAGAACAGGGTACCGGATCCCAAGTTGGTGGAGGTGACTAATCCTTAACCAAGAACCGGAGGTCGTGATCATTTACTGGTGTGACCCTCACTACACCTACTAGGAAGGCACACCACATAGGGTCAGGGAAGTGGACACCCAGTCCTCCCAGGAGAAGACCCGAGGCAGCTGGACAGAAGTAGTGTCACTGGTGGGGCACGGCTGACGAAAGGATAGAAGGGAGTCCTGTGCCACACTCCGGAAATGCCTGGGGGTTGATCGAGCCCCCTGCCTGGTGGATGCAGCACGGCTCAGGCGGTCCTACCTGTGCACAAGTGACCTGGATGAGAACTGTGAGTAAAGAACCTGAACTGCAACACCTTGTCTCTGTGCTTTCTCACCGCGTCAGCACTACTAGTACTGGGACGCCCCGCACCACAACCACCATCATCACTCTACACTGCCCTGAGGCTATACTCCTCCCGTGGAGAGTTGTACTACACTCTGCTGCACCCACAACACCAGCCTCAGCGGTCGGCCCTGCAGCGGTGGTTCATCCTGACCGCAATCCACGGGTTGCGTAGTCGGACATTTAATCATAAAAACGACATAAATAGACTGCCACTGGTTTGACCACTCTGAGCCACGGGACCGGGTCGCCGCCACGGTGACTACAACCCCCAGCATCCAAAAAAAGGCCCGGTTCCGGGTTCCCCACGCGGCCCAGGGGGCGCGTCACCTTTATTGGATAACCAGAAAGATTATACAACCCCCTTGCAAAAATTATGGAATCACCGGGCTCGGAGGATGTTCATCTAGTTGTTTAATGTTGTTGAAAAAAAGCAGATCACAGACATGGCACAAAACTAAAGTCATTTCAAATGGCAACTTTAGGGCTTTAAGAAACACTAAAAGAAATCAAGATTAAAAATGTGGTACTCAGTAAAGGTAATTTTTTTCAGACCAAGCAGAGGAAAAAAATTATGGAATCACTCAATTCTGAGGAAAAAATTATGGAATCATGAAAAACAAACACACAAAAGAACACTCCAATACATCACTAGTATTTTGTTGCACCACCTCTGGCTTTAATAGCAGCTTGCAGTCTCTGAGGCATGGACTTAATGAGTGACAAACAGTACTCTTCATCAATCTGGCTCCAACTTTTTCTGATTGCTGTTGCCAGATCAGCTTCTCCTGACTAGGAGATTCCTTAAACAGGACTTTCACCAAATTTTTCATGTTGAACTGGACACACAATGTACCGTATTTTTCGGACCATAAGACGCACTTTTTTCCTCCATAATTTTGGAGGAAAATGGGGGGTGCGTCTTATAGTCCGAATGTTGGAGGGGGGGGGTATATTTATGTGTGGTGTGGGGAGAGCGGTATCGGTGGAGGAGCGGGGCACAGGAGGCAGCAGCCGCCCGCTGCAGCCTACACTGTCCCCGCTGCTAAAGAAAATGAATATTCACTGCTCCCCACGCCTATGGGGTGTGGGGAGCACTGAATATTCATGCTCCTTAATAGCGGTATACAGTGTAGCCGCGCTGCGGCTGCTGCTGCTGCCGGCTATCTCCTGTGCCCGCTGTTAAAGGGCATGAATATTCAACCTCTCTCCACGCCCATGGGCGTGGGGAGGGGGTGAATATTCATGCCCTTTAATGAGCGGGCATAGGAGATAGCCAGCAGCAGTAGCCGCAGCACGGCTCCGCTGTGTGCCGGCTATTAAGGAGAGTGAAGTCACTTCTCCCCGCGCACACAGTCCCGGCATGGAGAGCAGTGACTTCCGGCAGCTGACCTCTCCATGTGAGCCGCGCATGGCAGTGATGTTATGCGCGGCTCACATGGAGAGATCAGTGCAGGCAGACCGGACGCAGCGCTGGAGGAGAGAAGAGAGGTGAGTAGCAGTGTTTATTTTTTTTTAATGTGCAGCATGATGGGGATTAGGGGGACCATGCATACTAGGACAGGGATTAGGGGTGCCATGCATACCAGGACAGAGATTAGGGGTGCCATGCATACCAGGACAGGGATTAGGGGTGCCATGCATACCAGGACAGGGATTAGGGGTGCCAAGCATACCAGGACAGGGATTAGGGGTTCCAAGCATACCAGGACAGGGATTAGGGGTGCCATGCATACCAGGATAGGGAATAGGGGTGCCATGCATATCAGGACAGGGATGAGGGGTGCCATGCATACTAGGACAGGGATGAGGGGTGCCATGCATACTAGGACAGGGATGAGGGGTGCCATGCATACCAGGACAGGGATGGAGGGGTGCCATGCATACCAGGATAGGGATGAGGGGTGCCATGCATACCAGGACAGGGATGAGGGGTGCCATGCATACCAGGATAGGGATTAGGGGTGCCATGCATACCAGGACAGGGATGAGGGGTGCCATGCATACCAGGATAGGGATGAGGGGTGCCATGCATACCAGGACAGGGATGAGGGGTGCCATGCATACCAGGACAGGGATGAGGGGTGCCATGCATACCAGGATAGGGATTAGGCGTGCCATGCATACCAGGACAGGGATGAGGGGTACCATGCATACTAGAACAGGGATGAGGGGTGCCATGCATATCAGGATAGGGATGAGGGGTGCCATGCATACCAGGATGGAGGGATGCCAGGCATACCAGGATGGGGATGGGGACCACATATAAAAGGAAGGGGGGTGGCATATATACCAGGATAGGGTTATATTGTCAGAATTGGGGGACACTACCCCTATACCAGTGCCAGCAGAAGACCCCCTCCCCCTTAAAAGTGCATCATGACCACATTTTTTGCTTACATTTTTATTTTTTTATTTTCCTCCTCTAAAGCCTAGGTGCGTCTTATGGTCCGGTGCGTCCTATAGTCCGAAAAATAGGGTAATAGTGGCTGCAGAGCAGAATAAAGCTGAATATCATTTTTTTGCCTTTCCAGTGCAGAGATATTAGCAATCAAAATATTTGTCAGATAATGGCCACTTTTGTTAAATCCAAGTGGGTTACTAGACACTTTTTACTGGGGGCTTATTCTTCTCCCTGTATGAGTTGCTATCTGATAACACCCACTTGATTTAACAAAAGTTATTAGGTGCCAAATACTTTGAGGGCCGAGCAGGCCACATCAAATCACTGATATCTGAATGAGCCTGTAGGCCGGAATCACAGAGGCGTATACCACTATCTGCAATTGTCAGACCGCCCTAGGTCATCCGGCCCGAACTTACAGCCTCCTACACACATGAGGCTGTAAGTTCGGTCGGGAGACTCGCAGTCAGTCAGGGCATTGCGGTCAGTATACGGACTGTGAAAATACGGACTGTGAAATATGCCATAGACAGGTAATAAAAGGTAAGCCTTTTAACTTATTGCACCTCATCCATTTTCTATTAGACTTGCTACTGTATAGTTTGCAATTTTTTGTGTGTTTTTTTTTACATTTTGCTCCTCTGATAGCGAGGGAAATGTTCACACTTTTGGAATGTACAAATAAAATCGAAACTACAAAATGGCCATTTTGCTGCATGTAAATTTCTTCATTTGAACCACAGAATTATACATGCAGTATTTAAAATAGGAGGCGGGTCATTGAAGAAAGTGAATTCATAAGCAGAGCACCAGATAAAGCCCCTCCTCACAGGCCACCCCGAAGCACGAGAATATCATTATCTCAAAACTGAAAATAAAGATTAAAAAAAGAACCACAGGACGGATTTCATCATCCAAGGTATCATTTTAATCAGTGTAACGGCGCCCATCTGACAGTGTATGTGGTTTACTGAGCACAATCCTGTTGACAGGTGCACTTTAATGTCACCCATAATCTGTACAAATCCATTGAGAAACAAACTGAAACAATTTTGAAGCGGAAAATAAAAATAACAAAACTAAAACAATGCGCCTGCATAAGTATGCAAACACTTCTAATTGAAAGATGTGGTTGTGTTCAGAGTGATTGTGCCAATCACCTTTAAACTCATATTAAATAGTAGTCAGTACCCAGCTGCCATCATTTAAAGTGATTCTGATCAACTACATAAAAAGTTTAGCTGTAGGGTTTTCCTGACATTTTCTTAGTTGTATTTTATAGCAAAGGCCATTTGGGACTATTCATCAAAGCTTTTACATCAGAAAACTGGCATAAAAGCTTTGAAAAGGCGCAATTTTTTTCGCAACAGTGCGCAATTTTGTGCCTTTTGGTGTTTCTACAAAGTTTAAATCAGCTCTGCTGAAATGAGTGGAGCTTGTGAGCTGATGAGGTGGGAAGGGGCGTCACCATGCCCACCCATCAAATTCGTGGCACGGCCCATAAAGGCTCATGCAACTCAGAAGAGGTGCTAAATTCATTAAGTGGCATGTGCCTTTTAATCATTTTGGTGACAGTCTTGATGAATGGGGCCAATAGTCCGTAAACAGCTTACAACACAGCAAAGGGATCTCACTATTGAAAGTTGTCACTCAGGAGATGGGTGCAAGAAAATTTCCAAAGCATTAGATATACCATGGAACACTTTGAAGATGGTCATCTAGATTTGGGTTAATTTTGACCCAAAAGTGACATTACCTAGGAACCGGACATCCCTATAAAATCACTAAAATCAATGAAAAAAACAAAAATGAAAATTGGTCCTGGAGGTTGCCAAGAAGCATACAGCAACATTAAAGGAACTAAAAGAATTTCTTGCACGTAATGGTTGTGTACTGCATGTGACAACAATCTCCCATACTCTTGATATGTATGGCCTGTGGGATAGGGTGGCAAGATGGAAGCTTTTTCATACAAAGAAAAACATCCAAACCCCACTATGTTTTGCTTAAACCTACATCAAGTCTGCCAAAAGCATGTGGGAAAACGTGTTATGGTCTGATGAGACTGAGATTAAACTCTTTGGCCATAATTCCATAAGATATTTGGACACAAAGCCAACACTGCTTATCACCAAAAGAACACCATAACCACAGTGAAGCATTGTAGAGGCAGCATTATGCTTTGAGGCTGTTTTTTGGAAATTGGAATTGAGGCTTTAGTCAAGGTAGAGATAATTATGAACAGTTCAAATATCAGTCAATTTTGCATCTAAACTTTCTGGCCCCTGTAAAAAGCTGAAGGTAAGGGGGATTTTCACCATTTAGCATGACAACAATCCTGCACATACCTCCACATCAACAAAAGAATGGCTTCATCAGAAGAAGATCAAAGTTTTGGAATGGCCCAGCCAGAGCCTAGACCTGAATCCAATTGAAAATCTGTGGGTTGACCTATAGAGGGCTTTGTGAAACACAAAAATATTGTTGTGTCTCCAGATTCTGTTGATGGATTTATTTAAGGGCTTATTTTTTTGAAGAGCAAGTTGAAATTTTTATTGGTACAATTTTCGGGTTTATGTGATTTATTCTATATTTTGAGAGACAATATGACATAAAAACAATGATTCTGCACCTTTTTTATGGTATTTACTAGATGGGCTAAATAACATGCATTTTTATAACTTTGGTTGTTAGGGATACAAAGACATCAATTATATATTGTTTATTTATATTTTATCGCATTTACAATAAAATCCAATTTTTCCAGAACAATGTTTAATGAGTCTTTGGGCTTTTATTTTGCGTAATAAACTATAGTTTTTATTGGTTACATTTTGGTGTTAATTCTTGAGGAAAATTATCATAAAATAGCACCTCTGGCTTTGTTGCTTTTTAATGGTATTTACTTGGCAGGGTAAATAGCATGCTCATTTTAAAGCTTTGGTCATTATAGAGATGTTGATATCAAATATGTATTATTTTATTTAAACTTTATTTTTTATTTCTTTCTCACAATAAAATCTCCAAAAAATATTTTTTTTGTGTCGCCAAATTCTATGCACTATTACATTTATATTTTTGTCGACTATAGTTTTGTCATTTGGGTCGTTACAGATAGAACAATGCCAAATATGTGTATTTTTTTAATAATAAAGAACTTTCAAGTAAAAAATGGCAATTAATGTTTTTCACATTTTTTTTTCTAAACATTTTTTTTTAACTTTAACAATGTGATACATAAAACCTAGTATTACACAGGACAGGAAGATATCACACATTATCTCTCTCTTGTCCCTGCAGCCTGTCAGCTCCCCCGCATGGTCAAATTAAAAGTCTGGCGCTTTCTCTTTAACCCATGATATCTTGGGCTGTGTCGCGATCAACTTTAAACTAGCCGTGAATCACTGTTATGGCTGAGATCCAGGCTGTGATAATTTTTTTTAGTAGCCAGGACGTATCTCGCAGATTTTTTCATGTTATTTTTTATTCTATTTTAGTCTACATAATCATGCAGGCAGCCTTTTTTTTGCAGGCAGTTCCCCAGCAGCTACATAGAAATAAGAGAATAATAGTCTAGAGATGTTGATTGAATATTATGGGAAAGTTTTCTAGGCATATTCTGTGATCTATCCAAAGATTCTTGTGCAGGGAGGGATCTGTATCCATCACCTTGTGCATAATGGATCATTTAATATATGTGCATAGCTCCCAACCGTCCCGGTCCCCTGCGGCTCAGCTGTTCTCCCGGCTGTGGAGGGTGGTGGGGCAGGTTTCAGCGGTGGAGCAGCGGGCACTGGTAGTGCTGCAGCTACCACGTGTGCCCGCTGCTAAAGAAGAAAGAATATTCTCTCCTTTCCATGCCCATGGGAGTAGAGAGGAGTGAATATTCATTCTCCTTAATAGCGCACACTGTTAGCAGCAGCTTCTGGCTTCCTGCTGCAGCTCTGCGATCCTCTATTAGAGAGAATGAATATTCACTCTTCTCCGCTCCCATGGGCATGGAGAAGAGTGAATATTCATTCTCTTTAGTAGCAGGCACAGAGGATCGCGGAGCCGCAGCAAGAGGTCGGTCGTTGCTGTGTGCGCTATTAAGGAGAATGACTATTTACTCCTCTCCACGTCCATAGTCCCGGCATGGAGAGGAGTGATTATCCCTGCAGCTCACCTCGGCATCTGAGAGCGCATGGCAGTGACGTCATGCACTGCTCAGATGCTGACATGAGCAGCTGGCAGACAGGACACAGCGCTGGAGCAGAGGGAAGGAAGGTGAGTAGAATTGTATATTTTTTTCATGTGTGCAGTGATGGGGGGCCATGTATATCAAGACTGGGATGAGGGGGCCATGCATACCAGGATTTGGGATGAGGGGGCCATGCATACCAGGATTGGGCCTGAGGGGGCCATGCGTACCAGGATTGGGTCTGAGGGGGCCATGCATACCAGGATCGGGTCTGAGGAGGCCATGCATACGAGGATCGGGTCTGAGGGGGCCATGCATACCAGTATCGGGTCTGAAGGTGCCATGCATACCAGGATCAGGGAAAAGGAGGCCATGCATACCAGGAATGGGGATGATTGCGGTCTGCTGAATGCCCCTCATTACCAGCGCCCATGTGACTACTCCTCCTGCCAAGGGAGAAAGAAATGGTAAATGGGCATGGATTGGGGTGCGACCAGGGGCGTGGACAAAATTCGCCACAACGTGCTATGCGCTCCGCATGTTTTGTCCCTCTTTTTCTTCTTCAAAAGTTGGGAGGTATGTATGTGTAAGTGATACCTTTCATTGTAATCCTTCCTGGTGTGATAATGAGATGACTTCGGAAAAGGGATATTTACAGAACAGGAACAGAAAGTGGCCTGAGTAAAAAAATAAAACATTTCCATGCTTCTGGCGGTAATCTTTGTACTGTGACCTTGTGTCTTCATTATTGTGACATCAGTATATGCAGCAATTCGTTCCTTTGACTTCATAGTTTACTATGATATCAGTGAGTTTCTATTGTTTGGTTTAAGCTTATTTAATTAAATACATATTTTTATTTGTCGACAATCCTACACAAATATAAAATTTGAACAAAAAAAAGCAAAAAATGACAATGTATCAAGTTAAAATAATCATACTGTAGTTCCTAAACGTGAAAAAAAAAAGCTTTCACATAAGGTTGCATTGTGGCACTCAAATGTCAGCACTGCCCATGAATTCTAATCTATACAATATTGATCTTTATATATGAACATCCTGTCTTCTCATATCGTGTGTCTGAAGTTTAGTTTATTCTATATGTCTGGCTCTATAAATAGAAAGAAATCATTGTGCAATCATTACAGTAAATTGAGAACGTTGACATTTTGGCAGGCATTTTACCACAAACACAAATACCTAAAAACGCTTGTACAGTATATACATTCTTGAATAAGAAAATGTTTATTTACCGTATTTATTTTTTTGTAACATTTTTACAACTTATTATCCTTAAAGAAGTTATCCAATGGTGGCTCAGTGGTTAGCACTGTTGCTTTGCAGCACATGGATCCTTGGTTCAAATCCCACCAAGGACGACATCTGCAAGGAGTTTGTATGTTCTCCCCGTGTTTGTGTGGGTTTTCTCCAGGTTCTACACTTTCCTCCCACAATCCAAAGACATACTGATAGGGAATATATCATCAATATCATCCGAACTGAGAAGGTAGCACAAAAAAGAAATATGAAGGTCATAGGGCCACAATATAATCTGAGTTAAAAGAGGGAAAACTCCAATCTGATATATATCCTACAGAGAAAAACTTGCAAAAAAACTCTTTTTATATGTCCCTTTCAGACGTGAGGTGTAATAATACGTCCCTGTTCCCTGGGCCTTAATGACCAGGTACGTATTATTACGTCTCACCGATTGCGCCCACACATAGGCTGTGAGGGCGCAATCGCCGCCGGGTGTCAGCTGATTCTGACAGGAGCGGTGCCCTCAACACACCCGGCACTTTAACCCCCTAAAAGCTGTGATCGCAGCATTTAACGAGCAAGCAGAGGGACAAAAGCCACTCTGCTCTTGGAACGGAGACCCCGCGACGTCATCGTGGGGTCCCAATCGTTGCCATGGTGACCCTATGTTGTCATGATGACATCCGGGTCACCAGGCACTAGCAAGCTAGTTTGATCATGAACAGTGCATGATCAAACATGCTTGTTTGCAGTGCAGCGCTGACAGCCCACATAGCATAGGGATACAAGCATCAGCCTGCAAAAAATGAAAGACCCATAGTGGGACAAAGTAAAAAAGTGACAGAAAGTTAAAAAAAAAGTTAAAAGAATTTGTAAAAATATAAAAAAAATCAAAATCAAATAAAAAATATATATATATATATTGTACCCATAAATAAATATTATTATGAAAATAAAAACAATTAAAGTACACATATTTGGTATCACCGCGTCCGGAACGACCTGAGCTATAAAACAGTCCTATTAGTTAACCCCTTTATTAAACACGGTAAAAAATAAAAAACAAAGCAAAAAACAGTGCTTTATCATCATACCGCCGAACAAAAAGTGGAATAAAACGCGATCAAAAAGACAAATGAAAATAAAAATGGTACCGCTGAAAACGTTATTTTGTCCCGCAAAAAAACAAGCCACAATACAGCTCCATCATCAAAAATAAAAAAGTTATAGCTCTCAGCTTAAAGTGATAAAAATATATATTTTTTCTATAAAATTGTTTTTATTGTGTAAAAGCACCAAAACATAAAAAAAACAATGTAAATGTAGTATTGCTGTAAATGTACTGACCCAAAGAATAAAGCTACCTTATCAATTTTACAACATACGGAACGACATAAAAAAAAAAATAATAATAATTCTTGAATTGTTGTCTTTTGTTTATTCTGCTTCCCAAAAATCGGAATAGAAAGCGATAAAAAAAAGTCACGTGCCTGTAAATGGCACCAATTAAAAGCGCCAACTTGTCCCGCAAAAAACAAGCCCTTACATGACTCTGACGGCTGAAATATGGAAAAATTATACCTCTAAAAATATGGCAAAAACTAATCTTTGGAAAAAAAAAGTGTTTTTTAGTGTGTGACAGCTGCCAAACATAAAAACCCGATATAAATCTGGTATCGCTGTAATCGCACCAACCTGAGGAATAAAGTCGTCTAATCAATTATACCGCACGAGGAACGGTGTAAAAAATAAATAAAACCAATTCTTCATCTGCTACTGATTTGTTCATTCTGCCTCCCAAAGATCACACTAAGGCTCAGCTCACATTTATCCTGCGCTGAGTGCTTGCAATGGGGTTTCCGTGTAAATCTCTGAAATACGTGATTCAGACGGGACCCCGGTGGAAGATTCCTTGTAATGAGGCAGATGGAGGCATTGTGGACGCCGTCTGGCCTGTGATCCGGCGGTGTTCGTCTTATTATTAGGAGTGCATAAAATTGCCGTCAGCCACAGTTTTGGGAACCTCTGAAAAAAAGGACACCGCTAAACAGAGGCCAGGCAGGAAGTCCAGAGTAACTTTGCTGCCTCATTATAGTGAATGGATCCCTCGGGGGTTTCATCTGAATTACGTCACTCAGAGATTTAAATGGAAACCCCGATATCAGTGCTCAGCATAGAGCACAGGATAAATGGGAACATTTTATATAACATTTTGGATCACAATAAAAGCTTTGACTCAATCCACAAAAGAAGCAAGTCCTCACTCAGGTTCGTCATCTGTTAACGGAAATATAGGGGGCTTCCACGTTATTAGTAGCACAAAGATTCCAAAAGAAATTCAGCAAATTCTGTGCTCCCAAATACAAATGCCCACCTCCCTTTTCAGCCCCAGAGTGTGCCTAAACCGCAATTAGCATCCACATGTTTGCCATTTTTTTAGCGATGAGAGCCCGTCTAATTTATGGGTGCAGTACAACGGCAGTTTGCAATTTTAACTCCGCAACATCCACTGCTGCTTGTTTCTGGTAAACACCCATGTAGTTAAAATCCTCACCACACCTGTAGATAAATTCCCAAAGGAGTATAATTTCCAAAATGGGGGGATTCTGCTCTTCTAGCACTTAGGGTCTCTGTATATAGAGTCTGCATACTATTGTAGGAAAATCTGCGCTCTAGGAGGCAAATAGCGCTACGTTCCTCCCGAGTCTCGTTGTGTGGCTAACCAGTACTATACAGTACTATACAGCCACATATGGGGTATTTCTACATTCAGCAAAAATTTTGGTGCCATTTTTACCCATTTATCAGTGTGAAAATGTAAAATCTGGGGCTAAAACAAAACTTTGGTTCTAAAATGTAATTATTCTTTCTTCACTACCCAATGGTGTAATATTCTGTGAGGCACAAGTGGGGTCAACATGCTCACTGCACCCCTAGATGAATTAATTGAGAGGTGTAGTTTGTAAAATGAGGTCTCTTATGGGGGGTTTCTGCTGTTCTGGCACTTGAGGGGCTCCGCCAATGAGACATGGCACCGTCAAACCAGCCAGCCAAATATGAACTCCGATATGGCACTTCTTCCCTTCTGAGCTTTGCACTGTGCATCAAAAGTAGTTTTCGACCACTTATGGGCTATCGGTGTACTCAGGAGAAATTGCACAACAAGTTTTGTGGTCCATTTTCTCCTGCTATCCTTGTGAAAATGAAAATATTGGGGGCTAAATCAACATTTTTGTGGGAAAAATATTTTTTTTTCTTTTTTTTTCATCCATGTTGTAAAATTCTGTGAAGCACCTGTGGGTTCAAGGTGCCCACCACACATCTATATAAATTTCTTGAGGGGTCTAGTTTCCAAAATGGGGTCACTTGTGGGGGTTTTCACTGTTTAGGCACATCAGGGGCTCTCCAAACGTGATATGACACCCGCAGACCATTCCATCGAAGTCTGCGTTTCAATATGTCACTCCTTCCTTTCTGAGCCCTGATGTGCACCAAAAGAATAGTTTTCCCCTACATATGGAGTATCAGGAGAAATTGCACAACAAATTTAGCAGTCTACCTTCTCCTTTTACCCTTATGAAAATAATTTTTTTGGGCTAAAATAAAATTTTTGTGGAAAAAATGTGATTTTTTTATTTTCACAAGTAAATGTTATAATTTTCTGTGAAGCACCTGGGGATTCTAGGTGCTCACCACACAACTAGATAAATTCATTGGGGTGGTCTAGTTTCCAAAAATGGGGCACTTGTTGGGCATTTCCACTGTTTAGACACATCAGGGGCTCTGCAAACGCGACATGACGCCCACAGACCATTCCATTAAAGTCTGCATTCCAAAATGTCACTCCTTCCCTACCCATCCCTGACATGTGCCCAAACAGTAGTTTTCTCTCACAACTTTTGGGGTACAATTTCTCCTATTACCCTTGTGAAAATAAAGAAATTGGGGCTAAAAGATCATTTTTGTGGAAAAAAAGTAACATAGTTTTTTTTAAGGTTGAAGGAAGACTTCCATGGCTCTACGTTATAAACTTTTGTGAAACACTTGGGGGTTAAAAGTGCTCACCACACATCTAGATAAGTTCCTTAGGGGGTCTAGTTTCCAAAATGGGGTCACTTGTGAGGAGTTTCTACTGTTTAGGTACATCAGATGTTATCTGCGTGACAGCGTGGCAAATCAGGGATGTTCATGGGCGGAGCCGATTTTTTGGCGCGAACAAGCCGGAACCCCGAAATGAACCTGAATTTGTAATGCCTAACAAATTCGCTCAACACTAATCATAAGGTCATCAATATAGCAAAACCATCCCAGCACATGGGAAAACGGAATGTGCGTCATCGTGGAATATGCCCCTCACCCAGTGGCCCAGGAAGAGGTTAGCATAAGATGGCGTATGTGTCGCCCCATTGCAGTGCCCTGTTTCTGTAGAAAATATCTATCTTTGAAAATAAAAAAAAATTGGAGTCAGGATGAATCGCAACAATTCCAACACAAGGCTCTGCATGTCTGGATCAAAGTTGCTCACCCCACGGAAAAAAATAGAAGTTTCCAGGCCATCTCTATGCTCTATATTTGTATATAAGGATTCAACATCCGCAGTTGCAAGAAGTGTTTCTGTGTCTAGATGGAGTCCATTGAGACGTTTCAAGCCACCACTAGTGTCCCTGACATAGGAGGGCAAGGTCTCAACAAGTGGTAGTAAGTAATATTCATTGAATTTACATACTGGATCATACTGAACGCCCCGGGGGATTAAGAGGTGTGGGTTTCCTCCAGGTACTCCAGTTTCCTCCCACACTCCAAAGATATAGTGATAGAGAATGTACATTGTGAGCCCCATTGGGAACTGTGATGATAATGATAATGTCTGTAAAGTGCAGTAGTTCAGGGACCACCAGCAAATCAAAAAAATTGCGTACCCCAATGTTTAGTGCTGGTCTGCTATTATTCAATGAGTTTATTAATGATATAGAAGATGGAATTAATAAAGTTGTTTCTATTTTTCCAGAAATATGACGCACACTGAAAAGTTTACGTAAGCAATTGACCAGTCGTCGTTATAATATTAATTTAGGCTACCTAGTGTAACAAATCATTTTTTTAAATTCCCATAATAGAGATTCTTTGACTCTAAAAATTACTCCAATTTAAACAGTACATGGCCCTTCTAAATGCCTAAGGGAAGAGTATTGATTAGCCTTCATGTACTGTAACTTTGGGATCCCAGTTTAAAATTCCACTAAAGACAACATCTCCATGAAGTTTGTGCATTTTTTATCTGGTAAAGAATGACTTAATCTTTTATCACTTTCATTTAATTTTGAGCGCCTTTTTAATTGCAAGCATATTAGTTGGGGTGCAGATCCTGAGACCCCCACTGATTGCTTAAACAAAAAACCCTGAGAGATGCGCAGCTGAGGCGACAGGAGAGCATAGCTCCTACCTCAGTGCACAGCCTATGCTTTCAATTGAACCTGTTCTGTGTGTGTGCTCAGGCAGGAGCTGTGTGCTCGTGTCTGCTTAGCTGTACACTGTTTGTGGTCTACTGCCGCCGGTGATAGTTTTATGTACCTCTGTGCAGGTTTGGAGTACTAGAAGTTGCCTAGTCTCGTCTTTGGTGCCCATGGAGGACAGTTGGCGTTATCGCTCTAGTGTCTGCTTAAGCTAAGTGTATCCCCTTTGTTTGTTTACCTTGCTGTCTTTAGTTTGTAGTGGGGCCTGACTAGTGCTCACCCCGTCCCATCCCTATCTATGGCCTAGCTCTAGGGACATTCAGGGTTTAGGTTCCTGCTCGATGATAGGTGCAGAACTATATATGGATAATAGGGTAGGCAGGGGTCTCCACTCCCCCTTTCCCTAGTTGTTGGGCTCCCTTCCCCCTCTTCCCATCGTTGTATACTTATTCCTTCCCTCACCTTGCGTGACATCTATTGGGACCCTAACTGATTTGCAGGCAGGTTACGGGCCTGTCAAATATGACACATCATATTCAAAGTATACTTGCTCTATAATGCTTTAGGGCTGAACTAGATCACTAGGGTAAAAAAGAAATCACTGATGGGCTCTGGCTCTAATGCAGTAAGTACTCTAATAATCCTGCAGAAGACAACCCCATTTGGACCTGACTTTGGACACAACAGCTTGTTGCCAGGGTCTTTTTTTTCTCATTGTTTGATTTGTAAATTACCTAATAACCTTATTGAAGATTTAAGTCCTATGTGCACAACAGACCGCAAAAATAAGTGGACGTGTCATGTTCTGTGGAGGTGATTACATGGGCACTACTACTGAATTCTAGCATTCATAGGTTGGAAGATATCTGTATCAAAACAACAATCCAGACAGTCAACTAGTTCAGAAAGCACCACCATTCAAGGGAGAAACCTTCCCTTCCCCCCTTAATCATTGAGACTGGCATCAGTCAAGATATTTTGTCAAATGTCCTCTGGACTGTCTAATAGATACATACTGTAAGTTTGTCAGTATATGGAGTCCAGTCATTGTATGTAATAGTCTCATGCGCTGTAGCCGTGAGATCACTGCTAAAAGCCTGTCAACGAAGATGGAGGCACTAAGAAGCAGCCCTGGTACTTGCGTGGAATGAGTACAATTCATATTCTTATTTTTATTCTGGGCAAGCAGCAGAAAGAAAAATATTTATTTATGGAAAAACCCATTAAGTCCCTTTGGAAAAGAAATAAGTTTGTATAAAAATTATAAAAGTTATATATTATATTAAATTGAGCGTTCATACAGGAAAATAGCCATCACACATTTAGTATCCCCATTGGGGTAGGTTGACACGACCGTATAAAAAAATTGTCAGAATTGCATCTAGAAAAAGTGGGACATTTTTTTTCTCACTTGTCATCCGTGTGCTGTCCGCATGCGATCCCTTTATTTACTCGGCAGCTTTTAATCATTTACAGGACCATTTTCAGTTTCCTATGTTACAGAAATACAATGTATCCATAAAAATCAGATGCTATGTATATTGTGGCATCCAATTTTTTTTTGGAGGTAAATCGTGCATGCTGCAAATTTTTTCATACGCCAATAGTCATAATAGTGAAAACATAAAGTATCAATATAGACACTTATTTTAAGTCAGCACTGAATGATGTACAAGAAAACAAAGAAGTAAAAATGGTAAGTATCTGAATATAGGGGGAGTGCATAAAGAAGGCTTATGGGGAAAGCCAAGCTCATTTTTCAGACCATCAGCTATTTTTCTAGTGCTTACAAATCAGGACCCTGAGATTTGTTTCATGCTGTGAATGTGTCATTAATTGACTTATAAATTGCATGGTCATCACATCATAGCACAATCAGTACACTGAGAATCCGCAGTAATGAAGCCTGTACAGCAGTTCTACTTATCTCACAGCATTCACAATGTACAGGGCCGAGCAGAATCAATAGCTGCGTAGTCTGGCACTGAGCTGTAAAGAGCCAATCAATCGGTCATGTCCGATTTCATAGTTAAATGAAAACCCTGCCCCAGTTTAATCAAGCATCAGGCGGTAAACAAAGCTTCAGTCAGAACAAATAGCTGCTTCAGTTTTATTGTGTTAAGAACCAACATGTGTAATTTTGGCATTCTGAAAATGCCACTTTATGCAAAGAAATACAAAATATTCCAATCTATTTTGTGCTGTATACGTGAAATTTTCTATTAATTAGAAACCCACAGGCTTTAAATAGATCCTTGATCGCCCCTTTCACCTGATTGCCCTATACTACCTTGTTTAAAGGGAATCTGTCACCACTTTAGAGTGATCAGACCTCTACTATGGCCATACAGGGTATAGAAAAGTAAATCTCTACATACCTGTGTTAGGATCATTCAGCCATGGAGGGTCCTTGTTGGAGTCGGGGTATCCCCGTAACAAGAAATACACAGACACGTAGTGTATAATCAAGTACTGGGAAGCCCCTGAGCGCGCCTGCCTCTATAGGTGCTGTCCCTTTATTTATACTAATAATCATAGTTTTTTTGTCACACATGCGCAGTAAAATGCCTTTGTTTCACAAGCAGTGAAGTGATGATTCATAACAGTGGAATGTTGATAAGAAAGTTTCATAAACAGAAAAGTGATAATTCATAGCAGTAGAAGGTTGCTGAGACAGCTAAAAACAAGTTACAATCTAATTTCTGGGCGTCAGTCCAAATGTCCAGATAAGGGAAGAATAACTTCATCTGTGTCTTACATCGTAGTCTTGGGTGAAGTATAACTCCTATCATCCTCTCAGTCCCCCCTTTGATTCTTCCTTATGGACTTTTGGTAGAAGACCTGGTCCGGGAGTTCTTTTCTTTCATATTCTTGAGTCCGTGTTACAAAGCTTATTTATGCATATTAAAATAATTTTTAATCCTATTTTAAACACTACATATATGACTACTATAATTAGCACAATCTGTAATATACCTTGTAGAATTCCAGCCACCCAACCTCCAATACCCTTAAACCAGTTCTTTGGGTTGAGAAAGGAGAAGGTGTCTGACCACCAGCTATCTTTATTTTGGTCATTGTGTCTGTCATATTCATCCCGTAATCGTTGTATATCTGCCAGCTTGAACCTCATACTCATTGTACTGTTTGGATCTATGTAATGACAACAGGTTGGACCAATAATTTGACACATTCCTCCCTGGGCCGCAGTTAGGTAGTCTAACACTACAGTATGTTGATTAGTAACAATTATAAGTTGATTTTGGACAGCTATACTAGTATTAAGTATATCCATAATATCCCATATCTGATCATCTAGATAGTCGGTGGCCTGAACTAATTTATCCCACATCTGCATCAACATTGGATACACAAAGAAAGTGCTGAATATTTTATTAGGAATTCCCATTTGGACCACATGTGGCCTACCTGAAGGTCTAGACGAGTTGTCGGCTGCTCTTTTGTATAGTGTGTGTTTAGGTACTGCTTGCATATCTACCTGCTGATTCTGAACTATAAATGTGGCCGGTGTTAAGCGTCCTAGAGTACATGCACCTTTTATTCCTACTGGGAGCCATTTGTATGCTCCATTTCCACAAATCCAGAAGGTTCCTTCAGGCAGATCCCATATTGCAGAGTGTTGGAGCACCAACCTATGTACCAAATCTAAAAATTTAGATACATTCTGAAGTATACACCAAGGGGGTTTTTGACCTAATGGACTACAGTATCCTGCATCTGGATTTTCACAAGTCGGTGTACCTGGGTCATATGCACTTGACTCATTACATAATATATTACCTGGTATCTTTGAACATGTATCATTGTTTCCATCGGGGAATAATTGTGAATATTTCCAACCATTATTGTGTATGTATTTTTCTACTATATCAGGTTTAAAAGGTTGAGAAGAAGATACTGTGCTACTAAAACTGAGTTGTATATTTTCTGTAGGAATTAACCCTAAGTCTGTTAGTCCCGTCTTATTTCTAGGAACCCATACACCTCCTTTAAACGCTAAATATTGTAAGTTGTTTATTTTTCCGGTCATATTACCTTGCCACCAGGGAAATCCCACCCACCCCACAACTGGGATGGCAACAGTGGTGTTCCATAATCTAGAATTAACGGTTTGGTTATTTGCTAATTTGTCTGAGCAATTAGTCCATGTAAACACTTCCTCAGGGGTCATGGGTACGGCCAGGAAGGGTATGCTCGTGGCTGATATTGGAGAATGCGTACAAATCCAACAGTCTGCTATTTTCTGTCCGCCATCGAGCAGCCCGTTTACCAATGTCTCATGATGTTTTATAAATTTATTATCTGCAGGTTTTGGGGAACTTAGTTTATCCCACAGGTCTCCCTGATCTATCGTTATAGCTAACACAAGTACAATCACCACTATTTCTTTTTGCAATGGCTTGCATGTACCCATGCTGATTTTCCTTCCAATTTTACTGCAGTTGGAGTTGTCAATAACACCTGATATGGACCCTCAAATCTGGGTTCTAGCGTTCTTCTGTTATGTCTTTTTACGTAAACTTCGTCTCCTGGTTGCAGCTTGTGCGTTCCCTCAATGGAATCTGGATCTGGAATGGAAGAGAACACTAAAGAGTGTATTTTAGACACATGCTTACATAAATTTTGTACATAAGCAGTTAAGCTTTCAGTTTCTAACATTAAAGTCTGTGGGAAATACAATCCTGTATTGGCAACTCTACCAAACAATATTTCATGGGGGGTGAGTTTGCTCTTTCCCTGGGGGGTGTTTCTGACTGAATACAATGCTATTGGGAGACACTCAGTCCATGGTTTCTGTGTTTCTGCCATGGCTTTCTGTATTTTTAACTTAAGTGTTCCATTCATTCTCTCAACCTTACCGGAACTCTGTGGGTGGTAAGGGGTGTGTAGTTCACTTTTTATACACAACATTTTCATTACATTCTGAAAGATCTCTCCAGTAAAATGTGTACCTCTATCTGACTCGATCACTTCTGGGATACCATAACGGGGTACCAGTTCATGTGCTATTTTTACTGCAGTGACTTTAGCCGTGGCTGTATGAACTGGATAAGCCTCTGGCCACCCCGAAAACATGTCCACACATACCAGTACATACTCATAGTGTCCATGCTTAGGCATCTGGATGTAATCGATCTGAAGTCTCTGGAACGGATATAGTGGTCTTACATGGTGCTTCTGGGGGGTCTTAACAGTCTGTCCTGGATTGTGGGCTAAACAGATTTCACAAGAACCACATTTTGCTCGAGCTACCTGGCCGAACCCTGGGGCTAACCACTTCTGTCTGACCCTCTGTATCATACCGTTTGCAGACACATGTGTAGGTCCGTGGGCTTCACTGACCACAACAGGGTACCACGCTCGAGGGAGACAAAGCTCATCTCCTTTTCTCCATAGTCCTTCTTTTTCTTCTGCCCCCTGTTTCTGCCACTCTTCTTTTTCTTCTCTACTCACCTGCTGGTGGGCTTCTTTGAGCCGTGTAATTAAGTCAAATTCTGATACTGCACTAATAGTGTGGTCAGTTGTCAGAGGTTTTACTGCAGCTCGCTTAGCAGCCTTGTCGGCTCGGTCATTACCCCTAGCTATCTCGGTGTCGAGTCTTACATGTGCAGGTACTTTTATTACTGCTACTTGTTTGGTTGAGGCAGCTGATTCTAGGATTTGTCTAATCATTTGTCCATGTTTTACTGGTTGACCTGAAGCTGTCATGTAACCTCTAGCTCTCCATATACATCCAAAATCATGTACAATACCATATGCATATCTAGAATCAGTAAAAAATATTAGCGGTTTTTTCTTTTGCTAACTGTAATGCTCGTATTAGAGCTAATAGTTCAGCTTCCTGGGCTGAACAGCTGGCCTGCATTGGCTCAGCTTCAATAACATCATGATCTGATACAATGGCATAACCTGTG
The DNA here is from genome assembly GCF_046119375.1 of Phyllobates terribilis. Lineage (NCBI taxonomy): Eukaryota > Metazoa > Chordata > Amphibia > Anura > Dendrobatidae > Phyllobates > Phyllobates terribilis. Next base: position 483,517,102 of record NW_027362762.1, on the reverse strand, counting down.
TGAAAGTTACCAGTTTCATCTGCATACCTACTATCATCTATATACATATGTAGGTCTGGATTGTCAAGAGGGGTGTCCTGTACATTAGGTAGCCCTTGTGTTTCTTGTTCTATACACTGTAAGCAATCATGTATTATATTGTCTTGTTCGTGGTATTGTAAAAAATTTTCATCTTCGTCTTCCTGACCTCCTTCCACTCCCCCCTTTGTCTCTAGTGGTAACAGAGTGGCTAAATTTAGAGACAATATGCGGCGAAAAGTGAGGTTTGGTGGCATTAGTAAGGAGCATTGTAATCTAAGATGTCTAGCCATTGAAATGTGTTTTGGCAATACCTGATTCAGTATGCCATGTACATCATGTGTAGTTTGTATTATTAAGGCATGGTCTAGTACTATTTCTGAGGCTTTTTCTACCAAAAGAGAGACAGCTGCTACTACTCTGACACATGATGGTGCAGCTTTGGTAACATTATCTAATTGAGCAGAATAGTATGCGACAGGTCTTTGTTTATTTTCATGTTTCTGTGTTAGTACTCCTGTAGCATGATTAGACATTTCCGCAGCCATTAATTGGAATGGTTTGGCGTAGTCTGGGATTCCCAAAGCCGGGGCTGACATGAGACCTTTCTTGAGGTCTTGAAAGGCTATGAGCGCTGATTCAGTTAACTGAAAAGGCTCGATTTTTAAACAATCATATAGAGGTTGCATAAGCTGACTAGCATGTATAACCCATTGTCTGCAGTGTGATACTATTCCCAAAAATGCTCTTAATGTTTTGTAGTTCTTGGGAGGAACAAGATCTCTAATGATTTTTAGTCTGTCGGCGGTGAGGTGCCGAATACCTTGTGAAATGCAGTGTCCTAGAAATACTACTGTAGTCATACAAAGTTGTACTTTTTTCTTGTTAACTTTACAGCCCATGTCTGCTAGAAATATTAACAATCTTATTGTGTTGCTGTTTGCGGACTCTTGAGCAGGGGCACATAATAATAGGTCATCAACATATTGAAGAATTACAACCTCATCCGTAGGTTTGAAATTTTGAAGAACTGATCTCATAGCTTCTGAGTACAAGGTAGGTGAATGTATCATACCCTGTGGTAATCTTGTCCATGCTAATTGTCTATTCTTAAATGTAAATGCAAACAGTTTGTAACAGTCTGGGTGTAATGGTACTGAAAAAAATGCATTTGATAAGTCTATGACAGAAAATACTCGTGCTGTTGCTGGGATCTGTGATAGCAACGTGTGTGGATTTGGCACAACAGGAGTAATAGGTTCCAAAATTTTATTTATCTCTCTTAAATCATGTACCATCCGGTATCTAGCAGCTGACCCCTCAGTAGATTTCTTTTTTACGGGGTACAACGGTGTATTGGCTGGTGACTTTACTTCTATCAGTACTCCAGTTTTTAGATAATCTTTTATCTGTTCTCCTATGGCGTGTTCTTGTTGGGCACTAATAGGATACTGTCTTAATTGGGGTAGTGTCACACCTGGAACAGGAGTGACTTTTACTGGAGCTATTGGCATTAGTCCTACATCGGTGTCATGTTGTGCCCATAATTTTTCTGGTACCTCAGAAAGATCTAAAATAATTTGGGTAGGGGCAGGGTCTTTCTCATCCTCTAAGGCTTGGACTTTTACAATGTTTTCTAGAGACTCTTGGTCATCAGGCACCAAAATTTGGACTCTACCATCCTCCAAAAATTGGATATTCATTTCTGTCTGCTTTAATAGGTCTGTACCTAGAAGACAAGTAGGTGCCCCTTTGACAAAAAGAAATTTAGATAAAAATATTTTAGATCCTATCTTTGTTTCAAGGGGAATACTATATGGGAGTGGCCTGATTCCTCCATCATACCCTTCGGTATAGGTTACATCATCTGATAAACAATCAGCATTTGGTAAGGCGTCTTCATTGAGGACGGAGGAAGTTGCTCCGGTATCTATTAGAAAAGGGCATTGTTTTCCTGCTACTTTTACCTGAATTATTGGGCGCCTTCCAGTCAAAGTGGTTTGCATCACGTCTAGTCACTCGCTTGCTGCAGGAGCAGAAGCCTGTACTGTCTTTTCTTGTGATTCTCTTGGGACATAGGTACCATCTTCTATATCCCTGGCTTTTTTCCTGCATTCTCTAATCCAATGTCCTCCCATAGTTTCCTGTTAAACCTGTCATGCCTTGCTACCTGAAAAGTTTTGCAAACTTTCCCTAAATTCTTAGTTGCTTCTACACCACACCTTTCTTTCACGATTGTATAGACATCTTGTTCATCATTTGTGGTCTTAGTCTGTTTGTTGCCCATTTTTCCTGACTATTCCTACCTTAGGAGGCTTTTTGGGTTAGATAAAATATATTCTATATTTTACCTTTCCTCGTTACCTATTCTGTCCTAAGGAGCCAGTATCTGAAACGGTTTCTCTGGACCGTTTTGTCTGAAGTGTAGAGTAATTCTAACACATATATATATGGCAACAAGGGCAAGACCAACAATACATAAAATGAACCATACAGTCTCCATTATATATCGTGTCCCTGGAGTATTATCATTACTTCCATGGGCTCATTCTGTCAATCTCTTATCCGTCAAAAAGGAGGACAAAGGTTCGGGAGTTAAGCGTGAGCGAAGGTTTCCCCGAAAGGACACAACCTTATGACTCAGTTAGGCAATCTCCGTAATACTTATGTCATCTACCTTAGTGCGGCTTATGAGGCTATTCCCGACATCCACATCTCTTTCATACCATCCGTTTCATAACCTTCTCTGACCTCTCCTTCGGCAGATCCTACAGTATATACATGAATGACCCAAGCTATAGGTATCCTTCTCTACTAGTTCCTCAATCCCAACACAAGATATGCATGAAATTTACGGACTATCGCAGAGCAGATGTAAGAGAACTAACAGTGTCTCTTACCTGGCCAGGTTTGTCATCTGCTGTTCCGATGTCCCAATCTCAGCGGTTACTCGTGCCGGTTGATGAACTTGAAGGAATACGCAGACCTCGGGTCCCTGTTCGGGCGCCAGGAATTGTTAGGATCATTCAGCCATGGAGGGTCCTTGTTGGAGTCGGGGTATCCCCGTAACAAGAAATACACAGACACGTAGTGTATAATCAAGTACTGGGAAGCCCCTGAGCGCGCCTGCCTCTATAGGTGCTGTCCCTTTATTTATACTAATAATCATAGTTTTTTTGTCACACATGCGCAGTAAAATGCCTTTGTTTCACAAGCAGTGAAGTGATGATTCATAACAGTGGAATGTTGATAAGAAAGTTTCATAAACAGAAAAGTGATAATTCATAGCAGTAGAAGGTTGCTGAGACAGCTAAAAACAAGTTACAATCTAATTTCTGGGCGTCAGTCCAAATGTCCAGATAAGGGAAGAATAACTTCATCTGTGTCTTACATCGTAGTCTTGGGTGAAGTATAACTCCTATCATCCTCTCACCTGTATGGCCCATAGCAGAGGTCTGATTGCAGAGAAAAGCACTTTAATCAATTATTTTTTCCACAGGCTTGACGCTAAGCAATCCTCGCCTATGTGCTTATTATTCCCCTAAATCCCCGCCTCTCTGCTTAATTATCATATTCCCCCCCCCCTTTCCCCTGTGACGTGCACTGTGCTCCCTGACTTCCCGGGAATGCGCATAGCACCGCTCACATAGAGCTCACATAGAGCGCGCTTTGCTTCATCCCGGCTCCGTCTGCCTGTGCTCTGCGCTGCAGGGTTCTATTGTGGAGGTACTGGGGAGTCACTGTCACTTCCCGACGCCTGCGCAATAGAAACCTGCGGCGCAGTGCACAGGCAGACGGAGCCGGGATGGAGCAAATCGCTCTCTATGTGAGCGCATGCCCGGGATGTCCAGGAGCCCAGTGCATATCACAATGCCCTGTGATGTGCAGGGGAGGGGGGCAATATGATAATTAAGCATATAGGCGGGGATTTGGGGGAATAATAAGCAGATAGGCGAGGATTGCTTAGCGTCCCCCGGACGCCACGCCTGTGGAAAAAAGAATTGATTGAAGCGCTTTTCTCTGCAATCAAACCTCTACTATGGGACATACAGGTATGTAGAGATTTACTTTTCTATAACCTGTATGCCCATAGTAGAGGTCTGACAGATTCCCTTTAAAAGGATGTGTGATCATTAAAGGGAACCTGTCTTCTGAGATTTCCTATGTAATTAATGCCATGGCAGTATAGTGTGTTATAATATGTTTTTAATCTTGTCCCTGGAAATCAGACAATTTACTAAAACGTAAAACCTAAACGATACGTAGGTTATACCACACGTAAACTTACGATAAATCGGTGCTACTATTTCACTCCCTGTGCAAAAAAAATGGTCCATGTCAGACGTTTCATAATATTTTCTTGAGAAACATCAGGGTGATACATCATCGCTAATTGCATATAGCATTAGAAGGGTTAATAGTCCCACAATAGGTGGAGACTGGATTATATTACTCCTAGACAATGAAGTGTATTGGATACAATGCCTTGATACCCAAACTCCTAAGAGTCTTAAATTAAAAAAAATGATCTTATGTATCTATATTGAACTACAGTTGAATAATAAAATACAGTTAAAGGGGTATTCCCATCTCCAAGATCCTATCCCAATATGTAGTATGTATAATAATGATAATATTAGCAAATACCTCCAATTAGAAATGTAGTATAGTTTTTCTGATTCGTCATGTCTCTTTCCTCGTGCAGGCATTGCAGGACCTGGGTATCCATGGTTACGACCACTATACCAGTGGTCGTAACCATGGATACCTAAGGTCTTGCAATGCCTGCACATGAGGAAAGAGACATAGCAAATAAAAAAAAAACTATACTACATTTCTAATTGGATGTATTTGCTAATATTATTATTATTACACCTACTACATATTGGGATAGGATATTAAAGATGGGAATACCCCTTTAAGTATTTTTCATTTTTACTACACTGTGTACAATAGGATTTGTCATTTGGGATTCCTTGTTGGGGATGGGTCGACATATTCCCACCCATATCAGAGATGTTTTTTCTTTATAATCTTCTTTTTCCACCAAGCACAGTCATGATTAAAAGTCCCCTTTTAGAGTTCGAAACACATAGTAGCATTATATTTTGATATATACTATCATGTTTTTTATGCACATCTCATAAAATTCTTGTGAAATTTTATTTTGGAGACATGGGTGCTGGATTACCTGTTTTCCTCATCACCTATGTTCAACCAGGAACCCGACTGGAGTTTATCCATGCACCACATATACTATATCATGTTATCCTACACCGGTAAGCTGATTAGATATAGTTTTTTCCTTTTAATTTATTTACTAAAACCAAGAAAATTAACTTGCACAAATTATGGCGGTTACATTCGATAATACAGGTCTACAAAAAAAACATTTTTCAGGTGCCAAGATTTTTTTGATTGGCATTAAGGTATTTTGAGGGTGCTGAATTAAAAAATCCCATGTCTTTTGCTGAATTGGTTCTACTTTTTGAGATAATTCATCCATGAAAATAATGCATTCCCCCAATGCGACTTGTGTGTGATAACAAATGCAATAGGTTTTGGCCTGTCTTTTGACTCTTTAACAGTGTCTTAGTGTGGCGCCCCTGCTGCGCATGAGTGTCACAGATCCTAGAGGGGTGCATGAACGGATTCCTCCACAAGAGGCCCCCACAGCACACACACACCTCCACCTTCCACCTCAGACCACCAGAGGGAGCCCGTTAGGGATATAAATAGGGAAGGTGGAGCTAGGCAGCTCAGTCTGGAGTCGACAGAGAGTCAAGTCTGTTGAGAGAGTTCCTGCAGTAGTTAAGCCTGAGAGAGGTCAGCCTGCAGTGGAGCCCAGCCCAGACTCAGTTGTAGCTCAGAATAGTGAGCTTAAGGTGTGCCGACGCCATAAGAGCGGTGAAGCGTGGCAAGCTGCCGCTAGTGTGTATAGCCTAGTGAGGGCCTCGAGTGAGGCCGAAGGCTAGAGGAGTGAGTAGCATTGGGGGCAGAGGAGCTGTACAAGCTCACCCCAGAAAACATATACCGGACACCGGGTCCGCGTCTACAGGGCCGTATATCCCCCTGTAGAAACAACCGAAGACCCCTGGAAGACTTCAGGTCCCAGGATCACCCAAGAACTGATATGTACCAGAGCCAGGAGTCACGGAGGCCCCGCAAGCTGGGAGCGCATACTCCAAGAGAAGGCCCTACCACAAAGTCAGCCGGTGCAGAACAGCGACAAAGTTAGGCCTAGCTCCAGGCAGGTCAGAAACTTACTACACAATGGCAAGAAACAGGAGGCCTTACACCCGCTCACTGGGGAGGATCCTGATATGCACCCTTCACCCTACAGTGCTCCAGGATGTGCCTGAATTTCCATCAGTAAAAGGTACTGAAGTGACCATCGTGTCTGTCCCTGTTCTTACTCTGGCCAGGCGGGGTCACCTCTGTCCTGCATCCCTTCTCCTACGCTGCCCTGAGGCCTAGCTCCACCTGTGGGGAGCTATACCACCCAAGCTGCCTTAACACCGGCCTCAGTGGGCTTCCGCAACGCTGGTGATCCTCACCAGACACCACAGGTGGCGTCACGAACTTTCACATAATTATCCACCCTTTTAAAAGAGAGGCCCAGGGTACGGGCCCGGGAGCCGACTACAACGACATCACCCAAGACTAACAACAAGGTCCGGGCGCCGAGTCCTACCCATCCCCTGGGTTCAACAGTTCTCTTTCCTGGCGTCACGAACAGGATTGCGTGCCCGCTGCAACGACGGACTGTTGTGCCCGTTGCCACCGGGTACTGTGCGCCTTTAATCAAAAACTGTTTATTAAACTGTGGCGAAGATTGCCGCCATTGTTGGGCCGCCGAGCGGGAAGAAGGGCGTAACCGCGGGAAACTGAGAGGCGTACCTGCGCCCCACGCCTCGATGTCAAACCAGGAAGCGCCAGGTCCTGGAAGGAGAGTCGCTGAACGCTCTGACGTAGGACGCAAGCGACGCAAGGTCCTGAAGAAGACCGTCACCTCTGGAGCTGTGGCCTACCGGAAGAAAAGAAAAGAAGGTAGGCCACGGTTCGCTAGGGGGGCGCCAGAATGTCCGAGGAGCAGCACAACGCCAGGATACCGGTTAACGGCTCTGATGTTCAACCCGCGCCCGACGCTGAGCAGGCCGAAGCAGCCGCTCCACCAGCAGGGCCTGTAACCCCTGTCATACCCATGGCCCTACCGTACATCCCTGGAGCGAAGTGGCTCCCCTAGTACAGCGGCAAACCAGATACCCTGTCTGGATTTAAGCAGAAAATATGCGGTATACTGGACATGTACTCTATGACAGGCAAACAGAGAGCCGCTGTTGTATTAGGACAATTGACTGGTGCTGCGTAACGAGAAGTAGAAACCTGGTCGGCCGCAGACCAGGAGTCAGTGTCCGCCATCTTTAAAAAATTACAGACTGTCTTTGAAAATCATACTGAGACAGACCTCCGGATGAGGTTCTACAACTGCTCTCAGCAACCGGAGGACAGTGTTCGGGACTATGCCTGGCGTTTACAAGGGACCCTGCGGGCTCTGAAACAGGTTAGTCCAACCAGCATCAATGATGAAAATAAAATGCTGAAGGAACAGTTTATCCGGGGACTGAGGTCCCAAGAGGAGAGCAGGACTGTGCGTTGGTGGTCCCTGGATCATCCAGATGCCACCTTTGACACCCTTAAGGACATGGCTATAAAAGGACTGCAGCCCCTGGAAACAACTGCTATCCAATGTTACCAGGGTGGGGCCACCCCAGTGCCTGCAGAGTCCACCTTTTCCCCGGTGGCTGCTGAAGCCAAGGTGCAAGCAACGTCCCCTAGTGAGCTGGACAGCCTGCGCTCTGAAGTGCGCCAGTTGAGCAAAACACTGACCACTGTGCTGAGTGCCCTGCAGCTGCGGACGGAGCCCAAGGAAGAAGGAAGGATCCTGCTAGCTGACAGCCCTGAGGATGTCCCCTGGATGAGAAGGAGGAAGAGGACAACGCCACCCCCTGGGAGGATCAGCGACCAACACCGTCCACCGAGGGACCCTGTCTGCCACCGCTGCCACAAGTCCGGCCACACCATCCAGAGCTGTCCTTTAAACGAGAAAACCCTGGGGCCGAGGGCCGACACCCAGGAGTAAATTCCTCAGGCCCCTCAGACTGGTACAGCAGGTTCGTGGGAGGAAGACCTTTCCTGTCCATTGTGCTGGATGGCATCCCGACACATGCTCTGCTAGACACAGGATCTCAGGTAACCATCATGCCTGACGTCCTCTACAGAAGGTTCTGGTCCATGGACGATCTACGCCCGCCAGCTCCAAATCTTTCCGTTTATGCCTCAAACGGCCTCCCCCTTAACCTAGTCGGGGTTAAGGATGTGGCAGTGAAGGTGGGGAGAGTGGAACTGAAGGACCAGGGACTAATTGTAGTAGAGACTAATCCTGATGATACCAATTTGTATATGGTACTTGGCACTAATATTGTTGGTAACTGTTTGGGAGAAGTTGTGTTCTTGCTCCAACAGATAGATGACACTGCCAGGCCAGGGCAGAGAAGGGCGCTGCAGTAGGAGATCCGAGCCCTGATGTACCAGCAGCAAGTAAAGCTATCCGGTGGTGAGATTGGTAATGTGCGGGTAACAGACCCCATACCTATTGTGATTCCCCCAATGAGTGAAATGCTTATCTGGTGTAGAGCTGCAATAGGTCTTAAAGGACAGAGCTATCAGGCGGTAGTAGAACCCCTTAGCTCAGAGCACAGACCTACACTCTTAACTGCCAGAGGGGTAGTGGATGTACGCAATGGGAGGGTGCCCATCCGTCTTCTCAACTATGGGGAAGACGAGGTTAGATTACCATGCTATGCCACTGTTGCCAAGTTACATGCTGTAAATAACAACTCCATTCACACGGCGGAGTCCTTAACCTCACCAGACGAAGTGGAGGATAATGACCCTGCAACCCAGGTGGAGGAATGGTGTCAACAGCTCCATGTTGGGACAGACACCACTCCTGCCCACCAGAAGCAGGGTGTACACCGGGTGGTTCAGGAATACGCGCAGGTATTCAGTAAGCACTCACTTGACTTTGGGAGGATTAAGGGGGTTCAACACCATATCACCACAGGTGATCATCCATAAATCAAGGAACGTTACAGGCTTATACCACCAGCACACTACCAGAAAGCCAAGGAGATGTTGCATGATATGAAGAAGGCAGGGGTAGTAAGGGATAGTTGTAGTCCCTGGGCAGCTCCCCTAGTGCTAGTCAGGAAAAAGGACGGAAGCATGAGAATGTGTGTAGATTACAGACAAGTAAATCGCATTACACATAAAGATGCATACCCTTTACCACGTATTGAGGAATCCCTGGCTGCCTTGAAGTCTGCAAATTACTTTTCCTCCCTTGACCTCACTAGTGGGTACTGGCAAGTAGCTGTGGCTGAGGAGGATCGGGAGAAGACGGCCTTTACCACTCCGATGGGACTCTGCGAGTTCAACAGTATGCCGTTTGGGCTCTGCAATGCCCCCGGAACGTTCCAGAGATTGATGGAGTGCTGCCTGGGACACCGCAACTTCGAGACTGTGTTACTATACCTGGATGACGTGATAGTGTACTCCAGGACATATAAGGACCACTTGAAGCACCTGGCGGAGGTATCTGAGTCACTGTCCCGATACGGGATGAAGCTGAAGCCCTCAAAGTGCCACCTGCTCAAGAGAAAGGTACAGTACCTGGGGCATATTGTTAGTCCAGAAGGGGTAGCACCAGACCCGGAGAAGGTCACTGCCATCCAGAAATGTCCGGAGCCGAAGAGCCTCAAGGAGGTGCGTCAGTTCCTGGGACTAGTAGGATACTACCGGAGGTTTGTAAAAGACTACACTAAGAAAGCAGCCCCTCTGCAAGACCTCCTGGTAGGACAGTCCCCCAAAGGCAGAAATCCCCCATTCCACTGGGGTAAGGAGCAAGCCGAGTCATTTCAGGAGATGGAGATCCTGACAGGCGACGAGATCCTAGCCTACCCTGACTACAGCCAACCGTTCCTGCTGTATACTGATGCCAGCTATGAAGGACTGGGAGCTGTCCTAAGTCAGAAGCAGAATGGCCAAGAGAAAGTGATCGCATACGCAAGCAGGAAGCTCCGCCCGACTGAGAGGAACCCAGCGAACTATAGCAGTTTTAAGTTAGAGTTCCTGGCCTTGGTCTGGGCCATCACTGAAAGGTTCAAGCACTACCTAGCCTCCAGCAAGTTCACTGCCTACACTGATAATAACCCCTTGACCCATCTTGAGACAGCCAAGTTAGGAGCCCTGGAGCAACGATGGATGGCTCGGCTGTCAAACTACCAATTCACTATTAAGTACTGGGCGGCCCGCAAGAGCGCCAACGCTGATGCCCTGTCCAGGATGCCTCACCAGTCAGACACAGAAGAAGAAGTGGATGACCTGGAGGAGATTGAGCTACCTGCCTTTCACCAGAATGGGATGATCCACGAGCAACGAGCCTCCAGGAGGCAGTGTGGGAAGACGTTAAACCCTTTGCCTCACCACAGCTGGAAAGAGACCCAGGACAGTGACCCGGTTGTCAGCCATATCAAGGAGCTGATAACCCAAGAAGGTTCCTCCCTGGAGAAGGAAGCGTCTCTGCAAGCAAAGCAGCTGTGGAACGAGAGAAGCCGGCTGTTTATCTACCGTGAGAAGCTGTGCCGGAGGTACGTCAATCCAAAAACCCATGAGATGGTATGGCAGATAGTGGTCCCCAAGACAGACATCCAAATGGTGTTGGAGGCCTACCACGATCAGGCGGGGCACTTTGGCTGGAAGAAGCTAGAGACTCTGCTGAATTGTCGATTCTACTGGGTAGGAATGTGCAGCTCCATTGAGCGGTGGTGCCGAAACTGTGGACCCTGTAGCCTCAGAAGAAAAGACTACAGCAGCCAGAAGGCACCCCTGCAGCCCATCAAGACGACTCGACCCCTGGAGATCGTGGCTCTGGACCATGTCAAGCTGTCACCCAGCAGGTCAGGGTACTCCTATGCCCTGACCATGGTGGATCACTACTCCAGGTTCCTGGTGGTCGCCCCCGTCAAAGACTTGACGGCAGAGACAGCAGCAAAAACGTTCCAGGCGTGTTTCTGCAGACCCCATGGATACCCTGAGCAGGTGCTGACGGACCAAGGCCCGGCCTTTGAGGCTGAGTTGTTCAAAGAGTTCCGCCATCTCTACGGGTGTAAGAAGATAAGAACTACACCGTACCATCCACAAACCAATGGTCTCTGTGAAAAGATGAACAACATCATCATCGACCTGCTGAAGACCATACCACTTGAGGAGAGAAACCAGTGACCAGACCTACTACCTGACCTGGTAGATCTGTACAATCACATACCTGTAAGTTCCACCAATTGCACTCCAGCATATCTCATGAAAGCAAGACCAGGAAAGTTGCCCATGGACCTGGAGCTCGGTGTTGTAGAACCAGAAGCAGATGTGACCACTGAGGACTGGGACATGACCAGACAGGGGCAGTACAGAAGAGTACAAGCCTGTGTCGAAGACAGCCTCACTCGGGTGAGAGACAAGCAGGAGGACCACTACAACAAAAGTGCCCCAGCGGAACCCTTCACACCTGGTGAAGTAGTGTTAAAAAGGAAGAGAAGAAACCACAAACTTGATGACGAGTGGGAGAGAGAACCCTACACTGTGTTGAATTCAAGATTTGATAATAAGTAAACCTGTTTGATTAGCAAAGACGGAGGAAGAACGACTGCAACAGTATCCCGGGACCATCTGAAGTTGTGTCCAGGTCTGCTAAAGCCCCAAGAAGAAGTGCCTCTCACCGTACCGGAGGAGCCTAAAGAAGCAGTAATACACAATGACTTAGGAGATTTCCCGGCTGATTGGCCTCAACTAGGAGGAGCAGTAATCATACCTGTAATCACCTTCTACCCACAGCAAGAAGAACCTGTAGGTGCCCCAGAAGAGCCTGCTCAAGAAGAGTCCCCGGAAGAAGGATCCCCAGCAAGAGCAGAGCAAGAAGGCCCAGCTAATGGTATACTTGCCAGTCCCGCAGAGAGGCCAAGGCAGTCTAGCAGCCCCTCCACACCTAGTACTGACAGAATGGGAGGTAGTGCAAATACTAGTGCCTCACGCATTCCAGTACCACGCAGGTCCATACGTAGTACCAAAGGTCAGATCCTTGTCAGATACACTGAATAAAATAGTTAAACTTCTGACAAGTGTAGATAGTTGCCCCTGGGGTACTGTATAATATTGCATAGTATTGTGTATTATATTGTGTATTTTCATGTATTCATTGCCTTTTATATGCATTTAACTTGTGTTTTGCCTTCTAATGGACAATCTAAGTGATACGGACACTTCCCTTGTTACATACAGAACTTTGTGGCTGAGGACTATGTGCAGCCCAAAAACAATTTCTTGTAAATAATTGCACTCCCTGGAGTGCCAATCTAGGTGAAACCTGTCTGGAGTGGCTCTCCTGGAGGTCCAGCTCGGGATCTTCGTGCCCTGCAGCCACCCCAGGGCCTACGTTGAGGGTTTGGAACAGATCCCTCAAGCTACCAAGTACTCTGCCCTGTGAGATGGACATCCTTTCGGGCAACCTCACCAAAAGAGACTTAAATTCTGAGGTTGCTTATGGTATATATGTATATATTTGTTATTTATAATGTTTTATATGCAACGTTTAAGAATGTGCCTCCCATAAAGGGAAGATTGTTATTGTTCATGTTTATTCAAAATGTACTTCAGCCCGGGAGTGCTGAGCTTTGCTAGGGGGGAATGTGGCGCCCCTGCTACGCATGAGTTCCACAGATCCTAGAGGGGTGCATGAATGGATTCCTCCACAAGAGGCCCCCACAGCACGCACACACCTCCACCTTCCACCTCAGACCACCAGAGGGAGCCCGTTAGGGATATAAATAGGGAAGGTGGAGCTAGGCAGCTCAGTCTGGAGTCGACAGAGAGTCAAGTCTGTTGAGAGAGTTCCTGCAGTAGTTAAGCCTGAGAGAGGTCAGCCTGCAGTGGAGCCCAGCCCAGACTCAGTTGTAGTTCAGAATAGTGAGCTTAAGGTGTGCCGACGCCATAAGAGCGGTGAAGCGTGGCAAGCTGCCGCTAGTGTGCATAGCCTAGTGAGGGCCTCGAGCGAGGCCGAAGGCTAGAGGAGTGAGTAGCATTGGGGGCAGAGGAGCTGTACAAGCTCACCACAGAAAACATATACCGGACACCGGGTCCGCGTCTACAGGGCAGTATATCCCCCTGTAGAAACAACCGGAGACCCTGGAAGACTTCAGGTCCCCGGATCACCCAAGAACTGATACGTACCAGAGCCAGGAGTCACAGAGGCCCCGCAAGCTGGGAGCGTGTACTCCAAGAGAAGGCCCTACCACAAAGTCAGCCAGTGCAGGACAGCGACAAAGTTAGGCCTAGCTCCAGGCTGGTCAGAAACTTACTACACAAAGGCAAGAAACCGGAGGCCATACACCCGCTCACTGGGGAGGATCCTGATATGCACCCTTCACCCTACAGTGCTCCGGGATGTGCCTGAATTTACATCAGTAAAAGGTACTGAAGTGACTATCGTGTCTGTCCCTGTTCTTACTCTGGCCCGGCGGGGTCACCTCTGTCCTGCATCCCTGCATCCCTTCTCCTACGCTGCCCTGAGGCCTAACTCCACCTGTGGGGAGCTATACCACCCAAGCTGCCTTAACACCGGCCTCAGTGGGCTGTCGCAGCGCTGGTGATCCTCACCAGACACAACAGGTGGCGTCACGAACTTTCACGTAATTATCCACCCTTTTAAAAGAGAGGCCCAGGGTACGGGCCCGGGAGCCGACTACCGCGACATCACCCAAGACTAACAACAAGGCCCGGGCGCCGAGTCCTCCCCATCCCCTGTACTCGACATTAGTTAATGAAATATCCCATATAATTATTTTGTATTTCAATTTGTAGGCTTACAATGCTGTAAAAGCGACTTTTTAAAACCAGAATTCTACTGTAATTAATTAAATATACACCAAACCGGGGTCTAAAAAGAACCCAAAAAGACCAGAGTTTTTAGGAAAATTCATAACATCTTTATTGAAAAAAGTTAAAAAAGAATTACAGCAACATGGTGCTACAAACCATAGGGAATACTATATATTGACAAATGCACTAGACACTTTATTTATGGTTGATAAGCCAGTGCTGTATTTGTGTAATTAATCAATTATTTAATTAATCAATTATTACCCTGCTCATGGTACAATGGTGGAGGATGGTGTCCTCGGTTTGTAGCACCATGTTGCTGTAATTCTGTAATTTTAACTTTTTTCAATAAAGATGTTATGAATTTTCCTAAAAACTCTGGTCTTTTTGGGTTCTTTTTAGACCCCGGTTTGGTGTAGATTATAATTTGGAGTTATGTGATGTGATATATATAAGGATACTAATGAGTTTTATATTATTAATATTATTCCTGTTTTATAACAGATTGACCCTTCCACTCATTATGGACCTTATGGCTAGGGAAAAAACCTGGCAAAACAAAATCTCTGATCTGTTTCAACCTGGTGCTACTGATGTTTTTAATGAGAGGCATATGGACAACAAGGAGTTGATGCTCAAATATAGGAATTTATTACAGAGAAAAACTAGACCTCGGTGGACTAGAGCCACTTTGGAAAATTATAGTAAACAAAGAATTGTACCCAGAGGACTCAGGGTTCAGCTATATCCAGCATTTGATCTAAATGACCCAGTGTTAATTAATAAATGGGAGATGGCGGCTTCCTCGTGTTCCCTTACATTTATTGAGGTTATTAATGAAAGAAACACGCAGGTACTTGATGAACTCGACAGGGAAATTAGTAGTATACAAGCTAAATTAACACAGGAAATCCCGGCCGAACGGTTGGAAAAATTCTATAAAGACTTAGGAGTAGAGATGGAGAAATGGGAGCAAGAAATTTGCACTACTAAACAAAAGAAATATAAGAGGGACATAAATGATTATGAACAAAAAAGAGTCTATAAATGGCAATACAAATTAGCTCACGGAGAAACAGTGGGTGCTCAGGACCCGTCACTCTCTTCCGCATCATCCATGACCAGTGTTTCATCCAATAACCTGGATCAGGAATCAGGGGGTCCTAATGTACCTAGAACCAGATATGGAGGAAAGAAAAATTTCTATGGCCCTGCTAAAAAGAATAACGGGAGGAGATGATATCAGCAACCTAAGGTAATAAATTTATCTGCACATACCCTAACCCAAGCACAAATTAGTATATGGGAAAAGGGTTTAACCTGTTCGCCTATTCAACTTATAGACACCTTTACAGCCATAAAGGATGTACATCTGTATGCCAGGAAATGCATCCTTAAGAAATTTCACGGAAAAAATAATTTGGGGTTTAATTTGGACACTGAGGAGGAGCAAGCAGCAGTGGCCATCCTAGAATCATTGGCTGAGGAATCGTGTCCCATATAGACTGTTTCTCCTTCGGTGAGTGTATTTCCTATGCATCTTTGTAGCAAACCAAAAAAATTTCCCAGTCTGACCTCCTGTCCGTCGGTAGATACCTTTGTTAGATTAGTTTCGGCTGATATTGAAAAATTTAATTTAAAGAAGCCTATTAAAAGAAACAAGCAGGATGAACAGGCACTTAAAGAGATGCAATCTTGGAATGATGTGATTTTTAAAATGGCTGACAAGGTTGGAAACCTGGTCATTTGGCCCTGTAAGTTATATGAGAAGCAGGCGTATAAGCTACTCTCAGACAAGAACTGCTATACCTGTTTGACCTGCAATTCTCTTTCAAGATTTCATCAAGATCTAGTAGAGATAGTGTATAGGGCATTTGAAAGTAATATCATTCCAAAAAGTTTTTTGGATAAAATTGTGGGGTTAAAACCTAAACTCCCGACACTTTACTTAATCCCCAAGCTCCATAAACACCTGACGGACCCCCCCGTAGCCCCATTGTGTCCGGGAATGGGGGTCTTTGTGAAATCATATGTCAGATGATTGACTATTTTTTGAAGCCTATTGTGTCTAGTTTGCCATCATATATCCAAGACACCACGGCAGCACTAAGAAGACTAGACCAGATTCAATTGGAGAATGGAATGGTCTTAGTAGTAGCTGACGTAGAAGCACTCTATACGTCAATAAAACATGTTGATGGATTAAATGCAGTGAGATGGTATTTAATCAACAGCAGTTTGGACACTCCTCTCACTGAAGTTATCATGGAGTTGCTTGAGTTTGTCTTAAAACACAATTGCTTCACATTTAATGATGAGATCTTCATTCAGACTAAAGAGACTGCAATGGGGGTGGCATGTGCCCACTCATATGCAAATCTCTTCATGGGAGCCCGGGAGAGGGAGGTGCTACAATATGCTCCAGTTGCGGGCTCTGACAAAGCCCACAACTGGATGCAATATATAGATGATGTACTTTTTGTGTGGGATGGCACAGGTGTGGAGCTGGCGCAGTTTATGACAAATTTAAATACTAATGATATTAATATCAAATTGACTTATTCCAGTGGTCTGCATGTAAACTTTCTTGATATTGATCTACAGGTGACCATGGATGGATTGATTACCACAGATATTTTCCGTACGCCTACTGCAACAAATTCCATCTTACATGCCAGCTCCTCACATCTGCCGTCCACTATACAGAGCATACCGATCAGTCAATACCTTCGTGCTAAAAGAATTTGCTCTACGGAAGAACAATTTCAGCACCAAGCGCAGGATTTATATATGAGATTTCGAGAAAGAGGATATGGTCACAGGAGTATTAAACGAGGATACAATAGGGCAAGGAGCGTTTCCAGGAATAAACTTCTATATGACAACAAATTGAAAAATGATAGGGAACCGGTCGGCCAGGCACGCCTTATTACCCCTTTTAATGGTCATTGGAAGAACTTCACCAACATTATCTATAAACATTGGGGTATTATACAAGCAGATCCAATCCTAGGACGCATAATTACTGAAAAAACACTAATTACAGCCAAAAGGTCAAAAAAGCTGAAGGATTTACTTGTTAGGAGCCTTTACTCCAATGAGAATAACAAGAAAGTGGATTCCTTTAGGAATCACATTGAAGACTTTTTTCCGTGCGGGCAATGCAAAGCCTGCTCAAACTTGGTTAAAGCCAAGAAATTTGCTAATTCGGATGGAACCAAGGAGTTCACGATTAATGGTTTTCTAACTTGTTCCTCTAAAGGGGTGGTATATTTGGCTGAGTGTCCGTGTGCAAAATTGTATGTGGGCATGACTACCCGGGAACTAAAAGTGCGGGTGCGTGAGCACATCAGAGATATCGAAAAATCAAAAGAAGTAGAAAATGAAAGTGACCTTAAAACATTACCAAGACATTTTAAGAGATTTCACGGCAGTGATGCACGATACTTGAAAATCAGAGGGATTGATCAGGTGGTGTTGGGCTCAAGAGGAGGAGACTTATTTAGAACCTTATCACAGGTGGAAAGTCGCTGGATTTATACACTTAAAACTGTAAGTCCCCTGGGATTAAATGAGAATTTTGGATTTAGTTATTTTCTGTGACTTATCAACCCTCTCCATACTCTCTTTTAAAATTAAGTAGGGTGGTTTTAAATGTTGTTTTTGTAGTCGGTGATTTTTATTTATGTTTTGTTTAGTTTTAGAATTGTGTAGTGTACCACATATTGATGATGTTGGTGCACTCCCACAAAAAAGATTTCAACAGATCTGATGGATAACGATCCGAGATATTCTTACCTGATGGATTCTGGGATGCTGGAGTGATGGATCCCTTGTGAAGTGAGAGGGGTTCATTTGCTGCATTATGACTTTGCCGGGAGAACTCCTGTTTATCTACAATGAAAGGACAAAAACATATGGCTATTTTGGCCCTTTGGACTTACCAGTATGATGATATCAAACAATGGGATAGTATATACGGCAAAATTATTTAATGTTTGAGCTGGGTCTGAAATAGAGGAATGAGTGGGGGTGGACTTATATATGACTCCTTGAGATACAGTTCCAGTAATGATATAGGGATCATATATAGTGTCATGGGTTTGGATTCAGTCTTATATATGACCTCCATGGGGGCTGAATTTCCCTGGGGGCGCGAGGACACACACCTGTTACAGGGCTGAGTAAGTAACATATCTTCTATTCCAAAAATTATATAATAACTCATGCATTGGTCTTTATGGCTTTGGGAAATCCCATAGGGAATATTATACATTGCCAAATGCACTAGACGCTTTATTTATGGTTGACAAGCCAATGTTGCATTTTTTAATTATTACTCTGCACATGGCACAATCGTGGAGGATGGTGTCCTCGGTTTGTACTTTTCAACATTTCTCTGTTAAAGTATATACAACAGTACTATTCCCTCCTACCCCATTAACATATACTTGCCCTCATTCAGACCTAAAACAACTCCAAGCAACCTCCCTGCTACATCTGGTGTGCATGCACGCTGCCGTCCCGTCTGACCTTCCCCTCTCCGGCACAGTGTGTGCCCACGTGCATACCATTGCTAGGCAGCGGTGGCACGCTTGCGTTCCACCGCCAGAGACCGGAAGTGTCTCACAGGATGTGACGTGCGGCAGTGCATGCGCCGCAAAGGATATATGCAGATATTGAAACCTATGAGCGACAGGTGGGTAGCGAGCACCCTTATTGGTGGTGGTACACTATATATTACGGCACATAACCATCCATGGACACGCCCTCTGAAGAAGCGAGGGCAAAACGCGCGTAGGGGCGCGAGGACACACACCTGTCACAGGGCTGGAGTAAGTAACATATCTTCTATTCTTAAACTATACAATAACTTATGCATTAGGCTTTATGGCTTCCGAAATCCCATAGGGAATACTATATATTGCCAAATGCACTAGACACTTTATTTATGGTTGATAAGCCAATGCTGTATTTGTGTAATTAATCAATTATTTAATTAATAAATTATTACCCTGCTCATGGTACAATGGTGGAGGATGGTGTCCTCGGTTTGTAGCACCATGTTGCTGTAATTCTTTTTTAACTTTTTTCAATAAAGATGTTATGAATTTTCCTAAAAACTCTGGTCTTTTTGGGTTCTTTTTAGACCCCGGTTTGGTGTAGATTATAATTTGGAGTTATGTGATGTGATATATATAAGGATACTAATGAGTTTTATATTATTAATTAATTAAATATCTCAGAAACTAGAGCCAATCTGACAAAACCAAAGTCATATTCTTAATTAGCACCATAAACTTATTATAAAAGTGTGGAGACATCGTTGGTACCAAAATCCCCGTATGCCAGTGTTAGATATAACCTTGGTGTTAACGATCAATGGTACAAAATGTGTTGGTTTCACAATGTCACAGTTGTTAAATATAAACTGAAAAGACAGCAAAACTTTGACCTATGTTTGGGGATCTGGATTACATCCAAAATTGGTCACTATATAGGATTGTGACAGCCCTATCCTAGTAATAGCACTACCTTCTCTATCTATCTCCATTGTTATGTAATAAATATAGCACTTATAAAGATATATAGAATCCTTACTGATTCTTAAATACTAAATTAAGACATAGTTAAATATAATAAAACGTATACTTTTTGGACACCTTGCTGGGCCTGGTCTAAAATAAGTAAACAATGGGCGACTTCTTTGACTTGCAATCTTTTGCGCCAGTTTTCACAATATGATGTTTGTCTACGTAGATTAAGCAACTGTGAAAAACTACAAGACAATAAAATTTACCTGATTAGGGCTACTTGGGAAGGAGACCTTACCAGTTTTATAGCCAATGTTGTTCACTGTCCATCCCTATTCTTGGTGTCGTCATTTGCTGTATTTCCCCAATTTCTAGAGAAAAATCAAGGCTTTCAGTGTGGTTAATTGACCATTAGTTCAGCAAGTAATCTGTATTATTTTGAGCTACTCCCACAATCACAAAACTGTTGAGCAAGTGTGATAAACTTACGTATTGTGCTCATGAGTTAGTCGCCACTGTCAGATGTAGTCATGGGAGTAATTATAGAGGGTGCAGGGGTTGCAGCCTTTCCTGGGCTTTGGAGCCAAAGGGGACCTCAAAAGTTTCTTTGGCCTAAATAAGAAGGCCAATACTATTAAAGAACCAAAATATTTGGAGGCCGTATTAAAGATTTTAATTGGGGTCCATGAGCTTCAAATAACGCCACAGGATGAAGTCACTCTGTTCCCAGCGATACTGACTACAATGGTTCCTGGTTTGATGTTGGGTGGCATGTGGATGCAAACCAGTGGCCCCTTCAATAAAGGGCATCTCCCTGTACAGAGGTGAAAAGGTGAGAACGTGGGAGTGCCTGGGAAATGCTAAATAGATTGGGTTGCACAAAGTCTATCCACGTACGTCTATTTTGACTTGACAGATATCAAAATATCCTAGTTTCAATTAAAATCATATAGCAAATCAAATAATAAAATAAATACATCAAATAAATGAAAAACATGTAGCTCATTTTGTTTGCACTGTGACAAAATTACAAGCTGTAATCCGCTATAATGGAAAATGAGTCAAAATAATATTTTGTAAATTGTCCTTTACAGAAACAACTCTTATCCTAATTTTAGATTTATTCATTCTTAGAAAATGCATAGATTATTTTTATGGAACTTTAGGTATTATCTGCTTAACTGAATAAAATATGGCTGAATGCAGGGCCAGCATCAGCACCCAGCCCAGCGCACCTGGGCAAGTGCCGGGGCCCTGAGCAGGTGGGGGGGCCCACTCGCGGTCGGGCACCCCGCCGGGCTATGGGCGGAGGAGAGCGGTTCCAGCACCTGCCCTTCTCCCCCACTTGCTCAGGGCCCCGGCAGCCGGATACTTACCTCTCCCCGTGCCTCCGCAGATCCACTGTCTTCCTGCTGTGCGCTCCCTGTGACGTCTCAGGTCAGAGGGTGCGGTGACGTCTTTTCACTGCGCCCTCCCCTGAGCCGTCACAGGCAGCGCAGAGTGGGACGATGCCGGTGACGCTGGAGTCCGGACCTGAGCAGCGGCAGCAGGTGAGGAGGAGTGAGGTGAGTATTTGATTTTTTTTTTTTTAATGTATGGAGGCATGGGGCATTATATGGCTGGGTGACATCCTGTATGGGGGGGTGACATCCTGCATGGGGCATTATATGGGGGGTGACATCCTGCATGGGGCATTATAAAGAGAGGGGGGTGATATCCAACATGGCGCATTAGAAAGAGGGGGGGTGACATCCTGCATGGGGCATTATATGGTGGAGGAAAGGGACATCCTGCATGGGGCATTATATGGGGGGAGAGGTGACATCCTGCATGGGGCATTATATGGAGGGGGGAAGTGACAACCTGCATGGGGCATTATATGGGGGGGAGAAGTGATATCCTGCATGGGGCATTATATGGGGGGGAAAGACCCATCCTGCATAGGGCATTATATTGGGGTGAGAAGTGATATCCTGCATGGGGCATTATATGGGGGGGAGTGACATCCTGCATGGGGCATTATATAGGGGGTGACGTCCTGCTTGGGGCATTATATAGGGGGTGACATCCTGCATGGAGCGTTATATGGGGGCCAGTATTCTGTATGGAGCGTTATATGGGGGCCAGTATTCCATATGGAGTGTTATATGGGGGCCAATATTCCGTATGGAGCATTTTATGGAGGCCAGTATTCTGTATTGAGCGATTCGCTGGTTTCTGAGCTATTGTGGAATTTACAATAGATATTCATCATGTAATGTAAGAAGTGAAATCTTTGGCATTGTACTATATATATATTTCTCTGTGCATCATGAATTGTGGTATGTGTTAAAGGGGCCCACTGAGACTCTTTCGCCCGGGGCCCAGAAAAACCTGGAGCCGGCCCTGGCTGAATGCATTCTACTTTTCTGACAATATGATACACATTAGTAAACATGACTTTAATACTATCAGCAACTTACTGACCTCATCCTATTGAAATATAGGGTATATGCACAATTGACTGAAATCCTGTTTTTGAGATAGTTGGGAGTAATAGCTGGTCAAATGCTACAACTATTTGAAGTGCACGAACACCCTAAAGGGAATGACCTGTTGTCTAAGTCAAGTTTTTATGTTCAAGATATTTTTTAATCATTGCTGTATAACTTTTGCCTCATTTTATAAGTCACTATCTATATCAGAGGGTTATTTCCACAAGCACATTATTTTTTTTACAAAGCAGAATAAATGCATATTTATTGTTAATATACAGATTAACCCCAACATAAAGTTTCTTTCTTATGTAAAGTGGCCTAGAGCGGTAGTCATGACCGAGTTGCTATCCGGTTACGCTCTGGCACTTTACAGGAAAACAGTGCCCCAGTCCCATTGTTCTATCTGGTGAGAGGTGCATCACACTCACTTGTAGGCCGCAGGCCTCCGCTGTTTCAAAGGCCTCCATCTTCAAGAGCCGCCATACACAATTCAGGGGACACCAAGTTCATTGCAGCAAGCAAACCTTTACTGGTCAGTTCAAGTTCATCAAGGTATAACAAGTGGGATATGGGACAGCATTTCATGTTTCTTAGTTCCTCAGTACAACGTATCTTTAACTCTACCACTCACTCATCCTGGACTATCCCTAAGCCCACTGACTCAGTCAGACTCAAGAATTTCCTGTCCACTTCAGTAGTGCACCCGAGACTGGCCACCTGCCCTTCACTCAATTCCACATCCATCGACCTCGAGATGTCAAAAGACCATGCCCTCTCCCTCGTACTTGGCCTGAGCCCTAGGTTCCAGATGTTGCTGGAATGTCCACAAAGGATATCAGTACGGCCTCCCACTGCCTCAAACGATTGGCCTATACTGGCCCTAGCAGCCCACTCCACTTGAACTTAAAATGGTACTTCCCTATCTGATCTACTATCAAGAAGTGCCCACTCTTCAATAACACTAGTCCCAACCCAGTGGGCTAATTCTATCCATTAATTGTATCCTATCCTATACACTAAACCTATTGCCCTTATTTTATATCCAATGCCGTTGCTGAGCCACTTACTATATGAACAGTACTTATCTTATCCCTAGTCTAATCCTGTGGTTACCCTATGCTATGCACTACTCACATTATACACTAACACTTTACATTCTTATATGCTGTACATTACTGTCATACAATATGCAAGATGCACATTACTATTTATATTACATATAAAAACACATAACACTGTACACATAGCGTGATTGTTGTCTTCAGGGGTAGAAATGTAAGAGGGTGGACAAGGAGTCCTGTTGAGGCAAGTGTGCTGAAGGTTATTTTTGTGTGTGGTTAAATTTTTGCTCATACTGTTATAAAAAGTATTTTATTCCTATGGCCGATGTGTATGTCAGGTTCCTGCGGGGTTAAGTGCAAGGCAGTCCCCAGGGAGTGGGGGAGGGTGGCCCTGTAGGGGAACCAGTAGGAAGGTTTTAGGGATACAGGAAACACTTAGTCAGTGTTGAGTAGGCTATGTGTTGGAGAGTAGGTGAAAGGGAGAGGACAGGTTTATTGGTTGTGGAAAGAAGGTACTCGCAACCGCATCAAAACATCACAGGCAGTTGGGGACCCTTGCAGAACGGAAAGCTTATAAGTCCGGGAAACTTACGGTCCAGCAAAAATGGGGGACCTTAGAAAAAGGTAGCATCCTGCTGTGAGTACTGAAACAGTTGTCTCAATGAGCGGCCCCTGAGACTAATATAGGCAAAGACTCCGGGTATTGGGATCATAGCGAAATATGTGGACCCGTATGACCCTACCCCTAAGAAAATGCAGGTACTTCCAACTTCTCCCCATGCCCCTTGTGGTACATGATGCCAGGAACAAAAATGCAAATAGTAACTCTTGGAAAGGAGCCGGTGTACTGTGTAGAAGATGGAGAAGGAGAATGCATAACCTGTTATCTCCTGTTCACCAGTGTGGCCATGTATAAAATGGACATTGTTTATAAGGACTGATCTAGCTCATTGATTGAAAAGGTAAAAGGGAGCGGGATTGCACTAAGTGCATTGGAAACGAAGATGGAGCTAGCAAATCCAGAAACAATGTCGCACACGCACATCCACAACACTCAATTTCCTGTAACTGGCCCCGATGTGGAGAGGGCTGCCCACTCACACGACTGCCGCCAGGGGTCAGTTTACAGAAACGCAGCAGAACAGTCCATCATTATTACACTTGTACCTTTGTGCCTTTTTTCATCTATACCAGCACCTCTGTGCATCCAGCTTTACATAACTGAATGGACAGTCCTATTCTTTCACTGCTAAACTATATTTTCCAGCAATAACTTGCTTCTTGTCGGTACTTCAGATCCCATCCACCTCACCCATGTGCTTTGACTAGCCCCAACTCTCCGAATTCTCATCAAGATAATCTAAGTGTAGAATTAACCTTAAGGCCCCATCACACTTAGCGATGCTGCAACGATCCCGACAATGATACGACCTGTCAGGGATCGTTGCTGCGTCGCTATGTGGTCGCTGGTGAGCTGTCAAACAGGCAGGCTCACCAACGATCAGGGGAGCAGCGACATCGTGGAAAGAATCTTTCCACGATGTCCTGCTCCTGGTTACCAGCCTGCTGAAGCAGGAGCAGGCTGGTAACCATGATAAACATCGGGTTACTAGGGGCACACGCGCACCTAGTAACCCGGTGTTTATCATGGTTACCACTCTGCTACGGCGAGCGGGAGGTTACCGCTCACTTTAGCAGGCTCGTAACCATGATAAACGGTGGGTTACTAAGTGCGTGTGTGCCCCTAGTAACCCGATGTTTATCATGGTTACCAGCCTGATCGCTGCTCCCGCTGGTCACACACAGCGATGTGTGCTGACCAGCGGGAGGGCAACGATCAAAAAATGGTCCAGGACACTTTGCAGCGATCAGTGACCTCACAGCAGGGGTCTGATCGCTGCAAAGTGTCACACATAGCGACATCGCTGGTGAGGTCGCTGTTGCGTCACCAAAACCGTGACACAGCAGCGATCTCGCTAGCGATCTCGCTATGTGAGACGGGGGCTTTATGCTTCTGTTTACCCTTTGTTCCTGTACAGTTTCTTGCCTGGCTGACTTTATCTTCTGCCATAATACAGATTAATGTTTATTTTAGCATTTTTGAGTCAATGGGAGTCACTTATAGTAATTGTTTAAAAACTGGATAACCTCTTTAATTTTAAGAAGTGATTGGAAGAAACAAACAAGACTCAACACAGTTCCCACTGTATTAAAAAAAAATAGGCAAAGTGCCCCCTTCTATTGGTGACCAATCTAACGTATGAAACTAAATACTAAGTATAAGCTGAAATAGGATGCCATTATTAACTTCACATATGCAATGAATATTAGTAAGAGTAAGAGCTTCAACAAAAGTCATCAATATACCAGCTGGGTGATCAAAGACTTAGTAGATATGGAGATGTCAGGATGGTGGCACCCGGGACAGGCACAACATTATTGATCATTAGATCACCTAAATGTTTTGGTGCACATCACATTTAAATTAGACATATAAAAAAGGATTAAATATATATTTATTATAGGAACGATCAAGGAATATGAACTGGTCAAGTACTAACCATATCATATCAAGACACATCATGAATGTTCAACCACAGAATACTGTCTAATTCCAACATTTCAAATATACCCCTTACAAAATCCAAACTTTTTCTTCCCAAGCAAACGTTGTGCTGAGGTATAACATAGAAAAAGTTCACAAGCTTCAGCAAGACTTTTTTAAAATAAAGCTTGCACTTAGGTGACGTTGCATCATTGCACGCTGGTCAGTGATCACCTTATTCACTTTTTTCTGCTGAAATGATCTAGTTGTATCCAAATTCTGAGCGTTGTTCAAAGAGTTAATGAAAGCAATAATGTTGGTATATCCATGGTCCAGGACAAGAGCTTAGCTATAATGGATGTAGAGGTAGTATTTGCCCTGTAGATCCAATGCCCCTATTAAAAAAAATAAAGACACCCAATATAAATAGCACTTGGTGGCTAAAAGCCATTTTTCCATTATGGTGAAGCTTCAATTTCCCAGGACATGAGATGTTAGAGGTTGTACATATTGTGGTTTTTCCATTAGTTTGTAATAAAGGTTAGGATGCTGGAGACAAGAATATATTGAATAGTACAGCAAAAACCAGGAAAGCGACATATGCAGCAATACAGATCCAGAACCTTGGGTCCTTTATCAGGTTTTTGTCAAAGCAGCTGAAAACTGTGTACCCTATAGACATTCCAGCAAGCCCTCCTGCAAAGTGAGCAACGAATGAGACCTGGGAGTGAAAGCGAGAAAAACAGTGGTTAATGCCTAGAAAAAAAAAACATTTTTTGATTAACCGATAGCTACAAATACAACTATGATGCAGTACTTCTAAAAAAAATCCATATATTTTGGCAAATCAGAATAAAATGTCTACAAAAATGGCTTGACCACGTTTACCGTACTTCCACAAATCAGACTTTGCGCTGTAACTTTGGATTTTTTTGCATTCAGTTGAGTATATGTTACAAGGTAATAGATATGTATAGCTCAACTCTGAGCCGAAAATATTACTGAGTAAAAGAAAACTCTACCTGCGGACCAGCCACTTTAGAAATATATCTTCTGTAGAGGGCAAATCCAACATCAGTCCCAACTATACAACAGAGAAGAAGTCATTTTAGGATTTATTAAAAAGTAACATAAAGTCCTATGACCTCAATGATTTGAGTAATGCTTCACTTCTTTTCATTTTTGGGGGTTCCAGCCCCAGTTATTGTTAAGTAAAATGATCTTCTCACTTATCACAAATTCAAGTGGGGAGAAATTATGAAAAAACAACCCACAATTCTGATATTGTTTTTTGGAAATTGCTTTTACGGTGTAGATTTTGTGGTAAAATGACCTCTCAACATGATTCTCCTCTTCGATTACGGAGATGCCAAACATGTTCAATTTATTTTATTATTTTAGTGGTAAAAAATTTTTTTTTTGGTCAATGGAGCTTTTATTGATGTTATTTTGGGATAGATATGATGTTTTGATCGCTTGTTACAGCATTTTTTATGGTATTGCAGAGACCGAAAAATGTAATTTTGGCGGTTTTGAATTTTTGTTTTGTTTACAGTGTTTACCGATCGGATTAAATTATTTTTATATTTTGATAGATTGAACTTTTCTGAACCCGGCGTTACCACAAATGTGTATTTTTTAAATCTTTTATCTATTTTATTTTTAATGAGGTGAAAGGGGGACGATTTGAACTTTTATGGTCTTTTTATTTTTTTAAATTTCTTTTTTTTTTTTTTACCTTTCTTTTTTAGGGACTTGAAACTGCAATTGTGTGATCACTTGTGCTATATACAGCAATGCCATAGCATTGTTGTATATAATATAAATCTCGTTCTTATTTGAAGCCGGGCCACAGGCCAAGATAAGGTGCCCCCATGCTGGTGCGCTGTTAATGCCGCT
Organism: Phyllobates terribilis; assembly: GCF_046119375.1. Lineage (NCBI taxonomy): Eukaryota > Metazoa > Chordata > Amphibia > Anura > Dendrobatidae > Phyllobates > Phyllobates terribilis. Next base: position 483,489,573 of record NW_027362762.1, on the reverse strand, counting down.
GTCAGAGTTTGACATCAGCATTTAACAGATTAACAATCGCAGGCGGTATTTCACACCACCAGTGATTGTTAGAGGCCTGGCTGTAACACACAGCAATTACCTGCCAAGTATGGGACGTTTCACCCTGTGAGCTAACTCCATACACCTGCTTCTGACTTGTGCTTCTGACGAATGTAACATGGATGTTTAATATGGACACACGGATGACAATCGTAAAAGTTTTCTTGATGAAAGTCAAATGATGTTTCATAAGCTCATCTGACCCTGGGCTTACACTGCTGCTCTGCTTATTAAAGGGGTTGTCGTTTGTTAAAGGTTGTCTGTGACTGCAGACTTAAGGCTCTTTCACAAATCCTGATATTTCCGGTACCAGAAAAGCCAGTACCGGAGATATCCGTGTGTCCGTGTTCACCTGTGTGGCACACGTGTGCCGCCCGTGTGTCGCATCAGGAGCACATGTACCGGCGTTTGGGAATCAGTTGTACAGTTAGTGCTTTTCCCAAGGGCCGGGTGCTGAGTGCTGCCCTCATCATTGTCCCCTGCTGGCGCTGCGATCAGCACCATCAGGGAATAATGATGAGGACAGCGTTCAGCACCCGGCGCTTAGGAACAGCACTAACTGTCCGCTGATTCCCAAGTGCCGGTAGATATCACACGGATGGCATCCATGTGCAGTACGTGTTTACACAGACCCATTGACTTGAATGGGTCCGTGTGATCCGTGCTGCCGGCCAAAAACGGACATGTCTACATGTGGATCACACAGACACACAGTCAGTTGAAACACACTGATGTGCACAGACCCATTCATTTGAATTGGTCTACTTGTGTCATTGTCTCCAGTACGTGTGGAAACTGTCACACACGTACCGGACACACTGACCTGTGAAAGAGCCCTTATGAATCCCCCCAGCGCACACACTGCAGAGTGACTGCAGTCTTATCGATTTGTACCGGCAACCCCTTTAAGATGGCCTGACTTGAATCCATATGAGCTGACCCTAAGTTTGAAAGGACAAGGGCCACAGGACTTTAATTTTCACTACAGGATGGGGAGAATGATCGTAAGCCATTATAAATTACCGTAGCGATATTGCAAGGATGACAATCTATTAATGACTACAGGAAAAACAAAATAGTTGTTAATCACATAAAAGCTGTAACTTCAAAATAAGATGTGAAGACAGAAAACAAACAGCCAATAATGGGAAATAATATGGCAGATCAGTCAGTCAATATGGACATTTTAAAAAGGACTTACCTATTAAAACAATGCAAAAAATTCTAAAAATTCCAAACAATGGCACCATATCTTTGAAATTCTGTGGAAAGAAAAAAACGTTTTCTTCATTCTGCTCTGCACTTCCAGCAATTATTCATGTTACAAGTCACCAAAGAAAAACATTCTTCTGAAATTGCATTGGGCCTTGTGTTTGAAAAACTGTTTAGATTCAGCTAAGTTTCCCAGCGCAGAATTAAAAATGAAATCAAAGTTTGATGGTTTGATAGCGATAGATAACTAAGGTCTATACATTAAAAGGGAACCCATGTCTCCAAATGCTACTAATCTGCAGATATGGGGTTAATCTGCAGGTTAACAGCATTACAATAATGTCTGACCGCTCTACTGAAAGGCCGTCTACCGGGAGGACATGAACTTTATTTCTCCCAAGAGCCGCCAGCTTTCAGTCATAGAAGCATGCAAGGAGCGGCTTCATTCACTGCTTAGTACACAGTAAATGACAGCACGCCCCGGCACTTTGATTGACAGCTCTGCACAGATGTAAGCACTCCAGGCATGCCTCGATGGCTGAAAGCCGGTGGCCATTGGGAGTAATAAAGTTTTCTCCCAGTACTTTCAGTATATATCGAACAAGAGAGGACGGTATTTAATAAAGACAGTTGGCACTATAAATAATCCGATATGTAAGGGACGGAGCTGTACATAACAAGAGAGGGCACTGTGTAATAAGGGACAGCAATATACATAATAAAGGAGACTATGTAAGATATATACATTATATCTGTAGTTTTGTCGTCATAAAAGGAGGGGGGCCCAGACACATTTCTTGCACAGGGACCCCAAGCTGTCAGTGTCCTCCCCTGCTTAGATGAGGTAGCAAAAATCTGCTAACAGATTCCCTTTAATTCCTATAGTGTACATAATTTTTTTCACACTGCTTCTCCATTTTGACCTAGTTTTCGGTTTTTGGTAGATAATGACAATGTAATTTTCAGCTGAGGTTGTTTTTACATAATTTAAGTTATTCTATGGAGCAGATAATAAAAAAATTATGTCCTAAAATGTAAAACCATAGAATTCAAAGAGAAAAACTAATTCCAATATTCAGCTAATGTTAGCCTGTGGCAGCACACTAACATATGAAAGATTAATATGTAATATGCATTTATTGATCTAAGACCCTGTCATGGTAAATTAAACCAACTTACCACTATGATGTTCATGAAGTAACCTCCAATTAAGGCATAGACTCCCCCAGAGGCTCCTACCAGTGCAAGGTGTGGGTCAAAGATGGAACTAGCCAGGGATCCTAGTTACAAAAGAAGAAAAAGTTATACACTGCTTAGAATATGCCATCACTGAATAATGGGTACACCTTTCTGAATATTCACATAGATTGTACATGCCACCGGGAACAGAAACAGAGATGTATAGTAAAAATCTTTGTATGGAATGGATGCCATGGCCCTGGCTTCAGCAAATCCTAAAAATAAACTGTAGCATAGCTCCCAACCAACCCATAATCGGCAGGATTGTCCCGATTTGAGGGCTCAGTCCCGCGTCCCGTCACGGCACAGCTGTTCTCTCGGCAAGTGCTGGAGCCATGAGGAAGTAGGGGGCCCACTCGCCGTCGGGGACACCGGCACGCTTTGGATCCGGTGAGTTGGGAGACCGAAGTGCCAGCGCCCGTGAGTGGGCCTCTCCGCTTCTTCAGACCCCCGGCACTTGCCATAGAAACTTACCTCTCCTGATTCCTCCGCAGTTCTGGCATCTTCCGCATCTCCTGACTCTGTGACGGGTTAGGGCGTGCTGACATCACTACACTGCGCCCTCTGCTGTAATAGTGCAGAGTGCGGGAAGACGCTGAGGAGTCCTGACCTGCCGCCAGCGAGGAGAGGTGAGTATTTGATCTTTTTATTTATATATATGGGGCCCATAATGTATGTGGTTATATATGGGGCCCATACTGTATGTGGCTATATATGGGGCCCATACTGTATGTGGCTAAATATGAAGCCCATATTGAATGGAGAAATACATGGGATCCATACTGTATGTGGCTATACATGGGGCCCATACTGTATGTGGCTATATATGAAGCCCATACTGAATGGAGAAATATATGAGATCCATACTGTATGTGGCTATATATGGGGCCCATACTGAATGGAGCAATATATGGGGTCTGTACTGTATGGAGCAATATATGGGGCCCGTAATGAATGGAGCATTATTGGGGCCCATACTGTATGGAGCAATATATGGGGCCCTTACTGAATGGAGCAATATATAGAGCCCATACTGAATGGAGCAATATATAGGGCCCATACTGAATGGAGCAATATATGGGGCCCATACTGAATGGAGCAATATATGGGGCCCATACTGTATGGAGCAATATATGGGGCCCGTACTGTATGGAGCTATATATGGGGCCCATTATTCTGTATGGAGCATTATATGGGGTCCATTATTCTGTATGGAGAAATATGTGGGGACCATTCTGTATGCAGCATTATATGGGATCCAATATTGTGTATGGAGTAGTATATGTGGCCCATCATTCTGTATGGAGCAATATGTGGGGTCCAATATTCTGTATGGTGCATTATATGGGGTCCATTATTCTGTATGCAGCATTATATGGGGTACATTATTCCGTATGCAGAATTATATGGGGTCCAATATTCCGTATGGAGCATTTTATGGGGCCCATTATTCCGTATGGAGCATTATATTGGGCCCATTATTCTGTATGGAGTATTATATGGGGCCCATTATTCTGTATGGAGCATTATATGGGGCCCATTATTCTGTATGGAGGAATATATGGGGTCCATTATTCTGTATGGAACTATATATGGGGCCCATTATTCTGTATGGAGCACTATACGGGGTCCATTATTCAGTATGGAGCATTATATGGGGTCCATTATTCGGTATGGAATAATATATGGGGCCCATTCTGTATGGAGCATTATATGGGGCCCATTATTCTGTATGGAGCATTATATATGGCCCATTATTCGGTATGGAGCATTATATGGGGTCCATTATTCTGTATGGTGCAATATATGGGGCCCATTCTGTATGCAGCATTATATGGGGCCCATTATTCTGTATGCAGCATTATATGGGGTCCATTATTCGGTATGCAGCATTATATGGGGCCCATTATTCTGTATGGAGCATTATATGGGGCTCATTATACTGTATGGAGCATTATATGGGGCCCATTATTCTGTATGGAGCATTATATGGGGCCCATTATTCTGTATGGCGCAATATATGGGGTCCAATATTCTGTATGGCGCAAAATATGGGGTCCATTATTCTGTATAAAGCATTATATGGGGCACATTATTCTGTATAGAGCATTATATGGGCCCATTATTCCATATGCAGCATTATATGGGGCCCATTATTCTGTATGGAGCATTATATGGGGCTCATTATACTGTATGGAGCATTACATGGGGCCCATTATTCTGTATGGCGCAATATATGGGGTCCAATATTCTGTATGGTGCAAAATATGGGGTCCATTATTTTGTATGAAGCATTATATGGGGCATATTATTCTGTATAAAGCATTATATGGGCCCATTATTCCACATGGAGCATTATATGGAGTCCATTATTCTCTATGGAGCATTATATGGGGCCCATTATTCTGTATGGCGCAATATATGGGGTCCAATATTCTGTGTGGCGCAAAATATGGGGTCCATTATTCTGTATGGAGCATTATATGGGTTCCATTATTCTGTATGAAGCATTATATGGGGCACATTATTCTGTATAAAGCATTATATGGGCCCATTATTCCATATGGAGCATTATATGGGGTCCATTATTCTGTATCGAGCATTATATGGGGCTCATTATTCTTCATGGAGCAATATATGGGGCCCAGTATTCTGTATGGAGCACTATATGGGGTCCATTATTCTGTATGGAGCACCATACGGGGTCCATTATTCGGTATGGAGCATTATATGGGGTCCATTATTCTTTATTGAGCAATATATGGGGCCCATTATTCTGTATGGAGTAATATATGGGGTCCATTATTCTGTATGGAATAGTGATGAGCGAGTATGTTTTGTTAACCCTTTCGCCGAGTATGCTCGGGAGAGCACCGAGTAGTTACAGCTGCTCAGTGTTATGTTTGAATCACTCCCGTGTGCATGATTTGCGACTGTTTGACAGCTTTAATACATGTGAGGAATGTCTGTTTCTTACACATTCCTCACATGTATTAAAGCTGTCAAAAAGTTGCAAATCATGCACTTGGGAGTGATCAAACATAACACCGAGCAGCTGTAAATACTCGGTGCTTGCCTGAGCATACTCGGCGAAAGGGGTAACAAAACATACTCGCTCATCACTAGTGATGAGCGAGCACTAAAATGCTTGGGTACTCGTTGCTCGGGTCGAGCAAATTGGAATACTCGGGTGCTCGACCCGAGCAACGAGCCCAATGTAAGTCTATGGGAAACTCGAGCATTTTTCAGGCGGCTCCCCCCGGCGGTCTGCAGAGGGCCTAAAAATTTCCCAAATCGATGGGAACAGTGCTCAAATGACATAGGGACAGCATGCGGAAGACCCCTGGAAGCATCTCTGACTCCCAGATCACTTCTGTCAACAATGTTGTCAAAGGTATTACGCCACTTTTACGGACTCACAATAAAACATACCAAAACGAAACCAAAATGGATTTTCCTGGGAAATATGTTAAGGAACATCCTTTCTATGACATGTACAATGTATATAAAGAAAAATAAATAACCAAAAACAAAAATAATCCTCACACCTTGGGCTATGTTCACACGTATCGTTTTTGATGCTTTTTTGCACTTTTGCATTGCTTTCAACCAAGACAAATGCATTCACCAGGAAATTTCATTTTAACATTTTACAACCTTATCTGGCCATGTGGTGTGTGACACATCATCAGACACATGCATACAGTGCTGAAAAGTCATGGGAACAGCATGGGGAAGACCTCTGGAAGCATCTCTGACTCCCAGGTCACTGCCTAAAAGTGTGCCCATCATAAGTGATCCTTGGCACATGCGAAGATGCCTCCCGCCATGAACCTGTCGTTGCAGACTTGCAATAATCACCGTCCACGTCCTTGTCCCACTACAGCATTCAGTTGTCCCTACCCCATTCCTTGGAATGCAAGCGCAAGTATGCAGGCAGCCAGCCACCCACCCACCCACAGGCTGCAATACTATACTGCCAAATTTTTGACAGCTGCTTGCACTTGAAATGTGGCCTTTTAGGCTCGTGGAGGCGGAAGCTTTTCGCAACCTCATGCCGGCGGCGGCCGGGTGTCCATACTCGGTCCCCAGCCGCCACTATATTTCCCGGTATCTCCTCCGCCTTCCACAAGCACGGGTCCCATAACATTACCCGTGCCCTACCCAGTGCACTTACTGGGAAGGACCGCTTAACCACAAACACGTGGACAGGTGAATGTGGCCAGGGACGGTACGGAGCCAGTCCACAACTTTTTTTGCTGACAGTTGTATTTATCTCGGTGAAAGGACTGGCATAGAGGGAAACCCTATCTACCCTGCGTGTCATTTCTCACAGGAAGTCCTGTAAAGCTGCTTTCACTTGAAATGTGGCCTTTTAGGCTCGTGGAGGCGGAAGCTTTTCACAACCACATGCCTCATGCCTCTTGTCCATACTCAGTCCCCAGCCGTCACTATTTCTCCCGGTGTTGTCTCCATCTTCTACAAGCGCGGGTCCCTGAACATTACTGCTGGTACTTTTCTGTGGGAATTTGCTTGCCTCCTACCAGCCTGGAATATTTCCAGAAAACTATGGTACGACGCCATGGTATTAGCACTGCCCCTAGTACCAGTAGCGAAGCCATCCCCAATTTCCTTCTCAGGAATTTTATTTGGTAGACTGAGTGGCTGCCCAAATACATTTTCTCACAAAGGAGCTGAAGATAGAGTGGCAGTAGGTGCAAGTTTCTCCAGCCTGTTAGATATTAGAGGGTGAACGGCAGCACATTGGATCAGTGGTTAGCACTGAAGACTTGCAGCACTGGGATCCTGGGTTCAAATCCCAGCAAGGACAACATCTGCAAGGACTTTGTATGTTCTCCCCGTGTTTGCGTGTGTTTCCTCCTCAGTAAAAAAGCAGCCATAGAGTGTCCGGGAACCTTTCCACACACTTTTATTAGCCAGGACTTCTTCTTGGCAGGGTTGGACGGTCCCACCAGAGAATCCTCTGGTGTGCCTTGGCTTCTACCTCAGGAGAGTTCATGATAGCGCTAACTTTGCAGCTGCTATGGGGCTCTTGAGCGGGAAAGAAAGGTTAGCCCTCAGAATCAAATCCTCTGGTGGGCACAATGTTTTTCAATCTGAAACAGCTTCTCAGTGGGAGTTGTATTTCACCACAGCCATATTCTTTAGCTCGGTGAAAGGACTAGCATAGAGGGAAACCGTATCTACCCCGGCTGTCATTTCTCCGTCACCAGGTTCCACCCATTGTCACACACGACCACGCCTGGCTGTATGTTCAGCGGTGAGAGCCACAGATAAGGTTGCTGTGTTACAGCTTTCAACAACTCTGCAGTGCTGGGCGGTTTGTCAATTAAGCATTAAGCATGTTATCTTCAGCACAGCCTGTTGCCGCTTGGCCAAGGCAGTGCTGCAGTGCTGTCAGCTTGTGACTGATGTGGTCATTTCGGAGATGGAGGAGGAGGTGCATGAGCTGAACAATGTGATTACATTGTTGTTAAATTGGTGACGCTGTTTTTAATACTAAAGAAAGATCCTATTGTTTTGGGGTTTTTTTATGTTTTTTTTTAAGACAAATGCATTCACCGGGAAATGTCATTTTAACATTTTACAACCTTATCTGGCAATGTGGTGTGTGACACATCATCAGACACATCCTGTTTTATTTAGGATGGACGGTCTCTGAAAGTCATAAAGCCTATTTTTATAGGGAAATCAGACGGCCCTTACTATTCTTAAAAGGCCAGTAGTCGGCCCTAGCTATTGTTAGAGAGCCATCAGCCGGCTATACTTTGTTGTTCCCATTATTAACAAGTGGGTCTCCTATACTGTTATTGCGTATCCAGTGACTGCAAGGGCTGCCAAAAATTTGGATGCAACCCAATACCCCTTTGAAGAGACATAGAGGAGGGTCTCAGTAAAAAAAATGTTCTCATTATAAAGGAGCGGGTCTCCTATAGTGGTAATGCCCATGCAGTGACTGCAAGGGCTGCCAACATTTGGGAAAAACCCCACTAAGAATTTAAAAAGACACATAGAGCAGGGCCACAGTAACAAGGTACGACATGTTCCCATTAGAAAGGAGAGGGTCTGCTATACAGTTATAGGGTATGCAGTGAGTCCAAAGGCTGACCAATTTTACTAAAAACACCACTAAGAATTTAAAGACACATGGAGCAGGGCCACAGTAACAAGGTACAACATGTTCCCATTAGAAAGGAGAGGGTCTGCTATACAGTTATAGGGTATGCAGTGAGTCCAACGGCTGACCAATTTTAGGAAAAACACCACTAAGAATTTAAAGACACATGGAGCAGGGCCACAGTAACAAGTACGACATGTTCCCATTAGAAAGGAGAGAGTCTGCTATACAGTTATAGGGTATGCAGTGAGTCCAGCGGCTGACAATTTTAGGAAAAACCCCACTAAGAATTTAAAGACACACAGAGCAGGGCCACAGTAACAAGTACGACATGTTCCCATTAGAAAGGAGAGAGTCTGCTATACAGTTATAGGGTATGCAGTGAGTCCAACCGCTGACAATTTTAGGAAAAACCCAACTAAGAATAAAGACACAGAGCAGGGCCACAGTAATGACAAATTCCCATTAGAAAGGAGAGAGTCTCCCATAGTGTTGGCCTATGCAGTGAATGCAAGGGCTGCCAAAAATTTGGAGGAACTTCAATGCCCCTTGGAAGAGACGTGGAGGAGGGCCTCATAAAAAAATGTTCCCATTAGAAAGGAGCGGGCCTCCTATACTTGTAATGCCCATGCACTAAGTGTATGGGCTGACAAACATTTACCCCTGGGGGGTATTCATGAACATACTGTATCAAAAAATTTTTTACGGGCATCATAAACACCCTTTAAAAAAATTAGGTGGGTGTTGCATCACGGACCACGGTCACCCTGGTGATATGGTGGTAAAGGATGAGGAGAAGGAGGAGGACAAGAGAAAATAGCCAAAATGAGGAAGAGTATACCCATGTGTGGGTGTTAAAATGTGCATGGGAATACACCTCCAAGAAAAGACACTGGATTGGAGTTTATGTTACGCTGCTATCATTCGGTGGTGTTGAGAAGTCTGGCCCAATCCAGCCCTTGTTCATTTTTAGAAGAGTCAGCTTATCAGCATTTTCAGTTGACAGGCGGATGCGCTTATCAGTTATAATTCCACCAGCGGCACTAAAAACCCGCTCTGATAAAACGCTGGCGGCAGGGCAGGCCAGGACCTCCAAGGCATACAGAGTGAGTTCATTCCACGTATCCAGCTTGGATATCCAATAATTATAAGGCACAGAGGAATCACGGAGGACGTTGGTACGGTCGGCAAGGTACTCCCTCAGCATCTTCCCAAACTTTGCACTCCTTGTGAGAGTACCCCGCGCCTCAGGGCCTGTCCGATGGGAGGGTCTGAGAAAATTCTCCCAGAACTTTGACAGTGTTCCCCTGCCTCTGCTGAATTGAAGTTGTGTCTCTCTCGCCTGTACTCCTTGGTTGTCCAACGAAGTGTGCCCTCTGCCACCAGCGTTTTCAGATGGGAATTTTTTTAATAGTTCCCCAACAAGGGCCTTCTGGTACAGCCCCATTTTTGTAGACCTGTCCGCCTCAGGAATAAGAGATATAAAGTTCTCCTTGTAGCGTGGGTCTAGAAGTGTCACCAACCAGTAATGACTGTCACCCAAAATTTTGAGAACGCGAGGGTCATGGGAAAGGCAGCGTAACATAAACTCGGCCATGCGTGCCAGACTACTAACAGGCAAAACTTCCGTGTCCTCACCAAGAGGATGACTGACCATGCTCTCCTCCTCCTCCTCCTCTCTGTCCTCTGGCCATCCACACTGAACAGACGGTATGACAGCTGTGCAGGTAGTACCGTCTATACTGCATGAAACTAGCTCCTGTCCTTCCTCCTCCTCCTCCTCTTCCTCATTGTCACCCTATCCACGTTGGGATGAGATGAGGCTTGGCTGTGTGTAATCATCCTGTATGGTTTCTTGCTCCACCTCATCGTGCTCCACCTGCAATGCATCCTCTTTGATTGTGAGCAGAGAGCGTTTCAGAAGACAGAGAAGCAGGATGGTGATGCTAATTATGGCGTCATCGCCGCTCACCATCTTGGTTGAGTCCTCAAAGTTTGGGAGGATGTCTGACATCCATGTCCACTGCTGAGGTCTTATGTGTGGAGTCTGAACTGAATACCGACGGCCTTGTTGATGCTGGTACTCAACAACTGCCCTCTTCTGCTCACAAATCCTTCCCAACATCTGCAGTGTAGAGTTCCAATGCGTGGGGACAACACACACCAGTCTGTGAGCCAGAAGCTGCAAACGCTGCTGAAACGCTGCAAGGGCGGCGGAAGCTGTAGGTGACTTTCTAAAATGGGCACACAGGCGGCGTACTTTAACAAGCAGATCCAGCAGCACCGGGTAGGATTTGAGAAACCGCTGAATCACGAGCTTAAGCACATGGCCAGGCATGGTACGTGTGTGAGCTCGCCTCGCTTCAGAGCCGCCACCAGGTTCCGGCCATTGTCACACATGACCATGCCTGGCTGTAGGTTCAGTGGTGTGAGCCACAGATCTGCCTGCTCTTTCAGAGCTGTCCACAACTCTTCAGCATTGTGCGGGTTTTCACCTAAGCATATTAGATTCAGCACAGCCTGTTGCCGCTTGGCCGATGCAGTGCTGCAGTGCTTCCAGCTTGTGACTGATGTGGTCATTTCAGAGATGGAGGTTGAAGAGGAGGTGGCTGAGGAGGATGAGGTACAGGAGCTGTAGACCGTGGAGGCAACCCCGATTGACCTAGGGCCCGCAATCATTGGCGTCGGGAGGACGTGTTCCGTCCCAAGGTCCGACTGGGTCCCGGCTTCCACTATGTTAACCCAGTGTTCCATCAGTGAGATGTACCGTCCCTGCCCACAAGCACTTGTCCACTTGTCCATGGTTAGGTGGACTTTACCAGTAACTGCGTTGTGGAGAGCATGGCTAATGTTTTGGGACGCGTGCTTGTGTAATGCGGGGACGGCACACAGGGAGAAATAGTGGCGGCTGCGGACCGAGTACCGAGGGACGGCCGCCGCCTTCTGGTTGCGGAATGCTTCCGTCTCCAGGAGCCTAAAAGGCAACATTTCGAGTGCAAGCAGTCGTGAATTATGAGAATTTAGTAGTGTGGCCTGTGGGGCGTTGGCTGCATATTTGCGCTTGCGTTCCAAGGACTGGGGTATGGACAACTGAACGCTGTGCTGGGACAAGGATATGGATGTGCTTCCTGATGCTGCTACTTGAGAGTGTGCAACGACAGGTGCAGGGCAGGAGGCATCTTCGCATGCACCATGGACAGGGGATTGGCTTGCATGCACAACAGCGGCAGAAGCTATGGTGCCACCCGCAGACACTGTTCCTGGACCCTGGGGTTCGGCCCACAAAGTCGGGCGCTTTGCTGCCATGTGCCTGATCATGCTGGTGGTGGTCAGGCTGGTCGTTTTGCCACCCCTGCTGATGCTGGCCTGGCAGGTGTTGCAAATGGCCTTTTTGAGGTTATCGGCAGAGTCTTTAAAAAACAACCAGACTCGGGAAGACCTAACAGTTGTACTGGCAACTTCCTTTGTGTTGGTGTTACGGGGAATGGTTGCCTGCCTTCTGTCTGAGGCCACCACACTGCTTCTTCCTGCCTGTTGGGGCGCTCTGCCTCCCTCCCCCTGTGTGCTGCTGTCCTCGCTCTGCATGTCCTCCTGCCAGGTTGGGTCAGTTACTATATCATCCACCACCTGGTCTTCCACTTCCGCACCCTGGGCCTCCTCCTGACTTTCTGGCAATTGTGTCTCATCATCGTTCACCTCTTGTGACACTTTCCCACCGTCGCCTTCATGTGACCGTGGCTGCTCAAATATTTGGACATCGCTACACGCGATCTCCTCTTGCCCCGCTTCAAGTGGACCAGGCGAGAGGCCCGAATCTATAAATGGAAAAGTGAACAGCTCTTCAGAGTGTCCAAGTGTGTGATCAGTTGTCTCTGGGTACTCGGCATGGTGGGAGGAAGGAGGATCAGGGTGAGGAATATGGATCCAGACTCATGGCTACTGAGACTTGACCGTGTGGAAGACAGGGTGGTGGTGGTGGTCGCTAAGTGACTGGAAGCATTATCCGCTATCCAACCAACAACCTTTTGACACTGCTCTGGGTTCAATAGTGGTGTGCTGCGGTCCCCTAGAGATTGGGACAGGAAGGTTAGGCTAGAAAATGTGGGTGTTTGTTGTGGCACAATTTCGGCTTGCCCACGGCCTTGTCCTCGGCCTCTGCATGCACCATTACCATCACATCCAGTTCCCAGTCCCTTGCCACGTGCCTTGCCCATTTTAAATCGAGGACAGTATCTTCCACGCTCACTACAAATGACTGAGTTTGGAGCGAAATTATATGTGATCCGTGTGACGGAGAAAACAGAGTTTTAAATACCTGGCCTGTAGGTAAGTAGTTTTACCAGCAAACTGATGTGAATTGCTTCACTGACACACTGAAAGATATTTTTAATGGAGGCCAGAAATGGCAGTATTTTCTGACAACGTATATGTAATCCGTGTGACGGAGAAAACACAGTTTTAAATACCTGGCCTGTAGGTAACTGTTTTGAACAGCAAACCAGTGTCAAAAACTTTGCTCACACACTGAAATTTTTTTTTAATGGAGGCCAGAAATGGCAGTATTTTCTGACAACGTATATGTGAGCCGTGTGAAGGAGAAAACATGGTTTTAAATACCTGGCCTGTAGGTAACTATTTTGAACAGCAATCTGGTGTCAATTGCTTCACTGACACACTGAAAATTTTTTTTAATGGAGTCCAGAAATGGCAGTATTTTCTGACAACGTATATGTAATCCGTGTGACGGAGAAAACACAGTTTTAAATACCTGGCCTGTAGGTAACTGTTTTGAACAGCAAACCAGTGTCAAAAACTAAGCTGACACACTGAAAAAAAAAATTTAATGGAGGCCAGAAATGGCAGTATTTTCTGAAAACGTATATGTGATTCATGTGACGGAGAAAACACAGTTTTCAATAGATGAATTTTTAGCGCTGTAATATGGAAAGGACCTGGCTGTATTCTGCAGTGCCAACAACAAGCAAATGGCGCAGAAAAAACGGGTTCTCTGGATAGCTTTTTAAGCAAATAATGAGGATTAAGATGCAAAAAAAGTTATTCCTGGCCCCTGAGACCTGGGCCTATTTCCAGAAATATCTAACAGCATCAGCTGACAGAACTGGAATGGAGCCTCTTGTGCTATATGCACTGCCGTCTGCTATATACACCGCCTGCCTATACACCCTGCCTGATTTCTCTGCAGATGGATTAGTCCTCAGAAGGACTGTTTGTTAAGATGGATATGTGTAATGTACGGTTTTTCTCCCTACACTACCTAATACACAAGCAAATCTCTCCCTGACACAACAGCAGCTCTCCCTACACTGTCTGATCCGGAGTGAATGTGACGAGCATGGCGGCGCCAGGTCTGATATAGATCTGATGACGCTGTGCGGCCAGCCAATCACTGTAAAGCCCACAACCAACATGGCTACGGTATTACAGTGCATGGCAGGCAATCCCTGCATGTTCATTGGCTCTCTAAAGAGCGCCAAACATGCAGGGAGGAGACCCGAGCTCCCGCCCGAGCAACACGGAAATACTCGCCGAACTTGTCGAGCACCATGATGCTCGGGCGAGTACCGAGTAGTGGCGAGCACGTTCGCTCATCACTAGTGATGAGCGAGTATGTTTTGTTAACCCTTTCGCCGAGTATGCTTGGGCAAGCACCGAGTAGTTACAACTGCTCGGTGATATGTTTGAATCACTCCCATGCGCATGATTTGCGACTGTTGACAGCTTTAATACATGTGAGTAATATGTAAGAAATAGACATTCCTCACATGTATTAAAGCTGTCAAACCGTCGCAAATCATGCACACGGGAGTGATTCAAACATATCACCGAGCAGTTGTAACTACTCGGTGCTCGCCCGAGTATACTCGGCGAAAGGGTTAACAAAACATACTCGCTCATCACTACTCATCACTAGTATGGCGCAATATATGGGGCTCATTATACAGTATGGAGGACTATGTGGGGCCCATAATACTGTATGGAGGACTATACTGTCCAGTCTGCACTGTGCGCTGCGAGGATTCGCCGGTTTCTGAGCTATTGTAGAATTTACTATAGATATCACTCATGTAATGTAAGAAGTAAGTGAAATCTGTGCATTGTACTATACCTATATATCTCTGCCGTATCTGTGCATCATGAATCATGTTATGTGTTAAAGGGGCCCACTGAGACTCTTTCGTCCGGGGCCCGCGAAAACCTGGAGCCGATACTGGGAGAAAGAAATAGTAAATGGGAGTGGATTTGGGTGTAGCCAGAGGCGTGGCCAAATTTGCTGCTGCATAGCGCGCCGCATGATGTGTCCCTCATTCTGTTCTTCCAAAGTTGGGAGGTATGAATCTAGGTATATTTTTATAAAAAAAAACAACAACTGCTTTTGGAGTGTGCATCTTATTTATGAGTCCCTAGTTTGCATTCCTTGCTTATTTACTACTGATTGACAGAAATCTAGGTATTAGCATATCTATTTATATATGGAAACTTGTGACCATTAGGCCACATTAAACAGGCAGTAATATTTTTGCATCAGTATTTAATCACTATTTGTATTCCAAAATCAGGAGTGTCTCCAAAACACAGAACAGGTATCAATCTTTCAATTATTGTAACAATTTCACCCCTCAGTGTGTCTTAGGACGCAGTGATTGACAGCTCAGTTGTGCAATCTGGTGCAGGAGTGTGGTGCGCTGTCTGTGCAGTGATTGACAGCTCAGTCCTCCAGTTTGGTGCAGGGTTGTGCTGAGCTGTCTGTGTAGTGATTGACAGCCCAGTTGTATAATCTGGTGCAGGGGCTAGCTGAGTTGTTTGTGTTTTTACTGACACCTCAGCCATCCAACATCAGGCTGGCAGTCCCAGACAGCTGTCAGCTGTAGCTTCAGCTCTGTGTGGTTTGTTTTCCCTGTGTCTAGTGCCTTGCTTATTGATCTATTGCTGCCTGACCTTGGACCTCATTCTGACCATCCGTTTGTCTAATTCTTTTGCTCTGATCCACTATCCTCCCGATATTTTGACCTTAAACTGTTACTTGACTATGACTTTGTCTCTTCCTTCTGTTTATGACGTACCCTCCTGGCTATTGAGCACGGACTCCTTCTCTATCCCAACTCACAGCTTGTCCAGAAGAAGTGACTCAGAGTCATAATTATAGTTTATCTCTGAAAGTTCCAATCCAGGCTTACGCATACAAACACTGTAGGAAAGCAGGAGGTATAGTCCTGAATGATAGTTACGTGTCATCGAGGTGGCTGGCCTCAGTTATGCAAGTCCCAGAAAAGGCTCCAGCAGCGACAGGTTGCTGAGGAGGTGTTTAATGGGACCGGATTTTGCGTCCGGGATTTAGGAGCGGCCAAAGAGCCTGGGTGGAAAGTACCCTTTATGGTCATATAGGTAAGGGGTTTAACTATAACCGAAAAGTTCTTAATGAACCTACGATAAAAATTAGCAACCCCCGAGAACCTCTGTAAAACTTTACGATTAGTTGGTCGCACCCAATCAAGGATAGCCTGTACCTTAATGGGATCCATCTGAGCACCATCAAAAGACCTATGCGGGGAAGAACTTCACCCTCAGAATCCTGAACCAAATCGAGAGGAGGAGATCTCATATGAAAGGGATTCGATAAACAATTGGCAAAAAAGTTATTCCCCCAAGACTTAACCTCGCGAGTCTCCCAATTGATGGTAGGATTGTGTTTCAGCAACCAGGGTATACCCAACACAATTTTAGCTGGAAAGGAAGAAGCATGAATAAAATAGATTATGTGTGTAACACACCCACAGTTCTCCCCTTACTCAGTCTTATGTTACTTCTAAGGTTGAGAATATCAATGGCGGCTACTTGAACAGGATGACCAAGAGTAGCAACTGTATACCCACACTCGCCAACAAAATCACTGTCAATGAGATCTAAGGTGGAACTTGAGTCAACAAATGCAGAAGTAACTATGACTCCAGATTTGGTAGCCAAAGATATTTGTAAAAAACGAGTAGTCTGCATGTGAGATAACTTGACAAACCTTTAGAATCATTGTCCTTACTTATTAGTGACTCATTTCCTTACTTCTCCTTAGCTTTAAGAAACTTGTTATTGTATAAGAAACACTGAATCATTACCTGACCCGTTCTACCGCAGTATAGACAGAAACGAGCAGGTGTTTCAAGTTTTACTCCATCCTTGGAAGCTCTGCAGGACCCAATCTGCATTGGTTCTTCTGCCTCAACAGGTTGAGAGGGAGAAGTCACAAAAACCCCCTCAAATGTTTTCTTATCCCTAAGATGTCTGTCCCAATGCACTGCCAATTACATGGTCTCATCCAAGAACAATGGGGAGGGACTATAAACCATCATATCTCGTATCTGGCTGGAAAGACCCTGGAAAAATTGATTGCGGAGAGCTGGGTCATTCCAGGATGTCTCCACTGCCCAATGTCTGAACTGAGAGCAGTACTCCTCCACACTACGTTTTCCCTGAACCAACCTGCGGATTCAGTAACCGCTACTTTATTGGAGTCATAATAAATAAGCCCTAGAGCAGTGAAAAAAGTGTCTACTGAGTAAAACACTGGAGAATCATCAGGCAGAGAAAATGCCCAACCGGGAGGATCTTCACAGAGCAACAACAGAACAATACCCACACATTGACTCTCACTTCCAGATGAAACAGGACAGAGACGAAAAAATAATTTACATGAAGAAAGAAAAATAGAAAACTTAATTCAGTCCCCTTCTAAATAATCCAGCAAATTTACCTGAGACTCAGATGGTGGTTTTAGATGTAGCAGGACCTTTGTAGTGGCGATTAGCACATGCTGTTGTTGCTGCTTGATGTCTGCCACCTCCAAAGACAAGGACCGCAATTGCGCCATCATGGTGTCCACAGCATCAATAATGGCCTCAGCACACAAAAAATTGAGTAGACTGGTGATAATGTTATGCCTATGTAGTAGATCACTCAGGAATAATTGGTTAAACACTAAAAGCCGCAACTGACCCTACCCGTTCTTTTACAGCGCAAGCGCTAGGTTTGAGGGGCTCATGCGCATTTGCACACATCGGGCCGCTGTGACTGAATACGAGCAGGTAAGACAAAGTATATAAAATGTTATAACATCATTATACTACCACCGATTTTCATGAAAACAGCTTGTTAGTGATGCACATTGCATCACTAACAATGCTATGGGGGCAGTGTACATAGCAACTAGGACGTGACAGGTTCCCTTTAAAATAATTAACAAAAAACACCTGCAAGGCTTCCTAAGTGTTTAAAAAGGTCCCTTAGTCTGTTTCAGTAGGCTCCACAATCATGGGGAAGACTGCTGACTTGACAGATGTCCAGAAGACAGTCATTGACACACTCCACAAGGTCCCAGAGTTCCAATTTTCATTTGGAAATCAAGGTCCCAGAGTCTGGAGGAAGAGTGGAGAGGCACACAATCCAAGCTGCTTAAGGTCTAGTGTGAAGTTTCCACAATCAGTGATGGTTTGGGGAGCCATGTCATCTGCTGGTGTAGGTCCACTGTGTTTTATCAAGACCAAAGTCAGTGCAGCCGTCTACCAGGAAATATTAGAGCACTTCATGCTTCCCTCTGCCGACAAGCTTTTTGGAGATTGAAATTTCATTTTCCTGCAGGACTTGGCACCTGTCCATACTGCCAAAAGTACCAATACCTGGTTTAAAAAACAATCACTGTGCTTGATTGGCAGCAAACTCACCTGACCTTAACCCCATAGAGAATCTATGGGGTATTGTCAAGAGGAAGATGAGAGACACTAGACCCAACAATGCAGACAAGCTGAAGGCGGCTATCAAAGCAACCTGGGCTTCCATAGCACCTCAGCAGTGCCACAGGCTGATCGCCTCCATGCCATGCAGCATTGATGCAGTAATTGATGCAAAAGGAGCCCCGACCAAGTATTCAGTGCATTTACTGAACATACATTTCAGTAGGCCAACATTTCGGATTTTAAAATCATTTTTCAAGCGGTTGTTATAAAGTATTCTAATTTACTGAGATAATGACTTTTGTGTTTTCATTGGCTGTAAGCCATAATCATCAACATTAACAGAAATAAACACTTGAAATAGATCACTCTGTTTGTAATGACTCTATATAATATAGGAGCTTCACTTTTTGTATTGAAGAACTGAAATAAATTAACTTTTTGAGGATATTGTAATTTAATGAGATGCACCTGTACCCTTGTGTACTTAAACTACAAAATAAAGACAGATCCATCAACAGCAGTTTGTTGACTGTTTTGAAATACTGTTTTATTTATGTATTTTATGCAATGTGTAGTAAAAAATAAAATGATTAAATATTACATAGATGCTGGACTGTATTTTCTTGCTGCATAGCCAAAATCAACCAAAGGTGGAGTTTCATTTTATTAATCCCCAAGGAGTTTATGTAAAAATTAACATTTACAGGCTGTTTGGTGAGAATCTTGCATCAGTATTTATACACCAAAATCAGAGAAAAACTGTAATTAAAAAGAATCACCCTTGTTCCTAGTTTTGGAGCCATGCCTGATTTTGGCTTACAAATACAAAGGAAACGCTGAATAAAAGTACTAACGTGAATAAGACCTTAGACTTGCAATAACACTGACCTCCAAGAACTCCTGCAATGTAAACTAATCCAACACGATGTCCTTTATGGACCATTTCCAATGGGATTCCAAGAAAAAGCTGGAGAAATAGATTCCCGATAATATGTTGTACTCTTTGGGGAAAAAAAAAATAACATAGTTTAGAAAACTGTCAGCGAGTTTTTCTGTACTCTCAGACTGTCACACATAGAAGGTAACTTCCTTCTTTATCATTTATTTTTTATTTATACACCAGTGGGCACCTACATTATTGTGCAAGTGAGATTATGGGACTTCTCGCATAAATATGAAATGTGTATGTGCTAGCTAGGCCTAGGGTTAGTGAGTTTCTTGTGTAAGAGTGGAGGACCATACTGTCACATTCCTGCCACCGAAGACAACAATTGCGTTGTAATATGGTGTGAATAAGGTTATGCATCTTTTAAATTTAATGTGATATGGTAATGTATAGAGTGTGATCAGTAGTGTTAGTATAAAATACATAAGTAATGTGTAGCAATGTTTAGTGTACAGTGTAGGATGAGCATAGGTTAGGATTCAGGACATAACATAGGTAGTAAGATAGTGACTATGGGGTAGGACAGACTTTGGTAAGCATTATAAGTATAATATGTTTTGACAGGCAGTAAATGTAATGTATAGCATATAGAGTAAGTGATATAATATATACTGTGTGAAGGTGATCTGCCCAGTTACATATTGTAGGGACAGACATAGTTAAAGTTGGGACTATCCTATAGTGGGAGGGACAAGTCCTAGTAAAAAGGGACTGCATCTTGTTTGGTAAGTACAGTAACCAAGGTCAAGTGCAAGTGCAGTGGGCTGCTGGTGTCATCAAGAATCTATTGTTCGGGACAGTGGGAGGCCTTACTGGAATCCCCTGTGGACATTCCTGTAACGTCTGGAGCTCAAGGCTCGATACAGGTACTACGAAGAGTGTCTTATGCTCTGGCGTACAGAGGAAGATGGACGCGGAACCACATAAAGGGAAGTTAGCAGATCCCAGGTGTACTGCGGAACTGGACAGGAAATCCATGGGGCGGACAGAAACAGTAAATATAGGGATAGTCCGGGAGGAACGGATAGTAATGCTGAAAACATACTGTATTAAGGTGACAAAGAATAAGAAGTGTTGTGCCCAATACTGCGTGCTACAATCTGATGAACTTGAACTGTCCTGTAAACTTTGACTTGTTGAAACGAACTGGGAGTCCCCTGAGTTATGTGTGCCGGCCTCGTAAGATGGTGGCCCTGGAGCAGTGGAGGTCTGCGGCCTACAAGTGAGAGTGATGCACCCCACATTGGGCAGCACATTGGGACTGGGACACAATTTTCCTGCAAAGTGCCAGGGCGTTATCGAGCAGTAGCTCGATCATGACTACTGCCCTCAGTCACTTTACACTTGACTTACAAGATGTTGATTAGCTGCCCACTCATAAGGCCACATATTTGAGGTGATGGGTCTACACTCATCTGTATGCTTCATGGGCAGAGGTCTCTTATAAGGAATATCCATTTCCCTAAGTTTAAGAAAAATCAACAAGTGAATATCTTTAATTGCTCCATGAAGAGTGTATTCATTTGTATTCATCTTTTTTTCAGACGTTTCCATAAGCACTTTCCCTACAGGGCAATACTTCTTGCATTAACTTGTCTCTGTATAGCACTGGTCTGTGTGAATTCCTGTCCGTATTCATAGTAGTAGAATGGAATTCACTTCCAGTAACTATAAGTCTTTTACTTCTTTATATTATATGCGAGAGACAAGGTCTTCCAACTTTCATTCTTACCCTGCATGAACCAACATGTATGATGCAAATCTCCATGCTTCCTCTCGCTTATCTGGTCGGTATATAAATGGACTGTTAGCAATACCAGTATCCAGAGTAATCCATTGTTTCTGTGGCATCCATACTGCATAGTATATGAAAACACCCAGCTAGATGAATAGAAACAAATAGGAATATTAACTGGAATGATTGAATAAAAACTTCACATAAATTTCTACTTCCATTCTGCAGTACCAATCACACAGCACAATCTATTGTGGCTCAGTGGTTATCCCTGTTGCTTTGCAACACTGGGGTCCTAGGTTCAAATCCCACCAAGGACAACATCTGCAGAAGTTTGTATGTTCTCCCCATGTTTGCATGCGTTTCCTCCAGGTTATCTGGTTTCCTCCCAAACTTCAAAGAAATACTGATAGAGAATTTAGATTGTGAGCCCCAATGGGGACAGTGTTGATAATGTCACTGTGGAATATGTTGGTGCTATATAAGCATAATATATAAATAAAAAATAATTTACATTGGCCTATGCAGTACACAATTCCAGTGGGATTAAAATATTAGTGCCCGTCTTAGTGGAAAGGCTTTCTTTCTCCCATTTTTTTTAACAGAACGTTCATTTCATAATGAAAATGTAAAGAGCATAATGTTAGAGCTATTATATTAAAGGGGTTGTCTACTACTTTCACACTGATGTCCTATCTATAGGATAGGACATCAATGTATGATCGGCCAATCAGCTGTTATTGGTGCCGGCGGCGGCAGCCACCGGCATGAGCGCTTACCTGCGGTGCTAGGCCGTCAAGTTGCAGTGGCCGGCTCTTGTTACTGCACATCCGCCTCCTATTCAATTCAATGGGAGGCGGATGTGCAGTATCCCACGGCGGCCACTACAGATGAACGGCCAAGCACCGCAGGTAAGCACTTCCGGCTAGCGGCTGCCTCCGCCGGCACTGATGAGAGCTGATCTGCGGGGGTGCCGGGTGTGGGACCCTGGCCGATCACTGTGAAAGTAGTGGACAACTTCTTTAATCTGCGAATCTATAATACTTGATAAAATATGTCTTGAATGCAATCACATTGCAGATGTGCAGACATGCTGGTAGATGTGCTCACAATCCTCCAAGAGACTGTGACTTTTGAGAAGCAATTTTTCTTGCTTATTTACTATTTAATGTGTATTACTTTATAATCATGGTCAAGGTTTGAACTGTTTGAACGGCTTCTTATAAATAAATGCCGACTCAGGGACTTCCATCAGAACCATATTGACCTGACGCTAAAGTGTCATGTCTGTGTGCTCTCTAGCTGTACCTACTAAGAATGATCTGAAGAGATGACCCTTTGTGGCGTAGATTGGACTAATCTAACAATCATAAAGGGTTGTATAGACATAGGGACCGATACCTTATTGAATTTGGGTCTATTTTTACTACTTTTTCTATTTTTAAGGGTGAGTTTGATTTGGGACACATTCTTCTTTTAAGTTACACCTAGTTACATGTTTATATTTCACTTGATCATCTGTATTTTTCTGTTTGGCATTGTAGGCTTGGTTTTCGTAATGCCGATGTTTGCGACCAATTCATTATTTGCTACAGAAATAAAGGGCATTTTTGATTTCACGCAAAATTCCTGACACCTACTCCCCTGCACGATTTTGAAAAATTTGGTAGAAAAAACAACGACGAATACCACAAGACAAAAAAGAAAATTGACTTTAAAAAAGTCCCCTAATGAGTCATTATTGTCTGTGAGCTCTGTGTGGTATTGATGATCAACCCATTTTGTTCTTCTTAAACATTTCTAATATTAGAAATGCAGGATTATTATTAAGATGCTCTATTAAGGTGCCCACACATCATAGATATAATAATAATAATAATAATAATAATAATAATCTTATCTGCCAACCAAAAGCTACATTGGATAATAGATATTGCTTCCTATTCTCTGGTATAAATACAGTACATGTTTAGTTCAGCAGAGTGTAGTATCTTATCCCTAGTAAAATGTTTAAATTCAACATGCTTGATTCTTTTTTTCACAATGTACAGTACAGACCAAAAGTTTGGACACACCTTCTCATTTAAATATTTTTCTGTATTTTCATGACTATGAAAATTGTACATTCACACTGAAGGCATCAAAACTATGAATTAACACATGTGGAATTATATACTTAACAAAAAAGTGTGAAACAACTGAAAATATGTCTTATATTCTAGGTTGTTCAAAGTAGCCACCTTTTGCTTTGATGACTGCTTTGCACACTCTTGCCATTCTCTTGATGAGCTTCAAGAGGTAGTCACCGGAAACGGTCTTCCAACAATCTTGAAGGAGTTCCCAGAGATGCTTAGCACTTGTTGGCCCTTTTGCCTTCACTCTGCGGTCCAGCTCACCCCAAACCATCTCGATTGGGTTCAGGTCTGGTGACTGTGGAGGCCAGGTCATCTGGTGTAGCACCCCATCACTCTCTATCTTGGTCAAATAACCCTTACACAGCCTGGAGGTGTGTTTGGGGTCATTGTCCTGTTGAAAAATAAATGATGGTCCAAACCGGATGGAATAGCATGCCGCTGCAAAATGCTGTGGTAGCCATACTGGTTCAGTATGCCTTCAATTTTGAATAAATCCCCAACAGTGTCACCAGCAAAGCACCCCCACACCTTCACACCTCCTCCTCCATACTTCACGGTGGGAACCAGGCATGTAGAGTCCATCCGTTCACCTTTTCTGCGTCGCACAAAGACACGGTGGTTGGAACCAAAGATCTCAAATTTGGACTCATCAGACCAAAGCACAGATTTCCACTGGTCTAATGTCCATTCCTTGTGTTCTTTAGCCCAAACAAGTCTCTTCTGCTTGTTGCCTGTCCTTAGCAGTGGTTTCCTAGCAGCTATTTTACCATGAAGGCCTGCTGCACAAAGTCTCCTCTTAACAGTTGTTGTAGAGATGTGTCTGCTGCTAGAACTCTGTGTGGCATTGACCTGGTCTCTAATCTGAGCTGCTGTTAACCTGCGATTTCTGAGGCTGGTGACTCGGATAAACTTATCCTCAGAAGCAGAGGTGACTCTTGGTCTTCCTTTCCTGGGGCAGTCCTCATGTGCGCCAGTTTCTTTGTAGCGCTTGATGGTTTTTGCAACTGCACTTGGGGACACTTTCAAAGTTTCCCCAATTTTTTGGACTGACTGACCTTCATTTCTTAAAGTAATGATGGCCACTCGTTTTTCTTTACTTAGCTACTTTTTTCTTGCCATAATACAAATTCTAACAGCTATTCAGTAGGACTATCAGCTGTGTATCCACCAGACTACTGCACAACACAACTGATGGTCCCAACCCCATTTATAAGGCAAGAAATCCCACTTATTAAACCTGACAGGGCACACCTGTGAAGTGAAAACCATTTCCGGTGACTACCTCTTGAAGCTCATCAAGAGAATGCTAAGAGTGTGCAAAGCAGTCATCAAAGCAAAAGGTGGCTACTTTGAAGAACCTAGAATATAAGACATATTTTCAGTTGCTTCACTCTTTTTTTGTTAAGTATATAATTCCACGTGTTAATTTATAATTTTGATGCCTTCAGTGTAAATGTACAATTCTCATAGTCATGAAAATACAGAAAAATCTTTAAATGAGAAGGTGTGTCCAAACTTTTGGTCTGTACTGTATATTGTCAGGGGAGAGTTGAGACATTAAATACTGTATTTTTCGGACTATAAGACGCACCGGACTATAAGACGCACCTAGGTTTTAGAGGAGGAAAATAGAAAAAAAAATGTAAGTAAAAATGTGGTCACGATGCATTGTTAAGGGGGAGCGGGTCTGCTGCTGACACTGGTATAGGGGTAATGTCCCCCAATTCTGATAATATCCCCCACCCTGGTAGATATGCCCCCCTTCCTATTATACATGGCCCCCATCCCCATCCTGGTAGGCATGGCACCCCTCCATCCTGATATGCATGGCATCCCTCATTCTTATCCTGGTATGCATGGCACCCCTCATCCCTATCCTGGTATGCATGGCACCCCTCCATCCTGATATTCATGGCACCCCTCCATCCTGATATGCATGGCATCCCTCATCCTTATCCTGGTATGCATGGCACCCCTCATCCTTATCCTATTATGCATGGCACCCCTCATCCTTATCCTGGTATGCATGGCACCCCTCATCCTTATCCTGGCATGCATGGCACCCCTCATCCCTATCCTGGCATGCAGGGCACCCCTCATCCATATCGTGGTATG
Organism: Phyllobates terribilis; assembly: GCF_046119375.1. Classification (NCBI taxonomy): domain Eukaryota; kingdom Metazoa; phylum Chordata; class Amphibia; order Anura; family Dendrobatidae; genus Phyllobates; species Phyllobates terribilis. The sequence continues at coordinate 483,464,249 of NW_027362762.1, read as the reverse complement.
CATGGCACCCCTCATCCTTATCCTGGTATGCATAGCCCCCTCATCCTTATCCTGGTATGTATGATCCCCCTCATCCTTATCCTGGCATGCATGGCACCCTTCATCCTTATCCTGATATGCATAGCCCCCTCATCCTTATCCTGGTATGTATGGCCCCCTCATCCTTATCCTAGTATGTATGGCCCCCGCATCCTTATCCTGGTATGTATGATCCCCATCATCCTTATCCTAGTATGCATGGTCCCCCTAATCCCCATCACGCTGCACATAAAAAGTAAACACTCCTACTCACCTCTCTTCTCTCTCTTCGAGCGCTGCGTCCTGTCTGCCCGCACTGATCTCTCCATATGAGCAGCGCATGGCGTCACTGCCATGCACGGCTCACAAGAAGAGATCAGCTGTCGGAAGTCACTGCTCCCAACGCCGGGACTGTGTACAAGGGGAGCAGTGACTTCATGCTCCTTAATAGCTGGCACACAGTGTAGCCGCACCGCGGCTCCTGCTGCTGCCGGGCAATCGCATGTGCCCACTACTAAAGGGCATGAATATTCACCCCCTCCCCATGCCCTTGGGCGTGGAGAGGGGGTGAATATTCATGCCCTTTAATAGCGGGCACATGCGATCGCCCGGCAGCAGCAGCAGCCGCGCTGCTGATACACTGTGTGCCGCTATTAAGGAGCATGAATATTCAGTGCCCCGCTCCTCCGCCGCAACCGCTCCCCCCACACAGTATATATATATACACCCCCCAGCAACATTCTGACTATAAGACGCACCCCCCTTTTCCTCCAAAATTTTGCAGGAAAAAAGTGCGTCTTATAGTCCGAAAAATACGGTAGTTTGCAGGTTCTGCAGTTTTAATGACTTGCTATAAATGTGTATTTGCACTTATAGGTTGTTCAGAGATAAGGATGAGGTGTCTACTTTTAAAGAAGCAATAAACCACTGTTTAATGTTTGGTTACATCTGTACTTTGGTGGAATTTTTGATACATTTGTTTTAAAGACCCCCATACACATTACAGTAATGTGCCAATATCGTCAGGTACGACCGACAGTTTAATGCATGTGATTGTTGGAGATATTAAAGATCTGGCCTATCGGGATCTCCTGTGTATGGGACAGTCGAATGAGATAAAGTGCTCAGCATAAATGAGTACATCCACAACAGATTTGTCAGGAAATCTTTAGTTTCCTTTCAGAATCAACATATTCTATGAGATACCATACTACAAAATACTCACAGAAACGTGGGCCATTGATTGCAAACAAGATTTGTTTTTTTTCACGGCAAAAAAGGGAATTTTCAAAAATTAGAATATCCCAATGAAAGTCTTTGAAGCATAAATAAAGTTTAGACTATAATATTCTTATGAACAAGAATTCCACCACAGGTAAGTCTAATTATTAGTGATGCGCAAATGTGCTCAGATAAGGGGTTATCCGAGGACGCTTGGGTGCTAACCGAGTATCTTCGACGTGCTACAAGGCAATCCCTGCATGTGTTGTGGCTGTCTAGCAGCCAAGAGACATGCAGCTGCGGCGACTTGAACATAGTTTTCGAGCCCGCCGAAGCTACTTGGTTAGCACCTGAGCATGCTCGGATAACCCCTTATCCGAGCATGTTCGTGCATCACTAATTATCACAAATTATTCATTAAACAGGTGTCAGCAGTGGCACCATATGGGAGAGAAATGTCATAATACCTGAGAAAAAGAATAATTTCTTTACACAAAAAAGGTGAAGGCTAAAAGAAAATCAGAAATGCTTTACTTATCAGTGAGAATACTGCAGCAAAAGCAGGACTCGACCCTTCTAGATGGTTCCCCCTCTTCCTGATGGTGCTCCCCTGATCTACTTCCTCCACCCACAACCACTACATGGTTCCACCCTCCAGCTAGGGACCAGGGACTGTGCTCTCCCTTAGGAGCAAGCTCGCCCTTCCCTACTGGAGTGGAGTGTGTTGGATGCGGGTGTGTGGGTCCCGGGTAGTACTCCCTCCTCACCTGAGAGTGGGGTACCACACCTCTGGGTGAGATGCAGTACCTCTGTGGCGACTGAACCCACAGGGGCGCCACACTACCATCTACTGTCTGTGAATTGGGACCTGTCATCATCTGCACGTGTTCCATTGTACCATCTAAGGCTGTCACCCTTCTGGCTGAGTTGAAGTAAAGTTAACCTGTTAATTGTTAACCTGGCTCTGTGACTCTCCTGTCCTCCCTCTGCACCTACAACATGGGAAACATCACAACCATCACACATTCAGAGGGAACGGTAAAACAGCGGCGTTTAACCCCCGCACACCCACGGCCATGTGTCTCCTTATTACAATGCCTCTGAAGCGCCAGGCTCAGGGCACGGCCACGTGTCACAGGGACCAGAGGATCCAAAACATGCACAGCCTACTGGAGGGATCCGCCCTGCGCTTCGGTGTGTTACACCATCACAATGGACCCTTGGTAGACGTGCACTTTCCAACAGTGACAATGATGCAAAACACATATCTAAGGGCACTGTTGCATTTCTGAAGAATAACAGGGCGAAAGTGATTCAGTGGCCATGTCTCCTGATCTGAACCGAACCAAACACCTATGGTTAATTCTGAAGAGAGGAATTGAGCATCACTCTCCATCCAGCATCCAGGCTCTAAAAGAGGTTGTTCTTGAAGAATGGAAAAAGATAGATGTTGCAATATGTTGCCAACTTGTTCATTCCATGCCTAGAAGACTTGGTGCTGTCTTTAAAAATCATGGAGGTCATACAAAATACTAGATGTAGTAGTTTTTGATGTGGGGTGTATTCATTTTTGCATCAACTAATATGAGTAAAATTGAAGATTTTGTAATGAAAGTTATATTATTAAGCTTACTTTCTTGTTATGGGTTAAAAAATGTTCTATGAAACTCAAAATATTGGAAGTTGTTCTTGTGTTCAGTGAGATATTTAGTAAAATCTTATTTTTTAAAGGGGTGTACTCATTTGTGCTTAGCACTATAGCTGCCGGCTGAACAATCAACTGAGCCATCATTCTATCGGGAATTTAGCCTTCACAGTCTTCATACATACTGTAATTGGCTCAGACACAATTTAGCTTACAACTCTGACACAGGCTCGGAATGACTGGTCCTGTCATTGAGCATTAGGGATATACTATATCTTTGTGCTCACCCCTGTAAAATCAAGGTGTGACTTAATATAAATACCCTGGGCTCATAAGACACAGTAGCAGATTCTGAATCATGATTGTATAGGTCTGGACTACAAGGATGAAGGATCCTGTATAAGTATGACAAGGCTCTAGTAGTTTAATGGTAATAGGGCACATAATAGAGTCATCTTTTATTGGAATCGGCTGCACTTATATCAGTGTTGATGCACAACGGTAATCTCATTTTATCTGTTTTCGCTTGTCTCTTCATGTAGATAATTGTAGTAGGATTAATATAAAAGTAGTAGGAATCACTTTTTTAATGTTACAAGTAACTCAAGCTTAAACATTAAACTGCGGTGCTGTAAAACTAACACGTACTGACTGTTATTCCACGGGCACTAAACTTTAAATGGAGCAAAATAGACAAAAATTAACAATAAAGAAAGCTATATTACAGTCCGAGGCTCTGTTCACATTATATTCGGGCTTTCCTTCAGTGGTATACGTCAGGAGGATTTGCCAACGTATAACATTGACATATGTACTGTACTGGTACTGTATATGTCTCAGGAACCACGGTGCTCTAATAGTGCTAGAAAATCAGTTTTCATCTCTCTTGTGTTCTTTCCTTCATACTAGATATTTCATGCTGTGTCAAGGTTGATAGTTAAAAATGTCTGTGAGTAACATTGGTTATTACTAATTACTGGCTATGTATGAACGAGTCGGAACTGGCGTTAGAGTCGGAGTGGGAAAAATAGAGGCGTCAGAGTCGAAACTTTGGTTTACCAACTTCATAGCTAGGGAGAACTATGAGGGAAATTGGGACTATAGGGGCACCAAATATACTAAATAATTAAATATAAAGACAATGTTGTACAAAATTAGACAAAATTTTTATTGCTCCAAAAACATTCAACACCATGATAAAAAACATGATTAAAAAACATATACGACAAAGACACAGAAAAGAATAAAGACAGAAAAATCCCCCCAAAGAGAAGGAAAATAAACATATCAATCCTATATAGTATATAATAAATTTTGTGCAGAAACAATGCAATTCAATAAATACAGTACACAATTCCAATGTTCCTAAAATAGGAATAAGATGGTTTAGATGGAATTATTAATAAAATATCATGATAAGAATATATAAAGCTAAACTCAATCTTAATTCAATATCATACAAATTGTATCAACAGAGAAAAACCTCATATACTATGATAATATAGGGATTAGGAAAGTGTCAAGAATAAAGCTGCACAGAGAAAAAGGAAGGATATAAATGACCTACGCGTTACGCCAAGTGATTATGGCTTCATCAGGGGTATGAGGTTAGTGTCACAGACATGGGAAGTATATATACAAAAAGAATCACATATCCCAATTAGTCAACAGAGAAAAGTCAAAAAAGAGAAAGGAGGCGGACAAGGAGGGGAATGTGGTACTCTGGTCAGTTGAACTTTATCTCTCTGAAGCAAAAAGACAACTGGGCAATAGAGATTTCTATGTAACCCTCCCCTCGGATCCAACGCTTACATTTAAGAGGAAGCTTGATCTCATTTTGGAACGGGCTTTTAACAATAGTGTTATAGACAAGAATGAGAAGGATTTCTTGACAACCCCCAAACCAGTCACACTCACTTTTTATCTTCTCCTGAAGGTGCATAAGTCCCTTATTGCACCTCCGGGGAGACCCATTGTGGCTGCTATTGGGGGCCTCAATGAAAGACCTTGTGAATATGTAGATTTTTATGTACAGCCAAATGTGTTCAAGCTAAAATCCTATGTCCGTGACACTATGCATTTGCTCAACCAGTTGGAGGGACTCCAGGTCCCATCGGATACCCTATTGGTGTCCTTGGACGTGGAGTCCCTCTATACAATTATAATGTGATCTTCCGCACTGCTCTTTCCTACTTGACTTATTGTCCTTTGTGTTGACGCACAATTATTTCATCTTCGATTGTACCTACCACAGGCAGGTGTCCGGGACCGCGATGGGGGCGCGTTGCGCCCCCTCCTACGCCAATCTTTTCTTGGGTTGGTTGGAGGGGGAGCACGTGTACCCGTCGATGACTTTCCGGAGGCATGTCTTCAAGTGGTTTAGGTACATCGATGATGTGCTCATGCTATGGACAGGTTCGGAGCGGGACTGTGTTGATTTTATCACCTCTCTAAACAATAATCTGTTTAATATCCATCTTACATACACAATTTCGGATGTAAGCATTGATTTCCTTGATGTACAGCTTACGTTGGATAATCAAAACATTCGGTCCAATTTATTTTGCAAGAGTACATCAACGAACAATATTCTACATTTTAGTAGTTTTCACCCTATGCATCTTAAATGTGGTATCCCTTTCAGCCAACTGATCAGGATCAAACGCAATTGTAGTAACTTTATTGACTTTGTCTCACAGGCCAATGATCTAACTAATCGTTTAAAGGCCAGAGGTTATCCTAAGAAAGTTCTCAATACTGCGAGAAATAAAGTTAATGCTTTGGAAAGGACTACTCTTTTACGACCCAAATCTAAGAAAGAAGATTCTACAATCTGTTTGATTACTGACTACAACAACCAGTGGAGGGATCTTCACTCTATTCTATATAAAAATTGGTCTATTCTACTATCTGAACCAAAGCTACACCATTTGGTCCCTACTAGACCACTATTAATTGCAAGGAAGGCAAGAAACCTTAAGAACAATCTGGTGACAAGTCATTTTTCACGGCCGACAAGAAAGTTGAGTAGGGGCGTGACACCCAAAGGGTCTCATGCCTGTGGAAATTGTACTATATGTTCATGTATGCCATCTAACTATATTTTTGTTAATCCAACAGATAAACGGGAATTTCATCTGAAGACTTTTATCAATTGCCGGACAAAAAATGTCATTTATGCTTTGGTTTGCCCATGTCCTCTTGTATACATTGGCCAGACGTCACAAGAACTACGTAAACGTATACAACAACATTTGTCAAATATAGCTCTGGCAGAATCCCATTTGAAAGCAGAAAAGCAAATTTCGTCTGAAGCCATGCACTTTTTACAATATCATCGTGGCAAGACTGCTGGAATTACGATTTGTGGCCTTGACCGGCTTCCTCACAACATTAGAGGAGGTGATATGACACCAGCCTTGCTACGTCTCGAATCAAAATGGATTTATAGCCTGAACTGTGTGTCACCTCAAGGAATCAATGAGGAACTCTTATTCACCGGTTTCTATAAACGTTAAAGTATTTTGCAAAACTACTACTGGTTTTGGTTGGCAGGGGCATCCAATTTTGATGCCTGAGCTATCTCATATATTTTTTGTTAACATGTCTAGTTGTTGTTTCTTGAATTTGAATATTATATAATGACATTTAGCACTTTTGCATGTATTAATTATCATTCAAGTGCATGTCACTGTTATCCCCTTGTCTAATGATCACTGTGGATCCTTTGTAGTTTGGCTTGTATTAGGGGGTGGGTGAGGCTTTGCCCTATACACTCATGTTTCTTTTTGTTATAATTGCATTATTCCACTTAGATTTTGCTTTTTTTCATTCTTATTTAGCCTCTTTAACCCTCTTATGCTGTGTTCTATGCTGATTCACAGATCTGCGGACTGGCATTGAGCATTTTTCTTTGTTGGGCTGTAATACCTGCCTGTTTCCGCAACTGATGCGTTCCACTGTGGAACGCATTACTGTCACTGGCTTTTTACGGGTCCCGCCCCTTCAGGGGCGTCAGTTCCGGATGCCCCAATGGCGACGCGCATTGCGCGTGCTCTATTTGATCATTCTGCTGTTGCGTTCCACTGTGGAACGCACCGCTCTTGTTGGTGTCTCCGGATCCCGCCCCTTTGGACTCGTCATTTCCGGGTGTTTTCCCTGTGACGCGTACTGTGCTGACATGCGCAGTGTGAATAATTCATCCTTGTTCAAGCTGCTTCTGGCCTCCCTTGATAGCGGTGCGTTCCATTGTGAAACGCACGCTACTCTCCTCGGGGTATACATTGTTAATGCTAATGAATTGCAGCTTGCATTCACTAGTTCTGGGTGGGCCTGTAAAATTGTGGATGCTGGATTACTACCTGGGGTTCACCTTCTATCATTATCGACAGTGCGGATCTTTGAGGACATTCACCTTGCATAATCCAGTTCGCTCTTTCTCTTTTTTGACTTTTCTCTGTTGACTAATTGGGATATGTGATTCTTTTTGTATATATACTTCCCATGTCTGTGACACTAACCTCATACCCCTGATGAAGCCATAATCACTTGGCGTAACGCGTAGGTCATTTATATCCTTCCTTTTTCTCTGTGCAGCTTTATTCTTGACACTTTCCTAATCCCTATATTATCATAGTATATGAGGTTTTTCTCTGTTGATACAATTTGTATGATATTGAATTAAGATTGAGTTTAGCTTTATATATTCTTATCGTGATATTTTATTAATAATTCCATCTAAACCATCTTATTCCTATTTTAGGGACATTGGAATTGTGTACTGTATTTATTGAATTGCATTGTTTCTGCACAAAATTTATTATATACTATATAGGATTGATATGTTTATTTTCCTTCTCTTTGGGGGGATTTTTCTGTCTTTATTCTTTTCTGTGTCTTTGTCGTATATGTTTTTTAATCATGTTTTTTATCATGGTGTTGAATGTTTTTGGAGCAATAAAAATTTTGTCTAATTTTGTACAACATTGTCTTTATATTTAATTATTTAGTATATTTGGTGCCCCTATAGTCCCAATTTCCCTCATAGTTCTCCCTTGCAATGTTCTGGGACATTGGCACATATATGCAGTTAGAATTAATGTGGTGCTAGGTCTACTCTGTTTTTCTGTGCTAACTTCATAGCTATGCATTTTAGAAAAGTAACCAGAGCGAAAGGTGGTGTAAGATCACATGATGACGGCTAGGGCTACAAGCCAAGTATGAGCTGGGAATTCCTGGAGGACTATCCCATTGCCGGCAGGTGCTCCAGCACTCATTACTAAACTCCACCTAACAACTCGCCCTTAATTATTAACGGCTGCACTTATAATATTATGTAACAACTTAGATTCTCCACATACCTCAATAATGCTGATAGAAATAATAAAAATAGGAGGCGGTAAACAGTTTGCCCTCTCCATATATGTTATTCTGTGATTGGGTGGCAGCATCCAGTTTGAGATTGTGGTGTGGAATTTCTCCCAACAAGTTTTTGGAGGAGGATCTTTTCCAGATTCTTCTTCAGTCTCATCTGCCCAGTCTGCCATTCCTTCAAGTTCCATGTTGTTCATGATATCTACAGTGTCAAATATATGTAAAAAAAAACAGAGGTCTTCAGTTAAGTTTTCCAAAGTCTGATACCAGGTTCTCAGTAAGGGGTGACGTCTCCCATTCTAGGATGTTTGATTCATTTTAAATGCTGAAACGTTCATTATTATTTTCATTAAGACTTGTTTTAAGGCACATGTGTCAAAATCAGGCCCGTGGGTGAATTTCTGGCCCACAGGGTGGTTTTATTTGGCCCGCGACACCAGAACCACCACCCCTATGTGGGGCCATTATTCTGTATAGAGGACTATGCGAGGCCCATTATTCTGTATGGAGGACTGTGTTGGGCCATTATTCTGTATAGAGGACTATGTGGGGTCCATTATTCTGTATGGAGGACTATGTGAGGCCCATTATTCTGTATGAAGGACAATGTGGGGCCCATTATTCTGTATGGAGGACTATGTGGGGCCCATTATTCTTTATGGAGGACTATGTGTGGCCCATTGTTCTGTATGGAGGACTATGTGGGGCCCATTATTCTGTATGGTGGACTATGTGTGGCCCATTATTCTTTATGGAGGACTATGTGGGGCCCATTATTCTTTATGGAGGACTATGTGTGGCCCATTATTCTGTATGGAGGACTATGTGGGGCCCATTATTCTGTATGATGGACTATGTGGTGCCCATAATACTGTATGGATGACTATGTGGGGCCCATTATTCTGTATGGAGGACTTTGTGGGGCCCATTATACTGTATACTGGTTGGCCCGCGACTTTGTCCAAGTTTTTAATTTTGGCCCTCTGTGTGTTTCAGTTTGACATCCCTGCTTTAAGGGGTCGTCCACTAGTTTTATATTGATGACTTATCCTTAGGAGAGGTCATTAATTTAAGATTGGTTGCAGCTGCAGGAAGAATATAATTTCATTTTCTCTCTGTAGCCATGCTTCTAGTAAGTCAGCCAGACATAATTAAAACACTATATACCTGCAGATAACCACTATACTTGCAGGTAAATAGTTTTTTGGTAAGCGACAGGTTCCCTTTTAGTAGTTTACACTGAGTCAGAAAAAGTTTCTATTTTTGCAAAATTCACTTTTACACAGTACTGTCTGAAACTGAAAACTGAAAAAGTGAATGTTGTGTGGCAGGAGGGATGTGGACAACAGACTTCAAACAGATTAAAGGGATTGTCCATGACTGACATATTGATGATCTGTCCACCAATGCACCGGGTGCACCATAGCAGCCACAACCTGTTCAGTTGAATGGGAGATAAAATGAAATACTTGGCAGATGACAGTAAGCAATGTATGGGGCTTCTGTTTTCCATTCATACATCACTTATATCTGGCTTCTACCAGAGTGAATTTCATCAGTGAAGATGCTGGATCTCCAACTCCAAAGGATCTCATATTTATAATTATCTTACAGATAAGTCAATAGAATGTCAGTCTTAGTCAACTCCTTAAAGCCTAAAGCCAGACAATTGTGCAAATTTTCGTGCAAGTCTGTGCCTCCTAATAAGAGGTAAAGCCATACATGAAAGGCATGAACACAACTAAAGTAATCACAATCCATATAAAAATAAAAATGTTTATTAGATAATGCAGGAAAAAAAGTTCAACGGTAATTAAAATAAAAAAAAAATTATCAAAAAGTGATCCACACATATGGAAATGTTGGAACATCATGGCAGCCTGATAAGAAGTGACTTACATTCCTAAGTGAAGATGCACAGTAATGGACAAAAAACTAAATGGGTATATACATATGCACATTGCACTCATAACCCCACGGCAGGCTGACGAGAAAAGTAGTAATTAGCAAAGTTGCTAGATAGAGTAAATCTTCATAGTATAATCCATAAATGGTAAAGTAACAAGGAATCCAGATGTCAAACCATATAGAGAAAACTCCCCAATGCCCAGGATGGGACTTCTCTGCTCAGCACCTCACATCTGGGACAGATATATTTCAACTTTAAATGAAGTACAAACAGTAGTTCAGTCAACAGGAATTAAGAACTTGACATATTTATTTCCACAGTTTAGATATTTCATAGTGCAAGGAAAAAGCAATGTCCGCCACTTACATGTTTCAAGCACACTCAGCGCTCTTAATCATACCTATGATTCCTCGCACTAAAGATTTTTAAAGTTGTGGAAATAAATATGGCAAGTTTTTAAACTCTGATGCAGGATGTATTTTTTGTACTTCGTTTCCACCACATGTGACGTGCGTTTTGCACAATGTACGTTTATGGGCTGACAAAGCATATTGTGCGAAACACGCAATTTAATCCAATGATCTTATTTTTATTATTTTTAGACTGGCGTATAAAAGTCAGTCCTGATAAATCTGCCCCAGTAACTTTTAGATAAGAATGTGTAAAATGGATAATTCTGCTAATGTAAACTGTTGTTTTAGGTAAACCTTTATTTGCACGCTGAACAACTGTATGTATGTGGGTTTTATTAAAACGCTGTGGAATATGATGGCGCTATATAATAAAAATAAATAAAATAAATAAGCTTTATAGATGACATGATACTTGCAATACTATATATCTATAGAGAAATTGTCTACAGAGAAAGATGTATGAATAGGAGGGAAGAAACCAATGCTCTTCCTTGTACCCGCAGATCAGATTTTATCAATAGACGATGGCCATTTTCTTATTTCTATAGCGGGCCTTCTGCCACACAAGGACACACCACGATTAGTTCAGCCGGGGAATAAAACTTACATCTGAGTTTTTGTATTATCTGTGACTTACATAACAATGTATAGTATTCATACGCACTGCTTATATGACTAATCTGTATGGTTAGAAGGTGATCTCATCATTGTGCAATTATCATTCATGGGGTGAAACAAGTAAACATTAAGCCCCCATAGGAAAACATGAAATAAAATGCATAGGATTGATGTAGTCTTTTCTATCACTCTTAGGCCTCGTTCAGACCTTAGTAATTTTTCTTATATTCAAAAACGGTCTATGTGTCATCAGAGTTTGGTGAGTGTGTCAGTTTTTACCATGAGGGTCTGGTCAGTTTTGCTCAGATGAAATAAAATAAAATGATGACGTTTTCGAAACCTTCTCATATGAGTCAGTGAAAAATGGCATCTGAGTACTGTCCAATTTTTTCACTGACCCATAGACTTAAAGTGTTAATTTTGATCTGATCATTGGCTCAAAATAGGACATATCTCCATGATTTTGTGCGAACCACTCAATCTGCAAAAATACACAGGCATGTGTACAGCCACATAGACTATAGGGCCACGTGCACACATTGAGTATTTGGTCAGTATTTTACATTAGTATTTGTAAGCCAGAACCAGGAGTGGGTGATAAATACAGAAGTGGTGACTTGTTTCTGTTATTCTTTTCCTCTGATTGTTCCTCTCCTGGTTTTGGCTTACACATACTGATGTAAAATACTGGCCAAATACTGAATGTGTGAACATGGCCTAATAAGTACCAGTTCTCTCTGGGAAAAACACTAACGGAACTCGTGTGTGAAAACGAATGAGCCTCTAGACTTTCTCCTTTCCCTCGTCTCTCAGTGATCTGCATTCATTTTTCGATCTCACCTTCCAGTTATCCAGTCACCTTTAACTACACCATACATGTGACAATACTATGTGATACAGTTACAATAGTGCTAATACCCATACATAACATGTCTTTACACATTTGACCTGTTCACATCGTATGACAAGATGGCCCCAAAATATTACCTATGCACCGCTATAGCCAAATCATTGCATGCAGCATAATGAAAAAGATGAGCAAATAGAAACAACCTGCATTTATCATAGCAAGTACAACTGCCATTGTTTCAGAGTTGTCAGAATCGATGATAATCCCAATGCATTATAACAAGTGAAGTTTCACATTTCTGAATTGATTCATTTCTACCATACAATGCACAAGTGCACACAAGAACGCTACGTAAGAGTCACTGAGGAAATGTGAAATTATTTTCTCAGCTATGTATACTATCTCACCTGCATAATCTCAGGAGAGGATGTTTATGTATCGTAAATAGTTTCTAAGGCTACGTTCACATGATGAGCTTTTGGTGAGTTTTTGATCTGGCAGATTTTCTACACTTATTATATAAATTAGGTTACTTGTGTCTTTACATTGCGTTTTTGAGTGCGTTTTCTTACATGCGTTTTTGACGCTGCGGTTTTTGTCTCTTGTTCTCATGTTATGTTTTAAACAAAGCTGCTTTGTGTTTGATACTTCCTGGTATTTGGCTTTGACAAAATTTTATTGATACAGTCATGTGCGGATTACGTGTGTTTTTGCTGCATTTCAGTGGCGGAAACACACTACAAATCCATGTGCGTTTTTTACCTGTGGATTGTCCGCATCCAATGGAAATCTATGGGAAAGATCTACACATAAAACCCAGCGTACCGGCAAGAGTAACAAAGAAGCACAGTGGGCATGAGATTTCCATAAATCCCACTCTGCTGGAAGTGTAAGGGTATGTGCCCACGATGCAGATTTGAAGAAGAAATTTCCTGAGCGTTTTTTCCTCTCCCTGGCAGAGAAAACGCATGCGCATTTTACATGCGTTTTCTAAGCGTTTTTACATGCGTTTATGCATGTGTTTTTTCAAGCGACTTTGAGCATCACTCAAATGCATTTGGAAAAGGGCTGGCTTGACAATATAAGTTGGTCACACAATATAAATCCATGCAACTGGCATGGATTTATATTGTGTGACCAACTTATGAGGAGAGTTCTGCTTTCAAATGGTGCATCTATACTATAAAAAAGAATTAAAAAGTAAAAAGAAAAAAAAAAACATATATTCACCTCTCCGGTGGCCCCCAGTCTCCTCCTGGCGACGATCCTCTCCTCTCGGCGTCCCGCGGTATACTGGCAGGACCTGCGGTGACGTAATTTAGTCAGTTGATGGTCACGCAACCGCTGATGTCAGCGGTCAGTTGATGGTCGCGTGACCATCAGCTGATTAAATGACGTCACTGCAGGTCCTGCCAGTACACCGTGGGCTGCCAAGAAGAGAGGATCGCCGCCGGGAGGAGACCGGGGGCCGCCGGAGAGGTGAGTATGAATAATTTTTTTTATTTTTTACTTTATACTTCTTTTTTAACTTGCGGGTACGATGGTACCTGGGTCGGTTGAGAGTCCCCTCTTCTCCAGACCCGGGTACCATCCGCAGATTGAACCGCATAAAATCCGCATGTATAATGTACGATGGTACTTGGGTCGGTTGAAAGTCCCCTCTTCTCCAGACCCGGGTACCATCCGCGCATTGAACCGCATAAAATCCGCATGTATAAATCATGCGGATTTTATGCGGTTCAATGCAAGTTAATGGGCGCTATTTCGCCTCGAAATAATGCCCAAATTGGTAGTGCTGCGGATTTTTCCGCAATGATAATCTGCAGTGGAAATTTCCACCTTGGGGGACACCGACAGATAGGGGGTGAGATGAGGAGGTGGTGTGTGAGTGAGAAACACTGAAGGTCCTGTCTGTTAACCCTCCGTCACATACAATAGGCCTGACAGGCACATCTCTTTTACTTTCATTTCTCCTTCCTCACCAGATTGTGAGGAAATCCCCTCCCTCCAGGTAGTCTCCTGTCTCTAGCAGCTCTGTGAAACCTCACACCACAGTTGGATTGCAGAGCTTCAGGAGGACAGATATAACTGCGCTAATCTCTCAGGCTCATTGTATGTGAACACGTCACACTCAATAAGGTTGGTATTTTATGTTTTTATTCATCACAATTGTTTATTTAGCTTGTTTTATGAATGTATAGCACAAATTGTGAGGATATTTCATAGAAATAAGGCAGATTAAAAAAGAAAGTGTGCTGCTCAGGCATATACAGTAGTTCCCTAACACATATTCCTTCTCTTGCTTCAGATTATCTTCTGAAATGGAGAGGAAAATGTACAATTTATCAAAAAACCTTGATGTTGAGGAAATAACAAACATGCTGTTAGATGATGCAGACCCCACACTGAATGAGGATTTAGGAGAGGAAAGTGAGATTGATTCTCATGATGAGGTGGAAGTATGTGAAGTGGATTCTGAAACAGAGCAAGATGGTGACAGTGCTGAGGATGAAGATGTAGAATCTTATTATATGGGAAAAGATAAAAAAAACAATGGAACAAGAAGCCACTCCAGAAAAAACGTAGGGAACCTCAAAACATTATTACTCACCTTCCTGCAGTTATAGGAACTGCAAGTAATGCAAAAACTGCAGTTGAATGCTGGAATAATTTATTCTGGACTCTATTGTCACATATACCAACCAATATATAGACATTATAAAGGACAAGTTCATCTGCAACAGAACCATCAAGGCCACAGATGAAATAGAACTGCGTGCTTTTTTTGGATTATTATACCTTGCAGGAGCTTATAGGGCAAATAGACAAAGTTTGGAGGAACTTTGGAGTAAAGATGGGGATGGAGTTGAAAAATTTGGCCTTGTTATGTCCATAAACAGATTCAAGCTTCTAATTCGTTGCCTTCGGTTTGACGACAGAACTACCCGAACCGAACGTAAAACACATGACCGACTTGCTCCAATTCGTGATATATTCCAAAAATTAGTTGAAAACTGTAAAAAAAGCTATTGCCCTGCGGAGAATCTCACTATTGACGAAATGCTCCCTGGTTTTCGTGGTAAATGTGCCTTTCGTCAATATATTCCATCAAAGCCTAACAAATATGGAATAAAAATGTATGCCCTTGTTGATGCCAGTAAGACCTACACTTACAACCTGGAAGTTTATGCAGGAAAACAACCAGACGATCCTTACTGTGTCAGCAACAAACCCAGTGATGTTGTAAAAAGACTGGCTGAGCCCTTATTTGGATCGGGTCGCAATATAACAGCTGACAATTGGTTTTCAAATTGTGATCTGATTGATTATCTGAAAATGCAGAAGCTTTCATATGTCGGAACTGTAAGAAAAAATAAAAAAGAAT
The DNA here is from genome assembly GCF_046119375.1 of Phyllobates terribilis. Taxonomy (NCBI): domain Eukaryota; kingdom Metazoa; phylum Chordata; class Amphibia; order Anura; family Dendrobatidae; genus Phyllobates; species Phyllobates terribilis. The sequence continues at coordinate 483,448,817 of NW_027362762.1, read as the reverse complement.
TGCCTACACAGTTTGTAAGTGTGAAAGGGAGACAACAGTACAGCAGTATGTTTGCATTCCATAATGGAAAGGTTTTGGTTTCCTATGTACCACAAGCAAAAAAAATTGTACTTCTTCTATCAACACTTCATGATGATGATGCCATCGATCCTGGGACTGAGGCACAAAAAAACCCGGAGATAATTACATTTTATAATGCAACCAAAGGGGGTGTTGATACAGCTGATCAGATGTGCTCAACTTTCAACGTCAGCAGAAACACCAAACGCTGGCCAATGGTCATATTTTTTGCTATGTTGAATTTGGGTGGTATAAATTCACAAGTCATTTACCTTGAAAACAAGCTTGAACCACTCCGTAGACGATTCTATCTGAAAAAAATGGCCCATGAACTAGTGCTTGGAGAGCTACGCAGGAGAAGTATGAAAACAATCGGTATCCCCTCTCGCCTTCAAGTTCAGCTCAAAAGATTCCGCCCAGAAGATGATAGTGAAAATTCACCACCTGCACCACCTCCCAAAAGAAGGAGATGCACCACCTGCACCACGGAAAGCGGAATCAGAAGGCTTTCTAATTATGAATGTCACAAATGTCATAATGCAATCTGCGTGACACATGCAAAAATGATGTGTAATTCTTGCTCTTTGCTCTGCAATTGTAATTTTTCTGATTGAATATGTGTTTTATAGTACTTAAGGTACCTTAAAATTAAGTTTGTTTCCATAAATTTTCTTTGTAGAGTTTTTTGACAGAGTCGAACTGGGGACTATTTGGCGGGAGTTTTGAAAGGTTTGTATTTCAGAGTTATTAGTTTTATGTTAAGTAAATGTTTTTTTTTGCACTTGATTATGTGTAGTCTCTTTTATTACATCCCTATGAAGGTCACTGATCACTTTTAGAGCACTGAAATTGCAAACATTAGATATTATAGGTATTTTTCTAGCCTGCGCCTGACAGTCACATTGTATGTGAACTCGTTAGAACCGATATTGTATGTGACGGAGGGTTAAGTATGAGTAGATCCAATATAGGGCCAAGTCTGTGATGCCAAGAAATGAGAGAGGCTGTAGTAAGAGGGAATGGTCCACTGTGTCAAAGGCAGATGACAGGTGCAGGAGGAGGAGGACAGAGTAGTGTCGCCTGGATTTGGCGGTTAGTATTTCGTTGGTGACTTTAGTCAGTGCAGTTTCAGTAGAATGGTGCGGTCGGAAACCATATTTTAGGCGGTCGAAGAAGGAGCAGGAGAAGAGGTGGGAGGACAGTTCAGAATGGACGTGTTGTTCCAGTAGTTTTGAGGCATAGGGGAGAAGTGATATGGGGCGATAGCTAGTCAGAGAGGATGGGTCAAGGGAGGGCTTTTTGAGGATGGGTGCGATCGAGGCATGTTTGAAGCATGAGGGGAAGACACCAGTTGTTAGAGACAGGTTGAAGAGGTGGGTTAGAGTTGGGATGAAGACTGTAGTAAGGTTAGGGATGAGGTGGGATGGGATAGGGTCAAGTTCACAGGTGGTCAGGTGTGACTTGGAGAGTAAGGAGGAAAGTTGATCTTCCGTAATGATAGAGAAGCTAGTTTTGGAGGAGGAGGATTAAGTAGATATGAGAAGGGGCTGTGGGGACTTTAGGCAAAAGTTTTGTCTGATGGTATCAATCTTCTGCTTGAAGAATGAGGCAAAGTCCTCAGCTGAGATGAGATTATTCACCAAAAAATGCAGCAAAATTGCAACAAAAACGCAGGGTTGTGTTTTTTCCAGCATTTTTGCACTTTCTCATTGCTTTCTATGGTGAAGAAACGCTGCAAAAACGCTGAAAGAAGTGACATGCTGCAGATTTTTAAAAAAAGCAGCAGTTTTCCAATTCAGTCGGGAAAAAAAGCGTGTGCATGAGATTTCTGAAATCTCATAGCTTTTGCTGGTACTGTAACACAGCAAAAATACTCAGCAAAAACGCAACGTGTGAACATTGCCTTAGAGTAGTAAAATGTTAAACAATTTACTGACGCCATAGAGAAAGATAATACGGACTCATCATAGGGAAAGCTCCCAAATATAGATACACATTATCAACAAAAGGAGCCATTAATCCCCAATATAAAATAAATATATGAGAAAAATGTAATATTAAAAAATATCAATTTTATTACAACTTATTCAAATAAAATTAGTAGTGATGAGCGAGCATGCTCGCTACTGCTCGGTGCTCGCTCGAGCATCTTACTGCTCGAGATGCTCGGCGCTCGCCGAGTATTTCCGGGTTGCTCGGGCAGGAACTCGGGTCCCCTCCCTGCATGTTTGGCGCTCTTTAGAGAGCCAATGAACATGCAGGGATTGCCTGCCATGCACTGTAATGCTGTAGCCATGTTGGTTGAGGGCATTACAGTGATTGGCTGGCCGCACAGCGTCATCAGGTCTATATCAGACCTGGCGCCGCCATGCTCGTCACAGTCACTCCGGATCAGACAGGGTAGGGAGAGCTGCTGCTGCATTAGGGAGAGATTTGATTGTATATTAGGTAGTGTAGGGAGAAAAACCATACATTACACATATCCATCCAGGCAGGGTGTATGGGCAGGTCGTGTATATAGCAGACTGCAGTGCATATAGCACAAGAGGCTCCATTCCAATTCTGTCTTCTGCTGCTGTTAGATATTTCTATACAAAGGCCCAGGTCTCAGGGGCCAGGAATACTTTTCTTTGGATCTTAATCCTCATTATTTGCTTAAAAAGCAATCCAGAGAGCACCATTTTTTCTGCGCCATTTGCTTGTTGGCACTGCAGAATACAGCCAGGTCCTTTCCATATTAGAGCGCTAGAAATCCAGCTATTTAAAACTGTGTTTTCTCCATCAAATGGATCACATATACGTTGTCAGAAAATACTGCCATTTCTGGCCTCCATTAAAAATTTCCTTTAGTGTGTCATTGAAGCAATTCACTGCAGTTTGCTGTTCAAACTACTTACCTACAGGCCAGGTATTTAAAACTCTGCTTTCTCTATCACACGGATCACATATAAGTTCGCTCCAAACTCAGTCATTTGTAGTGAGCGTGGAAGATACTGTCCTCCATTTAAAATGGGCAAGGCACGTGGCAAGGGACGGGGAACTGGACGTGATGGTATGATGCATGCAGAGGGAGAGGACAAAGCCGTGGGCAAGCTGAAATTGTGCCACAACAAACACCCACATCTTCTCGCCTGACCTTCCTGTCCAAATTTCTAGGGGACCGCAGGACACCACTATTGAACCCAGAGCAGTGTCAAAAGGTTGTTGGTTGGATAGCGGATAATGCTTCCAGTCACTTAGCCACCACAACTTCACCCTGTCTTCCACACGGTCAAGTCTCAGTAGCCGTGAGTCTGGACCGCATATTCCTCACCATGATCCTCCTTCCTCCCACCATGCCGAGTACCCAGAGACAACTGATCCCACACTTGGACACTCTGAAGAGCTGTTCACTTTTCCATTTATAGATTCGGGCCTCTCGCCTGGTCCACTTGAAGCGGGGCAAGAGGAGATTGTGTGTAGCGATGCCCAAATATTTGAGCAGCCACGGTCACACGAAGGCGACGGTTGTAAAGTGTCACAAGAGGTGGACGATGATGAGACACAATTGCCAGAAAGTCAGGAGGAGGACCAAGGTACGGAAGTGGAAGACGAGGTGGTGGATGATATAGTAACTGACCCAGGAGGACATGCAGAGCGAGGACAGCAGCACACAGGGGGAGGGAGGCAGAGCACCCCAACAGGCAGGAAGAAGCAGTGTGGTGGCCGCAGACAGAAGGCAGGCAACCGTTCCCCGTAACACCAACACGAAGGAAGTTGCCAGTACAACTGTTAGGTCTTCCCAAGTATGGTTGTTTTTTAAAGACTCTGCCGATAACCCGAAAAAGGCCATTTGCACCACCTGCCAGGCCAGCATCAGCAGGGGTGGCAAAACGACCAGCCTGACCACCACCAGCATGATCAGGCACATGGCAGCAAAGCACCTGACTTTGTGGGCCGAACCCCAGGGTCCAGGAACAGTGTCTGAGGGTGGCACCACTGCTTCTTCCGCTGTTGTGCATGCAAGCCAATCCTCTGTCCATGGTGCATGGGAAGACTCCTCCTGCCCTGCACATGTCGTTGCACACTCTCAAGTAGCAGCATCAGGAAGCACGTCCATGTCGTTGTCCCAGCGCAGCGTTCAGTTGTCCATACCCCAGTCCTTGGAACGCAAGTGCAAATATGCAGCCAACGCCCCACAGGCCACAATGCTAACTTCTCACATTTCACGACTGCTTGCGCTTGAAATGTTGCCTTTTAGGCTCGTGGAGACGGAAGCATTCCACAACCTGATGGCTGCGGCTGTCCCTCGGTACTCGGTCCCCAGCAGCCACTATTTCTCCCAGTGTGCCATCCCCGCATTACACAAGCACGTGTCCCAAAACATTAGCCGTGCTCTCAACAACGCAGTTACCGGTAAAGTCCACCTAACCACGGAAATGTGGACAAGTGCTTGTGGGCAGGGACGGTACATCTCGCTGACGGCACACTGGGTTAACATAGTCGAAGCTGGGACCCAGTCGGACCTTGGGACGGAACACATCCTCCCGACGCCAAGGATTGCGAGCCCTAGGTCAATCAGGGTTGCCCCCATGGTCTACAGCTCCTGCACCTCATCCTCCTCAGCCTCCTCCTCCTCTTCAGCCTCCATCTCCGAAATGACCACATCAGTCACAAGCTGGAAGCACTGCAGCACTGTCTCGGCCAAGCGGCAACAGGCTGTGTTGAAGCGAATATGATTAGTTGAAAAACCGCACAATGCTGGAGAGTTGTGGACAGCGCTGAAAGAGCAGGCAAATCTGTGGCTCACACCGCTGAACCTACAGCCAGGCATGGTAGTGTGTGACAATGGCCGGAACCTGGTGGCGGCTCTGAGGCGAGGCGAGCTCACACACGTACCATGCCTGGCCCATGTGCTTAACCTCGTGGTTCAGCGATTTCTCAAATCCTACCCGGAGTTGCCGGATCTGCTTGTTAAAGTACGCCGCCTGTGTGCCCATTTTAGAAAGTCAGCTACAGCTTCCGCCGCCCTTGCAGTGTTTCAGCAGCGTTTGCAGCTTCCGGCTCACAGACTGGTGTGTGATGTCCCCACGCGTTGGAACTCTACACTGCAGATGTTGGGAAGGATTTGTGAGCAGAAGAGGGCAGTTGTTGAGTACCAGCATCAACAAGGCCATCGGTATTCAGTTCAGACTCCACACATAAGACCTCAGGAGTGGACATGGATGTCAGACATATGTACCATCCTCCAAAACTTTGAGGACTCCACCAAGATGGTGAGAGCGATGACGCCATAATTAGTGTCACCATCCCACTTCTCTGTCTTCTGAAACTCTCTCTGCTCACAATCAAAGAGGATGCATTGCAGGCGGAGCACGATGAGATGGAGCAAGGAACCATACAGAGTGATTACACACAGCCAAGCCTCACGTCATCCCAACGTGGATTGGGTGACAATGAGGAAGAGGAGGAGGAGGAGGAAGGACAGGAGCTAGTTTCAAGCACTATACCTGCACAGCTGTCATACCGTCTGTTCAGCGTGTATGGCCAGAGGACAGAGAGGAGGAGGAGGAGGAGAGCATGGTCAGTCATCCTCTTGGTGAGGACATGGAAGTCTTGCCTGTTAGTAGTCTGGCACGCATGGCTGAGTTTATGTTACGCTGCCTTTCCCATGACCCTCGCGTTCTCAAAATTTTGGGTGACAGTCATTACTGGCTGGTGACACTTCTAGACCCACGCTACAAGGAGAACTTTATATCTCTTATTCCTGAGGCGGACAGGTCTACAAAAATGGGGCAGTACCAGAAGGCCCTTGTTGCGGAACTATTAAAAATATTCCCATCTGAAAACGCTGGTGGCAGAGGGCACACTTCGTTGGACAACCAAGGAGTACAGGCGAGAGAGACACAACTTCAATCAAGCAGAGGCAGGGGAACACTGTCAAAGTTCTGGGAGAATTTTCTCAGACCCTCCCATCGCACAGGTCCTGAGGCGCGATGTACTCTCACAAGGAGTGCAAAGTTTGGGAAGATGCTGAGGGAGTACCTTCCTGACCATACCAACGTCCACCGTGATTCCTCTGTGCCTTATAATTATTGGGTATCCAAGCTGGATACGTGGAATGAACTGGCTCTCTATGCCTTGGAGGTCCTGGCCTGCCCTGCCGCCAGCATTTTATCAGAGCGGGTTTTTAGTGCCGCTGGTGGAATTATAACTGATAAGCGCATCCACCTGTCAACTGAAAATGCTGACAGGCTGACTCTTATAAAAATGAACAAGGGCTGGAATGGGCCAGACTTCTCAACACCCCAGAATGATAGCAGCGTAACATAAACTCAAATCCAGTGTCTTTTCTTGGGAGGTGTATTCCCATGCACCTTTTCACACCCACACATAGGTATGCGCTTCCTGATTTTGTCTATTTGCTCTTGTCCTCCTCCTTCTCCTCATCCTCCACCACCATATCACCAGGGTGACCGTGGTCCGTGATGCAACACACACATAATTTTTTGAAAGGGTGTTTATGATGCCCGTAAAAAAAATTTTTATACAGTATGTTCATGTATACCCCCCCAGGGGTAAATGTTTGTCAGCCCATACACTTAGTGCATGGGCATTACAAGTATAGGAGGCCCGCTCCTTTCTAATGGGAACATTTTTTTATGAGGCCCTCCTCCACGTCTCTTCCAAGGGGCATTGAAGTGCCTCCAAATTTTTGGCAGCCCTTGCATTCACTGCATAGGCCAACACTATGGGAGACGCTCTCCTTTCTAATGGGAACTTGTTGTTACTGTGGCCCTGCTCTGTGTGTCTTTAAATTCTTAGTGGCGTTTTTCCTAAAATTGGTCAGCCGTTGGACTCACTGCATACCCTATAACTGTATAGCAGACCCTCTCCTTTCTAATGGGAACATGTCGTACCTTGTTACTGTGGCCCTGCGCCGTGTGTCTTTAAATTCTTAGTGGGGTTTTTCCTAAAATTGGTCAGCTGTTGGACTCACTGCATACTCTATAACTGTATAGCAGACCCTCTCCTTTCTAATGGGAACATGTCGTACCTTGTTACTGTGGCCCTGCTCTGTGTGTCTTTAAATTCTTAGTGTGGTTTTTCCCAAATTTTGGCAGCCCTTGCAGTCACAGCATGGGCATTACCACTATAGGAGACCCGCTCCTTTATAATGGGAACATTTTTTTTACTGAGACCCTCCTCTATGTCTCTTCAAAGGGGTATTGGGTTGAGTCCAAATTTTTGGCAGCCCTTGTAGTCACTGGATACGCAATAACAGTATAGGAGACCCACTTGTTAATAATGGGAACAACAAAGCATAGCCGGCTGATGGCTCTCTAACAATAGCGAGGGCCGACTGCTGGCCTTTTAAGAATAGTAAGGGCCGTCTGATGTCCCTGTAAAAATAGGCTTTATGACTTTCAGACTCCCTCCATCATAAATAAAAAAGGATGTGTCTGATGATGTGTCACACACCACATTGCCAGATAAGGTTGTAAAATGTTAAAATGACATTTCCCGGTGAATGCATTTGTCTTAAAAAATAACGTAAAAAAACCAAAACAATAGGATCTTTCTTTAGTATAAAAAACAGCGTCACCAATATAACCTCAATGTAATCAAATTGTTCAGCTCATGTACCTCCTCCTCCATCTCCGAAATGACCTGGCTGCTTTTTTAATGTGGATCGGCCATGCTTATGCATGTTATTTCTCAAAACGCATTACAGATCAGGCCATTGTCCAACTCTGTATTCAAGAAATTAAATGCGCAAAAAAAGATGTGTGTGTGTCAAAGCACCACCGACAAGTGCGAGTTGATGTTGGACGGGCTGCCATTGCTTCTGCAACAAGCTCAATTACAGGACTTCCTGGGAGAAACGACACGCAGGGTACATACGGTTTCCCTCTATGCCAGTCCTTTCACCGAGCTAAATACAACTCTCAGCAAAAAAAGTTGTGAACTGGCTCCGTACCGTCCCTGGCCACATTCACCTGTCCACGTGTTTGTGGTTAAGCGGTCCTTCCCAGTAAGTGCACTGGGGAGGGCACAGGTAATGTTGTGAGACCCGTGCTTGTGGAAGGCGGAGGAGATACCGGAAAATATAGTGGCGGCTGGGGACCGAGTATTGACACCCAGTCGCCGCCGGCATGAGGGTGTGAAAAGCTTCCACCTCCACGAGCCTAAAAGGCCACATTTCAAGTGCAAGCAGCTGTCAAAAATTTGGCAGTATAGTATTGCAGCCTGTGGGTGGGTGGGTGGCTGCCTGCATACTTGCGCTTGCATTCCAAGGAATAGGATAGGGACAACTGAACGCTGCAGTGGGACAAGGACGTGGACGGTGATTGTTGCAAGTCTGCAACGATAGGTGCATGGTGGGAGGCATCTTCGCATGCGCCAAGGATCACTTATGATGGGCACACTTTTAGGCAGTGACCTGGGAGTCAGAGATGCTTTCAGGGGTCTTCCCCATGCTGTTCCCATGTCTTTTCAGCATTGTATATATGTGTCTGGTGATGTGTCACACACCACATGGCCAGATAAGGTTGTAAAATGTTAAAATGACATTTCCTGGTGAATGCATTTGTCTTGGTTGAAAGCAATTCAAAAGTGCAAAAACGCATCAAAAACACTACGTGTGAACATAGCCCAAGTTACGGAGGAGTATTTTTGTTTTTGGTCATTTATTTTGCCTTATATACAAGTCATTACCCTGGAAAGGATGTTCCTTAACATATTTCCCAGGAAAATCCATTTTGGTTTCGTTTTTCTATGTTTTATTGTGAGTCCGTAAAAGTGGCGTAATACTCTGACCACGTTGCTGACAGCAGTGATCTGGGAGTCAGAGATGCTTCCAGGGGTCTTCCCCATGCTGTTCCCATGTCATTTGAGCACTGTTCCCATCGATTTGGGCAATTTTTAGGCCCTGCAGACCGCCGGGGTGAGCCGCCTGAAAAATGCTCAAGTTTCCCATAGACTTACATTGGGCTCGTTACTCAGGTCGAGCACCCGAGTATTCCAATTTGCTCGACCCGAGCAATGAGTACCCGAGCATTTTAGTGCTCGCTCATCACTAAAAATTAGTAGTCATAGTTATACAAACATGGATAATTTTAGGGTGAAGACACAAAATGTAACAAAACGAACAGGGCACATATCAATCATATAAGCAAAAAAGTGTAGTAAGACCATGTAAATATGCAATGTAATGTCAGGACAACGCTAACCCAAAAGTACTTGGAGTTCTAATATCCCCTTATTTAAATATTCATATAAATGCTACCTAATCCTAGGAGTGCAAGTTTCAGAGGTAACAATGTTAGCAGAGTCCTGACTAATTCAAATAGAAAATAAAGTGGCACAGTGCATAATTGTGCAACCTATTTGCAATCGGCAAACATGAAGATACAAATTATAGTTAATATAGCATTTGGCCAAATGTGCCGATTCCACAGAACCAGGCCACCACTTGTGTATGGGGACAATTCCAATTCCTTGCCTTTCAGATGATGTCTAAGAAGAGAAGGATCAGGACAACTGAAATTTCAAAGGTTACTGGTAGCGTCTCTCTCCCTATTGAAAATACATGAAAGTTCAGCTGAACTGAGTGCTTATGTATAAGGGGAAATCAGGAAAGCTAGCGGTCTGCCAGACAAATGTTCGGCCAACAGCTATTTCAGATGTAAGGCCAGCTTTAGGTTTTCAAGAGTGGACAGTTGAACTATAGAAAGTCATAGATGTCATTATTCATATACAGGGCCGGCTCCATGTTTTTCTGGGCCCCGGGTGAAAGAGTCTCAGTGGGCCCCTTTGACACATACCACGATTCATGATGCACAGAAACCGCAGAGAAATATATATATAGTACAATGTCAAGATTTCACTTCTTACATTACATGAGTGATATTCCACAACAGCTCAGAAACCGGCGAATCGCTCCACACAGTATACTGGCCCCCATAAAATGCTCCATACGGAATACTTGCCCCCATATAATGCTCCATACGGAATACTGCCCCCCATATAACGCTCCATACAGAATACTGGCCCCCATATAACTCTCCGTACAGAATACTGGCTCCCATAAAACGCTCCATACAGGATACCGGCCCCCATATAACGTACCGTACAGGATACTGGTCCCCTTATAACGCTCCATACAGGATACTCGCCCCCATATAATGCTCCATGCAGGCTGTTCCCCCCACATAATGCCCTATGCAGGCTGTTCCCCCTTATAATGCCCCATGCAGGATGTCACCCACCATATAATGCCCCATGCAGGATGTCACCCCCCATATAATGCCCCATGCAGGATGTCACTCCCCCCCATATAATTCCCCATGCAGGATATCACTTCTCCCCCCCATATAATGCTCCATGCAGGATGTCACCCCCCATATAATGCCCCATGCAGGATGTCACCCCCCATATAATGCCCCATGCAGGATGTCACTTCTCCCCCCCATATAATGCCCTATGCAGGATGTCCCTTTCCCCCCCATATAATGCCCCATGCAGGATGTCCCTTCCCCCCCATATAATGCCCCTTGCAGGATGTCACTCCCCCCCATATAATTCCCCATGCAGGATATCACTTCCCCCCCCCATATAATGCTCCATGCAGGATGTCACCCCCCATATAATGCCCCATGCAGGATGTCACCCCTCATATAATGCCCCATGCAGGATGTCACTTCTCCCCCCCATATAATGCCCTATGCAGGATGTCCCTTTCCCCCTCATATAATGCCACATGCAGGATGTCCCTTTCCCCCCATATAATGCCCCATGCAGGATGTCACTCCCCCCCAATATAATGCCCCATGCAGGATGTCACTCCCCCCCAATATAATGCCCCATGCAGGATGTCCCTTCCCCCCCCAGATAATGCCCCATGCAGGATGTCACCCCCCCATATAATGCCCCATGCAGGATGTCACCCCCCATATAATGCCCCATGCAGAATGTCACCGCCCCATATAATGCCCCATGCAGGATGTCACCCCCCCATATAATGCCCCATGCCTCCATACATTAAAAAAAAAAAATCAAATACTCACCTCACTCCTCCTCACCTGCTGCCGCTGCTCAGGTCCAGACTCCAGCGTCACTGGCGTCTTCCCGCTCTGCGCTGCCTGTGACGGCTCAGGGGAGGGCGCAGTGGAAAGATGTCACCGCACCCTCTGACCTGAGACGTCACAGGGAGCGCACAGCAGGAAGACAGCGGATCTGCGGAAGCACGGGGAGAGGTAAGTATCCGGCTGCCGGGGCCCTGAGAAAGCAGGGAAGAAGGGCGGGCGCTGGCACCGTTCTCCTCCGCCCATAGCCCGGCGGGGTGCCCGACCGCGAGTGGGCCCTCCTGTTCATATAGAAAGGGTCTTTAGACATGATGGGTGTAGCGCTGTATCCCCTTCTAATTTAGGCCTGCTCAGCAGCGTTCCCAACAACCCAACCTTCTGCTATATCATTAGAACCTATGGCTGAATGTATGCTTCTAATCTTCTTTGTGGAAATACTAATACTAATACTAAACAGTCTGAAAGCTCTGAAATGTAAGACCTGAACCTTTAAGAACAGACGGGTGGTACTAACCTCTGAAATCAGCTTTTAATTTTAACTTTATTTTTAGTTTAGTGGTTTAGGAACTGCTTCCAACATAACCAGTGGAAAAAAAGAAACTGGCAGAGAGAAGAAATAACTACTGTGCTTACTTATCTGCATGTGCCAGATCTGCCTACACAGGAAGATTTAAACTGTTCGTACACATTAGATAAATGTTGGTTGATCTCGCTATTCCTCTCGGAGTGGTCGGCCATCTAATGTACTGTATATAGTGGTCTTCCAATTCTCCCCTGACCTTAAACTTTTGTTATCAAGGGGGATACGCCGTTGTCAGAGGAGTCTGGCAGAACCGTATTCCACTTTCCCTATCACTGATACGTGCATGCACGTCCTACCAGGTCATTATGTGTATGTCCATTTGTCCAAATGCTATATAAATATATTGGTCGTATTCTTATATTGTTTATGCACTATACCTCCTGTAATTCTACAGTTAAAAGTGTTCTATTCATCAGAAGGTTACTTTATGGACTGTAAGGAACCTTATAGACAGTAACTCTTAAAGTGGACCCCAAATGCTTTAAAATACCTAAAATAACAAGGCGAGTGGGTACTCACCTTCCCTGTGCCCAGCGCCGACTGCTCGGGTGTCTGTATTATGGCTGCAGCAGTGACGTAACGTCGTCAGTGCTCATCAGTGCTGTAGCCAATAACTGAGCTCAGTGGCTTGTGCCATCTACACACCCGAGCAGCGTTGGGGAGCCAGGGCTGGACACAGGGAAGGTCACTACCTGCTCGGTTTATTTTTTTAGGTATTTTAGACATTCTGGGGTCCACATTCCTGAAAGTGAAAAACCCCTTTAATAAATGATTAATACATATATGATGCATTTGCACAGCTCACTGTCAGATGTTGTGTAACATGTCTAAGTGCTAAATACATCAGCTACTGCACAAATATAGCTGATAGTTTGCTACTCTGTATCAGTCTGGGGTCCAGGCTCTAGATCAGAGAGCATCACCTGAACTGGGTACAATTGTAGTCACTATGTATGGATGAATGGAAACAAAAGTGGTCATATATTCACTGACAGCAAATTAATATCTTGAAAAGGGCGAGGAAGTAAAACATTAAGTATATTAAAAAATGATCGATATTTTCATTATACAGTGATTACTAATAGAAAGTTCTACATCATTTCATTATACAATTAAGCTTTATTAGCACTCAACCAGGAAACCAGTAACATATAGTATCCACCTAGCAATTAGCATGTATGAATCTAGGACTAGTTTCCTATAAAAACAAACATTCCCAACACTCATGTCTAGTAAAATGTGCACATAATAAATATACTGGCAATAGTATCACAGCCAAAACGAGCAAGGAGTGAGAAGTGACAGCCAGGACATGAGTCAAATAAAGGACTATTCTTGGAAATAAGGAGATTTCTGAAAATACCAGGTATCTTAGGAGTGATACTTAGTGCACATTTGTGCAGTGTACAGAGTATAAATGTACCTTACCTTACTGGAGTCTTCCGCTCTCAATGGAGTCTTTGACTGAACTTGTGGGTGTGCTACAAGTTCTTTCCTTTCACAGCCTTTGCCTCCTCCTCCAGGCCACAATGATTTTGGAGAAGGCAAAGCTGGTTAGTCCACCTCCATCTCCGGTTACACATGCATACTGGGCCTATTATCATTCAAGTATCTATGGAGGATGGCATCAGCAAGGAACGAAGGAGTCAGTACCATTGTGTATTTTTATTTAACTTGTTTAGATAGCACCATTAATTTCTACAGCTTCTTATAGACATTGTCATTGCTGTCCTCATTGAGGCTCACAAGCTAAACTCCCTATTAGTGTTGATCGAGCACTAAAATGCTCGGGTGCTCGAAGCTCGGGCCGAGCTCACCGTGATACTCGAGTGCTCGACCCAAGCAACGAGCCCAATGTTAGTCTATGGGAGACCCGAGCATTTTTGCGGCGGCACCCCCGGCAGTGTTTTAAAAGCCTAACAAGTGCCCAAAACGATAGTGACAGTGCTCAAATGACATGGGGACAGCATGGGGATCGCCCAGGATGCATTTCTGACCCCCAGGTCACTGCTGTCAACAACGTGGTCAAAGGTATTAAGCCACTTTTAAGGGCTCACAATAAAACGTTCAAAAACTAAACTGAAACTGCTTTCCTGTGAAATATGTTAAGGAAGTTCCTTTCCAGGGTAAAGAAGACTTGTGTATAAGGTAAAATAAATAACCCCCCCCAAAAAAATACTCCTCCACAACTTGGGCTATGTTCACAAGTAGCATTTTTTATGCGTTTTTGCACTTTTGTATTGCTTTCAACAGTGACAAATGAATTCACCGGGAAATGTCATTTTAACACTTTACAACCTTGCCTGGCCATGTGCTGTGTGACACATGCGTACAGTGCTGAAAAGACATGGGAACAGCATGGGGAAGACCCCTGGAAGCATCTCTGACACCCAGGTCACTGCCTAAAAGTGTGCCCATCAGAAGTCATCCTTACCGCATCAGAAGATGCAGACTTGCAACTATCCCCGTGCAAGTTCTTGTCCCAGGGCAGTGTTCAATTGTACCTCCCCCATTCCTTGCAATGCAAGCGCAAATATGCAGCCAACCACCAACCCACCCCCAGGCTGCAATACCATACTGCTAGCTTGCACTTGAAATTGAGCCTTTTAGTTTGGAGGAGGCCGAAGCTGGCCACTACCTCATGGCTGCTTCGGCAGCGAGGTATCCATACTCAGTCCCCAGCCGCCCCTATTTGTCCCGGTGTGCCTTATACATAAGATTAAGCGCGTATACCAAAACATTACCTGTGCCCTCCCCAGTGCATTAAGTGGGAAGGACAGCCTATTCCGCTGTAGTGTGTGCATGCCAAACCCCTGTTCATGGTACATGCGAAGATGCCTCCCACCCTGCACCTGTCGTTGCAGACTTGCAACTATCCCCGTTCAAGTCCTTGTCCCAGGGCAGTGTTCAATTGTACCTCTCCCATTCCTTGCAATGCAAGCGCAAGTATGCAGCCTGCCACTCACCCACCCCCAGGCTGCAATACCATACTGCTTGCTTGCTTGCACTTGAAATTGGGCCTTTTAGGCATGTGGAGGCGGAATCTGGCCACCACATCATGGCTGCATTGGCGGCCTGGAATCCATACTCAGTCCCCAGCCGCCCGGCGGCCGGGTGTCCACACTCGGTCCCCAGCCGCCAGTGGGCGGCCGGGTGTCCATACTCAGTCCCCAGCCGCCCCGCGGCCGGGTGTCCACACACGATCCCCAGCCGCCTGGAGGCAGCAGGGTGTCCATAAACGGTACCCAGCCGCCCCTATTTCTCCTTGGAACATCCCCCACACACTTTTCTGAGCCCGGCCTGCTTTAGGGCAGCATTGGACGAGCACACCAGAGAACCAGACTCCTCCGGTGGGCCCTGGCTTCTCCATCAGGAGAGTTAAGAGTGCCAAGGTGAGGACCATGATGATGATGATACAAGTTAGCATCTGCTTTGTTTTCTTGGAATGCAAGCTCATGTATGTAGTAGCGGCTAGGCCTGAGGTGGTCAGCGTTTTGGCGCATATCCTACCTCCTCCGAGGATTGCTGGATGTTTTCCTGCTACTATTCCAGTTCTATGACTCCCGTTAAAACAAAGCTTCTGGTGATAAATGATGGATGAGGTAGTGGCAAAGGAGAAAGAGCAGGAGGAACAGGGACCATTCAAATCAATATCAGGCCAGTCAACCACATATGTCTTGTAGGATATGTTTCTGTAACAAAAGGAGCGGTTCGGCTACACAGTTATAGGGCATACAGTGAGTGCAATGCCTACCAAAAATTTTGAGGCACTCCAATGCCCCTTGGAAATGACATGGAGGTCAGAGGGCCTTAACTAAACCGTTTTTTCCATTTATAGCAACTGGGTCTCCTGTACACTGTTAGCCTAAGCAGTGAATGGAAGGCTTTCCAAAAATTATGAGGAACTGCAATGCACCTTCTACCCATTATTGGGGAGCGGGTCTCCCTTAGTTTTCGCCTTTGCATTGAAAAGCAAAAGCTGACTAAAATTAGGAGGAAATGCAATGCCCGTTGGAAGAGTCGTGGAGGTTAGAGGTAATTAAAAACAACATTTCAATGCCCCTTGGAAGAGCTGTGGAGTTCAGAGTGGCTTAAGAAGACGCTTTTAATGCCCATTTGAAGAGACGTGGAGGTCGCAGTAGCTTAACAAGACGGTTTTAATGCCCCTCGGAAAAGACGTGGAGGTCCCAGTAGCTTAACAAGACGGTTTGAATGCCCCTTGGAAGAGACGTGGAGGTCACAGTAGCTTAAGAAGACACTTTTAATGCCCCTCGGAAAAGTGGTGGAGGTCGCAGTAGCTTAACAAGACGGTTTTAATGCCCCTCGGAAAAGTGGTGGAGGTCGCAGTAGCTTAACAAGACGGTTTTAATGCCCCTCGGAAAAGAAGTGGAGGTCCCAGTAGCTTAACAAGATGGTTTGAATTCCCCTTGGAACAGATGTGGAGGTCACAGTAGCTTAACAAGACGCTTTTAATGTCCCTTACAAGAGCCATACAGTACAGCATCTTAAAAATATTATTCCCACTATTGGGGAGTGGGTCTCCCATAGTATTTGCTTATGCCTTCCAAGAAAAAGCTTCCAAAAATTAAGATGGAGCAACTTGCAATGCCCCTTACAAGAGCCATGCAGTACAGCATATTACCAACATTATTCCCATTATTGGGGAGTGGGTCTCCCATAGTATTTGCTTATGCTTTCCAAGCAAAAGCTTCCAAAAATTAAGACGGTGCAACTTGCAATGCCCCTTACAAGAGACATGCAGTACAGCATATTACAAACATTATTCCCATTATTGGGGAGTGGGTCTCCCATAGTATTTGTTTATGCCTTCCAAGCAAAAGCTTCCAAAAATTAGGATGGAGCAACTTGCAATGCCCCTTACAAGAGCCATGCAGTACAGCATATTACAAACATAAGTACCATTATTGGGGAGTGGGTCTCCCATAGTATTTGCTTATGCCTTCCAAGCAAAAGCTTCCAAAAATAAAGACAGAGCAACTTGCAATGCCCCTTACAAGAGCCATGCAGTACAGCATATTACAAACATTATTCCCATTAATGGGGAGTGGGTCTCCCATAGTATTTGGTTATGCATTCCAAGCAAAAGCTTCCAAAAATTAGGACGGAGCAACTTGCAATGCCCGTTCGAAGACTCGTGGAGGTCCCAGTAGCTTAACAAGACAGTTTTAATGCCCCTTACAAGAGACGTGGAGGTCAGAGTGGTATAACAAGATGCTTTTAATGCCCCTTACAAGAGACGTAGAGGTCAGAGTGGTATAACAAGACGCTTTTAATGCCCCTTACAAGAGACGTGGAGGTCAGAGTGGTATAACAAGACGCTTTTCATGCCCCTTACAAGAGACGTGGAGGTCAGAGTGGTATAACAAGATGCTTTTAATGCCCGTGAGAAGAGACGTGGAGGTCAGAGTGGTATAACAAGATGGTTTTAATGCCCCTTACAAGAGACGTGGAGGTGAGAGTGGTATAGCAAGACGGTTTTAATGCCCCTTACAAGAGATGTGGAGGTCAGAGTGGTATAACAAGACGCTTTTAATGCCCCTTACAAGAGACGTGGAGGTCAGAGTGGTATAACAAGACTCTTTTAATGCCACCTACAAGAGACGTGGAGGTCAGAGTGGTATAACAAGAAGCTTTTAATGCCCCTTACAAGAGATGTGGAGGTCAGAGTGGTATAACAAGACGCTTTTAATGCCCGTCAGAAGAGACGTGGAGGTCAGAGTGGTATAGCAAGACGTGTTTAATGCCCCTTACAAGAGACGTGGAGGTCAGAGTGGTATAACAAGACGCTTTTAATGCCCCTTACAAGAGACGTGGAGGTCAGAGTGGTATAACAAGACGGTTTTAATGCCCGTCAGAAGAGACGTGGATGTCAGAGTGGTATAACAAGACGGTTTTAATGCCCCTTACAAGAGACGTGCAGGTCAGAGTGGTATAACAAGACGGTTTTAATGCCCCTTACAAGAGACGTGGAGGTCAGAGTGGTATAACAAGACGCTTTTAATGCCCCTTACAAGAGACGTGGAGGTCAGAGTGGTATAACAAGACGCTTTTAATGCCCGTCAGAAGAGACGTGGAGGTCAGAGTGGTATAACAAGATGGCTTTAATGCCCCTTACAAGAGACGTGGAGGTCAGAGTGGTATATCAAGATGCTTTTAATGCCCCTTACAAGAGACGTGGAGGTCAGAGTGGTATAACAAGACGCTTTTAATACCCGTCAGAAGAGACGTGGAGGTCAGAGTGGTATAACAAGACGGTTTTAATGCCCCTTCCAAGAGACGTGGAGGTCAGAGTGGTATAACAAGATGCTTTTAATGCCCCTTACAAGAGATGTGGAGGTCAGAGTGGTATAACAAGACGCTTTTAATGCCCGTCAGAAGAGACATGGAGGTCAGAGTGGTATAACAAGACGGTTTTAATGCCCCTTACAAGAGACGTGGAGGTCAGAGTGGTATAACAAGACGGTTTAATGCCCCTTACAAGAGACGTGGAGGTCAGAGTGGAATAACAAGACGGTTTTAATGCCCCTTACAAGAGACGTGGAGGTCAGAGTGGTATAACAAGACGCTTTTAATGCCCCTTACAAGAGACGTGGAGGTCAGAGTGGTATAACAAGAAGCTTTTAATGCCCCTTACAAGAGACGTGGAGGTCAGAGTGGTTGTAACAAGACGCTTTTAATGCCCGTCAGAAGAGACGTGGAGGTCAGAGTGGTATAACAAGACGCTTTTAATGCCCCTTTCAAGAGATGTATAGGTCAGAGTGGTATAACAAGAGGCTTTTAATGCCCCTTACAACTAATGTAGAGGTCAGAGTGGTATAACAAGACGCTTTTAATGCCCCTTACAAGAGATGTGGAGATCAGAGAGGTATAACAAGATGCTTTTAATGCCCGTCAGAAGAGACGTGGAGGTCAGAGTGGTATAACAAGATGGTTTTAATGCCCCTTACAAGAGACATGGAGGTCAGAGTGGTATAACAAGATGGTTTTAATGCCCCTTACAAGAGACGTGGAGGTCAGAGTGGTATAACAAGACGCTTTCAATGCCCCTTACAAGAGACGTGGAGGTCAGAGTGGTATAACAAGACACTTTTAATGCCCGTCAGAAGAGACGTGGAGGTCAGAGTGGTATAACAAGACGCTTTTAATGCCCGTCAGAAGAGACGTGGAGGTCAGAGTGGTATAACAAGACGCTTTTAATGCCCGTCAGAAGAGACGTGGAGGTCAGAGTGGTATAACAAGACGCTTTTAATGCCCCTTACAAGAGACGTGGAGGTCAGAGTGGTATAACAAGATGCTTTTAATGCCCCTTACAAGAGATGTGGAGGTCAGAGTGGTATAACAAGACGCTTTTAATGCCCGTCAGAAGAGACGTGGAGGTCAGAGTGGTATAACAAGACGGTTTTAATGCCCCTTACAAGAGACATGGAGGTCAGAGTGGTATAACAAGACGGTTTTAATGCCCCTTACAAGAGACGTGGAGGTCAGAGTGGTATAACAAGACGCTTTCAATGCCCCTTACAAGAGACGTGGAGGTCAGAATGGTATAACAAGACACTTTTAATGCCCGTCAGAAGAGACGTGGAGGTCAGAGTGGTATAAGAAGACGGTTTAATGCCCCTTACAAGAGACGTGGAGGTCAGAGTGGTATGACAAGACGGTTTTAATGCCCCTTACAAGAGACGTGGAGGTCAGAGTGGTATAACAAGACGGTTTTAATGCCCCTTACAATAGACGTGGAGGTCAGAGTGGTACAACAAGACGCTTTGAATGCCCTTACAAGAGATGTGGAGGTCAGAGTGGTATAACAAGAGGCTTTTAATGCCCCTTACAAGAGATGTGGAGGTCAGAGTGGTATAACTAGACGCTTTTAATGCCCCTTACAAGAGATGTGGAGATCAGAGTGGTATAACAAGTCGCTTCTAATGCCCATCAGAAGAGACGTGGAGGTCAGAGTGGTATAACAAGACAGTTTTAATGCCCCTTACAAGAGACGTGGAGGTCAGTGGTATAACAAGATGGTTTTAATGCCCCTTACAAGAGACGTGGAGGTCAGAGTGGTATAACAAGACAGTTTTAATGCCCCTTACAAGAGACGTGGAGGTCAGAGTGGTATAACAAGACGGTTTTAATGCCCCTTACAAGAGACGTGGAGGTCAGAGTGGTATAACAAGACGGTTTTAATGCCACTTACAAGAGACATGGAGGTCAGAGTGGTATAACAAGACGCTTTTAATGCCCCTTACAAGAGACGTGTAGGTCAGAGTGGTATAACAAGACGCTTTTAATGCCCGTCAGAAGAGACGTGGAGGTCAGAGTGGTATAACAAGATGGCTTTAATGCCCCTTACAAGAGACGTGGAGGTCAGAGTGGTATAACAAGATGCTTTTAATGCCCCTTACAAGAGATGTGGAGGTCAGAGCGGTATAACAAGACGCTTTTAATGGCCGTCAGAAGAGACGTGGAGGTCAGAGTGGTATAACAAGACGGTTTTAATGCCCCTTCCAAGAGACGTGGAGGTCAGAGTGGTATAACAAGATGCTTTTAATGCCCCTTACAAGAAATGTGGAGGTCAGAGTGGTATAACAAGACGCTTTTAATGCCCATCAGAAGAGACGTGGAGGTCAGAGTGGTATAACAAGACGGTTTTAATGCCCCTTACAAGAGACGTGGAGGTCAGAGTGGTATAACAAGACTGTTTAATGCCCCTTACAAGAGACGTGGAAGTCAGAGTGGTATAACAAGACGGTTTTAATGCCCCTTACAAGAGACGTGGAGGTCAGAGTGGTATAACAAGATGCTTTTAATGCCCGTCAGAAGAGACGTGGAGGTCAGAGTAGTATAACAAGATGGCTTTAATGCCCCTTACAATAGACGTGGAGGTCAGAGTGGTATAACAAGACGCTTTTAATGCCCGTCAGAAGAGACGTGGAGGTCAGAGTGGTATAACAATACGCTTTTAATGCCCCTTACAAGAGACGTGGAGGTCAGAGTGGTATAACAAGATGCTTTTAATGCCCCTTACAAGAGATGTGGAGGTCAGAGTGGTATAACAAGACGCTTTTAATGCCCGTCAGAAGAGACGTGGAGGTCAGAGTGGTATAACAAGACGGTTTTAATGCCCCTTACAAGAGACATGGAGGTCAGAGTGGTATAACAAGATGGTTTTAATGCCCCTTACAAGAGACGTGGAGGTCAGAGTGGTATAACAAGACGCTTTCAATGCCCCTTACAAGAGACGTGGAGGTCAGAATGGTATAACAAGACACTTTTAATTCCCGTCAGAAGAGACGTGGAGGTCAGAGTGGTATAACAAGATGGCTTTAATGCCCCTTAAGAGAGACGTGGAGGTCAGAGTGGTATAACAAGATGCTTTTAATGCCCCTTACAAGAGACGTGGAGGTCAGAGTGGTATAACAAGACGCTTTTAATGCCCGTCAGAAGAGACGTGGAGGTCAGAGTGGTATAACAAGACGCTTTTAATGCCCCTTACAAGAGATGTGGAGGTCAGAGTGGTATAACAAGAAGCTTTTAATGCCCGTCAGAAGAGACGTGGAGGTCAGAGTGATATAACAAGACGGTTTTAATGCCCCTTACAAGAGACGTGGAGGTCAGAGTGGTATAACAAGACGGTTTAATGCCCGTTACAAGAGACGTGGAGGTCAGAGTGGTATAACAAGACGGTTTTAATGCCCCTTACAAGAGACGTGGAGGTCAGAGTGGTATAACAAGACGCTTTTAATGCCCCTTACAAGAGACGTGGAGGTCAGAGTGGTATAACAAGACGCTTTTAATGCCCCTTACAAGAGATGTGGAGGTCAGAGTGGTATAACAAGAGGCTTTTAATGCCCCTTACAAGAGATGTGGAGGTCAGAGTGGTATAACAAGAGGCTTTTAATGCCCCTTACAAGAGACGTGTAGGTCAGAGTGGTATAACAAGACGCTTTTAATGCCCGTCAGAAGAGACGTGGAGGTCAGAGTGGTATAACAAGATGGCTTTAATGCCCCTTACAAGAGACGTGGAGGTCAGAGTGGTATAACAAGATGCTTTTAATGCCCCTTACAAGAGATGTGGAGGTCAGAGCGGTATAACAAGACGCTTTTAATGGCCGTCAGAAGAGACGTGGAGGTCAGAGTGGTATAACAAGACGGTTTTAATGCCCCTTCCAAGAGACGTGGAGGTCAGAGTGGTATAACAAGATGCTTTTAATGCCCCTTACAAGAAATGTGGAGGTCAGAGTGGTATAACAAGACGCTTTTAATGCCCATCAGAAGAGACGTGGAGGTCAGAGTGGTATAACAAGACGGTTTTAATGCCCCTTACAAGAGACGTGGAGGTCAGAGTGGTATAACAAGACTGTTTAATGCCCCTTACAAGAGACGTGGAAGTCAGAGTGGTATAACAAGACGGTTTTAATGCCCCTTACAAGAGACGTGGAGGTCAGAGTGGTATAACAAGATGCTTTTAATGCCCGTCAGAAGAGACGTGGAGGTCAGAGTAGTATAACAAGATGGCTTTAATGCCCCTTACAATAGACGTGGAGGTCAGAGTGGTATAACAAGACGCTTTTAATGCCCGTCAGAAGAGACGTGGAGGTCAGAGTGGTATAACAATACGCTTTTAATGCCCCTTACAAGAGACGTGGAGGTCAGAGTGGTATAACAAGATGCTTTTAATGCCCCTTACAAGAGATGTGGAGGTCAGAGTGGTATAACAAGACGCTTTTAATGCCCGTCAGAAGAGACGTGGAGGTCAGAGTGGTATAACAAGACGGTTTTAATGCCCCTTACAAGAGACATGGAGGTCAGAGTGGTATAACAAGACGGTTTTAATGCCCCTTACAAGAGACGTGGAGGTCAGAGTGGTATAACAAGACGCTTTCAATGCCCCTTACAAGAGACGTGGAGGTCAGAATGGTATAACAAGACACTTTTAATTCCCGTCAGAAGAGACGTGGAGGTCAGAGTGGTATAACAAGATGGCTTTAATGCCCCTTAAGAGAGACGTGGAGGTCAGAGTGGTATAACAAGATGCTTTTAATGCCCCTTACAAGAGACGTGGAGGTCAGAGTGGTATAACAAGACGCTTTTAATGCCCGTCAGAAGAGACGTGGAGGTCAGAGTGGTATAACAAGACGCTTTTAATGCCCCTTACAAGAGATGTGGAGGTCAGAGTGGTATAACAAGAAGCTTTTAATGCCCGTCAGAAGAGACGTGGAGGTCAGAGTGATATAACAAGACGGTTTTAATGCCCCTTACAAGAGACGTGGAGGTCAGAGTGGTATAACAAGACGGTTTAATGCCCGTTACAAGAGACGTGGAGGTCAGAGTGGTATAACAAGACGGTTTTAATGCCCCTTACAAGAGACGTGGAGGTCAGAGTGGTATAACAAGACGCTTTTAATGCCCCTTACAAGAGACGTGGAGGTCAGAGTGGTATAACAAGACGCTTTTAATGCCCCTTACAAGAGATGTGGAGGTCAGAGTGGTATAACAAGAGGCTTTTAATGCCCCTTACAAGAGATGTGGAGGTCAGAGTGGTATAACTAGACGCTTTTAATGCCCCTTACAAGAGACGTGGAGGTCAGAGTGGTATAACAAGACGCTTTTAATGCCCCTTACAAGAGACGTGGGGGTCAGAGTGGTATAACAAGACGCTTTTAATGACCGTCAGAAGAGACGTGGAGGTCAGAGTGGTATAACAAGATGGCTTTAATGCCCCTTACAAGAGACGTGGAGGTCAGAGTGGAATAACAAGATGCTTTTAATGCCCCTTACAAGAGATGTGGTCAGAGTGGTATAACAAGACGCTTTTAATGCCCGTCAGAAGAGACGTGGAGGTCAGAGTGGTATAACAAGATGGCTTTAATGCCCCTTACAAGAGACGTGGAGGTCAGAGTGGTATAACAAGACGCTTTTAATGCCCGTCAGAAGAGACGTGGAGGTCAGAGTGGTATAACAATACGCTTTTAATGCCAGTTACAAGAGACGTGGAGGTCAGAGTGGTATAACAAGATGCTTTTAATGCCCCTTACAAGAGATGTGGAGGTCAGAGTGGTATAACAAGACGCTTTTAATGCCCCTTACAAGAGACGTGGAGGTCAGAGTGGTATAACAAGAAGCTTTTAATGCCCCTTACAAGAGACGTGGAGGTCAGAGTGGTTGTAACAAGACGCTTTTAATGCCCGTCAGAAGAGACGTGGAGGTCAGAGTGGTATAACAAGACGCTTTTAATGCCCCTTTCAAGAGATGTGTAGGTCAGAGTGGTATAACAAGAGGCTTTTAATGCCCCTTACAACTAATGTAGAGGTCAGAGTGGTATAACAAGACGCTTTTAATGCCCCTTACAAGAGATGTGGAGATCAGAGAGGTATAACAAGATGCTTTTAATGCCCGTCAGAAGAGACGTGGAGGTCAGAGTGGTATAACAAGATGGTTTTAATGCCCCTTACAAGAGACATGGAGGTCAGAGTGGTATAACAAGATGGTTTTAATGCCCCTTACAAGAGACGTGGAGGTCAGAGTGGTATAACAAGACGCTTTCAATGTCCCTTACAAGAGACGTGGAGGTCAGAGTGGTATAACAAGACACTTTTAATGCCCGTCAGAAGAGACGTGGAGGTCAGAGTGGTATAACAAGACGCTTTTAATGCCCGTCAGAAGAGACGTGGAGGTCAGAGTGGTATAACAAGACGCTTTTAATGCCCGTCAGAAGAGACGTGGAGGTCAGAGTGGTATAACAAGACGCTTTTAATGCCCCTTACAAGAGACGTGGAGGTCAGAGTGGTATAACAAGATGCTTTTAATGCCCCTTACAAGAGATGTGGAGGTCAGAGTGGTATAACAAGACGCTTTTAATGCCCGTCAGAAGAGACGTGGAGGTCAGAGTGGTATAACAAGACGGTTTTAATGCCCCTTACAAGAGACATGGAGGTCAGAGTGGTATAACAAGACGGTTTTAATGCCCCTTACAAGAGACGTGGAGGTCAGAGTGGTATAACAAGACGCTTTCAATGCCCCTTACAAGAGACGTGGAGGTCAGAATGGTATAACAAGACACTTTTAATGCCCGTCAGAAGAGACGTGGAGGTCAGAGTGGTATAACAAGACGGTTTAATGCCCCTTACAAGAGACGTGGAGGTCAGAGTGGTATGACAAGACGGTTTTAATGCCCCTTACAAGAGACGTGGAGGTCAGAGTGGTATAACAAGACGGTTTTAATGCCCCTTACAATAGACGTGGAGGTCAGAGTGGTACAACAAGACGCTTTGAATGCCCTTACAAGAGACGTGGAGGTCAGAGTGGTATGACAAGACGGTTTTAATGCCCCTTACAAGAGACGTGGAGGTCAGAGTGGTATAACAAGACGGTTTTAATGCCCCTTACAATAGACGTGGAGGTCAGAGTGGTACAACAAGACGCTTTGAATGCCCTTACAAGAGATGTGGAGGTCAGAGTGGTATAACAAGAGGCTTTTAATGCCCCTTACAAGAGATGTGGAGGTCAGAGTGGTATAACTAGACGCTTTTAATGCCCCTTACAAGAGATGTGGAGATCAGAGTGGTATAACAAGTCGCTTCTAATGCCCATCAGAAGAGACGTGGAGGTCAGAGTGGTATAACAAGACAGTTTTAATGCCCCTTACAAGAGACGTGGAGGTCAGTGGTATAACAAGATGGTTTTAATGCCCCTTACAAGAGACGTGGAGGTCAGAGTGGTATAACAAGACAGTTTTAATGCCCCTTACAAGAGACGTGGAGGTCAGAGTGGTATAACAAGACGGTTTTAATGCCCCTTACAAGAGACGTGGAGGTCAGAGTGGTATAACAAGACGGTTTTAATGCCACTTACAAGAGACGTGGAGGTCAGAGTGGTATAACAAGACGCTTTTAATGCCCCTTACAAGAGACGTGTAGGTCAGAGTGGTATAACAAGACGCTTTTAATGCCCGTCAGAAGAGACGTGGAGGTCAGAGTGGTATAACAAGATGGCTTTAATGCCCCTTACAAGAGACGTGGAGGTCAGAGTGGTATAACAAGATGCTTTTAATGCCCCTTACAAGAGATGTGGAGGTCAGAGCGGTATAACAAGACGCTTTTAATGGCCGTCAGAAGAGACGTGGAGGTCAGAGTGGTATAACAAGACGGTTTTAATGCCCCTTCCAAGAGACGTGGAGGTCAGAGTGGTATAACAAGATGCTTTTAATGCCCCTTACAAGAAATGTGGAGGTCAGAGTGGTATAACAAGACGCTTTTAATGCCCATCAGAAGAGACGTGGAGGTCAGAGTGGTATAACAAGACGGTTTTAATGCCCCTTACAAGAGACGTGGAGGTCAGAGTGGTATAACAAGACTGTTTAATGCCCCTTACAAGAGACGTGGAAGTCAGAGTGGTATAACAAGACGGTTTTAATGCCCCTTACAAGAGACGTGGAGGTCAGAGTGGTATAACAAGATGCTTTTAATGCCCGTCAGAAGAGACGTGGAGGTCAGAGTAGTATAACAAGATGGCTTTAATGCCCCTTACAATAGACGTGGAGGTCAGAGTGGTATAACAAGACGCTTTTAATGCCCGTCAGAAGAGACGTGGAGGTCAGAGTGGTATAACAATACGCTTTTAATGCCCCTTACAAGAGACGTGGAGGTCAGAGTGGTATAACAAGATGCTTTTAATGCCCCTTACAAGAGATGTGGAGGTCAGAGTGGTATAACAAGACGCTTTTAATGCCCGTCAGAAGAGACGTGGAGGTCAGAGTGGTATAACAAGACGGTTTTAATGCCCCTTACAAGAGACATGGAGGTCAGAGTGGTATAACAAGACGGTTTTAATGCCCCTTACAAGAGACGTGGAGGTCAGAGTGGTATAACAAGACGCTTTCAATGCCCCTTACAAGAGACGTGGAGGTCAGAATGGTATAACAAGACACTTTTAATTCCCGTCAGAAGAGACGTGGAGGTCAGAGTGGTATAACAAGATGGCTTTAATGCCCCTTAAGAGAGACGTGGAGGTCAGAGTGGTATAACAAGATGCTTTTAATGCCCCTTACAAGAGACGTGGAGGTCAGAGTGGTATAACAAGACGCTTTTAATGCCCGTCAGAAGAGACGTGGAGGTCAGAGTGGTATAACAAGACGCTTTTAATGCCCCTTACAAGAGATGTGGAGGTCAGAGTGGTATAACAAGAAGCTTTTAATGCCCGTCAGAAGAGACGTGGAGGTCAGAGTGATATAACAAGACGGTTTTAATGCCCCTTACAAGAGACGTGGAGGTCAGAGTGGTATAACAAGACGGTTTAATGCCCGTTACAAGAGACGTGGAGGTCAGAGTGGTATAACAAGACGGTTTTAATGCCCCTTACAAGAGACGTGGAGGTCAGAGTGGTATAACAAGACGCTTTTAATGCCCCTTACAAGAGACGTGGAGGTCAGAGTGGTATAACAAGACGCTTTTAATGCCCCTTACAAGAGATGTGGAGGTCAGAGTGGTATAACAAGAGGCTTTTAATGCCCCTTACAAGAGATGTGGAGGTCAGAGTGGTATAACAAGAGGCTTTTAATGCCCCTTACAAGAGACGTGTAGGTCAGAGTGGTATAACAAGACGCTTTTAATGCCCGTCAGAAGAGACGTGGAGGTCAGAGTGGTATAACAAGATGGCTTTAATGCCCCTTACAAGAGACGTGGAGGTCAGAGTGGTATAACAAGATGCTTTTAATGCCCCTTACAAGAGATGTGGAGGTCAGAGCGGTATAACAAGACGCTTTTAATGGCCGTCAGAAGAGACGTGGAGGTCAGAGTGGTATAACAAGACGGTTTTAATGCCCCTTCCAAGAGACGTGGAGGTCAGAGTGGTATAACAAGATGCTTTTAATGCCCCTTACAAGAAATGTGGAGGTCAGAGTGGTATAACAAGACGCTTTTAATGCCCATCAGAAGAGACGTGGAGGTCAGAGTGGTATAACAAGACGGTTTTAATGCCCCTTACAAGAGACGTGGAGGTCAGAGTGGTATAACAAGACTGTTTAATGCCCCTTACAAGAGACGTGGAAGTCAGAGTGGTATAACAAGACGGTTTTAATGCCCCTTACAAGAGACGTGGAGGTCAGAGTGGTATAACAAGATGCTTTTAATGCCCGTCAGAAGAGACGTGGAGGTCAGAGTAGTATAACAAGATGGCTTTAATGCCCCTTACAATAGACGTGGAGGTCAGAGTGGTATAACAAGACGCTTTTAATGCCCGTCAGAAGAGACGTGGAGGTCAGAGTGGTATAACAATACGCTTTTAATGCCCCTTACAAGAGACGTGGAGGTCAGAGTGGTATAACAAGATGCTTTTAATGCCCCTTACAAGAGATGTGGAGGTCAGAGTGGTATAACAAGACGCTTTTAATGCCCGTCAGAAGAGACGTGGAGGTCAGAGTGGTATAACAAGACGGTTTTAATGCCCCTTACAAGAGACATGGAGGTCAGAGTGGTATAACAAGACGGTTTTAATGCCCCTTACAAGAGACGTGGAGGTCAGAGTGGTATAACAAGACGCTTTCAATGCCCCTTACAAGAGACGTGGAGGTCAGAATGGTATAACAAGACACTTTTAATTCCCGTCAGAAGAGACGTGGAGGTCAGAGTGGTATAACAAGATGGCTTTAATGCCCCTTAAGAGAGACGTGGAGGTCAGAGTGGTATAACAAGATGCTTTTAATGCCCCTTACAAGAGACGTGGAGGTCAGAGTGGTATAACAAGACGCTTTTAATGCCCGTCAGAAGAGACGTGGAGGTCAGAGTGGTATAACAAGACGCTTTTAATGCCCCTTACAAGAGATGTGGAGGTCAGAGTGGTATAACAAGAAGCTTTTAATGCCCGTCAGAAGAGACGTGGAGGTCAGAGTGATATAACAAGACGGTTTTAATGCCCCTTACAAGAGACGTGGAGGTCAGAGTGGTATAACAAGACGGTTTAATGCCCGTTACAAGAGACGTGGAGGTCAGAGTGGTATAACAAGACGGTTTTAATGCCCCTTACAAGAGACGTGGAGGTCAGAGTGGTATAACAAGACGCTTTTAATGCCCCTTACAAGAGACGTGGAGGTCAGAGTGGTATAACAAGACGCTTTTAATGCCCCTTACAAGAGATGTGGAGGTCAGAGTGGTATAACAAGAGGCTTTTAATGCCCCTTACAAGAGATGTGGAGGTCAGAGTGGTATAACTAGACGCTTTTAATGCCCCTTACAAGAGACGTGGAGGTCAGAGTGGTATAACAAGACGCTTTTAATGCCCCTTACAAGAGACGTGGGGGTCAGAGTGGTATAACAAGACGCTTTTAATGACCGTCAGAAGAGACGTGGAGGTCAGAGTGGTATAACAAGATGGCTTTAATGCCCCTTACAAGAGACGTGGAGGTCAGAGTGGAATAACAAGATGCTTTTAATGCCCCTTACAAGAGATGTGGTCAGAGTGGTATAACAAGACGCTTTTAATGCCCGTCAGAAGAGACGTGGAGGTCAGAGTGGTATAACAAGACGGTTTAATGCCCCTTACAAGAGACGTGGAGGTCAGAGTGGTATGACAAGACGGTTTTAATGCCCCTTACAAGAGACGTGGAGGTCAGAGTGGTATAACAAGACGGTTTTAATGCCCCTTACAATAGACGTGGAGGTCAGAGTGGTACAACAAGACGCTTTGAATGCCCTTACAAGAGACGTGGAGGTCAGAGTGGTATGACAAGACGGTTTTAATGCCCCTTACAAGAGACGTGGAGGTCAGAGTGGTATAACAAGACGGTTTTAATGCCCCTTACAATAGACGTGGAGGTCAGAGTGGTACAACAAGACGCTTTGAATGCCCTTACAAGAGATGTGGAGGTCAGAGTGGTATAACAAGAGGCTTTTAATGCCCCTTACAAGAGATGTGGAGGTCAGAGTGGTATAACTAGACGCTTTTAATGCCCCTTACAAGAGATGTGGAGATCAGAGTGGTATAACAAGTCGCTTCTAATGCCCATCAGAAGAGACGTGGAGGTCAGAGTGGTATAACAAGACAGTTTTAATGCCCCTTACAAGAGACGTGGAGGTCAGTGGTATAACAAGATGGTTTTAATGCCCCTTACAAGAGACGTGGAGGTCAGAGTGGTATAACAAGACAGTTTTAATGCCCCTTACAAGAGACGTGGAGGTCAGAGTGGTATAACAAGACGGTTTTAATGCCCCTTACAAGAGACGTGGAGGTCAGAGTGGTATAACAAGACGGTTTTAATGCCACTTACAAGAGACGTGGAGGTCAGAGTGGTATAACAAGACGCTTTTAATGCCCCTTACAAGAGACGTGTAGGTCAGAGTGGTATAACAAGACGCTTTTAATGCCCGTCAGAAGAGACGTGGAGGTCAGAGTGGTATAACAAGATGGCTTTAATGCCCCTTACAAGAGACGTGGAGGTCAGAGTGGTATAACAAGATGCTTTTAATGCCCCTTACAAGAGATGTGGAGGTCAGAGCGGTATAACAAGACGCTTTTAATGGCCGTCAGAAGAGACGTGGAGGTCAGAGTGGTATAACAAGACGGTTTTAATGCCCCTTCCAAGAGACGTGGAGGTCAGAGTGGTATAACAAGATGCTTTTAATGCCCCTTACAAGAAATGTGGAGGTCAGAGTGGTATAACAAGACGCTTTTAATGCCCATCAGAAGAGACGTGGAGGTCAGAGTGGTATAACAAGACGGTTTTAATGCCCCTTACAAGAGACGTGGAGGTCAGAGTGGTATAACAAGACTGTTTAATGCCCCTTACAAGAGACGTGGAAGTCAGAGTGGTATAACAAGACGGTTTTAATGCCCCTTACAAGAGACGTGGAGGTCAGAGTGGTATAACAAGATGCTTTTAATGCCCGTCAGAAGAGACGTGGAGGTCAGAGTAGTATAACAAGATGGCTTTAATGCCCCTTACAATAGACGTGGAGGTCAGAGTGGTATAACAAGACGCTTTTAATGCCCGTCAGAAGAGACGTGGAGGTCAGAGTGGTATAACAATACGCTTTTAATGCCCCTTACAAGAGACGTGGAGGTCAGAGTGGTATAACAAGATGCTTTTAATGCCCCTTACAAGAGATGTGGAGGTCAGAGTGGTATAACAAGACGCTTTTAATGCCCGTCAGAAGAGACGTGGAGGTCAGAGTGGTATAACAAGACGGTTTTAATGCCCCTTACAAGAGACATGGAGGTCAGAGTGGTATAACAAGACGGTTTTAATGCCCCTTACAAGAGACGTGGAGGTCAGAGTGGTATAACAAGACGCTTTCAATGCCCCTTACAAGAGACGTGGAGGTCAGAATGGTATAACAAGACACTTTTAATTCCCGTCAGAAGAGACGTGGAGGTCAGAGTGGTATAACAAGATGGCTTTAATGCCCCTTAAGAGAGACGTGGAGGTCAGAGTGGTATAACAAGATGCTTTTAATGCCCCTTACAAGAGACGTGGAGGTCAGAGTGGTATAACAAGACGCTTTTAATGCCCGTCAGAAGAGACGTGGAGGTCAGAGTGGTATAACAAGACGCTTTTAATGCCCCTTACAAGAGATGTGGAGGTCAGAGTGGTATAACAAGAAGCTTTTAATGCCCGTCAGAAGAGACGTGGAGGTCAGAGTGATATAACAAGACGGTTTTAATGCCCCTTACAAGAGACGTGGAGGTCAGAGTGGTATAACAAGACGGTTTAATGCCCGTTACAAGAGACGTGGAGGTCAGAGTGGTATAACAAGACGGTTTTAATGCCCCTTACAAGAGACGTGGAGGTCAGAGTGGTATAACAAGACGCTTTTAATGCCCCTTACAAGAGACGTGGAGGTCAGAGTGGTATAACAAGACGCTTTTAATGCCCCTTACAAGAGATGTGGAGGTCAGAGTGGTATAACAAGAGGCTTTTAATGCCCCTTACAAGAGATGTGGAGGTCAGAGTGGTATAACAAGAGGCTTTTAATGCCCCTTACAAGAGACGTGTAGGTCAGAGTGGTATAACAAGACGCTTTTAATGCCCGTCAGAAGAGACGTGGAGGTCAGAGTGGTATAACAAGATGGCTTTAATGCCCCTTACAAGAGACGTGGAGGTCAGAGTGGTATAACAAGATGCTTTTAATGCCCCTTACAAGAGATGTGGAGGTCAGAGCGGTATAACAAGACGCTTTTAATGGCCGTCAGAAGAGACGTGGAGGTCAGAGTGGTATAACAAGACGGTTTTAATGCCCCTTCCAAGAGACGTGGAGGTCAGAGTGGTATAACAAGATGCTTTTAATGCCCCTTACAAGAAATGTGGAGGTCAGAGTGGTATAACAAGACGCTTTTAATGCCCATCAGAAGAGACGTGGAGGTCAGAGTGGTATAACAAGACGGTTTTAATGCCCCTTACAAGAGACGTGGAGGTCAGAGTGGTATAACAAGACTGTTTAATGCCCCTTACAAGAGACGTGGAAGTCAGAGTGGTATAACAAGACGGTTTTAATGCCCCTTACAAGAGACGTGGAGGTCAGAGTGGTATAACAAGATGCTTTTAATGCCCGTCAGAAGAGACGTGGAGGTCAGAGTAGTATAACAAGATGGCTTTAATGCCCCTTACAATAGACGTGGAGGTCAGAGTGGTATAACAAGACGCTTTTAATGCCCGTCAGAAGAGACGTGGAGGTCAGAGTGGTATAACAATACGCTTTTAATGCCCCTTACAAGAGACGTGGAGGTCAGAGTGGTATAACAAGATGCTTTTAATGCCCCTTACAAGAGATGTGGAGGTCAGAGTGGTATAACAAGACGCTTTTAATGCCCGTCAGAAGAGACGTGGAGGTCAGAGTGGTATAACAAGACGGTTTTAATGCCCCTTACAAGAGACATGGAGGTCAGAGTGGTATAACAAGACGGTTTTAATGCCCCTTACAAGAGACGTGGAGGTCAGAGTGGTATAACAAGACGCTTTCAATGCCCCTTACAAGAGACGTGGAGGTCAGAATGGTATAACAAGACACTTTTAATTCCCGTCAGAAGAGACGTGGAGGTCAGAGTGGTATAACAAGATGGCTTTAATGCCCCTTAAGAGAGACGTGGAGGTCAGAGTGGTATAACAAGATGCTTTTAATGCCCCTTACAAGAGACGTGGAGGTCAGAGTGGTATAACAAGACGCTTTTAATGCCCGTCAGAAGAGACGTGGAGGTCAGAGTGGTATAACAAGACGCTTTTAATGCCCCTTACAAGAGATGTGGAGGTCAGAGTGGTATAACAAGAAGCTTTTAATGCCCGTCAGAAGAGACGTGGAGGTCAGAGTGATATAACAAGACGGTTTTAATGCCCCTTACAAGAGACGTGGAGGTCAGAGTGGTATAACAAGACGGTTTAATGCCCGTTACAAGAGACGTGGAGGTCAGAGTGGTATAACAAGACGGTTTTAATGCCCCTTACAAGAGACGTGGAGGTCAGAGTGGTATAACAAGACGCTTTTAATGCCCCTTACAAGAGACGTGGAGGTCAGAGTGGTATAACAAGACGCTTTTAATGCCCCTTACAAGAGATGTGGAGGTCAGAGTGGTATAACAAGAGGCTTTTAATGCCCCTTACAAGAGATGTGGAGGTCAGAGTGGTATAACTAGACGCTTTTAATGCCCCTTACAAGAGACGTGGAGGTCAGAGTGGTATAACAAGACGCTTTTAATGCCCCTTACAAGAGACGTGGGGGTCAGAGTGGTATAACAAGACGCTTTTAATGACCGTCAGAAGAGACGTGGAGGTCAGAGTGGTATAACAAGATGGCTTTAATGCCCCTTACAAGAGACGTGGAGGTCAGAGTGGAATAACAAGATGCTTTTAATGCCCCTTACAAGAGATGTGGTCAGAGTGGTATAACAAGACGCTTTTAATGCCCGTCAGAAGAGACGTGGAGGTCAGAGTGGTATAACAAGATGGCTTTAATGCCCCTTACAAGAGACGTGGAGGTCAGAGTGGTATAACAAGACGCTTTTAATGCCCGTCAGAAGAGACGTGGAGGTCAGAGTGGTATAACAATACGCTTTTAATGCCAGTTACAAGAGACGTGGAGGTCAGAGTGGTATAACAAGATGCTTTTAATGCCCCTTACAAGAGATGTGGAGGTCAGAGTGGTATAACAAGACGCTTTTAATGCCCCTTACAAGAGACGTGGAGGTCAGAGTGGTATAACAAGAAGCTTTTAATGCCCCTTACAAGAGACGTGGAGGTCAGAGTGGTTGTAACAAGACGCTTTTAATGCCCGTCAGAAGAGACGTGGAGGTCAGAGTGGTATAACAAGACGCTTTTAATGCCCCTTTCAAGAGATGTGTAGGTCAGAGTGGTATAACAAGAGGCTTTTAATGCCCCTTACAACTAATGTAGAGGTCAGAGTGGTATAACAAGACGCTTTTAATGCCCCTTACAAGAGATGTGGAGATCAGAGAGGTATAACAAGATGCTTTTAATGCCCGTCAGAAGAGACGTGGAGGTCAGAGTGGTATAACAAGATGGTTTTAATGCCCCTTACAAGAGACATGGAGGTCAGAGTGGTATAACAAGATGGTTTTAATGCCCCTTACAAGAGACGTGGAGGTCAGAGTGGTATAACAAGACGCTTTCAATGTCCCTTACAAGAGACGTGGAGGTCAGAGTGGTATAACAAGACACTTTTAATGCCCGTCAGAAGAGACGTGGAGGTCAGAGTGGTATAACAAGACGCTTTTAATGCCCGTCAGAAGAGACGTGGAGGTCAGAGTGGTATAACAAGACGCTTTTAATGCCCGTCAGAAGAGACGTGGAGGTCAGAGTGGTATAACAAGATGCTTTTAATGCCCCTTACAAGAGATGTGGAGGTCAGAGTGGTATAACAAGACGCTTTTAATGCCCGTCAGAAGAGACGTGGAGGTCAGAGTGGTATAACAAGACGGTTTTAATGCCCCTTACAAGAGACATGGAGGTCAGAGTGGTATAACAAGACGGTTTTAATGCCCCTTACAAGAGACGTGGAGGTCAGAGTGGTATAACAAGACGCTTTCAATGCCCCTTACAAGAGACGTGGAGGTCAGAATGGTATAACAAGACACTTTTAATGCCCGTCAGAAGAGACGTGGAGGTCAGAGTGGTATAACAAGACGGTTTAATGCCCCTTACAAGAGACGTGGAGGTCAGAGTGGTATGACAAGACGGTTTTAATGCCCCTTACAAGAGACGTGGAGGTCAGAGTGGTATAACAAGACGGTTTTAATGCCCCTTACAATAGACGTGGAGGTCAGAGTGGTACAACAAGACGCTTTGAATGCCCTTACAAGAGATGTGGAGGTCAGAGTGGTATAACAAGAGGCTTTTAATGCCCCTTACAAGAGATGTGGAGGTCAGAGTGGTATAACTAGACGCTTTTAATGCCCCTTACAAGAGATGTGGAGATCAGAGTGGTATAACAAGTCGCTTCTAATGCCCATCAGAAGAGACGTGGAGGTCAGAGTGGTATAACAAGACAGTTTTAATGCCCCTTACAAGAGACGTGGAGGTCAGTGGTATAACAAGATGGTTTTAATGCCCCTTACAAGAGACGTGGAGGTCAGAGTGGTATAACAAGACAGTTTTAATGCCCCTTACAAGAGACGTGGAGGTCAGAGTGGTATAACAAGACGGTTTTAATGCCCCTTACAAGAGACGTGGAGGTCAGAGTGGCATAACAAGACGGTTTTAATGCCACTTACAAGAGACGTGGAGGTCAGAGTGGTATAACAAGACGCTTTTAATGCCCCTTACAAGAGACGTGTAGGTCAGAGTGGTATAACAAGACGCTTTTAATGCCCGTCAGAAGAGACGTGGAGGTCAGAGTGGTATAACAAGATGGCTTTAATGCCCCTTACAAGAGACGTGGAGGTCAGAGTGGTATAACAAGATGCTTTTAATGCCCCTTACAAGAGATGTGGATTTCAGAGCGGTATAACAAGACGCTTTTAATGGCCGTCAAAAGAGACGTGGAGGTCAGAGTGGTATAACAAGACGGTTTTAATGCCCCTTCCAAGAGACGTGGAGGTCAGAGTGGTATAACAAGATGCTTTTAATGCCCCTTACAAGAAATGTGGAGGTCAGAGTGGTATAACAAGACGCTTTTAATGCCCATCAGAAGAGACGTGGAGGTCAGAGTGGTATAACAAGACGGTTTTAATGCCCCTTACAAGAGACGTGGAGGTCAGAGTGGTATAACAAGACTGTTTAATGCCCCTTACAAGAGACGTGGAAGTCAGAGTGGTATAACAAGACGGTTTTAATGCCCCTTACAAGAGACGTGGAGGTCAGAGTGGTATAACAAGATGCTTTTAATGCCCGTCAGAAGAGACGTGGAGGTCAGAGTAGTATAACAAGATGGCTTTAATGCCCCTTACAATAGACGTGGAGGTCAGAGTGGTATAACAAGACGCTTTTAATGCCCGTCAGAAGAGACGTGGAGGTCAGAGTGGTATAACAATACGCTTTTAATGCCCCTTACAAGAGACGTGGAGGTCAGAGTGGTATAACAAGATGCTTTTAATGCCCCTTACAAGAGATGTGGAGGTCAGAGTGGTATAACAAGACGCTTTTAATGCCCGTCAGAAGAGACGTGGAGGTCAGAGTGGTATAACAAGACGGTTTTAATGCCCCTTACAAGAGACATGGAGGTCAGAGTGGTATAACAAGACGGTTTTAATGCCCCTTACAAGAGACGTGGAGGTCAGAGTGGTATAACAAGACGCTTTCAATGCCCCTTACAAGAGACGTGGAGGTCAGAATGGTATAACAAGACACTTTTAATTCCCGTCAGAAGAGACGTGGAGGTCAGAGTGGTATAACAAGATGGCTTTAATGCCCCTTAAGAGAGACGTGGAGGTCAGAGTGGTATAACAAGATGCTTTTAATGCCCCTTACAAGAGACGTGGAGGTCAGAGTGGTATAACAAGACGCTTTTAATGCCCGTCAGAAGAGACGTGGAGGTCAGAGTGGTATAACAAGACGCTTTTAATGCCCCTTACAAGAGATGTGGAGGTCAGAGTGGTATAACAAGAAGCTTTTAATGCCCGTCAGAAGAGACGTGGAGGTCAGAGTGATATAACAAGACGGTTTTAATGCCCCTTACAAGAGACGTGGAGGTCAGAGTGGTATAACAAGACGCTTTTAATGCCCGTCAGAAGAGACGTGGAGGTCAGAGTGGTATAACAAGACGGTTTTAATGCCCCTTACAAGAGACATGGAGGTCAGAGTGGTATAACAAGACGGTTTTAATGCCCCTTACAAGAGACGTGGAGGTCAGAGTGGTATAACAAGACGCTTTCAATGCCCCTTACAAGAGACGTGGAGGTCAGAATGGTATAACAAGACACTTTTAATTCCCGTCAGAAGAGACGTGGAGGTCAGAGTGGTATAACAAGATGGCTTTAATGCCCCTTAAGAGAGACGTGGAGGTCAGAGTGGTATAACAAGATGCTTTTAATGCCCCTTACAAGAGACGTGGAGGTCAGAGTGGTATAACAAGACGCTTTTAATGCCCGTCAGAAGAGACGTGGAGGTCAGAGTGGTATAACAAGACGCTTTTAATGCCCCTTACAAGAGATGTGGAGGTCAGAGTGGTATAACAAGAAGCTTTTAATGCCCGTCAGAAGAGACGTGGAGGTCAGAGTGATATAACAAGACGGTTTTAATGCCCCTTACAAGAGACGTGGAGGTCAGAGTGGTATAACAAGACGGTTTAATGCCCGTTACAAGAGACGTGGAGGTCAGAGTGGTATAACAAGATGGTTTTAATGCCCCTTACAAGAGACGTGGAGGTCAGAGTGGTATAACAAGACGCTTTTAATGCCCCTTACAAGAGACGTGGAGGTCAGAGTGGTATAACAAGACGCTTTTAATGCCCCTTACAAGAGATGTGGAGGTCAGAGTGGTATAACAAGAGGCTTTTAATGCCCCTTACAAGAGATGTGGAGGTCAGAGTGGTATAACTAGACGCTTTTAATGCCCCTTACAAGAGACGTGGAGGTCAGAGTGGTATAACAAGACGCTTTTAATGCCCCTTACAAGAGACGTGGGGGTCAGAGTGGTATAACAAGACGCTTTTAATGACCGTCAGAAGAGACGTGGAGGTCAGAGTGGTATAACAAGATGGCTTTAATGCCCCTTACAAGAGACGTGGAGGTCAGAGTGGAATAACAAGATGCTTTTAATGCCCCTTACAAGAGATGTGGTCAGAGTGGTATAACAAGACGCTTTTAATGCCCGTCAGAAGAGACGTGGAGGTCAGAGTGGTATAACAAGATGGCTTTAATGCCCCTTACAAGAGACGTGGAGGTCAGAGTGGTATAACAAGACGCTTTTAATGCCCGTCAGAAGAGACGTGGAGGTCAGAGTGGTATAACAATACGCTTTTAATGCCAGTTACAAGAGACGTGGAGGTCAGAGTGGTATAACAAGATGCTTTTAATGCCCCTTACAAGAGATGTGGAGGTCAGAGTGGTATAACAAGACGCTTTTAATGCCCCTTACAAGAGACGTGGAGGTCAGAGTGGTATAACAAGAAGCTTTTAATGCCCCTTACAAGAGACGTGGAGGTCAGAGTGGTTGTAACAAGACGCTTTTAATGCCCGTCAGAAGAGACGTGGAGGTCAGAGTGGTATAACAAGACGCTTTTAATGCCCCTTTCAAGAGATGTGTAGGTCAGAGTGGTATAACAAGAGGCTTTTAATGCCCCTTACAACTAATGTAGAGGTCAGAGTGGTATAACAAGACGCTTTTAATGCCCCTTACAAGAGATGTGGAGATCAGAGAGGTATAACAAGATGCTTTTAATGCCCGTCAGAAGAGACGTGGAGGTCAGAGTGGTATAACAAGATGGTTTTAATGCCCCTTACAAGAGACATGGAGGTCAGAGTGGTATAACAAGATGGTTTTAATGCCCCTTACAAGAGACGTGGAGGTCAGAGTGGTATAACAAGACGCTTTCAATGTCCCTTACAAGAGACGTGGAGGTCAGAGTGGTATAACAAGACACTTTTAATGCCCGTCAGAAGAGACGTGGAGGTCAGAGTGGTATAACAAGATGCTTTTAATGCCCGTCAGAAGAGACGTGGAGGTCAGAGTGGTATAACAAGACGCTTTTAATGCCCGTCAGAAGAGACGTGGAGGTCAGAGTGGTATAACAAGACGCTTTTAATGCCCCTTACAAGAGACGTGGAGGTCAGAGTGGTATAACAAGATGCTTTTAATGCCCCTTACAAGAGATGTGGAGGTCAGAGTGGTATAACAAGACGCTTTTAATGCCCGTCAGAAGAGACGTGGAGGTCAGAGTGGTATAACAAGACGGTTTTAATGCCCCTTACAAGAGACATGGAGGTCAGAGTGGTATAACAAGACGGTTTTAATGCCCCTTACAAGAGACGTGGAGGTCAGAGTGGTATAACAAGACGCTTTCAATGCCCCTTACAAGAGACGTGGAGGTCAGAATGGTATAACAAGACACTTTTAATGCCCGTCAGAAGAGACGTGGAGGTCAGAGTGGTATAACAAGACGGTTTAATGCCCCTTACAAGAGACGTGGAGGTCAGAGTGGTATGACAAGACGGTTTTAATGCCCCTTACAAGAGACGTGGAGGTCAGAGTGGTATAACAAGACGGTTTTAATGCCCCTTACAATAGACGTGGAGGTCAGAGTGGTACAACAAGACGCTTTGAATGCCCTTACAAGAGATGTGGAGGTCAGAGTGGTATAACAAGAGGCTTTTAATGCCCCTTACAAGAGATGTGGAGGTCAGAGTGGTATAACTAGACGCTTTTAATGCCCCTTACAAGAGATGTGGAGATCAGAGTGGTATAACAAGTCGCTTCTAATGCCCATCAGAAGAGACGTGGAGGTCAGAGTGGTATAACAAGACAGTTTTAATGCCCCTTACAAGAGACGTGGAGGTCAGTGGTATAACAAGATGGTTTTAATGCCCCTTACAAGAGACGTGGAGGTCAGAGTGGTATAACAAGACAGTTTTAATGCCCCTTACAAGAGACGTGGAGGTCAGAGTGGTATAACAAGACGGTTTTAATGCCCCTTACAAGAGACGTGGAGGTCAGAGTGGTATAACAAGACGGTTTTAATGCCACTTACAAGAGACGTGGAGGTCAGAGTGGTATAACAAGACGCTTTTAATGCCCCTTACAAGAGACATGTAGGTCAGAGTGGTATAACAAGACGCTTTTAATGCCCGTCAGAAGAGACGTGGAGGTCAGAGTGGTATAACAAGATGGCTTTAATGCCCCTTACAAGAGACGTGGAGGTCAGAGTGGTATAACAAGATGCTTTTAATGCCCCTTACAAGAGATGTGGATTTCAGAGCGGTATAACAAGACACTTTTAATGGCCGTCAAAAGAGACGTGGAGGTCAGAGTGGTATAACAAGACGGTTTTAATGCCCCTTCCAAGAGACGTGGAGGTCAGAGTGGTATAACAAGATGCTTTTAATGCCCCTTACAAGAAATGTGGAGGTCAGAGTGGTATAACAAGACGCTTTTAATGCCCATCAGAAGAGACGTGGAGGTCAGAGTGGTATAACAAGACGGTTTTAATGCCCCTTACAAGAGACGTGGAGGTCAGAGTGGTATAACAAGACTGTTTAATGCCCCTTACAAGAGACGTGGAAGTCAGAGTGGTATAACAAGACGGTTTTAATGCCCCTTACAAGAGACGTGGAGGTCAGAGTGGTATAACAAGATGCTTTTAATGCCCGTCAGAAGAGACGTGGAGGTCAGAGTAGTATAACAAGATGGCTTTAATGCCCCTTACAATAGACGTGGAGGTCAGAGTGGTATAACAAGACGCTTTTAATGCCCGTCAGAAGAGACGTGGAGGTCAGAGTGGTATAACAATACGCTTTTAATGCCCCTTACAAGAGACGTGGAGGTCAGAGTGGTATAACAAGATGCTTGTAATGCCCCTTACAAGAGATGTGGAGGTCAGAGTGGTATAACAAGACGCTTTTAATGCCCGTCAGAAGAGACGTGGAGGTCAGAGTGGTATAACAAGACGGTTTTAATGCCCCTTACAAGAGACATGGTGGTCAGAGTGGTATAACAAGACGGTTTTAATGCCCCTTACAAGAGACGTGGAGGTCAGAGTGGTATAACAAGACGCTTTCAATGCCCCTTACAAGAGACGTGGAGGTCAGAATGGTATAACAAGACACTTTTAATTCCCGTCAGAAGAGACGTGGAGGTCAGAGTGGTATAACAAGATGGCTTTAATGCCCCTTAAGAGAGACGTGGAGGTCAGAGTGGTATAACAAGATGCTTTTAATGCCCCTTACAAGAGACGTGGAGGTCAGAGTGGTATAACAAGACGCTTTTAATGCCCGTCAGAAGAGACGTGGAGGTCAGAGTGGTATAACAAGACGCTTTTAATGCCCCTTACAAGAGATGTGGAGGTCAGAGTGGTATAACAAGAAGCTTTTAATGCCCGTCAGAAGAGACGTGGAGGTCAGAGTGATATAACAAGACGGTTTTAATGCCCCTTACAAGAGACGTGGAGGTCAGAGTGGTATAACAAGACGGTTTAATGCCCGTTACAAGA
This sequence comes from Phyllobates terribilis, assembly GCF_046119375.1. Classification (NCBI taxonomy): domain Eukaryota; kingdom Metazoa; phylum Chordata; class Amphibia; order Anura; family Dendrobatidae; genus Phyllobates; species Phyllobates terribilis. The sequence continues at coordinate 483,407,511 of NW_027362762.1, read as the reverse complement.
GACGTGGAGGTCAGAGTGGTATAACAAGATGGTTTTAATGCCCCTTACAAGAGACGTGGAGGTCAGAGTGGTATAACAAGACGCTTTTAATGCCCCTTACAAGAGACGTGGAGGTCAGAGTGGTATAACAAGACGCTTTTAATGCCCCTTACAAGAGATGTGGAGGTCAGAGTGGTATAACAAGAGGCTTTTAATGCCCCTTACCAGAGATGTGGAGGTCAGAGTGGTATAACTAGACGCTTTTAATGCCCCTTACAAGAGACGTGGAGGTCAGAGTGGTATAACAAGACGCTTTTAATGCCCCTTACAAGAGACGTGGGGGTCAGAGTGGTATAACAAGACGCTTTTAATGACCGTCAGAAGAGACGTGGAGGTCAGAGTGGTATAACAAGATGGCTTTAATGCCCCTTACAAGAGACGTGGAGGTCAGAGTGGAATAACAAGATGCTTTTAATGCCCCTTACAAGAGATGTGGTCAGAGTGGTATAACAAGACGCTTTTAATGCCCGTCAGAAGAGACGTGGAGGTCAGAGTGGTATAACAAGATGGCTTTAATGCCCCTTACAAGAGACGTGGAGGTCAGAGTGGTATAACAAGACGCTTTTAATGCCCGTCAGAAGAGACGTGGAGGTCAGAGTGGTATAACAATACGCTTTTAATGCCAGTTACAAGAGACGTGGAGGTCAGAGTGGTATAACAAGATGCTTTTAATGCCCCTTACAAGAGATGTGGAGGTCAGAGTGGTATAACAAGACGCTTTTAATGCCCGTCAGAAGAGACGTGGAGGTCAGAGTGGTATAACAAGACGGTTTTAATGCCCCTTACAAGAGACATGGAGGTCAGAGTGGTATAACAAGACGGTTTTAATGCCCCTTACAAGAGACGTGGAGGTCAGAGTTGTATAACAAGACGCTTTCAATGCCCCTTACAAGAGATGTGGAGGTCAGAATGGTATAACAAGACACTTTTAATGCCCGTCAGAAGAGACGTGGAGGTCAGAGTGGTATAACAAGATGGCTTTAATGCCCCTTAAGAGAGACGTGGAGGTCAGAGTGGTATAACAAGATGCTTTTAATGCCCCTTACAAGAGACGTGGAGGTCAGAGTGGTATAACAAGAGGCTTTTAATGCCCCTTACAAGAGATGTGGAGGTCAGAGTGGTATAACTAGACGCTTTTAATGCCCCTTACAAGAGACGTGGAGGTCAGAGTGGTATAACAAGACGCTTTTAATGCCCCTTACAAGAGACGTGGGGGTCAGAGTGGTATAACAAGACGCTTTTAATGCCCGTCAGAAGAGACGTGGAGGTCAGAGTGGTATAACAAGATGGCTTTAATGCCCCTTACAAGAGACGTGGAGGTCAGAGTGGTATAACAAGATGCTTTTAATGCCCCTTACAAGAGATGTGGTCAGAGTGGTATAACAAGATGCTTTTAATGCCCATCAGAAGAGACGTGGAGGTCAGAGTGGTATAACAAGACGGTTTTAATGCCCCTTACAAGAGATGTGGAGGTCAGAGTGGTATAACAAGACGGTTTTAATGCCCCTTACAAGAGACTTGGAGGTCAGAGTGGTATAACAAGATGGTTTTAATGCCCCTTACGAGAGACGTGGAGGTCAGAGTGGTATAACAAGACGCTTTTAATGCCCCTTACAAGAGACGTGGAGGTCAGAGTGGTATAACAAGACACTTTTAATGCCCCTTACCAGAGACGTGGAGGTCAGAGTGGTTGTAACAAGACCCTTTTAATGCCCGTCAGAAGAGACGTGGAGGTCAGAGTGGTATAACAAGACGGTTTTAATGCCCCTTACAAGAGATGTGGAGGTCAGAGTGGTATAACAAGACGGTTTTAATGCCCCTTACAAGAGACTTGGAGGTCAGAGTGGTATAACAAGACGGTTTTAATGCCCCTTACGAGAGACCTGGAGGTCAGAGTGGTATAACAAGACGCTTTTAATGCCCCTTACAAGAGATGTGGAGGTCAGAGTGGTATAACAAGAGGCTTTTAATGCCCCCTACAAGAGACGGGGAGGTCAGAGTGGTATAAAAAGACGCTTTTAATGCCCCTTACAAGAGACGTGGAGGTCAGAGTGGTATTACAAGAAGCTTTTAATGCCCCTTACAAGAGACGTGGAGGTCAGAGTGGTTGTAACAAGACGCTTTTAATGCCTGTCAGAAGAGACGTGGAGGTCAGAGTGGTATAACAAGACGGTTTTAATGCCCCTTACAAGAGACGTGGAGGTCAGAGTGGTATAACAAGACGCTTTTAATGCCCCTTTCAAGAGATGTGTAGGTCAGAGTGGTATAACAAGAGGCTTTTAATGCCCCTTACAAGAGATGTGGAGGTCAGAGTGGTATAACAAGACACTTTTAATGCCCCTTACAAGAGATGTGGAGATCAGAGTGGTATAACAAGACGCTTTTAATGCCCGTCAGAAGAGACGTGGAGGTCAGAGTGGTGTAACAAGACGGTTTTAATGCCCTTTACAAGAGACGTGGAGGTCAGAGTGGTATAACAAGACGCTTTTAATGCCCCTTGCAAGAGACGTGGAGGTCAGAGTGGTATAACAAGACGCTTTCAATGTCCCTTACAAGAGACGTGGAGGTCAGAGTGGTATAACAAGACAGTTTTAATGCACGTCAGAAGAGACGTGGAGGTCAGAGTGGTATAAAAAGATGGCTTTAATGCCCCTTACAAGAGACGTGGAGGTCAGAGTGGTATAACAAGATGGTTTTAATGCCCCTTACAAGAGACGTGGAGGTCAGAGTGGTATAACAAGACGCTTTTAATGCCCCTTACAAGAGACGTGGAGGTCAGAGTGGTACAAAAAGATGCTTTTAATGCCCCTTACAAGAGATGTGGAGGTCAGAGTGGTATAACAAGAGGCTTTTAATGCCCCTTACAAGAGATGTGGAGGTCAGAGTGGTATAACTAGACGCTTTTAATGCCCCTTACAAGAGATGTGGAGATCAGAGTGGTATAACAAGTCGCTTTTAATGCCCATCAGAAGAGACGTGGAGGTCAGAGTGGTATAACAAGACAGTTTTAATGCCCCTTACAAGAGACGTGGAGGTCAGTGGTATAACAAGACGGTTTTAATGCCCCTTACAAGAGACGTGGAGGTCAGAGTGGTATAACAAGACAGTTTTAATGCCCCTTACAAGAGACGTGGAGGTCAGAGTGGTATAACAAGATGGTTTTAATGCCCCTTACAAGAGACGTGGATGTCAGAGTGGTATAACAGGACGGTTTTAATGCCTCTTACAAGAGACGTGGAGGTCAGACTGGTATAACAAGACGCTTTTAATGCCCCTTACAAGAGACGTGGAGGTCAGAGTGGTATAACAAGATGCTTTTAATGCTCGTCAGAAGAGACGTGTAGGTCAGAGTGGTATAACAAGATGGCTTTAATGCCCCTTACAAGAGACGTGGAGGTCAGAGTGGTATAACAAGATGCTTTTAATGCCCCTTACAAGAGATGTGGAGGTCAGAGCGGTTTAACAAGACGCTTTTAATGGCCGTCAGAAGAGACGTGGAGGTCAGAATGGTATAACAAGACGGTTTTAATGCCCCTTAAAAGAGACGTGGAGGTCAGAGTGGTATAACAAGATGCTTTTAATGGCCCTTACAAGAGATGTGGAGGTCAGAGTGGTATAACAAGACGCTTTTAATGCCCATCAGAAGAGACGTGGAGGTCAGAGTGGTATAACAAGACGGTTTTAATGCCCCTTACAAGAGACGTGGAGGTCAGAGTGGTATAACAAGACGGTTTAATGCCCCTTACAAGAGACGTGGAGGTCACAGTGGTATAACAAGACGGTTTTAATGCCCCTTACAAGAGACGTGGAGGTCAGAGTGGTATAACAAGACGGTTTAACGCCCCTTACAAGAGACGTGGAGGTCAGAGTGGTATAACAAGGCGGTTTTAATGCCCCTTACAAGAGACTTGGAGGTCAGAGTGGTATAACAAGACGCTTTTAATGCCCCTTACAAGAGACGTGGAGGTCAGAGTGGTACAACAAGACGCTTTTAATGCCCCTCACAAGAGATGTGGAGATCAGAGTGGTGTAACAAGACGCTTTTAATGCCCGTCAGAAGAGACGTGGAGGTCAGAGTGGTATAACAAGATGGTTTTAATGCCCCTTACAAGAGACGTGGAGGTCAGAGTGGTATAATAAGACGGTTTTAATGCCCCTTACAAGAGACGTGGAGGTCAGAGTGGTATAACAAGACGGTTTAATGCCCCTTACAAGAGACGTGGAGGTCACAGTGGTATAACAAGACGGTTTTAATGCCCCTTACGAGAGACGTGGAGGTCAGAGTGGTATAACAAGATGCTTTTAATGCCCCTTACAAGAGATGTGGAGATCAGAGTGGTATAACAAGTCGCTTTTAATGCCCATCAGAAGAGACGTGGAGGTCAGAGTGGTATAACAAGACAGTTTTAATGCCCCTTACAAGAGACGTGGAGGTCAGAGTGGTATAACAAGACGGTTTAATGCCCCTTACAAGAGACGTGGAGGTCACAGTGGTATAACAAGACGGTTTTAATGCCCCTTACGAGAGACGTGGAGGTCAGAGTGGTGTAACAAGATGCTTTTAATGCCCCTTACAAGAGATGTGGAGGTCAGAGTGGTATAACAAGACGCTTTTAATGGCCGTCAGAAGAGACGTGGAGGTCAGAGTGGTATAACAAGATGGTTTTAATGCCCCTTACAAGAGACGTGGAGGTCAGAGTGGTATAACAAGACGGTTTTAATGCCCCTTACAAGAGACGTGGAGGTCAGAGTGGTATAACAAGACGGTTTAATGCCCCTTACAAGAGACGTGGAGGTCACAGTGGTATAACAAGACGGTTTTAATGCCCCTTACGAGAGACGTGGAGGTCAGAGTGGTATAACAAGACGCTTTTAATGCCCCTTATAAGAGATGTGGAGATCAGAGTGGTATAACAAGACGCTTTTAATGCCCCTTACAAGAGATGTGGAGGTCAGAGCGGTATAACAAGACACTTTTAATGGCCGTCAGAAGAGACGTGGAGGTCAGAGTGGTATAACAAGACGGTTTTCATGCCCCTTACAAGAGACGTGGAGGTCAGAGTGGTATAACAAGATGCTTTTAATGCCCCTTAAAAGAGATGTGGAGGTCAGAGTGGTATAACAAGACGTTTTAATGCCCATCAGAAGAGACGTGGAGGTCAGAGTGGTATAACAAGACGGTTTTAATGCCCCTTACAAGAGACGTGGAGGTCAGAGTGGTATAACAAGACGGTTTAATGCCCCTTACAAGAGACGTGGAGGTCACAGTGGTATAACAAGACGGTTTTAATGCCCCTTACGAGAGACGTGGAGGTCAGAGTGGTATAACAAGACGCTTTTAATGCCCCTTACAAGAGACGTGGAGGTCAGAGTGGTATAACAAGACGCTTTTAATGCCCCTTACAAGAGATGTAGAGATCAGAGTGGTATAACAAGACGCTTTTAATGCCCGTCAGAAGAGATGTGGAGGTCAGAGTGGTATAACAAGACGGTTTTAATGCCCCTTACAAGAGACGTGGAGGTCAGAGTGGTATAACAAGACGGTTTAATGCCCCTTACAAGAGACGTGGAAGTCAGAGTGGTACAACAAGGCGGTTTTAATGCCCCTTACAAGAGACTTGGAGGTCAGAGTGGTATAACAAGACGCTTTTAATGCCCCTTACAAGAGACGTGGAGGTCAGAGGGGTATAACAAGATGCTTTTAATGCCCCTTACAAGAGATGTGGAGATCAGAGTGGTATAACAAGACGCTTTTAATGCCCGTTAGAAGAGACGTGGAGGTCAGAGTGGTATAACAAGACGGTTTTAATGCCCATTACAAGAGACGTGGAGGTCAGAGTGGTATAACGAGACGGTTTTAATGCCCCTTACAAGAGACGTGGAGGTCAGAGTGGTATAACAAGACGGTTTTAATGCCCGTCAGAAGAGACGTGGAGGTCAGAGTGGTGTAACAAGACGGTTTTAATGCCCTTTACAAGAGACGTGGAGGTCAGAGTGGTATAACAAGACGCTTTTAATGCCCCTTGCAAGAGACGTGGAGGTCAGAGTGGTATAACAAGACGCTTTCAATGTCCCTTACAAGAGACGTGGAGGTCAGAGTGGTATAACAAGACAGTTTTAATGCACGTCAGAAGAGACGTGGAGGTCAGAGTGGTATAAAAAGATGGCTTTAATGCCCCTTACAAGAGACGTGGAGGTCAGAGTGGTATAACAAGATGGTTTTAATGCCCCTTACAAGAGACGTGGAGGTCAGAGTGGTATAACAAGACGCTTTTAATGCCCCTTACAAGAGACGTGGAGGTCAGAGTGGTACAAAAAGATGCTTTTAATGCCCCTTACAAGAGATGTGGAGGTCAGAGTGGTATAACAAGAGGCTTTTAATGCCCCTTACAAGAGATGTGGAGGTCAGAGTGGTATAACTAGACGCTTTTAATGCCCCTTACAAGAGATGTGGAGATCAGAGTGGTATAACAAGTCGCTTTTAATGCCCATCAGAAGAGACGTGGAGGTCAGAGTGGTATAACAAGACAGTTTTAATGCCCCTTACAAGAGACGTGGAGGTCAGTGGTATAAAAAGACGGTTTTAATGCCCCTTACAAGAGACGTGGAGGTCAGAGTGGTATAACAAGACAGTTTTAATGCCCCTTACAAGAGACGTGGAGGTCAGAGTGGTATAACAAGATGGTTTTAATGCCCCTTACAAGAGACGTGGATGTCAGAGTGGTATAACAGGACGGTTTTAATGCCTCTTACAAGAGACGTGGAGGTCAGACTGGTATAACAAGACGCTTTTAATGCCCCTTACAAGAGACGTGGAGGTCAGAGTGGTATAACAAGATGCTTTTAATGCTCGTCAGAAGAGACGTGTAGGTCAGAGTGGTATAACAAGATGGCTTTAATGCCCCTTACAAGAGACGTGGAGGTCAGAGTGGTATAACAAGATGCTTTTAATGCCCCTTACAAGAGATGTGGAGGTCAGAGCGGTTTAACAAGACGCTTTTAATGGCCGTCAGAAGAGACGTGGAGGTCAGAATGGTATAACAAGACGGTTTTAATGCCCCTTAAAAGAGACGTGGAGGTCAGAGTGGTATAACAAGATGCTTTTAATGGCCCTTACAAGAGATGTGGAGGTCAGAGTGGTATAACAAGACGCTTTTAATGCCCATCAGAAGAGACGTGGAGGTCAGAGTGGTATAACAAGACGGTTTTAATGCCCCTTACAAGAGACGTGGAGGTCAGAGTGGTATAACAAGACGGTTTAATGCCCCTTACAAGAGACGTGGAGGTCACAGTGGTATAACAAGACGGTTTTAATGCCCCTTACAAGAGACGTGGAGGTCAGAGTGGTATAACAAGACGGTTTAACGCCCCTTACAAGAGACGTGGAGGTCAGAGTGGTATAACAAGGCGGTTTTAATGCCCCTTACAAGAGACTTGGAGGTCAGAGTGGTATAACAAGACGCTTTTAATGCCCCTTACAAGAGACGTGGAGGTCAGAGTGGTACAACAAGACGCTTTTAATGCCCCTCACAAGAGATGTGGAGATCAGAGTGGTGTAACAAGACGCTTTTAATGCCCGTCAGAAGAGACGTGGAGGTCAGAGTGGTATAACAAGATGGTTTTAATGCCCCTTACAAGAGACGTGGAGGTCAGAGTGGTATAATAAGACGGTTTTAATGCCCCTTACAAGAGACGTGGAGGTCAGAGTGGTATAACAAGACGGTTTAATGCCCCTTACAAGAGACGTGGAGGTCACAGTGGTATAACAAGACGGTTTTAATGCCCCTTACGAGAGACGTGGAGGTCAGAGTGGTATAACAAGATGCTTTTAATGCCCCTTACAAGAGATGTGGAGATCAGAGTGGTATAACAAGTCGCTTTTAATGCCCATCAGAAGAGACGTGGAGGTCAGAGTGGTATAACAAGACAGTTTTAATGCCCCTTACAAGAGACGTGGAGGTCAGAGTGGTATAACAAGACGGTTTAATGCCCCTTACAAGAGACGTGGAGGTCACAGTGGTATAACAAGACGGTTTTAATGCCCCTTACGAGAGACGTGGAGGTCAGAGTGGTGTAACAAGATGCTTTTAATGCCCCTTACAAGAGATGTGGAGGTCAGAGTGGTATAACAAGACGCTTTTAATGGCCGTCAGAAGAGACGTGGAGGTCAGAGTGGTATAACAAGATGGTTTTAATGCCCCTTACAAGAGACGTGGAGGTCAGAGTGGTATAACAAGACGGTTTTAATGCCCCTTACAAGAGACGTGGAGGTCAGAGTGGTATAACAAGACGGTTTAATGCCCCTTACAAGAGACGTGGAGGTCACAGTGGTATAACAAGACGGTTTTAATGCCCCTTACGAGAGACGTGGAGGTCAGAGTGGTATAACAAGACGCTTTTAATGCCCCTTATAAGAGATGTGGAGATCAGAGTGGTATAACAAGACGCTTTTAATGCCCCTTACAAGAGATGTGGAGGTCAGAGCGGTATAACAAGACACTTTTAATGGCCGTCAGAAGAGACGTGGAGGTCAGAGTGGTATAACAAGACGGTTTTCATGCCCCTTACAAGAGACGTGGAGGTCAGAGTGGTATAACAAGATGCTTTTAATGCCCCTTAAAAGAGATGTGGAGGTCAGAGTGGTATAACAAGACGTTTTAATGCCCATCAGAAGAGACGTGGAGGTCAGAGTGGTATAACAAGACGGTTTTAATGCCCCTTACAAGAGACGTGGAGGTCAGAGTGGTATAACAAGACGGTTTAATGCCCCTTACAAGAGACGTGGAGGTCACAGTGGTATAACAAGACGGTTTTAATGCCCCTTACGAGAGACGTGGAGGTCAGAGTGGTATAACAAGACGCTTTTAATGCCCCTTACAAGAGACGTGGAGGTCAGAGTGGTATAACAAGACGCTTTTAATGCCCCTTACAAGAGATGTAGAGATCAGAGTGGTATAACAAGACGCTTTTAATGCCCGTCAGAAGAGATGTGGAGGTCAGAGTGGTATAACAAGACGGTTTTAATGCCCCTTACAAGAGACGTGGAGGTCAGAGTGGTATAACAAGACGGTTTAATGCCCCTTACAAGAGACGTGGAAGTCAGAGTGGTACAACAAGGCGGTTTTAATGCCCCTTACAAGAGACTTGGAGGTCAGAGTGGTATAACAAGACGCTTTTAATGCCCCTTACAAGAGACGTGGAGGTCAGAGGGGTATAACAAGATGCTTTTAATGCCCCTTACAAGAGATGTGGAGATCAGAGTGGTATAACAAGACGCTTTTAATGCCCGTTAGAAGAGACGTGGAGGTCAGAGTGGTATAACAAGACGGTTTTAATGCCCATTACAAGAGACGTGGAGGTCAGAGTGGTATAACGAGACGGTTTTAATGCCCCTTACAAGAGACGTGGAGGTCAGAGTGGTATAACAAGACGGTTTTAATGCCCCTTACGAGAGACGTGGAGGTCAGAGTGGTATAACAAGACGCTTTTAATGCCCCTTACAAGAGATGTGGAGATCAGAGTGGTATAACAAGACGCTTTTAATGCCCCTTACAAGAGATGTGGAGGTCAGAGCGGTATAACAAGACGCTTTTAATGGCCGACAGAAGAGACGTGGAGGTCAGAGTGGTATAACAAGACGGTTTTAATGCCCCTTACAAGAGACGTGGAGGTCAGTGTGGTATAACAAGATGCTTTTAATGCCCCTTACAAGAGATGTGGAGGTCAGAGTGGTATAACAAGATGCTTTTAATGCCCATCAGAAGAGACGTGGAGGTGAGAGTGGTATAACAAGACGGTTTTAATGCCCCTTACAAGAGACGTGGAGGTCAGAGTGGTATAACAAGACGGTTCAATGCCCCTTACAAGAGACGTGGAGGTCACAGTGGTATAACAAGACGGCTTTAATGCCCCTTACGAGAGACGTGGAGGTCAGAGTAGTATAACAAGAAGCTTTTAATGCCCCTTACAAGAGACGTGGAGGTCAGAGTGGTATAACAAGACGCTTTTAATGCCCCTTACAAGAGATGTAGAGATCAAAGTGGTATAACAAGATGCTTTTAATGCCCGTCAGAAGAGATATGGAGGTCAGAGTGGTATAACAAGACGGTTTTAATGCCCCTTACAAGAGACGTGGAGGTCACAGTGGTATAACAAGACGGTTTTAATGCCCCTTACGAGAGACGTGGAGGTCAGAGTGGTATAACAAGGCGGTTTTAATGCCCCTTACAAGAGACTTGGAGGTCAGAGTGGTATAACAAGACGCTTTTAATGCCCCTTACAAGAGACGTGGAGGTCAGAGTGGTATAACAAGACGCTTTTAATGCCCCTTACAAGAGATGTGGAGATCAGAGTGGTATAGCAAGACGCTTTTAATGCCCGTCAGAAGAGACGTGGAGGTCAGAGTGGTATAACAAGACGGTTTTAATTCCCCTTACAAGAGACGTGGAGGTCAGAGTGGTATAATAAGACGGTTTTAATTCCCCTTACAAGAGACGTGGAGGTCAGAGTGGTATAACAAGACGGTTTAATGCCGCTTACAAGAGACGTGGTGGTCACAGTGGTATAACAAGACGGTTTTAATGTCCCTTACGAGAGACGTGGAGGTCAGAGTGGTATAACAAGATGCTTTTAATGCCCCTTACAAGAGATGTGGAGGTCAGAGTGGTATAACAAGACGCTTTTAATGGCCGTCAGAAGTGACGTGGAGGTCAGAGTGGTATAACAAGATGGTTTTAATTCCCCTTACAAGAGACGTGGAGGTCAGAGTGGTATAACAAGACGGTTTTAATGCCCCTTACCAGAGACGTGGAGGTCAGAGTGGTATAACAAGACGGTTTAATGCACCTTACAAGAGACGTGGAGGTCACAGTGGTATAACAAGATGGTTTTAATGCCCCTTACGAGAGACGTGGAGGTCAGAGTGGTATAACAAGACGCTTTTAATGCCCCTTACAAGAGATGTGGAGATCAGAGTGGTATAACAAGACGCTTTTAATGCCCCTTACAAGAGATGTGGAGGTCAGAGCGGTATAACATGACGCTTTTAATGGCCGTCAGAAGAGACGTGGAGGTCAGAGTGGTATAACAAGATGGTTTTAATGCCCCTTACAAGAGACGTGGAGGTCAGAGTGGTATAACAAGATGCTTTTAATGCCCCTTACAAGAGATGTGGAGGTCAGAGTGGTATAACAAGACGCTTTTAATGCCCATCAGAAGAGACGTGGAGATCAGAGTGGTATAACAAGACGGTTTTAATGCCCCTTACAAGAGACGTGGAGGTCAGAGTGGTATAACAAGACGGTTTAATGCCCCTTACAAGAGACGTGGAGGTCACAGTGGTATAACAAGACGGTTTTAATGCCCCTTACGAGAGACGTGGAGGTCAGAGTGGTATAACAAGACGCTTTTAATGCCCCTTACAAGAGACGTGGAGGTCAGAGTGGTATAACAAGACGCTTTTAATGCCCCTTATAAGAGATGTAGAGATCAGAGTGGTATAACAAGACGCTTTTAATGCCCGTCAGAAGAGATGTGGAGGTCAGAGTGGTATAACAAGACCGTTTTAATGCCCCTTACAAGAGACGTGGAGGTCAGAGTGGTATAACAAGACGGTTTAATGCCCCTTACAAGAGACGTGGAGGTCAGAGTGGTATAACAAGGCGGTTTTAATGCCCCTTACAAGAGACTTGGAGGTCAGAGTGGTATAACAAGATGCTTTTAATGCCCCTTACAAGAGACGTGGAGGTCAGAGTGGTATAACAAGACGCTTTTAATGCCCCTTACAAGAGATGTGGAGATCAGAGTGGTATAACAAGACGCTTTTAATGCCCATCAGAAGAGACGTGGAGGTCAGAGTGGTATAACAAGACGGTTTTAATGCCCCTTACAAGAGACGTGGAGGTCAGAGTGGTATAATGAGACGGTTTTAATGCCCCTTACAAGAGACGTGGAGGTCAGAGTGGTATAACAAGACGGTTTTATTGCCCCTTACGAGAGACGTGGAGGTCAGAGTGGTATAACAAGACGCTTTTAATGCCCCTTACAAGAAATGTGGAGATGAGAGTGGTATAACAAGACGCTTTTAATGCCCCTTACAAGAGATGTGGAGGTCAGAGCGGTATAACAAGACGCTTTTAATGGCCGTCAGAAGAGACGTGGAGGTCAGAGTGGTATAATAAGACGGTTTTAATGCCCCTTACAAGAGATGTGGAGGTCAGAGTGGTATAACAAGATGCTTTTAATGCCCCTTACAAGAGATGTGGAGGTCAGAGTGGTATAACAAGACGCTTTTAATGCCCATCAGAAGAGACGTGGAGGTGAGAGTGGTATAACAAGACGGTTTTAATGCCCCTTACAAGAGACGTGGAGGTCAGAGTGGTATAACAAGACGGTTTTAATGCCCCTTAGGAGAGACGTGGAGGTCAGAGTGGTATAACAAGACGGTTTTAATGCCCCTTACAAGAGACGTGGAGGTCAGAGTGGTATACCAAGACGGTTTAATGCCCCTTACAAGAGACGGGGAGGTCAGAGTGGTATAACAAGCCGGTTTTAATGCCCCTTACAAGAGACTTGGAGGTCAGAGTGGTATAACAAGACGCTTTTAATGCCCCTTACAAGAGACGTGGAGGTCAGAGTGGTATAACAAGACGCTTTTAATGCCCCTTACAAGAGATGTGGAGATCAGAGTGGTATAACAAGACGCTTTTAATGCCCGTCAGAAGAGACGTGGAGGTCAGAGTGGTATAACAAGACGGTTTTAATGCCCCTTACAAGAGACGTGGAGGTCAGAGTGGTATAACAAGATGGTTTTAATGCCCCTTACAAGAGACGTGGAGGTCAGAGTGGTATAACAAGACAGTTTTAATGCCCCTTACAAGAGACGTGGAGGTCAGAGTGGTATAACCAGACGGTTTTAATGCCCCTTACAAGAGACGTGGAGGTCAGAGTGGTATAACAAGACGGTTTTAATGCCACTTACAAGAGACGTGGAGGTCAGAGTGGTATAACAAGACGCTTTTAATGCCCCTTACAAGAGACGTGTAGGTCAGAGTGGTATAACAAGATGCTTTTAATGCCCGTCAGAAGAGACGTGGAGGTCAGAGTGGTATAACAAGATGGCTTTAATGCCCCTTACAAGAGACGTGGAGGTCAGAGTGGTATAACAAGATGCTTTTAATGCCCATTACAAGAGATGTGGAGGTCAGAGCGGTATAACAAGACGCTTTTAATGGCCGTCAGAAGAGACGTGGAGGTCAGAGTGGTATAACAAGACGGTTTTAATGCCCCTTCCAAGAGACGTGGAGGTCAGAGTGGTATAACAAGATGCTTTTAATGCCCCTTACAAGAAATGTGGAGGTCAGAGTGGTATAACAAGACGCTTTTAATGCCCATCAGAAGAGACGTGGAGGTCAGAGTGGTATAACAAGACGGTTTTAATGCCCCTTACAAGAGACGTGGAGGTCAGAGTGGTATAACAAGACTGTTTAATGCCCCTTACAAGAGACGTGGAAGTCAGAGTGGTATAACAAGACGGTTTTAATGCCCCTTACAAGAGACGTGGAGGTCAGAGTGGTATAACAAGATGCTTTTAATGCCCGTCAGAAGAGACGTGGAGGTCAGAGTAGTATAACAAGATGGCTTTAATGCCCCTTACAATAGACGTGGAGGTCAGAGTGGTATAACAAGACGCTTTTAATGCCCGTCAGAAGAGACGTGGAGGTCAGAGTGGTATAACAATACGCTTTTAATGCCCCTTACAAGAGACGTGGAGGTCAGAGTGGTATAACAAGATGCTTTTAATGCCCCTTACAAGAGATGTGGAGGTCAGAGTGGTATAACAAGACGCTTTTAATGCCCGTCAGAAGAGACGTGGAGGTCAGAGTGGTATAACAAGACGGTTTTAATGCCCCTTACAAGAGACATGGAGGTCAGAGTGGTATAACAAGACGGTTTTAATGCCCCTTACAAGAGACGTGGAGGTCAGAGTGGTATAACAAGACGCTTTCAATGCCCCTTACAAGAGACGTGGAGGTCAGAATGGTATAACAAGACACTTTTAATTCCCGTCAGAAGAGACGTGGAGGTCAGAGTGGTATAACAAGATGGCTTTAATGCCCCTTAAGAGAGACGTGGAGGTCAGAGTGGTATAACAAGATGCTTTTAATGCCCCTTACAAGAGACGTGGAGGTCAGAGTGGTATAACAAGACGCTTTTAATGCCCGTCAGAAGAGACGTGGAGGTCAGAGTGGTATAACAAGACGCTTTTAATGCCCCTTACAAGAGATGTGGAGGTCAGACTGGTATAACAAGAAGCTTTTAATGCCCGTCAGAAGAGACGTGGAGGTCAGAGTGATATAACAAGACGGTTTTAATGCCCCTTACAAGAGACGTGGAGGTCAGAGTGGTATAACAAGACGGTTTAATGCCCGTTACAAGAGACGTGGAGGTCAGAGTGGTATAACAAGACGGTTTTAATGCCCCTTACAAGAGACGTGGAGGTCAGAGTGGTATAACAAGACGCTTTTAATGCCCCTTACAAGAGACGTGGAGGTCAGAGTGGTATAACAAGACGCTTTTAATGCCCCTTACAAGAGATGTGGAGGTCAGAGTGGTATAACAAGAGGCTTTTAATGCCCCTTACAAGAGATGTGGAGGTCAGAGTGGTATAACTAGACGCTTTTAATGCCCCTTACAAGAGACGTGGAGGTCAGAGTGGTATAACAAGACGCTTTTAATGCCCCTTACAAGAGACGTGGGGGTCAGAGTGGTATAACAAGACGCTTTTAATGACCGTCAGAAGAGACGTGGAGGTCAGAGTGGTATAACAAGATGGCTTTAATGCCCCTTACAAGAGACGTGGAGGTCAGAGTGGAATAACAAGATGCTTTTAATGCCCCTTACAAGAGATGTGGTCAGAGTGGTATAACAAGACGCTTTTAATGCCCATCAGAAGAGACGTGGAGGTCAGAGTGGTATAACAAGATGGCTTTAATGCCCCTTACAAGAGACGTGGAGGTCAGAGTGGTATAACAAGACGCTTTTAATGCCCGTCAGAAGAGACGTGGAGGTCAGAGTGGTATAACAATACGCTTTTAATGCCAGTTACAAGAGACGTGGAGGTCAGAGTGGTATAACAAGATGCTTTTAATGCCCCTTACAAGAGATGTGGAGGTCAGAGTGGTATAACAAGACGCTTTTAATGCCCCTTACAAGAGACGTGGAGGTCAGAGTGGTATAACAAGAAGCTTTTAATGCCCCTTACAAGAGACGTGGAGGTCAGAGTGGTTGTAACAAGACGCTTTTAATGCCCGTCAGAAGAGACGTGGAGGTCAGAGTGGTATAACAAGACGCTTTTAATGCCCCTTTCAAGAGATGTGTAGGTCAGAGTGGTATAACAAGAGGCTTTTAATGCCCCTTACAACTAATGTAGAGGTCAGAGTGGTATAACAAGACGCTTTTAATGCCCCTTACAAGAGATGTGGAGATCAGAGAGGTATAACAAGACGCTTTTAATGCCCGTCAGAAGAGACGTGGAGGTCAGAGTGGTATAACAAGACGGTTTTAATGCCCCTTACAAGAGACATGGAGGTCAGAGTGGTATAACAAGACGGTTTTAATGCCCCTTACAAGAGACGTGGAGGTCAGAGTGGTATAACAAGACGCTTTCAATGCCCCTTACAAGAGACGTGGAGGTCAGAATGGTATAACAAGACACTTTTAATTCCCGTCAGAAGAGACGTGGAGGTCAGAGTGGTATAACAAGATGGCTTTAATGCCCCTTAAGAGAGACGTGGAGGTCAGAGTGGTATAACAAGATGCTTTTAATGCCCCTTACAAGAGACGTGGAGGTCAGAGTGGTATAACAAGACGCTTTTAATGCCCGTCAGAAGAGACGTGGAGGTCAGAGTGGTATAACAAGACGCTTTTAATGCCCCTTACAAGAGATGTGGAGGTCAGAGTGGTATAACAAGAAGCTTTTAATGCCCGTCAGAAGAGACGTGGAGGTCAGAGTGATATAACAAGACGGTTTTAATGCCCCTTACAAGAGACGTGGAGGTCAGAGTGGTATAACAAGACGGTTTAATGCCCGTTACAAGAGACGTGGAGGTAAGAGTGGTATAACAAGACGGTTTTAATGCCCCTTACAAGAGACGTGGAGGTCAGAGTGGTATAACAAGACGCTTTTAATGCCCCTTACAAGAGACGTGGAGGTCAGAGTGGTATAACAAGACGCTTTTAATGCCCCTTACAAGAGATGTGGAGGTCAGAGTGGTATAACAAGAGGCTTTTAATGCCCCTTACAAGAGATGTGGAGGTCAGAGTGGTATAACTAGACGCTTTTAATGCCCCTTACAAGAGACGTGGAGGTCAGAGTGGTATAACAAGACGCTTTTAATGCCCCTTACAAGAGACGTGGGGGTCAGAGTGGTATAACAAGACGCTTTTAATGACCGTCAGAAGAGACGTGGAGGTCAGAGTGGTATAACAAGATGGCTTTAATGCCCCTTACAAGAGACGTGGAGGTCAGAGTGGAATAACAAGATGCTTTTAATGCCCCTTACAAGAGATGTGGTCAGAGTGGTATAACAAGACGCTTTTAATGCCCATCAGAAGAGACGTGGAGGTCAGAGTGGTATAACAAGATGGCTTTAATGCCCCTTACAAGAGACGTGGAGGTCAGAGTGGTATAACAAGACGCTTTTAATGCCCGTCAGAAGAGACGTGGAGGTCAGAGTGGTATAACAATACGCTTTTAATGCCAGTTACAAGAGACGTGGAGGTCAGAGTGGTATAACAAGATGCTTTTAATGCCCCTTACAAGAGATGTGGAGGTCAGAGTGGTATAACAAGACGCTTTTAATGCCCCTTACAAGAGACGTGGAGGTCAGAGTGGTATAACAAGAAGCTTTTAATGCCCCTTACAAGAGACGTGGAGGTCAGAGTGGTTGTAACAAGACGCTTTTAATGCCCGTCAGAAGAGACGTGGAGGTCAGAGTGGTATAACAAGACGCTTTTAATGCCCCTTTCAAGAGATGTGTAGGTCAGAGTGGTATAACAAGAGGCTTTTAATGCCCCTTACAACTAATGTAGAGGTCAGAGTGGTATAACAAGACGCTTTTAATGCCCCTTACAAGAGATGTGGAGATCAGAGAGGTATAACAAGATGCTTTTAATGCCCGTCAGAAGAGACGTGGAGGTCAGAGTGGTATAACAAGATGGTTTTAATGCCCCTTACAAGAGATATGGAGGTCAGAGTGGTATAACAAGATGGTTTTAATGCCCCTTACAAGAGACGTGGAGGTCAGAGTGGTATAACAAGACGCTTTCAATGCCCCTTACAAGAGACGTGGAGGTCAGAGTGGTATAACAAGACACTTTTAATGCCCGTCAGAAGAGACGTGGAGGTCAGAGTGGTATAACAAGACGCTTTTAATGCCCGTCAGAAGAGACGTGGAGGTCAGAGTGGTATAACAAGACGCTTTTAATGCCCCTTATAAGAGATGTAGAGATCAGAGTGGTATAACAAGACGCTTTTAATGCCCGTCAGAAGAGATGTGGAGGTCAGAGTGGTATAACAAGACCGTTTTAATGCCCCTTACAAGAGACGTGGAGGTCAGAGTGGTATAACAAGACGGTTTAATGCCCCTTACAAGAGACGTGGAGGTCAGAGTGGTATAACAAGGCGGTTTTAATGCCCCTTACAAGAGACTTGGAGGTCAGAGTGGTATAACAAGACGCTTTTAATGCCCCTTACAAGAGACGTGGAGGTCAGAGTGGTATAACAAGACGCTTTTAATGCCCCTTACAAGAGATGTGGAGATCAGAGTGGTATAACAAGACGCTTTTAATGCCCGTCAGAAGAGACGTGGAGGTCAGAGTGGTATAACAAGACGGTTTTAATGCCCCTTACAAGAGACGTGGAGGTCAGAGTGGTATAACGAGGCGGTTTTAATGCCCCTTACAAGAGACGTGGAGGTCAGAGTGGTATAACAAGACGGTTTTATTGCCCCTTACGAGAGACGTGGAGGTCAGAGTGGTATAACAAGACGCTTTTAATGCCCCTTACAAGAAATGTGGAGATGAGAGTGGTATAACAAGACGCTTTTAATGCCCCTTACAAGAGATGTGGAGGTCAGAGCGGTATAACAAGACGCTTTTAATGGCCGTCAGAAGAGACGTGGAGGTCAGAGTGGTATAACAAGACGGTTTTAATGCCCCTTACAAGAGATGTGGAGGTCAGAGTGGTATAACAAGATGCTTTTAATGCCCCTTACAAGAGATGTGGAGGTCAGAGTGGTATAACAAGACGCTTTTAATGCCCATCAGAAGAGACGTGGAGGTGAGAGTGGTATAACAAGACGGTTTTAATGCCCCTTACAAGAGACGTGGAGATCAGAGTGGTATAACAAGACGGTTTAATGCCCCTTACAAGAGACGTGGAGGTCACAGTGGTATAACAAGACGGTTTTAATGCCCCTTAGGAGAGACGTGGAGGTCAGAGTGGTATAACAAGACGGTTTTAATGCCCCTTACAAGAGACGTGGAGGTCAGAGTGGTATAACAAGACGGTTTAATGCCCCTTACAAGAGACGGGGAGGTCAGAGTGGTATAACAAGCCGGTTTTAATGCCCCTTACAAGAGACTTGGAGGTCAGAGTGGTATAACAAGACGCTTTTAATGCCCCTTACAAGAGACGTGGAGGTCAGAGTGGTATAACAAGACGCTTTTAATGCCCCTTACAAGAGATGTGGAGATCAGAGTGGTATAACAAGACGCTTTTAATGCCCGTCAGAAGAGACGTGGAGGTCAGAGTGGTATAACAAGACGGTTTTAATGCCCCTTACAAGAGACGTGGAGGTCAGAGTGGTATAACAAGATGGTTTTAATGCCCCTTACAAGAGACGTGGAGGTCAGAGTGGTATAACAAGACAGTTTTAATGCCCCTTACAAGAGACGTGGAGGTCAGAGTGGTATAACAAGACGGTTTTAATGCCCCTTACAAGAGACGTGGAGGTCAGAGTGGTATAACAAGACGGTTTTAATGCCACTTACAAGAGACGTGGAGGTCAGAGTGGTATAACAAGACGCTTTTAATGCCCCTTACAAGAGACGTGTAGGTCAGAGTGGTATAACAAGACGCTTTTAATGCCCGTCAGAAGAGACGTGGAGGTCAGAGTGGTATAACAAGATGGCTTTAATGCCCCTTACAAGAGACGTGGAGGTCAGAGTGGTATAACAAGATGCTTTTAATGCCCCTTACAAGAGATGTGGAGGTCAGAGCGGTATAACAAGACGCTTTTAATGGCCGTCAGAAGAGACGTGGAGGTCAGAGTGGTATAACAAGACGGTTTTAATGCCCCTTCCAAGAGACGTGGAGGTCAGAGTGGTATAACAAGATGCTTTTAATGCCCCTTACAAGAAATGTGGAGGTCAGAGTGGTATAACAAGACGCTTTTAATGCCCATCAGAAGAGACGTGGAGGTCAGAGTCGTATAACAAGACGGTTTTAATGCCCCTTACAAGAGACGTGGAGGTCAGAGTGGTATAACAAGACTGTTTAATGCCCCTTACAAGAGACGTGGAAGTCAGAGTGGTATAACAAGACGGTTTTAATGCCCCTTACAAGAGACGTGGAGGTCAGAGTGGTATAACAAGATGCTTTTAATGCCCGTCAGAAGAGACGTGGAGGTCAGAGTAGTATAACAAGATGGCTTTAATGCCCCTTACAATAGACGTGGAGGTCAGAGTGGTATAACAAGACGCTTTTAATGCCCGTCAGAAGAGACGTGGAGGTCAGAGTGGTATAACAATACGCTTTTAATGCCCCTTACAAGAGACGTGGAGGTCAGAGTGGTATAACAAGATGCTTTTAATGCCCCTTACAAGAGATGTGGAGGTCAGAGTGGTATAACAAGACGCTTTTAATGCCTGTCAGAAGAGACGTGGAGGTCAGAGTGGTATAACAAGACGGTTTTAATGCCCCTTACAAGAGACATGGAGGTCAGAGTGGTATAACAAGACGGTTTTAATGCCCCTTACAAGAGACGTGGAGGTCAGAGTGGTATAACAAGACGCTTTCAATGCCCCTTACAAGAGACGTGGAGGTCAGAATGGTATAACAAGACACTTTTAATTCCCGTCAGAAGAGACGTGGAGGTCAGAGTGGTATAACAAGATGGCTTTAATGCCCCTTAAGAGAGACGTGGAGGTCAGAGTGGTATAACAAGATGCTTTTAATGCCCCTTACAAGAGACGTGGAGGTCAGAGTGGTATAACAAGACGCTTTTAATGCCCGTCAGAAGAGACGTGGAGGTCAGAGTGGTATAACAAGACGCTTTTAATGCCCCTTACAAGAGATGTGGAGGTCAGAGTGGTATAACAAGAAGCTTTTAATGCCCGTCAGAAGAGACGTGGAGGTCAGAGTGATATAACAAGATGGTTTTAATGCCCCTTACAAGAGACGTGGAGGTCAGAGTGGTATAACAAGACGGTTTAATGCCCGTTACAAGAGACGTGGAGGTCAGAGTGGTATAACAAGACGGTTTTAATGCCCCTTACAAGAGACGTGGAGGTCAGAGTGGTATAACAAGACGCTTTTAATGCCCCTTACAAGAGACGTGGAGGTCAGAGTGGTATAACAAGACGCTTTTAATGCCCCTTACAAGAGATGTGGAGGTCAGAGTGGTATAACAAGACGCTTTTAATGCCCCTTACAAGAGACGTGGAGGTCAGAGTGGTATAACAAGACGCTTTTAATGCCCCTTACAAGAGACGTGGGGGTCAGAGTGGTATAACAAGACGCTTTTAATGACCGTCAGAAGAGACGTGGAGGTCAGAGTGGTATAACAAGATGGCTTTAATGCCCCTTACAAGAGACGTGGAGGTCAGAGTGGAATAACAAGATGCTTTTAATGCCCCTTACAAGAGATGTGGTCAGAGTGGTATAACAAGACGCTTTTAATGCCCGTCAGAAGAGACGTGGAGGTCAGAGTGGTATAACAAGATGGCTTTACTGCCCCTTACAAGAGACGTGGAGGTCAGAGTGGTATAACAAGACGCTTTTAATGCCCGTCAGAAGAGACGTGGAGGTCAGAGTGGTATAACAATACGCTTTTAATGCCAGTTACAAGAGACGTGGAGGTCAGAGTGGTATAACAAGATGCTTTTAATGCCCCTTACAAGAGATGTGGAGGTCAGAGTGGTATAACAAGACGCTTTTAATGCCCCTTACAAGAGACGTGGAGGTCAGAGTGGTATAACAAGAAGCTTTTAATGCCCCTTACAAGAGACGTGGAGGTCAGAGTGGTTGTAACAAGACGCTTTTAATGCCCGTCAGAAGAGACGTGGAGGTCAGAGTGGTATAACAAGACGCTTTTAATGCCCCTTTCAAGAGATGTGTAGGTCAGAGTGGTATAACAAGAGGCTTTTAATGCCCCTTACAACTAATGTAGAGGTCAGAGTGGTATAACAAGACGCTTTTAATGCCCCTTACAAGAGATGTGGAGATCAGAGAGGTATAACAAGATGCTTTTAATTCCCGTCAGAAGAGACGTGGAGGTCAGAGTGGTATAACAAGATGGTTTTAATGCCCCTTACAAGAGACATGGAGGTCAGAGTGGTATAACAAGATGGTTTTAATGCCCCTTACAAGAGACGTGGAGGTCAGAGTGGTATAACAAGACGCTTTCAATGCCCGTCAGAAGAGACGTGGAGGTCAGAGTGGTATAACAAGACGCTTTTAATGCCCGTCAGAAGAGACGTGGAGGTCAGAGTGGTATAACAAGACGCTTTTAATGCCCGTCAGAAGAGACGTGGAGGTCAGAGTGGTATAACAAGACGCTTTTAATGCCCCTTACAAGAGACGTGGAGGTCAGAGTGGTATAACAAGATGCTTTTAATGCCCCTTACAAGAGATGTGGAGGTCAGAGTGGTATAACAAGACGCTTTTAATGCCCGTCAGAAGAGACGTGGAGGTCAGAGTGGTATAACAAGACGGTTTTAATGCCCCTTACAAGAGACATGGAGGTCAGAGTGGTATAACAAGACGGTTTTAATGCCCCTTACAAGAGACGTGGAGGTCAGAGTGGTATAACAAGACGCTTTCAATGCCCCTTACAAGAGACGTGGAGGTCAGAATGGTATAACAAGACACTTTTAATGCCCGTCAGAAGAGACGTGGAGGTCAGAGTGGTATAACAAGACGGTTTAATGCCCCTTACAAGAGACGTGGAGGTCAGAGTGGTATGACAAGACGGTTTTAATGCCCCTTACAAGAGACGTGGAGGTCAGAGTGGTATAACAAGACGGTTTTAATGCCCCTTACAATAGACGTGGAGGTCAGAGTGGTACAACAAGACGCTTTGAATGCCCTTACAAGAGATGTGGAGGTCAGAGTGGTATAACAAGAGGCTTTTAATGCCCCTTACAAGAGATGTGGAGGTCAGAGTGGTATAACTAGACGCTTTTAATGCCCCTTACAAGAGATGTGGAGATCAGAGTGGTATAACAAGTCGCTTCTAATGCCCATCAGAAGAGACGTGGAGGTCAGAGTGGTATAACAAGACAGTTTTAATGCCCCTTACAAGAGACGTGGAGGTCAGTGGTATAACAAGATGGTTTTAATGCCCCTTACAAGAGACGTGGAGGTCAGAGTGGTATAACAAGACAGTTTTAATGCCCCTTACAAGAGACGTGGAGGTCAGAGTGGTATAACAAGACGGTTTTAATGCCCCTTACAAGAGACGTGGAGGTCAGAGTGGTATAACAAGACGGTTTTAATGCCACTTACAAGAGACGTGGAGGTCAGAGTGGTATAACAAGACGCTTTTAATGCCCCTTACAAGAGACGTGTAGGTCAGAGTGGTATAACAAGACGCTTTTAATGCCCGTCAGAAGAGACGTGGAGGTCAGAGTGGTATAACAAGATGGCTTTAATGCCCCTTACAAGAGACGTGGAGGTCAGAGTGGTATAACAAGATGCTTTTAATGCCCCTTACAAGAGATGTGGAGGTCAGAGCGGTATAACAAGACGCTTTTAATGGCCGTCAGAAGAGACGTGGAGGTCAGAGTGGTATAACAAGACGGTTTTAATGCCCCTTCCAAGAGACGTGGAGGTCAGAGTGGTATAACAAGATGCTTTTAATGCCCCTTACAAGAAATGTGGAGGTCAGAGTGGTATAACAAGACGCTTTTAATGCCCATCAGAAGAGACGTGGAGGTCAGAGTGGTATAACAAGACGGTTTTAATGCCCCTTACAAGAGACGTGGAGGTCAGAGTGGTATAACAAGACTGTTTAATGCCCCTTACAAGAGACGTGGAAGTCAGAGTGGTATAACAAGACGGTTTTAATGCCCCTTACAAGAGACGTGGAGGTCAGAGTGGTATAACAAGATGCTTTTAATGCCCGTCAGAAGAGACGTGGAGGTCAGAGTAGTATAACAAGATGGCTTTAATGCCCCTTACAATAGACGTGGAGGTCAGAGTGGTATAACAAGACGCTTTTAATGCCCGTCAGAAGAGACGTGGAGGTCAGAGTGGTATAACAATACGCTTTTAATGCCCCTTACAAGAGACGTGGAGGTCAGAGTGGTATAACAAGATGCTTTTAATGCCCCTTACAAGAGATGTGGAGGTCAGAGTGGTATAACAAGACGCTTTTAATGCCCGTCAGAAGAGACGTGGAGGTCAGAGTGGTATAACAAGACGGTTTTAATGCCCCTTACAAGAGACATGGAGGTCAGAGTGGTATAACAAGACGGTTTTAATGCCCCTTACAAGAGACGTGGAGGTCAGAGTGGTATAACAAGACGCTTTCAATGCCCCTTACAAGAGACGTGGAGGTCAGAATGGTATAACAAGACACTTTTAATTCCCGTCAGAAGAGACGTGGAGGTCAGAGTGGTATAACAAGATGGCTTTAATGCCCCTTAAGAGAGACGTGGAGGTCAGAGTGGTATAACAAGATGCTTTTAATGCCCCTTACAAGAGACGTGGAGGTCAGAGTGGTATAACAAGACGCTTTTAATGCCCGTCAGAAGAGACGTGGAGGTCAGAGTGGTATAACAAGACGCTTTTAATGCCCCTTACAAGAGATGTGGAGGTCAGAGTGGTATAACAAGAAGCTTTTAATGCCCGTCAGAAGAGACGTGGAGGTCAGAGTGATATAACAAGACGGTTTTAATGCCCCTTACAAGAGACGTGGAGGTCAGAGTGGTATAACAAGACGGTTTAATGCCCGTTACAAGAGACGTGGAGGTCAGAGTGGTATAACAAGACGGTTTTAATGCCCCTTACAAGAGACGTGGAGGTCAGAGTGGTATAACAAGACGCTTTTAATGCCCCTTACAAGAGACGTGGAGGTCAGAGTGGTATAACAAGACGCTTTTAATGCCCCTTACAAGAGATGTGGAGGTCAGAGTGGTATAACAAGAGGCTTTTAATGCCCCTTACAAGAGATGTGGAGGTCAGAGTGGTATAACTAGACGCTTTTAATGCCCCTTACAAGAGACGTGGAGGTCAGAGTGGTATAACAAGACGCTTTTAATGCCCCTTACAAGAGACGTGGGGGTCAGAGTGGTATAACAAGACGCTTTTAATGACCGTCAGAAGAGACGTGGAGGTCAGAGTGGTATAACAAGATGGCTTTAATGCCCCTTACAAGAGACGTGGAGGTCAGAGTGGAATAACAAGATGCTTTTAATGCCCCTTACAAGAGATGTGGTCAGAGTGGTATAACAAGACGCTTTTAATGCCCGTCAGAAGAGACGTGGAGGTCAGAGTGGTATAACAAGATGGCTTTAATGCCCCTTACAAGAGACGTGGAGGTCAGAGTGGTATAACAAGACGCTTTTAATGCCCGTCAGAAGAGACGTGGAGGTCAGAGTGGTATAACAATACGCTTTTAATGCCAGTTACAAGAGACGTGGAGGTCAGAGTGGTATAACAAGATGCTTTTAATGCCCCTTACAAGAGATGTGGAGGTCAGAGTGGTATAACAAGACGCTTTTAATGCCCGTCAGAAGAGACGTGGAGGTCAGAGTGGTATAACAAGACGGTTTTAATGCCCCTTACAAGAGACATGGAGGTCAGAGTGGTATAACAAGACGGTTTTAATGCCCCTTACAAGAGACGTGGAGGTCAGAGTTGTATAACAAGACGCTTTCAATGCCCCTTACAAGAGACGTGGAGGTCAGAATGGTATAACAAGACACTTTTAATGCCCGTCAGAAGAGACGTGGAGGTCAGAGTGGTATAACAAGATGGCTTTAATGCCCCTTAAGAGAGACGTGGAGGTCAGAGTGGTATAACAAGATGCTTTTAATGCCCCTTACAAGAGACGTGGAGGTCAGAGTGGTATAACAAGACGCTTTTAATGCCCGTCAGAAGAGACGTGGAGGTCAGAGTGGTATAACAAGACGCTTTTAATGCCCCTTACAAGAGATGTGGAGGTCAGAGTGGTATAACAAGAAGCTTTTAATGCCCGTCAGAAGAGACGTGGAGGTCAGAGTGATATAACAAGACGGTTTTAATGCCCCTTACAAGAGACGTGGAGGTCAGAGTGGTACAACAAGACGGTTTAATGCCCGTTACAAGAGACGTGGAGGTCAGAGTGGTATAACAAGACGGTTTTAATGCCCCTTACAAGAGACGTGGAGGTCAGAGTGGTATAACAAGACGCTTTTAATGCCCCTTACAAGAGACGTGGAGGTCAGAGTGGTATAACAAGACGCTTTTAATGCCCCTTACAAGAGATGTGGAGGTCAGAGTGGTATAACAAGAGGCTTTTAATGCCCCTTACAAGAGATGTGGAGGTCAGAGTGGTATAACTAGACGCTTTTAATGCCCCTTACAAGAGACGTGGAGGTCAGAGTGGTATAACAAGACGCTTTTAATGCCCCTTACAAGAGACGTGGGGGTCAGAGTGGTATAACAAGACGCTTTTAATGCCCGTCAGAAGAGACGTGGAGGTCAGAGTGGTATAACAAGATGGCTTTAATGCCCCTTACAAGAGACGTGGAGGTCAGAGTGGTATAACAAGATGCTTTTAATGCCCCTTACAAGAGATGTGGTCAGAGTGGTATAACAAGATGCTTTTAATGCCCATCAGAAGAGACGTGGAGGTCAGAGTGGTATAACAAGACGGTTTTAATGCCCCTTACAAGAGATGTGGAGGTCAGAGTGGTATAACAAGACGGTTTTAATGCCCCTTACAAGAGACTTGGAGGTCAGAGTGGTATAACAAGATGGTTTTAATGCCCCTTACGAGAGACGTGGAGGTCAGAGTGGTATAACAAGACGCTTTTAATGCCCCTTACAAGAGACGTGGAGGTCAGAGTGGTATAACAAGACACTTTTAATGCCCCTTACCAGAGACGTGGAGGTCAGAGTGGTTGTAACAAGACGCTTTTAATGCCCGTCAGAAGAGACGTGGAGGTCAGAGTGGTATAACAAGACGGTTTTAATGCCCCTTACAAGAGATGTGGAGGTCAGAGTGGTATAACAAGACGGTTTTAATGCCCCTTACAAGAGACTTGGAGGTCAGAGTGGTATAACAAGACGGTTTTAATGCCCCTTACGAGAGACGTGGAGGTCAGAGTGGTATAACAAGACGCTTTTAATGCCCCTTACAAGAGATGTGGAGGTCAGAGTGGTATAACAAGAGGCTTTTAATGCCCCCTACAAGAGACGGGGAGGTCAGAGTGGTATAAAAAGACGCTTTTAATGCCCCTTACAAGAGACGTGGAGGTCAGAGTGGTATTACAAGAAGCTTTTAATGCCCCTTACAAGAGACGTGGAGGTCAGAGTGGTTGTAACAAGACGCTTTTAATGCCTGTCAGAAGAGACGTGGAGGTCAGAGTGGTATAACAAGACGGTTTTAATGCCCCTTACAAGAGACGTGGAGGTCAGAGTGGTATAACAAGACGCTTTTAATGCCCCTTTCAAGAGATGTGTAGGTCAGAGTGGTATAACAAGAGGCTTTTAATGCCCCTTACAAGAGACGTGGAGGTCAGAGTGGTATAACAAGACAGTTTTAATGCCCCTTACAAGAGACGTGGAGGTCAGAGTGGTATAACAAGACGGTTTTAATGCCCCTTACAAGAGACGTGGAGGTCAGAGTGGTATAACAAGACGTTTTTAATGCCACTTACAAGAGACGTGGAGGTCAGAGTGGTATAACAAGACGCTTTTAATGCCCCTTACAAGAGACGTGTAGGTCAGAGTGGTATAACAAGACGCTTTTAATGCCCGTCAGAAGAGACGTGGAGGTCAGAGTGGTATAACAAGATGGCTTTAATGCCCCTTACAAGAGACGTGGAGGTCAGAGTGGTATAACAAGATGCTTTTAATGCCCCTTACAAGAGATGTGGAGGTCAGAGCGGTATAACAAGACGCTTTTAATGGCCGTCAGAAGAGACGTGGAGGTCAGAGTGGTATAACAAGACGGTTTTAATGCCCCTTCCAAGAGACGTGGAGGTCAGAGTGGTATAACAAGATGCTTTTAATGCCCCTTACAAGAAATGTGGAGGTCAGAGTGGTATAACAAGACGCTTTTAATGCCCATCAGAAGAGACGTGGAGGTCAGAGTGGTATAACAAGACGGTTTTAATGCCCCTTACAAGAGACGTGGAGGTCAGAGTGGTATAACAAGACTGTTTAATGCCCCTTACAAGAGACGTGGAAGTCAGAGTGGTATAACAAGACGGTTTTAATGCCCCTTACAAGAGACGTGGAGGTCAGAGTGGTATAACAAGATGCTTTTAATGCCCGTCAGAAGAGACGTGGAGGTCAGAGTAGTATAACAAGATGGCTTTAATGCCCCTTACAATAGACGTGGAGGTCAGAGTGGTATAACAAGACGCTTTTAATGCCCGTCAGAAGAGACGTGGAGGTCAGAGTGGTATAACAAGACGGTTTTAATGCCCCTTCCAAGAGACGTGGAGGTCAGAGTGGTATAACAAGATGCTTTTAATGCCCCTTACAAGAAATGTGGAGGTCAGAGTGGTATAACAAGACGCTTTTAATGCCCATCAGAAGAGACGTGGAGGTCAGAGTGGTATAACAAGACGGTTTTAATGCCCCTTACAAGAGACGTGGAGGTCAGAGCTGTATAACAAGACTGTTTAATGCCCCTTACAAGAGACGTGGAAGTCAGAGTGGTATAACAAGACGGTTTTAATGCCCCTTACAAGAGACGTGGAGGTCAGAGTGGTATAACAAGATGCTTTTAATGCCCGTCAGAAGAGACGTGGAGGTCAGAGTAGTATAACAAGATGGCTTTAATGCCCCTTACAATAGACGTGGAGGTCAGAGTGGTATAACAAGACGCTTTTAATGCCCGTCAGAAGAGACGTGGAGGTCAGAGTGGTATAACAATACGCTTTTAATGCCCCTTACAAGAGACGTGGAGGTCAGAGTGGTATAACAAGATGCTTTTAATGCCCCTTACAAGAGATGTGGAGGTCAGAGTGGTATAACAAGACGCTTTTAATGCCCGTCAGAAGAGACGTGGAGGTCAGAGTGGTATAACAAGACGGTTTTAATGCCCCTTACAAGAGACATGGAGGTCAGAGTGGTATAACAAGACGGTTTTAATGCCCCTTACAAGAGACGTGGAGGTCAGAGTGGTATAACAAGACGCTTTCAATGCCCCTTACAAGAGACGTGGAGGTCAGAATGGTATAACAAGACACTTTTAATTCCCGTCAGAAGAGACGTGGAGGTCAGAGTGGTATAACAAGATGGCTTTAATGCCCCTTAAGAGAGACGTGGAGGTCAGAGTGGTATAACAAGATGCTTTTAATGCCCCTTACAAGAGACGTGGAGGTCAGAGTGGTATAACAAGACGCTTTTAATGCCCGTCAGAAGAGACGTGGAGGTCAGAGTGGTATAACAAGACGCTTTTAATGCCCCTTACAAGAGATGTGGAGGTCAGAGTGGTATAACAAGAAGCTTTTAATGCCCGTCAGAAGAGACGTGGAGGTCAGAGTGATATAACAAGACGGTTTTAATGCCCCTTACAAGAGACGTGGAGGTCAGAGTGGTATAACAAGACGGTTTAATGCCCGTTACAAGAGACGTGGAGGTCAGAGTGGTATAACAAGACGGTTTTAATGCCCCTTACAAGAGACGTGGAGGTCAGAGTGGTATAACAAGACGCTTTTAATGCCCCTTACAAGAGACGTGGAGGTCAGAGTGGTATAACAAGACGCTTTTAATGCCCCTTACAAGAGATGTGGAGGTCAGAGTGGTATAACAAGAGGCTTTTAATGCCCCTTACAAGAGATGTGGAGGTCAGAGTGGTATAACTAGACGCTTTTAATGCCCCTTACAAGAGACGTGGAGGTCAGAGTGGTATAACAAGACGCTTTTAATGCCCCTTACAAGAGACGTGGGGGTCAGAGTGGTATAACAAGACGCTTTTAATGACCGTCAGAAGAGACGTGGAGGTCAGAGTGGTATAACAAGATGGCTTTAATGCCCCTTACAAGAGACGTGGAGGTCAGAGTGGAATAACAAGATGCTTTTAATGCCCCTTACAAGAGATGTGGTCAGAGTGGTATAACAAGACGCTTTTAATGCCCGTCAGAAGAGACGTGGAGGTCAGAGTGGTATAACAAGATGGCTTTAATGCCCCTTACAAGAGACGTGGAGGTCAGAGTGGTATAACAAGACGCTTTTAATGCCCGTCAGAAGAGACGTGGAGGTCAGAGTGGTATAACAATACGCTTTTAATGCCAGTTACAAGAGACGTGGAGGTCAGAGTGGTATAACAAGATGCTTTTAATGCCCCTTACAAGAGATGTGGAGGTCAGAGTGGTATAACAAGACGCTTTTAATGCCCCTTACAAGAGACGTGGAGGTCAGAGTGGTATAACAAGAAGCTTTTAATGCCCCTTACAAGAGACGTGGAGGTCAGAGTGGTTGTAACAAGACGCTTTTAATGCCCGTCAGAAGAGACGTGGAGGTCAGAGTGGTATAACAAGACGCTTTTAATGCCCCTTTCAAGAGATGTGTAGGTCAGAGTGGTATAACAAGAGGCTTTTATTGCCCCTTACAACTAATGTAGAGGTCAGAGTGGTATAACAAGACGCTTTTAATGCCCCTTACAAGAGATGTGGAGATCAGAGAGGTATAACAAGATGCTTTTAATGCCCGTCAGAAGAGACGTGGAGGTCAGAGTGGTATAACAAGACGCTTTTAATGCCCGTCAGAAGAGACGTGGAGGTCAGAGTGGTATAACAAGACGCTTTTAATGCCCGTCAGAAGAGACGTGGAGGTCAGAGTGGTATAACAAGACGCTTTTAATGCCCGTCAGAAGAGACGTGGAGGTCAGAGTGGTATAACAAGACGCTTTTAATGCCCCTTACAAGAGACGTGGAGGTCAGAGTGGTATAACAAGATGCTTTTAATGCCCCTTACAAGAGATGTGGAGGTCAGAGTGGTATAACAAGACGCTTTTAATGCCCGTCAGAAGAGACGTGGAGGTCAGAGTGGTATAACAAGACGGTTTTAATGCCCCTTACAAGAGACATGGAGGTCAGAGTGGTATAACAAGACGGTTTTAATGCCCCTTACAAGAGACGTGGAGGTCAGAGTGGTATAACAAGACGCTTTCAATGCCCCTTACAAGAGACGTGGAGGTCAGAATGGTATAACAAGACACTTTTAATGCCCGTCTGAAGAGACGTGGAGGTCAGAGTGGTATAACAAGACGGTTTAATGCCCCTTACAAGAGACGTGGAGGTCAGAGTGGTATGACAAGACGGTTTTAATGCCCCTTACAAGAGACGTGGAGGTCAGAGTGGTATAACAAGACGGTTTTAATGCCCCTTACAATAGACGTGGAGGTCAGAGTGGTACAACAAGACGCTTTGAATGCCCTTACAAGAGATGTGGAGGTCAGAGTGGTATAACAAGAGGCTTTTAATGCCCCTTACAAGAGATGTGGAGGTCAGAGTGGTATAACTAGACGCTTTTAATGCCCCTTACAAGAGATGTGGAGATCAGAGTGGTATAACAAGTCGCTTCTAATGCCCATCAGAAGAGACGTGGAGGTCAGAGTGGTATAACAAGACAGTTTTAATGCCCCTTACAAGAGACGTGGAGGTCAGTGGTATAACAAGATGGTTTTAATGCCCCTTACAAGAGACGTGGAGGTCAGAGTGGTATAACAAGACAGTTTTAATGCCCCTTACAAGAGACGTGGAGGTCAGAGTGGTATAACAAGACGGTTTTAATGCCCCTTACAAGAGACGTGGAGGTCAGAGTGGTATAACAAGACGGTTTTAATGCCACTTACAAGAGACGTGGAGGTCAGAGTGGTATAACAAGACGCTTTTAATGCCCCTTACAAGAGACGTGTAGGTCAGAGTGGTATAACAAGACGCTTTTAATGCCCGTCAGAAGAGACGTGGAGGTCAGAGTGGTATAACAAGATGGCTTTAATGCCCCTTACAAGAGACGTGGAGGTCAGAGTGGTATAACAAGATGCTTTTAATGCCCCTTACAAGAGATGTGGAGGTCAGAGCGGTATAACAAGACGCTTTTAATGGCCGTCAGAAGAGACGTGGAGGTCAGAGTGGTATAACAAGACGGTTTTAATGCCCCTTCCAAGAGACGTGGAGGTCAGAGTGGTATAACAAGATGCTTTTAATGCCCCTTACAAGAAATGTGGAGGTCAGAGTGGTATAACAAGACGCTTTTAATGCCCATCAGAAGAGACGTGGAGGTCAGAGTGGTATAACAAGACGGTTTTAATGCCCCTTACAAGAGACGTGGAGGTCAGAGTGGTATAACAAGACTGTTTAATGCCCCTTACAAGAGACGTGGAAGTCAGAGTGGTATAACAAGACGGTTTTAATGCCCCTTACAAGAGACGTGGAGGTCAGAGTGGTATAACAATACGCTTTTAATGCCCCTTACAAGAGACGTGGAGGTCAGAGTGGTATAACAAGATGCTTTTAATGCCCCTTACAAGAGATGTGGAGGTCAGAGTGGTATAACAAGACGCTTTTAATGCCCGTCAGAAGAGACGTGGAGGTCAGAGTGGTATAACAAGACGGTTTTAATGCCCCTTACAAGAGACATGGAGGTCAGAGTGGTATAACAAGACGGTTTTAATGCCCCTTACAAGAGACGTGGAGGTCAGAGTGGTATAACAAGACGCTTTCAATGCCCCTTACAAGAGACGTGGAGGTCAGAATGGTATAACAAGACACTTTTAATTCCCGTCAGAAGAGACGTGGAGGTCAGAGTGGTATAACAAGATGGCTTTAATGCCCCTTAAGAGAGACGTGGAGGTCAGAGTGGTATAACAAGATGCTTTTAATGCCCCTTACAAGAGACGTGGAGGTCAGAGTGGTATAACAAGACGCTTTTAATGCCCGTCAGAAGAGAAGTGGAGGTCAGAGTGGTATAACAAGACGCTTTTAATGCCCCTTACAAGAGATGTGGAGGTCAGAGTGGTATAACAAGAAGCTTTTAATGCCCGTCAGAAGAGACGTGGAGGTCAGAGTGATATAACAAGACGGTTTTAATGCCCCTTACAAGAGACGTGGAGGTCAGAGTGGTATAACAAGACGGTTTAATGCCCGTTACAAGAGACGTGGAGGTCAGAGTGGTATAACAAGACGGTTTTAATGCCCCTTACAAGAGACGTGGAGGTCAGAGTGGTATAACAAGACGCTTTTAATGCCCCTTACAAGAGACGTGGAGGTCAGAGTGGTATAACAAGACGCTTTTAATGCCCCTTACAAGAGATGTGGAGGTCAGAGTGGTATAACAAGAGGCTTTTAATGCCCCTTACAAGAGATGTGGAGGTCAGAGTGGTATAACTAGACGCTTTTAATGCCCCTTACAAGAGACGTGGAGGTCAGAGTGGTATAACAAGACGCTTTTAATGCCCCTTACAAGAGACGTGGGGGTCAGAGTGGTATAACAAGACGCTTTTAATGACCGTCAGAAGAGACGTGGAGGTCAGAGTGGTATAACAAGATGGCTTTAATGCCCCTTACAAGAGACGTGGAGGTCAGAG
The DNA here is from genome assembly GCF_046119375.1 of Phyllobates terribilis. Lineage (NCBI taxonomy): Eukaryota > Metazoa > Chordata > Amphibia > Anura > Dendrobatidae > Phyllobates > Phyllobates terribilis. The sequence goes on along the minus strand of NW_027362762.1, from coordinate 483,374,437 downwards.
TGGAATAACAAGATGCTTTTAATGCCCCTTACAAGAGATGTGGTCAGAGTGGTATAACAAGACGCTTTTAATGCCCGTCAGAAGAGACGTGGAGGTCAGAGTGGTATAACAAGATGGCTTTAATGCCCCTTACAAGAGACGTGGAGGTCAGAGTGGTATAACAAGACGCTTTTAATGCCCGTCAGAAGAGACGTGGAGGTCAGAGTGGTATAACAATACGCTTTTAATGCCAGTTACAAGAGACGTGGAGGTCAGAGTGGTATAACAAGATGCTTTTAATGCCCCTTACAAGAGATGTGGAGGTCAGAGTGGTATAACAAGACGCTTTTAATGCCCGTCAGAAGAGACGTGGAGGTCAGAGTGGTATAACAAGACGGTTTTAATGCCCCTTACAAGAGACATGGAGGTCAGAGTGGTATAACAAGACGGTTTTAATGCCCCTTACAAGAGACGTGGAGGTCAGAGTTGTATAACAAGACGCTTTCAATGCCCCTTACAAGAGACGTGGAGGTCAGAATGGTATAACAAGACACTTTTAATGCCCGTCAGAAGAGACGTGGAGGTCAGAGTGGTATAACAAGATGGCTTTAATGCCCCTTAAGAGAGACGTGGAGGTCAGAGTGGTATAACAAGATGCTTTTAATGCCCCTTACAAGAGACGTGGAGGTCAGAGTGGTATAACAAGACGCTTTTAATGCCCGTCAGAAGAGACGTGGAGGTCAGAGTGGTATAACAAGACGCTTTTAATGCCCCTTACAAGAGATGTGGAGGTCAGAGTGGTATAACAAGAAGCTTTTAATACCCGTCAGAAGAGACGTGGAGGTCAGAGTGATATAACAAGACGGTTTTAATGCCCCTTACAAGAGACGTGGAGGTCAGAGTGGTACAACAAGACGGTTTAATGCCCGTTACAAGAGACGTGGAGGTCAGAGTGGTATAACAAGACGGTTTTAATGCCCCTTACAAGAGACGTGGAGGTCAGAGTGGTATAACAAGACGCTTTTAATGCCCCTTACAAGAGACGTGGAGGTCAGAGTGGTATAACAAGACGCTTTTAATGCCCCTTACAAGAGATGTGGAGGTCAGAGTGGTATAACAAGAGGCTTTTAATGCCCCTTACAAGAGATGTGGAGGTCAGAGTGGTATAACTAGACGCTTTTAATGCCCCTTACAAGAGACGTGGAGGTCAGAGTGGTATAACAAGACGCTTTTAATGCCCCTTACAAGAGACGTGGGGGTCAGAGTGGTATAACAAGACGCTTTTAATGCCCGTCAGAAGAGACGTGGAGGTCAGAGTGGTATAACAAGATGGCTTTAATGCCCCTTACAAGAGACGTGGAGGTCAGAGTGGTATAACAAGACACTTTTAATGCCCGTCAGAAGAGACGTGGAGGTCAGAGTGGTATAACAAGACGCTTTTAATGCCCGTCAGAAGAGACGTGGAGGTCAGAGTGGTATAACAAGACGCTTTTAATGCCCGTCAGAAGAGACGTGGAGGTCAGAGTGGTATAACAAGACGCTTTTAATGCCCCTTACAAGAGACGTGGAGGTCAGAGTGGTATAACAAGATGCTTTTAATGCCCCTTACAAGAGATGTGGAGGTCAGAGTGGTATAACAAGACGCTTTTAATGCCCGTCAGAAGAGACGTGGAGGTCAGAGTGGTATAACAAGACGGTTTTAATGCCCCTTACAAGAGACATGGAGGTCAGAGTGGTATAACAAGACGGTTTTAATGCCCCTTACAAGAGACGTGGAGGTCAGAGTGGTATAACAAGACGCTTTCAATGCCCCTTACAAGAGACGTGGAGGTCAGAATGGTATAACAAGACACTTTTAATGCCCGTCTGAAGAGACGTGGAGGTCAGAGTGGTATAACAAGACGGTTTAATGCCCCTTACAAGAGACGTGGAGGTCAGAGTGGTATGACAAGACGGTTTTAATGCCCCTTACAAGAGACGTGGAGGTCAGAGTGGTATAACAAGACGGTTTTAATGCCCCTTACAATAGACGTGGAGGTCAGAGTGGTACAACAAGACGCTTTGAATGCCCTTACAAGAGATGTGGAGGTCAGAGTGGTATAACAAGAGGCTTTTAATGCCCCTTACAAGAGATGTGGAGGTCAGAGTGGTATAACTAGACGCTTTTAATGCCCCTTACAAGAGATGTGGAGATCAGAGTGGTATAACAAGTCGCTTCTAATGCCCATCACAAGAGACGTGGAGGTCAGAGTGGTATAACAAGACAGTTTTAATGCCCCTTACAAGAGACGTGGAGGTCAGTGGTATAACAAGATGGTTTTAATGCCCCTTACAAGAGACGTGGAGGTCAGAGTGGTATAACAAGACAGTTTTAATGCCCCTTACAAGAGACGTGGAGGTCAGAGTGGTATAACAAGACGGTTTTAATGCCCCTTACAAGAGACGTGGAGGTCAGAGTGGTATAACAAGACGGTTTTAATGCCACTTACAAGAGACGTGGAGGTCAGAGTTGTATAACAAGACGCTTTCAATGCCCCTTACAAGAGACGTGGAGGTCAGAATGGTATAACAAGACACTTTTAATGCCCGTCAGAAGAGACGTGGAGGTCAGAGTGGTATAACAAGATGGCTTTAATGCCCCTTAAGAGAGACGTGGAGGTCAGAGTGGTATAACAAGATGCTTTTAATGCCCCTTACAAGAGACGTGGAGGTCAGAGTGGTATAACAAGACGCTTTTAATGCCCGTCAGAAGAGACGTGGAGGTCAGAGTGGTATAACAAGACGCTTTTAATGCCCCTTACAAGAGATGTGGAGGTCAGAGTGGTATAACAAGAAGCTTTTAATGCCCGTCAGAAGAGACGTGGAGGTCAGAGTGATATAACAAGACGGTTTTAATGCCCCTTACAAGAGACGTGGAGGTCAGAGTGGTACAACAAGACGGTTTAATGCCCGTTACAAGAGACGTGGAGGTCAGAGTGGTATAACAAGACGGTTTTAATGCCCCTTACAAGAGACGTGGAGGTCAGAGTGGTATAACAAGACGCTTTTAATGCCCCTTACAAGAGACGTGGAGGTCAGAGTGGTATAACAAGACGCTTTTAATGCCCCTTACAAGAGATGTGGAGGTCAGAGTGGTATAACAAGAGGCTTTTAATGCCCCTTACAAGAGATGTGGAGGTCAGAGTGGTATAACTAGACGCTTTTAATGCCCCTTACAAGAGACGTGGAGGTCAGAGTGGTATAACAAGACGCTTTTAATGCCCCTTACAAGAGACGTGGGGGTCAGAGTGGTATAACAAGACGCTTTTAATGCCCGTCAGAAGAGACGTGGAGGTCAGAGTGGTATAACAAGATGGCTTTAATGCCCCTTACAAGAGACGTGGAGGTCAGAGTGGTATAACAAGATGCTTTTAATGCCCCTTACAAGAGATGTGGTCAGAGTGGTATAACAAGATGCTTTTAATGCCCATCAGAAGAGACGTGGAGGTCAGAGTGGTATAACAAGACGGTTTTAATGCCCCTTACAAGAGATGTGGAGGTCAGAGTGGTATAACAAGACGGTTTTAATGCCCCTTACAAGAGACTTGGAGGTCAGAGTGGTATAACAAGATGGTTTTAATGCCCCTTACGAGAGACGTGGAGGTCAGAGTGGTATAACAAGACGCTTTTAATGCCCCTTACAAGAGACGTGGAGGTCAGAGTGGTATAACAAGACACTTTTAATGCCCCTTACCAGAGACGTGGAGGTCAGAGTGGTTGTAACAAGACGCTTTTAATGCCCGTCAGAAGAGACGTGGAGGTCAGAGTGGTATAACAAGACGGTTTTAATGCCCCTTACAAGAGATGTGGAGGTCAGAGTGGTATAACAAGACGGTTTTAATGCCCCTTACAAGAGACTTGGAGGTCAGAGTGGTATAACAAGACGGTTTTAATGCCCCTTACGAGAGACGTGGAGGTCAGAGTGGTATAACAAGACGCTTTTAATGCCCCTTACAAGAGATGTGGAGGTCAGAGTGGTATAACAAGAGGCTTTTAATGCCCCCTACAAGAGACGGGGAGGTCAGAGTGGTATAAAAAGACGCTTTTAATGCCCCTTACAAGAGACGTGGAGGTCAGAGTGGTATTACAAGAAGCTTTTAATGCCCCTTACAAGAGACGTGGAGGTCAGAGTGGTTGTAACAAGACGCTTTTAATGCCTGTCAGAAGAGACGTGGAGGTCAGAGTGGTATAACAAGACGGTTTTAATGCCCCTTACAAGAGACGTGGAGGTCAGAGTGGTATAACAAGACGCTTTTAATGCCCCTTTCAAGAGATGTGTAGGTCAGAGTGGTATAACAAGAGGCTTTTAATGCCCCTTACAAGAGACGTGGAGGTCAGAGTGGTATAACAAGACAGTTTTAATGCCCCTTACAAGAGACGTGGAGGTCAGAGTGGTATAACAAGACGGTTTTAATGCCCCTTACAAGAGACGTGGAGGTCAGAGTGGTATAACAAGACGTTTTTAATGCCACTTACAAGAGACGTGGAGGTCAGAGTGGTATAACAAGACGCTTTTAATGCCCCTTACAAGAGACGTGTAGGTCAGAGTGGTATAACAAGACGCTTTTAATGCCCGTCAGAAGAGACGTGGAGGTCAGAGTGGTATAACAAGATGGCTTTAATGCCCCTTACAAGAGACGTGGAGGTCAGAGTGGTATAACAAGATGCTTTTAATGCCCCTTACAAGAGATGTGGAGGTCAGAGCGGTATAACAAGACGCTTTTAATGGCCGTCAGAAGAGACGTGGAGGTCAGAGTGGTATAACAAGACGGTTTTAATGCCCCTTCCAAGAGACGTGGAGGTCAGAGTGGTATAACAAGATGCTTTTAATGCCCCTTACAAGAAATGTGGAGGTCAGAGTGGTATAACAAGACGCTTTTAATGCCCATCAGAAGAGACGTGGAGGTCAGAGTGGTATAACAAGACGGTTTTAATGCCCCTTACAAGAGACGTGGAGGTCAGAGTGGTATAACAAGACTGTTTAATGCCCCTTACAAGAGACGTGGAAGTCAGAGTGGTATAACAAGACGGTTTTAATGCCCCTTACAAGAGACGTGGAGGTCAGAGTGGTATAACAAGATGCTTTTAATGCCCGTCAGAAGAGACGTGGAGGTCAGAGTAGTATAACAAGATGGCTTTAATGCCCCTTACAATAGACGTGGAGGTCAGAGTGGTATAACAAGACGCTTTTAATGCCCGTCAGAAGAGACGTGGAGGTCAGAGTGGTATAACAAGACGGTTTTAATGCCCCTTCCAAGAGACGTGGAGGTCAGAGTGGTATAACAAGATGCTTTTAATGCCCCTTACAAGAAATGTGGAGGTCAGAGTGGTATAACAAGACGCTTTTAATGCCCATCAGAAGAGACGTGGAGGTCAGAGTGGTATAACAAGACGGTTTTAATGCCCCTTACAAGAGACGTGGAGGTCAGAGCTGTATAACAAGACTGTTTAATGCCCCTTACAAGAGACGTGGAAGTCAGAGTGGTATAACAAGACGGTTTTAATGCCCCTTACAAGAGACGTGGAGGTCAGAGTGGTATAACAAGATGCTTTTAATGCCCGTCAGAAGAGACGTGGAGGTCAGAGTAGTGTAACAAGATGGCTTTAATGCCCCTTACAATAGACGTGGAGGTCAGAGTGGTATAACAAGACGCTTTTAATGCCCGTCAGAAGAGACGTGGAGGTCAGAGTGGTATAACAATACGCTTTTAATGCCCCTTACAAGAGACGTGGAGGTCAGAGTGGTATAACAAGATGCTTTTAATGCCCCTTACAAGAGATGTGGAGGTCAGAGTGGTATAACAAGACGCTTTTAATGCCCGTCAGAAGAGACGTGGAGGTCAGAGTGGTATAACAAGACGGTTTTAATGCCCCTTACAAGAGACATGGAGGTCAGAGTGGTATAACAAGACGGTTTTAATGCCCCTTACAAGAGACGTGGAGGTCAGAGTGGTATAACAAGACGCTTTCAATGCCCCTTACAAGAGACGTGGAGGTCAGAATGGTATAACAAGACACTTTTAATTCCCGTCAGAAGAGACGTGGAGGTCAGAGTGGTATAACAAGATGGCTTTAATGCCCCTTAAGAGAGACGTGGAGGTCAGAGTGGTATAACAAGATGCTTTTAATGCCCCTTACAAGAGACGTGGAGGTCAGAGTGGTATAACAAGACGCTTTTAATGCCCGTCAGAAGAGACGTGGAGGTCAGAGTGGTATAACAAGACGCTTTTAATGCCCCTTACAAGAGATGTGGAGGTCAGAGTGGTATAACAAGAAGCTTTTAATGCCCGTCAGAAGAGACGTGGAGGTCAGAGTGATATAACAAGACGGTTTTAATGCCCCTTACAAGAGACGTGGAGGTCAGAGTGGTATAACAAGACGGTTTAATGCCCGTTACAAGAGACGTGGAGGTCAGAGTGGTATAACAAGACGGTTTTAATGCCCCTTACAAGAGACGTGGAGGTCAGAGTGGTATAACAAGACGCTTTTAATGCCCCTTACAAGAGACGTGGAGGTCAGAGTGGTATAACAAGACGCTTTTAATGCCCCTTACAAGAGATGTGGAGGTCAGAGTGGTATAACAAGAGGCTTTTAATGCCCCTTACAAGAGATGTGGAGGTCAGAGTGGTATAACTAGACGCTTTTAATGCCCCTTACAAGAGACGTGGAGGTCAGAGTGGTATAACAAGACGCTTTTAATGCCCCTTACAAGAGACGTGGGGGTCAGAGTGGTATAACAAGACGCTTTTAATGACCGTCAGAAGAGACGTGGAGGTCAGAGTGGTATAACAAGATGGCTTTAATGCCCCTTACAAGAGACGTGGAGGTCAGAGTGGAATAACAAGATGCTTTTAATGCCCCTTACAAGAGATGTGGTCAGAGTGGTATAACAAGACGCTTTTAATGCCCGTCAGAAGAGACGTGGAGGTCAGAGTGGTATAACAAGATGGCTTTAATGCCCCTTACAAGAGACGTGGAGGTCAGAGTGGTATAACAAGACGCTTTTAATGCCCGTCAGAAGAGACGTGGAGGTCAGAGTGGTATAACAATACGCTTTTAATGCCAGTTACAAGAGACGTGGAGGTCAGAGTGGTATAACAAGATGCTTTTAATGCCCCTTACAAGAGATGTGGAGGTCAGAGTGGTATAACAAGACGCTTTTAATGCCCCTTACAAGAGACGTGGAGGTCAGAGTGGTATAACAAGAAGCTTTTAATGCCCCTTACAAGAGACGTGGAGGTCAGAGTGGTTGTAACAAGACGCTTTTAATGCCCGTCAGAAGAGACGTGGAGGTCAGAGTGGTATAACAAGACGCTTTTAATGCCCCTTTCAAGAGATGTGTAGGTCAGAGTGGTATAACAAGAGGCTTTTATTGCCCCTTACAACTAATGTAGAGGTCAGAGTGGTATAACAAGACGCTTTTAATGCCCCTTACAAGAGATGTGGAGATCAGAGAGGTATAACAAGATGCTTTTAATGCCCGTCAGAAGAGACGTGGAGGTCAGAGTGGTATAACAAGATGGTTTTAATGCCCCTTACAAGAGACATGGAGGTCAGAGTGGTATAACAAGATGGTTTTAATGCCCCTTACAAGAGACGTGGAGGTCAGAGTGGTGTAACAAGACGCTTTCAATGCCCCTTACAAGAGACGTGGAGGTCAGAGTGGTATAACAAGACACTTTTAATGCCCGTCAGAAGAGACGTGGAGGTCAGAGTGGTATAACAAGACGCTTTTAATGCCCGTCAGAAGAGACGTGGAGGTCAGAGTGGTATAACAAGACGCTTTTAATGCCCGTCAGAAGAGACGTGGAGGTCAGAGTGGTATAACAAGACGCTTTTAATGCCCCTTACAAGAGACGTGGAGGTCAGAGTGGTATAACAAGATGCTTTTAATGCCCCTTACAAGAGATGTGGAGGTCAGAGTGGTATAACAAGACGCTTTTAATGCCCGTCAGAAGAGACGTGGAGGTCAGAGTGGTATAACAAGACGGTTTTAATGCCCCTTACAAGAGACATGGAGGTCAGAGTGGTATAACAAGACGGTTTTAATGCCCCTTACAAGAGACGTGGAGGTCAGAGTGGTATAACAAGACGCTTTCAATGCCCCTTACAAGAGACGTGGAGGTCAGAATGGTATAACAAGACACTTTTAATGCCCGTCTGAAGAGACGTGGAGGTCAGAGTGGTATAACAAGACGGTTTAATGCCCCTTACAAGAGACGTGGAGGTCAGAGTGGTATGACAAGACGGTTTTAATGCCCCTTACAAGAGACGTGGAGGTCAGAGTGGTATAACAAGACGGTTTTAATGCCCCTTACAATAGACGTGGAGGTCAGAGTGGTACAACAAGACGCTTTGAATGCCCTTACAAGAGATGTGGAGGTCAGAGTGGTATAACAAGAGGCTTTTAATGCCCCTTACAAGAGATGTGGAGGTCAGAGTGGTATAACTAGACGCTTTTAATGCCCCTTACAAGAGATGTGGAGATCAGAGTGGTATAACAAGTCGCTTCTAATGCCCATCAGAAGAGACGTGGAGGTCAGAGTGGTATAACAAGACAGTTTTAATGCCCCTTACAAGAGACGTGGAGGTCAGTGGTATAACAAGATGGTTTTAATGCCCCTTACAAGAGACGTGGAGGTCAGAGTGGTATAACAAGACAGTTTTAATGCCCCTTACAAGAGACGTGGAGGTCAGAGTGGTATAACAAGACGGTTTTAATGCCCCTTACAAGAGACGTGGAGGTCAGAGTGGTATAACAAGACGGTTTTAATGCCACTTACAAGAGACGTGGAGGTCAGAGTGGTATAACAAGACGCTTTTAATGCCCCTTACAAGAGACGTGTAGGTCAGAGTGGTATAACAAGACGCTTTTAATGCCCGTCAGAAGAGACGTGGAGGTCAGAGTGGTATAACAAGATGGCTTTAATGCCCCTTACAAGAGACGTGGAGGTCAGAGTGGTATAACAAGATGCTTTTAATGCCCCTTACAAGAGATGTGGAGGTCAGAGCGGTATAACAAGACGCTTTTAATGGCCGTCAGAAGAGACGTGGAGGTCAGAGTGGTATAACAAGACGGTTTTAATGCCCCTTCCAAGAGACGTGGAGGTCAGAGTGGTATAACAAGATGCTTTTAATGCCCCTTACAAGAAATGTGGAGGTCAGAGTGGTATAACAAGACGCTTTTAATGCCCATCAGAAGAGACGTGGAGGTCAGAGTGGTATAACAAGACGGTTTTAATGCCCCTTACAAGAGACGTGGAGGTCAGAGTGGTATAACAAGACTGTTTAATGCCCCTTACAAGAGACGTGGAAGTCAGAGTGGTATAACAAGACGGTTTTAATGCCCCTTACAAGAGACGTGGAGGTCAGAGTGGTATAACAATACGCTTTTAATGCCCCTTACAAGAGACGTGGAGGTCAGAGTGGTATAACAAGATGCTTTTAATGCCCCTTACAAGAGATGTGGAGGTCAGAGTGGTATAACAAGACGCTTTTAATGCCCGTCAGAAGAGACGTGGAGGTCAGAGTGGTATAACAAGACGGTTTTAATGCCCCTTACAAGAGACATGGAGGTCAGAGTGGTATAACAAGACGGTTTTAATGCCCCTTACAAGAGACGTGGAGGTCAGAGTGGTATAACAAGACGCTTTCAATGCCCCTTACAAGAGACGTGGAGGTCAGAATGGTATAACAAGACACTTTTAATTCCCGTCAGAAGAGACGTGGAGGTCAGAGTGGTATAACAAGATGGCTTTAATGCCCCTTAAGAGAGACGTGGAGGTCAGAGTGGTATAACAAGATGCTTTTAATGCCCCTTACAAGAGACGTGGAGGTCAGAGTGGTATAACAAGACGCTTTTAATGCCCGTCAGAAGAGAAGTGGAGGTCAGAGTGGTATAACAAGACGCTTTTAATGCCCCTTACAAGAGATGTGGAGGTCAGAGTGGTATAACAAGAAGCTTTTAATGCCCGTCAGAAGAGACGTGGAGGTCAGAGTGATATAACAAGACGGTTTTAATGCCCCTTACAAGAGACGTGGAGGTCAGAGTGGTATAACAAGACGGTTTAATGCCCGTTACAAGAGACGTGGAGGTCAGAGTGGTATAACAAGACGGTTTTAATGCCCCTTACAAGAGACGTGGAGGTCAGAGTGGTATAACAAGACGCTTTTAATGCCCCTTACAAGAGACGTGGAGGTCAGAGTGGTATAACAAGACGCTTTTAATGCCCCTTACAAGAGATGTGGAGGTCAGAGTGGTATAACAAGAGGCTTTTAATGCCCCTTACAAGAGATGTGGAGGTCAGAGTGGTATAACTAGACGCTTTTAATGCCCCTTACAAGAGACGTGGAGGTCAGAGTGGTATAACAAGACGCTTTTAATGCCCCTTACAAGAGACGTGGGGGTCAGAGTGGTATAACAAGACGCTTTTAATGACCGTCAGAAGAGACGTGGAGGTCAGAGTGGTATAACAAGATGGCTTTAATGCCCCTTACAAGAGACGTGGAGGTCAGAGTGGAATAACAAGATGCTTTTAATGCCCCTTACAAGAGATGTGGTCAGAGTGGTATAACAAGACGCTTTTAATGCCCGTCAGAAGAGACGTGGAGGTCAGAGTGGTATAACAAGATGGCTTTAATGCCCCTTACAAGAGACGTGGAGGTCAGAGTGGTATAACAAGACGCTTTTAATGCCCGTCAGAAGAGACGTGGAGGTCAGAGTGGTATAACAATACGCTTTTAATGCCAGTTACAAGAGACGTGGAGGTCAGAGTGGTATAACAAGATGCTTTTAATGCCCCTTACAAGAGATGTGGAGGTCAGAGTGGTATAACAAGACGCTTTTAATGCCCGTCAGAAGAGACGTGGAGGTCAGAGTGGTATAACAAGACGGTTTTAATGCCCCTTACAAGAGACATGGAGGTCAGAGTGGTATAACAAGACGGTTTTAATGCCCCTTACAAGAGACGTGGAGGTCAGAGTTGTATAACAAGACGCTTTCAATGCCCCTTACAAGAGACGTGGAGGTCAGAATGGTATAACAAGACACTTTTAATGCCCGTCAGAAGAGACGTGGAGGTCAGAGTGGTATAACAAGATGGCTTTAATGCCCCTTAAGAGAGACGTGGAGGTCAGAGTGGTATAACAAGATGCTTTTAATGCCCCTTACAAGAGACGTGGAGGTCAGAGTGGTATAACAAGACGCTTTTAATGCCCGTCAGAAGAGACGTGGAGGTCAGAGTGGTATAACAAGACGCTTTTAATGCCCCTTACAAGAGATGTGGAGGTCAGAGTGGTATAACAAGAAGCTTTTAATACCCGTCAGAAGAGACGTGGAGGTCAGAGTGATATAACAAGACGGTTTTAATGCCCCTTACAAGAGACGTGGAGGTCAGAGTGGTACAACAAGACGGTTTAATGCCCGTTACAAGAGACGTGGAGGTCAGAGTGGTATAACAAGACGGTTTTAATGCCCCTTACAAGAGACGTGGAGGTCAGAGTGGTATAACAAGACGCTTTTAATGCCCCTTACAAGAGACGTGGAGGTCAGAGTGGTATAACAAGACGCTTTTAATGCCCCTTACAAGAGATGTGGAGGTCAGAGTGGTATAACAAGAGGCTTTTAATGCCCCTTACAAGAGATGTGGAGGTCAGAGTGGTATAACTAGACGCTTTTAATGCCCCTTACAAGAGACGTGGAGGTCAGAGTGGTATAACAAGACGCTTTTAATGCCCCTTACAAGAGACGTGGGGGTCAGAGTGGTATAACAAGACGCTTTTAATGCCCGTCAGAAGAGACGTGGAGGTCAGAGTGGTATAACAAGATGGCTTTAATGCCCCTTACAAGAGACGTGGAGGTCAGAGTGGTATAACAAGACACTTTTAATGCCCGTCAGAAGAGACGTGGAGGTCAGAGTGGTATAACAAGACGCTTTTAATGCCCGTCAGAAGAGACGTGGAGGTCAGAGTGGTATAACAAGACGCTTTTAATGCCCGTCAGAAGAGACGTGGAGGTCAGAGTGGTATAACAAGACGCTTTTAATGCCCCTTACAAGAGACGTGGAGGTCAGAGTGGTATAACAAGATGCTTTTAATGCCCCTTACAAGAGATGTGGAGGTCAGAGTGGTATAACAAGACGCTTTTAATGCCCGTCAGAAGAGACGTGGAGGTCAGAGTGGTATAACAAGACGGTTTTAATGCCCCTTACAAGAGACATGGAGGTCAGAGTGGTATAACAAGACGGTTTTAATGCCCCTTACAAGAGACGTGGAGGTCAGAGTGGTATAACAAGACGCTTTCAATGCCCCTTACAAGAGACGTGGAGGTCAGAATGGTATAACAAGACACTTTTAATGCCCGTCTGAAGAGACGTGGAGGTCAGAGTGGTATAACAAGACGGTTTAATGCCCCTTACAAGAGACGTGGAGGTCAGAGTGGTATGACAAGACGGTTTTAATGCCCCTTACAAGAGACGTGGAGGTCAGAGTGGTATAACAAGACGGTTTTAATGCCCCTTACAATAGACGTGGAGGTCAGAGTGGTACAACAAGACGCTTTGAATGCCCTTACAAGAGATGTGGAGGTCAGAGTGGTATAACAAGAGGCTTTTAATGCCCCTTACAAGAGATGTGGAGGTCAGAGTGGTATAACTAGACGCTTTTAATGCCCCTTACAAGAGATGTGGAGATCAGAGTGGTATAACAAGTCGCTTCTAATGCCCATCACAAGAGACGTGGAGGTCAGAGTGGTATAACAAGACAGTTTTAATGCCCCTTACAAGAGACGTGGAGGTCAGTGGTATAACAAGATGGTTTTAATGCCCCTTACAAGAGACGTGGAGGTCAGAGTGGTATAACAAGACAGTTTTAATGCCCCTTACAAGAGACGTGGAGGTCAGAGTGGTATAACAAGACGGTTTTAATGCCCCTTACAAGAGACGTGGAGGTCAGAGTGGTATAACAAGACGGTTTTAATGCCACTTACAAGAGACGTGGAGGTCAGAGTGGTATAACAAGACGCTTTTAATGCCCCTTACAAGAGACGTGTAGGTCAGAGTGGTATAACAAGACGCTTTTAATGCCCGTCAGAAGAGACGTGGAGGTCAGAGTGGTATAACAAGATGGCTTTAATGCCCCTTACAAGAGACGTGGAGGTCAGAGTGGTATAACAAGATGCTTTTAATGCCCCTTACAAGAGATGTGGAGGTCAGAGCGGTATAACAAGACGCTTTTAATGGCCGTCAGAAGAGACGTGGAGGTCAGAGTGGTATAACAAGACGGTTTTAATGCCCCTTCCAAGAGACGTGGAGGTCAGAGTGGTATAACAAGATGATTTTAATGCCCCTTACAAGAAATGTGGAGGTCAGAGTGGTATAACAAGACGCTTTTAATGCCCATCAGAAGAGACGTGGAGGTCAGAGTGGTATAACAAGACGGTTTTAATGCCCCTTACAAGAGACGTGGAGGTCAGAGTGGTATAACAAGACTGTTTAATGCCCCTTACAAGAGACGTGGAAGTCAGAGTGGTATAACAAGACGGTTTTAATGCCCCTTACAAGAGACGTGGAGGTCAGAGTGGTATAACAAGATGCTTTTAATGCCCGTCAGAAGAGACGTGGAGGTCAGAGTAGTATAACAAGATGGCTTTAATGCCCCTTACAATAGACGTGGAGGTCAGAGTGGTATAACAAGACGCTTTTAATGCCCGTCAGAAGAGACGTGGAGGTCAGAGTGGTATAACAATACGCTTTTAATGCCCCTTACAAGAGACGTGGAGGTCAGAGTGGTATAACAAGATGCTTTTAATGCCCCTTACAAGAGATGTGGAGGTCAGAGTGGTATAACAAGACGCTTTTAATGCCCCTTACAAGAGACGTGGAGGTCAGAGTGGTATAACAAGATGATTTTAATGCCCCTTACAAGAAATGTGGAGGTCAGAGTGGTATAACAAGACGCTTTTAATGCCCATCAGAAGAGACGTGGAGGTCAGAGTGGTATAACAAGACGGTTTTAATGCCCCTTACAAGAGACGTGGAGGTCAGAGTGGTATAACAAGACTGTTTAATGCCCCTTACAAGAGACGTGGAAGTCAGAGTGGTATAACAAGACGGTTTTAATGCCCCTTACAAGAGACGTGGAGGTCAGAGTGGTATAACAAGATGCTTTTAATGCCCGTCAGAAGAGACGTGGAGGTCAGAGTAGTATAACAAGATGGCTTTAATGCCCCTTACAATAGACGTGGAGGTCAGAGTGGTATAACAAGACGCTTTTAATGCCCGTCAGAAGAGACGTGGAGGTCAGAGTGGTATATCAAGACGGTTTTAATGCCCCTTACAAGAGACATGGAGGTCAGAGTGGTATAACAAGACGGTTTTAATGCCCCTTACAAGAGACGTGGAGGTCAGAGTGGTATAACAAGACTGTTTAATGCCCCTTACAAGAGACGTGGAAGTCAGAGTGGTATAACAAGACGGTTTTAATGCCCCTTACAAGAGACGTGGAGGTCAGAGTGGTATAACAAGATGCTTTTAATGCCCGTCAGAAGAGACGTGGAGGTCAGAGTAGTATAACAAGATGGCTTTAATGCCCCTTACAATAGACGTGGAGGTCAGAGTGGTATAACAAGACGCTTTTAATGCCCGTCAGAAGAGACGTGGAGGTCAGAGTGGTATAACAAGACGGTTTTAATGCCCCTTACAAGAGACATGGAGGTCAGAGTGGTATAACAAGACGGTTTTAATGCCCCTTACAAGAGACGTGGAGGTCAGAGTGGTATAACAAGACGCTTTCAATGCCCCTTACAAGAGACGTGGAGGTCAGAATGGTATAACAAGACACTTTTAATTCCCGTCAGAAGAGACGTGGAGGTCAGAGTGGTATAACAAGATGGCTTTAATGCCCCTTAAGAGAGACGTGGAGGTCAGAGTGGTATAACAAGATGCTTTTAATGCCCCTTACAAGAGACGTGGAGGTCAGAGTGGTATAACAAGACGCTTTTAATGCCCGTCAGAAGAGAAGTGGAGGTCAGAGTGGTATAACAAGACGCTTTTAATGCCCCTTACAAGAGATGTGGAGGTCAGAGTGGTATAACAAGAAGCTTTTAATGCCCGTCAGAAGAGACGTGGAGGTCAGAGTGATATAACAAGACGGTTTTAATGCCCCTTACAAGAGACGTGGAGGTCAGAGTGGTATAACAAGACGGTTTAATGCCCGTTACAAGAGACGTGGAGGTCAGAGTGGTATAACAAGACGGTTTTAATGCCCCTTACAAGAGACGTGGAGGTCAGAGTGGTATAACAAGACGCTTTTAATGCCCCTTACAAGAGACGTGGAGGTCAGAGTGGTATAACAAGACGCTTTTAATGCCCCTTACAAGAGATGTGGAGGTCAGAGTGGTATAACAAGAGGCTTTTAATGCCCCTTACAAGAGATGTGGAGGTCAGAGTGGTATAACTAGACGCTTTTAATGCCCCTTACAAGAGACGTGGAGGTCAGAGTGGTATAACAAGACGCTTTTAATGCCCCTTACAAGAGACGTGGGGGTCAGAGTGGTATAACAAGACGCTTTTAATGACCGTCAGAAGAGACGTGGAGGTCAGAGTGGTATAACAAGATGGCTTTAATGCCCCTTACAAGAGACGTGGAGGTCAGAGTGGAATAACAAGATGCTTTTAATGCCCCTTACAAGAGATGTGGTCAGAGTGGTATAACAAGACGCTTTTAATGCCCGTCAGAAGAGACGTGGAGGTCAGAGTGGTATAACAAGATGGCTTTAATGCCCCTTACAAGAGACGTGGAGGTCAGAGTGGTATAACAAGACGCTTTTAATGCCCGTCAGAAGAGACGTGGAGGTCAGAGTGGTATAACAATACGCTTTTAATGCCAGTTACAAGAGACGTGGAGGTCAGAGTGGTATAACAAGATGCTTTTAATGCCCCTTACAAGAGATGTGGAGGTCAGAGTGGTATAACAAGACGCTTTTAATGCCCGTCAGAAGAGACGTGGAGGTCAGAGTGGTATAACAAGACGGTTTTAATGCCCCTTACAAGAGACATGGAGGTCAGAGTGGTATAACAAGACGGTTTTAATGCCCCTTACAAGAGACGTGGAGGTCAGAGTTGTATAACAAGACGCTTTCAATGCCCCTTACAAGAGACGTGGAGGTCAGAATGGTATAACAAGACACTTTTAATGCCCGTCAGAAGAGACGTGGAGGTCAGAGTGGTATAACAAGATGGCTTTAATGCCCCTTAAGAGAGACGTGGAGGTCAGAGTGGTATAACAAGATGCTTTTAATGCCCCTTACAAGAGACGTGGAGGTCAGAGTGGTATAACAAGACGCTTTTAATGCCCGTCAGAAGAGACGTGGAGGTCAGAGTGGTATAACAAGACGCTTTTAATGCCCCTTACAAGAGATGTGGAGGTCAGAGTGGTATAACAAGAAGCTTTTAATACCCGTCAGAAGAGACGTGGAGGTCAGAGTGATATAACAAGACGGTTTTAATGCCCCTTACAAGAGACGTGGAGGTCAGAGTGGTACAACAAGACGGTTTAATGCCCGTTACAAGAGACGTGGAGGTCAGAGTGGTATAACAAGACGGTTTTAATGCCCCTTACAAGAGACGTGGAGGTCAGAGTGGTATAACAAGACGGTTTTAATGCCCCTTACAAGAGACGTGGAGGTCAGAGTGGTATAACAAGACGCTTTTAATGCCCCTTACAAGAGATGTGGAGGTCAGAGTGGTATAACAAGAGGCTTTTAATGCCCCTTACAAGAGATGTGGAGGTCAGAGTGGTATAACTAGACGCTTTTAATGCCCCTTACAAGAGACGTGGAGGTCAGAGTGGTATAACAAGACGCTTTTAATGCCCCTTACAAGAGACGTGGGGGTCAGAGTGGTATAACAAGACGCTTTTAATGCCCGTCAGAAGAGACGTGGAGGTCAGAGTGGTATAACAAGATGGCTTTAATGCCCCTTACAAGAGACGTGGAGGTCAGAGTGGTATAACAAGATGCTTTTAATGCCCCTTACAAGAGATGTGGTCAGAGTGGTATAACAAGATGCTTTTAATGCCCATCAGAAGAGACGTGGAGGTCAGAGTGGTATAACAAGACGGTTTTAATGCCCCTTACAAGAGATGTGGAGGTCAGAGTGGTATAACAAGACGGTTTTAATGCCCCTTACAAGAGACTTGGAGGTCAGAGTGGTATAACAAGATGGTTTTAATGCCCCTTACGAGAGACGTGGAGGTCAGAGTGGTATAACAAGACGCTTTTAATGCCCCTTACAAGAGACGTGGAGGTCAGAGTGGTATAACAAGACACTTTTAATGCCCCTTACCAGAGACGTGGAGGTCAGAGTGGTTGTAACAAGACGCTTTTAATGCCCGTCAGAAGAGACGTGGAGGTCAGAGTGGTATAACAAGACGGTTTTAATGCCCCTTACAAGAGATGTGGAGGTCAGAGTGGTATAACAAGACGGTTTTAATGCCCCTTACAAGAGACTTGGAGGTCAGAGTGGTATAACAAGACGGTTTTAATGCCCCTTACGAGAGACGTGGAGGTCAGAGTGGTATAACAAGACGCTTTTAATGCCCCTTACAAGAGATGTGGAGGTCAGAGTGGTATAACAAGAGGCTTTTAATGCCCCCTACAAGAGACGGGGAGGTCAGAGTGGTATAAAAAGACGCTTTTAATGCCCCTTACAAGAGACGTGGAGGTCAGAGTGGTATTACAAGAAGCTTTTAATGCCCCTTACAAGAGACGTGGAGGTCAGAGTGGTTGTAACAAGACGCTTTTAATGCCTGTCAGAAGAGACGTGGAGGTCAGAGTGGTATAACAAGACGGTTTTAATGCCCCTTACAAGAGACGTGGAGGTCAGAGTGGTATAACAAGACGCTTTTAATGCCCCTTTCAAGAGATGTGTAGGTCAGAGTGGTATAACAAGAGGCTTTTAATGCCCCTTACAAGAGACGTGGAGGTCAGAGTGGTATAACAAGACAGTTTTAATGCCCCTTACAAGAGACGTGGAGGTCAGAGTGGTATAACAAGACGGTTTTAATGCCCCTTACAAGAGACGTGGAGGTCAGAGTGGTATAACAAGACGGTTTTAATGCCACTTACAAGAGACGTGGAGGTCAGAGTGGTATAACAAGACGCTTTTAATGCCCCTTACAAGAGACGTGTAGGTCAGAGTGGTATAACAAGACGCTTTTAATGCCCGTCAGAAGAGACGTGGAGGTCAGAGTGGTATAACAAGATGGCTTTAATGCCCCTTACAAGAGACGTGGAGGTCAGAGTGGTATAACAAGATGCTTTTAATGCCCCTTACAAGAGATGTGGAGGTCAGAGCGGTATAACAAGACGCTTTTAATGGCCGTCAGAAGAGACGTGGAGGTCAGAGTGGTATAACAAGACGGTTTTAATGCCCCTTCCAAGAGACGTGGAGGTCAGAGTGGTATAACAAGATGCTTTTAATGCCCCTTACAAGAAATGTGGAGGTCAGAGTGGTATAACAAGACGCTTTTAATGCCCATCAGAAGAGACGTGGAGGTCAGAGTGGTATAACAAGACGGTTTTAATGCCCCTTACAAGAGACGTGGAGGTCAGAGTGGTATAACAAGACTGTTTAATGCCCCTTACAAGAGACGTGGAAGTCAGAGTGGTATAACAAGACGGTTTTAATGCCCCTTACAAGAGACGTGGAGGTCAGAGTGGTATAACAAGATGCTTTTAATGCCCGTCAGAAGAGACGTGGAGGTCAGAGTAGTATAACAAGATGGCTTTAATGCCCCTTACAATAGACGTGGAGGTCAGAGTGGTATAACAAGACGCTTTTAATGCCCGTCAGAAGAGACGTGGAGGTCAGAGTGGTATAACAAGACGGTTTTAATGCCCCTTCCAAGAGACGTGGAGGTCAGAGTGGTATAACAAGATGCTTTTAATGCCCCTTACAAGAAATGTGGAGGTCAGAGTGGTATAACAAGACGCTTTTAATGCCCATCAGAAGAGACGTGGAGGTCAGAGTGGTATAACAAGACGGTTTTAATGCCCCTTACAAGAGACGTGGAGGTCAGAGCGGTATAACAAGACTGTTTAATGCCCCTTACAAGAGACGTGGAAGTCAGAGTGGTATAACAAGACGGTTTTAATGCCCCTTACAAGAGACGTGGAGGTCAGAGTGGTATAACAAGATGCTTTTAATGCCCGTCAGAAGAGACGTGGAGGTCAGAGTAGTATAACAAGATGGCTTTAATGCCCCTTACAATAGACGTGGAGGTCAGAGTGGTATAACAAGACGCTTTTAATGCCCGTCAGAAGAGACGTGGAGGTCAGAGTGGTATAACAATACGCTTTTAATGCCCCTTACAAGAGACGTGGAGGTCAGAGTGGTATAACAAGATGCTTTTAATGCCCCTTACAAGAGATGTGGAGGTCAGAGTGGTATAACAAGACGCTTTTAATGCCCGTCAGAAGAGACGTGGAGGTCAGAGTGGTATAACAAGACGGTTTTAATGCCCCTTACAAGAGACATGGAGGTCAGAGTGGTATAACAAGACGGTTTTAATGCCCCTTACAAGAGACGTGGAGGTCAGAGTGGTATAACAAGACGCTTTCAATGCCCCTTACAAGAGACGTGGAGGTCAGAATGGTATAACAAGACACTTTTAATTCCCGTCAGAAGAGACGTGGAGGTCAGAGTGGTATAACAAGATGGCTTTAATGCCCCTTAAGAGAGACGTGGAGGTCAGAGTGGTATAACAAGATGCTTTTAATGCCCCTTACAAGAGACGTGGAGGTCAGAGTGGTATAACAAGACGCTTTTAATGCCCGTCAGAAGAGACGTGGAGGTCAGAGTGGTATAACAAGACGCTTTTAATGCCCCTTACAAGAGATGTGGAGGTCAGAGTGGTATAACAAGAAGCTTTTAATGCCCGTCAGAAGAGACGTGGAGGTCAGAGTGATATAACAAGATGGTTTTAATGCCCCTTACAAGAGACGTGGAGGTCAGAGTGGTATAACAAGACGGTTTAATGCCCGTTACAAGAGACGTGGAGGTCAGAGTGGTATAACAAGACGGTTTTAATGCCCCTTACAAGAGACGTGGAGGTCAGAGTGGTATAACAAGACGCTTTTAATGCCCCTTACAAGAGACGTGGAGGTCAGAGTGGTATAACAAGACGCTTTTAATGCCCCTTACAAGAGATGTGGAGGTCAGAGTGGTATAACAAGAGGCTTTTAATGCCCCTTACAAGAGATGTGGAGGTCAGAGTCGTATAACTAGACGCTTTTAATGCCCCTTACAAGAGACGTGGAGGTCAGAGTGGTATAACAAGACGCTTTTAATGCCCCTTACAAGAGACGTGGGGGTCAGAGTGGTATAACAAGACGCTTTTAATGACCGTCAGAAGAGACGTGGAGGTCAGAGTGGTATAACAAGATGGCTTTAATGCCCCTTACAAGAGACGTGGAGGTCAGAGTGGAATAACAAGATGCTTTTAATGCCCCTTACAAGAGATGTGGTCAGAGTGGTATAACAAGACGCTTTTAATGCCCGTCAGAAGAGACGTGGAGGTCAGAGTGGTATAACAAGATGGCTTTAATGCCCCTTACAAGAGACGTGGAGGTCAGAGTGGTATAACAAGACGCTTTTAATGCCCGTCAGAAGAGACGTGGAGGTCAGAGTAGTATAACAAGATGGCTTTAATGCCCCTTACAATAGACGTGGAGGTCAGAGTGGTATAACAAGACGCTTTTAATGCCCGTCAGAAGAGACGTGGAGGTCAGAGTGGTATAACAAGACGGTTTTAATGCCCCTTCCAAGAGACGTGGAGGTCAGAGTGGTATAACAAGATGCTTTTAATGCCCCTTACAAGAAATGTGGAGGTCAGAGTGGTATAACAAGACGCTTTTAATGCCCATCAGAAGAGACGTGGAGGTCAGAGTGGTATAACAAGACGGTTTTAATGCCCCTTACAAGAGACGTGGAGGTCAGAGCGGTATAACAAGACTGTTTAATGCCCCTTACAAGAGACGTGGAAGTCAGAGTGGTATAACAAGACGGTTTTAATGCCCCTTACAAGAGACGTGGAGGTCAGAGTGGTATAACAAGATGCTTTTAATGCCCGTCAGAAGAGACGTGGAGGTCAGAGTAGTATAACAAGATGGCTTTAATGCCCCTTACAATAGACGTGGAGGTCAGAGTGGTATAACAAGACGCTTTTAATGCCCGTCAGAAGAGACGTGGAGGTCAGAGTGGTATAACAATACGCTTTTAATGCCCCTTACAAGAGACGTGGAGGTCAGAGTGGTATAACAAGATGCTTTTAATGCCCCTTACAAGAGATGTGGAGGTCAGAGTGGTATAACAAGACGCTTTTAATGCCCGTCAGAAGAGACGTGGAGGTCAGAGTGGTATAACAAGACGGTTTTAATGCCCCTTACAAGAGACATGGAGGTCAGAGTGGTATAACAAGACGGTTTTAATGCCCCTTACAAGAGACGTGGAGGTCAGAGTGGTATAACAAGACGCTTTCAATGCCCCTTACAAGAGACGTGGAGGTCAGAATGGTATAACAAGACACTTTTAATTCCCGTCAGAAGAGACGTGGAGGTCAGAGTGGTATAACAAGATGGCTTTAATGCCCCTTAAGAGAGACGTGGAGGTCAGAGTGGTATAACAAGATGCTTTTAATGCCCCTTACAAGAGACGTGGAGGTCAGAGTGGTATAACAAGACGCTTTTAATGCCCGTCAGAAGAGACGTGGAGGTCAGAGTGGTATAACAAGACGCTTTTAATGCCCCTTACAAGAGATGTGGAGGTCAGAGTGGTATAACAAGAAGCTTTTAATGCCCGTCAGAAGAGACGTGGAGGTCAGAGTGATATAACAAGATGGTTTTAATGCCCCTTACAAGAGACGTGGAGGTCAGAGTGGTATAACAAGACGGTTTAATGCCCGTTACAAGAGACGTGGAGGTCAGAGTGGTATAACAAGACGGTTTTAATGCCCCTTACAAGAGACGTGGAGGTCAGAGTGGTATAACAAGACGCTTTTAATGCCCCTTACAAGAGACGTGGAGGTCAGAGTGGTATAACAAGACGCTTTTAATGCCCCTTACAAGAGATGTGGAGGTCAGAGTGGTATAACAAGAGGCTTTTAATGCCCCTTACAAGAGATGTGGAGGTCAGAGTCGTATAACTAGACGCTTTTAATGCCCCTTACAAGAGACGTGGAGGTCAGAGTGGTATAACAAGACGCTTTTAATGCCCCTTACAAGAGACGTGGGGGTCAGAGTGGTATAACAAGACGCTTTTAATGACCGTCAGAAGAGACGTGGAGGTCAGAGTGGTATAACAAGATGGCTTTAATGCCCCTTACAAGAGACGTGGAGGTCAGAGTGGAATAACAAGATGCTTTTAATGCCCCTTACAAGAGATGTGGTCAGAGTGGTATAACAAGACGCTTTTAATGCCCGTCAGAAGAGACGTGGAGGTCAGAGTGGTATAACAAGATGGCTTTAATGCCCCTTACAAGAGACGTGGAGGTCAGAGTGGTATAACAAGACGCTTTTAATGCCCGTCAGAAGAGACGTGGAGGTCAGAGTGGTATAACAATACGCTTTTAATGCCAGTTACAAGAGACGTGGAGGTCAGAGTGGTATAACAAGATGCTTTTAATGCCCCTTACAAGAGATGTGGAGGTCAGAGTGGTATAACAAGACGCTTTTAATGCCCGTCAGAAGAGACGTGGAGGTCAGAGTGGTATAACAAGACGGTTTTAATGCCCCTTACAAGAGACATGGAGGTCAGAGTGGTATAACAAGACGGTTTTAATGCCCCTTACAAGAGACGTGGAGGTCAGAGTTGTATAACAAGACGCTTTCAATGCCCCTTACAAGAGACGTGGAGGTCAGAATGGTATAACAAGACACTTTTAATGCCCGTCAGAAGAGACGTGGAGGTCAGAGTGGTATAACAAGATGGCTTTAATGCCCCTTAAGAGAGACGTGGAGGTCAGAGTGGTATAACAAGATGCTTTTAATGCCCCTTACAAGAGACGTGGAGGTCAGAGTGGTATAACAAGACGCTTTTAATGCCCGTCAGAAGAGACGTGGAGGTCAGAGTGGTATAACAAGACGCTTTTAATGCCCCTTACAAGAGATGTGGAGGTCAGAGTGGTATAACAAGAAGCTTTTAATGCCCGTCAGAAGAGACGTGGAGGTCAGAGTGATATAACAAGACGGTTTTAATGCCCCTTACAAGAGACGTGGAGGTCAGAGTGGTACAACAAGACGGTTTAATGCCCGTTACAAGAGACGTGGAGGTCAGAGTGGTATAACAAGACGGTTTTAATGCCCCTTACAAGAGACGTGGAGGTCAGAGTGGTATAACAAGACGCTTTTAATGCCCCTTACAAGAGATGTGGAGGTCAGAGTGGTATAACAAGAGGCTTTTAATGCCCCTTACAAGAGATGTGGAGGTCAGAGTGGTATAACTAGACGCTTTTAATGCCCCTTACAAGAGACGTGGAGGTCAGAGTGGTATAACAAGACGCTTTTAATGCCCCTTACAAGAGACGTGGGGGTCAGAGTGGTATAACAAGACGCTTTTAATGCCCGTCAGAAGAGACGTGGAGGTCAGAGTGGTATAACAAGATGGCTTTAATGCCCCTTACAAGAGACGTGGAGGTCAGAGTGGTATAACAAGATGCTTTTAATGCCCCTTACAAGAGATGTGGTCAGAGTGGTATAACAAGATGCTTTTAATGCCCATCAGAAGAGACGTGGAGGTCAGAGTGGTATAACAAGACGGTTTTAATGCCCCTTACAAGAGATGTGGAGGTCAGAGTGGTATAACAAGACGGTTTTAATGCCCCTTACAAGAGACTTGGAGGTCAGAGTGGTATAACAAGATGGTTTTAATGCCCCTTACGAGAGACGTGGAGGTCAGAGTGGTATAACAAGACGCTTTTAATGCCCCTTACAAGAGACGTGGAGGTCAGAGTGGTATAACAAGACACTTTTAATGCCCCTTACCAGAGACGTGGAGGTCAGAGTGGTTGTAACAAGACGCTTTTAATGCCCGTCAGAAGAGACGTGGAGGTCAGAGTGGTATAACAAGACGGTTTTAATGCCCCTTACAAGAGATGTGGAGGTCAGAGTGGTATAACAAGACGGTTTTAATGCCCCTTACAAGAGACTTGGAGGTCAGAGTGGTATAACAAGACGGTTTTAATGCCCCTTACGAGAGACGTGGAGGTCAGAGTGGTATAACAAGACGCTTTTAATGCCCCTTACAAGAGATGTGGAGGTCAGAGTGGTATAACAAGAGGCTTTTAATGCCCCCTACAAGAGACGGGGAGGTCAGAGTGGTATAAAAAGACGCTTTTAATGCCCCTTACAAGAGACGTGGAGGTCAGAGTGGTATTACAAGAAGCTTTTAATGCCCCTTACAAGAGACGTGGAGGTCAGAGTGGTTGTAACAAGACGCTTTTAATGCCTGTCAGAAGAGACGTGGAGGTCAGAGTGGTATAACAAGACAGTTTTAATGCCCCTTACAAGAGACGTGGAGGTCAGAGTGGTATAACAAGACGCTTTTAATGCCCCTTTCAAGAGATGTGTAGGTCAGAGTGGTATAACAAGAGGCTTTTAATGCCCCTTACAAGAGACGTGGAGGTCAGAGTGGTATAACAAGACAGTTTTAATGCCCCTTACAAGAGACGTGGAGGTCAGAGTGGTATAACAAGACGGTTTTAATGCCCCTTACAAGAGACGTGGAGGTCAGAGTGGTATAACAAGACGGTTTTAATGCCACTTACAAGAGACGTGGAGGTCAGAGTGGTATAACAAGACGCTTTTAATGCCCCTTACAAGAGACGTGTAGGTCAGAGTGGTATAACAAGACGCTTTTAATGCCCGTCAGAAGAGACGTGGAGGTCAGAGTGGTATAACAAGATGGCTTTAATGCCCCTTACAAGAGACGTGGAGGTCAGAGTGGTATAACAAGATGCTTTTAATGCCCCTTACAAGAGATGTGGAGGTCAGAGCGGTATAACAAGACGCTTTTAATGGCCGTCAGAAGAGACGTGGAGGTCAGAGTGGTATAACAAGACGGTTTTAATGCCCCTTCCAAGAGACGTGGAGGTCAGAGTGGTATAACAAGATGCTTTTAATGCCCCTTACAAGAAATGTGGAGGTCAGAGTGGTATAACAAGACGCTTTTAATGCCCATCAGAAGAGACGTGGAGGTCAGAGTGGTATAACAAGACGGTTTTAATGCCCCTTACAAGAGACGTGGAGGTCAGAGTGGTATAACAAGACTGTTTAATGCCCCTTACAAGAGACGTGGAAGTCAGAGTGGTATAACAAGACGGTTTTAATGCCCCTTACAAGAGACGTGGAGGTCAGAGTGGTATAACAAGATGCTTTTAATGCCCGTCAGAAGAGACGTGGAGGTCAGAGTAGTATAACAAGATGGCTTTAATGCCCCTTACAATAGACGTGGAGGTCAGAGTGGTATAACAAGACGCTTTTAATGCCCGTCAGAAGAGACGTGGAGGTCAGAGTGGTATAACAATACGCTTTTAATGCCCCTTACAAGAGACGTGGAGGTCAGAGTGGTATAACAAGATGCTTTTAATGCCCCTTACAAGAGATGTGGAGGTCAGAGTGGTATAACAAGACGCTTTTAATGCCCGTCAGAAGAGACGTGGAGGTCAGAGTGGTATAACAAGACGGTTTTAATGCCCCTTACAAGAGACATGGAGGTCAGAGTGGTATAACAAGACGGTTTTAATGCCCCTTACAAGAGACGTGGAGGTCAGAGTGGTATAACAAGACGCTTTCAATGCCCCTTACAAGAGACGTGGAGGTCAGAATGGTATAACAAGACACTTTTAATTCCCGTCAGAAGAGACGTGGAGGTCAGAGTGGTATAACAAGATGGCTTTAATGCCCCTTAAGAGAGACGTGGAGGTCAGAGTGGTATAACAAGATGCTTTTAATGCCCCTTACAAGAGACGTGGAGGTCAGAGTGATATAACAAGACGCTTTTAATGCCCGTCGGAAGAGACGTGGAGGTCAGAGTGGTATAACAAGACGCTTTTAATGCCCCTTACAAGAGATGTGGAGGTCAGAGTGGTATAACAAGAAGCTTTTAATGCCCGTCAGAAGAGACGTGGAGGTCAGAGTGATATAACAAGACGGTTTTAATGCCCCTTACAAGAGACGTGGAGGTCAGAGTGGTATAACAAGACGGTTTAATGCCCGTTACAAGAGACGTGGAGGTCAGAGTGGTATAACAAGACGGTTTTAATGCCCCTTACAAGAGACGTGGAGGTCAGAGTGGTATAACAAGACGCTTTTAATGCCCCTTACAAGAGACGTGGAGGTCAGAGTGGTATAACAAGACGCTTTTAATGCCCCTTACAAGAGATGTGGAGGTCAGAGTGGTATAACAAGAGGCTTTTAATGCCCCTTACAAGAGATGTGGAGGTCAGAGTGGTATAACTAGACGCTTTTAATGCCCCTTACAAGAGACGTGGAGGTCAGAGTGGTATAACAAGACGCTTTTAATGCCCCTTACAAGAGACGTGGGGGTCAGAGTGGTATAACAAGACGCTTTTAATGACCGTCAGAAGAGACGTGGAGGTCAGAGTGGTATAACAAGATGGCTTTAATGCCCCTTACAAGAGACGTGGAGGTCAGAGTGGAATAACAAGATGCTTTTAATGCCCCTTACAAGAGATGTGGTCAGAGTGGTATAACAAGACGCTTTTAATGCCCGTCAGAAGAGACGTGGAGGTCAGAGTGGTATAACAAGATGGCTTTAATGCCCCTTACAAGAGACGTGGAGGTCAGAGTGGTATAACAAGACGCTTTTAATGCCCGTCAGAAGAGACGTGGAGGTCAGAGTGGTATAACAATACGCTTTTAATGCCAGTTACAAGAGACGTGGAGGTCAGAGTGGTATAACAAGATGCTTTTAATGCCCCTTACAAGAGATGTGGAGGTCAGAGTGGTATAACAAGACGCTTTTAATGCCCGTCAGAAGAGACGTGGAGGTCAGAGTGGTATAACAAGACGGTTTTAATGCCCCTTACAAGAGACATGGAGGTCAGAGTGGTATAACAAGACGGTTTTAATGCCCCTTACAAGAGACGTGGAGGTCAGAGTTGTATAACAAGACGCTTTCAATGCCCCTTACAAGAGACGTGGAGGTCAGAATGGTATAACAAGACACTTTTAATGCCCGTCAGAAGAGACGTGGAGGTCAGAGTGGTATAACAAGATGGCTTTAATGCCCCTTAAGAGAGACGTGGAGGTCAGAGTGGTATAACAAGATGCTTTTAATGCCCCTTACAAGAGACGTGGAGGTCAGAGTGGTATAACAAGACGCTTTTAATGCCCGTCAGAAGAGACGTGGAGGTCAGAGTGGTATAACAAGACGCTTTTAATGCCCCTTACAAGAGATGTGGAGGTCAGAGTGGTATAACAAGAAGCTTTTAATGCCCGTCAGAAGAGACGTGGAGGTCAGAGTGATATAACAAGACGGTTTTAATGCCCCTTACAAGAGACGTGGAGGTCAGAGTGGTACAACAAGACGGTTTAATGCCCGTTACAAGAGACGTGGAGGTCAGAGTGGTATAACAAGACGGTTTTAATGCCCCTTACAAGAGACGTGGAGGTCAGAGTGGTATAACAAGACGCTTTTAATGCCCCTTACAAGAGACGTGGAGGTCAGAGTGGTATAACAAGACGCTTTTAATGCCCCTTACAAGAGACGTGGAGGTCAGAGTGGTATAACAAGAGGCTTTTAATGCCCCTTACAAGAGATGTGGAGGTCAGAGTGGTATAACTAGACGCTTTTAATGCCCCTTACAAGAGACGTGGAGGTCAGAGTGGTATAACAAGACGCTTTTAATGCCCCTTACAAGAGACGTGGGGGTCAGAGTGGTATAACAAGACGCTTTTAATGCCCGTCAGAAGAGACGTGGAGGTCAGAGTGGTATAACAAGATGGCTTTAATGCCCCTTACAAGAGACGTGGAGGTCAGAGTGGTATAACAAGATGCTTTTAATGCCCCTTACAAGAGATGTGGTCAGAGTGGTATAACAAGATGCTTTTAATGCCCATCAGAAGAGACGTGGAGGTCAGAGTGGTATAACAAGACGATTTTAATGCCCCTTACAAGAGATGTGGAGGTCAGAGTGGTATAACAAGACGGTTTTAATGCCCCTTACAAGAGACTTGGAGGTCAGAGTGGTATAACAAGATGGTTTTAATGCCCCTTACGAGAGACGTGGAGGTCAGAGTGGTATAACAAGACGCTTTTAATGCCCCTTACAAGAGACGTGGAGGTCAGAGTGGTATAACAAGACACTTTTAATGCCCCTTACCAGAGACGTGGAGGTCAGAGTGGTTGTAACAAAACGCTTTTAATGCCCGTCAGAAGAGACGTGGAGGTCAGAGTGGTATAACAAGACGGTTTTAATGCCCCTTACAAGAGATGTGGAGGTCAGAGTGGTATAACAAGACGGTTTTAATGCCCCTTACAAGAGACTTGGAGGTCAGAGTGGTATAACAAGACGGTTTTAATGCCCCTTACGAGAGACGTGGAGGTCAGAGTGGTATAACAAGACGCTTTTAATGCCCCTTACAAGAGATGTGGAGGTCAGAGTGGTATAACAAGAGGCTTTTAATGCCCCCTACAAGAGACGGGGAGGTCAGAGTGGTATAAAAAGACGCTTTTAATGCCCCTTACAAGAGACGTGGAGGTCAGAGTGGTATTACAAGAAGCTTTTAATGCCCCTTACAAGAGACGTGGAGGTCAGAGTGGTTGTAACAAGACGCTTTTAATGCCTGTCAGAAGAGACGTGGAGGTCAGAGTGGTATAACAAGACGGTTTTAATGCCCCTTACAAGAGACGTGGAGGTCAGAGTGGTATAACAAGACGCTTTTAATGCCCCTTTCAAGAGATGTGTAGGTCAGAGTGGTATAACAAGAGGCTTTTAATGCCCCTTACAAGAGATGTGGAGGTCAGAGTGGTATAACAAGACACTTTTAATGCCCCTTACAAGAGATGTGGAGATCAGAGTGGTATAACAAGACGCTTTTAATGCCCGTCAGAAGAGACGTGGAGGTCAGAGTGGTGTAACAAGACGGTTTTAATGCCCTTTACAAGAGACGTGGAGGTCAGAGTGGTATAACAAGACGCTTTTAATGCCCCTTGCAAGAGACGTGGAGGTCAGAGTGGTATAACAAGACGCTTTCAATGTCCCTTACAAGAGACGTGGAGGTCAGAGTGGTATAACAAGACAGTTTTAATGCACGTCAGAAGAGACGTGGAGGTCAGAGTGGTATAACAAGATGGCTTTAATGCCCCTTACAAGAGACGTGGAGGTCAGAGTGGTATAACAAGATGGTTTTAATGCCCCTTACAAGAGACGTGGAGGTCAGAGTGGTATAACAAGACGCTTTTAATGCCCCTTACAAGAGACGTGGAGGTCAGAGTGGTACAAAAAGATGCTTTTAATGCCCCTTACAAGAGATGTGGAGGTCAGAGTGGTATAACAAGAGGCTTTTAATGCCCCTTACAAGAGATGTGGAGGTCAGAGTGGTATAACTAGACGCTTTTAATGCCCCTTACAAGAGATGTGGAGATCAGAGTGGTATAACAAGTCGCTTTTAATGCCCATCAGAAGAGACGTGGAGGTCAGAGTGGTATAACAAGACAGTTTTAATGCCCCTTACAAGAGACGTGGAGGTCAGTGGTATAACAAGACGGTTTTAATGCCCCTTACAAGAGACGTGGAGGTCAGAGTGGTATAACAAGACAGTTTTAATGCCCCTTACAAGAGACGTGGAGGTCAGAGTGGTATAACAAGATGGTTTTAATGCCCCTTACAAGAGACGTGGATGTCAGACTGGTATAACAAGACGCTTTTAATGCCCCTTACAAGAGACGTGGAGGTCAGAGTGGTATAACAAGATGCTTTTAATGCTCGTCAGAAGAGACGTGTAGGTCAGAGTGGTATAACAAGATGGCTTTAATGCCCCTTACAAGAGACGTGGAGGTCAGAGTGGTATAACAAGATGCTTTTAATGCCCCTTACAAGAGATGTGGAGGTCAGAGCGGTTTAACAAGACGCTTTTAATGGCCGTCAGAAGAGACGTGGAGGTCAGAATGGTATAACAAGACGGTTTTAATGCCCCTTACAAGAGACGTGGAGGTCAGAGTGGTATAACAAGACGGTTTAATGCCCCTTACAAGAGACGTGGAGGTCACAGTGGTATAACAAGACGGTTTTGATGCCCCTTACAAGAGACGTGGAGGTCAGAGTGGTATAACAAGACGGTTTAACGCCCCTTACAAGAGACGTGGAGGTCAGAGTGGTATAACAAGGCGGTTTTAATGCTCCTTACAAGAGACTTGGAGGTCAGAGTGGTATAACAAGACGCTTTTAATGCCCCTTACAAGAGACGTGGAGGTCAGAGTGGTACAACAAGACGCTTTTAATGCCCCTCACAAGAGATGTGGAGATCAGAGTGGTGTAACAAGACGCTTTTAATGCCCGTCAGAAGAGACGTGGAGGTCAGAGTGGTATAACAAGACGGTTTTAATGCCCCTTACAAGAGACGTGGAGGTCAGAGTGGTATAATAAGACGGTTTTAATGCCCCTTACAAGAGACGTGGAGGTCAGAGTGGTATAACAAGACGGTTTAATGCCCCTTACAAGAGACGTGGAGGTCACAGTGGTATAACAAGACGGTTTTAATGCCCCTTACGAGAGACGTGGAGGTCAGAGTGGTATAACAAGATGCTTTTAATGCCCCTTACAAGAGATGTGGAGGTCAGAGTGGTATAACAAGACGCTTTTAATGGCCGTCAGAAGAGACGTGGAGGTCAGAGTGGTATAACAAGATGGTTTTAATGCCCCTTACAAGAGACGTGGAGGTCAGAGTGGTATAACAAGACGGTTTTAATGCCCCTTACAAGAGACGTGGAGGTCAGAGTGGTATAACAAGACGGTTTAATGCCCCTTACAAGAGACGTGGAGATCACAGTGGTATAACAAGACGGTTTTAATGCCCCTTACGAGAGACGTGGAGGTCAGAGTGGTATAACAAGACGCTTTTAATGCCCCTTATAAGAGATGTGGAGATCAGAGTGGTATAACAAGACGCTTTTAATGCCCCTTACAAGAGATGTGGAGGTCAGAGCGGTATAACAAGACACTTTTAATGGCCGTCAGAAGAGACGTGGAGGTCAGAGTGGTATAACAAGACGGTTTTCATGCCCCTTACAAGAGACGTGGAGGTCAGAGTGGTATAACAAGATGCTTTTAATGCCCCTTAAAAGAGATGTGGAGGTCAGAGTGGTATAACAAGACGTTTTAATGCCCATCAGAAGAGACGTGGAGGTCAGAGTGGTATAACAAGACGGTTTTAATGCCCCTTACAAGAGACGTGGAGGTCAGAGTGGTATAACAAGACGGTTTAATGCCCCTTACAAGAGACGTGGAGGTCACAGTGGTATAACAAGACGGTTTTAATGCCCCTTACGAGAGACGTGGAGGTCAGAGTGGTATAACAAGACGCTTTTAATGCCCCTTACAAGAGACGTGGAGGTCAGAGTGGTATAACAAGACGCTTTT
Organism: Phyllobates terribilis; assembly: GCF_046119375.1. Lineage (NCBI taxonomy): Eukaryota > Metazoa > Chordata > Amphibia > Anura > Dendrobatidae > Phyllobates > Phyllobates terribilis. The sequence continues at coordinate 483,342,763 of NW_027362762.1, read as the reverse complement.
AATGCCCCTTACAAGAGATGTAGAGATCAGAGTGGTATAACAAGACGCTTTTAATGCCCGTCAGAAGAGATGTGGAGGTCAGAGTGGTATAACAAGACGGTTTTAATGCCCCTTACAAGAGACGTGGAGGTCAGAGTGGTATAACAAGACGGTTTAATGCCCCTTACAAGAGACGTGGAAGTCAGAGTGGTACAACAAGGCGGTTTTAATGCCCCTTACAAGAGACTTGGAGGTCAGAGTGGTATAACAAGACGCTTTTAATGCCCCTTACAAGAGACGTGGAGGTCAGAGGGGTATAACAAGATGCTTTTAATGCCCCTTACAAGAGATGTGGAGATCAGAGTGGTATAACAAGACGCTTTTAATGCCCGTTAGAAGAGACGTGGAGGTCAGAGTGGTATAACAAGACGGTTTTAATGCCCATTACAAGAGACGTGGAGGTCAGAGTGGTATAACGAGACGGTTTTAATGCCCCTTACAAGAGACGTGGAGGTCAGAGTGGTATAACAAGACGGTTTTAATGCCCCTTACGAGAGACGTGGAGGTCAGAGTGGTATAACAAGATGCTTTTAATGCCCCTTACAAGAGATGTGGAGATCAGAGTGGTATAACAAGACGCTTTTAATGCCCCTTACAAGAGATGTGGAGGTCAGAGCGGTATAACAAGACGCTTTTAATGGCCGACAGAAGAGACGTGGAGGTCAGAGTGGTATAACAAGACGGTTTTAATGCCCCTTACAAGAGACGTGGAGGTCAGAGTGGTATAACAAGATGCTTTTAATGCCCCTTACAAGAGATGTGGAGGTCAGAGTGGTATAACAAGATGCTTTTAATGCCCATCAGAAGAGACGTGGAGGTGAGAGTGGTATAACAAGACGGTTTTAATGCCCCTTACAAGAGACGTGGAGGTCAGAGTGGTATAACAAGACGATTCAATGCCCCTTACAAGAGACGTGGAGGTCACAGTGGTATAACAAGACGGCTTTAATGCCCCTTACGAGAGACGTGGAGGTCAGAGTAGTATAACAAGAAGCTTTTAATGCCCCTTACAAGAGACGTGGAGGTCAGAGTGGTATAACAAGACGCTTTTAATGCCCCTTACAAGAGATGTAGAGATCAGAGTGGTATAACAAGATGCTTTTAATGCCCGTCAGAAGAGATGTGGAGGTCAGAGTGGTATAACAAGACGGTTTTAATGCCCCTTACAAGAGACGTGGAGGTCACAGTGGTATAACAAGACGGTTTTAATGCCCCTTACGAGAGACGTGGAGGTCAGAGTGGTATAACAAGGCGGTTTTAATGCCCCTTACAAGAGACTTGGAGGTCAGAGTGGTATAACAAGACGCTTTTAATGCCCCTTACAAGAGACGTGGAGGTCAGAGTGGTATAACAAGACGCTTTTAATGCCCCTTACAAGAGATGTGGAGATCAGAGTGGTATAGCAAGACGCTTTTAATGCCCGTCAGAAGAGACGTGGAGGTCAGAGTGGTATAACAAGACGGTTTTAATTCCCCTTACAAGAGACGTGGAGGTCAGAGTGGTATAACAAGACGGTTTTAATTCCCCTTACAAGAGACGTGGAGGTCAGAGTGGTATAACAAGACGGTTTAATGCCGCTTACAAGAGACGTGGTGGTCACAGTGGTATAACAAGACGGTTTTAATGTCCCTTACGAGAGACGTGGAGGTCAGAGTGGTATAACAAGATGCTTTTAATGCCCCTTACAAGAGATGTGGAGGTCAGAGTGGTATAACAAGACGCTTTTAATGGCCGTCAGAAGAGACGTGGAGGTCAGAGTGGTATAACAAGATGGTTTTAATTCCCCTTACAAGAGACGTGGAGGTCAGAGTGGTATAACAAGACGGTTTTAATGCCCCTTACCAGAGACGTGGAGGTCAGAGTGGTATAACAAGACGGTTTAATGCACCTTACAAGAGACGTGGAGGTCACAGTGGTATAACAAGATGGTTTTAATGCCCCTTACGAGAGACGTGGAGGTCAGAGTGGTATAACAAGACGCTTTTAATGCCCCTTACAAGAGATGTGGAGATCAGAGTGGTATAACAAGACGCTTTTAATGCCCCTTACAAGAGATGTGGAGGTCAGAGCGGTATAACATGACGCTTTTAATGGCCGTCAGAAGAGACGTGGAGGTCAGAGTGGTATAACAAGATGGTTTTAATGCCCCTTACAAGAGACGTGGAGGTCAGAGTGGTATAACAAGATGCTTTTAATGCCCCTTACAAGAGATGTGGAGGTCAGAGTGGTATAACAAGACGCTTTTAATGCCCATCAGAAGAGACGTGGAGATCAGAGTGGTATAACAAGACGGTTTTAATGCCCCTTACAAGAGACGTGGAGGTCAGAGTGGTATAACAGGACGGTTTAATGCCCCTTACAAGAGACGTGGAGGTCACAGTGGTATAACAAGACGGTTTTAATGCCCCTTACGAGAGACGTGGAGGTCAGAGTGGTATAACAAGACGCTTTTAATGCCCCTTACAAGAGACGTGGAGGTCAGAGTGGTATAACAAGACGCTTTTAATGCCCCTTATAAGAGATGTAGAGATCAGAGTGGTATAACAAGACGCTTTTAATGCCCGTCAGAAGAGATGTGGAGGTCAGAGTGGTATAACAAGACCGTTTTAATGCCCCTTACAAGAGACGTGGAGGTCAGAGTGGTATAACAAGACGGTTTAATGCCCCTTACAAGAGACGTGGAGATCAGAGTGGTATAACAAGGCGGTTTTAATGCCCCTTACAAGAGACTTGGAGGTCAGAGTGGTATAACAAGACGCTTTTAATGCCCCTTACAAGAGACGTGGAGGTCAGAGTGGTATAACAAGACGCTTTTAATGCCCCTTACAAGAGATGTGGAGATCAGAGTGGTATATCAAGACGCTTTTAATGCCCGTCAGAAGAGACGTGGAGGTCAGAGTGGTATAACAAGACGGTTTTAATGCCCCTTACAAGAGACGTGGAGGTCAGAGTGGTATAACGAGACGGTTTTAATGCCCCTTACAAGAGACGTGGAGGTCAGAGTGGTATAACAAGACGGTTTTATTGCCCCTTACGAGAGACGTGGAGGTCAGAGTGGTATAACAAGACGATTTTAATGCCCCTTACAAGAAATGTGGAGATGAGAGTGGTATAACAAGACGCTTTTAATGCCCCTTACAAGAGATGTGGAGGTCAGAGCGGTATAACAAGACGCTTTTAATGGCCGTCAGAAGAGACGTGGAGGTCAGAGTGGTATAACAAGACGGTTTTAATGCCCCTTACAAGAGATGTGGAGGTCAGAGTGGTATAACAAGATGCTTTTAATGCCCCTTACAAGAGATGTGGAGGTCAGAGTGGTATAACAAGACGCTTTTAATGCCCATCAGAAGAGACGTGGAGGTGAGAGTGGTATAACAAGACGGTTTTAATGCCCCTTACAAGAGACGTGGAGGTCAGAGTGGTATAACAAGATGCTTTTAATGCCCCTTACAAGAGATGTGGAGGTCAGAGTGGTATAAAAAGACAGTTTTAATGCCCCTTAGAAGAGACGTGGAGGTCAGTGGTATAACAAGACGGTTTTAATGCCCCTTACAAGAGACGTGGAGGTCAGAGTGGTATAACAAGACAGTTTTAATGCCCCTTACAAGAGACGTGGAGGTCAGAGTGGTATAACAAGACGGTTTTAATGCCGCTTACAAGAGACGTGGAGGTCAGAGTGGTATAACAAGACGGTTTTTATGCCTCTTACAAGAGACGTGGAGATCAGAGTGGTATAACAAGACGCTTTTAATGCCCCTTACAAGAGACGTGGAGGTCAGAGTGGTATAACAAGACGCTTTTAATGCCCCTTACAAGAGATGTAGAGATCAGAGTGGTATAACAAGACGCTTTTAATGCCCGTCAGAAGAGATGTGGAGGTCAGAGTGGTATAACAAAACGGTTTTAATGCCCCTTACAAGAGACGTGGAGGTCAGAGTGGTATAACAAGACGGTTTAATGCCCCTTACAAGAGACGTGGAGGTCAGAGTGGTATAACAAGGCGGTTTTAATGCCCCTTACAAGAGACTTGGAGGTCAGAGTGGTATAACAAGACGCTTTTAATGCCCCTTACAAGAGACGTGGAGGTCAGAGTGGTATAAAAAGACAGTTTTAATGCCCCTTAGAAGAGACGTGGAGGTCAGTGGTATAACAAGACGGTTTTAATGCCCCTTACAAGAGACGTGGAGGTCAGAGTGGTATAACAAGACAGTTTTAATGCCCCTTACAAGAGACGTGGAGGTCAGAGTGGTATAACAAGACGGTTTTAATGCCGCTTACAAGAGACGTGGAGGTCAGAGTGGTATAACAAGACGGTTTTTATGCCTCTTACAAGAGACGTGGAGATCAGAGTGGTATAACAAGACGCTTTTAATGCCCCTTACAAGAGACGTGGAGGTCAGAGTGGTATAACAAGACGCTTTTAATGCCCCTTACAAGAGATGTAGAGATCAGAGTGGTATAACAAGACGCTTTTAATGCCCGTCAGAAGAGATGTGGAGGTCAGAGTGGTATAACAAAACAGTTTTAATGCCCCTTACAAGAGACGTGGAGGTCAGAGTGGTATAACAAGACGGTTTAATGCCCCTTACAAGAGACGTGGAGGTCAGAGTGGTATAACAAGGCGGTTTTAATGCCCCTTACAAGAGACTTGGAGGTCAGAGTGGTATAACAAGACGCTTTTAATGCCCCTTACAAGAGACGTGGAGGTCAGAGTGGTATAACAAGACGCTTTTAATGCCCCTTACAAGAGATGTGGAGGTCAGAGTGGTATAACAAGACTCTTTTAATGCCCGTCAGAAGAGACGTGGAGGTCAGAGTGGTATAGCAAGACGGTTTTAATGCCCCTTACAAGAGACGTGGAGGTCAGAGTGGTATAACGAGACGGTTTTAATGCCCCTTACAAGAGACGTGGAGGTCAGAGTGGTATAACAAGACGGATTTAATGCCCCTTATGAGAGACGTGGAGGTCAGAGTGGTATAACAAGACGCTTTTAATGCCCCTTACAAGAGATGTGGAGATCAGAGTGGTATAACAAGACGCTTTTAATGCCCCTTACAAGAGATGTGGAGGTCAGAGCGGTATAACAAGACGCTTTTAATGGCCGTCAGAAGAGGCGTGGAGGTCAGAGTGGTATAACAAGATGCTTTTAATGCCCCTTACAAGAGATGTGGAGGTCAGAGTGGTATAACAAGACGCTTTTAATGCCCATCAGAAGAGACGTGGAGGTCAGAGTGGTATAACAAGACGCTTTTAATGCCCATCAGAAGAGACGTGGAGGTCAGAGTGGTATAACAAGACGCTTTTAATGCCCCTTACAAGAGACGTGGAGGTCAGAGTGGTATAACAAGACGGTTTAATGCCCCTTACAAGAGACGTGGAGGTCACAGTGGTATAACAAGACGGTTTTAATACCCCTTACGAGAGACCTGGAGGTCAGAGTGGTATAACAAGATGCTTTTAATGCCCCTTACAAGAGATGTGGAGGTCAGAGTGGTATAACAAGACGCTTTTAATGGCCGTCAGAAGAGACGTGGAGGTCAGAGTGGTATAACAAGATGGTTTTAATGCCCTTTACAAGAGACGTGGAGGTCAGAGTGGTATAACAAGACGGTTTTAATGCCCCTTACAAGAGAAGTGGAGGTCAGAGTGGTATAACAAGACGGTATAATGCCCCTTACAAGAGACGTGGAGGTCACAGTGGTATAACAAGACGGTTTTATTGCCCCTTACAAGAGACGTGGAGGTCAGAGTGGTATAACAAGACGGTTTTAATTCCCCTTACAAGAGACGTGGAGGTCAGAGTGGTATAACAAGACGGTTTAATGCCCCTTACAAGAGACGTGGTGGTCACAGTGGTATAACAAGACGGTTTTAATGCCCCTTACGAGAGACGTGGAGGTCAGAGTGGTATAACAAGATGCTTTTAATGCCCCTTACAAGAGATGTGGAGGTCAGAGTGGTATAACAAGACGCTTTTAATGGCCGTCAGAAGAGACGTGGAGGTCAGAGTGGAATAACAAGATGGTTTTAATGCCCCTTACAAGAGACGTGGAGGTCAGAGTGGTATAACAAGACGGTTTTAATGCCCCTTACAAGAGACGTGGAGGTCAGAGTGGTATAACAAGACGGTTTAATGCCCCTTACAAGAGACGTGGAGGTCACAGTGGTATAACAAGACGGTTTTAATGCCCCTTACGAGAGACGTGGAGGTCAGAGTGGTATAACAAGACGCTTTTAATGCCCCTTACAAGAGATGTGGAGATCAGAGTGGTATAACAAGACGCTTTTAATGCCCATTACAAGAGATGTGGAGGTCAGAGCGGTATAACAAGACGCTTTTAATGGCCGTCAGAAGAGACGTGGAGGTCAGAGTGGTATAACAAGACGGTTTTAATGCCCCTTACAAGAGACGTGGAGGTCAGAGTGGTATAACAAGATGCTTTTAATGCCCCTTACAAGAGATGTGGAGGTCAGAGTGGTATAACAAGACGCTTTTAATGCCCATCAGAAGAGACGTGGAGGTCAGAGTGGTATAACAAGACGGTTTTAGTGCCCCTTACAAGAGACGTGGAGGTCAGAGTGGTATAACAAGACGGTTTAATGCCCCTTACAAGAGACGTGGAGGTCACAGTGGTATAACAAGACGGTTTTAATGCCCCTTACGAGAGACGTGGAGGTCAGAGTGGTATAACAAGACGCTTTTAATGCCCCTTACAAGAGACGTGGAGGTCAGAGTGGTATAACAAGATGCTTTTAATGCCCCTTATAAGAGATTTAGAGATCAGAGTGGTATAACAAGACGCTTTTAATGCCCGTCAGAAGAGATGTGGAGGTCAGAGTGGTATAACAAGATGGTTTAATGCCCCTTACAAGAGACGTGGAGGTCAGAGTGGTATAACAAGGCGGTTTTAATGCCCCTTACAAGAGACTTGGAGGTCAGAGTGGTATAACAAGACGCTTTTAATGCCCCTTACAAGAGATGTGGAGGTCAGAGTGGTATAACAAGACGCTTTTAATGCCTCTTACAAGAGATGTGGAGATCAGAGTGGTATAACAAGACGCTTTTAATGCCCGTCAGAAGAGACGTGGAGGTCAGAGTGGTATAACAAGACGGTTTTAATGCCCCTTACAAGAGACGTGGAGGTCAGAGTGGTATAACGAGACGGTTTTAATGCCCCTTACAAGAGACGTGGAGGTCAGAGTGGTATAACAAGACGGTTTTATTGCCCCTTACGAGAGACGTGGAGGTCAGAGTGGTATAACAAGACGCTTTTAATGCCCCTTACAAGAAATGTGGAGATCAGAGTGGTATAACAAGACGCTTTTAATGCCCCTTACAAGAGATGTGGAGGTCAGAGCGGTATAACAAGACGCTTTTAATGGCCGTCAGAAGAGACGTGGAGGTCAGAGTGGTATAACAAGACGGTTTTAATGCCCCTTACAAGAGATGTGGAGGTCAGAGTGGTATAACAAGATGCTTTTAATGCCCCTTACAAGAGATGTGGAGGTCAGAGCGGTATAACAAGACGCTTTTAATGCCCATCAGAAGAGACGTGGAGGTGAGAGTGGTATAACAAGACGGTTTTAATGCCCCTTACAAGAGACGTGGAGGTCAGAGTGGTATAACAAGACCGTTTAATGCCCCTTACAAGAGACGTGGAGGTCACAGTGGTATAACAAGACGGTTTTAATGCCCCTTACGAGAGACGTGGAGGTCAGATTGGTATCACAAGACGCTTTTAATGCCCCTTACAAGAGACGTGGAGGTCAGAGTGGTATAACAAGACGCTTTTAATGCCCCTTACAAGAGATGTAGAGATCAGAGTGGTATAACAAGACGCTTTTAATGCCCGTCAGAAGAGATGTGGAGGTCTGAGTGGTATAACAAGACGGTTTTAATGCCCCTTACAAGAGACGTGGAGGTCAGAGTGGTATAACAAGACGGTTTAATGCCCCTTACAAGAGACGGGGAGGTCAGAGTGGTATAACAAGGCGGTTTTAATGCCCCTTACAAGAGACTTGGAGGTCAGAGTGGTATAACAAGACGCTTTTAATGCCCCTTACAAGAGACGTGGAGGTCAGAGTGGTATAACAAGACGCTTTTAATGCCCCTTACAAGAGATGTGGAGATCAGAGTGGTATAACAAGACGCTTTTAATGCCCGTCAGAAGAGACGTGGAGGTCAGAGTGGTATAACAAGACGGTTTTAATGCCCCTTACAAGAGACGTGGAGGTCAGAGTGGTATAACAAGACGGTTTTAATGCCCCTTACAAGAGACGTGGAGGTCAGAGTGGTATAACAAGACGGTTTAATGCACCTTACAAGAGACGTGGAGGTCACAGTGGTATAACAAGACGTTTTAATGCCCCTTTCGAGAGACGTGGAGGTCAGAGTGGTATAACAAGATGCTTTTAATGCCCCTTACAAGAGATGTCGAGGTCAGAGTGGTATAACAAGACAATTTTAATGCCCCTTACAAGAGACGTGGAGGTCAGTGGTATAACAAGACGGTTTTAATGCCCCTTACAAGAGACGTGGAGGTCAGAGTGGTATAACAAGACAGTTTAAATGCTCCTTACAAGAGACGTGGAGGTCAGAGTGGTATAACAAGACGGTTTTAATGCCCCTTACAAGAGACGTGGAGGTCAGAGTGGTATAACAAGACGGTTTTAATGCCTCTTACAAGAGACGTGGAGGTCAGAGTGGTATAAGAAGACGCTTTTAATGCCCCTTACAAGAGACGTGGAGGTCAGAGTGGTATAACAAGACGCTTTTAATGCCCGTCAGAAGAGACGTGGAGGTCAGAGTGGTATAACAAGATGGCTTTAATGCCCCTTACAAGAGACGTGGAGGTCAGAGTGGTATAACAAGATGCTTTTAATGCCCCTTACAAGAGATGTGGAGGTCAGAGCGGTATAACAAGACGCTTTTAATGGCCGTCAGAAGAGACGTGGAGGTCAGAGTGGTATAACAAGACGGTTTTAATGCCCCTTACAAGAGACGTGGAGGTCAGAGTGGTATAACAAGATGCTTTTAATGCCCCTTACAAGAGATGTGGAGGTCAGAGTGGTATAACAAGACGCTTTTAATGCCCATCAGAAGAGACGTGGAGGTCAGAGTGGTATAACAAGACGGTTTTAATGCCCCTTACAAGAGACGTGGAGGTCAAAGTGGTATAACAAGACGGTTTAATGCCCCTTACAAGAGACGTGGAGGTCACAGTGGTATAACAAGACGGTTTTAATGCCCCTTACGAGAGACGTGGAGGTCAGAGTGGTATAACAAGACGCTTTTACTGCCCCTTACAAGAGACGTGGAGGTCAGAGTGGTATAACAAGACACTTTTAATGCTCCTTACAAGAGATGTATAGATCAGAGTGGTATAACAAGACGCTTTTAATGCCCGTCAGAAGAGATGTGGAGGTCAGAGTGGTATAACAAGACGGTTTTAATGCCCCTTACAAGAGACGTGGAGGTCAGAGTGGTATAACAAGACGGTTTAACGCCCCTTACAAGAGACGTGGAGGTCAGAGTGGTATAACAAGGCGGTTTTAATGCCCCTTACAAGAGACTTGGAGGTCAGAGTGGTATAACAAGACGCTTTTAATGCCCCTTACAAGAGACGTGGAGGTCAGAGTGGTATAACAAGACGCTTTTAATGCCCCTTACAAGAGATGTGGAGGTCAGAGTGGTATAACAAGACGGTATAATGCCCCTTACAAGAGACGGGGAGATCAGAGTGGTATAACAAGGCGGTTTTAATGCCCCTTACAAGAGACTTGGAGGTCAGAGTGGTATAACAAGACGCTTTTAATGCCCCTTACAAGAGACGTGGAGGTCAGAGTGGTATAACAAGACGCTTTTAATGCCCCTTACAAGAGATGTGGAGATCAGAGTGGTATAACAAGACGCTTTTAATGCCCGTCAGAAGAGACGTGGAGGTCAGAGTGGTATAACAAGACGGTTTTAATGCCCCTTACAAGAGACGTGGAGGTCAGAGTGGTAAAACAAGACGGGTTAATGCCCCTTACAAGAGACGTGGAGGTCACAGTGGTATAACAAGACGTTTTAATGCCCCTTTCGAGAGACGTGGAGGTCAGAGTGGTATAACAAGATGCTTTTAATGCCCCTTACAAGAGATGTCGAGGTCAGAGTGGTATAACAAGACAGTTTTAATGCCCCTTACAAGAGACGTGGAGGTCAGTGGTATAACAAGACGGTTTTAATGCCCCTTACAAGAGACGTGGAGGTCAGAGTGGTATAACAAGACAGTTTTAATGCCCCTTACAAGAGATGTGGAGGTCAGAGTGGTATAACAAGACGGTTTTAATGCCCCTTACAAGAGACGTGGAGGTCAGAGTGGTATAACAAGACGGTTTTAATGCCTCTTACAAGAGACGTGGAGGTCAGAGTGGTATAACAAGACGCTTTTAATGCCCCTTACAAGAGACGTGGAGGTCAGAGTGGTATAACAAGACGCTTTTAATGCCCGTCAGAAGAGACGTGGAGGTCAGAGTGGTATAACAAGATGGCTTTAATGCCCCTTACAAGAGACGTGGAGGTCAGAGTGGTATAACAAGATGCTTTTAATGCCCCTTACAAGAGATGTGGAAGTCAGAGCGGTATAACAAGACGCTTTTAATGCCCGTCAGAAGAGACGTGGAGGTCAGAGTGGTATAACAAGACGCTTTTAATGCCCCTTTCAAGAGATGTGTAGGTCAGAGTGGTATAACAAGAGGCTTTTAATGCCCCTTACAACTAATGTAGAGGTCAGAGTGGTATAACAAGACGCTTTTAATGCCCCTTACAAGAGATGTGGAGATCAGAGAGGTATAACAAGATGCTTTTAATGCCCGTCAGAAGAGACGTGGAGGTCAGAGTGGTATAACAAGATGGTTTTAATGCCCCTTACAAGAGACATGGAGGTCAGAGTGGTATAACAAGATGGTTTTAATGCCCCTTACAAGAGACGTGGAGGTCAGAGTGGTATAACAAGACGCTTTCAATGCCCCTTACAAGAGACGTGGAGGTCAGAGTGGTATAACAAGACACTTTTAATGCCCGTCAGAAGAGACGTGGAGGTCAGAGTGGTATAACAAGACGCTTTTAATGCCCGTCAGAAGAGACGTGGAGGTCAGAGTGGTATAACAAGACGCTTTTAATGCCCGTCAGAAGAGACGTGGAGGTCAGAGTGGTATAACAAGACGCTTTTAATGCCCCTTACAAGAGACGTGGAGGTCAGAGTGGTATAACAAGATGCTTTTAATGCCCCTTACAAGAGATGTGGAGGTCAGAGTGGTATAACAAGACGCTTTTAATGCCCGTCAGAAGAGACGTGGAGGTCAGAGTGGTATAACAAGACGGTTTTAATGCCCCTTACAAGAGACATGGAGGTCAGAGTGGTATAACAAGACGGTTTTAATGCCCCTTACAAGAGACGTGGAGGTCAGAGTGGTATAACAAGACGCTTTCAATGCCCCTTACAAGAGACGTGGAGGTCAGAATGGTATAACAAGACACTTTTAATGCCCGTCAGAAGAGACGTGGAGGTCAGAGTGGTATAAGAAGACGGTTTAATGCCCCTTACAAGAGACGTGGAGGTCAGAGTGGTATGACAAGACGGTTTTAATGCCCCTTACAAGAGACGTGGAGGTCAGAGTGGTATAACAAGACGGTTTTAATGCCCCTTACAATAGACGTGGAGGTCAGAGTGGTACAACAAGACGCTTTGAATGCCCTTACAAGAGATGTGGAGGTCAGAGTGGTATAACAAGAGGCTTTTAATGCCCCTTACAAGAGATGTGGAGGTCAGAGTGGTATAACTAGACGCTTTTAATGCCCCTTACAAGAGATGTGGAGATCAGAGTGGTATAACAAGTCGCTTCTAATGCCCATCAGAAGAGACGTGGAGGTCAGAGTGGTATAACAAGACAGTTTTAATGCCCCTTACAAGAGACGTGGAGGTCAGTGGTATAACAAGATGGTTTTAATGCCCCTTACAAGAGACGTGGAGGTCAGAGTGGTATAACAAGACAGTTTTAATGCCCCTTACAAGAGACGTGGAGGTCAGAGTGGTATAACAAGACGGTTTTAATGCCCCTTACAAGAGACGTGGAGGTCAGAGTGGTATAACAAGACGGTTTTAATGCCACTTACAAGAGACGTGGAGGTCAGAGTGGTATAACAAGACGCTTTTAATGCCCCTTACAAGAGACGTTAGGTCAGAGTGGTATAACAAGACGCTTTTAATGCCCGTCAGAAGAGACGTGGAGGTCAGAGTGGTATAACAAGATGGCTTTAATGCCCCTTACAAGAGACGTGGAGGTCAGAGTGGTATAACAAGATGCTTTTAATGCCCCTTACAAGAGATGTGGAGGTCAGAGCGGTATAACAAGACGCTTTTAATGGCCATCAGAAGAGACGTGGAGGTCAGAGTGGTATAACAAGACGGTTTTAATGCCCCTTCCAAGAGACGTGGAGGTCAGAGTGGTATAACAAGATGCTTTTAATGCCCCTTACAAGAAATGTGGAGGTCAGAGTGGTATAACAAGACGCTTTTAATGCCCATCAGAAGAGACGTGGAGGTCAGAGTGGTATAACAAGACGGTTTTAATGCCCCTTACAAGAGACGTGGAGGTCAGAGTGGTATAACAAGACTGTTTAATGCCCCTTACAAGAGACGTGGAAGTCAGAGTGGTATAACAAGACGGTTTTAATGCCCCTTACAAGAGACGTGGAGGTCAGAGTGGTATAACAAGATGCTTTTAATGCCCGTCAGAAGAGACGTGGAGGTCAGAGTAGTATAACAAGATGGCTTTAATGCCCCTTACAATAGACGTGGAGGTCAGAGTGGTATAACAAGACGCTTTTAATGCCCGTCAGAAGAGACGTGGAGGTCAGAGTGGTATAACAATACGCTTTTAATGCCCCTTACAAGAGACGTGGAGGTCAGAGTGGTATAACAAGATGCTTTTAATGCCCCTTACAAGAGATGTGGAGGTCAGAGTGGTATAACAAGACGCTTTTAATGCCCGTCAGAAGAGACGTGGAGGTCAGAGTGGTATAACAAGACGGTTTTAATGCCCCTTACAAGAGACATGGAGGTCAGAGTGGTATAACAAGACGGTTTTAATGCCCCTTACAAGAGACGTGGAGGTCAGAGTGGTATAACAAGACGCTTTCAATGCCCCTTACAAGAGACGTGGAGGTCAGAATGGTATAACAAGACACTTTTAATTCCCGTCAGAAGAGACGTGGAGGTCAGAGTGGTATAACAAGATGGCTTTAATGCCCCTTAAGAGAGACGTGGAGGTCAGAGTGGTATAACAAGATGCTTTTAATGCCCCTTACAAGAGACGTGGAGGTCAGAGTGGTATAACAAGACGCTTTTAATGCCCGTCAGAAGAGACGTGGAGGTCAGAGTGGTATAACAAGACGCTTTTAATGCCCCTTACAAGAGATGTGGAGGTCAGAGTAGTATAACAAGATGGCTTTAATGCCCCTTACAATAGACGTGGAGGTCAGAGTGGTATAACAAGACGCTTTTAATGCCCGTCAGAAGAGACGTGGAGGTCAGAGTGGTATAACAATACGCTTTTAATGCCCCTTACAAGAGACGTGGAGGTCAGAGTGGTATAACAAGATGCTTTTAATGCCCCTTACAAGAGATGTGGAGGTCAGAGTGGTATAACAAGACGCTTTTAATGCCCGTCAGAAGAGACGTGGAGGTCAGAGTGGTATAACAAGACGGTTTTAATGCCCCTTACAAGAGACATGGAGGTCAGAGTGGTATAACAAGACGGTTTTAATGCCCCTTACAAGAGACGTGGAGGTCAGAGTGGTATAACAAGACGCTTTCAATGCCCCTTACAAGAGACGTGGAGGTCAGAATGGTATAACAAGACACTTTTAATTCCCGTCAGAAGAGACGTGGAGGTCAGAGTGGTATAACAAGATGGCTTTAATGCCCCTTAAGAGAGACGTGGAGGTCAGAGTGGTATAACAAGATGCTTTTAATGCCCCTTACAAGAGACGTGGAGGTCAGAGTGGTATAACAAGACGCTTTTAATGCCCGTCAGAAGAGACGTGGAGGTCAGAGTGGTATAACAAGACGCTTTTAATGCCCCTTACAAGAGATGTGGAGGTCAGAGTGGTATAACAAGAAGCTTTTAATGCCCGTCAGAAGAGACGTGGAGGTCAGAGTGATATAACAAGACGGTTTTAATGCCCCTTACAAGAGACGTGGAGGTCAGAGTGGTATAACAAGACGGTTTAATGCCCGTTACAAGAGACGTGGAGGTCAGAGTGGTATAACAAGACGGTTTTAATGCCCCTTACAAGAGACGTGGAGGTCAGAGTGGTATAACAAGACGCTTTTAATGCCCCTTACAAGAGACGTGGAGGTCAGAGTGGTATAACAAGACGCTTTTAATGCCCCTTACAAGAGATGTGGAGGTCAGAGTGGTATAACAAGAGGCTTTTAATGCCCCTTACAAGAGATGTGGAGGTCAGAGTGGTATAACTAGACGCTTTTAATGCCCCTTACAAGAGACGTGGAGGTCAGAGTGGTATAACAAGACGCTTTTAATGCCCCTTACAAGAGACGTGGGGGTCAGAGTGGTATAACAAGACGCTTTTAATGACCGTCAGAAGAGACGTGGAGGTCAGAGTGGTATAACAAGATGGCTTTAATGCCCCTTACAAGAGACGTGGAGGTCAGAGTGGAATAACAAGATGCTTTTAATGCCCCTTACAAGAGATGTGGTCAGAGTGGTATAACAAGACGCTTTTAATGCCCGTCAGAAGAGACGTGGAGGTCAGAGTGGTATAACAAGATGGCTTTAATGCCCCTTACAAGAGACGTGGAGGTCAGAGTGGTATAACAAGACGCTTTTAATGCCCGTCAGAAGAGACGTGGAGGTCAGAGTGGTATAACAATACGCTTTTAATGCCAGTTACAAGAGACGTGGAGGTCAGAGTGGTATAACAAGATGCTTTTAATGCCCCTTACAAGAGATGTGGAGGTCAGAGTGGTATAACAAGACGCTTTTAATGCCCCTTACAAGAGACGTGGAGGTCAGAGTGGTATAACAAGAAGCTTTTAATGCCCCTTACAAGAGACGTGGAGGTCAGAGTGGTTGTAACAAGACGCTTTTAATGCCCGTCAGAAGAGACGTGGAGGTCAGAGTGGTATAACAAGACGCTTTTAATGCCCCTTTCAAGAGATGTGTAGGTCAGAGTGGTATAACAAGAGGCTTTTAATGCCCCTTACAACTAATGTAGAGGTCAGAGTGGTATAACAAGACGCTTTTAATGCCCCTTACAAGAGATGTGGAGATCAGAGAGGTATAACAAGATGCTTTTAATGCCCGTCAGAAGAGACGTGGAGGTCAGAGTGGTATAACAAGATGGTTTTAATGCCCCTTACAAGAGACATGGAGGTCAGAGTGGTATAACAAGATGGTTTTAATGCCCCTTACAAGAGACGTGGAGGTCAGAGTGGTATAACAAGACGCTTTCAATGTCCCTTACAAGAGACGTGGAGGTCAGAGTGGTATAACAAGACACTTTTAATGCCCGTCAGAAGAGACGTGGAGGTCAGAGTGGTATAACAAGACGCTTTTAATGCCCGTCAGAAGAGACGTGGAGGTCAGAGTGGTATAACAAGACGCTTTTAATGCCCGTCAGAAGAGACGTGGAGGTCAGAGTGGTATAACAAGACGCTTTTAATGCCCCTTACAAGAGACGTGGAGGTCAGAGTGGTATAACAAGATGCTTTTAATGCCCCTTACAAGAGATGTGGAGGTCAGAGTGGTATAACAAGACGCTTTTAATGCCCGTCAGAAGAGACGTGGAGGTCAGAGTGGTATAACAAGACGGTTTTAATGCCCCTTACAAGAGACATGGAGGTCAGAGTGGTATAACAAGACGGTTTTAATGCCCCTTACAAGAGACGTGGAGGTCAGAGTGGTATAACAAGACGCTTTCAATGCCCCTTACAAGAGACGTGGAGGTCAGAATGGTATAACAAGACACTTTTAATGCCCGTCAGAAGAGACGTGGAGGTCAGAGTGGTATAACAAGACGGTTTAATGCCCCTTACAAGAGACGTGGAGGTCAGAGTGGTATGACAAGACGGTTTTAATGCCCCTTACAAGAGACGTGGAGGTCAGAGTGGTATAACAAGACGGTTTTAATGCCCCTTACAATAGACGTGGAGGTCAGAGTGGTACAACAAGACGCTTTGAATGCCCTTACAAGAGATGTGGAGGTCAGAGTGGTATAACAAGAGGCTTTTAATGCCCCTTACAAGAGATGTGGAGGTCAGAGTGGTATAACTAGACGCTTTTAATGCCCCTTACAAGAGATGTGGAGATCAGAGTGGTATAACAAGTCGCTTCTAATGCCCATCAGAAGAGACGTGGAGGTCAGAGTGGTATAACAAGACAGTTTTAATGCCCCTTACAAGAGACGTGGAGGTCAGTGGTATAACAAGATGGTTTTAATGCCCCTTACAAGAGACGTGGAGGTCAGAGTGGTATAACAAGACAGTTTTAATGCCCCTTACAAGAGACGTGGAGGTCAGAGTGGTATAACAAGACGGTTATAATGCCCCTTACAAGAGACGTGGAGGTCAGAGTGGTATAACAAGACGGTTTTAATGCCACTTACAAGAGACGTGGAGGTCAGAGTGGTATAACAAGACGCTTTTAATGCCCCTTACAAGAGACGTGTAGGTCAGAGTGGTATAACAAGACGCTTTTAATGCCCGTCAGAAGAGACGTGGAGGTCAGAGTGGTATAACAAGATGGCTTTAATGCCCCTTACAAGAGACGTGGAGGTCAGAGTGGTATAACAAGATGCTTTTAATGCCCCTTACAAGAGATGTGGATTTCAGAGCGGTATAACAAGACGCTTTTAATGGCCGTCAAAAGAGACGTGGAGGTCAGAGTGGTATAACAAGACGGTTTTAATGCCCCTTCCAAGAGACGTGGAGGTCAGAGTGGTATAACAAGATGCTTTTAATGCCCCTTACAAGAAATGTGGAGGTCAGAGTGGTATAACAAGACGCTTTTAATGCCCATCAGAAGAGACGTGGAGGTCAGAGTGGTATAACAAGACGGTTTTAATGCCCCTTACAAGAGACGTGGAGGTCAGAGTGGTATAACAAGACTGTTTAATGCCCCTTACAAGAGACGTGGAAGTCAGAGTGGTATAACAAGACGGTTTTAATGCCCCTTACAAGAGACGTGGAGGTCAGAGTGGTATAACAAGATGCTTTTAATGCCCGTCAGAAGAGACGTGGAGGTCAGAGTAGTATAACAAGATGGCTTTAATGCCCCTTACAATAGACGTGGAGGTCAGAGTGGTATAACAAGACGCTTTTAATGCCCGTCAGAAGAGACGTGGAGGTCAGAGTGGTATAACAATACGCTTTTAATGCCCCTTACAAGAGACGTGGAGGTCAGAGTGGTATAACAAGATGCTTTTAATGCCCCTTACAAGAGATGTGGAGGTCAGAGTGGTATAACAAGACGCTTTTAATGCCCGTCAGAAGAGACGTGGAGGTCAGAGTGGTATAACAAGACGGTTTTAATGCCCCTTACAAGAGACATGGAGGTCAGAGTGGTATAACAAGACGGTTTTAATGCCCCTTACAAGAGACGTGGAGGTCAGAGTGGTATAACAAGACGCTTTCAATGCCCCTTACAAGAGACGTGGAGGTCAGAATGGTATAACAAGACACTTTTAATTCCCGTCAGAAGAGACGTGGAGGTCAGAGTGGTATAACAAGATGGCTTTAATGCCCCTTAAGAGAGACGTGGAGGTCAGAGTGGTATAACAAGATGCTTTTAATGCCCCTTACAAGAGACGTGGAGGTCAGAGTGGTATAACAAGACGCTTTTAATGCCCGTCAGAAGAGACGTGGAGGTCAGAGTGGTATAACAAGACGCTTTTAATGCCCCTTACAAGAGATGTGGAGGTCAGAGTGGTATAACAAGAAGCTTTTAATGCCCGTCAGAAGAGACGTGGAGGTCAGAGTGATATAACAAGACGGTTTTAATGCCCCTTACAAGAGACGTGGAGGTCAGAGTGGTATAACAAGACGGTTTAATGCCCGTTACAAGAGACGTGGAGGTCAGAGTGGTATAACAAGACGGTTTTAATGCCCCTTACAAGAGACGTGGAGGTCAGAGTGGTATAACAAGACGCTTTTAATGCCCCTTACAAGAGACGTGGAGGTCAGAGTGGTATAACAAGACGCTTTTAATGCCCCTTACAAGAGACGTGGAAGTCAGAGTGGTATAACAAGACGGTTTTAATGCCCCTTACAAGAGACGTGGAGGTCAGAGTGGTATAACAAGATGCTTTTAATGCCCGTCAGAAGAGACGTGGAGGTCAGAGTAGTATAACAAGATGGCTTTAATGCCCCTTACAATAGACGTGGAGGTCAGAGTGGTATAACAAGACGCTTTTAATGCCCGTCAGAAGAGACGTGGAGGTCAGAGTGGTATAACAATACGCTTTTAATGCCCCTTACAAGAGACGTGGAGGTCAGAGTGGTATAACAAGATGCTTTTAATGCCCCTTACAAGAGATGTGGAGGTCAGAGTGGTATAACAAGACGCTTTTAATGCCCGTCAGAAGAGACGTGGAGGTCAGAGTGGTATAACAAGACGGTTTTAATGCCCCTTACAAGAGACATGGAGGTCAGAGTGGTATAACAAGACGGTTTTAATGCCCCTTACAAGAGACGTGGAGGTCAGAGTGGTATAACAAGACGCTTTCAATGCCCCTTACAAGAGACGTGGAGGTCAGAATGGTATAACAAGACACTTTTAATTCCCGTCAGAAGAGACGTGGAGGTCAGAGTGGTATAACAAGATGGCTTTAATGCCCCTTAAGAGAGACGTGGAGGTCAGAGTGGTATAACAAGATGCTTTTAATGCCCCTTACAAGAGACGTGGAGGTCAGAGTGGTATAACAAGACGCTTTTAATGCCCGTCAGAAGAGACGTGGAGGTCAGAGTGGTATAACAAGACGCTTTTAATGCCCCTTACAAGAGATGTGGAGGTCAGAGTGGTATAACAAGAAGCTTTTAATGCCCGTCAGAAGAGACGTGGAGGTCAGAGTGATATAACAAGACGGTTTTAATGCCCCTTACAAGAGACGTGGAGGTCAGAGTGGTATAACAAGACGGTTTAATGCCCGTTACAAGAGACGTGGAGGTCAGAGTGGTATAACAAGACGGTTTTAATGCCCCTTACAAGAGACGTGGAGGTCAGAGTGGTATAACAAGACGCTTTTAATGCCCCTTACAAGAGACGTGGAGGTCAGAGTGGTATAACAAGACGCTTTTAATGCCCCTTACAAGAGATGTGGAGGTCAGAGTGGTATAACAAGAGGCTTTTAATGCCCCTTACAAGAGATGTGGAGGTCAGAGTGGTATAACTAGACGCTTTTAATGCCCCTTACAAGAGACGTGGAGGTCAGAGTGGTATAACAAGACGCTTTTAATGCCCCTTACAAGAGACGTGGGGGTCAGAGTGGTATAACAAGACGCTTTTAATGACCGTCAGAAGAGACGTGGAGGTCAGAGTGGTATAACAAGATGGCTTTAATGCCCCTTACAAGAGACGTGGAGGTCAGAGTGGAATAACAAGATGCTTTTAATGCCCCTTACAAGAGATGTGGTCAGAGTGGTATAACAAGACGCTTTTAATGCCCGTCAGAAGAGACGTGGAGGTCAGAGTGGTATAACAAGATGGCTTTAATGCCCCTTACAAGAGACGTGGAGGTCAGAGTGGTATAACAAGACGCTTTTAATGCCCGTCAGAAGAGACGTGGAGGTCAGAGTGGTATAACAATACGCTTTTAATGCCAGTTACAAGAGACGTGGAGGTCAGAGTGGTATAACAAGATGCTTTTAATGCCCCTTACAAGAGATGTGGAGGTCAGAGTGGTATAACAAGACGCTTTTAATGCCCGTCAGAAGAGACGTGGAGGTCAGAGTGGTATAACAAGACGGTTTTAATGCCCCTTACAAGAGACATGGAGGTCAGAGTGGTATAACAAGACGGTTTTAATGCCCCTTACAAGAGACGTGGAGGTCAGAGTTGTATAACAAGACGCTTTCAATGCCCCTTACAAGAGATGTGGAGGTCAGAATGGTATAACAAGACACTTTTAATGCCCGTCAGAAGAGACGTGGAGGTCAGAGTGGTATAACAAGATGGCTTTAATGCCCCTTAAGAGAGACGTGGAGGTCAGAGTGGTATAACAAGATGCTTTTAATGCCCCTTACAAGAGACGTGGAGGTCAGAGTGGTATAACAAGAGGCTTTTAATGCCCCTTACAAGAGATGTGGAGGTCAGAGTGGTATAACTAAACGCTTTTAATGCCCCTTACAAGAGACGTGGAGGTCAGAGTGGTATAACAAGACGCTTTTAATGCCCCTTACAAGAGACGTGGGGGTCAGAGTGGTATAACAAGACGCTTTTAATGCCCGTCAGAAGAGACGTGGAGGTCAGAGTGGTATAACAAGATGGCTTTAATGCCCCTTACAAGAGACGTGGAGGTCAGAGTGGTATAACAAGATGCTTTTAATGCCCCTTACAAGAGATGTGGTCAGAGTGGTATAACAAGATGCTTTTAATGCCCATCAGAAGAGACGTGGAGGTCAGAGTGGTATAACAAGACGGTTTTAATGCCCCTTACAAGAGATGTGGAGGTCAGAGTGGTATAACAAGACGGTTTTAATGCCCCTTACAAGAGACTTGGAGGTCAGAGTGGTATAACAAGATGGTTTTAATGCCCCTTACGAGAGACGTGGAGGTCAGAGTGGTATAACAAGACGCTTTTAATGCCCCTTACAAGAGACGTGGAGGTCAGAGTGGTATAACAAGACACTTTTAATGCCCCTTACCAGAGACGTGGAGGTCAGAGTGGTTGTAACAAGACCCTTTTAATGCCCGTCAGAAGAGACGTGGAGGTCAGAGTGGTATAACAAGACGGTTTTAATGCCCCTTACAAGAGATGTGGAGGTCAGAGTGGTATAACAAGACGGTTTTAATGCCCCTTACAAGAGACTTGGAGGTCAGAGTGGTATAACAAGACGGTTTTAATGCCCCTTACGAGAGACGTGGAGGTCAGAGTGGTATAACAAGACGCTTTTAATGCCCCTTACAAGAGATGTGGAGGTCAGAGTGGTATAACAAGAGGCTTTTAATGCCCCCTACAAGAGACGGGGAGGTCAGAGTGGTATAAAAAGACGCTTTTAATGCCCCTTACAAGAGACGTGGAGGTCAGAGTGGTATTACAAGAAGCTTTTAATGCCCCTTACAAGAGACGTGGAGGTCAGAGTGGTTGTAACAAGACGCTTTTAATGCCTGTCAGAAGAGACGTGGAGGTCAGAGTGGTATAACAAGACGCTTTTAATGCCCCTTACAAGAGACGTGGAGGTCAGAGGGGTATAACAAGATGCTTTTAATGCCCCTTACAAGAGATGTGGAGATCAGAGTGGTATAACAAGACGCTTTTAATGCCCGTTAGAAGAGACGTGGAGGTCAGAGTGGTATAACAAGACGGTTTTAATGCCCCTTACAAGAGACGTGGAGGTCAGAGGGGTATAACAAGATGCTTTTAATGCCCCTTACAAGAGATGTGGAGATCAGAGTGGTATAACAAGACGCTTTTAATGCCCGTTAGAAGAGACGTGGAGGTCAGAGTGGTATAACAAGACGGTTTTAATGCCCATTACAAGAGACGTGGAGGTCAGAGTGGTATAACGAGACGGTTTTAATGCCCCTTACAAGAGACGTGGAGGTCAGAGTGGTATAACAAGACGGTTTTAATGCCCCTTACGAGAGACGTGGAGGTCAGAGTGGTATAACAAGACGCTTTTAATGCCCCTTACAAGAGATGTGGAGATCAGAGTGGTATAACAAGACGCTTTTAATGCCCCTTACAAGAGATGTGGAGGTCAGAGCGGTATAACAAGACGCTTTTAATGGCCGACAGAAGAGACGTGGAGGTCAGAGTGGTATAACAAGACGGTTTTAATGCCCCTTACAAGAGACGTGGAGGTCAGAGTGGTATAACAAGATGCTTTTAATGCCCCTTACAAGAGATGTGGAGGTCAGAGTGGTATAACAAGATGCTTTTAATGCCCATCAGAAGAGACGTGGAGGTGAGAGTGGTATAACAAGACGGTTTTAATGCCCCTTACAAGAGACGTGGAGGTCAGAGTGGTATAACAAGACGGTTCAATGCCCCTTACAAGAGACGTGGAGGTCACAGTGGTATAACAAGACGGCTTTAATGCCCCTTACGAGAGACGTGGAGGTCAGAGTAGTATAACAAGAAGCTTTTAATGCCCCTTACAAGAGACGTGGAGGTCAGAGTGGTATAACAAGACGCTTTTAATGCCCCTTACAAGAGATGTAGAGATCAAAGTGGTATAACAAGATGCTTTTAATGCCCGTCAGAAGAGATGTGGAGGTCTGAGTGGTATAACAAGACGGTTTTAATGCCCCTTACAAGAGACGTGGAGGTCACAGTGGTATAACAAGACGGTTTTAATGCCCCTTACGAGAGACGTGGAGGTCAGAGTGGTATAACAAGGCGGTTTTAATGCCCCTTACAAGAGACTTGGAGGTCAGAGTGGTATAACAAGACGCTTTTAATGCCCCTTACAAGAGACGTGGAGGTCAGAGTGGTATAACAAGACGCTTTTAATGCCCCTTACAAGAGATGTGGAGATCAGAGTGGTATAGCAAGACGCTTTTAATGCCCGTCAGAAGAGACGTGGAGGTCAGAGTGGTATAACAAGACGGTTTTAATTCCCCTTACAAGAGACGTGGAGGTCAGAGTGGTATAATAAGACGGTTTTAATTCCCCTTACAAGAGACGTGGAGGTCAGAGTGGTATAACAAGACGGTTTAATGCCGCTTACAAGAGACGTGGTGGTCACAGTGGTATAACAAGACGGTTTTAATGTCCCTTACGAGAGACGTGGAGGTCAGAGTGGTATAACAAGATGCTTTTAATGCCCCTTACAAGAGATGTGGAGGTCAGAGTGGTATAACAAGACGCTTTTAATGGCCGTCAGAAGTGACGTGGAGGTCAGAGTGGTATAACAAGATGGTTTTAATTCCCCTTACAAGAGACGTGGAGGTCAGAGTGGTATAACAAGACGGTTTTAATGCCCCTTACCAGAGACGTGGAGGTCAGAGTGGTATAACAAGACGGTTTAATGCACCTTACAAGAGACGTGGAGGTCACAGTGGTATAACAAGATGGTTGTAATGCCCCTTACGAGAGACGTGGAGGTCAGAGTGGTATAACAAGACGCTTTTAATGCCCCTTACAAGAGATGTGGAGATCAGAGTGGTATAACAAGACGCTTTTAATGCCCCTTACAAGAGATGTGGAGGTCAGAGCGGTATAACATGACGCTTTTAATGGCCGTCAGAAGAGACGTGGAGGTCAGAGTGGTATAACAAGATGGTTTTAATGCCCCTTACAAGAGACGTGGAGGTCAGAGTGGTATAACAAGATGCTTTTAATGCCCCTTACAAGAGATGTGGAGGTCAGAGTGGTATAACAAGACGCTTTTAATGCCCATCAGAAGAGACGTGGAGATCAGAGTGGTATAACAAGACGGTTTTAATGCCCCTTACAAGAGACGTGGAGGTCAGAGTGGTATAACAAGACACTTTTAATGCCCCTTACAAGAGATGTGGAGATCAGAGTGGTATAACAAGACGCTTTTAATGCCCGTCAGAAGAGACGTGGAGGTCAGAGTGGTGTAACAAGACGGTTTTAATGCCCTTTACAAGAGACGTGGAGGTCAGAGTGGTATAACAAGACGCTTTTAATGCCCCTTGCAAGAGACGTGGAGGTCAGAGTGGTATAACAAGACGCTTTTAATGCCCCTTACAAGAGACGTGGAGGTCAGAGTGGTACAAAAAGATGCTTTTAATGCCCCTTACAAGAGATGTGGAGGTCAGAGTGGTATAACAAGAGGCTTTTAATGCCCCTTACAAGAGATGTGGAGGTCAGAGTGGTATAACTAGACGCTTTTAATGCCCCTTACAAGAGATGTGGAGATCAGAGTGGTATAACAAGTCGCTTTTAATGCCCATCAGAAGAGACGTGGAGGTCAGAGTGGTATAACAAGACAGTTTTAATGCCCCTTACAAGAGACGTGGAGGTCAGTGGTATAACAAGACGGTTTTAATGCCCCTTACAAGAGACGTGGAGGTCAGAGTGGTATAACAAGACAGTTTTAATGCCCCTTACAAGAGACGTGGAGGTCAGAGTGGTATAACAAGATGGTTTTAATGCCCCTTACAAGAGACGTGGATGTCAGAGTGGTATAACAGGACGGTTTTAATGCCTCTTACAAGAGACGTGGAGGTCAGACTGGTATAACAAGACGCTTTTAATGCCCCTTACAAGAGACGTGGAGGTCAGAGTGGTATAACAAGATGCTTTTAATGCTCGTCAGAAGAGACGTGTAGGTCAGAGTGGTATAACAAGATGGCTTTAATGCCCCTTACAAGAGACGTGGAGGTCAGAGTGGTATAACAAGATGCTTTTAATGCCCCTTACAAGAGATGTGGAGGTCAGAGCGGTTTAACAAGACGCTTTTAATGGCCGTCAGAAGAGACGTGGAGGTCAGAATGGTATAACAAGACGGTTTTAATGCCCCTTAAAAGAGACGTGGAGGTCAGAGTGGTATAACAAGATGCTTTTAATGGCCCTTACAAGAGATGTGGAGGTCAGAGTGGTATAACAAGACGCTTTTAATGCCCATCAGAAGAGACGTGGAGGTCAGAGTGGTATAACAAGACGGTTTTAATGCCCCTTACAAGAGACGTGGAGGTCAGAGTGGTATAACAAGACGGTTTAATGCCCCTTACAAGAGACGTGGAGGTCACAGTGGTATAACAAGACGGTTTTAATGCCCCTTACAAGAGACGTGGAGGTCAGAGTGGTATAACAAGACGGTTTAACGCCCCTTACAAGAGACGTGGAGGTCAGAGTGGTATAACAAGGCGGTTTTAATGCCCCTTACAAGAGACTTGGAGGTCAGAGTGGTATAACAAGACGCTTTTAATGCCCCTTACAAGAGACGTGGAGGTCAGAGTGGTACAACAAGACGCTTTTAATGCCCCTCACAAGAGATGTGGAGATCAGAGTGGTGTAACAAGACGCTTTTAATGCCCGTCAGAAGAGACGTGGAGGTCAGAGTGGTATAACAAGACGGTTTTAATGCCCCTTACAAGAGACGTGGAGGTCAGAGTGGTATAATAAGACGGTTTTAATGCCCCTTACAAGAGACGTGGAGGTCAGAGTGGTATAACAAGACGGTTTAATGCCCCTTACAAGAGACGTGGAGGTCACAGTGGTATAACAAGACGGTTTTAATGCCCCTTACGAGAGACGTGGAGGTCAGAGTGGTATAACAAGATGCTTTTAATGCCCCTTACAAGAGATGTGGAGATCAGAGTGGTATAACAAGTCGCTTTTAATGCCCATCAGAAGAGACGTGGAGGTCAGAGTGGTATAACAAGACAGTTTTAATGCCCCTTACAAGAGACGTGGAGGTCAGTGGTATAACAAGACGGTTTTAATGCCCCTTACAAGAGACGTGGAGGTCAGAGTGGTATAACAAGACAGTTTTAATGCCCCTTACAAGAGACGTGGAGGTCAGAGTGGTATAACAAGATGGTTTTAATGCCCCTTACAAGAGACGTGGAAGTCAGAGTGGTATAACAGGACGGTTTTAATGCCTCTTACAAGAGACGTGGAGGTCAGACTGGTATAACAAGACGCTTTTAATGCCCCTTACAAGAGACGTGGAGGTCAGAGTGGTATAACAAGATGCTTTTAATGCTCGTCAGAAGAGACGTGTAGGTCAGAGTGGTATAACAAGATGGCTTTAATGCCCCTTACAAGAGACGTGGAGGTCAGAGTGGTATAACAAGATGCTTTTAATGCCCCTTACAAGAGATGTGGAGGTCAGAGCGGTTTAACAAGACGCTTTTAATGGCCGTCAGAAGAGACGTGGAGGTCAGAATGGTATAACAAGACGGTTTTAATGCCCCTTAAAAGAGACGTGGAGGTCAGAGTGGTATAACAAGACGGTTTAATGCCCCTTACAAGAGACGTGGAGGTCACAGTGGTATAACAAGACGGTTTTAATGCCCCTTACAAGAGACGTGGAGGTCAGAGTGGTATAACAAGACGGTTTAACGCCCCTTACAAGAGACGTGGAGGTCAGAGTGGTATAACAAGGCGGTTTTAATGCCCCTTACAAGAGACTTGGAGGTCAGAGTGGTATAACAAGACGCTTTTAATGCCCCTTACAAGAGACGTGGAGGTCAGAGTGGTACAACAAGACGCTTTTAATGCCCCTCACAAGAGATGTGGAGATCAGAGTGGTGTAACAAGACGCTTTTAATGCCCGTCAGAAGAGACGTGGAGGTCAGAGTGGTATAACAAGACGGTTTTAATGCCCCTTACAAGAGACGTGGAGGTCAGAGTGGTATAATAAGACGGTTTTAATGCCCCTTACAAGAGACGTGGAGGTCAGAGTGGTATAACAAGACGGTTTAATGCCCCTTACAAGAGACGTGGAGGTCACAGTGGTATAACAAGACGGTTTTAATGCCCCTTACGAGAGACGTGGAGGTCAGAGTGGTATAACAAGATGCTTTTAATGCCCCTTACAAGAGATGTGGAGGTCAGAGTGGTATAACAAGACGCTTTTAATGGCCGTCAGAAGAGACGTGGAGGTCAGAGTGGTATAACAAGATGGTTTTAATGCCCCTTACAAGAGACGTGGAGGTCAGAGTGGTATAACAAGACGGTTTTAATGCCCCTTACAAGAGACGTGGAGGTCAGAGTGGTATAACAAGACGGTTTAATGCCCCTTACAAGAGACGTGGAGGTCACAGTGGTATAACAAGACGGTTTTAATGCCCCTTACGAGAGACGTGGAGGTCAGAGTGGTATAACAAGACGCTTTTAATGCCCCTTATAAGAGATGTGGAGATCAGAGTGGTATAACAAGACGCTTTTAATGCCCCTTACAAGAGATGTGGAGGTCAGAGCGGTATAACAAGACACTTTTAATGGCCGTCAGAAGAGACGTGGAGGTCAGAGTGGTATAACAAGACGGTTTTCATGCCCCTTACAAGAGACGTGGAGGTCAGAGTGGTATAACAAGATGCTTTTAATGCCCCTTAAAAGAGATGTGGAGGTCAGAGTGGTATAACAAGACCTTTTAATGCCCATCAGAAGAGACGTGGAGGTCAGAGTGGTATAACAAGACGGTTTTAATGCCCCTTACAAGAGACGTGGAGGTCAGAGTGGTATAACAAGACGGTTTAATGCCCCTTACAAGAGACGTGGAGGTCACAGTGGTATAACAAGACGGTTTTAATGCCCCTTACGAGAGACGTGGAGGTCAGAGTGGTATAACAAGACGCTTTTAATGCCCCTTACAAGAGACGTGGAGGTCAGAGTGGTATAACAAGACGCTTTTAATGCCCCTTACAAGAGATGTAGAGATCAGAGTGGTATAACAAGACGCTTTTAATGCCCGTCAGAAGAGATGTGGAGGTCAGAGTGGTATAACAAGACGGTTTTAATGCCCCTTACAAGAGACGTGGAGGTCAGAGTGGTATAACAAGACGGTTTAATGCCCCTTACAAGAGACGTGGAAGTCAGAGTGGTACAACAAGGCGGTTTTAATGCCCCTTACAAGAGACTTGGAGGTCAGAGTGGTATAACAAGACGCTTTTAATGCCCCTTACAAGAGACGTGGAGGTCAGAGGGGTATAACAAGATGCTTTTAATGCCCCTTACAAGAGATGTGGAGATCAGAGTGGTATAACAAGACGCTTTTAATGCCCGTTAGAAGAGACGTGGAGGTCAGAGTGGTATAACAAGACGGTTTTAATGCCCATTACAAGAGACGTGGAGGTCAGAGTGGTATAACGAGACGGTTTTAATGCCCCTTACAAGAGACGTGGAGGTCAGAGTGGTATAACAAGACGGTTTTAATGCCCCTTACGAGAGACGTGGAGGTCAGAGTGGTATAACAAGACGCTTTTAATGCCCCTTACAAGAGATGTGGAGATCAGAGTGGTATAACAAGACGCTTTTAATGCCCCTTACAAGAGATGTGGAGGTCAGAGCGGTATAACAAGACGCTTTTAATGGCCGACAGAAGAGACGTGGAGGTCAGAGTGGTATAACAAGACGGTTTTAATGCCCCTTACAAGAGACGTGGAGGTCAGAGTGGTATAACAAGATGCTTTTAATGCCCCTTACAAGAGATGTGGAGGTCAGAGTGGTATAACAAGATGCTTTTAATGCCCATCAGAAGAGACGTGGAGGTGAGAGTGGTATAACAAGACGGTTTTAATGCCCCTTACAAGAGACGTGGAGGTCAGAGTGGTATAACAAGACGGTTCAATGCCCCTTACAAGAGACGTGGAGGTCACAGTGGTATAACAAGACGGCTTTAATGCCCCTTACGAGAGACGTGGAGGTCAGAGTAGTATAACAAGAAGCTTTTAATGCCCCTTACAAGAGACGTGGAGGTCAGAGTGGTATAACAAGACGCTTTTAATGCCCCTTACAAGAGATGTAGAGATCAAAGTGGTATAACAAGATGCTTTTAATGCCCGTCAGAAGAGATGTGGAGGTCTGAGTGGTATAACAAGACGGTTTTAATGCCCCTTACAAGAGACGTGGAGGTCACAGTGGTATAACAAGACGGTTTTAATGCCCCTTACGAGAGACGTGGAGGTCAGAGTGGTATAACAAGGCGGTTTTAATGCCCCTTACAAGAGACTTGGAGGTCAGAGTGGTATAACAAGACGCTTTTAATGCCCCTTACAAGAGACGTGGAGGTCAGAGTGGTATAACAAGACGCTTTTAATGCCCCTTACAAGAGATGTGGAGATCAGAGTGGTATAGCAAGACGCTTTTAATGCCCGTCAGAAGAGACGTGGAGGTCAGAGTGGTATAACAAGACGGTTTTAATTCCCCTTACAAGAGACGTGGAGGTCAGAGTGGTATAATAAGACGGTTTTAATTCCCCTTACAAGAGACGTGGAGGTCAGAGTGGTATAACAAGACGGTTTAATGCCGCTTACAAGAGACGTGGTGGTCACAGTGGTATAACAAGACGGTTTTAATGTCCCTTACGAGAGACGTGGAGGTCAGAGTGGTATAACAAGATGCTTTTAATGCCCCTTACAAGAGATGTGGAGGTCAGAGTGGTATAACAAGACGCTTTTAATGGCCGTCAGAAGTGACGTGGAGGTCAGAGTGGTATAACAAGATGGTTTTAATTCCCCTTACAAGAGACGTGGAGGTCAGAGTGGTATAACAAGACGGTTTTAATGCCCCTTACCAGAGACGTGGAGGTCAGAGTGGTATAACAAGACGGTTTAATGCACCTTACAAGAGACGTGGAGGTCACAGTGGTATAACAAGATGGTTTTAATGCCCCTTACGAGAGACGTGGAGGTCAGAGTGGTATAACAAGACGCTTTTAATGCCCCTTACAAGAGATGTGGAGATCAGAGTGGTATAACAAGACGCTTTTAATGCCCCTTACAAGAGATGTGGAGGTCAGAGCGGTATAACATGACGCTTTTAATGGCCGTCAGAAGAGACGTGGAGGTCAGAGTGGTATAACAAGATGGTTTTAATGCCCCTTACAAGAGACGTGGAGGTCAGAGTGGTATAACAAGATGCTTTTAATGCCCCTTACAAGAGATGTGGAGGTCAGAGTGGTATAACAAGACGCTTTTAATGCCCATCAGAAGAGACGTGGAGATCAGAGTGGTATAACAAGACGGTTTTAATGCCCCTTACAAGAGACGTGGAGGTCAGAGTGGTATAACAAGACGGTTTAATGCCCCTTACAAGAGACGTGGAGGTCACAGTGGTATAACAAGACGGTTTTAATGCCCCTTACGAGAGACGTGGAGGTCAGAGTGGTATAACAAGACGCTTTTAATGCCCCTTACAAGAGACGTGGAGGTCAGAGTGGTATAACAAGACGCTTTTAATGCCCCTTATAAGAGATGTAGAGATCAGAGTGGTATAACAAGACGCTTTTAATGCCCGTCAGAAGAGATGTGGAGGTCAGAGTGGTATAACAAGACCGTTTTAATGCCCCTTACAAGAGACGTGGAGGTCAGAGTGGTATAACAAGACGGTTTAATGCCCCTTACAAGAGACGTGGAGGTCAGAGTGGTATAACAAGGCGGTTTTAATGCCCCTTACAAGAGACTTGGAGGTCAGAGTGGTATAACAAGACGCTTTTAATGCCCCTTACAAGAGACGTGGAGGTCAGAGTGGTATAACAAGACGCTTTTAATGCCCCTTACAAGAGATGTGGAGATCAGAGTGGTATAACAAGACGCTTTTAATGCCCATCAGAAGAGACGTGGAGGTCAGAGTGGTATAACAAGACGGTTTTAATGCCCCTTACAAGAGACGTGGAGGTCAGAGTGGTATAATGAGACGGTTTTAATGCCCCTTACAAGAGACGTGGAGGTCAGAGTGGTATAACAAGACGGTTTTATTGCCCCTTACGAGAGACGTCGAGGTCAGAGTGGTATAACAAGACGCTTTTAATGCCCCTTACAAGAAATGTGGAGATGAGAGTGGTATAACAAGACGCTTTTAATGCCCCTTACAAGAGATGTGGAGGTCAGAGCGGTATAACAAGACGCTTTTAATGGCCGTCAGAAGAGACGTGGAGGTCAGAGTGGTATAACAAGACGGTTTTAATGCCCCTTACAAGAGATGTGGAGGTCAGAGTGGTATAACAAGATGCTTTTAATGCCCCTTACAAGAGATGTGGAGGTCAGAGTGGTATAACAAGACGCTTTTAATGCCCATCAGAAGAGACGTGGAGGTGAGAGTGGTATAACAAGACGGTTTTAATGCCCCTTACAAGAGACGTGGAGGTCAGAGTGGTATAACAAGACGGTTTTAATGCCCCTTAGGAGAGACGTGGAGGTCAGAGTGGTATAACAAGACGGTTTTAATGCCCCTTACAAGAGACGTGGAGGTCAGAGTGGTATACCAAGACGGTTTAATGCCCCTTACAAGAGACGGGGAGGTCAGAGTGGTATAACAAGCCGGTTTTAATGCCCCTTACAAGAGACTTGGAGGTCAGAGTGGTATAACAAGACGGTTTTAATGCCCCTTACAAGAGACGTGGAGGTCAGAGTGGTATAACAAGACGCTTTCAATGCCCCTTACAAGAGACGTGGAGGTCAGAATGGTATAACAAGACACTTTTAATTCCCGTCAGAAGAGACGTGGAGGTCAGAGTGGTATAACAAGATGGCTTTAATGCCCCTTAAGAGAGACGTGGAGGTCAGAGTGGTATAACAAGATGCTTTTAATGCCCCTTACAAGAGACGTGGAGGTCAGAGTGGTATAACAAGACGCTTTTAATGCCCGTCAAAAGAGACGTGGAGGTCAGAGTGGTATAACAAGACGCTTTTAATGCCCCTTACAAGAGATGTGGAGGTCAGAGTGGTATAACAAGAAGCTTTTAATGCCCGTCAGAAGAGACGTGGAGGTCAGAGTGATATAACAAGACGGTTTTAATGCCCCTTACAAGAGACGTGGAGGTCAGAGTGGTATAACAAGACGGTTTAATGCCCGTTACAAGAGACGTGGAGGTCAGAGTGGTATAACAAGACGGTTTTAATGCCCCTTACAAGAGACGTGGAGGTCAGAGTGGTATAACAAGACGCTTTTAATGCCCCTTACAAGAGACGTGGAGGTCAGAGTGGTATAACAAGACGCTTTTAATGCCCCTTACAAGAGATGTGGAGGTCAGAGTGGTATAACAAGAGGCTTTTAATGCCCCTTACAAGAGATGTGGAGGTCAGAGTGGTATAACTAGACGCTTTTAATGCCCCTTACAAGAGACGTGGAGGTCAGAGTGGTATAACAAGACGCTTTTAATGCCCCTTACAAGAGACGTGGGGGTCAGAGTGGTATAACAAGACGCTTTTAATGACCGTCAGAAGAGACGTGGAGGTCAGAGTGGTATAACAAGATGGCTTTAATGCCCCTTACAAGAGACGTGGAGGTCAGAGTGGAATAACAAGATGCTTTTAATGCCCCTTACAAGAGATGTGGTCAGAGTGGTATAACAAGACGCTTTTAATGCCCATCAGAAGAGACGTGGAGGTCAGAGTGGTATAACAAGATGGCTTTAATGCCCCTTACAAGAGACGTGGAGGTCAGAGTGGTATAACAAGACGCTTTTAATGCCCGTCAGAAGAGACGTGGAGGTCAGAGTGGTATAACAATACGCTTTTAATGCCAGTTACAAGAGACGTGGAGGTCAGAGTGGTATAACAAGATGCTTTTAATGCCCCTTACAAGAGATGTGGAGGTCAGAGTGGTATAACAAGACGCTTTTAATGCCCCTTACAAGAGACGTGGAGGTCAGAGTGGTATAACAAGAAGCTTTTAATGCCCCTTACAAGAGACGTGGAGGTCAGAGTGGTTGTAACAAGACGCTTTTAATGCCCGTCAGAAGAGACGTGGAGGTCAGAGTGGTATAACAAGACGCTTTTAATGCCCCTTTCAAGAGATGTGTAGGTCAGAGTGGTATAACAAGAGGCTTTTAATGCCCCTTAGAACTAATGTAGAGGTCAGAGTGGTATAACAAGACGCTTTTAATGCCCCTTACAAGAGATGTGGAGATCAGAGAGGTATAACAAGATGCTTTTAATGCCCGTCAGAAGAGACGTGGAGGTCAGAGTGGTATAACAAGATGGTTTTAATGCCCCTTACAAGAGATATGGAGGTCAGAGTGGTATAACAAGATGGTTTTAATGCCCCTTACAAGAGACGTGGAGGTCAGAGTGGTATAACAAGACGCTTTCAATGCCCCTTACAAGAGACGTGGAGGTCAGAGTGGTATAACAAGACACTTTTAATGCCCGTCAGAAGAGACGTGGAGGTCAGAGTGGTATAACAAGACGCTTTTAATGCCCGTCAGAAGAGACGTGGAGGTCAGAGTGGTATAACAAGACGCTTTTAATGCCCCTTATAAGAGATGTAGAGATCAGAGTGGTATAACAAGACGCTTTTAATGCCCGTCAGAAGAGATGTGGAGGTCAGAGTGGTATAACAAGACCGTTTTAATGCCCCTTACAAGAGACGTGGAGGTCAGAGTGGTATAACAAGACGGTTTAATGCCCCTTACAAGAGACGTGGAGGTCAGAGTGGTATAACAAGGCGGTTTTAATGCCCCTTACAAGAGACTTGGAGGTCAGAGTGGTATAACAAGACGCTTTTAATGCCCCTTACAAGAGACGTGGAGGTCAGAGTGGTATAACAAGACGCTTTTAATGCCCCTTACAAGAGATGTGGAGATCAGAGTGGTATAACAAGACGCTTTTAATGCCCGTCAGAAGAGACGTGGAGGTCAGAGTGGTATAACAAGACGGTTTTAATGCCCCTTACAAGAGACGTGGAGGTCAGAGTGGTATAACAAGACGGTTTTAATGCCCCTTACAAGAGACGTGGAGGTCAGAGTGGTATAACAAGACGGTTTTATTGCCCCTTACGAGAGACGTGGAGGTCAGAGTGGTATAACAAGACGCTTTTAATGCCCCTTACAAGAAATGTGGAGATGAGAGTGGTATAACAAGACGCTTTTAATGCCCCTTACAAGAGATGTGGAGGTCAGAGCGGTATAACAAGACGCTTTTAATGGCCGTCAGAAGAGACGTGGAGGTCAGAGTGGTATAACAAGACGTTTTAATGCCCCTTACAAGAGATGTGGAGGTCAGAGTGGTATAACAAGATGCTTTTAATGCCCCTTACAAGAGATGTGGAGGTCAGAGTGGTATAACAAGACGCTTTTAATGCCCATCAGAAGAGACGTGGAGGTGAGAGTGGTATAACAAGACGGTTTTAATGCCCCTTACAAGAGACGTGGAGGTCAGAGTGGTATAACAAGACGGTTTAATGCCCCTTACAAGAGACGTGGAGGTCACAGTGGTATAACAAGACGGTTTAAATGCCCATTAGGAGAGACGTGGAGGTCAGAGTGGTATAACAAGACGGTTTTAATGCCCCTTACAAGAGACGTGGAGGTCAGAGTGGTATAACAAGACGGTTTAATGCCCCTTACAAGAGACGGGGAGGTCAGAGTGGTATAACAAGCCGGTTTTAATGCCCCTTACAAGAGACTTGGAGGTCAGAGTGGTATAACAAGACGCTTTTAATGCCCCTTACAAGAGACGTGGAGGTCAGAGTGGTATAACAAGACGCTTTTAATGCCCCTTACAAGAGATGTGGAGATCAGAGTGGTATAACAAGACGCTTTTAATGCCCGTCAGAAGAGACGTGGAGGTCAGAGTGGTATAACAAGACGGTTTTAATGCCCCTTACAAGAGACGTGGAGGTCAGAGTGGTATAACAAGATGGTTTTAATGCCCCTTACAAGAGACGTGGAGGTCAGAGTGGTATAACAAGACAGTTTTAATGCCCCTTACAAGAGACGTGGAGGTCAGAGTGGTATAACAAGACGGTTTTAATGCCCCTTACAAGAGACGTGGAGGTCAGAGTGGTATAACAAGACGGTTTTAATGCCACTTACAAGAGACGTGGAGGTCAGAGTGGTATAACAAGACGCTTTTAATGCCCCTTACAAGAGACGTGTAGGTCAGAGTGGTATAACAAGACGCTTTTAATGCCCGTCAGAAGAGACGTGGAGGTCAGAGTGGTATAACAAGATGGCTTTAATGCCCCTTACAAGAGACGTGGAGGTCAGAGTGGTATAACAAGATGCTTTTAATTCCCCTTACAAGAGATGTGGAGGTCAGAGCGGTATAACAAGACGCTTTTAATGGCCGTCAGAAGAGACGTGGAGGTCAGAGTGGTATAACAAGACGGTTTTAATGCCCCTTCCAAGAGACGTGGAGGTCAGAGTGGTATAACAAGATGCTTTTAATGCCCCTTACAAGAAATGTGGAGGTCAGAGTGGTATAATAAGACGCTTTTAATGCCCATCAGAAGAGACGTGGAGGTCAGAGTCGTATAACAAGACGGTTTTAATGCCCCTTACAAGAGACGTGGAGGTCAGAGTGGTATAACAAGACTGTTTAATGCCCCTTACAAGAGACGTGGAAGTCAGAGTGGTATAACAAGACGGTTTTAATGCCCCTTACAAGAGACGTGGAGGTCAGAGTGGTATAACAAGATGCTTTTAATGCCCGTCAGAAGAGACGTGGAGGTCAGAGTATTATAACAAGATGGCTTTAATGCCCCTTACAATAGACGTGGAGGTCAGAGTGGTATAACAAGACGCTTTTAATGCCCGTCAGAAGAGACGTGGAGGTCAGAGTGGTATAACAATACGCTTTTAATGCCCCTTACAAGAGACGTGGAGGTCAGAGTGGTATAACAAGATGCTTTTAATGCCCCTTACAAGAGATGTGGAGGTCAGAGTGGTATAACAAGACGCTTTTAATGCCTGTCAGAAGAGACGTGGAGGTCAGAGTGGTATAACAAGACGGTTTTAATGCCCCTTACAAGAGACATGGAGGTCAGAGTGGTATAACAAGATGGTTTTAATGCCCCTTACAAGAGACGTGGAGGTCAGAGTGGTATAACAAGACGCTTTCAATGCCCCTTACAAGAGACGTGGAGGTCAGAATGGTATAACAAGACACTTTTAATTCCCGTCAGAAGAGACGTGGAGGTCAGAGTGGTATAACAAGATGGGTTTAATGCCCCTTAAGAGAGACGTGGAGGTCAGAGTGGTATAACAAGATGCTTTTAATGCCCCTTACAAGAGACGTGGAGGTCAGAGTGGTATAACAAGACGCTTTTAATGCCCGTCAGAAGAGACGTGGAGGTCAGAGTGGTATAACAAGACGCTTTTAATGCCCCTTACAAGAGATGTGGAGGTCAGAGTGGTATAACAAGAAGCTTTTAATGCCCGTCAGAAGAGACGTGGAGGTCAGAGTGATATAACAAGACGGTTTTAATGCCCCTTACAAGAGACGTGGAGGTCAGAGTGGTATAACAAGACGGTTTAATGCCCGTTACAAGAGACGTGGAGGTCAGAGTGGTATAACAAGACGGTTTTAATGCCCCTTACAAGAGACGTGGAGGTCAGAGTGGTATAACAAGACGCTTTTAATGCCCCTTACAAGAGACGTGGAGGTCAGAGTGGTATAACAAGACGCTTTTAATGCCCCTTACAAGAGATGTGGAGGTCAGAGTGGTATAACAAGAGGCTTTTAATGCCCCTTACAAGAGATGTGGAGGTCAGAGTGGTATAACTAGACGCTTTTAATGCCCCTTACAAGAGACGTGGAGGTCAGAGTGGTATAACAAGACGCTTTTAATGCCCCTTACAAGAGACGTGGGGGTCAGAGTGGTATAACAAGACGCTTTTAATGACCGTCAGAAGAGACGTGGAGGTCAGAGTGGTATAACAAGATGGCTTTAATGCCCCTTACAAGAGACGTGGAGGTCAGAGTGGAATAACAAGATGCTTTTAATGCCCCTTACAAGAGATGTGGTCAGAGTGGTATAACAAGACGCTTTTAATGCCCGTCAGAAGAGACGTGGAGGTCAGAGTGGTATAACAAGATGGCTTTAATGCCCCTTACAAGAGACGTGGAGGTCAGAGTGGTATAACAAGACGCTTTTAATGCCCGTCAGAAGAGACGTGGAGGTCAGAGTGGTATAACAATACGCTTTTAATGCCAGTTACAAGAGACGTGGAGGTCAGAGTGGTATAACAAGATGCTTTTAATGCCCCTTACAAGAGATGTGGAGGTCAGAGTGGTATAACAAGACGCTTTTAATGCCCCTTACAAGAGACGTGGAGGTCAGAGTGGTATAACAAGAAGCTTTTAATGCCCCTTACAAGAGACGTGGAGGTCAGAGTGGTTGCAACAAGACGCTTTTAATGCCCGTCAGAAGAGACGTGGAGGTCAGAGTGGTATAACAAGACGCTTTTAATGCCCCTTTCAAGAGATGTGTAGGTCAGAGTGGTATAACAAGAGGCTTTTAATGCCCCTTACAACTAATGTAGAGGTCAGAGTGGTATAACAAGACGCTTTTAATGCCCCTTACAAGAGATGTGGAGATCAGAGAGGTATAACAAGATGCTTTTAATGCCCGTCAGAAGAGACGTGGAGGTCAGAGTGGTATAACAAGATGGTTTTAATGCCCCTTACAAGAGACATGGAGGTCAGAGTGGTATAACAAGATGGTTTTAATGCCCCTTACAAGAGACGTGGAGGTCAGAGTGGTATAACAAGACGCTTTCAATGCCCCTTACAAGAGACGTGGAGGTCAGAGTGGTATAACAAGACACTTTTAATGCCCGTCAGAAGAGACGTGGAGGTCAGAGTGGTATAACAAGACGCTTTTAATGCCCGTCAGAAGAGACGTGGAGGTCAGAGTGGTATAACAAGACGCTTTTAATGCCCGTCAGAAGAGACGTGGAGGTCAGAGTGGTATAACAAGACGCTTTTAATGCCCCTTACAAGAGACGTGGAGGTCAGAGTGGTATAACAAGATGCTTTTAATGCCCCTTACAAGAGATGTGGAGGTCAGAGTGGTATAACAAGACGCTTTTAATGCCCGTCAGAAGAGACGTGGAGGTCAGAGTGGTATAACAAGACGGTTTTAATGCCCCTTACAAGAGACATGGAGGTCAGAGTGGTATAACAAGACGGTTTTAATGCCCCTTACAAGAGACGTGGAGGTCAGAGTGGTATAACAAGACGCTTTCAATGCCCCTTACAAGAGACGTGGAGGTCAGAATGGTATAACAAGACACTTTTAATGCCCGTCAGAAGAGACGTGGAGGTCAGAGTGGTATAACAAGACGGTTTAATGCCCCTTACAAGAGACGTGGAGGTCAGAGTGGTATGACAAGACGGTTTTAATGCCCCTTACAAGAGACGTGGAGGTCAGAGTGGTATAACAAGACGGTTTTAATGCCCCTTACAATAGACGTGGAGGTCAGAGTGGTACAACAAGACGCTTTGAATGCCCTTACAAGAGATGTGGAGGTCAGAGTGGTATAACAAGAGGCTTTTAATGCCCCTTACAAGAGATGTGGAGGTCAGAGTGGTATAACTAGACGCTTTTAATGCCCCTTACAAGAGATGTGGAGATCAGAGTGGTATAACAAGTCGCTTCTAATGCCCATCAGAAGAGACGTGGAGGTCAGAGTGGTATAACAAGACAGTTTTAATGCCCCTTACAAGAGACGTGGAGGTCAGTGGTATAACAAGTTGGTTTTAATGCCCCTTACAAGAGACGTGGAGGTCAGAGTGGTATAACAAGACAGTTTTAATGCCCCTTACAAGAGACGTGGAGGTCAGAGTGGTATAACAAGACGGTTTTAATGCCCCTTACAAGAGACGTGGAGGTCAGAGTGGTATAACAAGACGGTTTTAATGCCACTTACAAGAGACGTGGAGGTCAGAGTGGTATAACAAGACGCTTTTAATGCCCCTTACAAGAGACGTGTAGGTCAGAGTGGTATAACAAGACGCTTTTAATGCCCGTCAGAAGAGACGTGGAGGTCAGAGTGGTATAACAAGATGGCTTTAATGCCCCTTACAAGAGACGTGGAGGTCAGAGTGGTATAACAAGATGCTTTTAATGCCCCTTACAAGAGATGTGGAGGTCAGAGCGGTATAACAAGACGCTTTTAATGGCCGTCAGAAGAGACGTGGAGGTCAGAGTGGTATAACAAGACGGTTTTAATGCCCCTTCCAAGAGACGTGGAGGTCAGAGTGGTATAACAAGATGCTTTTAATGCCCCTTACAAGAAATGTGGAGGTCAGAGTGGTATAACAAGACGCTTTTAATGCCCATCAGAAGAGACGTGGAGGTCAGAGTGGTATAACAAGACGGTTTTAATGCCCCTTACAAGAGACGTGGAGGTCAGAGTGGTATAACAAGACTGTTTAATGCCCCTTACAAGAGACGTGGAAGTCAGAGTGGTATAACAAGACGGTTTTAATGCCCCTTACAAGAGACGTGGAGGTCAGAGTGGTATAACAAGATGCTTTTAATGCCCGTCAGAAGAGACGTGGAGGTCAGAGTAGTATAACAAGATGGCTTTAATGCCCCTTACAATAGACGTGGAGGTCAGAGTGGTATAACAAGACGCTTTTAATGCCCGTCAGAAGAGACGTGGAGGTCAGAGTGGTATAACAATACGCTTTTAATGCCCCTTACAAGAGACGTGGAGGTCAGAGTGGTATAACAAGATGCTTTTAATGCCCCTTACAAGAGATGTGGAGGTCAGAGTGGTATAACAAGACGCTTTTAATGCCCGTCAGAAGAGACGTGGAGGTCAGAGTGGTATAACAAGACGGTTTTAATGCCCCTTACAAGAGACATGGAGGTCAGAGTGGTATAACAAGACGGTTTTAATGCCCCTTACAAGAGACGTGGAGGTCAGAGTGGTATAACAAGACGCTTTCAATGCCCCTTACAAGAGACGTGGAGGTCAGAATGGTATAACAAGACACTTTTAATTCCCGTCAGAAGAGACGTGGAGGTCAGAGTGGTATAACAAGATGGCTTTAATGCCCCTTAAGAGAGACGTGGAGGACAGAGTGGTATAACAAGATGCTTTTAATGCCCCTTACAAGAGACGTGGAGGACAGAGTGGTATAACAAGACGCTTTTAATGCCCGTCAGAAGAGACGTGGAGGTCAGAGTGGTATAACAAGACGCTTTTAATGCCCCTTACAAGAGATGTGGAGGTCAGAGTGGTATAACAAGAAGCTTTTAATGCCCGTCAGAAGAGACGTGGAGGTCAGAGTGATATAACAAGACGGTTTTAATGCCCCTTACAAGAGACGTGGAGGTCAGAGTGGTATAACAAGACGGTTTAATGCCCGTTACAAGAGACGTGGAGGTCAGAGTGGTATAACAAGACGGTTTTAATGCCCCTTACAAGAGACGTGGAGGTCAGAGTGGTATAACAAGACGCTTTTAATGCCCCTTACAAGAGACGTGGAGGTCAGAGTGGTATAACAAGACGCTTTTAATGCCCCTTACAAGAGATGTGGAGGTCAGAGTGGTATAACAAGAGGCTTTTAATGCCCCTTACAAGAGATGTGGAGGTCAGAGTGGTATAACTAGACGCTTTTAATGCCCCTTACAGGAGACGTGGAGGTCAGAGTGGTATAACAAGACGCTTTTAATGCCCCTTACAAGAGACGTGGGGGTCAGAGTGGTATAACAAGACGCTTTTAATGACCGTCAGAAGAGACGTGGAGGTCAGAGTGGTATAACAAGATGGCTTTAATGCCCCTTACAAGAGACGTGGAGGTCAGAGTGGAATAACAAGATGCTTTTAATGCCCCTTACAAGAGATGTGGTCAGAGTGGTATAACAAGACGCTTTTAATGCCCGTCAGAAGAGACGTGGAGGTCAGAGTGGTATAACAAGATGGCTTTAATGCCCCTTACAAGAGACGTGGAGGTCAGAGTGGTATAACAAGACGCTTTTAATGCCCGTCAGAAGAGACGTGGAGGTCAGAGTGGTATAACAATACGCTTTTAATGCCAGTTACAAGAGACGTGGAGGTCAGAGTGGTATAACAAGATGCTTTTAATGCCCCTTACAAGAGATGTGGAGGTCAGAGTGGTATAACAAGACGCTTTTAATGCCCCTTACAAGAGACGTGGAGGTCAGAGTGGTATAACAAGAAGCTTTTAATGCCCCTTACAAGAGACGTGGAGGTCAGAGTGGTTGTAACAAGACGCTTTTAATGCCCGTCAGAAGAGACGTGGAGGTCAGAGTGGTATAACAAGACGCTTTTAATGCCCCTTTCAAGAGATGTGTAGGTCAGAGTGGTATAACAAGAGGCTTTTAATGCCCCTTACAACTAATGTAGAGGTCAGAGTGGTATAACAAGACGCTTTTAATGCCCCTTACAAGAGATGTGGAGATCAGAGAGGTATAACAAGATGCTTTTAATGCCCGTCAGAAGAGACGTGGAGGTCAGAGTGGTATAACAAGATGGTTTTAATGCCCCTTACAAGAGACATGGAGGTCAGAGTGGTATAACAAGATGGTTTTAATGCCCCTTACAAGAGACGTGGAGGTCAGAGTGGTATAACAAGACGCTTTCAATGCCCCTTACAAGAGACGTGGAGGTCAGAGTGGTATAACAAGACACTTTTAATGCCCGTCAGAAGAGACGTGGAGGTCAGAGTGGTATAACAAGACGCTTTTAATGCCCGTCAGAAGAGACGTGGAGGTCAGAGTGGTATAACAAGACGCTTTTAATGCCCGTCAGAAGAGACGTGGAGGTCAGAGTGGTATAACAAGACGCTTTTAATGCCCCTTACAAGAGACGTGGAGGTCAGAGTGGTATAACAAGATGCTTTTAATGCCCCTTACAAGAGATGTGGAGGTCAGAGTGGTATAACAAGACGCTTTTAATGCCCGTCAGAAGAGACGTGGAGGTCAGAGTGGTATAACAAGACGGTTTTAATGCCCCTTACAAGAGACATGGAGGTCAGAGTGGTATAACAAGACGGTTTTAATGCCCCTTACAAGAGACGTGGAGGTCAGAGTGGTATAACAAGACGCTTTCAATGCCCCTTACAAGAGACGTGGAGGTCAGAATGGTATAACAAGACACTTTTAATGCCCGTCAGAAGAGACGTGGAGGTCAGAGTGGTATAACAAGACGGTTTAATGCCCCTTACAAGAGACGTGGAGGTCAGAGTGGTATGACAAGACGGTTTTAATGCCCCTTACAAGAGACGTGGAGGTCAGAGTGGTATAACAAGACGGTTTTAATGCCCCTTACAATAGACGTGGAGGTCAGAGTGGTACAACAAGACGCTTTGAATGCCCTTACAAGAGATGTGGAGGTCAGAGTGGTATAACAAGAGGCTTTTAATGCCCCTTACAAGAGATGTGGAGGTCAGAGTGGTATAACTAGACGCTTTTAATGCCCCTTACAAGAGATGTGGAGATCAGAGTGGTATAACAAGTCGCTTCTAATGCCCATCAGAAGAGACGTGGAGGTCAGAGTGGTATAACAAGACAGTTTTAATGCCCCTTACAAGAGACGTGGAGGTCAGTGGTATAACAAGTTGGTTTTAATGCCCCTTACAAGAGACGTGGAGGTCAGAGTGGTATAACAAGACAGTTTTAATGCCCCTTACAAGAGACGTGGAGGTCAGAGTGGTATAACAAGACGGTTTTAATGCCCCTTACAAGAGACGTGGAGGTCAGAGTGGTATAACAAGACGGTTTTAATGCCACTTACAAGAGACGTGGAGGTCAGAGTGGTATAACAAGACGCTTTTAATGCCCCTTACAAGAGACGTGTAGGTCAGAGTGGTATAACAAGACGCTTTTAATGCCCGTCAGAAGAGACGTGGAGGTCAGAGTGGTATAACAAGATGGCTTTAATGCCCCTTACAAGAGACGTGGAGGTCAGAGTGGTATAACAAGATGCTTTTAATGCCCCTTACAAGAGATGTGGAGGTCAGAGCGGTATAACAAGACGCTTTTAATGGCCGTCAGAAGAGACGTGGAGGTCAGAGTGGTATAACAAGACGGTTTTAATGCCCCTTCCAAGAGACGTGGAGGTCAGAGTGGTATAACAAGATGCTTTTAATGCCCCTTACAAGAAATGTGGAGGTCAGAGTGGTATAACAAGACGCTTTTAATGCCCATCAGAAGAGACGTGGAGGTCAGAGTGGTATAACAAGACGGTTTTAATGCCCCTTACAAGAGACGTGGAGGTCAGAGTGGTATAACAAGACTGTTTAATGCCCCTTACAAGAGACGTGGAAGTCAGAGTGGTATAACAAGACGGTTTTAATGCCCCTTACAAGAGACGTGGAGGTCAGAGTGGTATAACAAGATGCTTTTAATGCCCGTCAGAAGAGACGTGGAGGTCAGAGTAGTATAACAAGATGGCTTTAATGCCCCTTACAATAGACGTGGAGGTCAGAGTGGTATAACAAGACGCTTTTAATGCCCGTCAGAAGAGACGTGGAGGTCAGAGTGGTATAACAATACGC
Source organism: Phyllobates terribilis (assembly GCF_046119375.1). Classification (NCBI taxonomy): domain Eukaryota; kingdom Metazoa; phylum Chordata; class Amphibia; order Anura; family Dendrobatidae; genus Phyllobates; species Phyllobates terribilis. Next base: position 483,299,601 of record NW_027362762.1, on the reverse strand, counting down.
TTTTAATGCCCCTTACAAGAGACGTGGAGGTCAGAGTGGTATAACAAGATGCTTTTAATGCCCCTTACAAGAGATGTGGAGGTCAGAGTGGTATAACAAGACGCTTTTAATGCCCCTTACAAGAGACGTGGGGGTCAGAGTGGTATAACAAGACGCTTTTAATGACCGTCAGAAGAGACGTGGAGGTCAGAGTGGTATAACAAGATGGCTTTAATGCCCCTTACAAGAGACGTGGAGGTCAGAGTGGAATAACAAGATGCTTTTAATGCCCCTTACAAGAGATGTGGTCAGAGTGGTATAACAAGACGCTTTTAATGCCCGTCAGAAGAGACGTGGAGGTCAGAGTGGTATAACAAGATGGCTTTAATGCCCCTTACAAGAGACGTGGAGGTCAGAGTGGTATAACAAGACGCTTTTAATGCCCGTCAGAAGAGACGTGGAGGTCAGAGTGGTATAACAATACGCTTTTAATGCCAGTTACAAGAGACGTGGAGGTCAGAGTGGTATAACAAGATGCTTTTAATGCCCCTTACAAGAGATGTGGAGGTCAGAGTGGTATAACAAGACGCTTTTAATGCCCCTTACAAGAGACGTGGAGGTCAGAGTGGTATAACAAGAAGCTTTTAATGCCCCTTACAAGAGACGTGGAGGTCAGAGTGGTTGTAACAAGACGCTTTTAATGCCCGTCAGAAGAGACGTGGAGGTCAGAGTGGTATAACAAGACGCTTTTAATGCCCCTTTCAAGAGATGTGTAGGTCAGAGTGGTATAACAAGAGGCTTTTAATGCCCCTTACAACTAATGTAGAGGTCAGAGTGGTATAACAAGACGCTTTTAATGCCCCTTACAAGAGATGTGGAGATCAGAGAGGTATAACAAGATGCTTTTAATGCCCGTCAGAAGAGACGTGGAGGTCAGAGTGGTATAACAAGATGGTTTTAATGCCCCTTACAAGAGACATGGAGGTCAGAGTGGTATAACAAGATGGTTTTAATGCCCCTTACAAGAGACGTGGAGGTCAGAGTGGTATAACAAGACGCTTTCAATGCCCCTTACAAGAGACGTGGAGGTCAGAGTGGTATAACAAGACACTTTTAATGCCCGTCAGAAGAGACGTGGAGGTCAGAGTGGTATAACAAGACGCTTTTAATGCCCGTCAGAAGAGACGTGGAGGTCAGAGTGGTATAACAAGACGCTTTTAATGCCCGTCAGAAGAGACGTGGAGGTCAGAGTGGTATAACAAGACGCTTTTAATGCCCCTTACAAGAGACGTGGAGGTCAGAGTGGTATAACAAGATGCTTTTAATGCCCCTTACAAGAGATGTGGAGGTCAGAGTGGTATAACAAGACGCTTTTAATGCCCGTCAGAAGAGACGTGGAGGTCAGAGTGGTATAACAAGACGGTTTTAATGCCCCTTACAAGAGACATGGAGGTCAGAGTGGTATAACAAGACGGTTTTAATGCCCCTTACAAGAGACGTGGAGGTCAGAGTGGTATAACAAGACGCTTTCAATGCCCCTTACAAGAGACGTGGAGGTCAGAATGGTATAACAAGACACTTTTAATGCCCGTCAGAAGAGACGTGGAGGTCAGAGTGGTATAACAAGACGGTTTAATGCCCCTTACAAGAGACGTGGAGGTCAGAGTGGTATGACAAGACGGTTTTAATGCCCCTTACAAGAGACGTGGAGGTCAGAGTGGTATAACAAGACGGTTTTAATGCCCCTTACAATAGACGTGGAGGTCAGAGTGGTACAACAAGACGCTTTGAATGCCCTTACAAGAGATGTGGAGGTCAGAGTGGTATAACAAGAGGCTTTTAATGCCCCTTACAAGAGATGTGGAGGTCAGAGTGGTATAACTAGACGCTTTTAATGCCCCTTACAAGAGATGTGGAGATCAGAGTGGTATAACAAGTCGCTTCTAATGCCCATCAGAAGAGACGTGGAGGTCAGAGTGGTATAACAAGACAGTTTTAATGCCCCTTACAAGAGACGTGGAGGTCAGTGGTATAACAAGTTGGTTTTAATGCCCCTTACAAGAGACGTGGAGGTCAGAGTGGTATAACAAGACAGTTTTAATGCCCCTTACAAGAGACGTGGAGGTCAGAGTGGTATAACAAGACGGTTTTAATGCCCCTTACAAGAGACGTGGAGGTCAGAGTGGTATAACAAGACGGTTTTAATGCCACTTACAAGAGACGTGGAGGTCAGAGTGGTATAACAAGACGCTTTTAATGCCCCTTACAAGAGACGTGGAGGTCAGAGTGGTATGACAAGACGGTTTTAATGCCCCTTACAAGAGACGTGGAGGTCAGAGTGGTATAACAAGACGGTTTTAATGCCCCTTACAATAGACGTGGAGGTCAGAGTGGTACAACAAGACGCTTTGAATGCCCTTACAAGAGATGTGGAGGTCAGAGTGGTATAACAAGAGGCTTTTAATGCCCCTTACAAGAGATGTGGAGGTCAGAGTGGTATAACTAGACGCTTTTAATGCCCCTTACAAGAGATGTGGAGATCAGAGTGGTATAACAAGTCGCTTCTAATGCCCATCAGAAGAGACGTGGAGGTCAGAGTGGTATAACAAGACAGTTTTAATGCCCCTTACAAGAGACGTGGAGGTCAGTGGTATAACAAGTTGGTTTTAATGCCCCTTACAAGAGACGTGGAGGTCAGAGTGGTATAACAAGACAGTTTTAATGCCCCTTACAAGAGACGTGGAGGTCAGAGTGGTATAACAAGACGGTTTTAATGCCCCTTACAAGAGACGTGGAGGTCAGAGTGGTATAACAAGACGGTTTTAATGCCACTTACAAGAGACGTGGAGGTCAGAGTGGTATAACAAGACGCTTTTAATGCCCCTTACAAGAGACGTGTAGGTCAGAGTGGTATAACAAGACGCTTTTAATGCCCGTCAGAAGAGACGTGGAGGTCAGAGTGGTATAACAAGATGGCTTTAATGCCCCTTACAAGAGACGTGGAGGTCAGAGTGGTATAACAAGATGCTTTTAATGCCCCTTACAAGAGATGTGGAGGTCAGAGCGGTATAACAAGACGCTTTTAATGGCCGTCAGAAGAGACGTGGAGGTCAGAGTGGTATAACAAGACGGTTTTAATGCCCCTTCCAAGAGACGTGGAGGTCAGAGTGGTATAACAAGATGCTTTTAATGCCCCTTACAAGAAATGTGGAGGTCAGAGTGGTATAACAAGACGCTTTTAATGCCCATCAGAAGAGACGTGGAGGTCAGAGTGGTATAACAAGACGGTTTTAATGCCCCTTACAAGAGACGTGGAGGTCAGAGTGGTATAACAAGACTGTTTAATGCCCCTTACAAGAGACGTGGAAGTCAGAGTGGTATAACAAGACGGTTTTAATGCCCCTTACAAGAGACGTGGAGGTCAGAGTGGTATAACAAGATGCTTTTAATGCCCGTCAGAAGAGACGTGGAGGTCAGAGTAGTATAACAAGATGGCTTTAATGCCCCTTACAATAGACGTGGAGGTCAGAGTGGTATAACAAGACGCTTTTAATGCCCGTCAGAAGAGACGTGGAGGTCAGAGTGGTATAACAATACGCTTTTAATGCCCCTTACAAGAGACGTGGAGGTCAGAGTGGTATAACAAGATGCTTTTAATGCCCCTTACAAGAGATGTGGAGGTCAGAGTGGTATAACAAGACGCTTTTAATGCCCCTTACAAGAGACGTGGGGGTCAGAGTGGTATAACAAGACGCTTTTAATGACCGTCAGAAGAGACGTGGAGGTCAGAGTGGTATAACAAGATGGCTTTAATGCCCCTTACAAGAGACGTGGAGGTCAGAGTGGAATAACAAGATGCTTTTAATGCCCCTTACAAGAGATGTGGTCAGAGTGGTATAACAAGACGCTTTTAATGCCCGTCAGAAGAGACGTGGAGGTCAGAGTGGTATAACAAGATGGCTTTAATGCCCCTTACAAGAGACGTGGAGGTCAGAGTGGTATAACAAGACGCTTTTAATGCCCGTCAGAAGAGACGTGGAGGTCAGAGTGGTATAACAATACGCTTTTAATGCCAGTTACAAGAGACGTGGAGGTCAGAGTGGTATAACAAGATGCTTTTAATGCCCCTTACAAGAGATGTGGAGGTCAGAGTGGTATAACAAGACGCTTTTAATGCCCCTTACAAGAGACGTGGAGGTCAGAGTGGTATAACAAGAAGCTTTTAATGCCCCTTACAAGAGACGTGGAGGTCAGAGTGGTTGTAACAAGACGCTTTTAATGCCCGTCAGAAGAGACGTGGAGGTCAGAGTGGTATAACAAGACGCTTTTAATGCCCCTTTCAAGAGATGTGTAGGTCAGAGTGGTATAACAAGAGGCTTTTAATGCCCCTTACAACTAATGTAGAGGTCAGAGTGGTATAACAAGACGCTTTTAATGCCCCTTACAAGAGATGTGGAGATCAGAGAGGTATAACAAGATGCTTTTAATGCCCGTCAGAAGAGACGTGGAGGTCAGAGTGGTATAACAAGATGGTTTTAATGCCCCTTACAAGAGACATGGAGGTCAGAGTGGTATAACAAGATGGTTTTAATGCCCCTTACAAGAGACGTGGAGGTCAGAGTGGTATAACAAGACGCTTTCAATGCCCCTTACAAGAGACGTGGAGGTCAGAGTGGTATAACAAGACACTTTTAATGCCCGTCAGAAGAGACGTGGAGGTCAGAGTGGTATAACAAGACGCTTTTAATGCCCGTCAGAAGAGACGTGGAGGTCAGAGTGGTATAACAAGACGCTTTTAATGCCCGTCAGAAGAGACGTGGAGGTCAGAGTGGTATAACAAGACGCTTTTAATGCCCCTTACAAGAGACGTGGAGGTCAGAGTGGTATAACAAGATGCTTTTAATGCCCCTTACAAGAGATGTGGAGGTCAGAGTGGTATAACAAGACGCTTTTAATGCCCGTCAGAAGAGACGTGGAGGTCAGAGTGGTATAACAAGACGGTTTTAATGCCCCTTACAAGAGACATGGAGGTCAGAGTGGTATAACAAGACGGTTTTAATGCCCCTTACAAGAGACGTGGAGGTCAGAGTGGTATAACAAGACGCTTTCAATGCCCCTTACAAGAGACGTGGAGGTCAGAATGGTATAACAAGACACTTTTAATGCCCGTCAGAAGAGACGTGGAGGTCAGAGTGGTATAACAAGACGGTTTAATGCCCCTTACAAGAGACGTGGAGGTCAGAGTGGTATGACAAGACGGTTTTAATGCCCCTTACAAGAGACGTGGAGGTCAGAGTGGTATAACAAGACGGTTTTAATGCCCCTTACAATAGACGTGGAGGTCAGAGTGGTACAACAAGACGCTTTGAATGCCCTTACAAGAGATGTGGAGGTCAGAGTGGTATAACAAGAGGCTTTTAATGCCCCTTACAAGAGATGTGGAGGTCAGAGTGGTATAACTAGACGCTTTTAATGCCCCTTACAAGAGATGTGGAGATCAGAGTGGTATAACAAGTCGCTTCTAATGCCCATCAGAAGAGACGTGGAGGTCAGAGTGGTATAACAAGACAGTTTTAATGCCCCTTACAAGAGACGTGGAGGTCAGTGGTATAACAAGTTGGTTTTAATGCCCCTTACAAGAGACGTGGAGGTCAGAGTGGTATAACAAGACAGTTTTAATGCCCCTTACAAGAGACGTGGAGGTCAGAGTGGTATAACAAGACGGTTTTAATGCCCCTTACAAGAGACGTGGAGGTCAGAGTGGTATAACAAGACGGTTTTAATGCCACTTACAAGAGACGTGGAGGTCAGAGTGGTATAACAAGACGCTTTTAATGCCCCTTACAAGAGACGTGTAGGTCAGAGTGGTATAACAAGACGCTTTTAATGCCCGTCAGAAGAGACGTGGAGGTCAGAGTGGTATAACAAGATGGCTTTAATGCCCCTTACAAGAGACGTGGAGGTCAGAGTGGTATAACAAGATGCTTTTAATGCCCCTTACAAGAGATGTGGAGGTCAGAGCGGTATAACAAGACGCTTTTAATGGCCGTCAGAAGAGACGTGGAGGTCAGAGTGGTATAACAAGACGGTTTTAATGCCCCTTCCAAGAGACGTGGAGGTCAGAGTGGTATAACAAGATGCTTTTAATGCCCCTTACAAGAAATGTGGAGGTCAGAGTGGTATAACAAGACGCTTTTAATGCCCATCAGAAGAGACGTGGAGGTCAGAGTGGTATAACAAGACGGTTTTAATGCCCCTTACAAGAGACGTGGAGGTCAGAGTGGTATAACAAGACTGTTTAATGCCCCTTACAAGAGACGTGGAAGTCAGAGTGGTATAACAAGACGGTTTTAATGCCCCTTACAAGAGACGTGGAGGTCAGAGTGGTATAACAAGATGCTTTTAATGCCCGTCAGAAGAGACGTGGAGGTCAGAGTAGTATAACAAGATGGCTTTAATGCCCCTTACAATAGACGTGGAGGTCAGAGTGGTATAACAAGACGCTTTTAATGCCCGTCAGAAGAGACGTGGAGGTCAGAGTGGTATAACAATACGCTTTTAATGCCCCTTACAAGAGACGTGGAGGTCAGAGTGGTATAACAAGATGCTTTTAATGCCCCTTACAAGAGATGTGGAGGTCAGAGTGGTATAACAAGACGCTTTTAATGCCCCTTACAAGAGACGTGGGGGTCAGAGTGGTATAACAAGACGCTTTTAATGACCGTCAGAAGAGACGTGGAGGTCAGAGTGGTATAACAAGATGGCTTTAATGCCCCTTACAAGAGACGTGGAGGTCAGAGTGGAATAACAAGATGCTTTTAATGCCCCTTACAAGAGATGTGGTCAGAGTGGTATAACAAGACGCTTTTAATGCCCGTCAGAAGAGACGTGGAGGTCAGAGTGGTATAACAAGATGGCTTTAATGCCCCTTACAAGAGACGTGGAGGTCAGAGTGGTATAACAAGACGCTTTTAATGCCCGTCAGAAGAGACGTGGAGGTCAGAGTGGTATAACAATACGCTTTTAATGCCAGTTACAAGAGACGTGGAGGTCAGAGTGGTATAACAAGATGCTTTTAATGCCCCTTACAAGAGATGTGGAGGTCAGAGTGGTATAACAAGACGCTTTTAATGCCCCTTACAAGAGACGTGGAGGTCAGAGTGGTATAACAAGAAGCTTTTAATGCCCCTTACAAGAGACGTGGAGGTCAGAGTGGTTGTAACAAGACGCTTTTAATGCCCGTCAGAAGAGACGTGGAGGTCAGAGTGGTATAACAAGACGCTTTTAATGCCCCTTTCAAGAGATGTGTAGGTCAGAGTGGTATAACAAGAGGCTTTTAATGCCCCTTACAACTAATGTAGAGGTCAGAGTGGTATAACAAGACGCTTTTAATGCCCCTTACAAGAGATGTGGAGATCAGAGAGGTATAACAAGATGCTTTTAATGCCCGTCAGAAGAGACGTGGAGGTCAGAGTGGTATAACAAGATGGTTTTAATGCCCCTTACAAGAGACATGGAGGTCAGAGTGGTATAACAAGATGGTTTTAATGCCCCTTACAAGAGACGTGGAGGTCAGAGTGGTATAACAAGACGCTTTCAATGCCCCTTACAAGAGACGTGGAGGTCAGAGTGGTATAACAAGACACTTTTAATGCCCGTCAGAAGAGACGTGGAGGTCAGAGTGGTATAACAAGACGCTTTTAATGCCCGTCAGAAGAGACGTGGAGGTCAGAGTGGTATAACAAGACGCTTTTAATGCCCGTCAGAAGAGACGTGGAGGTCAGAGTGGTATAACAAGACGCTTTTAATGCCCCTTACAAGAGACGTGGAGGTCAGAGTGGTATAACAAGATGCTTTTAATGCCCCTTACAAGAGATGTGGAGGTCAGAGTGGTATAACAAGACGCTTTTAATGCCCGTCAGAAGAGACGTGGAGGTCAGAGTGGTATAACAAGACGGTTTTAATGCCCCTTACAAGAGACATGGAGGTCAGAGTGGTATAACAAGACGGTTTTAATGCCCCTTACAAGAGACGTGGAGGTCAGAGTGGTATAACAAGACGCTTTCAATGCCCCTTACAAGAGACGTGGAGGTCAGAATGGTATAACAAGACACTTTTAATGCCCGTCAGAAGAGACGTGGAGGTCAGAGTGGTATAACAAGACGGTTTAATGCCCCTTACAAGAGACGTGGAGGTCAGAGTGGTATGACAAGACGGTTTTAATGCCCCTTACAAGAGACGTGGAGGTCAGAGTGGTATAACAAGACGGTTTTAATGCCCCTTACAATAGACGTGGAGGTCAGAGTGGTACAACAAGACGCTTTGAATGCCCTTACAAGAGATGTGGAGGTCAGAGTGGTATAACAAGAGGCTTTTAATGCCCCTTACAAGAGATGTGGAGGTCAGAGTGGTATAACTAGACGCTTTTAATGCCCCTTACAAGAGATGTGGAGATCAGAGTGGTATAACAAGTCGCTTCTAATGCCCATCAGAAGAGACGTGGAGGTCAGAGTGGTATAACAAGACAGTTTTAATGCCCCTTACAAGAGACGTGGAGGTCAGTGGTATAACAAGTTGGTTTTAATGCCCCTTACAAGAGACGTGGAGGTCAGAGTGGTATAACAAGACAGTTTTAATGCCCCTTACAAGAGACGTGGAGGTCAGAGTGGTATAACAAGACGGTTTTAATGCCCCTTACAAGAGACGTGGAGGTCAGAGTGGTATAACAAGACGGTTTTAATGCCACTTACAAGAGACGTGGAGGTCAGAGTGGTATAACAAGACGCTTTTAATGCCCCTTACAAGAGACGTGGAGGTCAGAGTGGTATGACAAGACGGTTTTAATGCCCCTTACAAGAGACGTGGAGGTCAGAGTGGTATAACAAGACGGTTTTAATGCCCCTTACAATAGACGTGGAGGTCAGAGTGGTACAACAAGACGCTTTGAATGCCCTTACAAGAGATGTGGAGGTCAGAGTGGTATAACAAGAGGCTTTTAATGCCCCTTACAAGAGATGTGGAGGTCAGAGTGGTATAACTAGACGCTTTTAATGCCCCTTACAAGAGATGTGGAGATCAGAGTGGTATAACAAGTCGCTTCTAATGCCCATCAGAAGAGACGTGGAGGTCAGAGTGGTATAACAAGACAGTTTTAATGCCCCTTACAAGAGACGTGGAGGTCAGTGGTATAACAAGTTGGTTTTAATGCCCCTTACAAGAGACGTGGAGGTCAGAGTGGTATAACAAGACAGTTTTAATGCCCCTTACAAGAGACGTGGAGGTCAGAGTGGTATAACAAGACGGTTTTAATGCCCCTTACAAGAGACGTGGAGGTCAGAGTGGTATAACAAGACGGTTTTAATGCCACTTACAAGAGACGTGGAGGTCAGAGTGGTATAACAAGACGCTTTTAATGCCCCTTACAAGAGACGTGTAGGTCAGAGTGGTATAACAAGACGCTTTTAATGCCCGTCAGAAGAGACGTGGAGGTCAGAGTGGTATAACAAGATGGCTTTAATGCCCCTTACAAGAGACGTGGAGGTCAGAGTGGTATAACAAGATGCTTTTAATGCCCCTTACAAGAGATGTGGAGGTCAGAGCGGTATAACAAGACGCTTTTAATGGCCGTCAGAAGAGACGTGGAGGTCAGAGTGGTATAACAAGACGGTTTTAATGCCCCTTCCAAGAGACGTGGAGGTCAGAGTGGTATAACAAGATGCTTTTAATGCCCCTTACAAGAAATGTGGAGGTCAGAGTGGTATAACAAGACGCTTTTAATGCCCATCAGAAGAGACGTGGAGGTCAGAGTGGTATAACAAGACGGTTTTAATGCCCCTTACAAGAGACGTGGAGGTCAGAGTGGTATAACAAGACTGTTTAATGCCCCTTACAAGAGACGTGGAAGTCAGAGTGGTATAACAAGACGGTTTTAATGCCCCTTACAAGAGACGTGGAGGTCAGAGTGGTATAACAAGATGCTTTTAATGCCCGTCAGAAGAGACGTGGAGGTCAGAGTAGTATAACAAGATGGCTTTAATGCCCCTTACAATAGACGTGGAGGTCAGAGTGGTATAACAAGACGCTTTTAATGCCCGTCAGAAGAGACGTGGAGGTCAGAGTGGTATAACAATACGCTTTTAATGCCCCTTACAAGAGACGTGGAGGTCAGAGTGGTATAACAAGATGCTTTTAATGCCCCTTACAAGAGATGTGGAGGTCAGAGTGGTATAACAAGACGCTTTTAATGCCCCTTACAAGAGACGTGGGGGTCAGAGTGGTATAACAAGACGCTTTTAATGACCGTCAGAAGAGACGTGGAGGTCAGAGTGGTATAACAAGATGGCTTTAATGCCCCTTACAAGAGACGTGGAGGTCAGAGTGGAATAACAAGATGCTTTTAATGCCCCTTACAAGAGATGTGGTCAGAGTGGTATAACAAGACGCTTTTAATGCCCGTCAGAAGAGACGTGGAGGTCAGAGTGGTATAACAAGATGGCTTTAATGCCCCTTACAAGAGACGTGGAGGTCAGAGTGGTATAACAAGACGCTTTTAATGCCCGTCAGAAGAGACGTGGAGGTCAGAGTGGTATAACAATACGCTTTTAATGCCAGTTACAAGAGACGTGGAGGTCAGAGTGGTATAACAAGATGCTTTTAATGCCCCTTACAAGAGATGTGGAGGTCAGAGTGGTATAACAAGACGCTTTTAATGCCCCTTACAAGAGACGTGGAGGTCAGAGTGGTATAACAAGAAGCTTTTAATGCCCCTTACAAGAGACGTGGAGGTCAGAGTGGTTGTAACAAGACGCTTTTAATGCCCGTCAGAAGAGACGTGGAGGTCAGAGTGGTATAACAAGACGCTTTTAATGCCCCTTTCAAGAGATGTGTAGGTCAGAGTGGTATAACAAGAGGCTTTTAATGCCCCTTACAACTAATGTAGAGGTCAGAGTGGTATAACAAGACGCTTTTAATGCCCCTTACAAGAGATGTGGAGATCAGAGAGGTATAACAAGATGCTTTTAATGCCCGTCAGAAGAGACGTGGAGGTCAGAGTGGTATAACAAGATGGTTTTAATGCCCCTTACAAGAGACATGGAGGTCAGAGTGGTATAACAAGATGGTTTTAATGCCCCTTACAAGAGACGTGGAGGTCAGAGTGGTATAACAAGACGCTTTCAATGCCCCTTACAAGAGACGTGGAGGTCAGAGTGGTATAACAAGACACTTTTAATGCCCGTCAGAAGAGACGTGGAGGTCAGAGTGGTATAACAAGACGCTTTTAATGCCCGTCAGAAGAGACGTGGAGGTCAGAGTGGTATAACAAGACGCTTTTAATGCCCGTCAGAAGAGACGTGGAGGTCAGAGTGGTATAACAAGACGCTTTTAATGCCCCTTACAAGAGACGTGGAGGTCAGAGTGGTATAACAAGATGCTTTTAATGCCCCTTACAAGAGATGTGGAGGTCAGAGTGGTATAACAAGACGCTTTTAATGCCCGTCAGAAGAGACGTGGAGGTCAGAGTGGTATAACAAGACGGTTTTAATGCCCCTTACAAGAGACATGGAGGTCAGAGTGGTATAACAAGACGGTTTTAATGCCCCTTACAAGAGACGTGGAGGTCAGAGTGGTATAACAAGACGCTTTCAATGCCCCTTACAAGAGACGTGGAGGTCAGAATGGTATAACAAGACACTTTTAATGCCCGTCAGAAGAGACGTGGAGGTCAGAGTGGTATAACAAGACGGTTTAATGCCCCTTACAAGAGACGTGGAGGTCAGAGTGGTATGACAAGACGGTTTTAATGCCCCTTACAAGAGACGTGGAGGTCAGAGTGGTATAACAAGACGGTTTTAATGCCCCTTACAATAGACGTGGAGGTCAGAGTGGTACAACAAGACGCTTTGAATGCCCTTACAAGAGATGTGGAGGTCAGAGTGGTATAACAAGAGGCTTTTAATGCCCCTTACAAGAGATGTGGAGGTCAGAGTGGTATAACTAGACGCTTTTAATGCCCCTTACAAGAGATGTGGAGATCAGAGTGGTATAACAAGTCGCTTCTAATGCCCATCAGAAGAGACGTGGAGGTCAGAGTGGTATAACAAGACAGTTTTAATGCCCCTTACAAGAGACGTGGAGGTCAGTGGTATAACAAGTTGGTTTTAATGCCCCTTACAAGAGACGTGGAGGTCAGAGTGGTATAACAAGACAGTTTTAATGCCCCTTACAAGAGACGTGGAGGTCAGAGTGGTATAACAAGACGGTTTTAATGCCCCTTACAAGAGACGTGGAGGTCAGAGTGGTATAACAAGACGGTTTTAATGCCACTTACAAGAGACGTGGAGGTCAGAGTGGTATAACAAGACGCTTTTAATGCCCCTTACAAGAGACGTGTAGGTCAGAGTGGTATAACAAGACGCTTTTAATGCCCGTCAGAAGAGACGTGGAGGTCAGAGTGGTATAACAAGATGGCTTTAATGCCCCTTACAAGAGACGTGGAGGTCAGAGTGGTATAACAAGATGCTTTTAATGCCCCTTACAAGAGATGTGGAGGTCAGAGCGGTATAACAAGACGCTTTTAATGGCCGTCAGAAGAGACGTGGAGGTCAGAGTGGTATAACAAGACGGTTTTAATGCCCCTTCCAAGAGACGTGGAGGTCAGAGTGGTATAACAAGATGCTTTTAATGCCCCTTACAAGAAATGTGGAGGTCAGAGTGGTATAACAAGACGCTTTTAATGCCCATCAGAAGAGACGTGGAGGTCAGAGTGGTATAACAAGACGGTTTTAATGCCCCTTACAAGAGACGTGGAGGTCAGAGTGGTATAACAAGACTGTTTAATGCCCCTTACAAGAGACGTGGAAGTCAGAGTGGTATAACAAGACGGTTTTAATGCCCCTTACAAGAGACGTGGAGGTCAGAGTGGTATAACAAGATGCTTTTAATGCCCGTCAGAAGAGACGTGGAGGTCAGAGTAGTATAACAAGATGGCTTTAATGCCCCTTACAATAGACGTGGAGGTCAGAGTGGTATAACAAGACGCTTTTAATGCCCGTCAGAAGAGACGTGGAGGTCAGAGTGGTATAACAATACGCTTTTAATGCCCCTTACAAGAGACGTGGAGGTCAGAGTGGTATAACAAGATGCTTTTAATGCCCCTTACAAGAGATGTGGAGGTCAGAGTGGTATAACAAGACGCTTTTAATGCCCGTCAGAAGAGACGTGGAGGTCAGAGTGGTATAACAAGACGGTTTTAATGCCCCTTACAAGAGACATGGAGGTCAGAGTGGTATAACAAGACGGTTTTAATGCCCCTTACAAGAGACGTGGAGGTCAGAGTGGTATAACAAGACGCTTTCAATGCCCCTTACAAGAGACGTGGAGGTCAGAATGGTATAACAAGACACTTTTAATTCCCGTCAGAAGAGACGTGGAGGTCAGAGTGGTATAACAAGATGGCTTTAATGCCCCTTAAGAGAGACGTAGAGGTCAGAGTGGTATAACAAGATGCTTTTAATGCCCCTTACAAGAGACGTGGAGGTCAGAGTGGTATAACAAGACGCTTTTAATGCCCGTCAGAAGAGACGTGGAGGTCAGAGTGGTATAACAAGACGCTTTTAATGCCCCTTACAAGAGATGTGGAGGTCAGAGTGGTATAACAAGAAGCTTTTAATGCCCGTCAGAAGAGACGTGGAGGTCAGAGTGATATAACAAGACGGTTTTAATGCCCCTTACAAGAGACGTGGAGGTCAGAGTGGTATAACAAGACGGTTTAATGCCCGTTACAAGAGACGTGGAGGTCAGAGTGGTATAACAAGATGGTTTTAATGCCCCTTACAAGAGACGTGGAGGTCAGAGTGGTATAACAAGACGCTTTTAATGCCCCTTACAAGAGACGTGGAGGTCAGAGTGGTATAACAAGACGCTTTTAATGCCCCTTACAAGAGATGTGGAGGTCAGAGTGGTATAACAAGAGGCTTTTAATGCCCCTTACAAGAGATGTGGAGGTCAGAGTGGTATAACTAGACGCTTTTAATGCCCCTTACAGGAGACGTGGAGGTCAGAGTGGTATAACAAGACGCTTTTAATGCCCCTTACAAGAGACGTGGGGGTCAGAGTGGTATAACAAGACGCTTTTAATGACCGTCAGAAGAGACATGGAGGTCAGAGTGGTATAACAAGATGGCTTTAATGCCCCTTACAAGAGACGTGGAGGTCAGAGTGGAATAACAAGATGCTTTTAATGCCCCTTACAAGAGATGTGGTCAGAGTGGTATAACAAGACGCTTTTAATGCCCGTCAGAAGAGACGTGGAGGTCAGAGTGGTATAACAAGATGGCTTTAATGCCCCTTACAAGAGACGTGGAGGTCAGAGTGGTATAACAAGACGCTTTTAATGCCCCTTACAAGAGACGTGGAGGTCAGAGTGGTATAACAAGAAGCTTTTAATGCCCCTTACAAGAGACGTGGAGGTCAGAGTGGTTGTAACAAGACGCTTTTAATGCCCGTCAGAAGAGACGTGGAGGTCAGAGTGGTATAACAAGACGCTTTTAATGCCCCTTTCAAGAGATGTGTAGGTCAGAGTGGTATAACAAGAGGCTTTTAATGCCCCTTACAACTAATGTAGAGGTCAGAGTGGTATAACAAGACGCTTTTAATGCCCCTTACAAGAGATGTGGAGATCAGAGAGGTATAACAAGATGCTTTTAATGCCCGTCAGAAGAGACGTGGAGGTCAGAGTGGTATAACAAGATGGTTTTAATGCCCCTTACAAGAGACATGGAGGTCAGAGTGGTATAACAAGATGGTTTTAATGCCCCTTACAAGAGACGTGGAGGTCAGAGTGGTATAACAAGACGCTTTCAATGCCCCTTACAAGAGACGTGGAGGTCAGAGTGGTATAACAAGACACTTTTAATGCCCGTCAGAAGAGACGTGGAGGTCAGAGTGGTATAACAAGACGCTTTTAATGCCCGTCAGAAGAGACGTGGAGGTCAGAGTGGTATAACAAGACGCTTTTAATGCCCGTCAGAAGAGACGTGGAGGTCAGAGTGGTATAACAAGACGCTTTTAATGCCCCTTACAAGAGACGTGGAGGTCAGAGTGGTATAACAAGATGCTTTTAATGCCCCTTACAAGAGATGTGGAGGTCAGAGTGGTATAACAAGACGCTTTTAATGCCCGTCAGAAGAGACGTGGAGGTCAGAGTGGTATAACAAGACGGTTTTAATGCCCCTTACAAGAGACATGGAGGTCAGAGTGGTATAACAAGACGGTTTTAATGCCCCTTACAAGAGACGTGGAGGTCAGAGTGGTATAACAAGACGCTTTCAATGCCCCTTACAAGAGACGTGGAGGTCAGAATGGTATAACAAGACACTTTTAATGCCCGTCAGAAGAGACGTGGAGGTCAGAGTGGTATAACAAGACGGTTTAATGCCCCTTACAAGAGACGTGGAGGTCAGAGTGGTATGACAAGACGGTTTTAATGCCCCTTACAAGAGACGTGGAGGTCAGAGTGGTATAACAAGACGGTTTTAATGCCCCTTACAATAGACGTGGAGGTCAGAGTGGTACAACAAGACGCTTTGAATGCCCTTACAAGAGATGTGGAGGTCAGAGTGGTATAACAAGAGGCTTTTAATGCCCCTTACAAGAGATGTGGAGGTCAGAGTGGTATAACTAGACGCTTTTAATGCCCCTTACAAGAGATGTGGAGATCAGAGTGGTATAACAAGTCGCTTCTAATGCCCATCAGAAGAGACGTGGAGGTCAGAGTGGTATAACAAGACAGTTTTAATGCCCCTTACAAGAGACGTGGAGGTCAGTGGTATAACAAGTTGGTTTTAATGCCCCTTACAAGAGACGTGGAGGTCAGAGTGGTATAACAAGACAGTTTTAATGCCCCTTACAAGAGACGTGGAGGTCAGAGTGGTATAACAAGACGGTTTTAATGCCCCTTACAAGAGACGTGGAGGTCAGAGTGGTATAACAAGACGGTTTTAATGCCACTTACAAGAGACGTGGAGGTCAGAGTGGTATAACAAGACGCTTTTAATGCCCCTTACAAGAGACGTGTAGGTCAGAGTGGTATAACAAGACGCTTTTAATGCCCGTCAGAAGAGACGTGGAGGTCAGAGTGGTATAACAAGATGGCTTTAATGCCCCTTACAAGAGACGTGGAGGTCAGAGTGGTATAACAAGATGCTTTTAATGCCCCTTACAAGAGATGTGGAGGTCAGAGCGGTATAACAAGACGCTTTTAATGGCCGTCAGAAGAGACGTGGAGGTCAGAGTGGTATAACAAGACGGTTTTAATGCCCCTTCCAAGAGACGTGGAGGTCAGAGTGGTATAACAAGATGCTTTTAATGCCCCTTACAAGAAATGTGGAGGTCAGAGTGGTATAACAAGACGCTTTTAATGCCCATCAGAAGAGACGTGGAGGTCAGAGTGGTATAACAAGACGGTTTTAATGCCCCTTACAAGAGACGTGGAGGTCAGAGTGGTATAACAAGACTGTTTAATGCCCCTTACAAGAGACGTGGAAGTCAGAGTGGTATAACAAGACGGTTTTAATGCCCCTTACAAGAGACGTGGAGGTCAGAGTGGTATAACAAGATGCTTTTAATGCCCGTCAGAAGAGACGTGGAGGTCAGAGTAGTATAACAAGATGGCTTTAATGCCCCTTACAATAGACGTGGAGGTCAGAGTGGTATAACAAGACGCTTTTAATGCCCGTCAGAAGAGACGTGGAGGTCAGAGTGGTATAACAATACGCTTTTAATGCCCCTTACAAGAGACGTGGAGGTCAGAGTGGTATAACAAGATGCTTTTAATGCCCCTTACAAGAGATGTGGAGGTCAGAGTGGTATAACAAGACGCTTTTAATGCCCGTCAGAAGAGACGTGGAGGTCAGAGTGGTATAACAAGACGGTTTTAATGCCCCTTACAAGAGACATGGAGGTCAGAGTGGTATAACAAGACGGTTTTAATGCCCCTTACAAGAGACGTGGAGGTCAGAGTGGTATAACAAGACGCTTTCAATGCCCCTTACAAGAGACGTGGAGGTCAGAATGGTATAACAAGACACTTTTAATTCCCGTCAGAAGAGACGTGGAGGTCAGAGTGGTATAACAAGATGGCTTTAATGCCCCTTAAGAGAGACGTGGAGGTCAGAGTGGTATAACAAGATGCTTTTAATGCCCCTTACAAGAGACGTGGAGGTCAGAGTGGTATAACAAGACGCTTTTAATGCCCGTCAGAAGAGACGTGGAGGTCAGAGTGGTATAACAAGACGCTTTTAATGCCCCTTACAAGAGATGTGGAGGTCAGAGTGGTATAACAAGAAGCTTTTAATGCCCGTCAGAAGAGACGTGGAGGTCAGAGTGATATAACAAGACGGTTTTAATGCCCCTTACAAGAGACGTGGAGGTCAGAGTGGTATAACAAGACGGTTTAATGCCCGTTACAAGAGACGTGGAGGTCAGAGTGGTATAACAAGACGGTTTTAATGCCCCTTACAAGAGACGTGGAGGTCAGAGTGGTATAACAAGACGCTTTTAATGCCCCTTACAAGAGACGTGGAGGTCAGAGTGGTATAACAAGACGCTTTTAATGCCCCTTACAAGAGATGTGGAGGTCAGAGTGGTATAACAAGAGGCTTTTAATGCCCCTTACAAGAGATGTGGAGGTCAGAGTGGTATAACTAGACGCTTTTAATGCCCCTTACAGGAGACGTGGAGGTCAGAGTGGTATAACAAGACGCTTTTAATGCCCCTTACAAGAGACGTGGGGGTCAGAGTGGTATAACAAGACGCTTTTAATGACCGTCAGAAGAGACGTGGAGGTCAGAGTGGTATAACAAGATGGCTTTAATGCCCCTTACAAGAGACGTGGAGGTCAGAGTGGAATAACAAGATGCTTTTAATGCCCCTTACAAGAGATGTGGTCAGAGTGGTATAACAAGACGCTTTTAATGCCCGTCAGAAGAGACGTGGAGGTCAGAGTGGTATAACAAGATGGCTTTAATGCCCCTTACAAGAGACGTGGAGGTCAGAGTGGTATAACAAGACGCTTTTAATGCCCGTCAGAAGAGACGTGGAGGTCAGAGTGGTATAACAATACGCTTTTAATGCCAGTTACAAGAGACGTGGAGGTCAGAGTGGTATAACAAGATGCTTTTAATGCCCCTTACAAGAGATGTGGAGGTCAGAGTGGTATAACAAGACGCTTTTAATGCCCGTCAGAAGAGACGTGGAGGTCAGAGTGGTATAACAAGACGGTTTTAATGCCCCTTACAAGAGACATGGAGGTCAGAGTGGTATAACAAGACGGTTTTAATGCCCCTTACAAGAGACGTGGAGGTCAGAGTTGTATAACAAGACGCTTTCAATGCCCCTTACAAGAGACGTGGAGGTCAGAATGGTATAACAAGACACTTTTAATGCCCGTCAGAAGAGACGTGGAGGTCAGAGTGGTATAACAAGATGGCTTTAATGCCCCTTAAGAGAGACGTGGAGGTCAGAGTGGTATAACAAGATGCTTTTAATGCCCCTTACAAGAGACGTGGAGGTCAGAGTGGTATAACAAGACGCTTTTAATGCCCGTCAGAAGAGACGTGGAGGTCAGAGTGGTATAACAAGACGAATTTAATGCCCCTTACAAGAGATGTGGAGGTCAGAGTGGTATAACAAGAAGCTTTTAATGCCCGTCAGAAGAGACGTGGAGGTCAGAGTGATATAACAAGACGGTTTTAATGCCCCTTACAAGAGACGTGGAGGTCAGAGTGGTACAACAAGACGGTTTAATGCCCGTTACAAGAGACGTGGAGGTCAGAGTGGTATAACAAGACGGTTTTAATGCCCCTTACAAGAGACGTGGAGGTCAGAGTGGTATAACAAGACGCTTTTAATGCCCCTTACAAGAGACGTGGAGGTCAGAGTGGTATAACAAGACGCTTTTAATGCCCCTTACAAGAGATGTGGAGGTCAGAGTGGTATAACAAGAGGCTTTTAATGCCCCTTACAAGAGATGTGGAGGTCAGAGTGGTATAACTAGACGCTTTTAATGCCCCTTACAAGAGACGTGGAGGTCAGAGTGGTATAACAAGACGCTTTTAATGCCCCTTACAAGAGACGTGGGGGTCAGAGTGGTATAACAAGACGCTTTTAATGCCCGTCAGAAGAGACGTGGAGGTCAGAGTGGTATAACAAGATGGCTTTAATGCCCCTTACAAGAGACGTGGAGGTCAGAGTGGTATAACAAGATGCTTTTAATGCCCCTTACAAGAGATGTGGTCAGAGTGGTATAACAAGATGCTTTTAATGCCCATCAGAAGAGACGTGGAGGTCAGAGTGGTATAACAAGACGGTTTTAATGCCCCTTACAAGAGATGTGGAGGTCAGAGTGGTATAACAAGACGGTTTTAATGCCCCTTACAAGAGACTTGGAGGTCAGAGTGGTATAACAAGATGGTTTTAATGCCCCTTACGAGAGACGTGGAGGTCAGAGTGGTATAACAAGACGCTTTTAATGCCCCTTACAAGAGACGTGGAGGTCAGAGTGGTATAACAAGACACTTTTAATGCCCCTTACCAGAGACGTGGAGGTCAGAGTGGTTGTAACAAGACGCTTTTAATGCCCGTCAGAAGAGACGTGGAGGTCAGAGTGGTATAACAAGACGGTTTTAATGCCCCTTACAAGAGATGTGGAGGTCAGAGTGGTATAACAAGACGGTTTTAATGCCCCTTACAAGAGACTTGGAGGTCAGAGTGGTATAACAAGACGGTTTTAATGCCCCTTACGAGAGACGTGGAGGTCAGAGTGGTATAACAAGACGCTTTTAATGCCCCTTACAAGAGATGTGGAGGTCAGAGTGGTATAACAAGAGGCTTTTAATGCCCCCTACAAGAGACGGGGAGGTCAGAGTGGTATAAAAAGACGCTTTTAATGCCCCTTACAAGAGACGTGGAGGTCAGAGTGGTATTACAAGAAGCTTTTAATGCCCCTTACAAGAGACGTGGAGGTCAGAGTGGTTGTAACAAGACGCTTTTAATGCCTGTCAGAAGAGACGTGGAGGTCAGAGTGGTATAACAAGACGGTTTTAATGCCCCTTACAAGAGACGTGGAGGTCAGAGTGGTATAACAAGACGCTTTTAATGCCCCTTTCAAGAGATGTGTAGGTCAGAGTGGTATAACAAGAGGCTTTTAATGCCCCTTACAAGAGACGTGGAGGTCAGAGTGGTATAACAAGACAGTTTTAATGCCCCTTACAAGAGACGTGGAGGTCAGAGTGGTATAACAAGACGGTTTTAATGCCCCTTACAAGAGACGTGGAGGTCAGAGTGGTATAACAAGACGGTTTTAATGCCACTTACAAGAGACGTGGAGGTCAGAGTGGTATAACAAGACGCTTTTAATGCCCCTTACAAGAGACGTGTAGGTCAGAGTGGTATAACAAGACGCTTTTAATGCCCGTCAGAAGAGACGTGGAGGTCAGAGTGGTATAACAAGATGGCTTTAATGCCCCTTACAAGAGACGTGGAGGTCAGAGTGGTATAACAAGATGCTTTTAATGCCCCTTACAAGAGATGTGGAGGTCAGAGCGGTATAACAAGACGCTTTTAATGGCCGTCAGAAGAGACGTGGAGGTCAGAGTGGTATAACAAGACGGTTTTAATGCCCCTTCCAAGAGACGTGGAGGTCAGAGTGGTATAACAAGATGCTTTTAATGCCCCTTACAAGAAATGTGGAGGTCAGAGTGGTATAACAAGACGCTTTTAATGCCCATCAGAAGAGACGTGGAGGTCAGAGTGGTATAACAAGACGGTTTTAATGCCCCTTACAAGAGACGTGGAGGTCAGAGTGGTATAACAAGACTGTTTAATGCCCCTTACAAGAGACGTGGAAGTCAGAGTGGTATAACAAGACGGTTTTAATGCCCCTTACAAGAGACGTGGAGGTCAGAGTGGTATAACAAGATGCTTTTAATGCCCGTCAGAAGAGACGTGGAGGTCAGAGTAGTATAACAAGATGGCTTTAATGCCCCTTACAATAGACGTGGAGGTCAGAGTGGTATAACAAGACGCTTTTAATGCCCGTCAGAAGAGACGTGGAGGTCAGAGTGGTATAACAAGACGGTTTTAATGCCCCTTCCAAGAGACGTGGAGGTCAGAGTGGTATAACAAGATGCTTTTAATGCCCCTTACAAGAAATGTGGAGGTCAGAGTGGTATAACAAGACGCTTTTAATGCCCATCAGAAGAGTCGTGGAGGTCAGAGTGGTATAACAAGACGGTTTTAATGCCCCTTACAAGAGACGTGGAGGTCAGAGCGGTATAACAAGACTGTTTAATGCCCCTTACAAGAGACGTGGAAGTCAGAGTGGTATAACAAGACGGTTTTAATGCCCCTTACAAGAGACGTGGAGGTCAGAGTGGTATAACAAGATGCTTTTAATGCCCGTCAGAAGAGACGTGGAGGTCAGAGTAGTATAACAAGATGGCTTTAATGCCCCTTACAATAGACGTGGAGGTCAGAGTGGTATAACAAGACGCTTTTAATGCCCGTCAGAAGAGACGTGGAGGTCAGAGTGGTATAACAATACGCTTTTAATGCCCCTTACAAGAGACGTGGAGGTCAGAGTGGTATAACAAGATGCTTTTAATGCCCCTTACAAGAGATGTGGAGGTCAGAGTGGTATAACAAGACGCTTTTAATGCCCGTCAGAAGAGACGTGGAGGTCAGAGTGGTATAACAAGACGGTTTTAATGCCCCTTACAAGAGACATGGAGGTCAGAGTGGTATAACAAGACGGTTTTAATGCCCCTTACAAGAGACGTGGAGGTCAGAGTGGTATAACAAGACGCTTTCAATGCCCCTTACAAGAGACGTGGAGGTCAGAATGGTATAACAAGACACTTTTAATTCCCGTCAGAAGAGACGTGGAGGTCAGAGTGGTATAACAAGATGGCTTTAATGCCCCTTAAGAGAGACGTGGAGGTCAGAGTGGTATAACAAGATGCTTTTAATGCCCCTTACAAGAGACGTGGAGGTCAGAGTGGTATAACAAGACGCTTTTAATGCCCGTCAGAAGAGACGTGGAGGTCAGAGTGGTATAACAAGACGCTTTTAATGCCCCTTACAAGAGATGTGGAGGTCAGAGTGGTATAACAAGAAGCTTTTAATGCCCGTCAGAAGAGACGTGGAGGTCAGAGTGATATAACAAGACGGTTTTAATGCCCCTTACAAGAGACGTGGAGGTCAGAGTGGTATAACAAGACGGTTTAATGCCCGTTACAAGAGACGTGGAGGTCAGAGTGGTATAACAAGACGGTTTTAATGCCCCTTACAAGAGACGTGGAGGTCAGAGTGGTATAACAAGACGCTTTTAATGCCCCTTACAAGAGACGTGGAGGTCAGAGTGGTATAACAAGACGCTTTTAATGCCCCTTACAAGAGATGTGGAGGTCAGAGTGGTATAACAAGAGGCTTTTAATGCCCCTTACAAGAGATGTGGAGGTCAGAGTGGTATAACTAGACGCTTTTAATGCCCCTTACAAGAGACGTGGAGGTCAGAGTGGTATAACAAGACGCTTTTAATGCCCCTTACAAGAGACGTGGGGGTCAGAGTGGTATAACAAGACGCTTTTAATGACCGTCAGAAGAGACGTGGAGGTCAGAGTGGTATAACAAGATGGCTTTAATGCCCCTTACAAGAGACGTGGAGGTCAGAGTGGAATAACAAGATGCTTTTAATGCCCCTTACAAGAGATGTGGTCAGAGTGGTATAACAAGACGCTTTTAATGCCCGTCAGAAGAGACGTGGAGGTCAGAGTGGTATAACAAGATGGCTTTAATGCCCCTTACAAGAGACGTGGAGGTCAGAGTGGTATAACAAGACGCTTTTAATGCCCGTCAGAAGAGACGTGGAGGTCAGAGTGGTATAACAATACGCTTTTAATGCCAGTTACAAGAGACGTGGAGGTCAGAGTGGTATAACAAGATGCTTTTAATGCCCCTTACAAGAGATGTGGAGGTCAGAGTGGTATAACAAGACGCTTTTAATGCCCGTCAGAAGAGACGTGGAGGTCAGAGTGGTATAACAAGACGGTTTTAATGCCCCTTACAAGAGACATGGAGGTCAGAGTGGTATAACAAGACGGTTTTAATGCCCCTTACAAGAGACGTGGAGGTCAGAGTTGTATAACAAGACGCTTTCAATGCCCCTTACAAGAGACGTGGAGGTCAGAATGGTATAACAAGACACTTTTAATGCCCGTCAGAAGAGACGTGGAGGTCAGAGTGGTATAACAAGATGGCTTTAATGCCCCTTAAGAGAGACGTGGAGGTCAGAGTGGTATAACAAGATGCTTTTAATGCCCCTTACAAGAGACGTGGAGGTCAGAGTGGTATAACAAGACGCTTTCAATGCCCGTCAGAAGAGACGTGGAGGTCAGAGTGGTATAACAAGACGCTTTTAATGCCCCTTACAAGAGATGTGGAGGTCAGAGTGGTATAACAAGAAGCTTTTAATGCCCGTCAGAAGAGACGTGGAGGTCAGAGTGATATAACAAGACGGTTTTAATGCCCCTTACAAGAGACGTGGAGGTCAGAGTGGTACAACAAGACGGTTTAATGCCCGTTACAAGAGACGTGGAGGTCAGAGTGGTATAACAAGACGGTTTTAATGCCCCTTACAAGAGACGTGGAGGTCAGAGTGGTATAACAAGACGCTTTTAATGCCCCTTACAAGAGACGTGGAGGTCAGAGTGGTATAACAAGACGCTTTTAATGCCCCTTACAAGAGATGTGGAGGTCAGAGTGGTATAACAAGAGGCTTTTAATGCCCCTTACAAGAGATGTGGAGGTCAGAGTGGTATAACTAGACGCTTTTAATGCCCCTTACAAGAGACGTGGAGGTCAGAGTGGTATAACAAGACGCTTTTAATGCCCCTTACAAGAGACGTGGGGGTCAGAGTGGTATAACAAGACGCTTTTAATGCCCGTCAGAAGAGACGTGGAGGTCAGAGTGGTATAACAAGATGGCTTTAATGCCCCTTACAAGAGACGTGGAGGTCAGAGTGGTATAACAAGATGCTTTTAATGCCCCTTACAAGAGATGTGGTCAGAGTGGTATAACAAGATGCTTTTAATGCCCATCAGAAGAGACGTGGAGGTCAGAGTGGTATAACAAGACGGTTTTAATGCCCCTTACAAGAGATGTGGAGGTCAGAGTGGTATAACAAGACGGTTTTAATGCCCCTTACAAGAGACTTGGAGGTCAGAGTGGTATAACAAGATGGTTTTAATGCCCCTTACGAGAGACGTGGAGGTCAGAGTGGTATAACAAGACGCTTTTAATGCCCCTTACAAGAGACGTGGAGGTCAGAGTGGTATAACAAGACACTTTTAATGCCCCTTACCAGAGACGTGGAGGTCAGAGTGGTTGTAACAAGACGCTTTTAATGCCCGTCAGAAGAGACGTGGAGGTCAGAGTGGTATAACAAGACGGTTTTAATGCCCCTTACAAGAGATGTGGAGGTCAGAGTGGTATAACAAGACGGTTTTAATGCCCCTTACAAGAGACTTGGAGGTCAGAGTGGTATAACAAGACGGTTTTAATGCCCCTTACGAGAGACGTGGAGGTCAGAGTGGTATAACAAGACGCTTTTAATGCCCCTTACAAGAGATGTGGAGGTCAGAGTGGTATAACAAGAGGCTTTTAATGCCCCCTACAAGAGACGGGGAGGTCAGAGTGGTATAAAAAGACGCTTTTAATGCCCCTTACAAGAGACGTGGAGGTCAGAGTGGTATTACAAGAAGCTTTTAATGCCCCTTACAAGAGACGTGGAGGTCAGAGTGGTTGTAACAAGACGCTTTTAATGCCTGTCAGAAGAGACGTGGAGGTCAGAGTGGTATAACAAGACGGTTTTAATGCCCCTTACAAGAGACGTGGAGGTCAGAGTGGTATAACAAGACGCTTTTAATGCCCCTTTCAAGAGATGTGTAGGTCAGAGTGGTATAACAAGAGGCTTTTAATGCCCCTTACAAGAGACGTGGAGGTCAGAGTGGTATAACAAGACAGTTTTAATGCCCCTTACAAGAGACGTGGAGGTCAGAGTGGTATAACAAGACGGTTTTAATGCCCCTTACAAGAGACGTGGAGGTCAGAGTGGTATAACAAGACGGTTTTAATGCCACTTACAAGAGACGTGGAGGTCAGAGTGGTATAACAAGACGCTTTTAATGCCCCTTACAAGAGACGTGTAGGTCAGAGTGGTATAACAAGACGCTTTTAATGCCCGTCAGAAGAGACGTGGAGGTCAGAGTGGTATAACAAGATGGCTTTAATGCCCCTTACAAGAGACGTGGAGGTCAGAGTGGTATAACAAGATGCTTTTAATGCCCCTTACAAGAGATGTGGAGGTCAGAGCGGTATAACAAGACGCTTTTAATGGCCGTCAGAAAAGACGTGGAGGTCAGAGTGGTATAACAAGACGGTTTTAATGCCCCTTCCAAGAGACGTGGAGGTCAGAGTGGTATAACAAGATGCTTTTAATGCCCCTTACAAGAAATGTGGAGGTCAGAGTGGTATAACAAGACGCTTTTAATGCCCATCAGAAGAGACGTGGAGGTCAGAGTGGTATAACAAGACGGTTTTAATGCCCCTTACAAGAGACGTGGAGGTCAGAGTGGTATAACAAGACTGTTTAATGCCCCTTACAAGAGACGTGGAAGTCAGAGTGGTATAACAAGACGGTTTTAATGCCCCTTACAAGAGACGTGGAGGTCAGAGTGGTATAACAAGATGCTTTTAATGCCCGTCAGAAGAGACGTGGAGGTCAGAGTAGTATAACAAGATGGCTTTAATGCCCCTTACAATAGACGTGGAGGTCAGAGTGGTATAACAAGACGCTTTTAATGCCCGTCAGAAGAGACGTGGAGGTCAGAGTGGTATAACAATACGCTTTTAATGCCCCTTACAAGAGACGTGGAGGTCAGAGTGGTATAACAAGATGCTTTTAATGCCCCTTACAAGAGATGTGGAGGTCAGAGTGGTATAACAAGACGCTTTTAATGCCCGTCAGAAGAGACGTGGAGGTCAGAGTGGTATAACAAGACGGTTTTAATGCCCCTTACAAGAGACATGGAGGTCAGAGTGGTATAACAAGACGGTTTTAATGCCCCTTACAAGAGACGTGGAGGTCAGAGTGGTATAACAAGACGCTTTCAATGCCCCTTACAAGAGACGTGGAGGTCAGAATGGTATAACAAGACACTTTTAATTCCCGTCAGAAGAGACGTGGAGGTCAGAGTGGTATAACAAGATGGCTTTAATGCCCCTTAAGAGAGACGTGGAGGTCAGAGTGGTATAACAAGATGCTTTTAATGCCCCTTACAAGAGACGTGGAGGTCAGAGTGATATAACAAGACGCTTTTAATGCCCGTCAGAAGAGACGTGGAGGTCAGAGTGGTATAACAAGACGCTTTTAATGCCCCTTACAAGAGATGTGGAGGTCAGAGTGGTATAACAAGAAGCTTTTAATGCCCGTCAGAAGAGACGTGGAGGTCAGAGTGATATAACAAGACGGTTTTAATGCCCCTTACAAGAGACGTGGAGGTCAGAGTGGTATAACAAGACGGTTTAATGCCCGTTACAAGAGACGTGGAGGTCAGAGTGGTATAACAAGACGGTTTTAATGCCCCTTACAAGAGACGTGGAGGTCAGAGTGGTATAACAAGACGCTTTTAATGCCCCTTACAAGAGACGTGGAGGTCAGAGTGGTATAACAAGACGCTTTTAATGCCCCTTACAAGAGATGTGGAGGTCAGAGTGGTATAACAAGAGGCTTTTAATGCCCCTTACAAGAGATGTGGAGGTCAGAGTGGTATAACTAGACGCTTTTAATGCCCCTTACAAGAGACGTGGAGGTCAGAGTGGTATAACAAGACGCTTTTAATGCCCCTTACAAGAGACGTGGGGGTCAGAGTGGTATAACAAGACGCTTTTAATGACCGTCAGAAGAGACGTGGAGGTCAGAGTGGTATAACAAGATGGCTTTAATGCCCCTTACAAGAGACGTGGAGGTCAGAGTGGAATAACAAGATGCTTTTAATGCCCCTTACAAGAGATGTGGTCAGAGTGGTATAACAAGACGCTTTTAATGCCCGTCAGAAGAGACGTGGAGGTCAGAGTGGTATAACAAGATGGCTTTAATGCCCCTTACAAGAGACGTGGAGGTCAGAGTGGTATAACAAGACGCTTTTAATGCCCGTCAGAAGAGACGTGGAGGTCAGAGTGGTATAACAATACGCTTTTAATGCCAGTTACAAGAGACGTGGAGGTCAGAGTGGTATAACAAGATGCTTTTAATGCCCCTTACAAGAGATGTGGAGGTCAGAGTGGTATAACAAGACGCTTTTAATGCCCGTCAGAAGAGACGTGGAGGTCAGAGTGGTATAACAAGACGGTTTTAATGCCCCTTACAAGAGACATGGAGGTCAGAGTGGTATAACAAGACGGTTTTAATGCCCCTTACAAGAGACGTGGAGGTCAGAGTTGTATAACAAGACGCTTTCAATGCCCCTTACAAGAGACGTGGAGGTCAGAATGGTATAACAAGACACTTTTAATGCCCGTCAGAAGAGACGTGGAGGTCAGAGTGGTATAACAAGATGGCTTTAATGCCCCTTAAGAGAGACGTGGAGGTCAGAGTGGTATAACAAGATGCTTTTAATGCCCCTTACAAGAGACGTGGAGGTCAGAGTGGTATAACAAGACGCTTTTAATGCCCGTCAGAAGAGACGTGGAGGTCAGAGTGGTATAACAAGACGCTTTTAATGCCCCTTACAAGAGATGTGGAGGTCAGAGTGGTATAACAAGAAGCTTTTAATGCCCGTCAGAAGAGACGTGGAGGTCAGAGTGATATAACAAGACGGTTTTAATGCCCCTTACAAGAGACGTGGAGGTCAGAGTGGTACAACAAGACGGTTTAATGCCCGTTACAAGAGACGTGGAGGTCAGAGTGGTATAACAAGACGGTTTTAATGCCCCTTACAAGAGACGTGGAGGTCAGAGTGGTATAACAAGACGCTTTTAATGCCCCTTACAAGAGACGTGGAGGTCAGAGTGGTATAACAAGACGCTTTTAATGCCCCTTACAAGAGATGTGGAGGTCAGAGTGGTATAACAAGAGGCTTTTAATGCCCCTTACAAGAGATGTGGAGGTCAGAGTGGTATAACTAGACGCTTTTAATGCCCCTTACAAGAGACGTGGAGGTCAGAGTGGTATAACAAGACGCTTTTAATGCCCCTTACAAGAGACGTGGGGGTGAGAGTGGTATAACAAGACGCTTTTAATGCCCGTCAGAAGAGACGTGGAGGTCAGAGTGGTATAACAAGATGGCTTTAATGCCCCTTACAAGAGACGTGGAGGTCAGAGTGGTATAACAAGATGCTTTTAATGCCCCTTACAAGAGATGTGGTCAGAGTGGTATAACAAGATGCTTTTAATGCCCATCAGAAGAGACGTGGAGGTCAGAGTGGTATAACAAGACGATTTTAATGCCCCTTACAAGAGATGTGGAGGTCAGAGTGGTATAACAAGACGGTTTTAATGCCCCTTACAAGAGACTTGGAGGTCAGAGTGGTATAACAAGATGGTTTTAATGCCCCTTACGAGAGACGTGGAGGTCAGAGTGGTATAACAAGACGCTTTTAATGCCCCTTACAAGAGACGTGGAGGTCAGAGTGGTATAACAAGACACTTTTAATGCCCCTTACCAGAGACGTGGAGGTCAGAGTGGTTGTAACAAGACGCTTTTAATGCCCGTCAGAAGAGACGTGGAGGTCAGAGTGGTATAACAAGACGGTTTTAATGCCCCTTACAAGAGATGTGGAGGTCAGAGTGGTATAACAAGACGGTTTTAATGCCCCTTACAAGAGACTTGGAGGTCAGAGTGGTATAACAAGACGGTTTTAATGCCCCTTACGAGAGACGTGGAGGTCAGAGTGGTATAACAAGACGCTTTTAATGCCCCTTACAAGAGATGTGGAGGTCAGAGTGGTATAACAAGAGGCTTTTAATGCCCCCTACAAGAGACGGGGAGGTCAGAGTGGTATAAAAAGAAGCTTTTAATGCCCCTTACAAGAGACGTGGAGGTCAGAGTGGTATTACAAGAAGCTTTTAATGCCCCTTACAAGAGACGTGGAGGTCAGAGTGGTTGTAACAAGACGCTTTTAATGCCTGTCAGAAGAGACGTGGAGGTCAGAGTGGTATAACAAGACGGTTTTAATGCCCCTTACAAGAGACGTGGAGGTCAGAGTGGTATAACAAGACGCTTTTAATGCCCCTTTCAAGAGATGTGTAGGTCAGAGTGGTATAACAAGAGGCTTTTAATGCCCCTTACAAGAGATGTGGAGGTCAGAGTGGTATAACAAGACACTTTTAATGCCCCTTACAAGAGATGTGGAGATCAGAGTGGTATAACAAGACGCTTTTAATGCCCGTCAGAAGAGACGTGGAGGTCAGAGTGGTGTAACAAGACGGTTTTAATGCCCTTTACAAGAGACGTGGAGGTCAGAGTGGTATAACAAGACGCTTTTAATGCCCCTTGCAAGAGACGTGGAGGTCAGAGTGGTATAACAAGACGCTTTCAATGTCCCTTACAAGAGACGTGGAGGTCAGAGTGGTATAACAAGACAGTTTTAATGCACGTCAGAAGAGACGTGGAGGTCAGAGTGGTATAACAAGATGGCTTTAATGCCCCTTACAAGAGACGTGGAGGTCAGAGTGGTATAACAAGATGGTTTTAATGCCCCTTACAAGAGACGTGGAGGTCAGAGTGGTATAACAAGACGCTTTTAATGCCCCTTACAAGAGACGTGGAGGTCAGAGTGGTACAAAAAGATGCTTTTAATGCCCCTTACAAGAGATGTGGAGGTCAGAGTGGTATAACAAGAGGCTTTTAATGCCCCTTACAAGAGATGTGGAAGTCAGAGTGGTATAACTAGACGCTTTTAATGCCCCTTACAAGAGATGTGGAGATCAGAGTGGTATAACAAGTCGCTTTTAATGCCCATCAGAAGAGACGTGGAGGTCAGAGTGGTATAACAAGACAGTTTTAATGCCCCTTACAAGAGACGTGGAGGTCAGTGGTATAACAAGACGGTTTTAATGCCCCTTACAAGAGACGTGGAGGTCAGAGTGGTATAACAAGACAGTTTTAATGCCCCTTACAAGAGACGTGGAGGTCAGAGTGGTATAACAAGATGGTTTTAATGCCCCTTACAAGAGACGTGGATGTCAGACTGGTATAACAAGACGCTTTTAATGCCCCTTACAAGAGACGTGGAGGTCAGAGTGGTATAACAAGACGCTTTTAATGCTCGTCAGAAGAGACGTGTAGGTCAGAGTGGTATAACAAGATGGCTTTAATGCCCCTTACAAGAGACGTGGAGGTCAGAGTGGTATAACAAGATGCTTTTAATGCCCCTTACAAGAGATGTGGAGGTCAGAGCGGTTTAACAAGACGCTTTTAATGGCCGTCAGAAGAGACGTGGAGGTCAGAATGGTATAACAAGACGGTTTTAATGCCCCTTACAAGAGACGTGGAGGTCAGAGTGGTATAACAAGACGGTTTAATGCCCCTTACAAGAGACGTGGAGGTCAAAGTGGTATAACAAGACGGTTTTGATGCCCCTTACAAGAGACGTGGAGGTCAGAGTGGTATAACAAGACGGTTTAACGCCCCTTACAAGAGACGTGGAGGTCAGAGTGGTATAACAAGGCGGTTTTAATGCTCCTTACAAGAGACTTGGAGGTCAGAGTGGTATAACAAGACGCTTTTAATGCCCCTTACAAGAGACGTGGAGGTCAGAGTGGTACAACAAGACGCTTTTAATGCCCCTCACAAGAGATGTGGAGATCAGAGTGGTGTAACAAGACGCTTTTAATGCCCGTCAGAAGAGACGTGGAGGTCAGAGTGGTATAACAAGACGGTTTTAATGCCCCTTACAAGAGACGTGGAGGTCAGAGTGGTATAATAAGACGGTTTTAATGCCCCTTACAAGAGACGTGGAGGTCAGAGTGGTATAACAAGACGGTTTAATGCCCCTTACAAGAGACGTGGAGGTCACAGTGGTATAACAAGACGGTTTTAATGCCCCTTACGAGAGACGTGGAGGTCAGAGTGGTATAACAAGATGCTTTTAATGCCCCTTACAAGAGATGTGGAGGTCAGAGTGGTATAACAAGACGCTTTTAATGGCCGTCAGAAGAGACGTGGAGGTCAGAGTGGTATAACAAGATGGTTTTAATGCCCCTTACAAGAGACGTGGAGGTCAGAGTGGTATAACAAGACGGTTTTAATGCCCCTTACAAGAGACGTGGAGGTCAGAGTGGTATAACAAGACGGTTTAATGCCCCTTACAAGAGACGTGGAGGTCACAGTGGTATAACAAGACGGTTTTAATGCCCCTTACGAGAGACGTGGAGGTCAGAGTGGTATAACAAGACGCTTTTAATGCCCCTTATAAGAGATGTGGAGATCAGAGTGGTATAACAAGACGCTTTTAATGCCCCTTACAAGAGATGTGGAGGTCAGAGCGGTATAACAAGACACTTTTAATGGCCGTCAGAAGAGACGTGGAGGTCAGAGTGGTATAACAAGACGGTTTTCATGCCCCTTACAAGAGACGTGGAGGTCAGAGTGGTATAACAAGATGCTTTTAATGCCCCTTAAAAGAGATGTGGAGGTCAGAGTGGTATAACAAGACGTTTTAATGCCCATCAGAAGAGACGTGGAGGTCAGAGTGGTATAACAAGACGGTTTTAATGCCCCTTACAAGAGACGTGGAGGTCAGAGTGGTATAACAAGACGGTTTAATGCCCCTTACAAGAGACGTGGAGGTCACAGTGGTATAACAAGACGGTTTTAATGCCCCTTACGAGAGACGTGGAGGTCAGAGTGGTATAACAAGATGCTTTTAATGCCCCTTACAAGAGATGTGGAGATCAGAGTGGTATAACAAGACGCTTTTAATGCCCGTTAGAAGAGACATGGAGGTCAGAGTGGTATAACAAGACGGTTTTAATGCCCATTACAAGAGACGTGGAGGTCAGAGTGGTATAACGAGACGGTTTTAATGCCCCTTACAAGAGACGTGGAGGTCAGAGTGGTATAACAAGACGGTTTTAATGCCCCTTACGAGAGACGTGGAGGTCAGAGTGGTATAACAAGACGCTTTTAATGCCCCTTACAAGAGATGTGGAGATCAGAGTGGTATAACAAGACGCTTTTAATGCCCCTTACAAGAGATGTGGAGGTCAGAGCGGTATAACAAGACGCTTTTAATGGCCGACAGAAGAGACGTGGAGGTCAGAGTGGTATAACAAGACGGTTTTAATGCCCCTTACAAGAGACGTGGAGGTCAGAGTGGTATAACAAGATGCTTTTAATGCCCCTTACAAGAGATGTGGAGGTCAGAGTGGTATAACAAGATGCTTTTAATGCCCATCAGAAGAGACGTGGAGGTGAGAGTGGTATAACAAGACGGTTTTAATGCCCCTTACAAGAGACGTGGAGGTCAGAGTGGTATAACAAGACGATTCAATGCCCCTTACAAGAGACGTGGAGGTCACAGTGGTATAACAAGACGGCTTTAATGCCCCTTACGAGAGACGTGGAGGTCAGAGTAGTATAACAAGAAGCTTTTAATGCCCCTTACAAGAGACGTGGAGGTCAGAGTGGTATAACAAGACGCTTTTAATGCCCCTTACAAGAGATGTAGAGATCAGAGTGGTATAACAAGATGCTTTTAATGCCCGTCAGAAGAGATGTGGAGGTCAGAGTGGTATAACAAGACGGTTTTAATGCCCCTTACAAGAGACGTGGAGGTCACAGTGGTATAACAAGACGGTTTTAATGCCCCTTACGAGAGACGTGGAGGTCAGAGTGGTATAACAAGGCGGTTTTAATGCCCCTTACAAGAGACTTGGAGGTCAGAGTGGTATAACAAGACGCTTTTAATGCCCCTTACAAGAGACGTGGAGGTCAGAGTGGTATAACAAGACGCTTTTAATGCCCCTTACAAGAGATGTGGAGATCAGAGTGGTATAGCAAGACGCTTTTAATGCCCGTCAGAAGAGACGTGGAGGTCAGAGTGGTATAACAAGACGGTTTTAATTCCCCTTACAAGAGACGTGGAGGTCAGAGTGGTATAACAAGACGGTTTTAATTCCCCTTACAAGAGACGTGGAGGTCAGAGTGGTATAACAAGACGGTTTAATGCCGCTTACAAGAGACGTGGTGGTCACAGTGGTATAACAAGACGGTTTTAATGTCCCTTACGAGAGACGTGGAGGTCAGAGTGGTATAACAAGATGCTTTTAATGCCCCTTACAAGAGATGTGGAGGTCAGAGTGGTATAACAAGACGCTTTTAATGGCCGTCAGAAGAGACGTGGAGGTCAGAGTGGTATAACAAGATGGTTTTAATTCCCCTTACAAGAGACGTGGAGGTCAGAGTGGTATAACAAGACGGTTTT
The DNA here is from genome assembly GCF_046119375.1 of Phyllobates terribilis. Taxonomy (NCBI): domain Eukaryota; kingdom Metazoa; phylum Chordata; class Amphibia; order Anura; family Dendrobatidae; genus Phyllobates; species Phyllobates terribilis. Next base: position 483,266,078 of record NW_027362762.1, on the reverse strand, counting down.
AATGCCCCTTACCAGAGACGTGGAGGTCAGAGTGGTATAACAAGACGGTTTAATGCACCTTACAAGAGACGTGGAGGTCACAGTGGTATAACAAGATGGTTTTAATGCCCCTTACGAGAGACGTGGAGGTCAGAGTGGTATAACAAGACGCTTTTAATGCCCCTTACAAGAGATGTGGAGATCAGAGTGGTATAACAAGACGCTTTTAATGCCCCTTACAAGAGATGTGGAGGTCAGAGCGGTATAACATGACGCTTTTAATGGCCGTCAGAAGAGACGTGGAGGTCAGAGTGGTATAACAAGATGGTTTTAATGCCCCTTACAAGAGACGTGGAGGTCAGAGTGGTATAACAAGATGCTTTTAATGCCCCTTACAAGAGATGTGGAGGTCAGAGTGGTATAACAAGACGCTTTTAATGCCCATCAGAAGAGACGTGGAGATCAGAGTGGTATAACAAGACGGTTTTAATGCCCCTTACAAGAGACGTGGAGGTCAGAGTGGTATAACAGGACGGTTTAATGCCCCTTACAAGAGACGTGGAGGTCACAGTGGTATAACAAGACGGTTTTAATGCCCCTTACGAGAGACGTGGAGGTCAGAGTGGTATAACAAGACGCTTTTAATGCCCCTTACAAGAGACGTGGAGGTCAGAGTGGTATAACAAGACGCTTTTAATGCCCCTTATAAGAGATGTAGAGATCAGAGTGGTATAACAAGACGCTTTTAATGCCCGTCAGAAGAGATGTGGAGGTCAGAGTGGTATAACAAGACCGTTTTAATGCCCCTTACAAGAGACGTGGAGGTCAGAGTGGTATAACAAGACGGTTTAATGCCCCTTACAAGAGACGTGGAGGTCAGAGTGGTATAACAAGGCGGTTTTAATGCCCCTTACAAGAGACTTGGAGGTCAGAGTGGTATAACAAGACGCTTTTAATGCCCCTTACAAGAGACGTGGAGGTCAGAGTGGTATAACAAGACGCTTTTAATGCCCCTTACAAGAGATGTGGAGATCAGAGTGGTATATCAAGACGCTTTTAATGCCCGTCAGAAGAGACGTGGAGGTCAGAGTGGTATAACAAGACGGTTTTAATGCCCCTTACAAGAGACGTGGAGGTCAGAGTGGTATAACGAGACGGTTTTAATGCCCCTTACAAGAGACGTGGAGGTCAGAGTGGTATAACAAGACGGTTTTATTGCCCCTTACGAGAGACGTGGAGGTCAGAGTGGTATAACAAGACGATTTTAATGCCCCTTACAAGAAATGTGGAGATGAGAGTGGTATAACAAGACGCTTTTAATGCCCCTTACAAGAGATGTGGAGGTCAGAGCGGTATAACAAGACGCTTTTAATGGCCGTCAGAAGAGACGTGGAGGTCAGAGTGGTATAACAAGACGGTTTTAATGCCCCTTACAAGAGATGTGGAGGTCAGAGTGGTATAACAAGATGCTTTTAATGCCCCTTACAAGAGATGTGGAGGTCAGAGTGGTATAACAAGACGCTTTTAATGCCCATCAGAAGAGACGTGGAGGTGAGAGTGGTATAACAAGACGGTTTTAATGCCCCTTACAAGAGACGTGGAGGTCAGAGTGGTATAACAAGATGCTTTTAATGCCCCTTACAAGAGATGTGGAGGTCAGAGTGGTATAAAAAGACAGTTTTAATGCCCCTTAGAAGAGACGTGGAGGTCAGTGGTATAACAAGACGGTTTTAATGCCCCTTACAAGAGACGTGGAGGTCAGAGTGGTATAACAAGACAGTTTTAATGCCCCTTACAAGAGACGTGGAGGTCAGAGTGGTATAACAAGACGGTTTTAATGCCGCTTACAAGAGACGTGGAGGTCAGAGTGGTATAACAAGACGGTTTTTATGCCTCTTACAAGAGACGTGGAGATCAGAGTGGTATAACAAGACGCTTTTAATGCCCCTTACAAGAGACGTGGAGGTCAGAGTGGTATAACAAGACGCTTTTAATGCCCCTTACAAGAGATGTAGAGATCAGAGTGGTATAACAAGACGCTTTTAATGCCCGTCAGAAGAGATGTGGAGGTCAGAGTGGTATAACAAAACGGTTTTAATGCCCCTTACAAGAGACGTGGAGGTCAGAGTGGTATAACAAGACGGTTTAATGCCCCTTACAAGAGACGTGGAGGTCAGAGTGGTATAACAAGGCGGTTTTAATGCCCCTTACAAGAGACTTGGAGGTCAGAGTGGTATAACAAGACGCTTTTAATGCCCCTTACAAGAGACGTGGAGGTCAGAGTGGTATAAAAAGACAGTTTTAATGCCCCTTAGAAGAGACGTGGAGGTCAGTGGTATAACAAGACGGTTTTAATGCCCCTTACAAGAGACGTGGAGGTCAGAGTGGTATAACAAGACAGTTTTAATGCCCCTTACAAGAGACGTGGAGGTCAGAGTGGTATAACAAGACGGTTTTAATGCCGCTTACAAGAGACGTGGAGGTCAGAGTGGTATAACAAGACGGTTTTTATGCCTCTTACAAGAGACGTGGAGATCAGAGTGGTATAACAAGACGCTTTTAATGCCCCTTACAAGAGACGTGGAGGTCAGAGTGGTATAACAAGACGCTTTTAATGCCCCTTACAAGAGATGTAGAGATCAGAGTGGTATAACAAGACGCTTTTAATGCCCGTCAGAAGAGATGTGGAGGTCAGAGTGGTATAACAAAACAGTTTTAATGCCCCTTACAAGAGACGTGGAGGTCAGAGTGGTATAACAAGACGGTTTAATGCCCCTTACAAGAGACGTGGAGGTCAGAGTGGTATAACAAGGCGGTTTTAATGCCCCTTACAAGAGACTTGGAGGTCAGAGTGGTATAACAAGACGCTTTTAATGCCCCTTACAAGAGACGTGGAGGTCAGAGTGGTATAACAAGACGCTTTTAATGCCCCTTACAAGAGATGTGGAGGTCAGAGTGGTATAACAAGACTCTTTTAATGCCCGTCAGAAGAGACGTGGAGGTCAGAGTGGTATAGCAAGACGGTTTTAATGCCCCTTACAAGAGACGTGGAGGTCAGAGTGGTATAACGAGACGGTTTTAATGCCCCTTACAAGAGACGTGGAGGTCAGAGTGGTATAACAAGACGGATTTAATGCCCCTTATGAGAGACGTGGAGGTCAGAGTGGTATAACAAGACGCTTTTAATGCCCCTTACAAGAGATGTGGAGATCAGAGTGGTATAACAAGACGCTTTTAATGCCCCTTACAAGAGATGTGGAGGTCAGAGCGGTATAACAAGACGCTTTTAATGGCCGTCAGAAGAGGCGTGGAGGTCAGAGTGGTATAACAAGATGCTTTTAATGCCCCTTACAAGAGATGTGGAGGTCAGAGTGGTATAACAAGACGCTTTTAATGCCCATCAGAAGAGACGTGGAGGTCAGAGTGGTATAACAAGACGCTTTTAATGCCCATCAGAAGAGACGTGGAGGTCAGAGTGGTATAACAAGACGCTTTTAATGCCCCTTACAAGAGACGTGGAGGTCAGAGTGGTATAACAAGACGGTTTAATGCCCCTTACAAGAGACGTGGAGGTCACAGTGGTATAACAAGACGGTTTTAATACCCCTTACGAGAGACCTGGAGGTCAGAGTGGTATAACAAGATGCTTTTAATGCCCCTTACAAGAGATGTGGAGGTCAGAGTGGTATAACAAGACGCTTTTAATGGCCGTCAGAAGAGACGTGGAGGTCAGAGTGGTATAACAAGATGGTTTTAATGCCCTTTACAAGAGACGTGGAGGTCAGTGTGGTATAACAAGACGGTTTTAATGCCCCTTACAAGAGAAGTGGAGGTCAGAGTGGTATAACAAGACGGTATAATGCCCCTTACAAGAGACGTGGAGGTCACAGTGGTATAACAAGACGGTTTTATTGCCCCTTACAAGAGACGTGGAGGTCAGAGTGGTATAACAAGACGGTTTTAATTCCCCTTACAAGAGACGTGGAGGTCAGAGTGGTATAACAAGACGGTTTAATGCCCCTTACAAGAGACGTGGTGGTCACAGTGGTATAACAAGACGGTTTTAATGCCCCTTACGAGAGACGTGGAGGTCAGAGTGGTATAACAAGATGCTTTTAATGCCCCTTACAAGAGATGTGGAGGTCAGAGTGGTATAACAAGACGCTTTTAATGGCCGTCAGAAGAGACGTGGAGGTCAGAGTGGTATAACAAGATGGTTTTAATGCCCCTTACAAGAGACGTGGAGGTCAGAGTGGTATAACAAGACGGTTTTAATGCCCCTTACAAGAGACGTGGAGGTCAGAGTGGTATAACAAGACGGTTTAATGCCCCTTACAAGAGACGTGGAGGTCACAGTGGTATAACAAGACGGTTTTAATGCCCCTTACGAGAGACGTGGAGGTCAGAGTGGTATAACAAGACGCTTTTAATGCCCCTTACAAGAGATGTGGAGATCAGAGTGGTATAACAAGACGCTTTTAATGCCCCTTACAAGAGATGTGGAGGTCAGAGCGGTATAACAAGACGCTTTTAATGGCCGTCAGAAGAGACGTGGAGGTCAGAGTGGTATAACAAGACGGTTTTAATGCCCCTTACAAGAGACGTGGAGGTCAGAGTGGTATAACAAGATGCTTTTAATGCCCCTTACAAGAGATGTGGAGGTCAGAGTGGTATAACAAGACGCTTTTAATGCCCATCAGAAGAGACGTGGAGGTCAGAGTGGTATAACAAGACGGTTTTAGTGCCCCTTACAAGAGACGTGGAGGTCAGAGTGGTATAACAAGACGGTTTAATGCCCCTTACAAGAGACGTGGAGGTCACAGTGGTATAACAAGACGGTTTTAATGCCCCTTACGAGAGACGTGGAGGTCAGAGTGGTATAACAAGACGCTTTTAATGCCCCTTACAAGAGACGTGGAGGTCAGAGTGGTATAACAAGATGCTTTTAATGCCCCTTATAAGAGATTTAGAGATCAGAGTGGTATAACAAGACGCTTTTAATGCCCGTCAGAAGAGATGTGGAGGTCAGAGTGGTATAACAAGACGGTTTAATGCCCCTTACAAGAGACGTGGAGGTCAGAGTGGTATAACAAGGCGGTTTTAATGCCCCTTACAAGAGACTTGGAGGTCAGAGTGGTATAACAAGACGCTTTTAATGCCCCTTACAAGAGATGTGGAGGTCAGAGTGGTATAACAAGACGCTTTTAATGCCTCTTACAAGAGATGTGGAGATCAGAGTGGTATAACAAGACGCTTTTAATGCCCGTCAGAAGAGACGTGGAGGTCAGAGTGGTATAACAAGACGGTTTTAATGCCCCTTACAAGAGACGTGGAGGTCAGAGTGGTATAACGAGACGGTTTTAATGCCCCTTACAAGAGACGTGGAGGTCAGAGTGGTATAACAAGACGGTTTTATTGCCCCTTACGAGAGACGTGGAGGTCAGAGTGGTATAACAAGACGCTTTTAATGCCCCTTACAAGAAATGTGGAGATCAGAGTGGTATAACAAGACGCTTTTAATGCCCCTTACAAGAGATGTGGAGGTCAGAGCGGTATAACAAGACGCTTTTAATGGCCGTCAGAAGAGACGTGGAGGTCAGAGTGGTATAACAAGACGGTTTTAATGCCCCTTACAAGAGATGTGGAGGTCAGAGTGGTATAACAAGATGCTTTTAATGCCCCTTACAAGAGATGTGGAGGTCAGAGCGGTATAACAAGACGCTTTTAATGCCCATCAGAAGAGACGTGGAGGTGAGAGTGGTATAACAAGACGGTTTTAATGCCCCTTACAAGAGACGTGGAGGTCAGAGTGGTATAACAAGACCGTTTAATGCCCCTTACAAGAGACGTGGAGGTCACAGTGGTATAACAAGACGGTTTTAATGCCCCTTACGAGAGACGTGGAGGTCAGATTGGTATCACAAGACGCTTTTAATGCCCCTTACAAGAGACGTGGAGGTCAGAGTGGTATAACAAGACGCTTTTAATGCCCCTTACAAGAGATGTAGAGATCAGAGTGGTATAACAAGACGCTTTTAATGCCCGTCAGAAGAGATGTGGAGGTCTGAGTGGTATAACAAGACGGTTTTAATGCCCCTTACAAGAGACGTGGAGGTCAGAGTGGTATAACAAGACGGTTTAATGCCCCTTACAAGAGACGGGGAGGTCAGAGTGGTATAACAAGGCGGTTTTAATGCCCCTTACAAGAGACTTGGAGGTCAGAGTGGTATAACAAGACGCTTTTAATGCCCCTTACAAGAGACGTGGAGGTCAGAGTGGTATAACAAGACGCTTTTAATGCCCCTTACAAGAGACGTGGAGGTCAGAGTGGTATAACAGGACGGTTTAATGCCCCTTACAAGAGACGTGGAGGTCACAGTGGTATAACAAGACGGTTTTAATGCCCCTTACGAGAGACGTGGAGGTCAGAGTGGTATAACAAGACGCTTTTAATGCCCCTTACAAGAGACGTGGAGGTCAGAGTGGTATAACAAGACGCTTTTAATGCCCCTTATAAGAGATGTAGAGATCAGAGTGGTATAACAAGACGCTTTTAATGCCCGTCAGAAGAGATGTGGAGGTCAGAGTGGTATAACAAGACCGTTTTAATGCCCCTTACAAGAGACGTGGAGGTCAGAGTGGTATAACAAGACGGTTTAATGCCCCTTACAAGAGACGTGGAGGTCAGAGTGGTATAACAAGGCGGTTTTAATGCCCCTTACAAGAGACTTGGAGGTCAGAGTGGTATAACAAGACGCTTTTAATGCCCCTTACAAGAGACGTGGAGGTCAGAGTGGTATAACAAGACGCTTTTAATGCCCCTTACAAGAGATGTGGAGATCAGAGTGGTATATCAAGACGCTTTTAATGCCCGTCAGAAGAGACGTGGAGGTCAGAGTGGTATAACAAGACGGTTTTAATGCCCCTTACAAGAGACGTGGAGGTCAGAGTGGTATAACGAGACGGTTTTAATGCCCCTTACAAGAGACGTGGAGGTCAGAGTGGTATAACAAGACGGTTTTATTGCCCCTTACGAGAGACGTGGAGGTCAGAGTGGTATAACAAGACGATTTTAATGCCCCTTACAAGAAATGTGGAGATGAGAGTGGTATAACAAGACGCTTTTAATGCCCCTTACAAGAGATGTGGAGGTCAGAGCGGTATAACAAGACGCTTTTAATGGCCGTCAGAAGAGACGTGGAGGTCAGAGTGGTATAACAAGACGGTTTTAATGCCCCTTACAAGAGATGTGGAGGTCAGAGTGGTATAACAAGATGCTTTTAATGCCCCTTACAAGAGATGTGGAGGTCAGAGTGGTATAACAAGACGCTTTTAATGCCCATCAGAAGAGACGTGGAGGTGAGAGTGGTATAACAAGACGGTTTTAATGCCCCTTACAAGAGACGTGGAGGTCAGAGTGGTATAACAAGATGCTTTTAATGCCCCTTACAAGAGATGTGGAGGTCAGAGTGGTATAAAAAGACAGTTTTAATGCCCCTTAGAAGAGACGTGGAGGTCAGTGGTATAACAAGACGGTTTTAATGCCCCTTACAAGAGACGTGGAGGTCAGAGTGGTATAACAAGACAGTTTTAATGCCCCTTACAAGAGACGTGGAGGTCAGAGTGGTATAACAAGACGGTTTTAATGCCGCTTACAAGAGACGTGGAGGTCAGAGTGGTATAACAAGACGGTTTTTATGCCTCTTACAAGAGACGTGGAGATCAGAGTGGTATAACAAGACGCTTTTAATGCCCCTTACAAGAGACGTGGAGGTCAGAGTGGTATAACAAGACGCTTTTAATGCCCCTTACAAGAGATGTAGAGATCAGAGTGGTATAACAAGACGCTTTTAATGCCCGTCAGAAGAGATGTGGAGGTCAGAGTGGTATAACAAAACGGTTTTAATGCCCCTTACAAGAGACGTGGAGGTCAGAGTGGTATAACAAGACGGTTTAATGCCCCTTACAAGAGACGTGGAGGTCAGAGTGGTATAACAAGGCGGTTTTAATGCCCCTTACAAGAGACTTGGAGGTCAGAGTGGTATAACAAGACGCTTTTAATGCCCCTTACAAGAGACGTGGAGGTCAGAGTGGTATAAAAAGACAGTTTTAATGCCCCTTAGAAGAGACGTGGAGGTCAGTGGTATAACAAGACGGTTTTAATGCCCCTTACAAGAGACGTGGAGGTCAGAGTGGTATAACAAGACAGTTTTAATGCCCCTTACAAGAGACGTGGAGGTCAGAGTGGTATAACAAGACGGTTTTAATGCCGCTTACAAGAGACGTGGAGGTCAGAGTGGTATAACAAGACGGTTTTTATGCCTCTTACAAGAGACGTGGAGATCAGAGTGGTATAACAAGACGCTTTTAATGCCCCTTACAAGAGACGTGGAGGTCAGAGTGGTATAACAAGACGCTTTTAATGCCCCTTACAAGAGATGTAGAGATCAGAGTGGTATAACAAGACGCTTTTAATGCCCGTCAGAAGAGATGTGGAGGTCAGAGTGGTATAACAAAACAGTTTTAATGCCCCTTACAAGAGACGTGGAGGTCAGAGTGGTATAACAAGACGGTTTAATGCCCCTTACAAGAGACGTGGAGGTCAGAGTGGTATAACAAGGCGGTTTTAATGCCCCTTACAAGAGACTTGGAGGTCAGAGTGGTATAACAAGACGCTTTTAATGCCCCTTACAAGAGACGTGGAGGTCAGAGTGGTATAACAAGACGCTTTTAATGCCCCTTACAAGAGATGTGGAGGTCAGAGTGGTATAACAAGACTCTTTTAATGCCCGTCAGAAGAGACGTGGAGGTCAGAGTGGTATAGCAAGACGGTTTTAATGCCCCTTACAAGAGACGTGGAGGTCAGAGTGGTATAACGAGACGGTTTTAATGCCCCTTACAAGAGACGTGGAGGTCAGAGTGGTATAACAAGACGGATTTAATGCCCCTTATGAGAGACGTGGAGGTCAGAGTGGTATAACAAGACGCTTTTAATGCCCCTTACAAGAGATGTGGAGATCAGAGTGGTATAACAAGACGCTTTTAATGCCCCTTACAAGAGATGTGGAGGTCAGAGCGGTATAACAAGACGCTTTTAATGGCCGTCAGAAGAGGCGTGGAGGTCAGAGTGGTATAACAAGATGCTTTTAATGCCCCTTACAAGAGATGTGGAGGTCAGAGTGGTATAACAAGACGCTTTTAATGCCCATCAGAAGAGACGTGGAGGTCAGAGTGGTATAACAAGACGCTTTTAATGCCCATCAGAAGAGACGTGGAGGTCAGAGTGGTATAACAAGACGCTTTTAATGCCCCTTACAAGAGACGTGGAGGTCAGAGTGGTATAACAAGACGGTTTAATGCCCCTTACAAGAGACGTGGAGGTCACAGTGGTATAACAAGACGGTTTTAATACCCCTTACGAGAGACCTGGAGGTCAGAGTGGTATAACAAGATGCTTTTAATGCCCCTTACAAGAGATGTGGAGGTCAGAGTGGTATAACAAGACGCTTTTAATGGCCGTCAGAAGAGACGTGGAGGTCAGAGTGGTATAACAAGATGGTTTTAATGCCCTTTACAAGAGACGTGGAGGTCAGTGTGGTATAACAAGACGGTTTTAATGCCCCTTACAAGAGAAGTGGAGGTCAGAGTGGTATAACAAGACGGTATAATGCCCCTTACAAGAGACGTGGAGGTCACAGTGGTATAACAAGACGGTTTTATTGCCCCTTACAAGAGACGTGGAGGTCAGAGTGGTATAACAAGACGGTTTTAATTCCCCTTACAAGAGACGTGGAGGTCAGAGTGGTATAACAAGACGGTTTAATGCCCCTTACAAGAGACGTGGTGGTCACAGTGGTATAACAAGACGGTTTTAATGCCCCTTACGAGAGACGTGGAGGTCAGAGTGGTATAACAAGATGCTTTTAATGCCCCTTACAAGAGATGTGGAGGTCAGAGTGGTATAACAAGACGCTTTTAATGGCCGTCAGAAGAGACGTGGAGGTCAGAGTGGTATAACAAGATGGTTTTAATGCCCCTTACAAGAGACGTGGAGGTCAGAGTGGTATAACAAGACGGTTTTAATGCCCCTTACAAGAGACGTGGAGGTCAGAGTGGTATAACAAGACGGTTTAATGCCCCTTACAAGAGACGTGGAGGTCACAGTGGTATAACAAGACGGTTTTAATGCCCCTTACGAGAGACGTGGAGGTCAGAGTGGTATAACAAGACGCTTTTAATGTCCCTTACAAGAGATGTGGAGATCAGAGTGGTATAACAAGACGCTTTTAATGCCCCTTACAAGAGATGTGGAGGTCAGAGCGGTATAACAAGACGCTTTTAATGGCCGTCAGAAGAGACGTGGAGGTCAGAGTGGTATAACAAGACGGTTTTAATGCCCCTTACAAGAGACGTGGAGGTCAGAGTGGTATAACAAGATGCTTTTAATGCCCCTTACAAGAGATGTGGAGGTCAGAGTGGTATAACAAGACGCTTTTAATGCCCATCAGAAGAGACGTGGAGGTCAGAGTGGTATAACAAGACGGTTTTAGTGCCCCTTACAAGAGACGTGGAGGTCAGAGTGGTATAACAAGACGGTTTAATGCCCCTTACAAGAGACGTGGAGGTCACAGTGGTATAACAAGACGGTTTTAATGCCCCTTACGAGAGACGTGGAGGTCAGAGTGGTATAACAAGACGCTTTTAATGCCCCTTACAAGAGACGTGGAGGTCAGAGTGGTATAACAAGATGCTTTTAATGCCCCTTATAAGAGATTTAGAGATCAGAGTGGTATAACAAGACGCTTTTAATGCCCGTCAGAAGAGATGTGGAGGTCAGAGTGGTATAACAAGACGGTTTAATGCCCCTTACAAGAGACGTGGAGGTCAGAGTGGTATAACAAGGCGGTTTTAATGCCCCTTACAAGAGACTTGGAGGTCAGAGTGGTATAACAAGACGCTTTTAATGCCCCTTACAAGAGATGTGGAGGTCAGAGTGGTATAACAAGACGCTTTTAATGCCTCTTACAAGAGATGTGGAGATCAGAGTGGTATAACAAGACGCTTTTAATGCCCGTCAGAAGAGACGTGGAGGTCAGAGTGGTATAACAAGACGGTTTTAATGCCCCTTACAAGAGACGTGGAGGTCAGAGTGGTATAACGAGACGGTTTTAATGCCCCTTACAAGAGACGTGGAGGTCAGAGTGGTATAACAAGACGGTTTTATTGCCCCTTACGAGAGACGTGGAGGTCAGAGTGGTATAACAAGACGCTTTTAATGCCCCTTACAAGAAATGTGGAGATCAGAGTGGTATAACAAGACGCTTTTAATGCCCCTTACAAGAGATGTGGAGGTCAGAGCGGTATAACAAGACGCTTTTAATGGCCGTCAGAAGAGACGTGGAGGTCAGAGTGGTATAACAAGACGGTTTTAATGCCCCTTACAAGAGATGTGGAGGTCAGAGTGGTATAACAAGATGCTTTTAATGCCCCTTACAAGAGATGTGGAGGTCAGAGCGGTATAACAAGACGCTTTTAATGCCCATCAGAAGAGACGTGGAGGTGAGAGTGGTATAACAAGACGGTTTTAATGCCCCTTACAAGAGACGTGGAGGTCAGAGTGGTATAACAAGACCGTTTAATGCCCCTTACAAGAGACGTGGAGGTCACAGTGGTATAACAAGACGGTTTTAATGCCCGTTACGAGAGACGTGGAGGTCAGATTGGTATCACAAGACGCTTTTAATGCCCCTTACAAGAGACGTGGAGGTCAGAGTGGTATAACAAGACGCTTTTAATGCCCCTTACAAGAGATGTAGAGATCAGAGTGGTATAACAAGACGCTTTTAATGCCCGTCAGAAGAGATGTGGAGGTCTGAGTGGTATAACAAGACGGTTTTAATGCCCCTTACAAGAGACGTGGAGGTCAGAGTGGTATAACAAGACGGTTTAATGCCCCTTACAAGAGACGGGGAGGTCAGAGTGGTATAACAAGGCGGTTTTAATGCCCCTTACAAGAGACTTGGAGGTCAGAGTGGTATAACAAGACGCTTTTAATGCCCCTTACAAGAGACGTGGAGGTCAGAGTGGTATAACAAGACGCTTTTAATGCCCCTTACAAGAGATGTGGAGATCAGAGTGGTATAACAAGACGCTTTTAATGCCCGTCAGAAGAGACGTGGAGGTCAGAGTGGTATAACAAGACGGTTTTAATGCCCCTTACAAGAGACGTGGAGGTCAGAGTGGTATAACAAGACGGTTTTAATGCCCCTTACAAGAGACGTGGAGGTCAGAGTGGTATAACAAGACGGTTTAATGCCCCTTACAAGAGACGTGGAGGTCACAGTGGTATAACAAGACGTTTTAATGCCCCTTTCGAGAGACGTGGAGGTCAGAGTGGTATAACAAGATGCTTTTAATGCCCCTTACAAGAGATGTCGAGGTCAGAGTGGTATAACAAGACAATTTTAATGCCCCTTACAAGAGACGTGGAGGTCAGTGGTATAACAAGACGGTTTTAATGCCCCTTACAAGAGACGTGGAGGTCAGAGTGGTATAACAAGACAGTTTTAATGCCCCTTACAAGAGATGTGGAGGTCAGAGTGGTATAACAAGACGGTTTTAATGCCCCTTACAAGAGACGTGGAGGTCAGAGTGGTATAACAAGACGGTTTTAATGCCTCTTACAAGAGACGTGGAGGTCAGAGTGGTATAACAAGACGCTTTTAATGCCCCTTACAAGAGACGTGGAGGTCAGAGTGGTATAACAAGACGCTTTTAATGCCCGTCAGAAGAGACGTGGAGGTCAGAGTGGTATAACAAGATGGCTTTAATGCCCCTTACAAGAGACGTGGAGGTCAGAGTGGTATAACAAGATGCTTTTAATGCCCCTTACAAGAGATGTGGAAGTCAGAGCGGTATAACAAGACGCTTTTAATGGCCGTCAGAAGAGACGTGGAGGTCAGAGTGGTATAACAAGACGGTTTTAATGCCCCTTACAAGAGACGTGGAGGTCAGAGTGGTATAACAAGATGCTTTTAATGCCCCTTACAAGAGATGTGGAGGTCAGAGTGGTATAACAAGACGCTTTTAATGCCCATCAGAAGAGACGTGGAGGTCAGAGTGGTATAACAAGACGGTTTTAATGCCCCTTACAAGAGACGTGGAGGTCAAAGTGATATAACAAGACGGTTTAATGCCCCTTACAAGAGACGTGGAGGTCACAGTGGTATAACAAGACGGTTTTAATGCCCCTTACGAGAGACGTGGAGGTCAGAGTGGTATAACAAGACGCTTTTACTGCCCCTTACAAGAGACGTGGAGGTCAGAGTGGTATAACAAGACGCTTTTAATGCCCCTTACAAGAGATGTAGAGATCAGAGTGGTATAACAAGACGCTTTTAATGCCCGTCAGAAGAGATGTGGAGGTCAGAGTGGTATAACAAGACGGTTTTAATGCCCCTTACAAGAGACTTGGAGGTCAGAGTGGTATAACAAGACGCTTTTAATGCCCCTTACAAGAGACGTGGAGGTCAGAGTGGTATAACAAGACGCTTTTAATGCCCCTTACAAGAGATGTGGAGATCAAAGTGGTACAACAAGATGCTTTTAATGCCCGTCAGAAGAGACGTGGAGGTCAGAGTGGTATAACAAGACGGTTTTAATGCCCCTTACAAGAGACGTGGAGGTCAGAGTGGTATAACAAGACGCTTTTAATGCCCCTTACAAGAGACGTGGAGGTCAGAGTGGTATAACAAGACGCTTTTAATGCCCCTTACAAGAGATGTGGAGATCAAAGTGGTATAACAAGATGCTTTTAATGCCCGTCAGAAGAGACGTGGAGGTCAGAGTGGTATAACAAGACGGTTTTAATGCCCCTTACAAGTGACGTGGAGGTCAGAGTGGTATAACAGTACGGTTTTAATGCCCCTTACAAGAGACGTGGAGGTCAGAGTGGTATAACAAGACGGTTTAATGCCCCTTACAAGAGACGTGGAGGTCACAGTGGTATAACAAGACGGTTTTAATGCCCCTTACGAGAGACCTGGAGGTCAGAGTGGTATAACAAGATGCTTTTAATGCCCCTTACAAGAGATGTGGAGGTCAGTGTGGTATAACAAGACTCTTTTAATGGCCGTCAGAAGAGACGTGGAGGTCAGAGTGATATAACAAGATGGTTTTAATGCCCCTTACAAGAGACGTGGAGGTCAGAGTGGTATAACAAGACGGTTTTAATGCCCCTTACAAGAGACGTGGAGGTCACAGTGGTATAACAAGACGGTTTAATGCCCCTTACAAGAGACGTGGAGGTCACAGTGGTATAACAAGACGGTTTTAATGCCCCTTACGAGAGACGTGGAGGTCAGAGTGGTATAACAAGACGCTTTTAATGCCCCTTACAAGAGATGTGGAGATCAGAGTGGTATAACAAGACGCTTTTAATGCCCCTTACAAGAGATGTGGAGGTCAGAGCGGTATAACAAGACGCTTTTAATGGCCGTCAGAAGAGACGTGGAGGTCAGAGTGGTATAACAAGACGGTTTTAATGCCCCTTACAAGAGACGTGGAGGTCAGAGTGGTATAACAAGACGGTTTAATGCCCCTTACAAGAGACGTGGAGGTCACAGTGGTATAACAAGACGGTTTTAATGCCCCTTACGAGAGACGTGGAGGTCAGAGTGGTATAACAAGACGCTTTTAATGCCCCTTACAAGAGATGTGGAGATCAGAGTGGTATAACAAGACGCTTTTAATGCCCCTTACAAGAGATGTGGAGGTCAGAGCGGTATAACAAGACGCTTTTAATGGCCGTCAGAAGAGACGTGGAGGTCAGAGTGGTATAACAAGACGGTTTTAATGCCCCTTACAAGAGATGTGGAGGTCAGAGTGGTATAACAAGATGCTTTTAATGCCCCTTACAAGAGATGTGGAGGTCAGAGTGGTATAACAAGACGCTTTTAATGCCCATCAGAAGAGACGTGGAGGTCAGAGTGGTATAACAAGACGGTTTTAGTGCCCCTTACAAGAGACGTGGAGGTCAGAGTGGTATAACAAGACGGTTTAATGCCCCTTAAAAGAGACGTGGAGGTCACAGTGGTATAACAAGACGGTTTTAATGCCCCTTACGAGAGACGTGGAGGTCAGAGTGGTATAACAAGACGCTTTTAATGCCCCTTACAAGAGACGTGGAGGTCAGAGTGGTATAACAAGATGCTTTTAATGCCCCTTATAAGAGATTTAGAGATCAGAGTGGTATAACAAGACGCTTTTAATGCCCGTCAGAAGAGATGTGGAGGTCAGAGTGGTATAACAAGACGGTTTAATGCCCCTTACAAGAGACGTGGAGGTCAGAGTGGTATAACAAGGCGGTTTTAATGCCCCTTACAAGAGACTTGGAGGTCAGAGTGGTATAACAAGACACTTTTAATGCCCCTTACAAGAGATGTGGAGGTCAGAGTGGTATAACAAGACGCTTTTAATGCCTCTTACAAGAGATGTGGAGATCAGAGTGGTATAACAAGACGCTTTTAATGCCCGTCAGAAGAGACGTGGAGGTCAGAGTGGTATAACAAGACGGTTTTAATGCCCCTTACAAGAGACGTGGAGGTCAGAGTGGTATAACGAGACGGTTTTAATGCCCCTTACAAGAGACGTGGAGGTCAGAGTGGTATAACAAGACGGTTTTATTGCCCCTTACGAGAGACGTGGAGGTCAGAGTGGTATAACAAGACGCTTTTAATGCCCCTTACAAGAAATGTGGAGATCAGAGTGGTATAACAAGACGCTTTTAATGCCCCTTACAAGAGATGTGGAGGTCAGAGCGGTATAACAAGACGCTTTTAATGGCCGTCAGAAGAGACGTGGAGGTCAGAGTGGTATAACAAGACGGTTTTAATGCCCCTTACAAGAGATGTGGAGGTCAGAGTGGTATAACAAGATGCTTTTAATGCCCCTTACAAGAGATGTGGAGGTCAGAGCGGTATAACAAGACGCTTTTAATGCCCATCAGAAGAGACGTGGAGGTGAGAGTGGTATAACAAGACGGTTTTAATGCCCCTTACAAGAGACGTGGAGGTCAGAGTGGTATAACAAGACCGTTTAATGCCCCTTACAAGAGACGTGGAGGTCACAGTGGTATAACAAGACGGTTTTAATGCCCCTTACGAGAGACGTGGAGGTCAGATTGGTATCACAAGACGCTTTTAATGCCCCTTACAAGAGACGTGGAGGTCAGAGTGGTATAACAAGACGCTTTTAATGCCCCTTACAAGAGATGTAGAGATCAGAGTGGTATAACAAGACGCTTTTAATGCCCGTCAGAAGAGATGTGGAGGTCTGAGTGGTATAACAAGACGGTTTTAATGCCCCTTACAAGAGACGTGGAGGTCAGAGTGGTATAACAAGACGGTTTAATGCCCCTTACAAGAGACGGGGAGGTCAGAGTGGTATAACAAGGCGGTTTTAATGCCCCTTACAAGAGACTTGGAGGTCAGAGTGGTATAACAAGACGCTTTTAATGCCCCTTACAAGAGACGTGGAGGTCAGAGTGGTATAACAAGACGCTTTTAATGCCCCTTACAAGAGATGTGGAGATCAGAGTGGTATAACAAGACGCTTTTAATGCCCGTCAGAAGAGACGTGGAGGTCAGAGTGGTATAACAAGACGGTTTTAATGCCCCTTACAAGAGACGTGGAGGTCAGAGTGGTATAACAAGACGGTTTTAATGCCCCTTACAAGAGACGTGGAGGTCAGAGTGGTATAACAAGACGGTTTAATGCCCCTTACAAGAGACGTGGAGGTCACAGTGGTATAACAAGACGTTTTAATGCCCCTTTCGAGAGACGTGGAGGTCAGAGTGGTATAACAAGATGCTTTTAATGCCCCTTACAAGAGATGTCGAGGTCAGAGTGGTATAACAAGACAATTTTAATGCCCCTTACAAGAGACGTGGAGGTCAGTGGTATAACAAGACGGTTTTAATGCCCCTTACAAGAGACGTGGAGGTCAGAGTGGTATAACAAGACAGTTTTAATGCCCCTTACAAGAGATGTGGAGGTCAGAGTGGTATAACAAGACGGTTTTAATGCCCCTTACAAGAGACGTGGAGGTCAGAGTGGTATAACAAGACGGTTTTAATGCCTCTTACAAGAGACGTGGAGGTCAGAGTGGTATAACAAGACGCTTTTAATGCCCCTTACAAGAGACGTGGAGGTCAGAGTGGTATAACAAGACGCTTTTAATGCCCGTCAGAAGAGACGTGGAGGTCAGAGTGGTATAACAAGATGGCTTTAATGCCCCTTACAAGAGACGTGGAGGTCAGAGTGGTATAACAAGATGCTTTTAATGCCCCTTACAAGAGATGTGGAAGTCAGAGCGGTATAACAAGACGCTTTTAATGGCCGTCAGAAGAGACGTGGAGGTCAGAGTGGTATAACAAGACGGTTTTAATGCCCCTTACAAGAGACGTGGAGGTCAGAGTGGTATAACAAGATGCTTTTAATGCCCCTTACAAGAGATGTGGAGGTCAGAGTGGTATAACAAGACGCTTTTAATGCCCATCAGAAGAGACGTGGAGGTCAGAGTGGTATAACAAGACGGTTTTAATGCCCCTTACAAGAGACGTGGAGGTCAAAGTGATATAACAAGACGGTTTAATGCCCCTTACAAGAGACGTGGAGGTCACAGTGGTATAACAAGACGGTTTTAATGCCCCTTACGAGAGACGTGGAGGTCAGAGTGGTATAACAAGACGCTTTTACTGCCCCTTACAAGAGACGTGGAGGTCAGAGTGGTATAACAAGACGCTTTTAATGCCCCTTACAAGAGATGTAGAGATCAGAGTGGTATAACAAGACGCTTTTAATGCCCGTCAGAAGAGATGTGGAGGTCAGAGTGGTATAACAAGACGGTTTTAATGCCCCTTACAAGAGACTTGGAGGTCAGAGTGGTATAACAAGACGCTTTTAATGCCCCTTACAAGAGACGTGGAGGTCAGAGTGGTATAACAAGACGCTTTTAATGCCCCTTACAAGAGATGTGGAGATCAAAGTGGTACAACAAGATGCTTTTAATGCCCGTCAGAAGAGACGTGGAGGTCAGAGTGGTATAACAAGACGGTTTTAATGCCCCTTACAAGAGACGTGGAGGTCAGAGTGGTATAACAAGACGCTTTTAATGCCCCTTACAAGAGACGTGGAGGTCAGAGTGGTATAACAAGACGCTTTTAATGCCCCTTACAAGAGATGTGGAGATCAAAGTGGTATAACAAGATGCTTTTAATGCCCGTCAGAAGAGACGTGGAGGTCAGAGTGGTATAACAAGACGGTTTTAATGCCCCTTACAAGTGACGTGGAGGTCAGAGTGGTATAACAATACGGTTTTAATGCCCCTTACAAGAGACGTGGAGGTCAGAGTGGTATAACAAGACGGTTTAATGCCCCTTACAAGAGACGTGGAGGTCACAGTGGTATAACAAGACGGTTTTAATGCCCCTTACGAGAGACCTGGAGGTCAGAGTGGTATAACAAGATGCTTTTAATGCCCCTTACAAGAGATGTGGAGGTCAGTGTGGTATAACAAGACTCTTTTAATGGCCGTCAGAAGAGACGTGGAGGTCAGAGTGATATAACAAGATGGTTTTAATGCCCCTTACAAGAGACGTGGAGGTCAGAGTGGTATAACAAGACGGTTTTAATGCCCCTTACAAGAGACGTGGAGGTCACAGTGGTATAACAAGACGGTTTAATGCCCCTTACAAGAGACGTGGAGGTCACAGTGGTATAACAAGACGGTTTTAATGCCCCTTACGAGAGACGTGGAGGTCAGAGTGGTATAACAAGACGCTTTTAATGCCCCTTACAAGAGATGTGGAGATCAGAGTGGTATAACAAGACGCTTTTAATGCCCCTTACAAGAGATGTGGAGGTCAGAGCGGTATAACAAGACGCTTTTAATGGCCGTCAGAAGAGACGTGGAGGTCAGAGTGGTATAACAAGACGGTTTTAATGCCCCTTACAAGAGACGTGGAGGTCAGAGTGGTATAACAAGATGCTTTTAATGCCCCTTACAAGAGATGTGGAGGTCAGAGTGGTATAACAAGACGCTTTTAATGCCCATCAGAAGAGACGTGGAGGTCAGAGTGGTATAACAAGACGGTTTAATACCCCTTACAAGAGACGTGGAGGTCACAGTGGTATAACAAGACGGTTTTAATGCCCCTTACGAGAGACGTGGAGATCAGAGTGGTATAAAAAGACGCTTTTAATGCCCCTTACAAGAGACGTGGAAGTCAGAGTGGTATAACAAGACGCTTTTAATGCCCCTTACAGGAGATTTAGAGATCAGAGTGGTATAACAAGACGCTTTTAATGCCCGTCAGAAGAGATGTGGAGGTCAGAGTGGTATAACAAGACGGTTTAATGCCCCTTACAAGAGACTTGGAGGTCAGAGTGGTATAACAAGACGCTTTTAATGCCCCTTACAAGAGACGTGGAGGTCAGAGTGGTATAACAAGACGCTTTTAATGCCCCTTACAAGAGATGTGGAGATCAGAGTGGTATAACAAGACGCTTTTAATGCCCGTCAGAAGAGACGTGGAGGTCAGAGTGGTATAACAAGACGGTTTTAATGCCCCTTACAAGAGACGTGGAGGTCAGAGTGGTATCACGAGACGGTTTTAATGCCCCTTATAAGAGACGTGGAGGTCAGAGTGGTATAACAAGACGGTTTTATTGCCCCTTACGAGAGACGTGGAGGTCAGAGTGGTATAACAAGACGCTTTTAATGCCCCTTACAAGAAATGTGGAGATCAGAGTGGTATAACAAGACGCTTTTAATGCCCCTTACAAGAGATGTGGAGGTCAGAGCGGTATAACAAGACGCTTTTAATGGCCGTCAGAAGAGACGTGGAGGTCAGAGTGGTATAACAAGACGGTTTTAATGCCCCTTACAAGAGATGTGGAGGTCAGAGTGGTATAACAAGATGCTTTTAATGCCCCTTACAAGAGATGTGGAGGTCAGAGTGGTATAACAAGACGCTTTTAATGCCCATCAGAAGAGACGTGGAGGTGAGAGTGGTATAACAAGACGGTTTTAATGCCCCTTACAAGAGACGTGGAGGTCAGAGTGGTATAACAAGACGCTTTTAATGCCCCTTACAAGAGACGTGGAGGTCAGAGTGGTATAACAAGACGCTTTTAATGCCCCTTACAAGAGATGTGGAGGTCAGAGTGGTATAACAAGAGGCTTTTAATGCCCCTTACAAGAGATGTGGAGGTCAGAGTGGTATAACTAGACGCTTTTAATGCCCCTTACAAGAGACGTGGAGGTCAGAGTGGTATAACAAGACGCTTTTAATGCCCCTTACAAGAGACGTGGGGGTCAGAGTGGTATAACAAGACGCTTTTAATGACCGTCAGAAGAGACGTGGAGGTCAGAGTGGTATAACAAGATGGCTTTAATGCCCCTTACAAGAGACGTGGAGGTCAGAGTGGAATAACAAGATGCTTTTAATGCCCCTTACAAGAGATGTGGTCAGAGTGGTATAACAAGACGCTTTTAATGCCCGTCAGAAGAGACGTGGAGGTCAGAGTGGTATAACAAGATGGCTTTAATGCCCCTTACAAGAGACGTGGAGGTCAGAGTGGTATAACAAGACGCTTTTAATGCCCGTCAGAAGAGACGTGGAGGTCAGAGTGGTATAACAATACGCTTTTAATGCCAGTTACAAGAGACGTGGAGGTCAGAGTGGTATAACAAGATGCTTTTAATGCCGCTTACAAGAGATGTGGAGGTCAGAGTGGTATAACAAGACGGTTTTAATGCCCCTTACAAGAGACGTGGAGGTCAGAGTGGTATAACAAGAAGCTTTTAATGCCCCTTACAAGAGACGTGGAGGTCAGAGTGGTTGTAACAAGACGCTTTTAATGCCCGTCAGAAGAGACGTGGAGGTCAGAGTGGTATAACAAGACGCTTTTAATGCCCCTTTCAAGAGATGTGTAGGTCAGAGTGGTATAACAAGAGGCTTTTAATGCCCCTTACAACTAATGTAGAGGTCAGAGTGGTATAACAAGACGCTTTTAATGCCCCTTACAAGAGATGTGGAGATCAGAGAGGTATAACAAGATGCTTTTAATGCCCGTCAGAAGAGACGTGGAGGTCAGAGTGGTATAACAAGATGGTTTTAATGCCCCTTACAAGAGACATGGAGGTCAGAGTGGTATAACAAGATGGTTTTAATGCCCCTTACAAGAGACGTGGAGGTCAGAGTGGTATAACAAGACGCTTTCAATGCCCCTTACAAGAGACGTGGAGGTCAGAGTGGTATAACAAGACACTTTTAATGCCCGTCAGAAGAGACGTGGAGGTCAGAGTGGTATAACAAGACGCTTTTAATGCCCGTCAGAAGAGACGTGGAGGTCAGAGTGGTATAACAAGACGCTTTTAATGCCCGTCAGAAGAGACGTGGAGGTCAGAGTGGTATAACAAGACGCTTTTAATGCCCCTTACAAGAGACGTGGAGGTCAGAGTGGTATAACAAGATGCTTTTAATGCCCCTTACAAGAGATGTGGAGGTCAGAGTGGTATAACAAGACACTTTTAATGCCCGTCAGAAGAGACGTGGAGGTCAGAGTGGTATAACAAGACGGTTTTAATGCCCCTTACAAGAGACATGGAGGTCAGAGTGGTATAACAAGACGGTTTTAATGCCCCTTACAAGAGACGTGGAGGTCAGAGTGGTATAACAAGACGCTTTCAATGCCCCTTACAAGAGACGTGGAGGTCAGAATGGTATAACAAGACACTTTTAATGCCCGTCAGAAGAGACGTGGAGGTCAGAGTGGTATAACAAGACGGTTTAATGCCCCTTACAAGAGACGTGGAGGTCAGAGTGGTATGACAAGACGGTTTTAATGCCCCTTACAAGAGACGTGGAGGTCAGAGTGGTATAACAAGACGGTTTTAATGCCCCTTACAATAGACGTGGAGGTCAGAGTGGTACAACAAGACGCTTTGAATGCCCTTACAAGAGATGTGGAGGTCAGAGTGGTATAACAAGAGGCTTTTAATGCCCCTTACAAGAGATGTGGAGGTCAGAGTGGTATAACTAGACGCTTTTAATGCCCCTTACAAGAGATGTGGAGATCAGAGTGGTATAACAAGTCGCTTCTAATGCCCATCAGAAGAGACGTGGAGGTCAGAGTGGTATAACAAGACAGTTTTAATGCCCCTTACAAGAGACGTGGAGGTCAGTGGTATAACAAGATGGTTTTAATGCCCCTTACAAGAGACGTGGAGGTCAGAGTGGTATAACAAGACAGTTTTAATGCCCCTTACAAGAGACGTGGAGGTCAGAGTGGTATAACAAGACGGTTTTAATGCCCCTTACAAGAGACGTGGAGGTCAGAGTGGTATAACAAGACGGTTTTAATGCCACTTACAAGAGACGTGGAGGTCAGAGTGGTATAACAAGACGCTTTTAATGCCCCTTACAAGAGACGTGTAGGTCAGAGTGGTATAACAAGACGCTTTTAATGCCCGTCAGAAGAGACGTGGAGGTCAGAGTGGTATAACAAGATGGCTTTAATGCCCCTTACAAGAGACGTGGAGGTCAGAGTGGTATAACAAGATGCTTTTAATGCCCCTTACAAGAGATGTGGAGGTCAGAGCGGTATAACAAGACGCTTTTAATGGCCGTCAGAAGAGACGTGGAGGTCAGAGTGGTATAACAAGACGGTTTTAATGCCCCTTCCAAGAGACGTGGAGGTCAGAGTGGTATAACAAGATGCTTTTAATGCCCCTTACAAGAAATGTGGAGGTCAGAGTGGTATAACAAGACGCTTTTAATGCCCATCAGAAGAGACGTGGAGGTCAGAGTGGTATAACAAGACGGTTTTAATGCCCCTTACAAGAGACGTGGAGGTCAGAGTGGTATAACAAGACTGTTTAATGCCCCTTACAAGAGACGTGGAAGTCAGAGTGGTATAACAAGACGGTTTTAATGCCCCTTACAAGAGACGTGGAGGTCAGAGTGGTATAACAAGATGCTTTTAATGCCCGTCAGAAGAGACGTGGAGGTCAGAGTAGTATAACAAGATGGCTTTAATGCCCCTTACAATAGACGTGGAGGTCAGAGTGGTATAACAAGACGCTTTTAATGCCCGTCAGAAGAGACGTGGAGGTCAGAGTGGTATAACAATACGCTTTTAATGCCCCTTACAAGAGACGTGGAGGTCAGAGTGGTATAACAAGATGCTTTTAATGCCCCTTACAAGAGATGTGGAGGTCAGAGTGGTATAACAAGACGCTTTTAATGCCCGTCAGAAGAGACGTGGAGGTCAGAGTGGTATAACAAGACGGTTTTAATGCCCCTTACAAGAGACATGGAGGTCAGAGTGGTATAACAAGACGGTTTTAATGCCCCTTACAAGAGACGTGGAGGTCAGAGTGGTATAACAAGACGCTTTCAATGCCCCTTACAAGAGACGTGGAGGTCAGAATGGTATAACAAGACACTTTTAATTCCCGTCAGAAGAGACGTGGAGGTCAGAGTGGTATAACAAGATGGCTTTAATGCCCCTTAAGAGAGACGTGGAGGTCAGAGTGGTATAACAAGATGCTTTTAATGCCCCTTACAAGAGACGTGGAGGTCAGAGTGGTATAACAAGACGCTTTTAATGCCCGTCAGAAGAGACGTGGAGGTCAGAGTGGTATAACAAGACGCTTTTAATGCCCCTTACAAGAGATGTGGAGGTCAGAGTGGTATAACAAGAAGCTTTTAATGCCCGTCAGAAGAGACGTGGAGGTCAGAGTGATATAACAAGACGGTTTTAATGCCCCTTACAAGAGACGTGGAGGTCAGAGTGGTATAACAAGACGGTTTAATGCCCGTTACAAGAGACGTGGAGGTCAGAGTGGTATAACAAGACGGTTTTAATGCCCCTTACAAGAGACGTGGAGGTCAGAGTGGTATAACAAGACGCTTTTAATGCCCCTTACAAGAGACGTGGAGGTCAGAGTGGTATAACAAGACGCTTTTAATGCCCCTTACAAGAGATGTGGAGGTCAGAGTGGTATAACAAGAGGCTTTTAATGCCCCTTACAAGAGATGTGGAGGTCAGAGTGGTATAACTAGACGCTTTTAATGCCCCTTACAAGAGACGTGGAGGTCAGAGTGGTATAACAAGACGCTTTTAATGCCCCTTACAAGAGACGTGGGGGTCAGAGTGGTATAACAAGACGCTTTTAATGACCGTCAGAAGAGACGTGGAGGTCAGAGTGGTATAACAAGATGGCTTTAATGCCCCTTACAAGAGACGTGGAGGTCAGAGTGGAATAACAAGATGCTTTTAATGCCCCTTACAAGAGATGTGGTCAGAGTGGTATAACAAGACGCTTTTAATGCCCGTCAGAAGAGACGTGGAGGTCAGAGTGGTATAACAAGATGGCTTTAATGCCCCTTACAAGAGACGTGGAGGTCAGAGTGGTATAACAAGACGCTTTTAATGCCCGTCAGAAGAGACGTGGAGGTCAGAGTGGTATAACAATACGCTTTTAATGCCAGTTACAAGAGACGTGGAGGTCAGAGTGGTATAACAAGATGCTTTTAATGCCCCTTACAAGAGATGTGGAGGTCAGAGTGGTATAACAAGACGCTTTTAATGCCCGTCAGAAGAGACGTGGAGGTCAGAGTGGTATAACAAGACGGTTTTAATGCCCCTTACAAGAGACATGGAGGTCAGAGTGGTATAACAAGACGGTTTTAATGCCCCTTACAAGAGACGTGGAGGTCAGAGTTGTATAACAAGACGCTTTCAATGCCCCTTACAAGAGACGTGGAGGTCAGAATGGTATAACAAGACACTTTTAATGCCCGTCAGAAGAGACGTGGAGGTCAGAGTGGTATAACAAGATGGCTTTAATGCCCCTTAAGAGAGACGTGGAGGTCAGAGTGGTATAACAAGATGCTTTTAATGCCCCTTACAAGAGACGTGGAGGTCAGAGTGGTATAACAAGACGCTTTTAATGCCCGTCAGAAGAGACGTGGAGGTCAGAGTGGTATAACAAGACGCTTTTAATGCCCCTTACAAGAGATGTGGAGGTCAGAGTGGTATAACAAGAAGCTTTTAATGCCCGTCAGAAGAGACGTGGAGGTCAGAGTGATATAACAAGACGGTTTTAATGCCCCTTACAAGAGACGTGGAGGTCAGAGTGGTACAACAAGACGGTTTAATGCCCGTTACAAGAGACGTGGAGGTCAGAGTGGTATAACAAGACGGTTTTAATGCCCCTTACAAGAGACGTGGAGGTCAGAGTGGTATAACAAGACGCTTTTAATGCCCCTTACAAGAGACGTGGAGGTCAGAGTGGTATAACAAGACGCTTTTAATGCCCCTTACAAGAGATGTGGAGGTCAGAGTGGTATAACAAGAGGCTTTTAATGCCCCTTACAAGAGATGTGGAGGTCAGAGTGGTATAACTAGACGCTTTTAATGCCCCTTACAAGAGACGTGGAGGTCAGAGTGGTATAACAAGACGCTTTTAATGCCCCTTACAAGAGACGTGGGGGTCAGAGTGGTATAACAAGACGCTTTTAATGCCCGTCAGAAGAGACGTGGAGGTCAGAGTGGTATAACAAGATGGCTTTAATGCCCCTTACAAGAGACGTGGAGGTCAGAGTGGCATAACAAGATGCTTTTAATGCCCCTTACAAGAGATGTGGTCAGAGTGGTATAACAAGATGCTTTTAATGCCCATCAGAAGAGACGTGGAGGTCAGAGTGGTATAACAAGACGGTTTTAATGCCCCTTACAAGAGATGTGGAGGTCAGAGTGGTATAACAAGACGGTTTTAATGCCCGTTACAAGAGACTTGGAGGTCAGAGTGGTATAACAAGATGGTTTTAATGCCCCTTACGAGAGACGTGGAGGTCAGAGTGGTATAACAAGACGCTTTTAATGCCCCTTACAAGAGACGTGGAGGTCAGAGTGGTATAACAAGACACTTTTAATGCCCCTTACCAGAGACGTGGAGGTCAGAGTGGTTGTAACAAGACGCTTTTAATGCCCGTCAGAAGAGACGTGGAGGTCAGAGTGGTATAACAAGACGGTTTTAATGCCCCTTACAAGAGATGTGGAGGTCAGAGTGGTATAACAAGACGGTTTTAATGCCCCTTACAAGAGACTTGGAGGTCAGAGTGGTATAACAAGACGGTTTTAATGCCCCTTACGAGAGACGTGGAGGTCAGAGTGGTATAACAAGACGCTTTTAATGCCCCTTACAAGAGATGTGGAGGTCAGAGTGGTATAACAAGAGGCTTTTAATGCCCCCTACAAGAGACGGGGAGGTCAGAGTGGTATAAAAAGACGCTTTTAATGCCCCTTACAAGAGACGTGGAGGTCAGAGTGGTATTACAAGAAGCTTTTAATGCCCCTTACAAGAGACGTGGAGGTCAGAGTGGTTGTAACAAGACGCTTTTAATGCCTGTCAGAAGAGACGTGGAGGTCAGAGTGGTATAACAAGACGGTTTTAATGCCCCTTACAAGAGACGTGGAGGTCAGAGTGGTATAACAAGACGCTTTTAATGCCCCTTTCAAGAGATGTGTAGGTCAGAGTGGTATAACAAGAGGCTTTTAATGCCCCTTACAAGAGATGTGGAGGTCAGAGTGGTATAACAAGACACTTTTAATGCCCCTTACAAGAGATGTGGAGATCAGAGTGGTATAACAAGACGCTTTTAATGCCCGTCAGAAGAGACGTGGAGGTCAGAGTGGTGTAACAAGACGGTTTTAATGCCCTTTACAAGAGACGTGGAGGTCAGAGTGGTATAACAAGACGCTTTTAATGCCCCTTGCAAGAGACGTGGAGGTCAGAGTGGTATAACAAGACGCTTTCAATGTCCCTTACAAGAGACGTGGAGGTCAGAGTGGTATAACAAGACAGTTTTAATGCACGTCAGAAGAGACGTGGAGGTCAGAGTGGTATAACAAGATGGCTTTAATGCCCCTTACAAGAGACGTGGAGGTCAGAGTGGTATAACAAGATGGTTTTAATGCCCCTTACAAGAGACGTGGAGGTCAGAGTGGTATAACAAGACGCTTTTAATGCCCCTTACAAGAGACGTGGAGGTCAGAGTGGTACAAAAAGATGCTTTTAATGCCCCTTACAAGAGATGTGGAGGTCAGAGTGGTATAACAAGAGGCTTTTAATGCCCCTTACAAGAGATGTGGAGGTCAGAGTGGTATAACTAGACGCTTTTAATGCCCCTTACAAGAGATGTGGAGATCAGAGTGGTATAACAAGTCGCTTTTAATGCCCATCAGAAGAGACGTGGAGGTCAGAGTGGTATAACAAGACAGTTTTAATGCCCCTTACAAGAGACGTGGAGGTCAGTGGTATAACAAGACGGTTTTAATGCCCCTTACAAGAGACGTGGAGGTCAGAGTGGTATAACAAGACAGTTTTAATGCCCCTTACAAGAGACGTGGAGGTCAGAGTGGTATAACAAGATGGTTTTAATGCCCCTTACAAGAGACGTGGATGTCAGACTGGTATAACAAGACGCTTTTAATGCCCCTTACAAGAGACGTGGAGGTCAGAGTGGTATAACAAGACGCTTTTAATGCTCGTCAGAAGAGACGTGTAGGTCAGAGTGGTATAACAAGATGGCTTTAATGCCCCTTACAAGAGACGTGGAGGTCAGAGTGGTATAACAAGATGCTTTTAATGCCCCTTACAAGAGATGTGGAGGTCAGAGCGGTTTAACAAGACGCTTTTAATGGCCGTCAGAAGAGACGTGGAGGTCAGAATGGTATAACAAGACGGTTTTAATGCCCCTTAAAAGAGACGTGGAGGTCAGAGTGGTATAACAAGATGCTTTTAATGGCCCTTACAAGAGATGTGGAGGTCAGAGTGGTATAACAAGACGCTTTTAATGCCCATCAGAAGAGACGTGGAGGTCAGAGTGGTATAACAAGACGGTTTTAATGCCCCTTACAAGAGACGTGGAGGTCAGAGTGGTATAACAAGACGGTTTAATGCCCCTTACAAGAGACGTGGAGGTCACAGTGGTATAACAAGACGGTTTTAATGCCCCTTACAAGAGACGTGGAGGTCAGAGTGGTATAACAAGACGGTTTTAATGCCCCTTACAAGAGACGTGGAGGTCAGAGTGGTATAACAAGACGGTTTTAATGCCCCTTACAAGAGACGTGGAGGTCAGAGTGGTATAACAAGACGGTTTAATGCCCCTTACAAGAGACGTGGAGGTCACAGTGGTATAACAAGACGTTTTAATGCCCCTTTCGAGAGACGTGGAGGTCAGAGTGGTATAACAAGATGCTTTTAATGCCCCTTACAAGAGATGTCGAGGTCAGAGTGGTATAACAAGACAATTTTAATGCCCCTTACAAGAGACGTGGAGGTCAGTGGTATAACAAGACGGTTTTAATGCCCCTTACAAGAGACGTGGAGGTCAGAGTGGTATAACAAGACAGTTTTAATGCCCCTTACAAGAGATGTGGAGGTCAGAGTGGTATAACAAGACGGTTTTAATGCCCCTTACAAGAGACGTGGAGGTCAGAGTGGTATAACAAGACGGTTTTAATGCCTCTTACAAGAGACGTGGAGGTCAGAGTGGTATAACAAGACGCTTTTAATGCCCCTTACAAGAGACGTGGAGGTCAGAGTGGTATAACAAGACGCTTTTAATGCCCGTCAGAAGAGACGTGGAGGTCAGAGTGGTATAACAAGATGGCTTTAATGCCCCTTACAAGAGACGTGGAGGTCAGAGTGGTATAACAAGATGCTTTTAATGCCCCTTACAAGAGATGTGGAAGTCAGAGCGGTATAACAAGACGCTTTTAATGGCCGTCAGAAGAGACGTGGAGGTCAGAGTGGTATAACAAGACGGTTTTAATGCCCCTTACAAGAGACGTGGAGGTCAGAGTGGTATAACAAGATGCTTTTAATGCCCCTTACAAGAGATGTGGAGGTCAGAGTGGTATAACAAGACGCTTTTAATGCCCATCAGAAGAGACGTGGAGGTCAGAGTGGTATAACAAGACGGTTTTAATGCCCCTTACAAGAGACGTGGAGGTCAAAGTGATATAACAAGACGGTTTAATGCCCCTTACAAGAGACGTGGAGGTCACAGTGGTATAACAAGACGGTTTTAATGCCCCTTACGAGAGACGTGGAGGTCAGAGTGGTATAACAAGA
Source organism: Phyllobates terribilis (assembly GCF_046119375.1). Classification (NCBI taxonomy): domain Eukaryota; kingdom Metazoa; phylum Chordata; class Amphibia; order Anura; family Dendrobatidae; genus Phyllobates; species Phyllobates terribilis. The sequence goes on along the minus strand of NW_027362762.1, from coordinate 483,236,884 downwards.
CGCTTTTACTGCCCCTTACAAGAGACGTGGAGGTCAGAGTGGTATAACAAGACGCTTTTAATGCCCCTTACAAGAGATGTAGAGATCAGAGTGGTATAACAAGACGCTTTTAATGCCCGTCAGAAGAGATGTGGAGGTCAGAGTGGTATAACAAGACGGTTTTAATGCCCCTTACAAGAGACTTGGAGGTCAGAGTGGTATAACAAGACGCTTTTAATGCCCCTTACAAGAGACGTGGAGGTCAGAGTGGTATAACAAGACGCTTTTAATGCCCCTTACAAGAGATGTGGAGATCAAAGTGGTACAACAAGATGCTTTTAATGCCCGTCAGAAGAGACGTGGAGGTCAGAGTGGTATAACAAGACGGTTTTAATGCCCCTTACAAGAGACGTGGAGGTCAGAGTGGTATAACAAGACGCTTTTAATGCCCCTTACAAGAGACGTGGAGGTCAGAGTGGTATAACAAGACGCTTTTAATGCCCCTTACAAGAGATGTGGAGATCAAAGTGGTATAACAAGATGCTTTTAATGCCCGTCAGAAGAGACGTGGAGGTCAGAGTGGTATAACAATACGGTTTTAATGCCCCTTACAAGAGACGTGGAGGTCAGAGTGGTATAACAAGACGGTTTAATGCCCCTTACAAGAGACGTGGAGGTCACAGTGGTATAACAAGACGGTTTTAATGCCCCTTACGAGAGACCTGGAGGTCAGAGTGGTATAACAAGATGCTTTTAATGCCCCTTACAAGAGATGTGGAGGTCAGTGTGGTATAACAAGACTCTTTTAATGGCCGTCAGAAGAGACGTGGAGGTCAGAGTGATATAACAAGATGGTTTTAATGCCCCTTACAAGAGACGTGGAGGTCAGAGTGGTATAACAAGACGGTTTTAATGCCCCTTACAAGAGACGTGGAGGTCACAGTGGTATAACAAGACGGTTTAATGCCCCTTACAAGAGACGTGGAGGTCACAGTGGTATAACAAGACGGTTTTAATGCCCCTTACGAGAGACGTGGAGGTCAGAGTGGTATAACAAGACGCTTTTAATGCCCCTTACAAGAGATGTGGAGATCAGAGTGGTATAACAAGACGCTTTTAATGCCCCTTACAAGAGATGTGGAGGTCAGAGCGGTATAACAAGACGCTTTTAATGGCCGTCAGAAGAGACGTGGAGGTCAGAGTGGTATAACAAGACGGTTTTAATGCCCCTTACAAGAGACGTGGAGGTCAGAGTGGTATAACAAGATGCTTTTAATGCCCCTTACAAGAGATGTGGAGGTCAGAGTGGTATAACAAGACGCTTTTAATGCCCATCAGAAGAGACGTGGAGGTCAGAGTGGTATAACAAGACGGTTTAATACCCCTTACAAGAGACGTGGAGGTCACAGTGGTATAACAAGACGGTTTTAATGCCCCTTACGAGAGACGTGGAGATCAGAGTGGTATAAAAAGACGCTTTTAATGCCCCTTACAAGAGACGTGGAAGTCAGAGTGGTATAACAAGACGCTTTTAATGCCCCTTACAGGAGATTTAGAGATCAGAGTGGTATAACAAGACGCTTTTAATGCCCGTCAGAAGAGATGTGGAGGTCAGAGTGGTATAACAAGACGGTTTAATGCCCCTTACAAGAGACTTGGAGGTCAGAGTGGTATAACAAGACGCTTTTAATGCCCCTTACAAGAGACGTGGAGGTCAGAGTGGTATAACAAGACGCTTTTAATGCCCCTTACAAGAGATGTGGAGATCAGAGTGGTATAACAAGACGCTTTTAATGCCCGTCAGAAGAGACGTGGAGGTCAGAGTGGTATAACAAGACGGTTTTAATGCCCCTTACAAGAGACGTGGAGGTCAGAGTGGTATCACGAGACGGTTTTAATGCCCCTTATAAGAGACGTGGAGGTCAGAGTGGTATAACAAGACGGTTTTATTGCCCCTTACGAGAGACGTGGAGGTCAGAGTGGTATAACAAGACGCTTTTAATGCCCCTTACAAGAAATGTGGAGATCAGAGTGGTATAACAAGACGCTTTTAATGCCCCTTACAAGAGATGTGGAGGTCAGAGCGGTATAACAAGACGCTTTTAATGGCCGTCAGAAGAGACGTGGAGGTCAGAGTGGTATAACAAGACGGTTTTAATGCCCCTTACAAGAGATGTGGAGGTCAGAGTGGTATAACAAGATGCTTTTAATGCCCCTTACAAGAGATGTGGAGGTCAGAGTGGTATAACAAGACGCTTTTAATGCCCATCAGAAGAGACGTGGAGGTGAGAGTGGTATAACAAGACGGTTTTAATGCCCCTTACAAGAGACGTGGAGGTCAGAGTGGTATAACAAGACGCTTTTAATGCCCCTTACAAGAGACGTGGAGGTCAGAGTGGTATAACAAGACGCTTTTAATGCCCCTTACAAGAGATGTGGAGGTCAGAGTGGTATAACAAGAGGCTTTTAATGCCCCTTACAAGAGATGTGGAGGTCAGAGTGGTATAACTAGACGCTTTTAATGCCCCTTACAAGAGACGTGGAGGTCAGAGTGGTATAACAAGACGCTTTTAATGCCCCTTACAAGAGACGTGGGGGTCAGAGTGGTATAACAAGACGCTTTTAATGACCGTCAGAAGAGACGTGGAGGTCAGAGTGGTATAACAAGATGGCTTTAATGCCCCTTACAAGAGACGTGGAGGTCAGAGTGGAATAACAAGATGCTTTTAATGCCCCTTACAAGAGATGTGGTCAGAGTGGTATAACAAGACGCTTTTAATGCCCGTCAGAAGAGACGTGGAGGTCAGAGTGGTATAACAAGATGGCTTTAATGCCCCTTACAAGAGACGTGGAGGTCAGAGTGGTATAACAAGACGCTTTTAATGCCCGTCAGAAGAGACGTGGAGGTCAGAGTGGTATAACAATACGCTTTTAATGCCAGTTACAAGAGACGTGGAGGTCAGAGTGGTATAACAAGATGCTTTTAATGCCCCTTACAAGAGATGTGGAGGTCAGAGTGGTATAACAAGACGGTTTTAATGCCCCTTACAAGAGACGTGGAGGTCAGAGTGGTATAACAAGAAGCTTTTAATGCCCCTTACAAGAGACGTGGAGGTCAGAGTGGTTGTAACAAGACGCTTTTAATGCCCGTCAGAAGAGACGTGGAGGTCAGAGTGGTATAACAAGACGCTTTTAATGCCCCTTTCAAGAGATGTGTAGGTCAGAGTGGTATAACAAGAGGCTTTTAATGCCCCTTACAACTAATGTAGAGGTCAGAGTGGTATAACAAGACGCTTTTAATGCCCCTTACAAGAGATGTGGAGATCAGAGAGGTATAACAAGATGCTTTTAATGCCCGTCAGAAGAGACGTGGAGGTCAGAGTGGTATAACAAGATGGTTTTAATGCCCCTTACAAGAGACATGGAGGTCAGAGTGGTATAACAAGATGGTTTTAATGCCCCTTACAAGAGACGTGGAGGTCAGAGTGGTATAACAAGACGCTTTCAATGCCCCTTACAAGAGACGTGGAGGTCAGAGTGGTATAACAAGACACTTTTAATGCCCGTCAGAAGAGACGTGGAGGTCAGAGTGGTATAACAAGACGCTTTTAATGCCCGTCAGAAGAGACGTGGAGGTCAGAGTGGTATAACAAGACGCTTTTAATGCCCGTCAGAAGAGACGTGGAGGTCAGAGTGGTATAACAAGACGCTTTTAATGCCCCTTACAAGAGACGTGGAGGTCAGAGTGGTATAACAAGATGCTTTTAATGCCCCTTACAAGAGATGTGGAGGTCAGAGTGGTATAACAAGACACTTTTAATGCCCGTCAGAAGAGACGTGGAGGTCAGAGTGGTATAACAAGACGGTTTTAATGCCCCTTACAAGAGACATGGAGGTCAGAGTGGTATAACAAGACGGTTTTAATGCCCCTTACAAGAGACGTGGAGGTCAGAGTGGTATAACAAGACGCTTTCAATGCCCCTTACAAGAGACGTGGAGGTCAGAATGGTATAACAAGACACTTTTAATGCCCGTCAGAAGAGACGTGGAGGTCAGAGTGGTATAACAAGACGGTTTAATGCCCCTTACAAGAGACGTGGAGGTCAGAGTGGTATGACAAGACGGTTTTAATGCCCCTTACAAGAGACGTGGAGGTCAGAGTGGTATAACAAGACGGTTTTAATGCCCCTTACAATAGACGTGGAGGTCAGAGTGGTACAACAAGACGCTTTGAATGCCCTTACAAGAGATGTGGAGGTCAGAGTGGTATAACAAGAGGCTTTTAATGCCCCTTACAAGAGATGTGGAGGTCAGAGTGGTATAACTAGACGCTTTTAATGCCCCTTACAAGAGATGTGGAGATCAGAGTGGTATAACAAGTCGCTTCTAATGCCCATCAGAAGAGACGTGGAGGTCAGAGTGGTATAACAAGACAGTTTTAATGCCCCTTACAAGAGACGTGGAGGTCAGTGGTATAACAAGATGGTTTTAATGCCCCTTACAAGAGACGTGGAGGTCAGAGTGGTATAACAAGACAGTTTTAATGCCCCTTACAAGAGACGTGGAGGTCAGAGTGGTATAACAAGACGGTTTTAATGCCCCTTACAAGAGACGTGGAGGTCAGAGTGGTATAACAAGACGGTTTTAATGCCACTTACAAGAGACGTGGAGGTCAGAGTGGTATAACAAGACGCTTTTAATGCCCCTTACAAGAGACGTGTAGGTCAGAGTGGTATAACAAGACGCTTTTAATGCCCGTCAGAAGAGACGTGGAGGTCAGAGTGGTATAACAAGATGGCTTTAATGCCCCTTACAAGAGACGTGGAGGTCAGAGTGGTATAACAAGATGCTTTTAATGCCCCTTACAAGAGATGTGGAGGTCAGAGCGGTATAACAAGACGCTTTTAATGGCCGTCAGAAGAGACGTGGAGGTCAGAGTGGTATAACAAGACGGTTTTAATGCCCCTTCCAAGAGACGTGGAGGTCAGAGTGGTATAACAAGATGCTTTTAATGCCCCTTACAAGAAATGTGGAGGTCAGAGTGGTATAACAAGACGCTTTTAATGCCCATCAGAAGAGACGTGGAGGTCAGAGTGGTATAACAAGACGGTTTTAATGCCCCTTACAAGAGACGTGGAGGTCAGAGTGGTATAACAAGACTGTTTAATGCCCCTTACAAGAGACGTGGAAGTCAGAGTGGTATAACAAGACGGTTTTAATGCCCCTTACAAGAGACGTGGAGGTCAGAGTGGTATAACAAGATGCTTTTAATGCCCGTCAGAAGAGACGTGGAGGTCAGAGTAGTATAACAAGATGGCTTTAATGCCCCTTACAATAGACGTGGAGGTCAGAGTGGTATAACAAGACGCTTTTAATGCCCGTCAGAAGAGACGTGGAGGTCAGAGTGGTATAACAATACGCTTTTAATGCCCCTTACAAGAGACGTGGAGGTCAGAGTGGTATAACAAGATGCTTTTAATGCCCCTTACAAGAGATGTGGAGGTCAGAGTGGTATAACAAGACGCTTTTAATGCCCGTCAGAAGAGACGTGGAGGTCAGAGTGGTATAACAAGACGGTTTTAATGCCCCTTACAAGAGACATGGAGGTCAGAGTGGTATAACAAGACGGTTTTAATGCCCCTTACAAGAGACGTGGAGGTCAGAGTGGTATAACAAGACGCTTTCAATGCCCCTTACAAGAGACGTGGAGGTCAGAATGGTATAACAAGACACTTTTAATTCCCGTCAGAAGAGACGTGGAGGTCAGAGTGGTATAACAAGATGGCTTTAATGCCCCTTAAGAGAGACGTGGAGGTCAGAGTGGTATAACAAGATGCTTTTAATGCCCCTTACAAGAGACGTGGAGGTCAGAGTGGTATAACAAGACGCTTTTAATGCCCGTCAGAAGAGACGTGGAGGTCAGAGTGGTATAACAAGACGCTTTTAATGCCCCTTACAAGAGATGTGGAGGTCAGAGTGGTATAACAAGAAGCTTTTAATGCCCGTCAGAAGAGACGTGGAGGTCAGAGTGATATAACAAGACGGTTTTAATGCCCCTTACAAGAGACGTGGAGGTCAGAGTGGTATAACAAGACGGTTTAATGCCCGTTACAAGAGACGTGGAGGTCAGAGTGGTATAACAAGACGGTTTTAATGCCCCTTACAAGAGACGTGGAGGTCAGAGTGGTATAACAAGACGCTTTTAATGCCCCTTACAAGAGACGTGGAGGTCAGAGTGGTATAACAAGACGCTTTTAATGCCCCTTACAAGAGATGTGGAGGTCAGAGTGGTATAACAAGAGGCTTTTAATGCCCCTTACAAGAGATGTGGAGGTCAGAGTGGTATAACTAGACGCTTTTAATGCCCCTTACAAGAGACGTGGAGGTCAGAGTGGTATAACAAGACGCTTTTAATGCCCCTTACAAGAGACGTGGGGGTCAGAGTGGTATAACAAGACGCTTTTAATGACCGTCAGAAGAGACGTGGAGGTCAGAGTGGTATAACAAGATGGCTTTAATGCCCCTTACAAGAGACGTGGAGGTCAGAGTGGAATAACAAGATGCTTTTAATGCCCCTTACAAGAGATGTGGTCAGAGTGGTATAACAAGACGCTTTTAATGCCCGTCAGAAGAGACGTGGAGGTCAGAGTGGTATAACAAGATGGCTTTAATGCCCCTTACAAGAGACGTGGAGGTCAGAGTGGTATAACAAGACGCTTTTAATGCCCGTCAGAAGAGACGTGGAGGTCAGAGTGGTATAACAATACGCTTTTAATGCCAGTTACAAGAGACGTGGAGGTCAGAGTGGTATAACAAGATGCTTTTAATGCCCCTTACAAGAGATGTGGAGGTCAGAGTGGTATAACAAGACGCTTTTAATGCCCGTCAGAAGAGACGTGGAGGTCAGAGTGGTATAACAAGACGGTTTTAATGCCCCTTACAAGAGACATGGAGGTCAGAGTGGTATAACAAGACGGTTTTAATGCCCCTTACAAGAGACGTGGAGGTCAGAGTTGTATAACAAGACGCTTTCAATGCCCCTTACAAGAGACGTGGAGGTCAGAATGGTATAACAAGACACTTTTAATGCCCGTCAGAAGAGACGTGGAGGTCAGAGTGGTATAACAAGATGGCTTTAATGCCCCTTAAGAGAGACGTGGAGGTCAGAGTGGTATAACAAGATGCTTTTAATGCCCCTTACAAGAGACGTGGAGGTCAGAGTGGTATAACAAGACGCTTTTAATGCCCGTCAGAAGAGACGTGGAGGTCAGAGTGGTATAACAAGACGCTTTTAATGCCCCTTACAAGAGATGTGGAGGTCAGAGTGGTATAACAAGAAGCTTTTAATGCCCGTCAGAAGAGACGTGGAGGTCAGAGTGATATAACAAGACGGTTTTAATGCCCCTTACAAGAGACGTGGAGGTCAGAGTGGTACAACAAGACGGTTTAATGCCCGTTACAAGAGACGTGGAGGTCAGAGTGGTATAACAAGACGGTTTTAATGCCCCTTACAAGAGACGTGGAGGTCAGAGTGGTATAACAAGACGCTTTTAATGCCCCTTACAAGAGACGTGGAGGTCAGAGTGGTATAACAAGACGCTTTTAATGCCCCTTACAAGAGATGTGGAGGTCAGAGTGGTATAACAAGAGGCTTTTAATGCCCCTTACAAGAGATGTGGAGGTCAGAGTGGTATAACTAGACGCTTTTAATGCCCCTTACAAGAGACGTGGAGGTCAGAGTGGTATAACAAGACGCTTTTAATGCCCCTTACAAGAGACGTGGGGGTCAGAGTGGTATAACAAGACGCTTTTAATGCCCGTCAGAAGAGACGTGGAGGTCAGAGTGGTATAACAAGATGGCTTTAATGCCCCTTACAAGAGACGTGGAGGTCAGAGTGGCATAACAAGATGCTTTTAATGCCCCTTACAAGAGATGTGGTCAGAGTGGTATAACAAGATGCTTTTAATGCCCATCAGAAGAGACGTGGAGGTCAGAGTGGTATAACAAGACGGTTTTAATGCCCCTTACAAGAGATGTGGAGGTCAGAGTGGTATAACAAGACGGTTTTAATGCCCCTTACAAGAGACTTGGAGGTCAGAGTGGTATAACAAGATGGTTTTAATGCCCCTTACGAGAGACGTGGAGGTCAGAGTGGTATAACAAGACGCTTTTAATGCCCCTTACAAGAGACGTGGAGGTCAGAGTGGTATAACAAGACACTTTTAATGCCCCTTACCAGAGACGTGGAGGTCAGAGTGGTTGTAACAAGACGCTTTTAATGCCCGTCAGAAGAGACGTGGAGGTCAGAGTGGTATAACAAGACGGTTTTAATGCCCCTTACAAGAGATGTGGAGGTCAGAGTGGTATAACAAGACGGTTTTAATGCCCCTTACAAGAGACTTGGAGGTCAGAGTGGTATAACAAGACGGTTTTAATGCCCCTTACGAGAGACGTGGAGGTCAGAGTGGTATAACAAGACGCTTTTAATGCCCCTTACAAGAGATGTGGAGGTCAGAGTGGTATAACAAGAGGCTTTTAATGCCCCCTACAAGAGACGGGGAGGTCAGAGTGGTATAAAAAGACGCTTTTAATGCCCCTTACAAGAGACGTGGAGGTCAGAGTGGTATTACAAGAAGCTTTTAATGCCCCTTACAAGAGACGTGGAGGTCAGAGTGGTTGTAACAAGACGCTTTTAATGCCTGTCAGAAGAGACGTGGAGGTCAGAGTGGTATAACAAGACGGTTTTAATGCCCCTTACAAGAGACGTGGAGGTCAGAGTGGTATAACAAGACGCTTTTAATGCCCCTTTCAAGAGATGTGTAGGTCAGAGTGGTATAACAAGAGGCTTTTAATGCCCCTTACAAGAGATGTGGAGGTCAGAGTGGTATAACAAGACACTTTTAATGCCCCTTACAAGAGATGTGGAGATCAGAGTGGTATAACAAGACGCTTTTAATGCCCGTCAGAAGAGACGTGGAGGTCAGAGTGGTGTAACAAGACGGTTTTAATGCCCTTTACAAGAGACGTGGAGGTCAGAGTGGTATAACAAGACGCTTTTAATGCCCCTTGCAAGAGACGTGGAGGTCAGAGTGGTATAACAAGACGCTTTCAATGTCCCTTACAAGAGACGTGGAGGTCAGAGTGGTATAACAAGACAGTTTTAATGCACGTCAGAAGAGACGTGGAGGTCAGAGTGGTATAACAAGATGGCTTTAATGCCCCTTACAAGAGACGTGGAGGTCAGAGTGGTATAACAAGATGGTTTTAATGCCCCTTACAAGAGACGTGGAGGTCAGAGTGGTATAACAAGACGCTTTTAATGCCCCTTACAAGAGACGTGGAGGTCAGAGTGGTACAAAAAGATGCTTTTAATGCCCCTTACAAGAGATGTGGAGGTCAGAGTGGTATAACAAGAGGCTTTTAATGCCCCTTACAAGAGATGTGGAGGTCAGAGTGGTATAACTAGACGCTTTTAATGCCCCTTACAAGAGATGTGGAGATCAGAGTGGTATAACAAGTCGCTTTTAATGCCCATCAGAAGAGACGTGGAGGTCAGAGTGGTATAACAAGACAGTTTTAATGCCCCTTACAAGAGACGTGGAGGTCAGTGGTATAACAAGACGGTTTTAATGCCCCTTACAAGAGACGTGGAGGTCAGAGTGGTATAACAAGACAGTTTTAATGCCCCTTACAAGAGACGTGGAGGTCAGAGTGGTATAACAAGATGGTTTTAATGCCCCTTACAAGAGACGTGGATGTCAGACTGGTATAACAAGACGCTTTTAATGCCCCTTACAAGAGACGTGGAGGTCAGAGTGGTATAACAAGACGCTTTTAATGCTCGTCAGAAGAGACGTGTAGGTCAGAGTGGTATAACAAGATGGCTTTAATGCCCCTTACAAGAGACGTGGAGGTCAGAGTGGTATAACAAGATGCTTTTAATGCCCCTTACAAGAGATGTGGAGGTCAGAGCGGTTTAACAAGACGCTTTTAATGGCCGTCAGAAGAGACGTGGAGGTCAGAATGGTATAACAAGACGGTTTTAATGCCCCTTAAAAGAGACGTGGAGGTCAGAGTGGTATAACAAGATGCTTTTAATGGCCCTTACAAGAGATGTGGAGGTCAGAGTGGTATAACAAGACGCTTTTAATGCCCATCAGAAGAGACGTGGAGGTCAGAGTGGTATAACAAGACGGTTTTAATGCCCCTTACAAGAGACGTGGAGGTCAGAGTGGTATAACAAGACGGTTTAATGCCCCTTACAAGAGACGTGGAGGTCACAGTGGTATAACAAGACGGTTTTAATGCCCCTTACAAGAGACGTGGAGGTCAGAGTGGTATAACAAGACGGTTTAACGCCCCTTACAAGAGACGTGGAGGTCAGAGTGGTATAACAAGGCGGTTTTAATGCCCCTTACAAGAGACTTGGAGGTCAGAGTGGTATAACAAGACGCTTTTAATGCCCCTTACAAGAGACGTGGAGGTCAGAGTGGTACAACAAGACGCTTTTAATGCCCCTCACAAGAGATGTGGAGATCAGAGTGGTGTAACAAGACGCTTTTAATGCCCGTCAGAAGAGACGTGGAGGTCAGAGTGGTATAACAAGACGGTTTTAATGCCCCTTACAAGAGACGTGGAGGTCAGAGTGGTATAATAAGACGGTTTTAATGCCCCTTACAAGAGACGTGGAGGTCAGAGTGGTATAACAAGACGGTTTAATGCCCCTTACAAGAGACGTGGAGGTCACAGTGGTATAACAAGACGGTTTTAATGCCCCTTACGAGAGACGTGGAGGTCAGAGTGGTATAACAAGATGCTTTTAATGCCCCTTACAAGAGATGTGGAGGTCAGAGTGGTATAACAAGACGCTTTTAATGGCCGTCAGAAGAGACGTGGAGGTCAGAGTGGTATAACAAGATGGTTTTAATGCCCCTTACAAGAGACGTGGAGGTCAGAGTGGTATAACAAGACGGTTTTAATGCCCCTTACAAGAGACGTGGAGGTCAGAGTGGTATAACAAGACGGTTTAATGCCCCTTACAAGACACGTGGAGGTCACAGTGGTATAACAAGACGGTTTTAATGCCCCTTACGAGAGACGTGGAGGTCAGAGTGGTATAACAAGACGCTTTTAATGCCCCTTATAAGAGATGTGGAGATCAGAGTGGTATAACAAGACGCTTTTAATGCCCCTTACAAGAGATGTGGAGGTCAGAGCGGTATAACAAGACACTTTTAATGGCCGTCAGAAGAGACGTGGAGGTCAGAGTGGTATAACAAGACGGTTTTCATGCCCCTTACAAGAGACGTGGAGGTCAGAGTGGTATAACAAGATGCTTTTAATGCCCCTTAAAAGAGATGTGGAGGTCAGAGTGGTATAACAAGACGTTTTAATGCCCATCAGAAGAGACGTGGAGGTCAGAGTGGTATAACAAGACGGTTTTAATGCCCCTTACAAGAGACGTGGAGGTCAGAGTGGTATAACAAGACGGTTTAATGCCCCTTACAAGAGACGTGGAGGTCACAGTGGTATAACAAGACGGTTTTAATGCCCCTTACGAGAGACGTGGAGGTCAGAGTGGTATAACAAGACGCTTTTAATGCCCCTTACAAGAGACGTGGAGGTCAGAGTGGTATAACAAGACGCTTTTAATGCCCCTTACAAGAGATGTAGAGATCAGAGTGGTATAACAAGACGCTTTTAATGCCCGTCAGAAGAGATGTGGAGGTCAGAGTGGTATAACAAGACGGTTTTAATGCCCCTTACAAGAGACGTGGAGGTCAGAGTGGTATAACAAGACGGTTTAATGCCCCTTACAAGAGACGTGGAAGTCAGAGTGGTACAACAAGGCGGTTTTAATGCCCCTTACAAGAGACTTGGAGGTCAGAGTGGTATAACAAGACGCTTTTAATGCCCCTTACAAGAGACGTGGAGGTCAGAGGGGTATAACAAGATGCTTTTAATGCCCCTTACAAGAGATGTGGAGATCAGAGTGGTATAACAAGACGCTTTTAATGCCCGTTAGAAGAGACGTGGAGGTCAGAGTGGTATAACAAGACGGTTTTAATGCCCATTACAAGAGACGTGGAGGTCAGAGTGGTATAACGAGACGGTTTTAATGCCCCTTACAAGAGACGTGGAGGTCAGAGTGGTATAACAAGACGGTTTTAATGCCCCTTACGAGAGACGTGGAGGTCAGAGTGGTATAACAAGACGCTTTTAATGCCCCTTACAAGAGATGTGGAGATCAGAGTGGTATAACAAGACGCTTTTAATGCCCCTTACAAGAGATGTGGAGGTCAGAGCGGTATAACAAGACGCTTTTAATGGCCGACAGAAGAGACGTGGAGGTCAGAGTGGTATAACAAGACGGTTTTAATGCCCCTTACAAGAGACGTGGAGGTCAGAGTGGTATAACAAGATGCTTTTAATGCCCCTTACAAGAGATGTGGAGGTCAGAGTGGTATAACAAGATGCTTTTAATGCCCATCAGAAGAGACGTGGAGGTGAGAGTGGTATAACAAGACGGTTTTAATGCCCCTTACAAGAGACGTGGAGGTCAGAGTGGTATAACAAGACGGTTCAATGCCCCTTACAAGAGACGTGGAGGTCACAGTGGTATAACAAGACGGCTTTAATGCCCCTTACGAGAGACGTGGAGGTCAGAGTAGTATAACAAGAAGCTTTTAATGCCCCTTACAAGAGACGTGGAGGTCAGAGTGGTATAACAAGACGCTTTTAATGCCCCTTACAAGAGATGTAGAGATCAGAGTGGTATAACAAGATGCTTTTAATGCCCGTCAGAAGAGATGTGGAGGTCAGAGTGGTATAACAAGACGGTTTTAATGCCCCTTACAAGAGACGTGGAGGTCACAGTGGTATAACAAGACGGTTTTAATGCCCCTTACGAGAGACGTGGAGGTCAGAGTGGTATAACAAGGCGGTTTTAATGCCCCTTACAAGAGACTTGGAGGTCAGAGTGGTATAACAAGACGCTTTTAATGCCCCTTACAAGAGACGTGGAGGTCAGAGTGGTATAACAAGACGCTTTTAATGCCCCTTACAAGAGATGTGGAGATCAGAGTGGTATAGCAAGACGCTTTTAATGCCCGTCAGAAGAGACGTGGAGGTCAGAGTGGTATAACAAGACGGTTTTAATTCCCCTTACAAGAGACGTGGAGATCAGAGTGGTATAACAAGACGGTTTTAATTCCCCTTACAAGAGACGTGGAGGTCAGAGTGGTATAACAAGACGGTTTAATGCCGCTTACAAGAGACGTGGTGGTCACAGTGGTATAACAAGACGGTTTTAATGTCCCTTACGAGAGACGTGGAGGTCAGAGTGGTATAACAAGATGCTTTTAATGCCCCTTACAAGAGATGTGGAGGTCAGAGTGGTATAACAAGACGCTTTTAATGGCCGTCAGAAGAGACGTGGAGGTCAGAGTGGTATAACAAGATGGTTTTAATTCCCCTTACAAGAGACGTGGAGGTCAGAGTGGTATAACAAGACGGTTTTAATGCCCCTTACCAGAGACGTGGAGGTCAGAGTGGTATAACAAGACGGTTTAATGCACCTTACAAGAGACGTGGAGGTCAGAGTGGTATAACAAGATGGTTTTAATGCCCCTTACAAGAGACGTGGAGGTCAGAGTGGTATAACAAGACACTTTTAATGCCCCTTACAAGAGACGTGGAGGTCAGAGTGGTACAAAAAGATGCTTTTAATGCCCCTTACAAGAGATGTGGAGGTCAGAGTGGTATAACAAGAGGCTTTTAATGCCCCTTACAAGAGATGTGGAGGTCAGAGTGGTATAACTAGACGCTTTTAATGCCCCTTACAAGAGATGTGGAGATCAGAGTGGTATAACAAGTCGCTTTTAATGCCCATCAGAAGAGACGTGGAGGTCAGAGTGGTATAACAAGACAGTTTTAATGCCCCTTACAAGAGACGTGGAGGTCAGTGGTATAACAAGACGGTTTTAATGCCCCTTACAAGAGACGTGGAGGTCAGAGTGGTATAACAAGACAGTTTTAATGCCCCTTACAAGAGACGTGGAGGTCAGAGTGGTATAACAAGATGGTTTTAATGCCCCTTACAAGAGACGTGGATGTCAGACTGGTATAACAAGACGCTTTTAATGCCCCTTACAAGAGACGTGGAGGTCAGAGTGGTATAACAAGACGCTTTTAATGCTCGTCAGAAGAGACGTGTAGGTCAGAGTGGTATAACAAGATGGCTTTAATGCCCCTTACAAGAGACGTGGAGGTCAGAGTGGTATAACAAGATGCTTTTAATGCCCCTTACAAGAGATGTGGAGGTCAGAGCGGTTTAACAAGACGCTTTTAATGGCCGTCAGAAGAGACGTGGAGGTCAGAATGGTATAACAAGACGGTTTTAATGCCCCTTAAAAGAGACGTGGAGGTCAGAGTGGTATAACAAGATGCTTTTAATGGCCCTTACAAGAGATGTGGAGGTCAGAGTGGTATAACAAGACGCTTTTAATGCCCATCAGAAGAGACGTGGAGGTCAGAGTGGTATAACAAGACGGTTTTAATGCCCCTTAAAAGAGACGTGGAGGTCAGAGTGGTATAACAAGACGGTTTAATGCCCCTTACAAGAGACGTGGAGGTCACAGTGGTATAACAAGACGGTTTTAATGCCCCTTACAAGAGACGTGGAGGTCAGAGTGGTATAACAAGACGGTTTAACGCCCCTTACAAGAGACGTGGAGGTCAGAGTGGTATAACAAGGCGGTTTTAATGCCCCTTACAAGAGACTTGGAGGTCAGAGTGGTATAACAAGACGCTTTTAATGCCCCTTACAAGAGACGTGGAGGTCAGAGTGGTACAACAAGACGCTTTTAATGCCCCTCACAAGAGATGTGGAGATCAGAGTGGTGTAACAAGACGCTTTTAATGCCCGTCAGAAGAGACGTGGAGGTCAGAGTGGTATAACAAGACGGTTTTAATGCCCCTTACAAGAGACGTGGAGGTCAGAGTGGTATAATAAGACGGTTTTAATGCCCCTTACAAGAGACGTGGAGGTCAGAGTGGTATAACAAGACGGTTTAATGCCCCTTACAAGAGACGTGGAGGTCACAGTGGTATAACAAGACGGTTTTAATGCCCCTTACGAGAGACGTGGAGGTCAGAGTGGTATAACAAGATGCTTTTAATGCCCCTTACAAGAGATGTGGAGGTCAGAGTGGTATAACAAGACGCTTTTAATGGCCGTCAGAAGAGACGTGGAGGTCAGAGTGGTATAACAAGATGGTTTTAATGCCCCTTACAAGAGACGTGGAGGTCAGAGTGGTATAACAAGACGGTTTTAATGCCCCTTACAAGAGACGTGGAGGTCAGAGTGGTATAACAAGACGGTTTAATGCCCCTTACAAGACACGTGGAGGTCACAGTGGTATAACAAGACGGTTTTAATGCCCCTTACGAGAGACGTGGAGGTCAGAGTGGTATAACAAGACGCTTTTAATGCCCCTTATAAGAGATGTGGAGATCAGAGTGGTATAACAAGACGCTTTTAATGCCCCTTACAAGAGATGTGGAGGTCAGAGCGGTATAACAAGACACTTTTAATGGCCGTCAGAAGAGACGTGGAGGTCAGAGTGGTATAACAAGACGGTTTTCATGCCCCTTACAAGAGACGTGGAGGTCAGAGTGGTATAACAAGATGCTTTTAATGCCCCTTAAAAGAGATGTGGAGGTCAGAGTGGTATAACAAGACGTTTTAATGCCCATCAGAAGAGACGTGGAGGTCAGAGTGGTATAACAAGACGGTTTTAATGCCCCTTACAAGAGACGTGGAGGTCAGAGTGGTATAACAAGACGGTTTAATGCCCCTTACAAGAGACGTGGAGGTCACAGTGGTATAACAAGACGGTTTTAATGCCCCTTACGAGAGACGTGGAGGTCAGAGTGGTATAACAAGACGCTTTTAATGCCCCTTACAAGAGACGTGGAGGTCAGAGTGGTATAACAAGACGCTTTTAATGCCCCTTACAAGAGATGTAGAGATCAGAGTGGTATAACAAGACGCTTTTAATGCCCGTCAGAAGAGATGTGGAGGTCAGAGTGGTATAACAAGACGGTTTTAATGCCCCTTACAAGAGACGTGGAGGTCAGAGTGGTATAACAAGACGGTTTAATGCCCCTTACAAGAGACGTGGAAGTCAGAGTGGTACAACAAGGCGGTTTTAATGCCCCTTACAAGAGACTTGGAGGTCAGAGTGGTATAACAAGACGCTTTTAATGCCCCTTACAAGAGACGTGGAGGTCAGAGGGGTATAACAAGATGCTTTTAATGCCCCTTACAAGAGATGTGGAGATCAGAGTGGTATAACAAGACGCTTTTAATGCCCGTTAGAAGAGACGTGGAGGTCAGAGTGGTATAACAAGACGGTTTTAATGCCCATTACAAGAGACGTGGAGGTCAGAGTGGTATAACGAGACGGTTTTAATGCCCCTTACAAGAGACGTGGAGGTCAGAGTGGTATAACAAGACGGTTTTAATGCCCCTTACGAGAGACGTGGAGGTCAGAGTGGTATAACAAGACGCTTTTAATGCCCCTTACAAGAGATGTGGAGATCAGAGTGGTATAACAAGACGCTTTTAATGCCCCTTACAAGAGATGTGGAGGTCAGAGCGGTATAACAAGACGCTTTTAATGGCCGACAGAAGAGACGTGGAGGTCAGAGTGGTATAACAAGACGGTTTTAATGCCCCTTACAAGAGACGTGGAGGTCAGAGTGGTATAACAAGATGCTTTTAATGCCCCTTACAAGAGATGTGGAGGTCAGAGTGGTATAACAAGATGCTTTTAATGCCCATCAGAAGAGACGTGGAGGTGAGAGTGGTATAACAAGACGGTTTTAATGCCCCTTACAAGAGACGTGGAGGTCAGAGTGGTATAACAAGACGGTTCAATGCCCCTTACAAGAGACGTGGAGGTCACAGTGGTATAACAAGACGGCTTTAATGCCCCTTACGAGAGACGTGGAGGTCAGAGTAGTATAACAAGAAGCTTTTAATGCCCCTTACAAGAGACGTGGAGGTCAGAGTGGTATAACAAGACGCTTTTAATGCCCCTTACAAGAGATGTAGAGATCAGAGTGGTATAACAAGATGCTTTTAATGCCCGTCAGAAGAGATGTGGAGGTCAGAGTGGTATAACAAGACGGTTTTAATGCCCCTTACAAGAGACGTGGAGGTCACAGTGGTATAACAAGACGGTTTTAATGCCCCTTACGAGAGACGTGGAGGTCAGAGTGGTATAACAAGGCGGTTTTAATGCCCCTTACAAGAGACTTGGAGGTCAGAGTGGTATAACAAGACGCTTTTAATGCCCCTTACAAGAGACGTGGAGGTCAGAGTGGTATAACAAGACGCTTTTAATGCCCCTTACAAGAGATGTGGAGATCAGAGTGGTATAGCAAGACGCTTTTAATGCCCGTCAGAAGAGACGTGGAGGTCAGAGTGGTATAACAAGACGGTTTTAATTCCCCTTACAAGAGACGTGGAGATCAGAGTGGTATAACAAGACGGTTTTAATTCCCCTTACAAGAGACGTGGAGGTCAGAGTGGTATAACAAGACGGTTTAATGCCGCTTACAAGAGACGTGGTGGTCACAGTGGTATAACAAGACGGTTTTAATGTCCCTTACGAGAGACGTGGAGGTCAGAGTGGTATAACAAGATGCTTTTAATGCCCCTTACAAGAGATGTGGAGGTCAGAGTGGTATAACAAGACGCTTTTAATGGCCGTCAGAAGAGACGTGGAGGTCAGAGTGGTATAACAAGATGGTTTTAATTCCCCTTACAAGAGACGTGGAGGTCAGAGTGGTATAACAAGACGGTTTTAATGCCCCTTACCAGAGACGTGGAGGTCAGAGTGGTATAACAAGACGGTTTAATGCACCTTACAAGAGACGTGGAGGTCAGAGTGGTATAACAAGATGGTTTTAATGCCCCTTACAAGAGACGTGGAGGTCAGAGTGGTATAACAAGACGCTTTTAATGCCCCTTACAAGAGACGTGGAGGTCAGAGTGGTACAAAAAGATGCTTTTAATGCCCCTTACAAGAGATGTGGAGGTCAGAGTGGTATAACAAGAGGCTTTTAATGCCCCTTACAAGAGATGTGGAGGTCAGAGTGGTATAACTAGACGCTTTTAATGCCCCTTACAAGAGATGTGGAGATCAGAGTGGTATAACAAGTCGCTTTTAATGCCCATCAGAAGAGACGTGGAGGTCAGAGTGGTATAACAAGACAGTTTTAATGCCCCTTACAAGAGACGTGGAGGTCAGTGGTATAACAAGACGGTTTTAATGCCCCTTACAAGAGACGTGGAGGTCAGAGTGGTATAACAAGACAGTTTTAATGCCCCTTACAAGAGACGTGGAGGTCAGAGTGGTATAACAAGATGGTTTTAATGCCCCTTACAAGAGACGTGGATGTCAGACTGGTATAACAAGACGCTTTTAATGCCCCTTACAAGAGACGTGGAGGTCAGAGTGGTATAACAAGACGCTTTTAATGCTCGTCAGAAGAGACGTGTAGGTCAGAGTGGTATAACAAGATGGCTTTAATGCCCCTTACAAGAGACGTGGAGGTCAGAGTGGTATAACAAGATGCTTTTAATGCCCCTTACAAGAGATGTGGAGGTCAGAGCGGTTTAACAAGACGCTTTTAATGGCCGTCAGAAGAGACGTGGAGGTCAGAATGGTATAACAAGACGGTTTTAATGCCCCTTAAAAGAGACGTGGAGGTCAGAGTGGTATAACAAGATGCTTTTAATGGCCCTTACAAGAGATGTGGAGGTCAGAGTGGTATAACAAGACGCTTTTAATGCCCATCAGAAGAGACGTGGAGGTCAGAGTGGTATAACAAGACGGTTTTAATGCCCCTTACAAGAGACGTGGAGGTCAGAGTGGTATAACAAGACGGTTTAATGCCCCTTACAAGAGACGTGGAGGTCACAGTGGTATAACAAGACGGTTTTAATGCCCCTTACAAGAGACGTGGAGGTCAGAGTGGTATAACAAGACGGTTTAACGCCCCTTACAAGAGACGTGGAGGTCAGAGTGGTATAACAAGGCGGTTTTAATGCCCCTTACAAGAGACTTGGAGGTCAGAGTGGTATAACAAGACGCTTTTAATGCCCCTTACAAGAGACGTGGAGGTCAGAGTGGTACAACAAGACGCTTTTAATGCCCCTCACAAGAGATGTGGAGATCAGAGTGGTGTAACAAGACGCTTTTAATGCCCGTCAGAAGAGACGTGGAGGTCAGAGTGGTATAACAAGACGGTTTTAATGCCCCTTACAAGAGACGTGGAGGTCAGAGTGGTATAATAAGACGGTTTTAATGCCCCTTACAAGAGACGTGGAGGTCAGAGTGGTATAACAAGACGGTTTAATGCCCCTTACAAGAGACGTGGAGGTCACAGTGGTATAACAAGACGGTTTTAATGCCCCTTACGAGAGACGTGGAGGTCAGAGTGGTATAACAAGATGCTTTTAATGCCCCTTACAAGAGATGTGGAGGTCAGAGTGGTATAACAAGACGCTTTTAATGGCCGTCAGAAGAGACGTGGAGGTCAGAGTGGTATAACAAGATGGTTTTAATGCCCCTTACAAGAGACGTGGAGGTCAGAGTGGTATAACAAGACGGTTTTAATGCCCCTTACAAGAGACGTGGAGGTCAGAGTGGTATAACAAGACGGTTTAATGCCCCTTACAAGACACGTGGAGGTCACAGTGGTATAACAAGACGGTTTTAATGCCCCTTACGAGAGACGTGGAGGTCAGAGTGGTATAACAAGACGCTTTTAATGCCCCTTATAAGAGATGTGGAGATCAGAGTGGTATAACAAGACGCTTTTAATGCCCCTTACAAGAGATGTGGAGGTCAGAGCGGTATAACAAGACACTTTTAATGGCCGTCAGAAGAGACGTGGAGGTCAGAGTGGTATAACAAGACGGTTTTCATGCCCCTTACAAGAGACGTGGAGGTCAGAGTGGTATAACAAGATGCTTTTAATGCCCCTTAAAAGAGATGTGGAGGTCAGAGTGGTATAACAAGACGTTTTAATGCCCATCAGAAGAGACGTGGAGGTCAGAGTGGTATAACAAGACGGTTTTAATGCCCCTTACAAGAGACGTGGAGGTCAGAGTGGTATAACAAGACGGTTTAATGCCCCTTACAAGAGACGTGGAGGTCACAGTGGTATAACAAGACGGTTTTAATGCCCCTTACGAGAGACGTGGAGGTCAGAGTGGTATAACAAGACGCTTTTAATGCCCCTTACAAGAGACGTGGAGGTCAGAGTGGTATAACAAGACGCTTTTAATGCCCCTTACAAGAGATGTAGAGATCAGAGTGGTATAACAAGACGCTTTTAATGCCCGTCAGAAGAGATGTGGAGGTCAGAGTGGTATAACAAGACGGTTTTAATGCCCCTTACAAGAGACGTGGAGGTCAGAGTAGTATAACAAGACGGTTTAATGCCCCTTACAAGAGACGTGGAAGTCAGAGTGGTACAACAAGGCGGTTTTAATGCCCCTTACAAGAGACTTGGAGGTCAGAGTGGTATAACAAGACGCTTTTAATGCCCCTTACAAGAGACGTGGAGGTCAGAGGGGTATAACAAGATGCTTTTAATGCCCCTTACAAGAGATGTGGAGATCAGAGTGGTATAACAAGACGCTTTTAATGCCCGTTAGAAGAGACGTGGAGGTCAGAGTGGTATAACAAGACGGTTTTAATGCCCATTACAAGAGACGTGGAGGTCAGAGTGGTATAACGAGACGGTTTTAATGCCCCTTACAAGAGACGTGGAGGTCAGAGTGGTATAACAAGACGGTTTTAATGCCCCTTACGAGAGACGTGGAGGTCAGAGTGGTATAACAAGACGCTTTTAATGCCCCTTACAAGAGATGTGGAGATCAGAGTGGTATAACAAGACGCTTTTAATGCCCCTTACAAGAGATGTGGAGGTCAGAGCGGTATAACAAGACGCTTTTAATGGCCGACAGAAGAGACGTGGAGGTCAGAGTGGTATAACAAGACGGTTTTAATGCCCCTTACAAGAGACGTGGAGGTCAGAGTGGTATAACAAGATGCTTTTAATGCCCCTTACAAGAGATGTGGAGGTCAGAGTGGTATAACAAGATGCTTTTAATGCCCATCAGAAGAGACGTGGAGGTGAGAGTGGTATAACAAGACGGTTTTAATGCCCCTTACAAGAGACGTGGAGGTCAGAGTGGTATAACAAGACGGTTCAATGCCCCTTACAAGAGACGTGGAGGTCACAGTGGTATAACAAGACGGCTTTAATGCCCCTTACGAGAGACGTGGAGGTCAGAGTAGTATAACAAGAAGCTTTTAATGCCCCTTACAAGAGACGTGGAGGTCAGAGTGGTATAACAAGACGCTTTTAATGCCCCTTACAAGAGATGTAGAGATCAGAGTGGTATAACAAGATGCTTTTAATGCCCGTCAGAAGAGATGTGGAGGTCAGAGTGGTATAACAAGACGGTTTTAATGCCCCTTACAAGAGACGTGGAGGTCACAGTGGTATAACAAGACGGTTTTAATGCCCCTTACGAGAGACGTGGAGGTCAGAGTGGTATAACAAGGCGGTTTTAATGCCCCTTACAAGAGACTTGGAGGTCAGAGTGGTATAACAAGACGCTTTTAATGCCCCTTACAAGAGACGTGGAGGTCAGAGTGGTATAACAAGACGCTTTTAATGCCCCTTACAAGAGATGTGGAGATCAGAGTGGTATAGCAAGACGCTTTTAATGCCCGTCAGAAGAGACGTGGAGGTCAGAGTGGTATAACAAGACGGTTTTAATTCCCCTTACAAGAGACGTGGAGATCAGAGTGGTATAACAAGACGGTTTTAATTCCCCTTACAAGAGACGTGGAGGTCAGAGTGGTATAACAAGACGGTTTAATGCCGCTTACAAGAGACGTGGTGGTCACAGTGGTATAACAAGACGGTTTTAATGTCCCTTACGAGAGACGTGGAGGTCAGAGTGGTATAACAAGATGCTTTTAATGCCCCTTACAAGAGATGTGGAGGTCAGAGTGGTATAACAAGACGCTTTTAATGGCCGTCAGAAGAGACGTGGAGGTCAGAGTGGTATAACAAGATGGTTTTAATTCCCCTTACAAGAGACGTGGAGGTCAGAGTGGTATAACAAGACGGTTTTAATGCCCCTTACCAGAGACGTGGAGGTCAGAGTGGTATAACAAGACGGTTTAATGCACCTTACAAGAGACGTGGAGGTCACAGTGGTATAACAAGATGGTTTTAATGCCCCTTACGAGAGACGTGGAGGTCAGAGTGGTATAACAAGACGCTTTTAATGCCCCTTACAAGAGATGTGGAGATCAGAGTGGTATAACAAGACGCTTTTAATGCCCCTTACAAGAGATGTGGAGGTCAGAGCGGTATAACATGACGCTTTTAATGGCCGTCAGAAGAGACGTGGAGGTCAGAGTGGTATAACAAGATGGTTTTAATGCCCCTTACAAGAGACGTGGAGGTCAGAGTGGTATAACAAGATGCTTTTAATGCCCCTTACAAGAGATGTGGAGGTCAGAGTGGTATAACAAGACGCTTTTAATGCCCATCAGAAGAGACGTGGAGATCAGAGTGGTATAACAAGACGGTTTTAATGCCCCTTACAAGAGACGTGGAGGTCAGAGTGGTATAACAAGACGGTTTAATGCCCCTTACAAGAGACGTGGAGGTCACAGTGGTATAACAAGACGGTTTTAATGCCCCTTACGAGAGACGTGGAGGTCAGAGTGGTATAACAAGACGCTTTTAATGCCCCTTACAAGAGACGTGGAGGTCAGAGTGGTATAACAAGACGCTTTTAATGCCCCTTATAAGAGATGTAGAGATCAGAGTGGTATAACAAGACGCTTTTAATGCCCGTCAGAAGAGATGTGGAGGTCAGAGTGGTATAACAAGACCGTTTTAATGCCCCTTACAAGAGACGTGGAGGTCAGAGTGGTATAACAAGACGGTTTAATGCCCCTTACAAGAGACGTGGAGGTCAGAGTGGTATAACAAGGCGGTTTTAATGCCCCTTACAAGAGACTTGGAGGTCAGAGTGGTATAACAAGACGCTTTTAATGCCCCTTACAAGAGACGTGGAGGTCAGAGTGGTATAACAAGACGCTTTTAATGCCCCTTACAAGAGATGTGGAGATCAGAGTGGTATAACAAGACGCTTTTAATGCCCGTCAGAAGAGACGTGGAGGTCAGAGTGGTATAACAAGACGGTTTTAATGCCCCTTACAAGAGACGTGGAGGTCAGAGTGGTATAACGAGACGGTTTTAATGCCCCTTACAAGAGACGTGGAGGTCAGAGTGGTATAACAAGACGGTTTTATTGCCCCTTACGAGAGACGTGGAGGTCAGAGTGGTATAACAAGACGATTTTAATGCCCCTTACAAGAAATGTAGAGATGAGAGTGGTATAACAAGACGCTTTTAATGCCCCTTACAAGAGATGTGGAGGTCAGAGCGGTATAACAAGACGCTTTTATGGCCGTCAGAAGAGACGTGGAGGTCAGAGTGGTATAACAAGACGGTTTTAATGCCCCTTACAAGAGATGTGGAGGTCAGAGTGGTATAACAAGATGCTTTTAATGCCCCTTACAAGAGATGTGGAGGTCAGAGTGGTATAACAAGACGCTTTTAATGCCCATCAGAAGAGACGTGGAGGTGAGAGTGGTATAACAAGACGGTTTTAATGCCCCTTACAAGAGACGTGGAGGTCAGAGTGGTATAACAAGACGGTTTAATGCCCCTTACAAGAGACGTGGAGGTCAGAGTGGTATAACAAGACAGTTTTAATGCACGTCAGAAGAGACGTGGAGGTCAGAGTGGTATAACAAGATGGCTTTAATGCCCCTTACAAGAGACGTGGAGGTCAGAGTGGTATAACAAGATGGTTTTAATGCCCCTTACAAGAGACGTGGAGGTCAGAGTGGTATAACAAGACGCTTTTAATGCCCCTTACAAGAGACGTGGAGGTCAGAGTGGTACAAAAAGATGCTTTTAATGCCCCTTACAAGAGATGTGGAGGTCAGAGTGGTATAACAAGAGGCTTTTAATGCCCCTTACAAGAGATGTGGAGGTCAGAGTGGTATAACTAGACGCTTTTAATGCCCCTTACAAGAGATGTGGAGATCAGAGTGGTATAACAAGTCGCTTTTAATGCCCATCAGAAGAGACGTGGAGGTCAGAGTGGTATAACAAGACAGTTTTAATGCCCCTTACAAGAGACGTGGAGGTCAGTGGTATAACAAGACGGTTTTAATGCCCCTTACAAGAGACGTGGAGGTCAGAGTGGTATAACAAGACAGTTTTAATGCCCCTTACAAGAGACGTGGAGGTCAGAGTGGTATAACAAGATGGTTTTAATGCCCCTTACAAGAGACGTGGATGTCAGACTGGTATAACAAGACGCTTTTAATGCCCCTTACAAGAGACGTGGAGGTCAGAGTGGTATAACAAGACGCTTTTAATGCTCGTCAGAAGAGACGTGTAGGTCAGAGTGGTATAACAAGATGGCTTTAATGCCCCTTACAAGAGACGTGGAGGTCAGAGTGGTATAACAAGATGCTTTTAATGCCCCTTACAAGAGATGTGGAGGTCAGAGCGGTTTAACAAGACGCTTTTAATGGCCGTCAGAAGAGACGTGGAGGTCAGAATGGTATAACAAGACGGTTTTAATGCCCCTTAAAAGAGACGTGGAGGTCAGAGTGGTATAACAAGATGCTTTTAATGGCCCTTACAAGAGATGTGGAGGTCAGAGTGGTATAACAAGACGCTTTTAATGCCCATCAGAAGAGACGTGGAGGTCAGAGTGGTATAACAAGATGGTTTTAATGCCCCTTACAAGAGACGTGGAGGTCAGAGTGGTATAACAAGACGGTTTAATGCCCCTTACAAGAGACGTGGAGGTCACAGTGGTATAACAAGACGGTTTTAATGCCCCTTACAAGAGACGTGGAGGTCAGAGTGGTATAACAAGACGGTTTAACGCCCCTTACAAGAGACGTGGAGGTCAGAGTGGTATAACAAGGCGGTTTTAATGCCCCTTACAAGAGACTTGGAGGTCAGAGTGGTATAACAAGACGCTTTTAATGCCCCTTACAAGAGACGTGGAGGTCAGAGTGGTACAACAAGACGCTTTTAATGCCCCTCACAAGAGATGTGGAGATCAGAGTGGTGTAACAAGACGCTTTTAATGCCCGTCAGAAGAGACGTGGAGGTCAGAGTGGTATAACAAGACGGTTTTAATGCCCCTTACAAGAGACGTGGAGGTCAGAGTGGTATAATAAGACGGTTTTATTGCCCCTTACAAGAGACGTGGAGGTCAGAGTGGTATAACAAGACGGTTTAATGCCCCTTACAAGAGACGTGGAGGTCACAGTGGTATAACAAGACGGTTTTAATGCCCCTTACGAGAGACGTGGAGGTCAGAGTGGTATAACAAGATGCTTTTAATGCCCCTTACAAGAGATGTGGAGGTCAGAGTGGTATAACAAGACGCTTTTAATGGCCGTCAGAAGAGACGTGGAGGTCAGAGTGGTATAACAAGATGGTTTTAATGCCCCTTACAAGAGACGTGGAGGTCAGAGTGGTATAACAAGACGGTTTTAATGCCCCTTACAAGAGACGTGGAGGTCAGAGTGGTATAACAAGACGGTTTAATGCCCCTTACAAGACACGTGGAGGTCACAGTGGTATAACAAGACGGTTTTAATGCCCCTTACGAGAGACGTGGAGGTCAGAGTGGTATAACAAGACGCTTTTAATGCCCCTTATAAGAGATGTGGAGATCAGAGTGGTATAACAAGACGCTTTTAATGCCCCTTACAAGAGATGTGGAGGTCAGAGCGGTATAACAAGACACTTTTAATGGCCGTCAGAAGAGACGTGGAGGTCAGAGTGGTATAACAAGACGGTTTTCATGCCCCTTACAAGAGACGTGGAGGTCAGAGTGGTATAACAAGATGCTTTTAATGCCCCTTAAAAGAGATGTGGAGGTCAGAGTGGTATAACAAGACGTTTTAATGCCCATCAGAAGAGACGTGGAGGTCAGAGTGGTATAACAAGACGGTTTTAATGCCCCTTACAAGAGACGTGGAGGTCAGAGTGGTATAACAAGACGGTTTAATGCCCCTTACAAGAGACGTGGAGGTCACAGTGGTATAACAAGACGGTTTTAATGCCCCTTACGAGAGACGTGGAGGTCAGAGTGGTATAACAAGACGCTTTTAATGCCCCTTACAAGAGACGTGGAGGTCAGAGTGGTATAACAAGACGCTTTTAATGCCCCTTACAATAGATGTAGAGATCAGAGTGGTATAACAAGACGCTTTTAATGCCCGTCAGAAGAGATGTGGAGGTCAGAGTGGTATAACAAGACGGTTTTAATGCCCCTTACAAGAGACGTGGAGGTCAGAGTGGTATAACAAGACGGTTTAATGCCCCTTACAAGAGACGTGGAAGTCAGAGTGGTACAACAAGGCGGTTTTAATGCCCCTTACAAGAGACTTGGAGGTCAGAGTGGTATAACAAGACGCTTTTAATGCCCCTTACAAGAGACGTGGAGGTCAGAGGGGTATAACAAGATGCTTTTAATGCCCCTTACAAGAGATGTGGAGATCAGAGTGGTATAACAAGACGCTTTTAATGCCCGTTAGAAGAGACGTGGAGGTCAGAGTGGTATAACAAGACGGTTTTAATGCCCATTACAAGAGACGTGGAGGTCAGAGTGGTATAACGAGACGGTTTTAATGCCCCTTACAAGAGACGTGGAGGTCAGAGTGGTATAACAAGACGGTTTTAATGCCCCTTACGAGAGACGTGGAGGTCAGAGTGGTATAACAAGACGCTTTTAATGCCCCTTACAAGAGATGTGGAGATCAGAGTGGTATAACAAGACGCTTTTAATGCCCCTTACAAGAGATGTGGAGGTCAGAGCGGTATAACAAGACGCTTTTAATGGCCGACAGAAGAGACGTGGAGGTCAGAGTGGTATAACAAGACGGTTTTAATGCCCCTTACAAGAGACGTGGAGGTCAGAGTGGTATAACAAGATGCTTTTAATGCCCCTTACAAGAGATGTGGAGGTCAGAGTGGTATAACAAGATGCTTTTAATGCCCATCAGAAGAGACGTGGAGGTGAGAGTGGTATAACAAGACGGTTTTAATGCCCCTTACAAGAGACGTGGAGGTCAGAGTGGTATAACAAGACGGTTCAATGCCCCTTACAAGAGACGTGGAGGTCACAGTGGTATAACAAGACGGCTTTAATGCCCCTTACGAGAGACGTGGAGGTCAGAGTAGTATAACAAGAAGCTTTTAATGCCCCTTACAAGAGACGTGGAGGTCAGAGTGGTATAACAAGACGCTTTTAATGCCCCTTACAAGAGATGTAGAGATCAGAGTGGTATAACAAGATGCTTTTAATGCCCGTCAGAAGAGATGTGGAGGTCAGAGTGGTATAACAAGACGGTTTTAATGCCCCTTACAAGAGACGTGGAGGTCACAGTGGTATAACAAGACGGTTTTAATGCCCCTTACGAGAGACGTGGAGGTCAGAGTGGTATAACAAGGTGGTTTTAATGCCCCTTACAAGAGACTTGGAGGTCAGAGTGGTATAACAAGACGCTTTTAATGCCCCTTACAAGAGACGTGGAGGTCAGAGTGGTATAACAAGACGCTTTTAATGCCCCTTACAAGAGATGTGGAGATCAGAGTGGTATAGCAAGACGCTTTTAATGCCCGTCAGAAGAGACGTGGAGGTCAGAGTGGTATAACAAGACGGTTTTAATTCCCCTTACAAGAGACGTGGAGATCAGAGTGGTATAACAAGACGGTTTTAATTCCCCTTACAAGAGACGTGGAGGTCAGAGTTGTATAACAAGACGGTTTAATGCCGCTTACAAGAGACGTGGTGGTCACAGTGGTATAACAAGACGGTTTTAATGTCCCTTACGAGAGACGTGGAGGTCAGAGTGGTATAACAAGATGCTTTTAATGCCCCTTACAAGAGATGTGGAGGTCAGAGTGGTATAACAAGAGGCTTTTAATGCCCCCTACAAGAGACGGGGAGGTCAGAGTGGTATAAAAAGACGCTTTTAATGCCCCTTACAAGAGACGTGGAGGTCAGAGTGGTATTACAAGAAGCTTTTAATGCCCCTTACAAGAGACGTGGAGGTCAGAGTGGTTGTAACAAGACGCTTTTAATGCCTGTCAGAAGAGACGTGGAGGTCAGAGTGGTATAACAAGACGGTTTTAATGCCCCTTACAAGAGACGTGGAGGTCAGAGTGGTATAACAAGACGCTTTTAATGCCCCTTTCAAGAGATGTGTAGGTCAGAGTGGTATAACAAGAGGCTTTTAATGCCCCTTACAAGAGATGTGGAGGTCAGAGTGGTATAACAAGACACTTTTAATGCCCCTTACAAGAGATGTGGAGATCAGAGTGGTATAACAAGACGCTTTTAATGCCCGTCAGAAGAGACGTGGAGGTCAGAGTGGTGTAACAAGACGGTTTTAATGCCCTTTACAAGAGACGTGGAGGTCAGAGTGGTATAACAAGACGCTTTTAATGCCCCTTGCAAGAGACGTGGAGGTCAGAGTGGTATAACAAGACGCTTTCAATGTCCCTTACAAGAGACGTGGAGGTCAGAGTGGTATAACAAGACAGTTTTAATGCACGTCAGAAGAGACGTGGAGGTCAGAGTGGTATAACAAGATGGCTTTAATGCCCCTTACAAGAGACGTGGAGGTCAGAGTGGTATAACAAGATGGTTTTAATGCCCCTTACAAGAGACGTGGAGGTCAGAGTGGTATAACAAGACGCTTTTAATGCCCCTTACAAGAGACGTGGAGGTCAGAGTGGTACAAAAAGATGCTTTTAATGCCCCTTACAAGAGATGTGGAGGTCAGAGTGGTATAACAAGAGGCTTTTAATGCCCCTTACAAGAGATGTGGAGGTCAGAGTGGTATAACTAGACGCTTTTAATGCCCCTTACAAGAGATGTGGAGATCAGAGTGGTATAACAAGTCGCTTTTAATGCCCATCAGAAGAGACGTGGAGGTCAGAGTGGTATAACAAGACAGTTTTAATGCCCCTTACAAGAGACGTGGAGGTCAGAGTGGTATAACAAGACGGTTTTAATGCCCCTTACAAGAGACGTGGAGGTCAGAGTGGTATAACAAGACAGTTTTAATGCCCCTTACAAGAGACGTGGAGGTCAGAGTGGTATAACAAGATGGTTTTAATGCCCCTTACAAGAGACGTGGATGTCAGACTGGTATAACAAGACGCTTTTAATGCCCCTTACAAGAGACGTGGAGGTCAGAGTGGTATAACAAGACGCTTTTAATGCTCGTCAGAAGAGACGTGTAGGTCAGAGTGGTATAACAAGATGGCTTTAATGCCCCTTACAAGAGACGTGGAGGTCAGAGTGGTATAACAAGATGCTTTTAATGCCCCTTACAAGAGATGTGGAGGTCAGAGCGGTTTAACAAGACGCTTTTAATGGCCGTCAGAAGAGACGTGGAGGTCAGAATGGTATAACAAGACGGTTTTAATGCCCCTTAAAAGAGACGTGGAGGTCAGAGTGGTATAACAAGATGCTTTTAATGGCCCTTACAAGAGATGTGGAGGTCAGAGTGGTATAACAAGACGCTTTTAATGCCCATCAGAAGAGACGTGGAGGTCAGAGTGGTATAACAAGACGGTTTTAATGCCCCTTACAAGAGACGTGGAGGTCAGAGTGGTATAACAAGACGGTTTAATGCCCCTTACAAGAGACGTGGAGGTCACAGTGGTATAACAAGACGGTTTTAATGCCCCTTACAAGAGACGTGGAGGTCAGAGTGGTATAACAAGACGGTTTAACGCCCCTTACAAGAGACGTGGAGGTCAGAGTGGTATAACAAGGCGGTTTTAATGCCCCTTACAAGAGACTTGGAGGTCAGAGTGGTATAACAAGACGCTTTTAATGCCCCTTACAAGAGACGTGGAGGTCAGAGTGGTACAACAAGACGCTTTTAATGCCCCTCACAAGAGATGTGGAGATCAGAGTGGTGTAACAAGACGCTTTTAATGCCCGTCAGAAGAGACGTGGAGGTCAGAGTGGTATAACAAGACGGTTTTAATGCCCCTTACAAGAGACGTGGAGGTCAGAGTGGTATAATAAGACGGTTTTAATGCCCCTTACAAGAGACGTGGAGGTCAGAGTGGTATAACAAGACGGTTTAATGCCCCTTACAAGAGACGTGGAGGTCACAGTGGTATAACAAGACGGTTTTAATGCCCCTTACGAGAGACGTGGAGGTCAGAGTGGTATAACAAGATGCTTTTAATGCCCCTTACAAGAGATGTGGAGGTCAGAGTGGTATAACAAGACGCTTTTAATGGCCGTCAGAAGAGACGTGGAGGTCAGAGTGGTATAACAAGATGGTTTTAATGCCCCTTACAAGAGACGTGGAGGTCAGAGTGGTATAACAAGACGGTTTTAATGCCCCTTACAAGAGACGTGGAGGTCAGAGTGGTATAACAAGACGGTTTAATGCCCCTTACAAGACACGTGGAGGTCACAGTGGTATAACAAGACGGTTTTAATGCCCCTTACGAGAGACGTGGAGGTCAGAGTGGTATAACAAGACGCTTTTAATGCCCCTTATAAGAGATGTGGAGATCAGAGTGGTATAACAAGACGCTTTTAATGCCCCTTACAAGAGATGTGGAGGTCAGAGCGGTATAACAAGACACTTTTAATGGCCGTCAGAAGAGACGTGGAGGTCAGAGTGGTATAACAAGACGGTTTTCATGCCCCTTACAAGAGACGTGGAGGTCAGAGTGGTATAACAAGATGCTTTTAATGCCCCTTAAAAGAGATGTGGAGGTCAGAGTGGTATAACAAGACGTTTTAATGCCCATCAGAAGAGACGTGGAGGTCAGAGTGGTATAACAAGACGGTTTTAATGCCCCTTACAAGAGACGTGGAGGTCAGAGTGGTATAACAAGACGGTTTAATGCCCCTTACAAGAGACGTGGAGGTCACAGTGGTATAACAAGACGGTTTTAATGCCCCTTACGAGAGACGTGGAGGTCAGAGTGGTATAACAAGACGCTTTTAATGCCCCTTACAAGAGACGTGGAGGTCAGAGTGGTATAACAAGACGCTTTTAATGCCCCTTACAAGAGATGTAGAGATCAGAGTGGTATAACAAGACGCTTTTAATGCCCGTCAGAAGAGATGTGGAGGTCAGAGTGGTATAACAAGACGGTTTTAATGCCCCTTACAAGAGACGTGGAGGTCAGAGTGGTATAACAAGACGGTTTAATGCCCCTTACAAGAGACGTGGAAGTCAGAGTGGTACAACAAGGCGGTTTTAATGCCCCTTACAAGAGACTTGGAGGTCAGAGTGGTATAACAAGACGCTTTTAATGCCCCTTACAAGAGACGTGGAGGTCAGAGGGGTATAACAAGATGCTTTTAATGCCCCTTACAAGAGATGTGGAGATCAGAGTGGTATAACAAGACGCTTTTAATGCCCGTTAGAAGAGACGTGGAGGTCAGAGTGGTATAACAAGACGGTTTTAATGCCCATTACAAGAGACGTGGAGGTCAGAGTGGTATAACGAGACGGTTTTAATGCCCCTTACAAGAGACGTGGAGGTCAGAGTGGTATAACAAGACGGTTTTAATGCCCCTTACGAGAGACGTGGAGGTCAGAGTGGTATAACAAGACGCTTTTAATGCCCCTTACAAGAGATGTGGAGATCAGAGTGGTATAACAAGACGCTTTTAATGCCCCTTACAAGAGACGTGGAGGTCAGAGTGGTATAACAAGATGCTTTTAATGCCCCTTACAAGAGATGTGGAGGTCAGAGTGGTATAACAAGATGCTTTTAATGCCCATCAGAAGAGACGTGGAGGTGAGAGTGGTACAACAAGGCGATTTTAATGCCCCTTACAAGAGACGTGGAGGTCAGAGTGGTATAACAAGATGCTTTTAATGCCCCTTACAAGAGATGTGGAGGTCAGAGTGGTATAACAAGATGCTTTTAATGCCCATCAGAAGAGACGTGGAGGTGAGAGTGGTATAACAAGACGGTTTTAATGCCCCTTACAAGAGACGTGGAGGTCAGAGTGGTATAACAAGACGGTTCAATGCCCCTTACAAGAGACGTGGAGGTCACAGTGGTATAACAAGACGGCTTTAATGCCCCTTACGAGAGACGTGGAGGTCAGAGTAGTATAACAAGAAGCTTTTAATGCCCCTTACAAGAGACGTGGAGGTCAGAGTGGTATAACAAGACGCTTTTAATGCCCCTTACAAGAGATGTAGAGATCAGAGTGGTATAACAAGATGCTTTTAATGCCCGTCAGAAGAGATGTGGAGGTCAGAGTGGTATAACAAGACGGTTTTAATGCCCCTTACAAGAGACGTGGAGGTCACAGTGGTATAACAAGACGGTTTTAATGCCCCTTACGAGAGACGTGGAGGTCAGAGTGGTATAACAAGGCGGTTTTAATGCCCCTTACAAGAGACTTGGAGGTCAGAGTGGTATAACAAGACGCTTTTAATGCCCCTTACAAGAGACGTGGAGGTCAGAGTGGTATAACAAGACGCTTTTAATGCCCCTTACAAGAGATGTGGAGATCAGAGTGGTATAGCAAGACGCTTTTAATGCCCGTCAGAAGAGACGTGGAGGTCAGAGTGGTATAACAAGACGGTTTTAATTCCCCTTACAAGAGACGTGGAGATCAGAGTGGTATAACAAGACGGTTTTAATTCCCCTTACAAGAGACGTGGAGGTCAGAGTGGTATAACAAGACTGTTTAATGCCGCTTACAAGAGACGTGGTGGTCACAGTGGTATAACAAGACGGTTTTAATGTCCCTTACGAGAGACGTGGAGGTCAGAGTGGTATAACAAGATGCTTTTAAT
Source organism: Phyllobates terribilis (assembly GCF_046119375.1). Taxonomy (NCBI): domain Eukaryota; kingdom Metazoa; phylum Chordata; class Amphibia; order Anura; family Dendrobatidae; genus Phyllobates; species Phyllobates terribilis. The sequence goes on along the minus strand of NW_027362762.1, from coordinate 483,203,878 downwards.
GCCCCTTACAAGAGATGTGGAGGTCAGAGTGGTATAACAAGACGCTTTTAATGGCCGTCAGAAGAGACGTGGAGGTCAGAGTGGTATAACAAGATGGTTTTAATTCCCCTTACAAGAGACGTGGAGGTCAGAGTGGTATAACAAGACGGTTTTAATGCCCCTTACCAGAGACGTGGAGGTCAGAGTGGTATAACAAGACGGTTTAATGCACCTTACAAGAGACGTGGAGGTCACAGTGGTATAACAAGATGGTTTTAATGCCCCTTACGAGAGACGTGGAGGTCAGAGTGGTATAACAAGACGCTTTTAATGCCCCTTACAAGAGATGTGGAGATCAGAGTGGTATAACAAGACGCTTTTAATGCCCCTTACAAGAGATGTGGAGGTCAGAGCGGTATAACATGACGCTTTTAATGGCCGTCAGAAGAGACGTGGAGGTCAGAGTGGTATAACAAGATGGTTTTAATGCCCCTTACAAGAGACGTGGAGGTCAGAGTGGTATAACAAGATGCTTTTAATGCCCCTTACAAGAGATGTGGAGGTCAGAGTGGTATAACAAGACGCTTTTAATGCCCATCAGAAGAGACGTGGAGATCAGAGTGGTATAACAAGACGGTTTTAATGCCCCTTACAAGAGACGTGGAGGTCAGAGTGGTATAACAAGACGGTTTAATGCCCCTTACAAGAGACGTGGAGGTCACAGTGGTATAACAAGACGGTTTTAATGCCCCTTACGAGAGACGTGGAGGTCAGAGTGGTATAACAAGACGCTTTTAATGCCCCTTACAAGAGACGTGGAGGTCAGAGTGGTATAACAAGACGCTTTTAATGCCCCTTATAAGAGATGTAGAGATCAGAGTGGTATAACAAGACGCTTTTAATGCCCGTCAGAAGAGATGTGGAGGTCAGAGTGGTATAACAAGACCGTTTTAATGCCCCTTACAAGAGACGTGGAGGTCAGAGTGGTATAACAAGACGGTTTAATGCCCCTTACAAGAGACGTGGAGGTCAGAGTGGTATAACAAGGCGGTTTTAATGCCCCTTACAAGAGACTTGGAGGTCAGAGTGGTATAACAAGACGCTTTTAATGCCCCTTACAAGAGACGTGGAGGTCAGAGTGGTATAACAAGACGCTTTTAATGCCCCTTACAAGAGATGTGGAGATCAGAGTGGTATAACAAGACGCTTTTAATGCCCGTCAGAAGAGACGTGGAGGTCAGAGTGGTATAACAAGACGGTTTTAATGCCCCTTACAAGAGACGTGGAGGTCAGAGTGGTATAACGAGACGGTTTTAATGCCCCTTACAAGAGACGTGGAGGTCAGAGTGGTATAACAAGACGGTTTTATTGCCCCTTACGAGAGACGTGGAGGTCAGAGTGGTATAACAAGACGATTTTAATGCCCCTTACAAGAAATGTAGAGATGAGAGTGGTATAACAAGACGCTTTTAATGCCCCTTACAAGAGATGTGGAGGTCAGAGCGGTATAACAAGACGCTTTTATGGCCGTCAGAAGAGACGTGGAGGTCAGAGTGGTATAACAAGACGGTTTTAATGCCCCTTACAAGAGATGTGGAGGTCAGAGTGGTATAACAAGATGCTTTTAATGCCCCTTACAAGAGATGTGGAGGTCAGAGTGGTATAACAAGACGCTTTTAATGCCCATCAGAAGAGACGTGGAGGTGAGAGTGGTATAACAAGACGGTTTTAATGCCCCTTACAAGAGACGTGGAGGTCAGAGTGGTATAACAAGACGCTTTTAATGCTCGTCAGAAGAGACGTGTAGGTCAGAGTGGTATAACAAGATGGCTTTAATGCCCCTTACAAGAGACGTGGAGGTCAGAGTGGTATAACAAGATGCTTTTAATGCCCCTTACAAGAGATGTGGAGGTCAGAGCGGTTTAACAAGACGCTTTTAATGGCCGTCAGAAGAGACGTGGAGGTCAGAATGGTATAACAAGACGGTTTTAATGCCCCTTAAAAGAGACGTGGAGGTCAGAGTGGTATAACAAGATGCTTTTAATGGCCCTTACAAGAGATGTGGAGGTCAGAGTGGTATAACAAGACGCTTTTAATGCCCATCAGAAGAGACGTGGAGGTCAGAGTGGTATAACAAGACGGTTTTAATGCCCCTTACAAGAGACGTGGAGGTCAGAGTGGTATAACAAGACGGTTTAATGCCCCTTACAAGAGACGTGGAGGTCACAGTGGTATAACAAGACGGTTTTAATGCCCCTTACAAGAGACGTGGAGGTCAGAGTGGTATAACAAGACGGTTTAACGCCCCTTACAAGAGACGTGGAGGTCAGAGTGGTATAACAAGGCGGTTTTAATGCCCCTTACAAGAGACTTGGAGGTCAGAGTGGTATAACAAGACGCTTTTAATGCCCCTTACAAGAGACGTGGAGGTCAGAGTGGTACAACAAGACGCTTTTAATGCCCCTCACAAGAGATGTGGAGATCAGAGTGGTGTAACAAGACGCTTTTAATGCCCGTCAGAAGAGACGTGGAGGTCAGAGTGGTATAACAAGACGGTTTTAATGCCCCTTACAAGAGACGTGGAGGTCAGAGTGGTATAATAAGACGGTTTTAATGCCCCTTACAAGAGACGTGGAGGTCAGAGTGGTATAACAAGACGGTTTAATGCCCCTTACAAGAGACGTGGAGGTCACAGTGGTATAACAAGACGGTTTTAATGCCCCTTACGAGAGACGTGGAGGTCAGAGTGGTATAACAAGATGCTTTTAATGCCCCTTACAAGAGATGTGGAGGTCAGAGTGGTATAACAAGACGCTTTTAATGGCCGTCAGAAGAGACGTGGAGGTCAGAGTGGTATAACAAGATGGTTTTAATGCCCCTTACAAGAGACGTGGAGGTCAGAGTGGTATAACAAGACGGTTTTAATGCCCCTTACAAGAGACGTGGAGGTCAGAGTGGTATAACAAGACGGTTTAATGCCCCTTACAAGACACGTGGAGGTCACAGTGGTATAACAAGACGGTTTTAATGCCCCTTACGAGAGACGTGGAGGTCAGAGTGGTATAACAAGACGCTTTTAATGCCCCTTATAAGAGATGTGGAGATCAGAGTGGTATAACAAGACGCTTTTAATGCCCCTTACAAGAGATGTGGAGGTCAGAGCGGTATAACAAGACACTTTTAATGGCCGTCAGAAGAGACGTGGAGGTCAGAGTGGTATAACAAGACGGTTTTCATGCCCCTTACAAGAGACGTGGAGGTCAGAGTGGTATAACAAGATGCTTTTAATGCCCCTTAAAAGAGATGTGGAGGTCAGAGTGGTATAACAAGACGTTTTAATGCCCATCAGAAGAGACGTGGAGGTCAGAGTGGTATAACAAGACGGTTTTAATGCCCCTTACAAGAGACGTGGAGGTCAGAGTGGTATAACAAGACGGTTTAATGCCCCTTACAAGAGACGTGGAGGTCACAGTGGTATAACAAGACGGTTTTAATGCCCCTTACGAGAGACGTGGAGGTCAGAGTGGTATAACAAGACGCTTTTAATGCCCCTTACAAGAGACGTGGAGGTCAGAGTGGTATAACAAGACGCTTTTAATGCCCCTTACAAGAGATGTAGAGATCAGAGTGGTATAACAAGACGCTTTTAATGCCCGTCAGAAGAGATGTGGAGGTCAGAGTGGTATAACAAGACGGTTTTAATGCCCCTTACAAGAGACGTGGAGGTCAGAGTGGTATAACAAGACGGTTTAATGCCCCTTACAAGAGACGTGGAAGTCAGAGTGGTACAACAAGGCGGTTTTAATGCCCCTTACAAGAGACTTGGAGGTCAGAGTGGTATAACAAGACGCTTTTAATGCCCCTTACAAGAGACGTGGAGGTCAGAGGGGTATAACAAGATGCTTTTAATGCCCCTTACAAGAGATGTGGAGATCAGAGTGGTATAACAAGACGCTTTTAATGCCCGTTAGAAGAGACGTGGAGGTCAGAGTGGTATAACAAGACGGTTTTAATGCCCATTACAAGAGACGTGGAGGTCAGAGTGGTATAACGAGACGGTTTTAATGCCCCTTACAAGAGACGTGGAGGTCAGAGTGGTATAACAAGACGGTTTTAATGCCCCTTACGAGAGACGTGGAGGTCAGAGTGGTATAACAAGACGCTTTTAATGCCCCTTACAAGAGATGTGGAGATCAGAGTGGTATAACAAGACGCTTTTAATGCCCCTTACAAGAGACGTGGAGGTCAGAGTGGTATAACAAGATGCTTTTAATGCCCCTTACAAGAGATGTGGAGGTCAGAGTGGTATAACAAGATGCTTTTAATGCCCATCAGAAGAGACGTGGAGGTGAGAGTGGTACAACAAGGCGGTTTTAATGCCCCTTACAAGAGACGTGGAGGTCAGAGTGGTATAACAAGATGCTTTTAATGCCCCTTACAAGAGATGTGGAGGTCAGAGTGGTATAACAAGATGCTTTTAATGCCCATCAGAAGAGACGTGGAGGTGAGAGTGGTATAACAAGACGGTTTTAATGCCCCTTACAAGAGACGTGGAGGTCAGAGTGGTATAACAAGACGGTTCAATGCCCCTTACAAGAGACGTGGAGGTCACAGTGGTATAACAAGACGGCTTTAATGCCCCTTACGAGAGACGTGGAGGTCAGAGTAGTATAACAAGAAGCTTTTAATGCCCCTTACAAGAGACGTGGAGGTCAGAGTGGTATAACAAGACGCTTTTAATGCCCCTTACAAGAGATGTAGAGATCAGAGTGGTATAACAAGATGCTTTTAATGCCCGTCAGAAGAGATGTGGAGGTCAGAGTGGTATAACAAGACAGTTTTAATGCCCCTTACAAGAGACGTGGAGGTCACAGTGGTATAACAAGACGGTTTTAATGCCCCTTACGAGAGACGTGGAGGTCAGAGTGGTATAACAAGGCGGTTTTAATGCCCCTTACAAGAGACTTGGAGGTCAGAGTGGTATAACAAGACGCTTTTAATGCCCCTTACAAGAGACGTGGAGGTCAGAGTGGTATAACAAGACGCTTTTAATGCCCCTTACAAGAGATGTGGAGATCAGAGTGGTATAGCAAGACGCTTTTAATGCCCGTCAGAAGAGACGTGGAGGTCAGAGTGGTATAACAAGACGGTTTTAATTCCCCTTACAAGAGACGTGGAGATCAGAGTGGTATAACAAGACGGTTTTAATTCCCCTTACAAGAGACGTGGAGGTCAGAGTGGTATAACAAGACGGTTTAATGCCGCTTACAAGAGACGTGGTGGTCACAGTGGTATAACAAGACGGTTTTAATGTCCCTTACGAGAGACGTGGAGGTCAGAGTGGTATAACAAGATGCTTTTAATGCCCCTTACAAGAGATGTGGAGGTCAGAGTGGTATAACAAGACGCTTTTAATGGCCGTCAGAAGAGACGTGGAGGTCAGAGTGGTATAACAAGATGGTTTTAATTCCCCTTACAAGAGACGTGGAGGTCAGAGTGGTATAACAAGACGGTTTTAATGCCCCTTACCAGAGACGTGGAGGTCAGAGTGGTATAACAAGACGGTTTAATGCACCTTACAAGAGACGTGGAGGTCACAGTGGTATAACAAGATGGTTTTAATGCCCCTTACGAGAGACGTGGAGGTCAGAGTGGTATAACAAGACGCTTTTAATGCCCCTTACAAGAGATGTGGAGATCAGAGTGGTATAACAAGACGCTTTTAATGCCCCTTACAAGAGATGTGGAGGTCAGAGCGGTATAACATGACGCTTTTAATGGCCGTCAGAAGAGACGTGGAGGTCAGAGTGGTATAACAAGATGGTTTTAATGCCCCTTACAAGAGACGTGGAGGTCAGAGTGGTATAACAAGATGCTTTTAATGCCCCTTACAAGAGATGTGGAGGTCAGAGTGGTATAACAAGACGCTTTTAATGCCCATCAGAAGAGACGTGGAGATCAGAGTGGTATAACAAGACGGTTTTAATGCCCCTTACAAGAGACGTGGAGGTCAGAGTGGTATAACAAGACGGTTTAATGCCCCTTACAAGAGACGTGGAGGTCACAGTGGTATAACAAGACGGTTTTAATGCCCCTTACGAGAGACGTGGAGGTCAGAGTGGTATAACAAGACGCTTTTAATGCCCCTTACAAGAGACGTGGAGGTCAGAGTGGTATAACAAGACGCTTTTAATGCCCCTTATAAGAGATGTAGAGATCAGAGTGGTATAACAAGACGCTTTTAATGCCCGTCAGAAGAGATGTGGAGGTCAGAGTGGTATAACAAGACCGTTTTAATGCCCCTTACAAGAGACGTGGAGGTCAGAGTGGTATAACAAGACGGTTTAATGCCCCTTACAAGAGACGTGGAGGTCAGAGTGGTATAACAAGGCGGTTTTAATGCCCCTTACAAGAGACTTGGAGGTCAGAGTGGTATAACAAGACGCTTTTAATGCCCCTTACAAGAGACGTGGAGGTCAGAGTGGTATAACAAGACGCTTTTAATGCCCCTTACAAGAGATGTGGAGATCAGAGTGGTATAACAAGACGCTTTTAATGCCCGTCAGAAGAGACGTGGAGGTCAGAGTGGTATAACAAGACGGTTTTAATGCCCCTTACAAGAGACGTGGAGGTCAGAGTGGTATAACGAGACGGTTTTAATGCCCCTTACAAGAGACGTGGAGGTCAGAGTGGTATAACAAGACGGTTTTATTGCCCCTTACGAGAGACGTGGAGGTCAGAGTGGTATAACAAGACGATTTTAATGCCCCTTACAAGAAATGTAGAGATGAGAGTGGTATAACAAGACGCTTTTAATGCCCCTTACAAGAGATGTGGAGGTCAGAGCGGTATAACAAGACGCTTTTATGGCCGTCAGAAGAGACGTGGAGGTCAGAGTGGTATAACAAGACGGTTTTAATGCCCCTTACAAGAGATGTGGAGGTCAGAGTGGTATAACAAGATGCTTTTAATGCCCCTTACAAGAGATGTGGAGGTCAGAGTGGTATAACAAGACGCTTTTAATGCCCATCAGAAGAGACGTGGAGGTGAGAGTGGTATAACAAGACGGTTTTAATGCCCCTTACAAGAGACGTGGAGGTCAGAGTGGTATAACAAGACGCTTTTAATGCTCGTCAGAAGAGACGTGTAGGTCAGAGTGGTATAACAAGATGGCTTTAATGCCCCTTACAAGAGACGTGGAGGTCAGAGTGGTATAACAAGATGCTTTTAATGCCCCTTACAAGAGATGTGGAGGTCAGAGCGGTTTAACAAGACGCTTTTAATGGCCGTCAGAAGAGACGTGGAGGTCAGAATGGTATAACAAGACGGTTTTAATGCCCCTTAAAAGAGACGTGGAGGTCAGAGTGGTATAACAAGATGCTTTTAATGGCCCTTACAAGAGATGTGGAGGTCAGAGTGGTATAACAAGACGCTTTTAATGCCCATCAGAAGAGACGTGGAGGTCAGAGTGGTATAACAAGACGGTTTTAATGCCCCTTACAAGAGACGTGGAGGTCAGAGTGGTATAACAAGACGGTTTAATGCCCCTTACAAGAGACGTGGAGGTCACAGTGGTATAACAAGACGGTTTTAATGCCCCTTACAAGAGACGTGGAGGTCAGAGTGGTATAACAAGACGGTTTAACGCCCCTTACAAGAGACGTGGAGGTCAGAGTGGTATAACAAGGCGGTTTTAATGCCCCTTACAAGAGACTTGGAGGTCAGAGTGGTATAACAAGACGCTTTTAATGCCCCTTACAAGAGACGTGGAGGTCAGAGTGGTACAACAAGACGCTTTTAATGCCCCTCACAAGAGATGTGGAGATCAGAGTGGTGTAACAAGACGCTTTTAATGCCCGTCAGAAGAGACGTGGAGGTCAGAGTGGTATAACAAGACGGTTTTAATGCCCCTTACAAGAGACGTGGAGGTCAGAGTGGTATAATAAGACGGTTTTAATGCCCCTTACAAGAGACGTGGAGGTCAGAGTGGTATAACAAGACGGTTTAATGCCCCTTACAAGAGACGTGGAGGTCACAGTGGTATAACAAGACGGTTTTAATGCCCCTTACGAGAGACGTGGAGGTCAGAGTGGTATAACAAGATGCTTTTAATGCCCCTTACAAGAGATGTGGAGGTCAGAGTGGTATAACAAGACGCTTTTAATGGCCGTCAGAAGAGACGTGGAGGTCAGAGTGGTATAACAAGATGGTTTTAATGCCCCTTACAAGAGACGTGGAGGTCAGAGTGGTATAACAAGACGGTTTTAATGCCCCTTACAAGAGACGTGGAGGTCAGAGTGGTATAACAAGACGGTTTAATGCCCCTTACAAGACACGTGGAGGTCACAGTGGTATAACAAGACGGTTTTAATGCCCCTTACGAGAGACGTGGAGGTCAGAGTGGTATAACAAGACGCTTTTAATGCCCCTTATAAGAGATGTGGAGATCAGAGTGGTATAACAAGACGCTTTTAATGCCCCTTACAAGAGATGTGGAGGTCAGAGCGGTATAACAAGACACTTTTAATGGCCGTCAGAAGAGACGTGGAGGTCAGAGTGGTATAACAAGACGGTTTTCATGCCCCTTACAAGAGACGTGGAGGTCAGAGTGGTATAACAAGATGCTTTTAATGCCCCTTAAAAGAGATGTGGAGGTCAGAGTGGTATAACAAGACGTTTTAATGCCCATCAGAAGAGACGTGGAGGTCAGAGTGGTATAACAAGACGGTTTTAATGCCCCTTACAAGAGACGTGGAGGTCAGAGTGGTATAACAAGACGGTTTAATGCCCCTTACAAGAGACGTGGAGGTCACAGTGGTATAACAAGACGGTTTTAATGCCCCTTACGAGAGACGTGGAGGTCAGAGTGGTATAACAAGACGCTTTTAATGCCCCTTACAAGAGACGTGGAGGTCAGAGTGGTATAACAAGACGCTTTTAATGCCCCTTACAAGAGATGTAGAGATCAGAGTGGTATAACAAGACGCTTTTAATGCCCGTCAGAAGAGATGTGGAGGTCAGAGTGGTATAACAAGATGGTTTTAATGCCCCTTACAAGAGACGTGGAGGTCAGAGTGGTATAACAAGACGGTTTAATGCCCCTTACAAGAGACGTGGAAGTCAGAGTGGTACAACAAGGCGGTTTTAATGCCCCTTACAAGAGACTTGGAGGTCAGAGTGGTATAACAAGACGCTTTTAATGCCCCTTACAAGAGACGTGGAGGTCAGAGGGGTATAACAAGATGCTTTTAATGCCCCTTACAAGAGATGTGGAGATCAGAGTGGTATAACAAGACGCTTTTAATGCCCGTTAGAAGAGACGTGGAGGTCAGAGTGGTATAACAAGACGGTTTTAATGCCCATTACAAGAGACGTGGAGGTCAGAGTGGTATAACGAGACGGTTTTAATGCCCCTTACAAGAGACGTGGAGGTCAGAGTGGTATAACAAGACGGTTTTAATGCCCCTTACGAGAGACGTGGAGGTCAGAGTGGTATAACAAGACGCTTTTAATGCCCCTTACAAGAGATGTGGAGATCAGAGTGGTATAACAAGACGCTTTTAATGCCCCTTACAAGAGACGTGGAGGTCAGAGTGGTATAACAAGATGCTTTTAATGCCCCTTACAAGAGATGTGGAGGTCAGAGTGGTATAACAAGATGCTTTTAATGCCCATCAGAAGAGACGTGGAGGTGAGAGTGGTACAACAAGGCGGTTTTAATGCCCCTTACAAGAGACGTGGAGGTCAGAGTGGTATAACAAGATGCTTTTAATGCCCCTTACAAGAGATGTGGAGGTCAGAGTGGTATAACAAGATGCTTTTAATGCCCATCAGAAGAGACGTGGAGGTGAGAGTGGTATAACAAGACGGTTTTAATGCCCCTTACAAGAGACGTGGAGGTCAGAGTGGTATAACAAGACGGTTCAATGCCCCTTACAAGAGACGTGGAGGTCACAGTGGTATAACAAGACGGCTTTAATGCCCCTTACGAGAGACGTGGAGGTCAGAGTAGTATAACAAGAAGCTTTTAATGCCCCTTACAAGAGACGTGGAGGTCAGAGTGGTATAACAAGACGCTTTTAATGCCCCTTACAAGAGATGTAGAGATCAGAGTGGTATAACAAGATGCTTTTAATGCCCGTCAGAAGAGATGTGGAGGTCAGAGTGGTATAACAAGACAGTTTTAATGCCCCTTACAAGAGACGTGGAGGTCACAGTGGTATAACAAGACGGTTTTAATGCCCCTTACGAGAGACGTGGAGGTCAGAGTGGTATAACAAGGCGGTTTTAATGCCCCTTACAAGAGACTTGGAGGTCAGAGTGGTATAACAAGACGCTTTTAATGCCCCTTACAAGAGACGTGGAGGTCAGAGTGGTATAACAAGACGCTTTTAATGCCCCTTACAAGAGATGTGGAGATCAGAGTGGTATAGCAAGACGCTTTTAATGCCCGTCAGAAGAGACGTGGAGGTCAGAGTGGTATAACAAGACGGTTTTAATTCCCCTTACAAGAGACGTGGAGATCAGAGTGGTATAACAAGACGGTTTTAATTCCCCTTACAAGAGACGTGGAGGTCAGAGTGGTATAACAAGACGGTTTAATGCCGCTTACAAGAGACGTGGTGGTCACAGTGGTATAACAAGACGGTTTTAATGTCCCTTACGAGAGACGTGGAGGTCAGAGTGGTATAACAAGATGCTTTTAATGCCCCTTACAAGAGATGTGGAGGTCAGAGTGGTATAACAAGACGCTTTTAATGGCCGTCAGAAGAGACGTGGAGGTCAGAGTGGTATAACAAGATGGTTTTAATTCCCCTTACAAGAGACGTGGAGGTCAGAGTGGTATAACAAGACGGTTTTAATGCCCCTTACCAGAGACGTGGAGGTCAGAGTGGTATAACAAGACGGTTTAATGCACCTTACAAGAGACGTGGAGGTCACAGTGGTATAACAAGATGGTTTTAATGCCCCTTACGAGAGACGTGGAGGTCAGAGTGGTATAACAAGACGCTTTTAATGCCCCTTACAAGAGATGTGGAGATCAGAGTGGTATAACAAGACGCTTTTAATGCCCCTTACAAGAGATGTGGAGGTCAGAGCGGTATAACATGACGCTTTTAATGGCCGTCAGAAGAGACGTGGAGGTCAGAGTGGTATAACAAGATGGTTTTAATGCCCCTTACAAGAGACGTGGAGGTCAGAGTGGTATAACAAGATGCTTTTAATGCCCCTTACAAGAGATGTGGAGGTCAGAGTGGTATAACAAGACGCTTTTAATGCCCATCAGAAGAGACGTGGAGATCAGAGTGGTATAACAAGACGGTTTTAATGCCCCTTACAAGAGACGTGGAGGTCAGAGTGGTATAACAAGACGGTTTAATGCCCCTTACAAGAGACGTGGAGGTCACAGTGGTATAACAAGACGGTTTTAATGCCCCTTACGAGAGACGTGGAGGTCAGAGTGGTATAACAAGACGCTTTTAATGCCCCTTACAAGAGACGTGGAGGTCAGAGTGGTATAACAAGACGCTTTTAATGCCCCTTATAAGAGATGTAGAGATCAGAGTGGTATAACAAGACGCTTTTAATGCCCGTCAGAAGAGATGTGGAGGTCAGAGTGGTATAACAAGACCGTTTTAATGCCCCTTACAAGAGACGTGGAGGTCAGAGTGGTATAACAAGACGGTTTAATGCCCCTTACAAGAGACGTGGAGGTCAGAGTGGTATAACAAGGCGGTTTTAATGCCCCTTACAAGAGACTTGGAGGTCAGAGTGGTATAACAAGACGCTTTTAATGCCCCTTACAAGAGACGTGGAGGTCAGAGTGGTATAACAAGACGCTTTTAATGCCCCTTACAAGAGATGTGGAGATCAGAGTGGTATAACAAGACGCTTTTAATGCCCGTCAGAAGAGACGTGGAGGTCAGAGTGGTATAACAAGACGGTTTTAATGCCCCTTACAAGAGACGTGGAGGTCAGAGTGGTATAACGAGACGGTTTTAATGCCCCTTACAAGAGACGTGGAGGTCACAGTGGTATAACAAGACGGTTTTATTGCCCCTTACGAGAGACGTGGAGGTCAGAGTGGTATAACAAGACGATTTTAATGCCCCTTACAAGAAATGTAGAGATGAGAGTGGTATAACAAGACGCTTTTAATGCCCCTTACAAGAGATGTGGAGGTCAGAGCGGTATAACAAGACGCTTTTATGGCCGTCAGAAGAGACGTGGAGGTCAGAGTGGTATAACAAGACGGTTTTAATGCCCCTTACAAGAGATGTGGAGGTCAGAGTGGTATAACAAGATGCTTTTAATGCCCCTTACAAGAGATGTGGAGGTCAGAGTGGTATAACAAGACGCTTTTAATGCCCATCAGAAGAGACGTGGAGGTGAGAGTGGTATAACAAGACGGTTTTAATGCCCCTTACAAGAGACGTGGAGGTCAGAGTGGTATAACAAGACGGTTTAATGCCCCTTACAAGAGACGTGGAGGTCAGAGTGGTATAACAAGACAGTTTTAATGCACGTCAGAAGAGACGTGGAGGTCAGAGTGGTATAACAAGATGGCTTTAATGCCCCTTACAAGAGAAGTGGAGGTCAGAGTGGTATAACAAGATGGTTTTAATGCCCCTTACAAGAGACGTGGAGGTCAGAGTGGTATAACAAGACGCTTTTAATGCCCCTTACAAGAGACGTGGAGGTCAGAGTGGTACAAAAAGATGCTTTTAATGCCCCTTACAAGAGATGTGGAGGTCAGAGTGGTATAACAAGAGGCTTTTAATGCCCCTTACAAGAGATGTGGAGGTCAGAGTGGTATAACTAGACGCTTTTAATGCCCCTTACAAGAGATGTGGAGATCAGAGTGGTATAACAAGTCGCTTTTAATGCCCATCAGAAGAGACGTGGAGGTCAGAGTGGTATAACAAGACAGTTTTAATGCCCCTTACAAGAGACGTGGAGGTCAGTGGTATAACAAGACGGTTTTAATGCCCCTTACAAGAGACGTGGAGGTCAGAGTGGTATAACAAGACAGTTTTAATGCCCCTTACAAGAGACGTGGAGGTCAGAGTGGTATAACAAGATGGTTTTAATGCCCCTTACAAGAGACGTGGATGTCAGACTGGTATAACAAGACGCTTTTAATGCCCCTTACAAGAGACGTGGAGGTCAGAGTGGTATAACAAGACGCTTTTAATGCTCGTCAGAAGAGACGTGTAGGTCAGAGTGGTATAACAAGATGGCTTTAATGCCCCTTACAAGAGACGTGGAGGTCAGAGTGGTATAACAAGATGCTTTTAATGCCCCTTACAAGAGATGTGGAGGTCAGAGCGGTTTAACAAGACGCTTTTAATGGCCGTCAGAAGAGACGTGGAGGTCAGAATGGTATAACAAGACGGTTTTAATGCCCCTTAAAAGAGACGTGGAGGTCAGAGTGGTATAACAAGATGCTTTTAATGGCCCTTACAAGAGATGTGGAGGTCAGAGTGGTATAACAAGACGCTTTTAATGCCCATCAGAAGAGACGTGGAGGTCAGAGTGGTATAACAAGATGGTTTTAATGCCCCTTACAAGAGACGTGGAGGTCAGAGTGGTATAACAAGACGGTTTAATGCCCCTTACAAGAGACGTGGAGGTCACAGTGGTATAACAAGACGGTTTTAATGCCCCTTACAAGAGACGTGGAGGTCAGAGTGGTATAACAAGACGGTTTAACGCCCCTTACAAGAGACGTGGAGGTCAGAGTGGTATAACAAGGCGGTTTTAATGCCCCTTACAAGAGACTTGGAGGTCAGAGTGGTATAACAAGACGCTTTTAATGCCCCTTACAAGAGACGTGGAGGTCAGAGTGGTACAACAAGACGCTTTTAATGCCCCTCACAAGAGATGTGGAGATCAGAGTGGTGTAACAAGACGCTTTTAATGCCCGTCAGAAGAGACGTGGAGGTCAGAGTGGTATAACAAGACGGTTTTAATGCCCCTTACAAGAGACGTGGAGGTCAGAGTGGTATAATAAGACGGTTTTATTGCCCCTTACAAGAGACGTGGAGGTCAGAGTGGTATAACAAGACGGTTTAATGCCCCTTACAAGAGACGTGGAGGTCACAGTGGTATAACAAGACGGTTTTAATGCCCCTTACGAGAGACGTGGAGGTCAGAGTGGTATAACAAGATGCTTTTAATGCCCCTTACAAGAGATGTGGAGGTCAGAGTGGTATAACAAGACGCTTTTAATGGCCGTCAGAAGAGACGTGGAGGTCAGAGTGGTATAACAAGATGGTTTTAATGCCCCTTACAAGAGACGTGGAGGTCAGAGTGGTATAACAAGACGGTTTTAATGCCCCTTACAAGAGACGTGGAGGTCAGAGTGGTATAACAAGACGGTTTAATGCCCCTTACAAGACACGTGGAGGTCACAGTGGTATAACAAGACGGTTTTAATGCCCCTTACGAGAGACGTGGAGGTCAGAGTGGTATAACAAGACGCTTTTAATGCCCCTTATAAGAGATGTGGAGATCAGAGTGGTATAACAAGACGCTTTTAATGCCCCTTACAAGAGATGTGGAGGTCAGAGCGGTATAACAAGACACTTTTAATGGCCGTCAGAAGAGACGTGGAGGTCAGAGTGGTATAACAAGACGGTTTTCATGCCCCTTACAAGAGACGTGGAGGTCAGAGTGGTATAACAAGATGCTTTTAATGCCCCTTAAAAGAGATGTGGAGGTCAGAGTGGTATAACAAGACGTTTTAATGCCCATCAGAAGAGACGTGGAGGTCAGAGTGGTATAACAAGACGGTTTTAATGCCCCTTACAAGAGACGTGGAGGTCAGAGTGGTATAACAAGACGGTTTAATGCCCCTTACAAGAGACGTGGAGGTCACAGTGGTATAACAAGACGGTTTTAATGCCCCTTACGAGAGACGTGGAGGTCAGAGTGGTATAACAAGACGCTTTTAATGCCCCTTACAAGAGACGTGGAGGTCAGAGTGGTATAACAAGACGCTTTTAATGCCCCTTACAAGAGATGTAGAGATCAGAGTGGTATAACAAGACGCTTTTAATGCCCGTCAGAAGAGATGTGGAGGTCAGAGTGGTATAACAAGACGGTTTTAATGCCCCTTACAAGAGACGTGGAGGTCAGAGTGGTATAACAAGACGGTTTAATGCCCCTTACAAGAGACGTGGAAGTCAGAGTGGTACAACAAGGCGGTTTTAATGCCCCTTACAAGAGACTTGGAGGTCAGAGTGGTATAACAAGACGCTTTTAATGCCCCTTACAAGAGACGTGGAGGTCAGAGGGGTATAACAAGATGCTTTTAATGCCCCTTACAAGAGATGTGGAGATCAGAGTGGTATAACAAGACGCTTTTAATGCCCGTTAGAAGAGACGTGGAGGTCAGAGTGGTATAACAAGACGGTTTTAATGCCCATTACAAGAGACGTGGAGGTCAGAGTGGTATAACGAGACGGTTTTAATGCCCCTTACAAGAGACGTGGAGGTCAGAGTGGTATAACAAGACGGTTTTAATGCCCCTTACGAGAGACGTGGAGGTCAGAGTGGTATAACAAGACGCTTTTAATGCCCCTTACAAGAGATGTGGAGATCAGAGTGGTATAACAAGACGCTTTTAATGCCCCTTACAAGAGATGTGGAGGTCAGAGCGGTATAACAAGACGCTTTTAATGGCCGACAGAAGAGACGTGGAGGTCAGAGTGGTATAACAAGACGGTTTTAATGCCCCTTACAAGAGACGTGGAGGTCAGAGTGGTATAACAAGATGCTTTTAATGCCCCTTACAAGAGATGTGGAGGTCAGAGTGGTATAACAAGATGCTTTTAATGCCCATCAGAAGAGACGTGGAGGTGAGAGTGGTATAACAAGACGGTTTTAATGCCCCTTACAAGAGACGTGGAGGTCAGAGTGGTATAACAAGACGGTTCAATGCCCCTTACAAGAGACGTGGAGGTCACAGTGGTATAACAAGACGGCTTTAATGCCCCTTACGAGAGACGTGGAGGTCAGAGTAGTATAACAAGAAGCTTTTAATGCCCCTTACAAGAGACGTGGAGGTCAGAGTGGTATAACAAGACGCTTTTAATGCCCCTTACAAGAGATGTAGAGATCAGAGTGGTATAACAAGATGCTTTTAATGCCCGTCAGAAGAGATGTGGAGGTCAGAGTGGTATAACAAGACGGTTTTAATGCCCCTTACAAGAGACGTGGAGGTCACAGTGGTATAACAAGACGGTTTTAATGCCCCTTACGAGAGACGTGGAGGTCAGAGTGGTATAACAAGGTGGTTTTAATGCCCCTTACAAGAGACTTGGAGGTCAGAGTGGTATAACAAGACGCTTTTAATGCCCCTTACAAGAGACGTGGAGGTCAGAGTGGTATAACAAGACGCTTTTAATGCCCCTTACAAGAGATGTGGAGATCAGAGTGGTATAGCAAGACGCTTTTAATGCCCGTCAGAAGAGACGTGGAGGTCAGAGTGGTATAACAAGACGGTTTTAATTCCCCTTACAAGAGACGTGGAGATCAGAGTGGTATAACAAGACGGTTTTAATTCCCCTTACAAGAGACGTGGAGGTCAGAGTGGTATAACAAGACGGTTTAATGCCGCTTACAAGAGACGTGGTGGTCACAGTGGTATAACAAGACGGTTTTAATGTCCCTTACGAGAGACGTGGAGGTCAGAGTGGTATAACAAGATGCTTTTAATGCCCCTTACAAGAGATGTGGAGGTCAGAGTGGTATAACAAGACGCTTTTAATGGCCGTCAGAAGAGACGTGGAGGTCAGAGTGGTATAACAAGATGGTTTTAATTCCCCTTACAAGAGACGTGGAGGTCAGAGTGGTATAACAAGACGGTTTTAATGCCCCTTACCAGAGACGTGGAGGTCAGAGTGGTATAACAAGACGGTTTAATGCACCTTACAAGAGACGTGGAGGTCACAGTGGTATAACAAGATGGTTTTAATGCCCCTTACGAGAGACGTGGAGGTCAGAGTGGTATAACAAGACGCTTTTAATGCCCCTTACAAGAGATGTGGAGATCAGAGTGGTATAACAAGACGCTTTTAATGCCCCTTACAAGAGATGTGGAGGTCAGAGCGGTATAACATGACGCTTTTAATGGCCGTCAGAAGAGACGTGGAGGTCAGAGTGGTATAACAAGATGGTTTTAATGCCCCTTACAAGAGACGTGGAGGTCAGAGTGGTATAACAAGATGCTTTTAATGCCCCTTACAAGAGATGTGGAGGTCAGAGTGGTATAACAAGACACTTTTAATGCCCATCAGAAGAGACGTGGAGATCAGAGTGGTATAACAAGATGGTTTTAATGCCCCTTACAAGAGACGTGGAGGTCAGAGTGGTATAACAAGACGGTTTAATGCCCCTTACAAGAGACGTGGAGGTCACAGTGGTATAACAAGACGGTTTTAATGCCCCTTACGAGAGACGTGGAGGTCAGAGTGGTATAACAAGACGCTTTTAATGCCCCTTACAAGAGACGTGGAGGTCAGAGTGGTATAACAAGACGCTTTTAATGCCCCTTATAAGAGATGTAGAGATCAGAGTGGTATAACAAGACGCTTTTAATGCCCGTCAGAAGAGATGTGGAGGTCAGAGTGGTATAACAAGACCGTTTTAATGCCCCTTACAAGAGACGTGGAGGTCAGAGTGGTATAACAAGACGGTTTAATGCCCCTTACAAGAGACGTGGAGGTCAGAGTGGTATAACAAGGCGGTTTTAATGCCCCTTACAAGAGACTTGGAGGTCAGAGTGGTATAACAAGACGCTTTTAATGCCCCTTACAAGAGACGTGGAGGTCAGAGTGGTATAACAAGACGCTTTTAATGCCCCTTACAAGAGATGTGGAGATCAGAGTGGTATAACAAGACGCTTTTAATGCCCGTCAGAAGAGACGTGGAGGTCAGAGTGGTATAACAAGACGGTTTTAATGCCCCTTACAAGAGACGTGGAGGTCAGAGTGGTATAACGAGACGGTTTTAATGCCCCTTACAAGAGACGTGGAGGTCAGAGTGGTATAACAAGACGGTTTTATTGCCCCTTACGAGAGACGTGGAGGTCAGAGTGGTATAACAAGACGATTTTAATGCCCCTTACAAGAAATGTAGAGATGAGAGTGGTATAACAAGACGCTTTTAATGCCCCTTACAAGAGATGTGGAGGTCAGAGCGGTATAACAAGACGCTTTTATGGCCGTCAGAAGAGACGTGGAGGTCAGAGTGGTATAACAAGACGGTTTTAATGCCCCTTACAAGAGATGTGGAGGTCAGAGTGGTATAACAAGATGCTTTTAATGCCCCTTACAAGAGATGTGGAGGTCAGAGTGGTATAACAAGACGCTTTTAATGCCCATCAGAAGAGACGTGGAGGTGAGAGTGGTATAACAAGACGGTTTTAATGCCCCTTACAAGAGACGTGGAGGTCAGAGTGGTATAACAAGACGGTTTAATGCCCCTTACAAGAGACGTGGAGGTCACAGTGGTATAACAAGACGGTTTTAATGCCCCTTAGGAGAGACGTGGAGGTCAGAGTGGTATAACAAGACGGTTTTAATGCTCCTTACAAGAGACGTGGAGGTCAGAGTGGTATAACAAGACGGTTTAATGCCCCTTACAAGAGACGGGGAGGTCAGAGTGGTATAACAAGCCGGTTTTAATGCCCCTTACAAGAGACTTGGAGGTCAGAGTGGTATAACAAGACGCTTTTAATGCCCCTTACAAGAGACGTGGAGGTCAGAGTGGTATAACAAGACGCTTTTAATGCCCCTTACAAGAGATGTGGAGATCAGAGTGGTATAACAAGACGCTTTTAATGCCCGTCAGAAGAGACGTGGAGGTCAGAGTGGTATAACAAGACGGTTTTAATGCCCCTTACAAGAGACGTGGAGGTCAGAGTGGTATAACAAGATGGTTTTAATGCCCCTTACAAGAGACGTGGAGGTCAGAGTGGTATAACAAGACGGTTTAGTGCCCCTTACAAGAGACGTGGAGGTCACAGTGGTATAACAAGACGTTTTAATGCCCCTTTCGAGAGACGTGGAGGTCAGAGTGGTATAACAAGATGCTTTTAATGCCCCTTACAAGAGATGTGGAGGTCAGAGTGGTATAAAAAGACAGTTTTAATGCCCCTTAGAAGAGACGTGGAGGTCAGTGGTATAACAAGACGGTTTTAATGCCCCTTACAAGAGACGTGGAGGTCAGAGTGGTATAACAAGACAGTTTTAATGCCCCTTACAAGAGACGTGGAGGTCAGAGTGGTATAACAAGACGGTTTTAATGCCGCTTACAAGAGACGTGGAGGTCAGAGTGGTATAACAAGACGGTTTTTATGCCTCTTACAAGAGACGTGGAGATCAGAGTGGTATAACAAGACGCTTTTAATGCCCCTTACAAGAGACGTGGAGGTCAGAGTGGTATAACAAGACGCTTTTAATGCCCCTTACAAGAGATGTAGAGATCAGAGTGGTATAACAAGACGCTTTTAATGCCCGTCAGAAGAGATGTGGAGGTCAGAGTGGTATAACAAAACGGTTTTAATGCCCCTTACAAGAGACGTGGAGGTCAGAGTGGTATAACAAGACGGTTTAATGCCCCTTACAAGAGACGTGGAGGTCAGAGTGGTATAACAAGGCGGTTTTAATGCCCCTTACAAGAGACTTGGAGGTCAGAGTGGTATAACAAGACGCTTTTAATGCCCCTTACAAGAGACGTGGAGGTCAGAGTGGTATAAAAAGACAGTTTTAATGCCCCTTAGAAGAGACGTGGAGGTCAGTGGTATAACAAGACGGTTTTAATGCCCCTTACAAGAGACGTGGAGGTCAGAGTGGTATAACAAGACAGTTTTAATGCCCCTTACAAGAGACGTGGAGGTCAGAGTGGTATAACAAGACGGTTTTAATGCCGCTTACAAGAGACGTGGAGGTCAGAGTGGTATAACAAGACGGTTTTTATGCCTCTTACAAGAGACGTGGAGATCAGAGTGGTATAACAAGACGCTTTTAATGCCCCTTACAAGAGACGTGGAGGTCAGAGTGGTATAACAAGACGCTTTTAATGCCCCTTACAAGAGATGTAGAGATCAGAGTGGTATAACAAGACGCTTTTAATGCCCGTCAGAAGAGATGTGGAGGTCAGAGTGGTATAACAAAACAGTTTTAATGCCCCTTACAAGAGACGTGGAGGTCAGAGTGGTATAACAAGACGGTTTAATGCCCCTTACAAGAGACGTGGAGGTCAGAGTGGTATAACAAGGCGGTTTTAATGCCCCTTACAAGAGACTTGGAGGTCAGAGTGGTATAACAAGACGCTTTTAATGCCCCTTACAAGAGACGTGGAGGTCAGAGTAGTATAACAAGACGCTTTTAATGCCCCTTACAAGAGATGTGGAGGTCAGAGTGGTATAACAAGACTCTTTTAATGCCCGTCAGAAGAGACGTGGAGGTCAGAGTGGTATAGCAAGACGGTTTTAATGCCCCTTACAAGAGACGTGGAGGTCAGAGTGGTATAACGAGACGGTTTTAATGCCCCTTACAAGAGACGTGGAGGTCAGAGTGGTATAACAAGACGGATTTAATGCCCCTTATGAGAGACGTGGAGGTCAGAGTGGTATAACAAGACGCTTTTAATGCCCCTTACAAGAGATGTGGAGATCAGAGTGGTATAACAAGACGCTTTTAATGCCCCTTACAAGAGATGTGGAGGTCAGAGCGGTATAACAAGACGCTTTTAATGGCCGTCAGAAGAGGCGTGGAGGTCAGAGTGGTATAACAAGATGCTTTTAATGCCCCTTACAAGAGATGTGGAGGTCAGAGTGGTATAACAAGACGCTTTTAATGCCCATCAGAAGAGACGTGGAGGTCAGAGTGGTATAACAAGACGCTTTTAATGCCCCTTACAAGAGACGTGGAGGTCAGAGTGGTATAACAAGACGGTTTAATGCCCCTTACAAGAGACGTGGAGGTCACAGTGGTATAACAAGACGGTTTTAATACCCCTTACGAGAGACCTGGAGGTCAGAGTGGTATAACAAGATGCTTTTAATGCCCCTTACAAGAGATGTGGAGGTCAGAGTGGTATAACAAGACGCTTTTAATGGCCGTCAGAAGAGACGTGGAGGTCAGAGTGGTATAACAAGATGGTTTTAATGCCCTTTACAAGAGACGTGGAGGTCAGAGTGGTATAACAAGACGGTTTTAATGCCCCTTACAAGAGAAGTGGAGGTCAGAGTGGTATAACAAGACGGTATAATGCCCCTTACAAGAGACGTGGAGGTCACAGTGGTATAACAAGACGGTTTTATTGCCCCTTACAAGAGACGTGGAGGTCAGAGTGGTATAACAAGACGGTTTTAATTCCCCTTACAAGAGACGTGGAGGTCAGAGTGGTATAACAAGACGGTTTAATGCCCCTTACAAGAGACGTGGTGGTCACAGTGGTATAACAAGACGGTTTTAATGCCCCTTACGAGAGACGTGGAGGTCAGAGTGGTATAACAAGATGCTTTTAATGCCCCTTACAAGAGATGTGGAGGTCAGAGTGGTATAACAAGACGCTTTTAATGGCCGTCAGAAGAGACGTGGAGGTCAGAGTGGTATAACAAGATGGTTTTAATGCCCCTTACAAGAGACGTGGAGGTCAGAGTGGTATAACAAGACGGTTTTAATGCCCCTTACAAGAGACGTGGAGGTCAGAGTGGTATAACAAGACGGTTTTAATGCCCCTTACAAGAGACGTGGAGGTCAGAGTGGTATAACAAGATGCTTTTAATGCCCCTTACAAGAGATGTGGAGGTCAGAGTGGTATAACAAGACGCTTTTAATGCCCATCAGAAGAGACGTGGAGGTCAGAGTGGTATAACAAGACGGTTTTAGTGCCCCTTACAAGAGACGTGGAGGTCAGAGTGGTATAACAAGACGGTTTAATGCCCCTTACAAGAGACGTGGAGGTCACAGTGGTATAACAAGACGGTTTTAATGCCCCTTACGAGAGACGTGGAGGTCAGAGTGGTATAACAAGACGCTTTTAATGCCCCTTACAAGAGACGTGGAGGTCAGAGTGGTATAACAAGATGCTTTTAATGCCCCTTATAAGAGATTTAGAGATCAGAGTGGTATAACAAGACGCTTTTAATGCCCGTCAGAAGAGATGTGGAGGTCAGAGTGGTATAACAAGACGGTTTAATGCCCCTTACAAGAGACGTGGAGGTCAGAGTGGTATAACAAGGCGGTTTTAATGCCCCTTACAAGAGACTTGGAGGTCAGAGTGGTATAACAAGACGCTTTTAATGCCCCTTACAAGAGATGTGGAGGTCAGAGTGGTATAACAAGACGCTTTTAATGCCTCTTACAAGAGATGTGGAGATCAGAGTGGTATAACAAGACGCTTTTAATGCCCGTCAGAAGAGACGTGGAGGTCAGAGTGGTATAACAAGACGGTTTTAATGCCCCTTACAAGAGACGTGGAGGTCAGAGTGGTATAACGAGACGGTTTTAATGCCCCTTACAAGAGACGTGGAGGTCAGAGTGGTATAACAAGACGGTTTTATTGCCCCTTACGAGAGACGTGGAGGTCAGAGTGGTATAACAAGACGCTTTTAATGCCCCTTACAAGAAATGTGGAGATCAGAGTGGTATAACAAGACGCTTTTAATGCCCCTTACAAGAGATGTGGAGGTCAGAGCGGTATAACAAGACGCTTTTAATGGCCGTCAGAAGAGACGTGGAGGTCAGAGTGGTATAACAAGACGGTTTTAATGCCCCTTACAAGAGATGTGGAGGTCAGAGTGGTATAACAAGATGCTTTTAATGCCCCTTACAAGAGATGTGGAGGTCAGAGTGGTATAACAAGACGCTTTTAATGCCCATCAGAAGAGACGTGGAGGTGAGAGTGGTATAACAAGACGGTTTTAATGCCCCTTACAAGAGACGTGGAGGTCAGAGTGGTATAACAAGACCGTTTAATGCCCCTTACAAGAGACGTGGAGGTCACAGTGGTATAACAAGACGGTTTTAATGCCCCTTACGAGAGACGTGGAGGTCAGATTGGTATCACAAGACGCTTTTAATGCCCCTTACAAGAGACGTGGAGGTCAGAGTGGTATAACAAGACGCTTTTAATGCCCCTTACAAGAGATGTAGAGATCAGAGTGGTATAACAAGACGCTTTTAATGCCCGTCAGAAGAGATGTGGAGGTCTGAGTGGTATAACAAGACGGTTTTAATGCCCCTTACAAGAGACGTGGAGGTCAGAGTGGTATAACAAGACGGTTTAATGCCCCTTACAAGAGACGGGGAGGTCAGAGTGGTATAACAAGGCGGTTTTAATGCCCCTTACAAGAGACTTGGAGGTCAGAGTGGTATAACAAGACGCTTTTAATGCCCCTTACAAGAGACGTGGAGGTCAGAGTGGTATAACAAGACGCTTTTAATGCCCCTTACAAGAGATGTGGAGATCAGAGTGGTATAACAAGACGCTTTTAATGCCCGTCAGAAGAGACGTGGAGGTCAGAGTGGTATAACA
This sequence comes from Phyllobates terribilis, assembly GCF_046119375.1. Taxonomy (NCBI): domain Eukaryota; kingdom Metazoa; phylum Chordata; class Amphibia; order Anura; family Dendrobatidae; genus Phyllobates; species Phyllobates terribilis. The sequence continues at coordinate 483,180,346 of NW_027362762.1, read as the reverse complement.
AGACGGTTTTAATGCCCCTTACAAGAGACGTGGAGGTCAGAGTGGTATAACAAGACGGTTTTAATGCCCCTTACAAGAGACGTGGAGGTCAGAGTGGTATAACAAGACGGTTTAATGCCCCTTTCGAGAGACGTGGAGGTCAGAGTGGTATAACAAGATGCTTTTAATGCCCCTTACAAGAGATGTCGAGGTCAGAGTGGTATAACAAGACAATTTTAATGCCCCTTACAAGAGACGTGGAGGTCAGTGGTATAACAAGACGGTTTTAATGCCCCTTACAAGAGACGTGGAGGTCAGAGTGGTATAACAAGACAGTTTTAATGCCCCTTACAAGAGACGTGGAGGTCAGAGTGGTATAACAAGACGGTTTTAATGCCGCTTACAAGAGACGTGGAGGTCAGAGTGGTATAACAAGACGGTTTTTATGCCTCTTACAAGAGACGTGGAGATCAGAGTGGTATAACAAGACGCTTTTAATGCCCCTTACAAGAGACGTGGAGGTCAGAGTGGTATAACAAGACGCTTTTAATGCCCCTTACAAGAGATGTAGAGATCAGAGTGGTATAACAAGACGCTTTTAATGCCCGTCAGAAGAGATGTGGAGGTCAGAGTGGTATAACAAAACAGTTTTAATGCCCCTTACAAGAGACGTGGAGGTCAGAGTGGTATAACAAGACGGTTTAATGCCCCTTACAAGAGACGTGGAGGTCAGAGTGGTATAACAAGGCGGTTTTAATGCCCCTTACAAGAGACTTGGAGGTCAGAGTGGTATAACAAGACGCTTTTAATGCCCCTTACAAGAGACGTGGAGGTCAGAGTGGTATAACAAGACGCTTTTAATGCCCCTTACAAGAGATGTGGAGGTCAGAGTGGTATAACAAGACTCTTTTAATGCCCGTCAGAAGAGACGTGGAGGTCAGAGTGGTATAGCAAGACGGTTTTAATGCCCCTTACAAGAGACGTGGAGGTCAGAGTGGTATAACGAGACGGTTTTAATGCCCCTTACAAGAGACGTGGAGGTCAGAGTGGTATAACAAGACGGATTTAATGCCCCTTATGAGAGACGTGGAGGTCAGAGTGGTATAACAAGACGCTTTTAATGCCCCTTACAAGAGATGTGGAGATCAGAGTGGTATAACAAGACGCTTTTAATGCCCCTTACAAGAGATGTGGAGGTCAGAGCGGTATAACAAGACGCTTTTAATGGCCGTCAGAAGAGGCGTGGAGGTCAGAGTGGTATAACAAGATGCTTTTAATGCCCCTTACAAGAGATGTGGAGGTCAGAGTGGTATAACAAGACGCTTTTAATGCCCATCAGAAGAGACGTGGAGGTCAGAGTGGTATAACAAGACGCTTTTAATGCCCCTTACAAGAGACGTGGAGGTCAGAGTGGTATAACAAGACGGTTTAATGCCCCTTACAAGAGACGTGGAGGTCACAGTGGTATAACAAGACGGTTTTAATACCCCTTACGAGAGACCTGGAGGTCAGAGTGGTATAACAAGATGCTTTTAATGCCCCTTACAAGAGATGTGGAGGTCAGAGTGGTATAACAAGACGCTTTTAATGGCCGTCAGAAGAGACGTGGAGGTCAGAGTGGTATAACAAGATGGTTTTAATGCCCTTTACAAGAGACGTGGAGGTCAGAGTGGTATAACAAGACGGTTTTAATGCCCCTTACAAGAGAAGTGGAGGTCAGAGTGGTATAACAAGACGGTATAATGCCCCTTACAAGAGACGTGGAGGTCACAGTGGTATAACAAGACGGTTTTATTGCCCCTTACAAGAGACGTGGAGGTCAGAGTGGTATAACAAGACGGTTTTAATTCCCCTTACAAGAGACGTGGAGGTCAGAGTGGTATAACAAGACGGTTTAATGCCCCTTACAAGAGACGTGGTGGTCACAGTGGTATAACAAGACGGTTTTAATGCCCCTTACGAGAGACGTGGAGGTCAGAGTGGTATAACAAGATGCTTTTAATGCCCCTTACAAGAGATGTGGAGGTCAGAGTGGTATAACAAGACGCTTTTAATGGCCGTCAGAAGAGACGTGGAGGTCAGAGTGGTATAACAAGATGGTTTTAATGCCCCTTACAAGAGACGTGGAGGTCAGAGTGGTATAACAAGACGGTTTTAATGCCCCTTACAAGAGACGTGGAGGTCAGAGTGGTATAACAAGACGGTTTAATGCCCCTTACAAGAGACGTGGAGGTCACAGTGGTATAACAAGACGGTTTTAATGCCCCTTACGAGAGACGTGGAGGTCAGAGTGGTATAACAAGACGCTTTTAATGCCCCTTACAAGAGATGTGGAGATCAGAGTGGTATAACAAGACGCTTTTAATGCCCCTTACAAGAGATGTGGAGGTCAGAGCGGTATAACAAGACGCTTTTAATGGCCGTCAGAAGAGACGTGGAGGTCAGAGTGGTATAACAAGACGGTTTTAATGCCCCTTACAAGAGACGTGGAGGTCAGAGTGGTATAACAAGATGCTTTTAATGCCCCTTACAAGAGATGTGGAGGTCAGAGTGGTATAACAAGACGCTTTTAATGCCCATCAGAAGAGACGTGGAGGTCAGAGTGGTATAACAAGACGGTTTTAGTGCCCCTTACAAGAGACGTGGAGGTCAGAGTGGTATAACAAGACGGTTTAATGCCCCTTACAAGAGACGTGGAGGTCACAGTGGTATAACAAGACGGTTTTAATGCCCCTTACGAGAGACGTGGAGGTCAGAGTGGTATAACAAGACGCTTTTAATGCCCCTTACAAGAGACGTGGAGGTCAGAGTGGTATAACAAGATGCTTTTAATGCCCCTTATAAGAGATTTAGAGATCAGAGTGGTATAACAAGACGCTTTTAATGCCCGTCAGAAGAGATGTGGAGGTCAGAGTGGTATAACAAGACGGTTTAATGCCCCTTACAAGAGACGTGGAGGTCAGAGTGGTATAACAAGGCGGTTTTAATGCCCCTTACAAGAGACTTGGAGGTCAGAGTGGTATAACAAGACGCTTTTAATGCCCCTTACAAGAGATGTGGAGGTCAGAGTGGTATAACAAGACGCTTTTAATGCCTCTTACAAGAGATGTGGAGATCAGAGTGGTATAACAAGACGCTTTTAATGCCCGTCAGAAGAGACGTGGAGGTCAGAGTGGTATAACAAGACGGTTTTAATGCCCCTTACAAGAGACGTGGAGGTCAGAGTGGTATAACGAGACGGTTTTAATGCCCCTTACAAGAGACGTGGAGGTCAGAGTGGTATAACAAGACGGTTTTATTGCCCCTTACGAGAGACGTGGAGGTCAGAGTGGTATAACAAGACGCTTTTAATGCCCCTTACAGGAAATGTGGAGATCAGAGTGGTATAACAAGACGCTTTTAATGCCCCTTACAAGAGATGTGGAGGTCAGAGCGGTATAACAAGACGCTTTTAATGGCCGTCAGAAGAGACGTGGAGGTCAGAGTGGTATAACAAGACGGTTTTAATGCCCCTTACAAGAGATGTGGAGGTCAGAGTGGTATAACAAGATGCTTTTAATGCCCCTTACAAGAGATGTGGAGGTCAGAGTGGTATAACAAGACGCTTTTAATGCCCATCAGAAGAGACGTGGAGGTGAGAGTGGTATAACAAGACGGTTTTAATGCCCCTTACAAGAGACGTGGAGGTCAGAGTGGTATAACAAGACCGTTTAATGCCCCTTACAAGAGACGTGGAGGTCACAGTGGTATAACAAGACGGTTTTAATGCCCCTTACGAGAGACGTGGAGGTCAGATTGGTATCACAAGACGCTTTTAATGCCCCTTACAAGAGACGTGGAGGTCAGAGTGGTATAACAAGACGCTTTTAATGCCCCTTACAAGAGATGTAGAGATCAGAGTGGTATAACAAGACGCTTTTAATGCCCGTCAGAAGAGATGTGGAGGTCTGAGTGGTATAACAAGACGGTTTTAATGCCCCTTACAAGAGACGTGGAGGTCAGAGTGGTATAACAAGACGGTTTAATGCCCCTTACAAGAGACGGGGAGGTCAGAGTGGTATAACAAGGCGGTTTTAATGCCCCTTACAAGAGACTTGGAGGTCAGAGTGGTATAACAAGACGCTTTTAATGCCCCTTACAAGAGACGTGGAGGTCAGAGTGGTATAACAAGACGCTTTTAATGCCCCTTACAAGAGATGTGGAGATCAGAGTGGTATAACAAGACGCTTTTAATGCCCGTCAGAAGAGACGTGGAGGTCAGAGTGGTATAACAAGACGGTTTTAATGCCCCTTACAAGAGACGTGGAGGTCAGAGTGGTATAACAAGACGGTTTTAATGCCCCTTACAAGAGACGTGGAGGTCAGAGTGGTATAACAAGACGGTTTAATGCCCCTTTCGAGAGACGTGGAGGTCAGAGTGGTATAACAAGATGCTTTTAATGCCCCTTACAAGAGATGTCGAGGTCAGAGTGGTATAACAAGACAATTTTAATGCCCCTTACAAGAGACGTGGAGGTCAGTGGTATAACAAGACGGTTTTAATGCCCCTTACAAGAGACGTGGAGGTCAGAGTGGTATAACAAGACAGTTTTAATGCCCCTTACAAGAGACGTGGAGGTCAGAGTGGTATAACAAGACGGTTTTAATGCCCCTTACAAGAGACGTGGAGGTCAGAGTGGTATAACAAGACGGTTTTAATGCCTCTTACAAGAGACGTGGAGGTCAGAGTGGTATAACAAGACGCTTTTAATGCCCCTTACAAGAGACGTGGAGGTCAGAGTGGTATAACAAGACGCTTTTAATGCCCGTCAGAAGAGACGTGGAGGTCAGAGTGGTATAACAAGATGGCTTTAATGCCCCTTACAAGAGACGTGGAGGTCAGAGTGGTATAACAAGATGCTTTTAATGCCCCTTACAAGAGATGTGGAGGTCAGAGCGGTATAACAAGACGCTTTTAATGGCCGTCAGAAGAGACGTGGAGGTCAGAGTGGTATAACAAGACGGTTTTAATGCCCCTTACAAGAGACGTGGAGGTCAGAGTGGTATAACAAGATGCTTTTAATGCCCCTTACAAGAGATGTGGAGGTCAGAGTGGTATAACAAGACGCTTTTAATGCCCATCAGAAGAGACGTGGAGGTCAGAGTGGTATAACAAGACGGTTTTAATGCCCCTTACAAGAGACGTGGAGGTCAAAGTGGTATAACAAGACGGTTTAATGCCCCTTACAAGAGACGTGGAGGTCACAGTGGTATAACAAGACGGTTTTAATGCCACTTACGAGAGACGTGGAGGTCAGAGTGGTATAACAAGACGCTTTTACTGCCCCTTACAAGAGACGTGGAGGTCAGAGTGGTATAACAAGACGCTTTTAATGCTCCTTACAAGAGATGTATAGATCAGAGTGGTATAACAAGACGCTTTTAATGCCCGTCAGAAGAGATGTGGAGGTCAGAGTGGTATAACAAGACGGTTTTAATGCCCCTTACAAGAGACGTGGAGGTCAGAGTGGTATAACAAGACGGTTTAACGCCCCTTACAAGAGACGTGGAGGTCAGAGTGGTATAACAAGGCGGTTTTAATGCCCCTTACAAGAGACTTGGAGGTCAGAGTGGTATAACAAGACGCTTTTAATGCCCCTTACAAGAGACGTGGAGGTCAGAGTGGTATAACAAGACGCTTTTAATGCCCCTTACAAGAGATGTGGAGGTCAGAGTGGTATAACAAGATGGTATAATGCCCCTTACAAGAGACGGGGAGATCAGAGTGGTATAACAAGGCGGTTTTAATGCCCCTTACAAGAGACTTGGAGGTCAGAGTGGTATAACAAGACGCTTTTAATGCCCCTTACAAGAGACGTGGAGGTCAGAGTGGTATAACAAGACGCTTTTAATGCCCCTTACAAGAGATGTGGAGATCAGAGTGGTATAACAAGACGCTTTTAATGCCCGTCAGAAGAGACGTGGAGGTCAGAGTGGTATAACAAGACGGTTTTAATGCCCCTTACAAGAGACGTGGAGGTCAGAGTGGTAAAACAAGACGGGTTAATGCCCCTTACAAGAGACGTGGAGGTCACAGTGGTATAACAAGACGTTTTAATGCCCCTTTCGAGAGACGTGGAGGTCAGAGTGGTATAACAAGATGCTTTTAATGCCCCTTACAAGAGATGTCGAGGTCAGAGTGGTATAACAAGACAGTTTTAATGCCCCTTACAAGAGACGTGGAGGTCAGTGGTATAACAAGACGGTTTTAATGCCCCTTACAAGAGACGTGGAGGTCAGAGTGGTATAACAAGACAGTTTTAATGCCCCTTACAAGAGATGTGGAGGTCAGAGTGGTATAACAAGACGGTTTTAATGCCCCTTACAAGAGACGTGGAGGTCAGAGTGGTATAACAAGACGGTTTTAATGCCTCTTACAAGAGACGTGGAGGTCAGAGTGGTATAACAAGACGCTTTTAATGCCCCTTACAAGAGACGTGGAGGTCAGAGTGGTATAACAAGACGCTTTTAATGCCCGTCAGAAGAGACGTGGAGGTCAGAGTGGTATAACAAGATGGCTTTAATGCCCCTTACAAGAGACGTGGAGGTCAGAGTGGTATAACAAGATGCTTTTAATGCCCCTTACAAGAGATGTGGAAGTCAGAGCGGTATAACAAGACGCTTTTAATGGCCGTCAGAAGAGACGTGGAGGTCAGAGTGGTATAACAAGACGGTTTTAATGCCCCTTACAAGAGACGTGGAGGTCAGAGTGGTATAACAAGATGCTTTTAATGCCCCTTACAAGAGATGTGGAGGTCAGAGTGGTATAACAAGACGCTTTTAATGCCCATCAGAAGAGACGTGGAGGTCAGAGTGGTATAACAAGACGGTTTTAATGCCCCTTACAAGAGACGTGGAGGTCAAAGTGATATAACAAGACGGTTTAATGCCCCTTACAAGAGACGTGGAGGTCACAGTGGTATAACAAGACGGTTTTAATGCCCCTTACGAGAGACGTGGAGGTCAGAGTGGTATAACAAGACGCTTTTACTGCCCCTTACAAGAGACGTGGAGGTCAGAGTGGTATAACAAGACGCTTTTAATGCCCCTTACAAGAGATGTAGAGATCAGAGTGGTATAACAAGACGCTTTTAATGCCCGTCAGAAGAGATGTGGAGGTCAGAGTGGTATAACAAGACGGTTTTAATGCCCCTTACAAGAGACGTGGAGGTCAGAGTGGTATAACAAGACGGTTTAACGCCCCTTACAAGAGACGTGGAGGTCAGAGTGGTATAACAAGGCGGTTTTAATGCCCCTTACAAGAGACTTGGAAGTCAGAGTGGTATAACAAGACGCTTTTAATGCCCCTTACAAGAGACGTGGAGGTCAGAGTGGTATAACAAGACGCTTTTAATGCCCCTTACAAGAGATGTGGAGATCAAAGTGGTACAACAAGATGCTTTTAATGCCCGTCAGAAGAGACGTGGAGGTCAGAGTGGTATAACAAGACGGTTTTAATGCCCCTTACAAGAGACGTGGAGGTCAGAGTGGTATAACAAGACGCTTTTAATGCCCCTTACAAGAGACGTGGAGGTCAGAGTGGTATAACAAGACGCTTTTAATGCCCCTTACAAGAGATGTGGAGATCAAAGTGGTATAACAAGATGCTTTTAATGCCCGTCAGAAGAGACGTGGAGGTCAGAGTGGTATAACAAGACGGTTTTAATGCCCCTTACAAGTGACGTGGAGGTCAGAGTGGTATAACAATACGGTTTTAATGCCCCTTACAAGAGACGTGGAGGTCAGAGTGGTATAACAAGACGCTTTTAATGCCCCTTACAAGAGATGTGGAGATCAGAGTGGTATAACAAGACGCTTTTAATGCCCCTTACAAGAGATGTGGAGGTCAGAGCGGTATAACAAGACGCTTTTAATGGCCGTCAGAAGAGACGTGGAGGTCAGAGTGGTATAACAAGACGGTTTTAATGCCCCTTACAAGAGACGTGGAGGTCAGAGTGGTATAACAAGATGCTTTTAATGCCCCTTACAAGAGATGTGGAGGTCAGAGTGGTATAACAAGACGCTTTTAATGCCCATCAGAAGAGACGTGGAGGTCAGAGTGGTATAACAAGACGGTTTAATACCCCTTACAAGAGACGTGGAGGTCACAGTGGTATAACAAGACGGTTTTAATGCCCCTTACGAGAGACGTGGAGATCAGAGTGGTATAAAAAGACGCTTTTAATGCCCCTTACAAGAGACGTGGAAGTCAGAGTGGTATAACAAGACGCTTTTAATGCCCCTTACAAGAGATTTAGAGATCAGAGTGGTATAACAAGACGCTTTTAATGCCCGTCAGAAGAGATGTGGAGGTCAGAGTGGTATAACAAGACGGTTTAATGCCCCTTACAAGAGACTTGGAGGTCAGAGTGGTATAACAAGACGCTTTTAATGCCCCTTACAAGAGACATGGAGGTCAGAGTGGTATAACAAGACGCTTTTAATGCCCCTTACAAGAGATGTGGAGGTCAGAGTGGTATAACAAGACGCTTTTAATGCCCATCAGAAGAGACGTGGAGGTCAGAGTGGTATAACAAGACGGTTTTAATGCCCCTTACAAGAGACGTGGAGGTCAAAGTGGTATAACAAGACGGTTTAATGCCCCTTACAAGAGACGTGGAGGTCACAGTGGTATAACAAGACGGTTTTAATGCCCCTTACGAGAGACGTGGAGGTCAGAGTGGTATAACAAGACGCTTTTACTGCCCCTTACAAGAGACGTGGAGGTCAGAGTGGTATAACAAGACGCTTTTAATGCTCCTTACAAGAGATGTATAGATCAGAGTGGTATAACAAGACGCTTTTAATGCCCGTCAGAAGAGATGTGGAGGTCAGAGTGGTATAACAAGACGGTTTTAATGCCCCTTACAAGAGACGTGGAGGTCAGAGTGGTATAACAAGACGGTTTAACGCCCCTTACAAGAGACGTGGAGGTCAGAGTGGTATAACAAGGCGGTTTTAATGCCCCTTACAAGAGACTTGGAGGTCAGAGTGGTATAACAAGACGCTTTTAATGCCCCTTACAAGAGACGTGGAGGTCAGAGTGGTATAACAAGACGCTTTTAATGCCCCTTACAAGAGATGTGGAGGTCAGAGTGGTATAACAAGACGGTATAATGCCCCTTACAAGAGACGGGGAGATCAGAGTGGTATAACAAGGCGGTTTTAATGCCCCTTACAAGAGACTTGGAGGTCAGAGTGGTATAACAAGACGCTTTTAATGCCCCTTACAAGAGACGTGGAGGTCAGAGTGGTATAACAAGACGCTTTTAATGCCCCTTACAAGAGATGTGGAGATCAGAGTGGTATAACAAGACGCTTTTAATGCCCGTCAGAAGAGACGTGGAGGTCAGAGTGGTATAACAAGACGGTTTTAATGCCCCTTACAAGAGACGTGGAGGTCAGAGTGGTAAAACAAGACGGGTTAATGCCCCTTACAAGAGACGTGGAGGTCCCAGTGGTATAACAAGACGTTTTAATGCCCCTTTCGAGAGACGTGGAGGTCAGAGTGGTATAACAAGATGCTTTTAATGCCCCTTACAAGAGATGTCGAGGTCAGAGTGGTATAACAAGACAGTTTTAATGCCCCTTACAAGAGACGTGGAGGTCAGTGGTATAACAAGACGGTTTTAATGCCCCTTACAAGAGACGTGGAGGTCAGAGTGGTATAACAAGACAGTTTTAATGCCCCTTATAAGAGATGTGGAGGTCAGAGTGGTATAACAAGATGCTTTTAATGCCCCTTACAAGAGATGTGGAGGTCAGAGTGGTATAACAAGACGCTTTTAATGCCCATCAGAAGAGACGTGGAGGTGAGAGTGGTATAACAAGACGGTTTTAATGCCCCTTACAAGAGACGTGGAGGTCAGAGTGGTATAACAAGACGGTTTAATGCCCCTTACAAGAGACGTGGAGGTCACAGTGGTATAACAAGACGGTTTTAATGCCCCTTACGAGAGACGTGGAGGTCAGAGTGGTATCACAAGACGCTTTTAATGCCCCTTACAAGAGACGTGGAGGTCAGAGTGGTATAACAAGACGCTTTTAATGCCCCTTACAAGAGATGTAGAGATCAGAGTGGTATATCAAGACGCTTTTAATGCCCGTCAGAAGAGATGTGGAGGTCTGAGTGGTATAACAAGACGGTTTTAATGCCCCTTACAAGAGACGTGGAGGTCAGAGTGGTATAACAAGACGGTTTAATGCCCCTTACAAGAGACAGGGAGGTCAGAGTGGTATAACAAGGCGGTTTTAATGCCCCTTACAAGAGACTTGGAGGTCAGAGTGGTATAACAAGACGCTTTTAATGCCCCTTACAAGAGACGTGGAGGTCAGAGTGGTATAACAAGACGCTTTTAATGCCCCTTACAAGAGACGTGGAGGTCAGAGTGGTATAAAAAGACAGTTTTAATGCCCCTTAGAAGAGACGTGGAGGTCAGTGGTATAACAAGACGGTTTTAATGCCCCTTACAAGAGACGTGGAGGTCAGAGTGGTATAACAAGACAGTTTTAATGCCCCTTACAAGAGACGTGGAGGTCAGAGTGGTATAACAAGACGGTTTTAATGCCGCTTACAAGAGACGTGGAGGTCAGAGTGGTATAACAAGACGGTTTTTATGCCTCTTACAAGAGACGTGGAGATCAGAGTGGTATAACAAGACGCTTTTAATGCCCCTTACAAGAGACGTGGAGATCAGAGTGGTATAACAAGACGCTTTTAATGCCCCTTACAAGAGATGTAGAGATCAGAGTGGTATAACAAGACGCTTTTAATGCCCGTCAGAAGAGATGTGGAGGTCAGAGTGGTATAACAAAACAGTTTTAATGCCCCTTACAAGAGACGTGGAGGTCAGAGTGGTATAACAAGACGGTTTAATGCCCCTTACAAGAGACATGGAGGTCAGAGTGGTATAACAAGGCGGTTTTAATGCCCCTTACAAGAGACTTGGAGGTCAGAGTGGTATAACAAGACGCTTTTAATGCCCCTTACAAGAGACGTGGAGGTCAGAGTGGTATAACAAGACGCTTTTAATGCCCCTTACAAGAGATGTGGAGGTCAGAGTGGTATAACAAGACTCTTTTAATGCCCGTCAGAAGAGACGTGGAGGTCAGAGTGGTATAGCAAGACGGTTTTAATGCCCCTTACAAGAGACGTGGAGGTCAGAGTGGTATAACGAGACGGTTTTAATGCCCCTTACAAGAGACGTGGAGGTCAGAGTGGTATAACAAGACGGATTTAATGCCCCTTATGAGAGACGTGGAGGTCAGAGTGGTATAACAAGACGCTTTTAATGCCCCTTACAAGAGATGTGGAGATCAGAGTGGTATAACAAGACGCTTTTAATGCCCCTTACAAGAAATGTGGAGGTCAGAGCGGTATAACAAGACGCTTTTAATGGCCGTCAGAAGAGGCGTGGAGGTCAGAGTGGTATAACAAGATGCTTTTAATGCCCCTTACAAGAGATGTGGAGGTCAGAGTGGTATAACAAGACGCTTTTAATGCCCATCAGAAGAGACGTGTAGGTCAGAGTGGTATAACAAGACGCTTTTAATGCCCATCAGAAGAGACGTGGAGGTCAGAGTGGTATAACAAGACGCTTTTAATGCCCCTTACAAGAGACGTGGAGGTCAGAGTGGTATAACAAGACGGTTTAATGCCCCTTACAAGAGACGTGGAGGTCACAGTGGTATAACAAGACGGTTTTAATACCCCTTACGAGAGACCTGGAGGTCAGAGTGGTATAACAAGATGCTTTTAATGCCCCTTACAAGAGATGTGGAGGTCAGAGTGGTATAACAAGACGCTTTTAATGGCCGTCAGAAGAGACGTGGAGGTCAGAGTGGTATAACAAGATGGTTTTAATGCCCTTTACAAGAGACGTGGAGGTCAGAGTGGTATAACAAGACGGTTTTAATGCCCCTTACAAGAGAAGTGGAGGTCAGAGTGGTATAACAAGACGGTATAATGCCCCTTACAAGAGACGTGGAGGTCACAGTGGTATAACAAGACGGTTTTATTGCCCCTTACAAGAGACGTGGAGGTCAGAGTGGTATAACAAGACGGTTTTAATTCCCCTTACAAGAGACGTGGAGGTCAGAGTGGTATAACAAGACGGTTTAATGCCCCTTACAAGAGACGTGGTGGTCACAGTGGTATAACAAGACGGTTTTAATGCCCCTTATGAGAGACGTGGAGGTCAGAGTGGTATAACAAGATGCTTTTAATGCCCCTTACAAGAGATGTGGAGGTCAGAGTGGTATAACAAGACGCTTTTAATGGCCGTCAGAAGAGACGTGGAGGTCAGAGTGGTATAACAAGATGGTTTTAATGCCCCTTACAAGAGACGTGGAGGTCAGAGTGGTATAACAAGACGGTTTTAATGCCCCTTACAAGAGACGTGGAGGTCAGAGTGGTATAACAAGACGGTTTAATGCCCCTTACAAGAGACGTGGAGGTCACAGTGGTATAACAAGACGGTTTTAATGCCCCTTACGAGAGACGTGGAGGTCAGAGTGGTATAACAAGACGCTTTTAATGCCCCTTACAAGAGATGTGGAGATCAGAGTGGTATAACAAGACGCTTTTAATGCCCCTTACAAGAGATGTGGAGGTCAGAGCGGTATAACAAGACGCTTTTAATGGCCGTCAGAAGAGACGTGGAGGTCAGAGTGGTATAACAAGACGGTTTTAATGCCCCTTACAAGAGACGTGGAGGTCAGAGTCGTATAACAAGATGCTTTTAATGCCCCTTACAAGAGATGTGGAGGTCAGAGTGGTATAACAAGACGCTTTTAATGCCCATCAGAAGAGACGTGGAGGTCAGAGTGGTATAACAAGACGGTTTTAGTGCCCCTTACAAGAGACGTGGAGGTCAGAGTGGTATAACAAGACGGTTTAATGCCCCTTACAAGAGACGTGGAGGTCACAGTGGTATAACAAGACGGTTTTAATGCCCCTTACGAGAGACGTGGAGGTCAGAGTGGTATAACAAGACGCTTTTAATGCCCCTTACAAGAGACGTGGAGGTCAGAGTGGTATAACAAGATGCTTTTAATGCCCCTTATAAGAGATTTAGAGATCAGAGTGGTATAACAAGACGCTTTTAATGCCCGTCAGAAGAGATGTGGAGGTCAGAGTGGTATAACAAGACGGTTTAATGCCCCGTACAAGAGACGTGGAGGTCAGAGTGGTATAACAAGGCGGTTTTAATGCCCCTTACAAGAGACTTGGAGGTCAGAGTGGTATAACAAGACGCTTTTAATGCCCCTTACAAGAGATGTGGAGGTCAGAGTGGTATAACAAGACGCTTTTAATGCCTCTTACAAGAGATGTGGAGATCAGAGTGGTATAACAAGACGCTTTTAATGCCCGTCAGAAGAGACGTGGAGGTCAGAGTGGTATAACAAGACGGTTTTAATGCCCCTTACAAGAGACGTGGAGGTCAGAGTGGTATAACAAGACGGTTTTATTGCCCATTACGAGAGACGTGGAGGTCAGAGTGGTATAACAAGACGCTTTTAATGCCCCTTACAAGAAATGTGGAGATCAGAGTGGTATAACAAGACGCTTTTAATGCCCCTTACAAGAGATGTGGAGGTCAGAGCGGTATAACAAGACGCTTTTAATGGCCGTCAGAAGAGACGTGGAGGTCAGAGTGGTATAACAAGACGGTTTTAATGCCCCTTACAAGAGATGTGGAGGTCAGAGTGGTATAACAAGATGCTTTTAATGCCCCTTACAAGAGATGTGGAGGTCAGAGTGGTATAACAAGACGCTTTTAATGCCCATCAGAAGAGACGTGGAGGTGAGAGTGGTATAACAAGACGGTTTTAATGCCCCTTACAAGAGACGTGGAGGTCAGAGTGGTATAACAAGACCGTTTAATGCCCCTTACAAGAGACGTGGAGGTCACAGTGGTATAACAAGACGGTTTTAATGCCCCTTACGAGAGACGTGGAGGTCAGATTGGTATCACAAGACGCTTTTAATGCCCCTTACAAGAGACGTGGAGGTCAGAGTGGTATAACAAGACGCTTTTAATGCCCCTTACAAGAGATGTAGAGATCAGAGTGGTATAACAAGACGCTTTTAATGCCCGTCAGAAGAGATGTGGAGGTCTGAGTGGTATAACAAGACGGTTTTAATGCCCCTTACAAGAGACGTGGAGGTCAGAGTGGTATAACAAGACGGTTTAATGCCCCTTACAAGAGACGGGGAGGTCAGAGTGGTATAACAAGGCGGTTTTAATGCCCCTTACAAGAGACTTGGAGGTCAGAGTGGTATAACAAGACGCTTTTAATGCCCCTTACAAGAGACGTGGAGGTCAGAGTGGTATAACAAGACGCTTTTAATGCCCCTTACAAGAGATGTGGAGATCAGAGTGGTATAACAAGACGGTTTTAATGCCCGTCAGAAGAGACGTGGAGGTCAGAGTGGTATAACAAGACGGTTTTAATGCCCCTTACAAGAGACGTGGAGGTCAGAGTGGTATAACAAGACGGTTTTAATGCCCCTTACAAGAGACGTGGAGGTCAGAGTGGTATAACAAGACGGTTTAATGCCCCTTACAAGAGACGTGGAGGTCACAGTGGTATAACAAGACGTTTTAATGCCCCTTTCGAGAGACGTGGAGGTCAGAGTGGTATAACAAGATGCTTTTAATGCCCCTTACAAGAGATGTCGAGGTCAGAGTGGTATAACAAGACAATTTTAATGCCCCTTACAAGAGACGTGGAGGTCAGTGGTATAACAAGACGGTTTTAATGCCCCTTACAAGAGACGTGGAGGTCAGAGTGGTATAACAAGACAGTTTTAATGCCCCTTACAAGAGACGTGGAGGTCAGAGTGGTATAACAAGACGGTTTTAATGCCCCTTACAAGAGACGTGGAGGTCAGAGTGGTATAACAAGACGGTTTTAATGCCTCTTACAAGAGACGTGGAGGTCAGAGTGGTATAACAAGACGCTTTTAATGCCCCTTACAAGAGACGTGGAGGTCAGAGTGGTATAACAAGACGCTTTTAATGCCCGTCAGAAGAGACGTGGAGGTCAGAGTGGTATAACAAGATGGCTTTAATGCCCCTTACAAGAGACGTGGAGGTCAGAGTGGTATAACAAGATGCTTTTAATGCCACTTACAAGAGATGTGGAGGTCAGAGCGGTATAACAAGACGCTTTTAATGGCCGTCAGAAGAGACGTGGAGGTCAGAGTGGTATAACAAGACGGTTTTAATGCCCCTTACAAGAGACGTGCAGGTCAGAGTGGTATAACAAGATGCTTTTAATGCCCCTTACAAGAGATGTGGAGGTCAGAGTGGTATAACAAGACGCTTTTAATGCCCATCAGAAGAGACGTGGAGGTCAGAGTGGTATAACAAGACGGTTTTAATGCCCCTTACAAGAGACGTGGAGGTCAAAGTGGTATAACAAGACGGTTTAATGCCCCTTACAAGAGACGTGGAGGTCACAGTGGTATAACAAGACGGTTTTAATGCCCCTTACGAGAGACGTGGAGGTCAGAGTGGTATAACAAGACGCTTTTACTGCCCCTTACAAGAGACGTGGAGGTCAGAGTGGTATAACAAGACGCTTTTAATGCTCCTTACAAGAGATGTATAGATCAGAGTGGTATAACAAGACGCTTTTAATGCCCGTCAGAAGAGATGTGGAGGTCAGAGTGGTATAACAAGACGGTTTTAATGCCCCTTACAAGAGACGTGGAGGTCAGAGTGGTATAACAAGACGGTTTAACGCCCCTTACAAGAGACGTGGAGGTCAGAGTGGTATAACAAGGCGGTTTTAATGCCCCTTACAAGAGACTTGGAGGTCAGAGTGGTATAACAAGACGCTTTTAATGCCCCTTACAAGAGACGTGGAGGTCAGAGTGGTATAACAAGACGCTTTTAATGCCCCTTACAAGAGATGTGGAGGTCAGAGTGGTATAACAAGACGGTATAATGCCCCTTACAAGAGACGGGGAGATCAGAGTGGTATAACAAGGCGGTTTTAATGCCCCTTACAAGAGACTTGGAGGTCAGAGTGGTATAACAAGACGCTTTTAATGCCCCTTACAAGAGACGTGGAGGTCAGAGTGGTATAACAAGACGCTTTTAATGCCCCTTACAAGAGATGTGGAGATCAGAGTGGTATAACAAGACGCTTTTAATGCCCGTCAGAAGAGACGTGGAGGTCAGAGTGGTATAACAAGACGGTTTTAATGCCCCTTACAAGAGACGTGGAGGTCAGAGTGGTAAAACAAGACGGGTTAATGCCCCTTACAAGAGACGTGGAGGTCCCAGTGGTATAACAAGACGTTTTAATGCCCCTTTCGAGAGACGTGGAGGTCAGAGTGGTATAACAAGATGCTTTTAATGCCCCTTACAAGAGATGTCGAGGTCAGAGTGGTATAACAAGACAGTTTTAATGCCCCTTACAAGAGACGTGGAGGTCAGTGGTATAACAAGACGGTTTTAATGCCCCTTACAAGAGACGTGGAGGTCAGAGTGGTATAACAAGACAGTTTTAATGCCCCTTACAAGAGATGTGGAGGTCAGAGTGGTATAACAAGACGGTTTTAATGCCCCTTACAAGAGACGTGGAGGTCAGAGTGGTATAACAAGACGGTTTTAATGCCTCTTACAAGAGACGTGGAGGTCAGAGTGGTATAACAAGACGCTTTTAATGCCCCTTACAAGAGACGTGGAGGTCAGAGTGGTATAACAAGACGCTTTTAATGCCCGTCAGAAGAGACGTGGAGGTCAGAGTGGTATAACAAGATGGCTTTAATGCCCCTTACAAGAGACGTGGAGGTCAGAGTGGTATAACAAGATGCTTTTAATGCCCCTTACAAGAGATGTGGAAGTCAGAGCGGTATAACAAGACGCTTTTAATGGCCGTCAGAAGAGACGTGGAGGTCAGAGTGGTATAACAAGACGGTTTTAATGCCCCTTACAAGAGACGTGGAGGTCAGAGTGGTATAACAAGATGCTTTTAATGCCCCTTACAAGAGATGTGGAGGTCAGAGTGGTATAACAAGACGCTTTTAATGCCCATCAGAAGAGACGTGGAGGTCAGAGTGGTATAACAAGACGGTTTTAATGCCCCTTACAAGAGACGTGGAGGTCAAAGTGATATAACAAGACGGTTTAATGCCCCTTACAAGAGACGTGGAGGTCACAGTGGTATAACAAGACGGTTTTAATGCCCCTTACGAGAGACGTGGAGGTCAGAGTGGTATAACAAGACGCTTTTACTGCCCCTTACAAGAGACGTGGAGGTCAGAGTGGTATAACAAGACGCTTTTAATGCCCCTTACAAGAGATGTAGAGATCAGAGTGGTATAACAAGACGCTTTTAATGCCCGTCAGAAGAGATGTGGAGGTCAGAGTGGTATAACAAGACGGTTTTAATGCCCCTTACAAGAGACGTGGAGGTCAGAGTGGTATAACAAGACGGTTTAACGCCCCTTACAAGAGACGTGGAGGTCAGAGTGGTATAACAAGGCGGTTTTAATGCCCCTTACAAGAGACTTGGAGGTCAGAGTGGTATAACAAGACGCTTTTAATGCCCCTTACAAGAGACGTGGAGGTCAGAGTGGTATAACAAGACGCTTTTAATGCCCCTTACAAGAGATGTGGAGATCAAAGTGGTACAACAAGATGCTTTTAATGCCCGTCAGAAGAGACGTGGAGGTCAGAGTGGTATAACAAGACGGTTTTAATGCCCCTTACAAGAGACGTGGAGGTCAGAGTGGTATAACAAGACGCTTTTAATGCCCCTTACAAGAGACGTGGAGGTCAGAGTGGTATAACAAGACGCTTTTAATGCCCCTTACAAGAGATGTGGAGATCAAAGTGGTATAACAAGATGCTTTTAATGCCCGTCAGAAGAGACGTGGAGGTCAGAGTGGTATAACAAGACGGTTTTAATGCCCCTTACAAGTGACGTGGAGGTCAGAGTGGTATAACAATACGGTTTTAATGCCCCTTACAAGAGACGTGGAGGTCAGAGTGGTATAACAAGACGGTTTAATGCCCCTTACAAGAGACGTGGAGGTCACAGTGGTATAACAAGACGGTTTTAATGCCCCTTACGAGAGACCTGGAGGTCAGAGTGGTATAACAAGATGCTTTTAATGCCCCTTACAAGAGATGTGGAGGTCAGTGTGGTATAACAAGACGCTTTTAATGGCCGTCAGAAGAGACGTGGAGGTCAGAGTGATATAACAAGATGGTTTTAATGCCCCTTACAAGAGACGTGGAGGTCAGAGTGGTATAACAAGACGGTTTTAATGCCCCTTACAAGAGACGTGGAGGTCACAGTGGTATAACAAGACGGTTTAATGCCCCTTACAAGAGACGTGGAGGTCACAGTGGTATAACAAGACGGTTTTAATGCCCCTTACGAGAGACGTGGAGGTCAGAGTGGTATAACAAGACGCTTTTAATGCCCCTTACAAGAGATGTGGAGATCAGAGTGGTATAACAAGACGCTTTTAATGCCCCTTACAAGAGATGTGGAGGTCAGAGCGGTATAACAAGACGCTTTTAATGGCCGTCAGAAGAGACGTGGAGGTCAGAGTGGTATAACAAGACGGTTTTAATGCCCCTTACAAGAGACGTGAGGTCAGAGTGGTATAACAAGATGCTTTTAATGCCCCTTACAAGAGATGTGGAGGTCAGAGTGGTATAACAAGACGCTTTTAATGCCCATCAGAAGAGACGTGGAGGTCAGAGTGGTATAACAAGACGGTTTAATACCCCTTACAAGAGACGTGGAGGTCACAGTGGTATAACAAGACGGTTTTAATGCCCCTTACGAGAGACGTGGAGATCAGAGTGGTATAAAAAGACGCTTTTAATGCCCCTTACAAGAGACGTGGAAGTCAGAGTGGTATAACAAGACGCTTTTAATGCCCCTTACAAGAGATTTAGAGATCAGAGTGGTATAACAAGACGCTTTTAATGCCCGTCAGAAGAGATGTGGAGGTCAGAGTGGTATAACAAGACGGTTTAATGCCCCTTACAAGAGACTTGGAGGTCAGAGTGGTATAACAAGACGCTTTTAATGCCCCTTACAAGAGACGTGGAGGTCAGAGTGGTATAACAAGACGCTTTTAATGCCCCTTACAAGAGATGTGGAGATCAGAGTGGTATAACAAGACGCTTTTAATGCCCGTCAGAAGAGACGTGGAGGTCAGAGTGGTATAACAAGACGGTTTTAATGCCCCTTACAAGAGACGTGGAGGTCAGAGTGGTATCACGAGACGGTTTTAATGCCCCTTATAAGAGACGTGGAGGTCAGAGTGGTATAACAAGACGGTTTTATTGCCCCTTACGAGAGACGTGAGGTCAGAGTGGTATAACAAGACGCTTTTAATGCCCCTTACAAGAAATGTGGAGATCAGAGTGGTATAACAAGACGCTTTTAATGCCCCTTACAAGAGATGTGGAGGTCAGAGCGGTATAACAAGACGCTTTTAATGGCCGTCAGAAGAGACGTGGAGGTCAGAGTGGTATAACAAGACGGTTTTAATGCCCCTTACAAGAGATGTGGAGGTCAGAGTGGTATAACAAGATGCTTTTAATGCCCCTTACAAGAGATGTGGAGGTCAGAGTGGTATAACAAGACGCTTTTAATGCCCATCAGAAGAGACGTGGAGGTGAGAGTGGTATAACAAGACGGTTTTAATGCCCCTTACAAGAGACGTGGAGGTCAGAGTGGTATAACAAGACGGTTTAATGCCCCTTACAAGAGACGTGGAGGTCACAGTGGTATAACAAGACGGTTTTAATGCCCCTTACGAGAGACGTGGAGGTCAGAGTGGTATCACAAGACGCTTTTAATGCCCCTTACAAGAGACGTGGAGGTCAGAGTGGTATAACAAGACGCTTTTAATGCCCCTTACAAGAGATGTAGAGATCAGAGTGGTATATCAAGACGCTTTTAATGCCCGTCAGAAGAGATGTGGAGGTCTGAGTGGTATAACAAGACGGTTTTAATGCCCCTTACAAGAGACGTGGAGGTCAGAGTGGTATAACAAGACGGTTTAATGCCCCTTACAAGAGACAGGGAGGTCAGAGTGGTATAACAAGGCGGTTTTAATGCCCCTTACAAGAGACTTGGAGGTCAGAGTGGTATAACAAGACGCTTTTAATGCCCCTTACAAGAGACGTGGAGGTCAGAGTGGTATAACAAGACGCTTTTAATGCCCCTTACAAGAGACGTGGAGGTCAGAGTGGTATAAAAAGACAGTTTTAATGCCCCTTAGAAGAGACGTGGAGGTCAGTGGTATAACAAGACGGTTTTAATGCCCCTTACAAGAGACGTGGAGGTCAGAGTGGTATAACAAGACAGTTTTAATGCCCCTTACAAGAGACGTGGAGGTCAGAGTGGTATAACAAGACGGTTTTAATGCCGCTTACAAGAGACGTGGAGGTCAGAGTGGTATAACAAGACGGTTTTTATGCCTCTTACAAGAGACGTGGAGATCAGAGTGGTATAACAAGACGCTTTTAATGCCCCTTACAAGAGACGTGGAGATCAGAGTGGTATAACAAGACGCTTTTAATGCCCCTTACAAGAGATGTAGAGATCAGAGTGGTATAACAAGACGCTTTTAATGCCCGTCAGAAGAGATGTGGAGGTCAGAGTGGTATAACAAAACAGTTTTAATGCCCCTTACAAGAGACGTGGAGGTCAGAGTGGTATAACAAGACGGTTTAATGCCCCTTACAAGAGACATGGAGGTCAGAGTGGTATAACAAGGCGGTTTTAATGCCCCTTACAAGAGACTTGGAGGTCAGAGTGGTATAACAAGACGCTTTTAATGCCCCTTACAAGAGACGTGGAGGTCAGAGTGGTATAACAAGACGCTTTTAATGCCCCTTACAAGAGATGTGGAGGTCAGAGTGGTATAACAAGACTCTTTTAATGCCCGTCAGAAGAGACGTGGAGGTCAGAGTGGTATAGCAAGACGGTTTTAATGCCCCTTACAAGAGAAGTGGAGGTCAGAGTGGTATAACGAGACGGTTTTAATGCCCCTTACAAGAGACGTGGAGGTCAGAGTGGTATAACAAGACGGATTTAATGCCCCTTATGAGAGACGTGGAGGTCAGAGTGGTATAACAAGACGCTTTTAATGCCCCTTACAAGAGATGTGGAGATCAGAGTGGTATAACAAGACGCTTTTAATGCCCCTTACAAGAAATGTGGAGGTCAGAGCGGTATAACAAGACGCTTTTAATGGCCGTCAGAAGAGGCGTGGAGGTCAGAGTGGTATAACAAGATGCTTTTAATGCCCCTTACAAGAGATGTGGAGGTCAGAGTGGTATAACAAGACGCTTTTAATGCCCATCAGAAGAGACGTGTAGGTCAGAGTGGTATAACAAGACGCTTTTAATGCCCATCAGAAGAGACGTGGAGGTCAGAGTGGTATAACAAGACGCTTTTAATGCCCCTTACAAGAGACGTGGAGGTCAGAGTGGTATAACAAGACGGTTTAATGCCCCTTACAAGAGACGTGGAGGTCACAGTGGTATAACAAGACGGTTTTAATACCCCTTACGAGAGACCTGGAGGTCAGAGTGGTATAACAAGATGCTTTTAATGCCCCTTACAAGAGATGTGGAGGTCAGAGTGGTATAACAAGACGCTTTTAATGGCCGTCAGAAGAGACGTGGAGGTCAGAGTGGTATAACAAGATGGTTTTAATGCCCTTTACAAGAGACGTGGAGGTCAGAGTGGTATAACAAGACGGTTTTAATGCCCCTTACAAGAGAAGTGGAGGTCAGAGTGGTATAACAAGACGGTATAATGCCCCTTACAAGAGACGTGGAGGTCACAGTGGTATAACAAGACGGTTTTATTGCCCCTTACAAGAGACGTGGAGGTCAGAGTGGTATAACAAGACGGTTTTAATTCCCCTTACAAGAGACGTGGAGGTCAGAGTGGTATAACAAGACGGTTTAATGCCCCTTACAAGAGACGTGGTGGTCACAGTGGTATAACAAGACGGTTTTAATGCCCCTTATGAGAGACGTGGAGGTCAGAGTGGTATAACAAGATGCTTTTAATGCCCCTTACAAGAGATGTGGAGGTCAGAGTGGTATAACAAGACGCTTTTAATGGCCGTCAGAAGAGACGTGGAGGTCAGAGTGGTATAACAAGATGGTTTTAATGCCCCTTACAAGAGACGTGGAGGTCAGAGTGGTATAACAAGACGGTTTTAATGCCCCTTACAAGAGACGTGGAGGTCAGAGTGGTATAACAAGACGGTTTAATGCCCCTTACAAGAGACGTGGAGGTCACAGTGGTATAACAAGACGGTTTTAATGCCCCTTACGAGAGACGTGGAGGTCAGAGTGGTATAACAAGACGCTTTTAATGCCCCTTACAAGAGATGTGGAGATCAGAGTGGTATAACAAGACGCTTTTAATGCCCCTTACAAGAGATGTGGAGGTCAGAGCGGTATAACAAGACGCTTTTAATGGCCGTCAGAAGAGACGTGGAGGTCAGAGTGGTATAACAAGACGGTTTTAATGCCCCTTACAAGAGACGTGGAGGTCAGAGTGGTATAACAAGATGCTTTTAATGCCCCTTACAAGAGATGTGGAGGTCAGAGTGGTATAACAAGATGCTTTTAATGCCCATCAGAAGAGACGTGGAGGTCAGAGTGGTATAACAAGACGGTTTTAGTGCCCCTTACAAGAGACGTGGAGGTCAGAGTGGTATAACAAGACGGTTTAATGCCCCTTACAAGAGACGTGGAGGTCACAGTGGTATAACAAGACGGTTTTAATGCCCCTTACGAGAGACGTGGAGGTCAGAGTGGTATAACAAGACGCTTTTAATGCCCCTTACAAGAGACGTGGAGGTCAGAGTGGTATAACAAGATGCTTTTAATGCCCCTTATAAGAGATTTAGAGATCAGAGTGGTATAACAAGACGCTTTTAATGCCCGTCAGAAGAGATGTGGAGGTCAGAGTGGTATAACAAGACGGTTTAATGCCCCTTACAAGAGACGTGGAGGTCAGAGTGGTATAACAAGGCGGTTTTAATGCCCCTTACAAGAGACTTGGAGGTCAGAGTGGTATAACAAGACGCTTTTAATGCCCCTTACAAGAGATGTGGAGGTCAGAGTGGTATAACAAGACGCTTTTAATGCCTCTTACAAGAGATGTGGAGATCAGAGTGGTATAACAAGACGCTTTTAAAGCCCGTCAGAAGAGACGTGGAGGTCAGAGTGGTATAACAAGACGGTTTTAATGCCCCTTACAAGAGACGTGGAGGTCAGAGTGGTATAACAAGACGGTTTTATTGCCCCTTACGAGAGACGTGGAGGTCAGAGTGGTATAACAAGACGCTTTTAATGCCCCTTACAAGAAATGTGGAGATCAGAGTGGTATAACAAGACGCTTTTAATGCCCCTTACAAGAGATGTGGAGGTCAGAGCGGTATAACAAGACGCTTTTAATGGCCGTCAGAAGAGACGTGGAGGTCAGAGTGGTATAACAAGACGGTTTTAATGCCACTTACAAGAGATGTGGAGGTCAGAGTGGTATAACAAGATGCTTTTAATGCCCCTTACAAGAGATGTGGAGGTCAGAGTGGTATAACAAGACGCTTTTAATGCCCATCAGAAGAGACGTGGAGGTGAGAGTGGTATAACAAGACGGTTTTAATGCCCCTTACAAGAGACGTGGAGGTCAGAGTGGTATAACAAGACCGTTTAATGCCCCTTACAAGAGACGTGGAGGTCACAGTGGTATAACAAGACGGTTTTAATGCCCCTTACGAGAGACGTGGAGGTCAGATTGGTATCACAAGACGCTTTTAATGCCCCTTACAAGAGACGTGGAGGTCAGAGTGGTATAACAAGACGCTTTTAATGCCCCTTACAAGAGATGTAGAGATCAGAGTGGTATAACAAGACGCTTTTAATGCCCGTCAGAAGAGATGTGGAGGTCTGAGTGGTATAACAAGACGGTTTTAATGCCCCTTACAAGAGACGTGGAGGTCAGAGTGGTATAACAAGACGGTTTAATGCCCCTTACAAGAGACGGGGAGGTCAGAGTGGTATAACAAGGCGGTTTTAATGCCCCTTACAAGAGACTTGGAGGTCAGAGTGGTATAACAAGACGCTTTTAATGCCCCTTACAAGAGACGTGGAGGTCAGAGTGGTATAACAAGACGCTTTTAATGCCCCTTACAAGAGATGTGGAGATCAGAGTGGTATAACAAGACGGTTTTAATGCCCGTCAGAAGAGACGTGGAGGTCAGAGTGGTATAACAAGACGGTTTTAATGCCCCTTACAAGAGACGTGGAGGTCAGAGTGGTATAACAAGACGGTTTTAATGCCCCTTACAAGAGACGTGGAGGTCAGAGTGGTATAACAAGACGGTTTAATGCCCCTTACAAGAGACGTGGAGGTCACAGTGGTATAACAAGACGTTTTAATGCCCCTTTCGAGAGACGTGGAGGTCAGAGTGGTATAACAAGATGCTTTTAATGCCCCTTACAAGAGATGTCGAGGTCAGAGTGGTATAACAAGACAATTTTAATGCCCCTTACAAGAGACGTGGAGGTCAGTGGTATAACAAGACGGTTTTAATGCCCCTTACAAGAGACGTGGAGGTCAGAGTGGTATAACAAGACAGTTTTAATGCCCCTTACAAGAGACGTGGAGGTCAGAGTGGTATAACAAGACGGTTTTAATGCCCCTTACAAGAGACGTGGAGGTCAGAGTGGTATAACAAGACGGTTTTAATGCCTCTTACAAGAGACGTGGAGGTCAGAGTGGTATAACAAGACGCTTTTAATGCCCCTTACAAGAGACGTGGAGGTCAGAGTGGTATAACAAGACGCTTTTAATGCCCGTCAGAAGAGACGTGGAGGTCAGAGTGGTATAACAAGATGGCTTTAATGCCCCTTACAAGAGACGTGGAGGTCAGAGTGGTATAACAAGATGCTTTTAATGCCACTTACAAGAGATGTGGAGGTCAGAGCGGTATAACAAGACGCTTTTAATGGCCGTCAGAAGAGACGTGGAGGTCAGAGTGGTATAACAAGACGGTTTTAATGCCCCTTACAAGAGACGTGGAGGTCAGAGTGGTATAACAAGATGCTTTTAATGCCCCTTACAAGAGATGTGGAGGTCAGAGTGGTATAACAAGACGCTTTTAATGCCCATCAGAAGAGACGTGGAGGTCAGAGTGGTATAACAAGACGGTTTTAATGCCCCTTACAAGAGACGTGGAGGTCAAAGTGGTATAACAAGACGGTTTAATGCCCCTTACAAGAGACGTGGAGGTCACAGTGGTATAACAAGACGGTTTTAATGCCCCTTACGAGAGACGTGGAGGTCAGAGTGGTATAACAAGACGCTTTTACTGCCCCTTACAAGAGACGTGGAGGTCAGAGTGGTATAACAAGACGCTTTTAATGCTCCTTACAAGAGATGTATAGATCAGAGTGGTATAACAAGACGCTTTTAATGCCCGTCAGAAGAGATGTGGAGGTCAGAGTGGTATAACAAGACGGTTTTAATGCCCCTTACAAGAGACGTGGAGGTCAGAGTGGTATAACAAGACGGTTTAACGCCCCTTACAAGAGACGTGGAGGTCAGAGTGGTATAACAAGGCGGTTTTAATGCCCCTTACAAGAGACTTGGAGGTCAGAGTGGTATAACAAGACGCTTTTAATGCCCCTTACAAGAGACGTGGAGGTCAGAGTGGTATAACAAGACGCTTTTAATGCCCCTTACAAGAGATGTGGAGGTCAGAGTGGTATAACAAGACGGTATAATGCCCCTTACAAGAGACGGGGAGATCAGAGTGGTATAACAAGGCGGTTTTAATGCCCCTTACAAGAGACTTGGAGGTCAGAGTGGTATAACAAGACGCTTTTAATGCCCCTTACAAGAGACGTGGAGGTCAGAGTGGTATAACAAGACGCTTTTAATGCCCCTTACAAGAGATGTGGAGATCAGAGTGGTATAACAAGACGCTTTTAATGCCCGTCAGAAGAGACGTGGAGGTCAGAGTGGTATAACAAGACGGTTTTAATGCCCCTTACAAGAGACGTGGAGGTCAGAGTGGTAAAACAAGACGGGTTAATGCCCCTTACAAGAGACGTGGAGGTCACAGTGGTATAACAAGACGTTTTAATGCCCCTTTCGAGAGACGTGGAGGTCAGAGTGGTATAACAAGATGCTTTTAATGCCCCTTACAAGAGATGTCGAGGTCAGAGTGGTATAACAAGACAGTTTTAATGCCCCTTACAAGAGACGTGGAGGTCAGTGGTATAACAAGACGGTTTTAATGCCCCTTACAAGAGACGTGGAGGTCAGAGTGGTATAACAAGACAGTTTTAATGCCCCTTACAAGAGATGTGGAGGTCAGAGTGGTATAACAAGACGGTTTTAATGCCCCTTACAAGAGACGTGGAGGTCAGAGTGGTATAACAAGACGGTTTTAATGCCTCTTACAAGAGACGTGGAGGTCAGAGTGGTATAACAAGACGCTTTTAATGCCCCTTACAAGAGACGTGGAGGTCAGAGTGGTATAACAAGACGCTTTTAATGCCCGTCAGAAGAGACGTGGAGGTCAGAGTGGTATAACAAGATGGCTTTAATGCCCCTTACAAGAGACGTGGAGGTCAGAGTGGTATAACAAGATGCTTTTAATGCCCCTTACAAGAGATGTGGAAGTCAGAGCGGTATAACAAGACGCTTTTAATGGCCGTCAGAAGAGACGTGGAGGTCAGAGTGGTATAACAAGACGGTTTTAATGCCCCTTACAAGAGACGTGGAGGTCAGAGTGGTATAACAAGATGCTTTTAATGCCCCTTACAAGAGATGTGGAGGTCAGAGTGGTATAACAAGACGCTTTTAATGCCCATCAGAAGAGACGTGGAGGTCAGAGCGGTATAACAAGACGGTTTTAATGCCCCTTACAAGAGACGTGGAGGTCAAAGTGATATAACAAGACGGTTTAATGCCCCTTACAAGAGACGTGGAGGTCACAGTGGTATAACAAGACGGTTTTAATGCCCCTTACGAGAGACGTGGAGGTCAGAGTGGTATAACAAGACGCTTTTACTGCCCCTTACAAGAGACGTGGAGGTCAGAGTGGTATAACAAGACGCTTTTAATGCCCCTTACAAGAGATGTAGAGATCAGAGTGGTATAACAAGACGCTTTTAATGCCCGTCAGAAGAGATGTGGAGGTCAGAGTGGTATAACAAGACGGTTTTAATGCCCCTTACAAGAGACGTGGAGGTCAGAGTGGTATAACAAGACGGTTTAACGCCCCTTACAAGAGACGTGGAGGTCAGAGTGGTATAACAAGGCGGTTTTAATGCCCCTTACAAGAGACTTGGAGGTCAGAGTGGTATAACAAGACGCTTTTAATGCCCCTTACAAGAGACGTGGAGGTCAGAGTGGTATAACAAGACGCTTTTAATGCCCCTTACAAGAGATGTGGAGATCAAAGTGGTACAACAAGATGCTTTTAATGCCCGTCAGAAGAGACGTGGAGGTCAGAGTGGTATAACAAGACGGTTTTAATGCCCCTTACAAGAGACGTGGAGGTCAGAGTGGTATAACAAGACGCTTTTAATGCCCCTTACAAGAGACGTGGAGGTCAGAGTGGTATAACAAGACGCTTTTAATGCCCCTTACAAGAGATGTGGAGATCAAAGTGGTATAACAAGATGCTTTTAATGCCCGTCAGAAGAGACGTGGAGGTCAGAGTGGTATAACAAGACGGTTTTAATGCCCCTTACAAGTGACGTGGAGGTCAGAGTGGTATAACAATACGGTTTTAATGCCCCTTACAAGAGACGTGGAGGTCAGAGTGGTATAACAAGACGGTTTAATGCCCCTTACAAGAGACGTGGAGGTCACAGTGGTATAACAAGACGGTTTTAATGCCCCTTACGAGAGACCTGGAGGTCAGAGTGGTATAACAAGATGCTTTTAATGCCCCTTACAAGAGATGTGGAGGTCAGTGTGGTATAACAAGACGCTTTTAATGGCCGTCAGAAGAGACGTGGAGGTCAGAGTGATATAACAAGATGGTTTTAATGCCCCTTACAAGAGACGTGGAGGTCAGAGTGGTATAACAAGACGGTTTTAATGCCCCTTACAAGAGACGTGGAGGTCACAGTGGTATAACAAGACGGTTTAATGCCCCTTACAAGAGACGTGGAGGTCACAGTGGTATAACAAGACGGTTTTAATGCCCCTTACGAGAGACGTGGAGGTCAGAGTGGTATAACAAGACGCTTTTAATGCCCCTTACAAGAGATGTGGAGATCAGAGTGGTATAACAAGACGCTTTTAATGCCCCTTACAAGAGATGTGGAGGTCAGAGCGGTATAACAAGACGCTTTTAATGGCCGTCAGAAGAGACGTGGAGGTCAGAGTGGTATAACAAGACGGTTTTAATGCCCCTTACAAGAGACGTGGAGGTCAGAGTGGTATAACAAGATGCTTTTAATGCCCCTTACAAGAGATGTGGAGGTCAGAGTGGTATAACAAGACGCTTTTAATGCCCATCAGAAGAGACGTGGAGGTCAGAGTGGTATAACAAGACGGTTTAATACCCCTTACAAGAGACGTGGAGGTCACAGTGGTATAACAAGACGGTTTTAATGCCCCTTACGAGAGACGTGGAGATCAGAGTGGTATAAAAAGACGCTTTTAATGCCCCTTACAAGAGACGTGGAAGTCAGAGTGGTATAACAAGACGCTTTTAATGCCCGTCAGAAGAGATGTGGAGGTCAGAGTGGTATAACAAGACGGTTTAATGCCCCTTACAAGAGACGTGGAGGTCAGAGTGGTATAACAAGGCGGTTTTAATGCCCCTTACAAGAGACTTGGAGGTCAGAGTGGTATAACAAGACGCTTTTAATGCCCCTTACAAGAGACGTGGAGGTCAGAGTGGTATAACAAGACGCTTTTAATGCCCCTTACAAGAAATGTGGAGATCAGAGTGGTATAACAAGATGCTTTTAATGCCCCTTACAAGAGATGTGGAGGTCAGAGCGGTATAACAAGACGCTTTTAATGGCCGTCAGAAGAGACGTGGAGGTCAGAGTGGTATAACAAGACGGTTTTAATGCCCCTTACAAGAGATGTGGAGGTCAGAGTGGTATAACAAGATGCTTTTAATGCCCCTTACAAGAGATGTGGAGGTCAGAGTGGTATAACAAGACGCTTTTAATGCCCATCAGAAGAGACGTGGAGGTGAGAGTGGTATAACAAGACGGTTTTAATGCCCCTTACAAGAGACGTGAAGGTCAGAGTGGTATAACAAGACGGTTTAATGCCCCTTACAAGAGACGTGGAGGTCAGAGTGGTATCACAAGACGCTTTTAATGCCCCTTACAAGAGACGTGGAGGTCAGAGTGGTATAACAAGACGCTTTTAATGCCCCTTACAAGAGATGTAGAGATCAGAGTGGTATATCAAGACGCTTTTAATGCCCGTCAGAAGAGATGTGGAGGTCTGAGTGGTATAACAAGACGGTTTTAATGCCCCTTACAAGAGACGTGGAGGTCAGAGTGGTATAACAAGACGGTTTAATGCCCCTTACAAGAGACAGGGAGGTCAGAGTGGTATAACAAGGCGGTTTTAATGCCCCTTACAAGAGACTTGGAGGTCAGAGTGGTATAACAAGACGCTTTTAATGCCCCTTACAAGAGACGTGGAGGTCAGAGTGGTATAACAAGACGCTTTTAATGCCCCTTACAAGAGATGTGGAGATCAGAGTGGTATAACAAGACGCTTTTAATGCCCGTCAGAAGAGACGTGGAGGTCAGAGTGGTATAACAAGACGGTTTTAATGCCCCTTACAAGAGACGTGGAGGTCAGAGTGGTATAACAAGACGGTTTTAATGCCCCTTACAAGAGACGTGGAGGTCAGAGTGGTATAACAAGACGGTTTAATGCCCCTTACAAGAGACGTGGAGGTCACAGTGGTATAACAAGACGTTTTAATGCCCCTTTCGAGAGACGTGGAGGTCAGAGTGGTATAACAAGATGCTTTTAATGCCCCTTACAAGAGATGTCGAGGTCAGAGTGGTATAACAAGACAGTTTTAATGCCCCTTACAAGAGACGTGGAGGTCAGAGTGGTATAACAAGACGGTTTTAATGCCCCTTACAAGAGACGTGGAGGTCAGAGTGGTATAACAAGACGGTTTTAATGCCCCTTACAAGAGACGTGGAGGTCAGAGTGGTATAACAAGATGCTTTTAATGCCCCTTACAAGAGATGTGGAGGTCAGAGCGGTATAACAAGACGCTTTTAATGGCTGTCAGAAGAGACGTGGAGGTCAGAGTGGTATAACAAGACGGTTTTAATGCCCCTTACAAGAGACGTGGAGGTCAGAGTGGTATAACAAGATGCTTTTAATACCCCTTACAAGAGATGTGGAGGTCAGAGTGGTATAACAAGACGCTTTTAATGCCCATCAGAAGAGACGTGGAGGTCAGAGTGGTATAACAAGACGGTTTTAATGCCCCTTACAAGAGACGTGGAGGTCAAAGTGGTATAACAAGACGGTTTAATGCCCCTTACAAGAGACGTGGAGGTCACAGTGGTATAACAAGGCGGTTTTAATGCCCCTTACTAGAGACTTGGAGGTCAGAGTGGTATAACAAGACGCTTTTAATGCCCCTTACAAGAGATGTAGAGATCAGAGTGGTATAACAAGACGCTTTTAATGCCCGTCAGAAGAGATGTGGAGGTCAGAGTGGTATAACAAGACGGTTTTAATGCCCCTTACAAGAGACGTGGAGGTCAGAGTGGTATAACAAGACGGTTTAACGCCCCTTACAAGAGACGTGGAGGTCAGAGTGGTATAACAAGGCGGTTTTAATGCCCCTTACAAGAGACTTGGAGGTCAGAGTGGTATAACAAGACGCTTTTAATGCCCCTTACAAGAGACGTGGAGGTCAGAGTGGTATAACAAGACGCTTTTAATGCCCCTTACAAGAGATGTGGAGATCAAAGTGGTACAACAAGATGCTTTTAATGCCCGTCAGAAGAGACGTGGAGGTCAGAGTGGTATAACAAGACGGTTTTAATGCCCCTTACAAGAGACGTGGAGGTCAGAGTGGTATAACAAGACGCTTTTAATGCCCCTTACAAGAGACGTGGAGGTCAGAGTGGTATAACAAGACGCTTTTAATGCCCCTTACAAGAGATGTGGAGATCAAAGTGGTATAACAAGATGCTTTTAATGCCCGTCAGAAGAGACGTGGAGGTCAGAGTGGTATAACAAGACGGTTTTAATGCCCCTTACAAGTGACGTGGAGGTCAGAGTGGTATAACAATACGGTTTTAATGCCCCTTACAAGAGACGTGGAGGTCAGAGTGGTATAACAAGACGGTTTAATGCCCCTTACAAGAGACGTGGAGGTCACAGTGGTATAACAAGACGGTTTTAATGCCCCTTACGAGAGACCTGGAGGTCAGAGTGGTATAACAAGATGCTTTTAATGCCCCTTACAAGAGATGTGGAGGTCAGTGTGGTATAACAAGACGCTTTTAATGGCCGTCAGAAGAGACGTGGAGGTCAGAGTGATATAACAAGATGGTTTTAATGCCCCTTACAAGAGACGTGGAGGTCAGAGTGGTATAACAAGACGGTTTTAATGCCCCTTACAAGAGACGTGGAGGTCACAGTGGTATAACAAGACGGTTTAATGCCCCTTACAAGAGACGTGGAGGTCACAGTGGTATAACAAGACGGTTTTAATGCCCCTTACGAGAGACGTGGAGGTCAGAGTGGTATAACAAGACGCTTTTAATGCCCCTTACAAGAGATGTGGAGATCAGAGTGGTATAACAAGACGCTTTTAATGCCCCTTACAAGAGATGTGGAGGTCAGAGCGGTATAACAAGACGCTTTTAATGGCCGTCAGAAGAGACGTGGAGGTCAGAGTGGTATAACAAGACGGTTTTAATGCCCCTTACAAGAGACGTGGAGGTCAGAGTGGTATAACAAGATGCTTTTAATGCCCCTTACAAGAGATGTGGAGGTCAGAGTGGTATAACAAGACGCTTTTAATGCCCATCAGAAGAGACGTGGAGGTCAGAGTGGTATAACAAGACGGTTTAATACCCCTTACAAGAGACGTGGAGGTCACAGTGGTATAACAAGACGGTTTTAATGCCCCTTACGAGAGACGTAGAGATCAGAGTGGTATAAAAAGACGCTTTTAATGCCCCTTACAAGAGACGTGGAAGTCAGAGTGGTATAACAAGACGCTTTTAATGCCCCTTACAAGAGATTTAGAGATCAGAGTGGTATAACAAGACGCTTTTAATGCCCGTCAGAAGAGATGTGGAGGTCAGAGTGGTATAACAAGACGGTTTAATGCCCCTTACAAGAGACGTGGAGGTCAGAGTGGTATAACAAGGCGGTTTTAATGCCCCTTACAAGAGACTTGGAGGTCAGAGTGGTATAACAAGACGCTTTTAATGCCCCTTACAAGAGACGTGGAGGTCAGAGTGGTATAACAAGACGCTTTTAATGCCCCTTACAAGAGATGTGGAGATCAGAGTGGTATAACAAGACGCTTTTAATGCCCGTCAGAAGAGACGTGGAGGTCAGAGTGGTATAACAAGACGGTTTTAATGCCCCTTACAAGAGACGTGGAGGTCAGAGTGGTATCACGAGACGATTTTAATGCCCCTTATAAGAGACGTGGAGGTCAGAGTGGTATAACAAGACGGTTTTATTGCCCCTTACGAGAGACGTGGAGGTCAGAGTGGTATAACAAGACGCTTTTAATGCCCCTTACAAGAAATGTGGAGATCAGAGTGGTATAACAAGACGCTTTTAATGCCCCTTACAAGAGATGTGGAGGTCAGAGCGGTATAACAAGACGCTTTTAATGGCCGTCAGAAGAGACGTGGAGGTCAGAGTGGTATAACAAGACGGTTTTAATGCCCCTTACAAGAGATGTGGAGGTCAGAGTGGTATAACAAGATGCTTTTAATGCCCCTTACAAGAGATGTGGAGGTCAGAGTGGTATAACAAGACGCTTTTAATGCCCATCAGAAGAGACGTGGAGGTGAGAGTGGTATAACAAGACGGTTTTAATGCCCCTTACAAGAGACGTGAAGGTCAGAGTGGTATAACAAGACGGTTTAATGCCCCTTACAAGAGACGTGGAGGTCAGAGTGGTATCACAAGACGCTTTTAATGCCCCTTACAAGAGACGTGGAGGTCAGAGTGGTATAACAAGACGCTTTTAATGCCCCTTACAAGAGATGTAGAGATCAGAGTGGTATATCAAGACGCTTTTAATGCCCGTCAGAAGAGATGTGGAGGTCTGAGTGGTATAACAAGACGGTTTTAATGCCCCTTACAAGAGACGTGGAGGTCAGAGTGGTATAACAAGACGGTTTAATGCCCCTTACAAGAGACAGGGAGGTCAGAGTGGTATAACAAGGCGGTTTTAATGCCCCTTACAAGAGACTTGGAGGTCAGAGTGGTATAACAAGACGCTTTTAATGCCCCTTACAAGAGACGTGGAGGTCAGAGTGGTATAACAAGACGCTTTTAATGCCCCTTACAAGAGATGTGGAGATCAGAGTGGTATAACAAGACGCTTTTAATGCCCGTCAGAAGAGACGTGGAGGTCAGAGTGGTATAACAAGACGGTTTTAATGCCCCTTACAAGAGACGTGGAGGTCAGAGTGGTATAACAAGACGGTTTTAATGCCCCTTACAAGAGACGTGGAGGTCAGAGTGGTATAACAAGACGGTTTAATGCCCCTTACAAGAGACGTGGAGGTCACAGTGGTATAACAAGACGTTTTAATGCCCCTTTCGAGAGACGTGGAGGTCAGAGTGGTATAAGAAGATGCTTTTAATGCCCCTTACAAGAGATGTCGAGGTCAGAGTGGTATAACAAGACAGTTTTAATGCCCCTTACAAGAGACGTGGAGGTCAGAGTGGTATAACAAGACGGTTTTAATGCCCCTTACAAGAGACGTGGAGGTCAGAGTGGTATAACAAGACGGTTTTAATGCCCCTTACAAGAGACGTGGAGGTCAGAGTGGTATAACAAGATGCTTTTAATGCCCCTTACAAGAGATGTGGAGGTCAGAGCGGTATAACAAGACGCTTTTAATGGCTGTCAGAAGAGACGTGGAGGTCAGAGTGGTATAACAAGACGGTTTTAATGCCCCTTACAAGAGACGTGGAGGTCAGAGTGGTATAACAAGATGCTTTTAATACCCCTTACAAGAGATGTGGAGGTCAGAGTGGTATAACAAGACGCTTTTAATGCCCATCAGAAGAGACGTGGAGGTCAGAGTGGTATAACAAGACGGTTTTAATGCCCCTTACAAGAGACGTGGAGGTCAAAGTGGTATAACAAGACGGTTTAATGCCCCTTACAAGAGACGTGGAGGTCACAGTGGTATAACAAGGCGGTTTTAATGCCCCTTACTAGAGACTTGGAGGTCAGAGTGGTATAACAAGACGCTTTTAATGCCCCTTACAAGAGACGTGGAGGTCAGAGTGGTATAACAAGACGCTTTTAATGCCCCTTACAAGAGATGTGGAGGTCAGAGTGGTATAACAAGACGGTATAATGCCCCTTACAAGAGACGGGGAGGTCAGAGTGGTATAACAAAGCGGTTTTAATGCCCCTTACAAGAGACTTGGAGGTCAGAGTGGTATAACAAGACGCTTTTAATGCCCCTTACAAGAGACGTGGAGGTCAGAGTGGTATAACAAGACGCTTTTAATGCCCCTTACAAGAGATGTGGAGATCAGAGTGGTATAACAAGACGCTTTTAATGCCCGTCAGAAGAGACGTGGAGGTCAGAGTGGTATAACAAGACGGTTTTAATGCCCCTTACAAGAGACGTGGAGGTCAGAGTGGTATAACAAGACGGTTTTAATGCCCCTTACAAGAGACGTGGAGGTCACAGTGGTATAACAAGACGTTTTAATGCCCCTTTCGAGAGACGTGGAGGTCAGAGTGGTATAACAAGATGCTTTTAATGCCCCTTACAAGAGATGTCGAGGTCAGAGTGGTATAACAAGACAGTTTTAATGCCCCTTACAAGAGACGTGGAGGTCAGTGGTATAACAAGACGGTTTTAATGCCCCTTACAAGAGACGTGGAGGTCAGAGTGGTATAACAAGACAGTTTTAATGCCCCTTACAAGAGACGTGGAGGTCAGAGTGGTATAACAAGACGGTTTTAATGCCCCTTACAAGAGACGTGGAGGTCAGAGTGGTATAACAAGACGGTTTTAATGCCTCTTACAAGAGACGTGGAGGTCAGAGTGGTATAACAAGACGCTTTTAATGCCCCTTACAAGAGACGTGGAGGTCAGAGTGGTATAACAAGACGCTTTTAATGCCCGTCAGAAGAGACGTGGAGGTCAGAGTGGTATAACAAGATGTCTTTAATGCCCCTTACAAGAGACGTGGAGGTCAGAGTGGTATAACAAGACGCTTTTAATGCCCATCAGAAGAGACGTGGAGGTCAGAGTGGTATAACAAGACGGTTTTAATGCCCCTTACAAGAGACGTGGAGGTCAAAGTGGTATAACAAGACGGTTTAATGCCCCTTACAAGAGACGTGGAGGTCACAGTGGTATAACAAGGCGGTTTTAATGCCCCTTACTAGAGACTTGGAGGTCAGAGTGGTATAACAAGACGCTTTTAATGCCCCTTACAAGAGACGTGGAGGTCAGAGTGGTATAACAAGACGCTTTTAATGCCCCTTACAAGAGATGTGGAGGTCAGAGTGGTATAACAAGACGGTATAATGCCCCTTACAAGAGACGGGGAGGTCAGAGTGGTATAACAAAGCGGTTTTAATGCCCCTTACAAGAGACTTGGAGGTCAGAGTGGTATAACAAGACGCTTTTAATGCCCCTTACAAGAGACGTGGAGGTCAGAGTGGTATAACAAGACGCTTTTAATGCCCCTTACAAGAGATGTGGAGATCAGAGTGGTATAACAAGACGCTTTTAATGCCCGTCAGAAGAGACGTGGAGGTCAGAGTGGTATAACAAGACGGTTTTAATGCCCCTTACAAGAGACGTGGAGGTCAGAGTGGTATAACAAGACGGTTTTAATGCCCCTTACAAGAGACGTGGAGGTCACAGTGGTATAACAAGACGTTTTAATGCCCCTTTCGAGAGACGTGGAGGTCAGAGTGGTATAACAAGATGCTTTTAATGCCCCTTACAAGAGATGTCGAGGTCAGAGTGGTATAACAAGACAGTTTTAATGCCCCTTACAAGAGACGTGGAGGTCAGTGGTATAACAAGACGGTTTTAATGCCCCTTACAAGAGACGTGGAGGTCAGAGTGGTATAACAAGACAGTTTTAATGCCCCTTACAAGAGACGTGGAGGTCAGAGAGGTATAACAAGACGGTTTTAATGCCCCTTACAAGAGACGTGGAGGTCAGAGTGGTATAACAAGACGGTTTTAATGCCTCTTACAAGAGACGTGGAGGTCAGAGTGGTATAACAAGACGCTTTTAATGCCCCTTACAAGAGACGTGGAGGTCAGAGTGGTATAACAAGACGCTTTTAATGCCCGTCAGAAGAGACGTGGAGGTCAGAGTGGTATAACAAGATGGCTTTAATGCCCCTTACAAGAGACGTGGAGGTCAGAGTGGTATAACAAGATGCTTTTAATGCCCCTTACAAGAGATGTGGAGGTCAGAGCGGTATAACAAGACGCTTTTAATGGCCGTCAGAAGAGACGTGGAGGTCAGAGTGGTATAACAAGACGGTTTTAATGCCCCTTACAAGAGACGTGGAGGTCAGAGTGGTATAACAAGATGCTTTTAATGCCCCTTACAAGAGATGTGGAGGTCAGAGTGGTATAACAAGACGCTTTTAATGCCCATCAGAAGAGACGTGGAGGTCAGAGTGGTATAACAAGACAGTTTTAATGCCCCTTACAAGAGACGTGGAGGTCACAGTGGTATAACAAGACGGTTTTAATGCCCCTTACGAGAGACGTGGAGGTCAGAGTGGTATAACAAGACGCTTTTAATGCCCCTTACAAGAGATGTGGAGATCAGAGTGGTATAACAAGACGCTTTTAATGCCCCTTACAAGAGATGTGGAGGTCAGAGCGGTATAACAAGACGCTTTTAATGGCCGTCAGAAGAGACGTGGAGGTCAGAGTGGTATAACAAGACGGTTTTAATGCCCCTTACAAGAGACGTGGAGGTCAGAGTGGTATAACAAGATGCTTTTAATGCCCCTTACAAGAGATGTGGAGGTCAGAGTGGTATAACAAGACGCTTTTAATGCCCATCAGAAGAGACGTGGAGGTCAGAGTGGTATAACAAGACGGTTTAATACCCCTTACAAGAGACGTGGAGGTCACAGTGGTATAACAAGACGGTTTTAATGCCCCTTACGAGAGACGTAGAGATCAGAGTGGTATAAAAAGACGCTTTTAATGCCCCTTACAAGAGACGTGGAAGTCAGAGTGGTATAACAAGACGCTTTTAATGCCCCTTACAAGAGATTTAGAGATCAGAGTGGTATAACAAGACGCTTTTAATGCCCGTCAGAAGAGATGTGGAGGTCAGAGTGGTATAACAAGACGGTTTAATGCCCCTTACAAGAGACGTGGAGGTCAGAGTGGTATAACAAGGCGGTTTTAATGCCCCTTACAAGAGACTTGGAGGTCAGAGTGGTATAACAAGACGCTTTTAATGCCCCTTACAAGAGACGTGGAGGTCAGAGTGGTATAACAAGACGCTTTTAATGCCCCTTACAAGAGATGTGGAGATCAGAGTGGTATAACAAGACGCTTTTAATGCCCGTCAGAAGAGACGTGGAGGTCAGAGTGGTATAACAAGACGGTTTTAATGCCCCTTACAAGAGACGTGGAGGTCAGAGTGGTATCACGAGACGATTTTAATGCCCCTTATAAGAGACGTGGAGGTCAGAGTGGTATAACAAGACGGTTTTATTGCCCCTTACGAGAGACGTGGAGGTCAGAGTGGTATAACAAGACGCTTTTAATGCCCCTTACAAGAAATGTGGAGATCAGAGTGGTATAACAAGACGCTTTTAATGCCCCTTACAAGAGATGTGGAGGTCAGAGCGGTATAACAAGACGCTTTTAATGGCCGTCAGAAGAGACGTGGAGGTCAGAGTGGTATAACAAGACGGTTTTAATGCCCCTTACAAGAGATGTGGAGGTCAGAGTGGTATAACAAGATGCTTTTAATGCCCCTTACAAGAGATGTGGAGGTCAGAGTGGTATAACAAGACGCTTTTAATGCCCATCAGAAGAGACGTGGAGGTGAGAGTGGTATAACAAGACGGTTTTAATGCCCCTTACAAGAGACGTGAAGGTCAGAGTGGTATAACAAGACGGTTTAATGCCCCTTACAAGAGACGTGGAGGTCAGAGTGGTATCACAAGACGCTTTTAATGCCCCTTACAAGAGACGTGGAGGTCAGAGTGGTATAACAAGACGCTTTTAATGCCCCTTACAAGAGATGTAGAGATCAGAGTGGTATATCAAGACGCTTTTAATGCCCGTCAGAAGAGATGTGGAGGTCTGAGTGGTATAACAAGACGGTTTTAATGCCCCTTACAAGAGACGTGGAGGTCAGAGTGGTATAACAAGACGGTTTAATGCCCCTTACAAGAGACAGGGAGGTCAGAGTGGTATAACAAGGCGGTTTTAATGCCCCTTACAAGAGACTTGGAGGTCAGAGTGGTATAACAAGACGCTTTTAATGCCCCTTACAAGAGACGTGGAGGTCAGAGTGGTATAACAAGACGCTTTTAATGCCCCTTACAAGAGATGTGGAGATCAGAGTGGTATAACAAGACGCTTTTAATGCCCGTCAGAAGAGACGTGGAGGTCAGAGTGGTATAACAAGACGGTTTTAATGCCCCTTACAAGAGACGTGGAGGTCAGAGTGGTATAACAAGACGGTTTTAATGCCCCTTACAAGAGACGTGGAGGTCAGAGTGGTATAACAAGACGGTTTAATGCCCCTTACAAGAGACGTGGAGGTCACAGTGGTATAACAAGACGTTTTAATGCCCCTTTCGAGAGACGTGGAGGTCAGAGTGGTATAAGAAGATGCTTTTAATGCCCCTTACAAGAGATGTCGAGGTCAGAGTGGTATAACAAGACAGTTTTAATGCCCCTTACAAGAGACGTGGAGGTCAGAGTGGTATAACAAGACGGTTTTAATGCCCCTTACAAGAGACGTGGAGGTCAGAGTGGTATAACAAGACGGTTTTAATGCCCCTTACAAGAGACGTGGAGGTCAGAGTGGTATAACAAGATGCTTTTAATGCCCCTTACAAGAGATGTGGAGGTCAGAGCGGTATAACAAGACGCTTTTAATGGCTGTCAGAAGAGACGTGGAGGTCAGAGTGGTATAACAAGACGGTTTTAATGCCCCTTACAAGAGACGTGGAGGTCAGAGTGGTATAACAAGATGCTTTTAATACCCCTTACAAGAGATGTGGAGGTCAGAGTGGTATAACAAGACGCTTTTAATGCCCATCAGAAGAGACGTGGAGGTCAGAGTGGTATAACAAGACGGTTTTAATGCCCCTTACAAGAGACGTGGAGGTCAAAGTGGTATAACAAGACGGTTTAATGCCCCTTACAAGAGACGTGGAGGTCACAGTGGTATAACAAGGCGGTTTTAATGCCCCTTACTAGAGACTTGGAGGTCAGAGTGGTATAACAAGACGCTTTTAATGCCCCTTACAAGAGACGTGGAGGTCAGAGTGGTATAACAAGACGCTTTTAATGCCCCTTACAAGAGATGTGGAGGTCAGAGTGGTATAACAAGACGGTATAATGCCCCTTACAAGAGACGGGGAGGTCAGAGTGGTATAACAAAGCGGTTTTAATGCCCCTTACAAGAGACTTGGAGGTCAGAGTGGTATAACAAGACGCTTTTAATGCCCCTTACAAGAGACGTGGAGGTCAGAGTGGTATAACAAGACGCTTTTAATGCCCCTTACAAGAGATGTGGAGATCAGAGTGGTATAACAAGACGCTTTTAATGCCCGTCAGAAGAGACGTGGAGGTCAGAGTGGTATAACAAGACGGTTTTAATGCCCCTTACAAGAGACGTGGAGGTCAGAGTGGTATAACAAGACGGTTTTAATGCCCCTTACAAGAGACGTGGAGGTCACAGTGGTATAACAAGACGTTTTAATGCCCCTTTCGAGAGACGTGGAGGTCAGAGTGGTATAACAAGATGCTTTTAATGCCCCTTACAAGAGATGTCGAGGTCAGAGTGGTATAACAAGACAGTTTTAATGCCCCTTACAAGAGACGTGGAGGTCAGTGGTATAACAAGACGGTTTTAATGCCCCTTACAAGAGACGTGGAGGTCAGAGTGGTATAACAAGACAGTTTTAATGCCCCTTACAAGAGACGTGGAGGTCAGAGTGGTATAACAAGACGGTTTTAATGCCCCTTACAAGAGACGTGGAGGTCAGAGTGGTATAACAAGACGGTTTTAATGCCTCTTACAAGAGACGTGGAGGTCAGAGTGGTATAACAAGACGCTTTTAATGCCCCTTACAAGAGACGTGGAGGTCAGAGTGGTATAACAAGACGCTTTTAATGCCCGTCAGAAGAGACGTGGAGGTCAGAGTGGTATAACAAGATGTCTTTAATGCCCCTTACAAGAGACGTGGAGGTCAGAGTGGTATAACAAGACGCTTTTAATGCCCATCAGAAGAGACGTGGAGGTCAGAGTGGTATAACAAGACGGTTTTAATGCCCCTTACAAGAGACGTGGAGGTCAAAGTGGTATAACAAGACGGTTTAATGCCCCTTACAAGAGACGTGGAGGTCACAGTGGTATAACAAGGCGGTTTTAATGCCCCTTACTAGAGACTTGGAGGTCAGAGTGGTATAACAAGACGCTTTTAATGCCCCTTACAAGAGACGTGGAGGTCAGAGTGGTATAACAAGACGCTTTTAATGCCCCTTACAAGAGATGTGGAGGTCAGAGTGGTATAACAAGACGGTATAATGCCCCTTACAAGAGACGGGGAGGTCAGAGTGGTATAACAAAGCGGTTTTAATGCCCCTTACAAGAGACTTGGAGGTCAGAGTGGTATAACAAGACGCTTTTAATGCCCCTTACAAGAGACGTGGAGGTCAGAGTGGTATAACAAGACGCTTTTAATGCCCCTTACAAGAGATGTGGAGATCAGAGTGGTATAACAAGACGCTTTTAATGCCCGTCAGAAGAGACGTGGAGGTCAGAGTGGTATAACAAGACGGTTTTAATGCCCCTTACAAGAGACGTGGAGGTCAGAGTGGTATAACAAGACGGTTTTAATGCCCCTTACAAGAGACGTGGAGGTCACAGTGGTATAACAAGACGTTTTAATGCCCCTTTCGAGAGACGTGGAGGTCAGAGTGGTATAACAAGATGCTTTTAATGCCCCTTACAAGAGATGTCGAGGTCAGAGTGGTATAACAAGACAGTTTTAATGCCCCTTACAAGAGACGTGGAGGTCAGTGGTATAACAAGACGGTTTTAATGCCCCTTACAAGAGACGTGGAGGTCAGAGTGGTATAACAAGACAGTTTTAATGCCCCTTACAAGAGACGTGGAGGTCAGAGAGGTATAACAAGACGGTTTTAATGCCCCTTACAAGAGACGTGGAGGTCAGAGTGGTATAACAAGACGGTTTTAATGCCTCTTACAAGAGACGTGGAGGTCAGAGTGGTATAACAAGACGCTTTTAATGCCCCTTACAAGAGACGTGGAGGTCAGAGTGGTATAACAAGACGCTTTTAATGCCCGTCAGAAGAGACGTGGAGGTCAGAGTGGTATAACAAGATGGCTTTAATGCCCCTTACAAGAGACGTGGAGGTCAGAGTGGTATAACAAGATGCTTTTAATGCCCCTTACAAGAGATGTGGAGGTCAGAGCGGTATAACAAGACGCTTTTAATGGCCGTCAGAAGAGACGTGGAGGTCAGAGTGGTATAACAAGACGGTTTTAATGCCCCTTACAAGAGACGTGGAGGTCAGAGTGGTATAACAAGATGCTTTTAATGCCCCTTACAAGAGATGTGGAGGTCAGAGTGGTATAACAAGACGCTTTTAATGCCCATCAGAAGAGACGTGGAGGTCAGAGTGGTATAACAAGACAGTTTTAATGCCCCTTACAAGAGACGTGGAGGTCAAAGTGGTATAACAAGACGGTTTAATGCCCCTTACAAGAGACGTGGAGGTCACAGTGGTATAACAAGACGGTTTTAATGCCCCTTACGAGAGACGTGGAGGTCAGAGTGGTATAACAAGATGCTTTTACTGCCCCTTACAAGAGACGTGGAGGTCAGAGTGGTATAACAAGACGCTTTTAATGCCCCTTACAAGAGATGTAGAGATCAGAGTGGTATAACAAGACGCTTTTAATGCCCGTCAGAAGAGATGTGGAGGTCAGAGTGGTATAACAAGACGGTTTTAATGCCCCTTACAAGAGACGTG
This sequence comes from Phyllobates terribilis, assembly GCF_046119375.1. Classification (NCBI taxonomy): domain Eukaryota; kingdom Metazoa; phylum Chordata; class Amphibia; order Anura; family Dendrobatidae; genus Phyllobates; species Phyllobates terribilis. The sequence continues at coordinate 483,137,810 of NW_027362762.1, read as the reverse complement.
GAGGTCAGAGTGGTATAACAAGACGGTTTAATGCCCCTTACAAGAGACGGGGAGGTCACAGTGGTATAACAAGACGGTTTTAATGCCCCTTACGAGAGACCTGGAGGTCAGAGTGGTATAACAAGATGCTTTTAATGCCCCTTACAAGAGATGTGGAGGTCAGTGTGGTATAACAAGACGCTTTTAATGGCCGTCAGAAGAGACGTGGAGGTCAGAGTGGTATAACAAGATGGTTTTAATGCCCCTTACAAGAGACGTGGAGGTCAGAGTGGTATAACAAGACGGTTTTAATGCCCCTTACAAGAGACGTGGAGGTCAGAGTGGTATAACAAGACGGTTTAATGCCCCTTACAAGAGACGTGGAGGTCACAGTGGTATAACAAGACGGTTTTAATGCCCCTTACGAGAGACGTGGAGGTCAGAGTGGTATAACAAGACGCTTTTAATGCCCCTTACAAGAGATGTGGAGATCAGAGTGGTATAACAAGACGCTTTTAATGCCCCTTACAAGAGATGTGGAGGTCAGAGCGGTATAACAAGACGCTTTTAATGGCCGTCAGAAGAGACGTGGAGGTCAGAGTGGTATAACAAGACGGTTTTAATGCCCCTTACAAGAGACGTGGAGGTCAGAGTGGTATAACAAGATGCTTTTAATGCCCCTTACAAGAGATGTGGAGGTCAGAGTAGTATAACAAGACGCTTTTAATGCCCATCAGAAGAGACGTGGAGGTCAGAGTGGTATAACAAGACGGTTTAATCCCCCTTACAAGAGATGTGGAGGTCACAGTGGTATAACAAGACGGTTTTAATGCCCCTTACGAGAGACGTGGAGATCAGAGTGGTATAAAAAGACGCTTTTAATGCCCCTTACAAGAGACGTGGAGGTCAGAGTGGTATAACAAGACGCTTTTAATGCCCCTTACAAGAGATGTAGAGATCAGAGTGGTATAACAAGACGCTTTTAATGCCCGTCAGAAGAGATGTGGAGGTCAGAGTGGTGTAACAAGACGGTTTTAATGCCCCTTACAAGAGACGTGGAGGTCAGAGTGGTATAACAAGACGGTTTAATGCCCCTTGCAAGAGACGTGGAGGTCAGAGTGGTATAACAAGGCAGTTTTAATGCCCCTTACAAGAGACTTGGAGGTCAGAGTGGTATAACAAGACGCTTTTAATGCCCCTTACAAGAGACGTGGAGGTCAGAGTGGTATAACAAGACGCTTTTAATGCCCCTTACAAGAGATGTGGAGATCAGAGTGGTATAACAAGACGCTTTTAATGCTCATCAGAAGAGACGTGGAGTTCAGAGTGGTATAACAAGACGGTTTTAATGCCCCTTACAAGAGACGTGGAGGTCAGAGTGGTATAACGAGACGGTTTTAATGCCCCTTACAAGAGACGTGGAGGTCAGAGTGGTATAACAAGACGGTTTTAATGCCCCTTACGAGAGACGTGGAGGTCAGAGTGGTATAACAAGACGCTTTTAATGCCCCTTACAAGAGATGTGGAGATCAGAGTGGTATAACAAGACGCTTTTAATGCCCCTTACAAGAGATGTGGAGGTCAGAGCGGTATAACAAGACGCTTTTAATGGCCATCAGAAGAGACGTGGAGGTCAGAGTGGTATAACAAGACGGTTTAATCCCCCTTACAAGAGATGTGGAGGTCACAGTGGTATAACAAGACGGTTTTAATGCCCCTTACGAGAGACGTGGAGATCAGAGTGGTATAAAAAGACGCTTTTAATGCCCCTTACAAGAGACGTGGAGGTCAGAGTGGTATAACAAGACGCTTTTAATGCCCCTTACAAGAGATGTAGAGATCAGAGTGGTATAACAAGACGCTTTTAATGCCCGTCAGAAGAGATGTGGAGGTCAGAGTGGTGTAACAAGACGGTTTTAATGCCCCTTACAAGAGACGTGGAGGTCAGAGTGGTATAACAAGACGGTTTAATGCCCCTTGCAAGAGACGTGGAGGTCAGAGTGGTATAACAAGGCAGTTTTAATGCCCCTTACAAGAGACTTGGAGGTCAGAGTGGTATAACAAGACGCTTTTAATGCCCCTTACAAGAGACGTGGAGGTCAGAGTGGTATAACAAGACGCTTTTAATGCCCCTTACAAGAGATGTGGAGATCAGAGTGGTATAACAAGACGCTTTTAATGCTCATCAGAAGAGACGTGGAGTTCAGAGTGGTATAACAAGACGGTTTTAATGCCCCTTACAAGAGACGTGGAGGTCAGAGTGGTATAACGAGACGGTTTTAATGCCCCTTACAAGAGACGTGGAGGTCAGAGTGGTATAACAAGACGGTTTTAATGCCCCTTACGAGAGACGTGGAGGTCAGAGTGGTATAACAAGACGCTTTTAATGCCCCTTACAAGAGATGTGGAGATCAGAGTGGTATAACAAGACGCTTTTAATGCCCCTTACAAGAGATGTGGAGGTCAGAGCGGTATAACAAGACGCTTTTAATGGCCGTCAGAAGAGACGTGGAGGTCAGAGTGGTATAACAAGACGGTTTTAATGCCCCTTACAAGAGACGTGGAGGTCAGAGTGGTATAACAAGATGCTTTTAATGCCCCTTACAAGAGATGTGGAGGTCAGAGTGGTATAACAAGACGCTTTTAATGCCCATCAGAAGAGACGTGGAGGTCAGAGTGGAATAACAAGACGCTTTTAATGCCCCTTACAAGAGACGTGGAGGTCAGAGTGGTATAACAAGACGGTTTAATGCCCCTTACAAGAGACGTAGAGGTCACAGTGGTATAACAAGACGGTTTTAATGCCCCCTACGAGAGACCTGGAGGTCAGAGTGGTATAACAAGATGCTTTTAATGCCCCTTACAAGAGATGTGGAGGTCAGAGTGGTATAACAAGACGCTTTTAATGGCCGTCAGAAGAGACGTGGAGGTCAGAGTGGTATAACAAGATGGTTTTAATGCCCCTTACAAGAGACGTGGAGGTCAGAGTGGTATAACAAAACGGTTTTAATGCCCCTTACAAGAGACGTGGAGGTCAGAGTGGTATAACAAGATGCTTTTAATGCCCCTTACAAGAGATGTGGAGGTCAGAGTGGTATAACAAGATGCTTTTAATGCCCATCAGAAGAGAAGTGGAGGTCAGAGTGGTATAACAAGACGCTTTTAATGCCCCTTACAAGAGACGTGGAGGTCAGAGTGGTATAACAAGACGGTTTAATGCCCCTTACAAGAGACGTGGAGGTCACAGTGGTATAACAAGACGGTTCTAATGCCCCTTACGAGAGACCTGGAGGTCAGAGTGGTATAACAAGATGCTTTTAATGCCCCTTACAAGAGATGTGGAGGTCAGAGTGGTATAACAAGACGCTTTTAATGGCCGTCAGAAGAGACGTGGAGGTCAGAGTGGTATAACAAGATGGTTTTAATGCCCCTTACAAGAGACGTGGAGGTCAGAGTGGTATAACAAGACGGTTTTAATGCCCCTTACAAGAGACGTGGAGGTCAGAGTGGTATAACAAGACGGTATAATGCCCCTTACAAGAGACGTGGAGGTCACAGTGGTATAACAAGACGGTTTTAATGCCCCTTACGAGAGACGTGGAGGTCAGAGTGGTATAACAAGACGCTTTTAATGCCCCTTACAAGAGATGTGGAGATCAGAGTGGTATAACAAGATGCATTTAATGCCCCTTACAAGAGATGTGGAGGTCAGAGCGGTATAACAAGACGCTTTTAATGGCCGTCAGAAGAGACGTGGAGGTCAGAGTGGTATAACAAGACGGTTTTAATGCCCCTTACAAGAGACGTGGAGGTCAGAGTGGTATAACAAGATGCTTTTAATGCCCCTTACAAGAGATGTGGAGGTCAGAGTGGTATAACAAGATGCTTTTAATGCCCATCAGAAGAGACGTGGAGGTCAGAGTGGTATAACAAGACGGTTTTAATGCCCCTTACAAGAGACGTGGAGGTCAGAGTGGTATAACAAGACGGTTTAAAGCCCCTTACAAGAGACGTGGAGGTCACAGTGGTATAACAAGACGGTTTTAATGCCCCTTACAAGAGACGTGGAGGTCAGAGTGGTATAACAAGACGGTTTTAATGCCTCTTACAAGAGACGTGGAGGTCAGAGTGGTATAACAAGACGCTTTTAATGCCCGTCAGAAGAGACGTGGAGGTCAGAGTGGTATAACAAGATGGCTTTAATGCCCCTTACAAGAGACGTGGAGGTCAGAGTGGTATAACAAGATGCTTTTAATGCCCCTTACAAGAGATGTGGAGGTCAGAGCGGTATTACAAGACACTTTTAATGGCCGTCAGAAGAGACGTGGAGGTCAGAGTGGTATAACAAGACGGTTTTAATGCCCCTTACAAGAGACGTGGAGGTCAGAGTGGTATAACAAGACGGTTTTAATGCCCCTTACAAGAGACGTGGAGGTCAGAGTGGTATAACAAGACGGTATAATGCCCCTTACAAGAGACGTGGAGGTCACAGTGGTATAACAAGACGGTTTTAATGCCCCTTACGAGAGACGTGGAGGTCAGAGTGGTATAACAAGACGCTTTTAATGCCCCTTACAAGAGATGTGGAGATCAGAGTGGTATAACAAGATGCATTTAATGCCCCTTACAAGAGATGTGGAGGTCAGAGCGGTATAACAAGACGCTTTTAATGGCCGTCAGAAGAGACGTGGAGGTCAGAGTGGTATAACAAGACGGTTTTAATGCCCCTTACAAGAGACGTGGAGGTCAGAGTGGTATAACAAGATGCTTTTAATGCCCCTTACAAGAGATGTGGAGGTCAGAGTGGTATAACAAGATGCTTTTAATGCCCATCAGAAGAGACGTGGAGGTCAGAGTGGTATAACAAGACGGTTTTAATGCCCCTTACAAGAGACGTGGAGGTCAGAGTGGTATAACAAGACGGTTTAAAGCCCCTTACAAGAGACGTGGAGGTCACAGTGGTATAACAAGACGGTTTTAATGCCCCTTACAAGAGACGTGGAGGTCAGAGTGGTATAACAAGACGGTTTTAATGCCTCTTACAAGAGACGTGGAGGTCAGAGTGGTATAACAAGACGCTTTTAATGCCCCTTACAAGAGACGTGGAGGTCAGAGTGGTATATTAAGACGCTTTTAATGCCCGTCAGAAGAGACGTGGAGGTCAGAGTGGTATAACAAGATGGCTTTAATGCCCCTTACAAGAGACGTGGAGGTCAGAGTGGTATAACAAGATGCTTTTAATGCCCCTTACAAGAGATGTGGAGGTCAGAGCGGTATAACAAGACACTTTTAATGGCCGTCAGAAGAGACGTGGAGGTCAGAGTGGTATAACAAGACGGTTTTAATGCCCCTTACAAGAGACGTGGAGGTCAGAGTGGTATAACAAGATGCTTTTAATGCCCCTTACAAGAGATGTGGAGGTCAGAGTGGTATAACAAGACGCTTTTAATGCCCATCAGAAGAGACGTGGAGGTCAGAGTGGTATAACAAGACGGTTTTAATGCCCCTTACAAGAGATGTGGAGGTCAAAGTGGTATAACAAGACGGTTTAATGCCCCTTACAAGAGACGTGGAGGTCACAGTGGTATAACAAGACGGTTTTAATGCCCCTTACGAGAGACGTGGAGGTCAGAGTGGTATAACAAGACGCTTTTACTGCCCCTTACAAGAGACGTGGAGGTCAGAGTGGTATAACAAGATGCTTTTAATGCCCCTTACAAGAGATGTATAGATCAGAGTGGTACAACAAGACGCTTTTAATGCCCGTCAGAAGAGACGTGGAGGTCAGAGTGGTATAACAAGACGGTATAATGCCCCTTACAAGAGACGGGGAGGTCAGAGTGGTATAACAAGGCAGTTTTAATGCCCCTTACAAGAGACTTGGAGGTCAGAGTGGTATAACAAGACGCTTTTAATGCCCCTTACAAGAGACGTGGAGGTCAGAGTGGCATAACAAGACGCTTTTAATGCCCCTTACAAGAGATGTGGAGATCAGAGTGGTATAACAAGACGCTTTTAATGCCCGTCAGAAGAGACGTGGAGGTCAGAGTGGTATAACAAGACGGTTTTAATGCCCCTTACAAGAGACGTGGAGGTCAGAGTGGTATAACAAGACGGTTTTAATGCCCCTTACAAGAGACGTGGAGGTCAGAGTGGTATAACAAGACGGTTTAATGCCCCTTACAAGAGACGTGGAGGTCACAGTGGTATAACAAGACGTTTTAATGCCCCTTTCGAGAGACGTGGAGGTCAGAGTGGTATAACAAGATGCTTTTAATGCCCCTTACAAGAGATGTCGAGGTCAGAGTCGTATAACAAGACAGTTTTAATGCCCCTTACAAGAGACGTGGAGGTCAGTGGTATAACAAGACGGTTTTAATGCCCCTTACAAGAGACGTGGAGGTCAGAGTGGTATAACAAGACAGTTTTAATGCTCCTTACAAGAGATGTGGAGGTCAGAGTGGTATAACAAGACGGTTTTAATGCCCCTTACAAGAGACGTGGAGGTCAGAGTGGTATAACAAGACGGTTTTAATGCCTCTTACAAGAGACGTGGAGGTCAGAGTGGTATAACAAGACGCTTTTAATGCCCCTTACAAGAGACGTGGAGGTCAGAGTGGTATAACAAGACGCTTTTAATGCCCGTCAGAAGAGACGTGGAGGTCAGAGTGGTATAACAAGACGGTTTAATGCCCCTTACAAGAGACTTGGAGGTCAGAGTGGTATAACAAGGCGGTTTTAATGCCCCTTACAAGAGACTTGGAGGTCAGAGTGGTATAACAAGACGCTTTTAATGCCCCTTACAAGAGACGTGGAGGTCAGAGTGGTATAACAAGACGCTTTTAATGCCCCTTACAAGAGATGTGGAGATCAGAGTGGTATAACAAGACGCTTTTAATGCCCGTCAGAAGAGACGTGGAGGTCAGAGTGGTATAACAAGACGGTTTTAATGCCCCTTACAAGAGACGTGGAGGTCAGAGTGGTATAACGAGACGGTTTTAATGCCCCTTACAAGAGACGTGGAGGTCAGAGTGGTATAACAAGACGGTTTTAATGCCCCTTACGAGAGACGTGGAGGTCAGAGTGGTATAACAAGACGCTTTTAATGCCCCTTACAAGAGATGTGGTGATCAAGTGTTATAACAAGACGCTTTTAATGCCCCTTACAAGAGATGTGGAGGTCAGAGCGGTATAACAAGACGCTTTTTATGGCCGTCAGAAGAGACGTGGAGGTCAGAGTAGTATAACAAGACGGTTTTAATGCCCCTTACAAGAGACGTGGAGGTCAGAGTGGTATAACAAGATGCTTTTAATACCCCTTACAAGAGATGTGGAGGTCAGAGTGGTATAACAAGACGCTTTTAATGCCCATCAGAAGAGACGTGGAGGTCAGAGTGGTATAACAAGACGCTTTTAATGCCCATCAGAAGAGATGTGGAGGTCAGAGTAGTATAACAAGACGCTTTTAATGCCCATCAGAAGAGACGTGGAGGTCAGAGTGGTATAACAAGACGGTTTAATCCCCCTTACAAGAGATGTGGAGGTCACAGTGGTATAACAAGACGGTTTTAATGCCCCTTACGAGAGACGTGGAGATCAGAGTGGTATAAAAAGACGCTTTTAATGCCCCTTACAAGAGACGTGGAGGTCAGAGTGGTATAACAAGACGCTTTTAATGCCCCTTACAAGAGATGTAGGGATCAGAGTGGTATAACAAGACGCTTTTAATGCCCCTTACAAGAGATGTGGAGATCAGAGTGGTATAACAAGACGCTTTTAATGCTCATCAGAAGAGACGTGGAGTTCAGAGTGGTATAACAAGATGGTTTTAATGCCCCTTACAAGAGACGTGGAGGTCAGAGTGGTATAACGAGACGGTTTTAATGCCCCTTACAAGAGACGTGGAGGTCAGAGTGGTATAACAAGACGGTTTTAATGCCCCTTACGAGAGACGTGGAGGTCAGAGTGGTATAACAAGACGCTTTTAATGCCCCTTACAAGAGATGTGGAGATCAGAGTGGTATAACAAGACGCTTTTAATGCCCCTTACAAGAGATGTGGAGGTCAGAGCGGTATAACAAGACGCTTTTAATGGCCGTCAGAAGAGACGTGGAGGTCAGAGTGGTATAACAAGACGGTTTTAATGCCCCTTACAAGAGACGTGGAGGTCAGAGTGGTATAACAAGATGCTTTTAATGCCCCTTACAAGAGATGTGGAGGTCAGAGTGGTATAACAAGACGCTTTTAATGCCCATCAGAAGAGACGTGGAGGTCAGAGTGGTATAACAAGACGCTTTTAATGCCCCTTACAAGAGACGTGGAGGTCAGAGTGGTATAACAAGACGGTTTAATGCCCCTTACAAGAGACGTAGAGGTCACAGTGGTATAACAAGACGGTTTTAATGCCCCCTACGAGAGACCTGGAGGTCAGAGTGGTATAACAAGATGCTTTTAATGCCCCTTACAAGAGATGTGGAGGTCAGAGTGGTATAACAAGACGCTTTTAATGGCCGTCAGAAGAGACGTGGAGGTCAGAGTGGTATAACAAGATGGTTTTAATGCCCCTTACAAGAGACGTGGAGGTCAGAGTGGTATAACAAAACGGTTTTAATGCCCCTTACAAGAGACGTGGAGGTCAGAGTGGTATAACAAGATGCTTTTAATGCCCCTTACAAGAGATGTGGAGGTCAGAGTGGTATAACAAGATGCTTTTAATGCCCATCAGAAGAGACGTGGAGGTCAGAGTGGTATAACAAGACGGTTTTAATGCCTCTTACAAGAGACGTGGAGGTCAGAGTGGTATAACAAGACGCTTTTAATGCCCCTTACAAGAGACGTGGAGGTCAGAGTGGTATATTAAGACGCTTTTAATGCCCGTCAGAAGAGACGTGGAGGTCAGAGTGGTATAACAAGATCGCTTTAATGCCCCTTACAAGAGACGTGGAGGTCAGAGTGGTATAACAAGATGCTTTTAATGCCCCTTACAAGAGATGTGGAGGTCAGAGCGGTATAACAAGACACTTTTAATGGCCGTCAGAAGAGACGTGGAGGTCAGAGTGGTATAACAAGACGGTTTTAATGCCCCTTACAAGAGACGTGGAGGTCAGAGTGGTATAACAAGATGCTTTTAATGCCCCTTACAAGAGATGTGGAGGTCAGAGTGGTATAACAAGACGCTTTTAATGCCCATCAGAAGAGACGTGGAGGTCAGAGTGGTATAACAAGACGGTTTTAATGCCCCTTACAAGAGATGTGGAGGTCAAAGTGGTATAACAAGACGGTTTAATGCCCCTTACAAGAGATGTGGAGATCAGAGTGGTATAACAAGACGCTTTTAATGCTCATCAGAAGAGACGTGGAGTTCAGAGTGGTATAACAAGACGGTTTTAATGCCCCTTACAAGAGACGTGGAGGTCAGAGTGGTATAACGAGACGGTTTTAATGCCCCTTACAAGAGACGTGGAGGTCAGAGTGGTATAACAAGACGGTTTTAATGCCCCTTACGAGAGACGTGGAGGTCAGAGTGGTATAACAAGACGCTTTTAATGCCCCTTACAAGAGATGTGGAGATCAGAGTGGTATAACAAGACGCTTTTAATGCCCCTTACAAGAGATGTGGAGGTCAGAGCGGTATAACAAGACGCTTTTAATGGCCGTCAGAAGAGACGTGGAGGTCAGAGTGGTATAACAAGACGGTTTTAATGCCCCTTACAAGAGACGTGGAGGTCAGAGTGGTATAACAAGATGCTTTTAATGCCCCTTACAAGAGATGTGGAGGTCAGAGTGGTATAACAAGACGCTTTTAATGCCCATCAGAAGAGACGTGGAGGTCAGAGTGGTATAACAAGACGCTTTTAATGCCCCTTACAAGAGACGTGGAGGTCAGAGTGGTATAACAAGACGGTTTAATGCCCCTTACAAGAGACGTAGTTGTCACAGTGGTATAACAAGACGGTTTTAATGCCCCCTACGAGAGACCTGGAGGTCAGAGTGGTATAACAAGATGCTTTTAATGCCCCTTACAAGAGATGTGGAGGTCAGAGTGGTATAACAAGACGCTTTTAATGGCCGTCAGAAGAGACGTGGAGGTCAGAGTGGTATAACAAGATGGTTTTAATGCCCCTTACAAGAGACGTGGAGGTCAGAGTGGTATAACAAAACGGTTTTAATGCCCCTTACAAGAGACGTGGAGGTCAGAGTGGTATAACAAGATGCTTTTAATGCCCCTTACAAGAGATGTGGAGGTCAGAGTGGTATAACAAGATGCTTTTAATGCCCATCAGAAGAGACGTGGAGGTCAGAGTGGTATAACAAGACGCTTTTAATGCCCCTTACAAGAGACGTGGAGGTCAGAGTGGTATAACAAGACGGTTTAATGCCCCTTACAAGAGACGTGGAGGTCACAGTGGTATAACAAGACGGTTTTAATGCCCCTTACGAGAGACCTGGAGGTCAGAGTGGTATAACAAGATGCTTTTAATGCCCCTTACAAGAGATGTGGAGGTCAGAGTGGTATAACAAGACGCTTTTAATGGCCGTCAGAAGAGACGTGGAGGTCAGAGTGGTATAACAAGATGGTTTTAATGCCCCTTACAAGAGACGTGGAGGTCAGAGTGGTATAACAAGACGGTTTTAATGCCCCTTACAAGAGACGTGGAGGTCAGAGTGGTATAACAAGACGGTATAATGCCCCTTACAAGAGACGTGGAGGTCACAGTGGTATAACAAGACGGTTTTAATGCCCCTTACGAGAGACGTGGAGGTCAGAGTGGTATAACAAGATGCTTTTAATGCCCCTTACAAGAGATGTGGAGATCAGAGTGGTATAACAAGATGCATTTAATGCCCCTTACAAGAGATGTGGAGGTCAGAGCGGTATAACAAGACGCTTTTAATGGCCGTCAGAAGAGACGTGGAGGTCAGAGTGGTATAACAAGACGGTTTTAATGCCCCTTACAAGAGACGTGGAGGTCAGAGTGGTATAACAAGATGCTTTTAATGCCCCTTACAAGAGATGTGGAGGTCAGAGTGGTATAACAAGATGCTTTTAATGCCCATCAGAAGAGACGTGGAGGTCAGAGTGGTATAACAAGATGGTTTTAATGCCCCTTACAAGAGACGTGGAGGTCAGAGTGGTATAACAAGACGGTTTAAAGCCCCTTACAAGAGACGTGGAGGTCACAGTGGTATAACAAGACGGTTTTAATGCCCCTTACAAGAGACGTGGAGGTCAGAGTGGTATAACAAGACGGTTTTAATGCCTCTTACAAGAGACGTGGAGGTCAGAGTGGTATAACAAGACGCTTTTAATGCCCCTTACAAGAGACGTGGAGGTCAGAGTGGTATAACAAGACGCTTTTAATGCCCGTCAGAAGAGACGTGGAGGTCAGAGTGGTATAACAAGATGGCTTTAATGCCCCTTACAAGAGACGTGGAGGTCAGAGTGGTATAACAAGATGCTTTTAATGCCCCTTACAAGAGATGTGGAGGTCAGAGCGGTATTACAAGACACTTTTAATGGCCGTCAGAAGAGACGTGGAGGTCAGAGTGGTATAACAAGACGGTTTTAATGCCCCTTACAAGAGACGTGGAGGTCAGAGTGGTATAACAAGACGGTTTTAATGCCCCTTACAAGAGACGTGGAGGTCAGAGTGGTATAACAAGACGGTATAATGCCCCTTACAAGAGACGTGGAGGTCACAGTGGTATAACAACACGGTTTTAATGCCCCTTACGAGAGACGTGGAGGTCAGAGTGGTATAACAAGACGCTTTTAATGCCCCTTACAAGAGATGTGGAGATCAGAGTGGTATAACAAGATGCATTTAATGCCCCTTACAAGAGATGTGGAGGTCAGAGCGGTATAACAAGACGCTTTTAATGGCCGTCAGAAGAGACGTGGAGGTCAGAGTGGTATAACAAGACGGTTTTAATGCCCCTTACAAGAGACGTGGAGGTCAGAGTGGTATAACAAGATGCTTTTAATGCCCCTTACAAGAGATGTGGAGGTCAGAGTGGTATAACAAGATGCTTTTAATGCCCATCAGAAGAGACGTGGAGGTCAGAGTGGTATAACAAGACGGTTTTAATGCCCCTTACAAGAGACGTGGAGGTCAGAGTGGTATAACAAGACGGTTTAAAGCCCCTTACAAGAGACGTGGAGGTCACAGTGGTATAACAAGACGGTTTTAATGCCCCTTACAAGAGTCGTGGAGGTCAGAGTGGTATAACAAGACGGTTTTAATGCCTCTTACAAGAGACGTGGAGGTCAGAGTGGTATAACAAGACGCTTTTAATGCCCCTTACAAGAGACGTGGAGGTCAGAGTGGTATATTAAGACGCTTTTAATGCCCGTCAGAAGAGACGTGGAGGTCAGAGTGGTATAACAAGATGGCTTTAATGCCCCTTACAAGAGACGTGGAGGTCAGAGTGGTATAACAAGATGCTTTTAATGCCCCTTACAAGAGATGTGGAGGTCAGAGCGGTATAACAAGACACTTTTAATGGCCGTCAGAAGAGACGTGGAGGTCAGAGTGGTATAACAAGACGGTTTTAATGCCCCTTACAAGAGACGTGGAGGTCAGAGTGGTATAACAAGATGCTTTTAATGCCCCTTACAAGAGATGTGGAGGTCAGAGTGGTATAACAAGACGCTTTTAATGCCCATCAGAAGAGACGTGGAGGTCAGAGTGGTATAACAAGACGGTTTTAATGCCCCTTACAAGAGATGTGGAGGTCAAAGTGGTATAACAAGACGGTTTAATGCCCCTTACAAGAGACGTGGAGGTCACAGTGGTATAACAAGACGGTTTTAATGCCCCTTACGAGAGACGTGGAGGTCAGAGTGGTATAACAAGACGCTTTTACTGCCCCTTACAAGAGACGTGGAAGTCAGAGTGGTATAACAAGATGCTTTTAATGCCCCTTACAAGAGATGTATAGATCAGAGTGGTATAACAAGACGCTTTTAATGCCCGTCAGAAGAGACGTGGAGGTCAGAGTGGTATAACAAGACGGTATAATGCCCCTTACAAGAGACGGGGAGGTCAGAGTGGTATAACAAGGCGGTTTTAATGCCCCTTACAAGAGACTTGGAGGTCAGAGTGGTATAACAAGATGCTTTTAATGCCCCTTACAAGAGACGTGGAGGTCAGAGTGGTATAACAAGACGCTTTTAATGCCCCTTACAAGAGATGTGGAGATCAGAGTGGTATAACAAGACGCTTTTAATGCCCGTCAGAAGAGACGTGGAGGTCAGAGTGGTATAACAAGACGGTTTTAATGCCCCTTACAAGAGACGTGGAGGTCAGAGTGGTATAACAAGACGGTTTTAATGCCCCTTACAAGAGACGTGGAGGTCAGAGTGGTATAACAAGACGGTTTAATGCCCCTTACAAGAGACGTGGAGGTCACAGTGGTATAACAAGACGTTTTAATGCCCCTTTCGAGAGACGTGGAGGTCAGAGTGGTATAACAAGATGCTTTTAATGCCCCTTACAAGAGATGTCGAGGTCAGAGTGGTATAACAAGACAGTTTTAATGCCCCTTACAAGAGACGTGGAGGTCAGTGGTATAACAAGACGGTTTTAATGCCCCTTACAAGAGACGTGGAGGTCAGAGTGGTATAACAAGACAGTTTTAATGCTCCTTACAAGAGACGTGGAGGTCAGAGTGGTATAACAAGACGGTTTTAATGCCCCTTACAAGAGACGTGGAGGTCAGAGTGGTATAACAAGACGGTTTTAATGCCTCTTACAAGAGACGTGGAGGTCAGAGTGGTATAACAAGACGCTTTTAATGCCCCTTACAAGAGACGTGGAGGTCAGAGTGGTATAACAAGACGCTTTTAATGCCCGCCAGAAGAGACGTGGAGGTCAGAGTGGTATAACAAGACGGTTTAATGCCCCTTACAAGAGACTTGGAGGTCAGAGTGGTATAACAAGGCGGTTTTAATGCCCCTTACAAGAGACTTGGAGGTCAGAGTGGTATAACAAGACGCTTTTAATGCCCCTTACAAGAGACGTGGAGGTCAGAGTGGTATAACAAGACGCTTTTAATGCCCCTTACAAGAGATGTGGAGATCAGAGTGGTATAACAAGACGCTTTTAATGCCCGTCAGAAGAGACGTGGAGGTCAGAGTGGTATAACAAGACGGTTTTAATGCCCCTTACAAGAGACGTGGAGGTCAGAGTGGTATAACGAGACGGTTTTAATGCCCCTTACAAGAGACGTGGAGGTCAGAGTGGTATAACAAGACGGTTTTAATGCCCCTTACGAGAGACGTGGAGGTCAGAGTGGTATAACAAGACGCTTTTAATGCCCCTTACAAGAGATGTGGTGATCAAGTGTTATAACAAGACGCTTTTAATGCCCCTTACAAGAGATGTGGAGGTCAGAGCGGTATAACAAGACGCTTTTAATGGCCGTCAGAAGAGACGTGGAGGTCAGAGTAGTATAACAAGACGGTTTTAATGCCCCTTACAAGAGACGTGGAGGTCAGAGTGGTATAACAAGATGCTTTTAATGCCCCTTACAAGAGATGTGGAGGTCAGAGTGGTATAACAAGACGCTTTTAATGCCCATCAGAAGAGACGTGGAGGTCAGAGTGGTATAACAAGACGCTTTTAATGCCCCTTACAAGAGACGTGGAGGTCAGAGTGGTATAACAAGACGGTTTAATGCCCCTTACAAGAGACGTGGAGGTCACAGTGGTATAACAAGATGGTTTTAATGCCCCTTACGAGAGACGTGGAGGTCAGAGTGGTATAACAAGACGCTTTTAATGCCCCTTACAAGAGACGTGGAGGTCAGAGTGGTATAACAAGACGCTTTTAATGCCCCTTACAAGAGATGTGGAGATCAGAGTGGTATAACAAGACGCTTTTAATGCCCGTCAGAAGAGACGTGGAGGTCAGAGTGGTATAACAAGACGGTTTTAATGCCCCTTACAAGAGACGTGGAGGTCAGAGTGGTATAACAAGACGGTTTTAATGCCCCTTACAAGAGACGTGGAGGTCAGAGTGGTATAACAAGACGGTTTAATGCCCCTTACAAGAGACGTGGAGGTCACAGTGGTATAACAAGACGTTTTAATGCCCCTTTCGAGAGACGTGGAGGTCAGAGTGGTATAACAAGGTGCTTTTAATGCCCCTTACAAGAGATGTCGAGGTCAGAGTGGTATAACAAGACAGTTTTAATGCCCCTTACAAGAGACGTGGAGGTCAGTGGTATAACAAGACGGTTTTAATGCCCCTTACAAGAGACGTGGAGGTCAGAGTGGTATAACAAGACAGTTTTAATGCTCCTTACAAGAGACGTGGAGGTCAGAGTGGTATAACAAGACGGTTTTAATGCCCCTTACAAGAGACGTGGAGGTCAGAGTGGTATAACAAGACGGTTTTAATGCCTCTTACAAGAGACGTGGAGGTCAGAGTGGTATAACAAGACGCTTTTAATGCCCCTTACAAGAGACGTGGAGGTCAGAGTGGTATAACAAGACGCTTTTAATGCCCCTTACAAGAGACGTGGAGGTCAGAGTGGTATATTAAGACGCTTTTAATGCCCGTCAGAAGAGACGTGGAGGTCAGAGTGGTATAACAAGATGGCTTTAATGCCCCTTACAAGAGACGTGGAGGTCAGAGTGGTATAACAAGATGCTTTTAATGCCCCTTACAAGAGATGTGGAGGTCAGAGCGGTATAACAAGACACTTTTAATGGCCGTCAGAAGAGACGTGGAGGTCAGAGTGGTATAACAAGACGGTTTTAATGCCCCTTACAAGAGACGTGGAGGTCAGAGTGGTATAACAAGATGCTTTTAATGCCCCTTACAAGAGATGTGGAGGTCAGAGTGGTATAACAAGACGCTTTTAATGCCCATCAGAAGAGACGTGGAGGTCAGAGTGGTATAACAAGACGGTTTTAATGCCCCTTACAAGAGATGTGGAGGTCAAAGTGGTATAACAAGACGGTTTAATGCCCCTTACAAGAGACGTGGAGGTCACAGTGGTATAACAAGACGGTTTTAATGCCCCTTACGAGAGACGTGGAGGTCAGAGTGGTATAACAAGACGCTTTTACTGCCCCTTACAAGAGACGTGGAAGTCAGAGTGGTATAACAAGATGCTTTTAATGCCCCTTACAAGAGATGTATAGATCAGAGTGGTATAACAAGACGCTTTTAATGCCCGTCAGAAGAGACGTGGAGGTCAGAGTGGTATAACAAGACGGTATAATGCCCCTTACAAGAGACGGGGAGGTCAGAGTGGTATAACAAGGCGGTTTTAATGCCCCTTACAAGAGACTTGGAGGTCAGAGTGGTATAACAA
Organism: Phyllobates terribilis; assembly: GCF_046119375.1. Lineage (NCBI taxonomy): Eukaryota > Metazoa > Chordata > Amphibia > Anura > Dendrobatidae > Phyllobates > Phyllobates terribilis. The sequence goes on along the minus strand of NW_027362762.1, from coordinate 483,121,505 downwards.
GACGCTTTTAATGCCCCTTACAAGAGACGTGGAGGTCAGAGTGGTATAACAAGACGCTTTTAATGCCCCTTACAAGAGATGTGGAGATCAGAGTGGTATAACAAGACGCTTTTAATGCCCGTCAGAAGAGACGTGGAGGTCAGAGTGGCATAACAAGACGGTTTTAATGCCCCTTACAAGAGACGTGGAGGTCAGAGTGGTATAACAAGACGGTTTTAATGCCCCTTACAAGAGACGTGGAGGTCAGAGTGGTATAACAAGACGGTTTAATGCCCCTTACAAGAGACGTGGAGGTCACAGTGGTATAACAAGACGTTTTAATGCCCCTTTCGAGAGACGTGGAGGTCAGAGTGGTATAACAAGATGCTTTTAATGCCCCTTACAAGAGATGTCGAGGTCAGAGTGGTATAACAAGACAGTTTTAATGCCCCTTACAAGAGACGTGGAGGTCAGTGGTATAACAAGACGGTTTTAATGCCCCTTACAAGAGACGTGGAGGTCAGAGTGGTATAACAAGACAGTTTTAATGCTCCTTACAAGAGACGTGGAGGTCAGAGTGGTATAACAAGACGGTTTTAATGCCCCTTACAAGAGACGTGGAGGTCAGAGTGGTATAACAAGACGGTTTTAATGCCTCTTACAAGAGACGTGGAGGTCAGAGTGGTATAACAAGACGCTTTTAATGCCCCTTACAAGAGACGTGGAGGTCAGAGTGGTATAACAAGACGCTTTTAATGCCCGTCAGAAGAGACGTGGAGGTCAGAGTGGTATAACAAGACGGTTTAATGCCCCTTACAAGAGACTTGGAGGTCAGAGTGGTATAACAAGGCGGTTTTAATGCCCCTTACAAGAGACTTGGAGGTCAGAGTGGTATAACAAGACGCTTTTAATGCCCCTTACAAGAGACGTGGAGGTCAGAGTGGTATAACAAGACGCTTTTAATGCCCCTTACAAGAGATGTGGAGATCAGAGTGGTATAACAAGACGCTTTTAATGCCCGTCAGAAGAGACGTGGAGGTCAGAGTGGTATAACAAGACGGTTTTAATGCCCCTTACAAGAGACGTGGAGGTCAGAGTGGTATAACGAGACGGTTTTAATGCCCCTTACAAGAGACGTGGAGGTCAGAGTGGTATAACAAGACGGTTTTAATGCCCCTTACGAGAGACGTGGAGGTCAGAGTGGTATAACAAGACGCTTTTAATGCCCCTTACAAGAGATGTGGTGATCAAGTGTTATAACAAGACGCTTTTAATGCCCCTTACAAGAGATGTGGAGGTCAGAGCGGTATAACAAGACGCTTTTAATGGCCGTCAGAAGAGACGTGGAGGTCAGAGTAGTATAACAAGACGGTTTTAATGCCCCTTACAAGAGACGTGGAGGTCAGAGTGGTATAACAAGATGCTTTTAATGCCCCTTACAAGAGATGTGGAGGTCAGAGTGGTATAACAAGACGCTTTTAATGCCCATCAGAAGAGACGTGGAGGTCAGAGTGGTATAACAAGACGCTTTTAATGCCCCTTACAAGAGACGTGGAGGTCAGAGTGGTATAACAAGACGGTTTAATGCCCCTTACAAGAGACGTGGAGGTCACAGTGGTATAACAAGACGGTTTTAATGCCCCTTACGAGAGACGTGGAGGTCAGAGTGGTATAACAAGACGCTTTTAATGCCCCTTACAAGAGACGTGGAGGTCAGAGTGGTATAACAAGACGCTTTTAATGCCCCTTACAAGAGATGTGGAGATCAGAGTGGTATAACAAGACGCTTTTAATGCCCGTCAGAAGAGACGTGGAGGTCAGAGTGGTATAACAAGACGGTTTTAATGCCCCTTACAAGAGACGTGGAGGTCAGAGTGGTATAACAAGACGGTTTTAATGCCCCTTACAAGAGACGTGGAGGTCAGAGTGGTATAACAAGACGGTTTAATGCCCCTTACAAGAGACGTGGAGGTCACAGTGGTATAACAAGACGTTTTAATGCCCCTTTCGAGAGACGTGGAGGTCAGAGTGGTATAACAAGGTGCTTTTAATGCCCCTTACAAGAGATGTCGAGGTCAGAGTGGTATAACAAGACAGTTTTAATGCCCCTTACAAGAGACGTGGAGGTCAGTGGTATAACAAGACGGTTTTAATGCCCCTTACAAGAGACGTGGAGGTCAGAGTGGTATAACAAGACAGTTTTAATGCTCCTTACAAGAGACGTGGAGGTCAGAGTGGTATAACAAGACGGTTTTAATGCCCCTTACAAGAGACGTGGAGGTCAGAGTGGTATAACAAGACGGTTTTAATGCCTCTTACAAGAGACGTGGAGGTCAGAGTGGTATAACAAGACGCTTTTAATGCCCCTTACAAGAGACGTGGAGGTCAGAGTGGTATAACAAGACGCTTTTAATGCCCGTCAGAAGAGACGTGGAGGTCAGAGTGGTATAACAAGACGGTTTAATGCCCCTTACAAGAGACTTGGAGGTCAGAGTGGTATAACAAGGCGGTTTTAATGCCCCTTACAAGAGACTTGGAGGTCAGAGTGGTATAACAAGACGCTTTTAATGCCCCTTACAAGAGACGTGTAGGTCAGAGTGGTATAACAAGACGCTTTTAATGCCCCTTACAAGAGATGTGGAGATCAGAGTGGTATAACAAGACGCTTTTAATGCCCGTCAGAAGAGACGTGGAGGTCAGAGTGGTATAACAAGACGGTTTTAATGCCCCTTACAAGAGACGTGGAGGTCAGAGTGGTATAACGAGACGGTTTTAATGCCCCTTACAAGAGACGTGGAGGTCAGAGTGGTATAACAAGACGGTTTTAATGCCCCTTACGAGAGACGTGGAGGTCAGAGTGGTATAACAAGACGCTTTTAATGCCCCTTACAAGAGATGTGGTGATCAAGTGTTATAACAAGACGCTTTTAATGCCCCTTACAAGAGATGTGGAGGTCAGAGCGGTATAACAAGACGCTTTTAATGGCCGTCAGAAGAGACGTGGAGGTCAGAGTAGTATAACAAGACGGTTTTAATGCCCCTTACAAGAGACGTGGAGGTCAGAGTGGTATAACAAGATGCTTTTAATGCCCCTTACAAGAGATGTGGAGGTCAGAGTGGTATAACAAGACGCTTTTAATGCCCATCAGAAGAGACGTGGAGGTCAGAGTGGTATAACAAGACGCTTTTAATGCCCCTTACAAGAGACGTGGAGGTCAGAGTGGTATAACAAGACGGTTTAATGCCCCTTACAAGAGACGTGGAGGTCACAGTGGTATAACAAGACGGTTTTAATGCCCCTTACGAGAGACGTGGAGGTCAGAGTGGTATAACAAGACGCTTTTAATGCCCCTTACAAGAGACGTGGAGGTCAGAGTGGTATAACAAGACGCTTTCAATGCCCCTTACAAGAGATGTAGAGATGAGAGTGGTATAACAAGACGCTTTTAATGCCCGTCAGAAGAGATGTGGAGGTCAGAGTGGTATAACAAGACGGTTTTAATGCCCCTTACAAGAGACGTGGAGGTCAGAGTGGTATAACAAGACAGTTTAATGCCCCTTACAAGAGACGTGGAGGTCAGAGTGGTATAACAAGGCAGTTTTAATGCCCCTTACAAGAGACTTGGAGGTCAGAGTGGCATAACAAGACGCTTTTAATGCCCCTTACAAGAGACGTGGAGGTCAGAGTGGTATAACAAGACGCTTTTAATGCCCCTTACAAGAGATGTGGAGATCAGAGTGGTATAACAAGACGCTTTTAATGCCCGTCAGAAGAGACGTGGAGGTCAGAGTGGTATAACAAGACGGTTTTAATGCCCCTTACAAGAGACGTGGAGGTCAGAGTGGTATAACAAGACGGTTTTAATGCCACTTACAAGAGACGTGGAGGTCAGAGTGGTATAACAAGACGGTTTAATGCCCCTTACAAGAGACGTGGAGGTCACAGTGGTATAACAAGACGGTTTTAATGCCCCTTTCGAGAGACGTGGAGGTCAGAGTGGTATAACAAGATGCTTTTAATGCCCCTTACAAGAGATGTGGAGGTCAGAGTGGTATAACAAGACGCTTTTAATGGCCGTCAGAAGAGACGTGGAGGTCAGAGTGGTATAACAAGATGGTTTTAATGCCCCTTACAAGAGACGTGGAGGTCAGAGTGGTATAACAAGACGCTTTTAATGCCCCTTACAAGAGACGTGGAGGTCAGAGTGGTTGTAACAAGACGCTTTTAATGCCCGTCAGAAGAGACGTGGGGGTCAGAGTGGTATAACAAGACGGTTTTAATGCCCCTTACAAGAGACGTGGAGGTCAGAGTGGTATAACAAGACGGTTTTAATGCCCCTTACAAGAGACTTGGAGGTCAGAGTGGTATAACAATACGGTTTTAATGCCCCTTACGAGAGACGTGGAGGTCAGAGTGGTATAACAAGACGCTTTTAATGCCCCTTACAAGAGATGTGGAGGTCAGAGTGGTATAACAAGAGGCTTTTAATGCCCCCTACAAGAGATGTGGAGGTCAGAGTGGTATAACAAGACGCTTTTAATGCCCCTGACAAGAGATGTGGAGATCAGAGTGGTATAACAAGACGCTTTTAATGCCCGTCAGAAGAGACGTGGAGGTCAGAGTGGTATAACAAGACGGTTTTAATGCCCCTTACAAGAGACGTGGAGGTCAGAGTGGTATAACAAGACGGTTTAATGCCCCTTACAAGAGATGTGGAGGTCAGAGTGGTATAACAAGGCGCTTTTAATGCCCCTTAAAAGAGACTTGGAGGTCAGAGTGGTATAACAAGACGCTTTTAATGCCCCTTACAAGAGACGTGGAGGTCAGAGTGGTATAACAAGACACTTTTAATGCCCCTTACAAGAGACGTGGAGGTCAGAGTGGTATAACAAGACGGTTTTAATGCCCCTTCCAAGAGACGTGGAGGTCAGAGTGGTATAAGAAGACTCTTTTAATGCCCCTTACAAGAGACGTGGAGGTCAGAGTGGTATAACAAGACACTTTTAATGCCCCTTACAAGAGCCATACAGTACAGCATCTTAAAAATATTATTCCCATTATTGGGGAGTGGGTCTCCCACAGTCTTTGCTTATGCCTTCCAAGTAAAAGCTGACAAAAATAAGGACGGAGGAACTTTCAATAATGGCAACACGGACCACGGTCACCCTGGTGGTATAGTGGTGGTGGAGGCTGAGGATAAGGAGAAGAACATAAAACAGCCGAAATGAGGAAGCGTATACCTATGTGTGGGTGTGAAGCGGTGCATGTGAATACACCTCCCGAAATAACACAGTGGATTTGACTTTATGTTACTCTGCTGTCATTTGGTGGTGATGAGAAGTCTGGCCCAATCCAGCCCTTGTTCATTTTGATAAGGGTCAGCTTGTCAGCATTGTCAGTTGACAGGCGAATGCGCTTATCAGTTATAATTCCTCCAGCGGCACTAAAAACATGCTCCGATAACACGCTAGCGGCAGGGCAGGCCAGGATCTCCAAGGCGTACAGAGCGAGTTCATTCCAAGTGTCCAGCTTGGATACCCAATAATTAAAAGGCACAGAGGAATCACGGAGGACGCTGGTACGGTCGGCAAGGTACTCCCTCACCATCTTTTGAAACTTTCCACTCCTTGTGAGAGTACCCCGCGCCTCAGGGTCTGTCCGAAGGGAGGGTCTGAGAAAACTGTCCCAGAACGTTGACAGTGTTCCCCTGCCTCTGCTGGATTGGAGTTGCCTCTCTCTCGCTTGTACGCTTTGGTTGGTCAACGAACTGTGACCTCTACCGCTAGCGTGTTCAGATGGGAATTTTTTTAACAGTTCTGCAGCAAGGGTCACCCACGCTGAACCGACGGTATGACACTTGTACAGGTACTACCGTCTACATCGCATGATAACAGGTCCTGTTCTTCCTCCTCCTCCTCCTCCTCTCCCTCATTGTCCCCCAATGCACGTTGGGATGAGATGAGGCTGGGCTGTGTGTAATCGCCCACTACGGCTTCTTGATCCATCTCATCATACTCTGGCTGCAATGCCTCCTCTTTAATTCTCTGCAGAGAGCATTGCAAAAGACAGACAAGTGGGATGCTGACACTAATGATGGCGTCATCGCCACTCACCCTCTTGGTGGCCTCCCCAAAGTTTGTCAGGATGGTACATATGTCAGACATCCAGGTCCACTCATGAGGTCTTGTGTGGAGTCTGACCTGAATATCGACGGCCTTGTTGCAGCTGGTACTCCACAACTGCTCTCTTCTGCTCACAAATCCTTTGCAACATGTGGAGGGTAGAGTTCCAACGTGTGGGGACATCACACACCAGTCGGTGTGCCGGAAGCTCCAAACGCTGCTGCAACACAGCAAGGGCGGCGGAAGCTGTAGCCGACTTGCGAAAATGAGCTGACAGGCGGCGTACTTTGACGAGCAGATCTGGCAACTCGGGGTACGATTTAAGAAACCACTGAACCACGAGGTTTAGCACATGAGCCAGGCATGGTACGTATGTGATCTCGCCTCGCCTCAGAGCCGCCACTAGGTTACGGCCATTGTCACACACGACCATGCCTGGATGTAGGTTCAGCAGTCTCAGCCACAGATCTGCCTGCTCTTTCACAGCTGTCCACAACTCACAAGCAGTGTGAGGTTTATCACCTAAGCTTATGAGTTTCAGCACAGCCTGTTGCCGCTTGGCGGAGGCAGTACTGCAGTGCTTCCAGCTTGTAACTGTTATGATCTGCTACAGAAACTAAGGAAAGGCAGGAGATCTGTCCCTACAATAGAACTAAACTAGATCCCTACGATGTAACGGGGAACCTGATCCTGCGATCAGACCCGCTAAAGTCCTCGGCTAGTCTGAACGCAGACCTATAGATGTGGGGGAGGGATCCCTACAAGATCTAGGGACTGGGATAAGTTGGACACCTCCTAGCAGAAATAGTAGCAGTCAAAGACAAACACACAACAAAAAGCATAGAGGTCAGAAGACCTAGCAAAACTAACAGAGAACGGCAATAGAGCAACAAGCTAACTCAACAGTAGTAAATACAAATGAAGTCCAGCAAAGCCAGGAGGGCGGAGCCGGATTAAATAGACAAAAATGGTCATGTGACCAGCAAACTAAAAAAAACCTAACAGGAGAGTTGTAACAGTAACTGATGTGGTGATATCTGAGATGGAGGCTGAACATGAGGAGGAGGAGGATGATGCGCAGGAGCTGTACACTGTGGGGGCAACTCTGACTGACATAGGGCCCGCAATCCTCGGTGTGGGGAGGATGTGTTCCGTCCCAAGGTCCGACTGGGTCCCGGCTTCCACTATGTTTACCCAGTGTGCCGTCAGGGAGATGTACCGTCCCTGGCCACAAGCACTTGTCCACGTGTCCGTTGTCAGGTGGACTCTCCCAGTAACTGCGTTGTTGAGGGCACGGCAGATGTTTTGGGACACGTACTTGTGTAGTGCGGGGATGGCACACCGGGCAAAATAGTGTTGGCTGGGGACCGAGTACCGAGGGACGGCCACCGCCATAAGGTTGCGGAAGGATTCCGTCTCCACCAGCCTAAAAGGCAGCATTTCCAATGCAAGCAGTCGTGAAATGTGCGAATTTAGGACTGTGGCCTGTGGGGCGTTAGCTGCGAATTTCCGCTTTCGTTCAAAGGTCTGGGATATGGACAAATGAACGCTGCGGTGGGACGTGGACGTGGACGTTGATGCTGTTTCTTGAGAAACTGCCATAATGCCCCCTCCTGAGAGGAGGGGGCATTTTTACATGCAGTATGGACAGGGGATTGCCTTGCACACACAACAGGGGGTTCTATTGCAGGCACAACAGCGGAAGAAGCAGTGGTGACACCCGCTGACACTGGTCGTGAACCCTGGGTTTCGCCCCACAAAGTCGGGTGCTTTGCTTCCATGTGCCTGATCATGCTGGTGGTGGTCAGGCTGGTAGTTTTGTCACCTCTGCTGATGCTGGCATGGCAGGTGGTACAAATGGCCTTTTTGGGGTTATCAGCAGAGTCTTTAAAAAAATTCCAGACTCTGGAAGACCTACCGCTTGTACTGGCAACGTCCCTCGTGTTGGTGTTACGGGGAACGGTTGCCCGCCTTCTGTCTGCGGCCACCACACTGCTTCTTCCTGCCTGTTGGGGTACTCTGCCTCCCTCCCCCTGTGTGCTGCTGGCCTCACTCTGCATGTCCTCCTGCCACGTTGGGTCAGTTACTAGATCATCCACCACCTCCTCCTCTTCCACTTGCGCACCACGATGCTCCTCCTCACTTCCTGGCAATTGTGTCTCGTCATCGTCCACCTCTTGTGACAAATTGCCAGCGTCGACTTCCTGTGGCCGTGGCTGTTCAAATATTTGGGCATCGCTACATGGGATCTCCTCTTCCACCACTTCAAGCGGAGCAGGCGAGGGGCACAAATATGGAAATGGACCAGTGAACAGCTCTTCAGAGTGTCCAAGTGTGGGATCAATTGCTGTCTGACGACACTCGGCATGGTGGGAGGAAGGAGCATCAGGGTGAGGAGGAGTATGTGGTCGAGACTCACGGCTACTAAGAGTTGACCGTGTGGAAGACAGACCGGAGGTGGTGGTGCCCAGGTAACTGGAAGTATTATCTGCTATCCAATTAATAACCTGTTCACACTGATCAGTTCGCAATATTGGTGTTGTTCTGTGCTTCCCTAGTAATTCGGTCAAGAAGTGGGAGCGAGAAGATGTGGCTGTTGGTTGTGGCACATTTTCACCTTGGCCACGGCCCCGTCCTCTGCACGCACCATCACCAGAACGTCCAGTTCCACGTCCCTTGCCACGCGCCTTGCCCATTGTAAAGGAAGTAAAATAGCTTACACTCGCACTATCAATGGAAAAAGTGTAATAAAAAGTAGATTAGAACCGTGGAAGAGGAAAACCACAGTTCTATTTCTCTGGCCTACACCCGACTCTTTTAAACAATCAGAACAATCAGGGAGAAACTATTACTGTTATTCCTTGCGGAAAAAATACCAAAACCTGAATAATAGAGATTTTTTACCGTGCAACAGCAAAACCACAGTTATTGTTTACTGGGGTATACCACACTTTTTAAAATATATAGATTTGCGGCTGAACAGTGAGCGACACACTCAAACTGTTTTTTTTTTTTAGATACCAAAGGCCCAAAGCTGGATGCTACAGAGATTTTACCCGTAGAACTGCAAAACCACACTGGGATTTGTCAGGCAAACACCAGACTATTTTCAACAAATATATTTTTGCGTCAGAACACTCAGGAGACACTACTGTTTTTTTTTACTGCAAAAAATGCGAAAAGCAGGATAATAGAGATTTTTTACCGCGGAACAGCAAAACCACAGTTTTAATTTACTGGTGTATATACCAGACTTTTTTAAAAATATAGATTTGCGGCTGAACAGTGAGCGACACACTCAAACTGTTTTTTTTTAGATACCAAAGGCCCAAAGCTGGATACTACAGAGATTTTACCCATAGAACTGCAAAACCACACTGGGAATTGTCAGGCGTACGTACACCAGACTATTTTCAACAGATATATTTTTGTGTCAGAACACTCAGGAGACACTACTGTTTTTTTTACTGCAAAAAATGCGAAAAGCAGGATAATAGAGATTTTTTACCGTGGAACAGCAAAACCACAGTTTTAATTTGCTGGTGTATATACCAGACTTTTTTAAAAATATAGATTTGAGGCTGAACAGTGAGCGATACACTCAAACTGGTTTTTTTTTAGATACCAAAGGCCCAAAACTGGATACTACAGAGATTTTACCCGTGGAACTGCAAAACCACACTTCTGTTTCTGTGGCCTATACCAGACTCTTTTCAACAGATATATTTGTGTCTGAAAAAGTCAGAGACACACTTTTTTTGGGGGGGGGACACCAATAGGTTAATAAGACGGGTATTTGTACAGTGTGTAGGTGGAAAAAAAAAAGAGGATTTAGATGAAAAAAAAGGATTTTTCCTGGCCCCCGAGACCTGCAGCTAAGTCCTGCAATTTCAGCAATAGGAGCACACAGGACTGTAATGCAGCGTTTGCTGGTATAACCACTGCGTCTCCTATACAGCCTGCCTGCCAGCCTGATATCTGGGATGGATATTAGTCCTGAGAAGAACTGTTTGTTTGTTCTGGCAGCCTTTACAGACCCTACACTAACTATTTCGCAGGAAATCTCTCCCTAGCTCAGCAGCGCTGTCCCTACACTGTCTGATCCGGAGTGTCTGAGTCCAAGATGGCGGCGCCCGGTTTTAAATACTCGAGGTGATGCTGTGCGGCCAGCCAATCACTGTAATGCCCACAAACAACATGGCTGCAGCAATACAGTGACTGGCTGGCAATCCCTGCATGTTCATTGGCTCTGTAAAGAGCGCCAAACATGCAGGACAGAGACCCGAGCTCCCGCCCGAGTAACCCGGAAATGCTCGGTGCTCGCCGAACATCCCGAGTAGCGTGAAGCTCGGGCGAGTACCGAGCAGTGTCGAGCATGCTCGCTCAACACTACTCCCTATCAGTATGACTTTGGAGTGGTAGGAAACTGAAGTATCCAGAGAGAAACCCACAAACATCGGGAGGTTATAGTGGTTCGTCCTGCTGAAGAAGCGTGGTATGCTTTCGAAACGTATTGACAAATAAAATACACTTCCAAATACCCTTCACTGTTCCTTCATTGTCTGGTGGGAGATTGGCAGCTCAATTTAAGATCCATCTTTCCATTTGTCTACAAACATGGGGTGAACATACAAACTCTATATCATAAATTACCAATGGCTCAGGGATCCAAAATACGGGACTAATATGAAAACCCTTTAAAAGAATATGTTATTAGGTATTTATTAAAAATACCCAAAAACTGGACAAACACAACAAATAAATCCCACATAAAAATCCAGACAAATAGGGGTTAAGTAAAAGGGCGACTATAGATAAATAAGAGCCCTAATCCGATACCAGGCGACACCATGGTGCATTAAGTTACACTGCAATATTGCCCTAAGAAATTATCCTAATTTACAGTTGATAATGGTACCCCCGCCCTTCAACGACTAGCCCTAAACTACCCTGTAAGGCCAAATTCGATTGACGCATCCAATATTATATAATATTCATTGGCATTAATCTATCAGTAAAGATCTCAGGGACCTACCAATTTCACAATACATAATGGATCTTAAAACTAGACAGATTAGGGCATAAAGAGAAAAGAAGAATGCTACTTCTCAACTAATAGCTAATGCCAATGACTCTACGCGTTTCCCGAAAATGAAGTAGTTTATCAGGAGGCCGATATGACAAAAAAATCATCAGATACACAAGCCCAGTATGATATGCCTGGCGAGTGCAGTGTCTGCATCGAAATAGTCCATACTATCAGTATAACATCAATAACATACGCCCCACATACAGTACAGACCAAAAGTTTGGACACACCTTCTCATTTAAAGATTTTTCTGTAATTTCATGACTATGAAAATTGTACATTCACACTGAAGGCATCAAAACTGCTTAATTACCGGACTAATGTAGTCTCTTAGTGATAAATTCTTCACAGTTAGTAAACTAGAGCACGCACTTTGACAAGTGACACATCACTGAATTCTGTGTTTCTGTGACTTCAGATTACATAGCAAAAACCCGATGACAAATTCACTTTAAAACACAATGGGTGTTTTAAATATATAATATCTAAGGATATTATAGAAGACAAAAGGGGGATAATAATTGGAATTCATTCAGGTGCAGAGGAAATAGCTAGGGGAATGGCAGTGTATAATAGTATGGGGATAGTATTATGGTATAATCATGGATGAAACAATAATGATACCCATAAGTATAGACATGATAACAGACTCATACAAAGAAAGGCCCTATTAACAAGTCAAGTATGAATATAAAAAAAGTCTACGGCCCAGATATATACTAAGAATACACATATTATTAGGGTCAGGGAGGGGAACCTCCAGCCTGCAGGCTGTTTACAGCCCCCAACGCCCTTTTGTCTAGCCCCCGGGCAGATTCCTGGGGACCCCAGAGCTCAGGCGGTTGTCCGGCACTTTAATTACACCTGACACTGCGTACCCACGCCTGCAACGTTTACTATTGAACGTTGCGGTGCGTGCAGTTAAGGCTTACATCCTGACACGTGCCAGTGGATTCAGTGCGCTCTGTGTTCCAGTCACACAGAAGACTACAACAGCAGCGCCAGCCCCAGCCTCTCCTGTGATGTCTATATCCCAGAGTCTTATAATGTATATGCCTCCAGCCACTCCTATAATGTATATGTCTCAGCCCCTCCGGTAATGTATGTGCCTCGGTGTCTACTGTGATGTATATGCCCTTAGCGTCTCATGTGATGTATATGCCCCCAGCCCCTCCTGTGCTATATGTGCCCCAGCGTCTACTGTGATGTATATGCCTCAGTGTATCCTATGTGATGTATATGCTCCAGTACCACCATCTCCTGTGTAATGTATATACTCCCGCCCCATTGGCTTCTATGTGGTGTATATGCTTCAGCCCCAGTGTCTCCTATGTGATGTATATACAGTAGTCTGTGTCTCCTATGTGATGCATATAGACCCGTCTCGGTGTCTCCTTTGTGATGTATATATTGCAGACCCCCCACTGATTGAGTTCTAGAAATGTTACATGAGCAATGATGAATTTTCAACTGTGAGGAGACCTGTAGTGTCACGACGCCGTCTCACATGCTTTCTCAGCACTGCTCTACTCTCTGCATTCACCACTCTGCTACAGACCATCTTCCTGAGCTGCCTTTTGCTCACTGCCTGCTCTTCTCCTAGAAAATCTCCACCTGGCTACAGATAAGCGTGGCCAGATCCAACAGGAATTTAACTCTGCTGTGTCCTGCAGGGTTTGCTTTCCCCAGCCTATCCCTAGGCAGCAGCAGGTTTATTAGGCAGCTCCTCCTACCACTCCTTGCCCAATCGTTGGCTCCAGTTGCTTATCTCTGGCCCCTATGTGTGCATGTTTGTTCTGTCTATCCTGTTATTGACACGGCTCGTTTACCATTTATCCTGACTTCTCCGCTCCTGACCTTAGCTACGTATACTGAACCTGTGCCGCCCACCGAAATTCTCAGCCCAGGCAAGGAGGGCATTAATCAGAGAGGCAGCACAAAGACCAAAGGTAACCCTGAAAGAGCTGCAGAGTTCCCAAGCAGAGACTGGAGTATCTGTTCATACAACCACAATAAGCCATACACTCCACAGAGATGACCTTTATGGAAGAGTGGGCAGAAAAAAAGTCTTTACTTAGCCACACAAATTGTAAGGTTCATTTTGAGTTTGTCAAAAGATATATGGGAGACTCCCCAAATGTATGGAGGAAGGCACTGTGGTCAGATGAGACCAAAATTTAACTTTTTAGCCACCAAGGTAAACACTATGTCTGACGCCAAACCAACACAGCTCATCATCCCAAGAACACCATCCCCGTAGTGGAACATGGTCATGGCAGCATCATGATTTTTGGCAGCAGGGATGGAGAAAATGGTCTGAGTCGAGGGGAAGATGGCTGGTGCAAAATACAGGGATATTCTTGGGCAAAATCTGTTTCAGTCTGTCAGTGATTTGAGACTGGGACGGAGGTTCACCTTCCAACAAAATAATGACCCAAGGCATACTGCTAAAGCAACACTTTAGTGGTTTAAGGGGAAACATGTAAATATTTTGGAGTGGCCTAGTCAAAGCCAAGACCTTAATCCAATTGAGAATCTGTGGTCAGACTTGAAGATTTCTGTTCACTAGAGGAAACCATCTAACTTGAAGGAGCTGGAGCAGTTTTGCCTTGAGGAATGAGCAAAAATTCCAGTGGAAAGATGTGGAAAGTCATAGAGACTTATACAAAGCGACTTGGAGCTCTAATTGATGCAAATGGAGGCTCTAGAAAATACTGACTTTAGGGGGGTGAATACTTATGCACACTGAAATTTCCAGTTATTTTGTCCTATTAGTTGTTTGCTTCACAAAAAAAAGAAAACCAAATGAATGCTCACAGTTGTAGTCATGTTCTTTACATGAACTGATGCAAACCCTCAAAAAAAAACAAAATAAATCTCTAATCAAAAATCAACACTGATATTACTGCCATATGGTGACTGCAAATAGGTAGATACCAGTCCTGCAGATTATATTAAGAAATTACAGTAGAGTTATAGATAGTTAAGGATTACATGGCTCCCCCTATGCACAGTATAATACCCCCACAACTCCCCTATACACTGTATGATAGTCATTACAGTATTACTCACAGAGTATAATGCCCACAAAGTCCCCTTATGCATAGCATAATGCAATCCACTCTCTATGATGCCTCCTGCAGCTTCTTATACATAGTATAATGGCTTTCACACTGTATGAAAGCCACCTATAATAGTACTCACACAGTATAATGCCCCCAAAGACCACTATACAGAGTATAATACCCCCACACTGATGCCCCCACAGCCCCCTACAAGTACTATTAAAATAAAAAATAAACATCATATACTCACTTTCTCCTGGATTGTGGCGAGTCTGCCAACATACAGCAGCAAAGGCATGGGCTGACCAATGTGTTGATGTCATCACTCCAGGGCATTCATGGGATGTCAGAGTGATGATGTCTTAATGTTGGTCTGCCTGAGCCTGGGACTAACCCAGTGTGTCACTTTTCTGTTCTGTAGGCCACAAGTCTAAAGCGACCTGCGGTCTATAGTATGAGGAGCGGTAGTGCTGGGGCACCACGTCTCTCTGCTCTACCATACAGATTAACTGTATCAGTGCACTGTATAAACCAATAGAGATAAGAGTGTCATTTTCTCTGGATGGGCTCCTTCAAAAGAGGGGCCCAGGGTGACTGCCCCTCTGCATCCCCAGCAGCTACTCTACTGAATCCAGCTCGTTGATGAAAAACTGATTGTGAATTCAATTAACCACATTTAAACAGCATTAATATTAAAGGCACTCAGCCAGCATAGCTCAGTACATCCTTGGCATGGCCAAACATTTAAGTTGCACCTTCCCACCTACTAGTTTTACTTCTCTCTCCACTCCCACTCATCTTTGATTGACAGTTATGCCTATATAAACCAAGAGAAGTGCAGAGATAGGTGGAAAATAAGTAGGTGGAAAAGTGCACTTAAATTCACCAGTATGAGACACGGTAACGGAGGGTATGTATGTGTTATACATACCCCCGTCCAGTGGGCACGACCTCGCTCTCCATACACTTGTATTGAGCGAGGTCGTGCTTTCTAGTCTGACCTGCCCGCTGGCCGTCCAAATCACTAGACGGGGCTTGGCCTTGCTCCATACAAGTGAATGGCCGGGGGTATGTATTAGGTATACATAGCCTCCGGTCCTGGGTCTCATACCGGCGAAACCCCGTAGCGCACAGTGCCTGCGCTAGGGGGATTTATAAGTCTGCAGACACACAAAGTGATTGCAGACTTATTGATTTAGACCGGAAGATCCCTTTAAATGTTTGGCCACGCCATAATGCACTGAGCTCCTGCGCTTGGTTTGAACAGTCATTCTGTGCTGACAGACTACCTTTAAAAATGTATTACTCAATGATTAATAGAGTAAATTAAAAAGTAATCCCAGCACAGCCATCCTGGTAGCATAAAAAGTATTCTTTATTAGAACGTGATTAAAAATTCATGGTAAAACCGAAGGAAACACCTGACGCGTTTCTGGTGCACTTGGGTGCCCTTATTCATAGGATATCATACAAGATAAATGGGTAGGTATTAGTGATGAGCGAGCGTGCTCGTTTAACCCTTTAATCGAGCACACTCGAGTGCTCGCTAAGTATTTGCAGTGTGCTCTGCATCTATGTTTCACAGCTGCGACACATAGAAACATAGATGCCAAGCATGCCGCAAATACTCGGCGAGCACCTGAGCGTGCTCGATTAACCCCTTTACCCCTGGGACAATTTTTACAATTCTGACCACTGTCATTTTATGAGGTAATACCTCTGGAACGGATCCCCCTGATTCTGAGACTGCTTTTTCATGACATATTGTACTTCGTGATAGTGGTAAAATTTCTTCGATATCACTTGCGTTTATTTGTGAAAAAATCAGAAATTTGGCGAAAATGTTAAAAATTTAGCAATTTTCAAAATTTGAATTTTTATGCCCTTAAATCAGAGAAATATGTTACACAAAATAGTTAATAAATAACATTTCCCACATGTCTACTTTACATCAGCATGATTTTGCAACCAAAATTTTTTTTTATTAGGGAGCTATAAGGGTTAAAAGATGACAATCGATTTCTCATTTTTACAAAAAAATTTACAAAACCATTTTTTTTAGGGACCACATCACATTTGAGGTCACTTTGATGGGCATTTATGACAGAAAATATCCAAAAGTGACACCATTCTAAAAATTGCACCCCCTCAAGGTGCTCAAAACCACATTCAAGTTTATTAACCCTTCATGTGCTTCAAAGGAATTTTTGGAAAGTGGAAGAAAAAAATGAACATTTAACTTTTTTCACAAAAATATTACTTTAGACCCTAATTTTTTTTTTTGCGAGGGTAGCAGGAAAAATTGGACCCCAAAATTTGTTGTGCAATTTCTCCTGAGCACACCAATACCCCATATGTGGGGGCAAACCACTGTTTGGGCGCAACGACAGAGTTTCGTAAGGGAAAGAGTGCCATTTGACTTTTTGAATGTAAAATTTGCTTGAATAATTAGCAGATAACATGTTTTGCGATTGGAGAGCCCCTGATGTGCTTAAACAGTGGAACCCCCCCACAAGTGACACCAATTTGGAAACTAGACCCCTCAGGGAACTTATCTAGATGTGTGGTAAACACCTTGAACCCCCAGGTGCTTCACAGAAGTTTATAACATTGAGCCGTAAAAATAAAATTTTCACATTTTTCCCACAAAAATGTTTTTCAGCCCCCAATTTTGCATTTTCATAAGGGTAACTGCACCCCTCAAGGATTTTATGAAGGGATATAGTGAACATTTTGAACGCAGATGTAGCACCCTGAGGATTCGGCTGCTACAGGGGTATTGCACCTCAACCCAGAGGTGTGATATTCCACTCCCGGGTAAGGATGGAGTGTGGATCTGAGCTCGGTAGGCTGCATGCACTACATACATCCCATTTCCGAGGAACAGACCAACGGTACTCCCACTTGGAAATGTGCAGGTACGACCGAGTCTGTTCCTGGCTGGAGTGGGAGGGGGGTGGAACATCCCATGTAGTGTAGGGGCAGATAGGGGGAGCAGTCTGGGTAGTGATAGGAGCTCATTGGGTGCTGGTCACCTGAGCTCACACATAGAGGGATATATAAGGTGGGCACCAACTAGAATCAGGGTCAGTTGTAGAGAACAAGTCAGTTGGAGAGGAGCCTGTCTGATGCAGAGAACAAATCGGCAGAGAGAAGGAAACAGCAGCCCTGGAGAGAGAGAGAGTGGAGCAGAGAAAGACCCAGAGGGGGAAGACTGAAGGGACCCAAGAACCCAAATTAGAGCACCGGGTGAGGAGTCAGCAAAAGGGTACCGGAACCCAAACTGGTGGGGGTAAAAACAATCCCCAGCCAGAGACCGGAGGCCGTGGGCAGCATCTGCCACGGCCACCCACCACATTCACCCCGAAGGCACACCACATGAAGGGTCAGGGAACCCAAGGCCAAGGGTGTCCCAACAGAAGGCCCGAGGGAGCTGGACCTAGGTGGATCACTGGTGGGGACGGCTGAAGAAAGGACAGAGGGAGAGCTCAGGGCCACGCTCCGGACTTGTTTGGGGGTTGGCTGGATCCAGGACCTGGTGGACGCAGCACGGCTCGGGTGGTCACTAGCAGCTGGAGTGACCAGTACAACATCTGCAGTAAGTAAACACCCTTAACTGCACTACCCGACTCTGTCTTCATTGCCGTCTGCACTGCACCACCACAACCCCCATCCTCTGCACCTGTCCCCCCTGAGGCTATACCCCTCCCGTTGGGGGTTATCTCATCAAGCTGCGCACCCACCATCAGCCTCAGCGGACCCTGCTGCAGCGGCGGCCACAGTGACCGCATCACAACGGGTGGCGTAGTCGACACAAAAGAACTCTTAATAACATCTGTAGGACTGCCACATAACACTGAGCTTGACGCCCTGGGCACGGGGCCGGGTCACAGCCGCTCGGAGACTACAACCCCCCATCTGATCCGGTGCCGGATATTCCCCTCAAAAAGGAATATGTCCCAGGGGGCGCGTCAATTTTGGCGTAGTCGGCAGGATTACGTGCCCGCAACACCCGGGTACTGCGTGCCTGAAGAAAAGTGCAAGTTTACCTCAGAAAGAAGTCTCCCGCCGGTTCCGGAGGGTCCACGCCATCGGACTCCATCACCAGTCGTTTCCCGCCGATTGTCCGCCATTTCCAACTTGTTCCCGCCATCTGCAGAGTTTCCCGCCACTGGGCGAAGCTTCCCGCCAAAACCGCAGATTTCCCGCCTTGGAAGAGCAGCGGACGCCATTATGGGCGTGCCAAAGGAGGGCAAGAGGCCACCTCCCATCGTGGGCCGGGACAGAAAATGGCGCCAAAAGTGGAAACCGCCCCCACCAACAGAGACTGTGATGTTGGAGGTGTCTGTCAGCGTGAAAGAACTACCCCTGGAGCTGACAGTCACCGAGTTGCCCCGGGACCGCCCTCGAGGTGGGAGGAGACGAAAGAGAAGAGAAAAGATGGGTGCCGCTTGGAGCAGTCTGGAGCGAGCGGACCCGGAGGCAAGAGGTCTAACGAGGAGTAGCGGAGGAGCTCACCCGGAGATGGAGAGAAAGCAGAACAGCACCGGCCCGCTGGCCAGGAGTCTGCTAGAGACCGAGGAAGGAGGGCAGAGCAGCACCGGCCCGCTGGCCAGGAGCCTGCCGGAAGAAGAGCAGAGCAGCACCGACCCGATGGTCAGGAGCCTGCTAGAGTCCACAACCCCGCTAGGTCTAGCGGAGATCTTAGCGCAGCTCCCCCGAGACCGGGAGTGTGCACAAACTGCCCTGGAGGGCCTCGCAAGGAGGATGGCCCGGGTACAGCGTGAGATACTGGCGGAGTGGAGCCGGGAGATGGCCCAGCAAGCTGGAACCCGTCCACGGAGCACGCTCCCCTGGGAGAGGACACCAACTGCCTCTACGGATGACGCGGGAGGACCCAAGGTCGGAGACGGCGCTGAGAAGGGAGCCGAACGTATGAAGGCAGGTAAAGGGGACGCCTATACCCCATACCGAGAGACCGCCCACCTGCCCCGGTTCCCCGTCGCAGAGCCCGAAAGTCCCCCGTCTGTGCCCGTAACCGCCATGTCACCGCTAATGACTAGGCCCCGACCAGAAGCCGCCGCCGCGACCCCTGTGACGTCACACGCACCGACCCGGAGCGTGACCAAGCAGGAAGTACCACCAGCCTGGTCGCAAGGCCTAGTACCCCCGGGCGCCGCATCACCAACAGCGCCCCCTACCTCCGCGGAGCCTCCGGCCTGGCCGCAAGGCCAGGTAGCCCAGGGTGCCGCCGTCCTAACGGTGCCCTTCACCTTCCAGGTGCCCCAGGCCTGGCCGCAAGGCCTGGGCAACCCGGGCGCCACCACCACCGCGCCCGCACCCGTAAAACCAAGGGTGCCGCGTCTGGGAGAGGACTTGTTTGCCCAGCACACGTGGCCGGACGGGCAGCCTTTCATCTGGCCCCAGAAGTATTATGAACTGGAGCACCAGAGGAGGGTTGGGGCCATGTGTGCACCCCTGATTCCGGCTCCGAAGCCCGTGATAAGGATCTCGCCTCCTCTGGAAGAAGCCCAATTTGAGTGGGACCCCACCGGAGAAGACCTAATGGGGTTCACTCAAGAAACCAGGGCAGCTGCAGCAGAGCGTGCTGAGTGTTGCCGACAGCAGCTCGAAGAGTTCGCACGGGAGCGGAGAGAGAGGCGGGTCCGGGAACAACAGGCCCAAGTACGGAGCGCCGAGCAGAAGAGCCGGACCAGGAGGGACCCCCGTGCAGCGCATTGTCCCCGCACCACCGGGACTGTAATCAAGTTTAACCAGCAGCACGGGTGGGGCTTCATTCGAGACAACAACACCCCCGGCGACGTCTTTGTCACGCGCAGAGACGTGGAGTCCCATCTGCCGGAGGGGCACAGAGGTCGTGACCTCTACATCGGAGACGAGGTCACCTTCACCCGGCACAAGTGTGCCAAAGGACCTTACGCCCTCCACGTACACCGCCTGACGGAGGAGGAGTTGCGGTGCGAGGAGGAGGAGCAAGAGGACCCGGACGGGTCTGAAGTTACCACCAGCTATAAGCAAAGAGCAGGAGGAAGACGCCGTTGAGTGCGGCAGAACAGGTGCTGTAAATAAGTTACCCGATCGGGGTATAAAGAAACTGAAACTGTTGTTGCTAATATAGTCCCCGTTGGGACCAGCTGAGTGAACTGTTTACCCGTTAACCCCTTAATCCCACAGGCTGAGGACTGTGAGCAGCCATTCCCTTTCCCCTCCTTACCTGGCCGAGGACTGAGAGCGGCCAACTTTCCCCTGTATATAGTTGCGCGTCCTAAAGCGCCCCCTACCGGTTTTATAGAAAACCAGTTTTTCTAAGAGACTGTCGCACTTTTCCCGGACACACGTTGCACAGTGTCCGGAGGAGGAACCAGAAACAAGAGACGACGAGAATGTTATATGAAAAGTTTTATATATATAATGTTTTATATGTTTTATTATGTTTATATGAAAAATTTTGTATGTTTTGGTGTTTTTGTCTTTACAGCCCGAGGACGTGCTGTGATTTACCAGGGGGGAATGTAGCACCCTGAGGATTCGGCTGCTACAGGGGTATTGCACCTCAACCCAGAGGTGTGATATTCCACTCCCGGGTAAGGATGGAGTGTGGATCTGAGCTCGGTAGGCTGCATGCACTACATACATCCCATTTCCGAGGAACAGACCAACGGTACTCCCACTTGGAAATGTGCAGGTACGACCGAGTCTGTTCCTGGCTGGAGTGGGAGGGGGGTGGAACATCCCATGTAGTGTAGGGGCAGATAGGGGGAGCAGTCTGGGTAGTGATAGGAGCTCATTGGGTGCTGGTCACCTGAGCTCACACATAGAGGGATATATAAGGTGGGCACCAACTAGAATCAGGGTCAGTTGTAGAGAACAAGTCAGTTGGAGAGGAGCCTGTCTGATGCAGAGAACAAATCGGCAGAGAGAAGGAAACAGCAGCCCTGGAGAGAGAGAGAGTGGAGCAGAGAAAGACCCAGAGGGGGAAGACTGAAGGGACCCAAGAACCCAAATTAGAGCACCGGGTGAGGAGTCAGCAAAAGGGTACCGGAACCCAAACTGGTGGGGGTAAAAACAATCCCCAGCCAGAGACCGGAGGCCGTGGGCAGCATCTGCCACGGCCACCCACCACATTCACCCCGAAGGCACACCACATGAAGGGTCAGGGAACCCAAGGCCAAGGGTGTCCCAACAGAAGGCCCGAGGGAGCTGGACCTAGGTGGATCACTGGTGGGGACGGCTGAAGAAAGGACAGAGGGAGAGCTCAGGGCCACGCTCCGGACTTGTTTGGGGGTTGGCTGGATCCAGGACCTGGTGGACGCAGCACGGCTCGGGTGGTCACTAGCAGCTGGAGTGACCAGTACAACATCTGCAGTAAGTAAACACCCTTAACTGCACTACCCGACTCTGTCTTCATTGCCGTCTGCACTGCACCACCACAACCCCCATCCTCTGCACCTGTCCCCCCTGAGGCTATACCCCTCCCGTTGGGGGTTATCTCATCAAGCTGCGCACCCACCATCAGCCTCAGCGGACCCTGCTGCAGCGGCGGCCACAGTGACCGCATCACAACGGGTGGCGTAGTCGACACAAAAGAACTCTTAATAACATCTGTAGGACTGCCACATAACACTGAGCTTGACGCCCTGGGCACGGGGCCGGGTCACAGCCGCTCGGAGACTACAACCCCCCATCTGATCCGGTGCCGGATATTCCCCTCAAAAAGGAATATGTCCCAGGGGGCGCGTCACAGAGGTACGACACAGAATTTGCTAACATTAGGTCATCATATTAAATAAGTTGTCAGTCTTGAGCGCAAGTGCTCGCTACTTGAGTTTGCATCGGGTACTCAGGTATGCACCATGTATCGCGGGTGCTTGAGTGACATGCTCGAGTCCCTGCCCCGCATGTTTCACGGTTGCTAGACACGCAAAAAGAAACATGTGGGGATCGCTCGTGCATGGCAGGCAATCCCCACCAGGTTTTTTTGGCCGCGAAGCATATGGGGCAGAGACTCGAGCACCCGCATTACTTTGTGCATACTCAAGCACCTGATGCAAACACAAGTAGCGAGCACTTGCGCTCAACACTAGTCGCCATATCGTCACTTTTTTTCTTTACTTTTGAAAAAATCCCAACCCCAACACAACCCCAACCCTAGCACAACCCTAACCCTAGCACAACCCTAACCCTAGAGTTTATTTTTTATGCTTTTCCTCGTGACATATAAGTGATTAGACGACTTTATTCTTCGGGTCGGTGTGATTACAGCGATAACAGATTTATAGCGGGTTTTATGATTGACAGCTGTCACACACTAGAAGACGCTTTTTTTGCAAAGGCTAGTTTTTGCATCACAAAATTTTGAGAGCTATAATTCTTCCATATTTCGGCCGACAGAGTCATATGATGGCTTGTTTTTTGCAGGACGAGTTGGCGTTTTTAATGGTACTATTTTCAGGCACATGACATTTTTTGATTGCTTTCTATTCCAATTTTTGGGAGGCAGAAGAAACAAAAACCAAGAATTCAGGAATAGTTTTTTTTTTTTATGCCGTTCTGTGTGTGGTAAAATTGATAAGGCAGCTTTATTCTTCGGGTCAGTACATTTACAGCGGTACCACATTTATATAGTTTTTTATGTTTTGGCGCTTTTACAAGATAAAAACTATTTTATAGAAAAAAATATTTTTTCCATCACTTTATTCTGAGAGCTATAGCTTTTTTATTTTTCGGCTGTTGGAGCTGTATGGCAGCTTGTTTTTTGCGGGACAAAATTACGTTTTCAGCTGTACCATTTTTATTTACATTTGTCTTTTTGATCGCGTTTTATTCCATTTTTTGTTTGGCGGTATGATGATAAAGCATTGTTTTTTGCCTAGTTTTTTATTTATTTTTTTTTACCGTGTTCACTAAAGGGGTTAACTAGCAGGACAGTTTTATAGGTCAGGTTATTCCGGACACGGCGATACCAAATATGTGTACTTTCATTTTTTTGTTGTTTTTTTCATAATACTATTTATTGATGGGTACAATATATTTTTATTTTTTGGGATTCTTTCATTTTTTTAAAATATTTTTACAATTTTTTTTTTTCACTTTCTGATTCTTTTTTAACTTTTACATATTGTCCCATGGGACTTTCACTTTTTACATTCTGATCTCCTGTATAGCACAGGAATGCAGCAGCATCCCTGTGATATACAGGCTGTCACATCTGCAGAGGGAGAAGATACTGTGATCATGCACTGCGCATAATCAAAGTATCTTCCTGGTGTCAGGTGACCCGGATGTCATCATGACAACCACGGGACATGGTCACAGACACCGCAGGACGCCGGAGAGGAGGTGAGTACCGGTGCTTACCTCCTCTTGCCACTGGAATGCTGCGATCGACTTCGATCGCAGCATTTCGAGGGTAAATGTGCTGGGAGTGGTGCTAGCTGCTTCTTCCAGTTACCTCCCCTCGTAGGACAAGTAACCCTTTCCAATCCAAAGAAAGAAAAATGAAAAAGATCTCCCTTATGTATAGATACAAAATGTTTAGCATCCCCAGAGTAACCCTGGTTGTTGTTGTTAATGTTAGCTGTGTGCTCAGATATTCTTTCTTTGATCTTTCTTGAGGTATAACCAATATATTTAATGTTGGAAACTTTGCACTCTATGCAATATATTATGTGATCGGAATCACAATTGATGAAAAATTTGATTTGATATGTAACATTGTGATTAGATGAAAAAGAATATTTTTTGCTTTCTGCAAACTTACAGATGTTACATTTAGTGCCACCACATTTGTGAAAGCCTTTGGTGGAAAGCCATGAAGTGGGGGTGTGGGTTTGATGAAGTATACTAGGTGAAAGTATATTACTAAGTGTGCAGCCACGCTTGACTACACACATTCTGGAGGATACTAGCAACTGTTTATCCTGGTTGACAACTAGAAGGTATTTTAGAATAATGTATTTAATCCCTTTCTGACGTGAGACGTATCCATACTTCCCTGTGCCCTGATACTTATTGACCAGGGTCGTATGTTACGTCTCAGTGATTTAGTGCACACAGAGGCTGTGCACGTGCGATCGCCGCCAGGTGTCAGCTGATTCTGACAGCTGACATGCGGCACTAAGTGTCAGGAGCGGTTCCCGCACCACTCCAGGCACTTTAACCCGCTAAATGCGGCATGCGAGCATAGGAACAGAAGCCCCTCTGCTCTTGGATCAAAGACCCCGCAACATCATCGCAAGGTCCCGATTGTTGTCATGGTGACCCGATCGACATCTGGGTCATCAGGCTCTCGTAAGTTAGTTAGATCATGCGCAGTGCATGATCTGATTATCTTGAGTCTGCAGCACAGGCAGGTTATAAGGTATAACAGTCATCTTGCCCTGCTATACCTTATAACGGCGATCAGACTGCAGAAAGTGAAAGTCCCAAAATGGGGCAAAGTTAATAAGTGAAAAAAAAGTGAAAAAAAGTTTTAAAAAATATAAAATAAAATCACAAAATAATAAAAAATTTATAGATATATTATACCCATATATAAATATTATTATGGAAAACAAAACAATAAAAGTACACATATTTGGTATCGCCGCATGTGGTACAACCTGACCTATAAAACTGTCCCACTAGTTAACCCCTTTAGTGAAAACGGTAAAAAAAAAAAAATAAAGCAGAGAAAAAAAACGATGCTTTATCATCATACCGCCAAACAAAAAGACAAATGTAAATAAAAATGATATCACTGAAAACGTCATCTTGTTCCGCAAAAAACAACCTCCCATATAGCTCCATCAGCCGAAAAATAAAAAAGTTATAGCACTCAGAATAAAGTGATGCAAAAAAATTTTTTTGTTCTATAAAATAGTTTTTATTGTGTAAAAGCGCCAAAACGTAAAAAAAGTATATGAATGTAGTATCGCTGGAAACCTACTGACCTGAAGAATAAAGCTGCCTTATCAATTTTACCACACATGGAACGGCATAAAAAAAATTCCTGAATTGTTCATTTTTGTTTATTCTGCCTCCCAAAAATCAGAATAGAAAGTGATCAAAAAATGTCAGATGCTTGAAAATGACCAGTAAAAATGTCAACTTGTCCCACAAAAAACAAACCCTTACATGACTCTGTCGGCAGAAATATGGAAAAATTATAGCTCTCAAAATATGGTGATGCAAAAACTATGAAAGTATTGGGGGCTAAAATAACTTTTTTTGCGGGAAATATACAGTACAGACCAAAAGTTTGGACACACCTTCTCATTTAAAGATTTTTCTGTATTTTCATGACTATGAAAATTCTACATTCACACTGAAGGCATCAAAACTATTAATTAACACATGTGGAATTATATACTTAACAAAAAAGTGTGAAACAACTGAAAATATGTCTTATATTCTAGGTTCTTCAAAGTAGCCACCTTTTGCTTTAATGACTGCTTTTCACACTCTTGGCATTCTCTTGATGAGCTTCAAGAGTTAGTCACCGGAAATGGTTTTCACTTCACAGGTGTGCCCTGTCAGGTTTAAAGTAATGATGGCCACTCGTTTTTCTTTACTTAGAATTTGTATTATGGCAAGAAAAAAGCAGCTAACAGTCTATTCAGTAGGGCTATCAGCTGTGTATCCACCAGACATCTTCACAACACAACTGATGGTCCCAACCCCATTTATAAGGTAAGAAATTCCACTTATTAAGAAATGAAGGTCAGTTAGTCTGAAAAATTGGGAAAACTGAAAGTGTCCCCAAGTGCAGTTGCAAAAACCATCAAGCGCTACAAAGAAACTGGCTCACATGAGGACCGCCCTAGGAAAGGAATACCAAGAGTCACCTCTGCTTCTGAGGATAAGTTTTTCTGAGTCACCAGCCTCAGAAATCGCAGGTTAACAGCAGCTCAGATTAGAGACCAGGTCAATGCCACACAGAGTTCTAGCAGCAGACACATCTCTACAACAACTGTTAAGAGGAGACTTTGTGCAGCAGGCCTTCGTGGTAAAATAGCTGCTAGGAAACCACTGCTAAGGACAGGCAACAAGCAGAAGAGACTTGTTTGGGCTAAAGAAAGCAAGGAATGGACATTAGACCAGTGGAAATCTGTGCTTTGGTCTGATGAGTCCAAATTTGAGATCTTTGGTTCCAACCACCGTGTCTTTGTGCGACGCAGAAAAGGTGAATGGATGGACTCTACATGCCTGGTGTGGGGGTGCTTTGCTGGTGACACTGTTGGGGATTTATTCAAAATTGAAGGCATACTGAACCAGCATTGCTACCACAGCATCTTGCAGCAGCATGCTATTCCATCCGGTTTGTGTTTAGTTGGACCATCATTTATTTTTCAACAGGACAATGACCCCAAACACACCTCAAGGCTGTGTAAGGGCTATTTGACCAAGAAGGAGAGTGATGGCGTGCTACGCCAGATGACCTGGCCTCCACAGTCACCAGACATGAACCCAATCGAGATGGTTTGGGGTGAGCTGGACCGCAGAGTGAAGGCAAAAGGGCCAACAAGTGCTAAGCATCTCTGGGAACTCCTTCAAGATTGATAGAAGACCATTTCCGGTGACTACCTCTTGAAGCTCATCAAGAGAATGCCAAGAGTGTGCAAAGCAGTCACCAAAGCAAAAGGTGGTGTAATGCACACGCCCGGGCTGAGTGGCGTGTGCGTGTGTATGTAGTGATTCCACTGTGCCATGAACCGGAGAGTGCCTGGAGGGGCGTAACTAAGTATCTGCCCGATCTGACCAAGGTCGCACGACGGCATACGACGCCAGTGCACCAGGGAGGAACCGAGCAGAGGGACCAGGGTCTACTCCAGGTCAGACTCCGGACACGGCTGTTGACCCACACCGGGGAATAGAGGAACAGGCAGACTAGAGCGCAGGCTGAGTAGGGTCCAGTACAGACTGGGAGACAAATTCGAAACCGCAGAAGCGGTGGACAGGGCAGAGCAAAGCAAAGCGAAACCGCAGACGCGGTGGACAGGGCTGAGCAAAGCGAAGCCGCAGACGCGGTGGACAGGGCTGAGCAAAGCGAAGCCGCAGACGCGGTGGACAGGGCTGAGCAAAGCGAAACCGCAGACGCGGTGGACAGGGCTGAGCAAAGCGAAACCGCAGACGCGGTGGACAGGGCTGAGCAAAGCGAAACCGCAGACGCGGTGGACAGGGCTGAGCAAAGCGAAACCGCAGACGCGGTGGACAGGGCTGAGCAAAGCGAAACCGCAGACGCGGTGGACAGGGCTGAGCAAAGCGAAACCGCAGACGCGGTGGACAGGGCTGAGCAAAGCGAAACCGCAGACGCGGTGGACAGGGCTGAGCAAAGCTAAACCGCAGACGCGGTGGACAGGGCTGAGCAAAGCGAAACCCCAGACGCGGTGGACAGGGCTGAGCAAAGCGAAACCGCAGACGCGGTGGACAGGGCTGAGCAAAGCGAAACCGCAGACGCGGTGGACAGGGCTGAGCAAAGCGAAACCGCAGACGCGGTGGACAGAGCTGAGCAAAGCGAAACCGCAGACGCGGTGGACAGGGCTGAGCAAAGAGAAACCGCAGACGCGGTGGACAGGGCTGAGCAAAGAGAAACCGCAGACACGGTGGACAGGGCTGAGCAAAGCGAAACCGCAGACGCGGTGGACAGGGCTGAGCAAAGCGAAACCGCAGACGCGGTGGACAGGGCTGAGCAAAGTGAAACCGCAGACGCGGTGGACAGGGCTGAGCAAAGCGAAACCGCAGACGCGGTGGACAGGTCTGAGCAAAGCGAAACCGCAGACGCGGTGGACAGGGCTGAGCAAAGCGAAACCGCAGACGCGGTGGACAGGGCTGAGCAAAGCGAAACCGCAGACGCGGTGGACAGGGCTGAGCAAAGAGAAACCGCAGACGCGGTGGACAGAGCTGAGCAAAGCGAAACCGCAGACGCGGTGGACAGGGCTGGGCAAAGCGAAACCGCAGACGCGGTGGACAGGGCTGAGCAAAGCGAAACCGCAGACGCGGTGGACAGGGCTGAGCAAAGCGAAACCGCAGACGCGGTGGACAGGGCTGAGCAAAGCGAAACCGCAGACGCGGTGGACAGGGCTGAGCAAAGCGAAACCGCAGACGCGGTGAACAGGGCTGAGCAAAGCGAAACCGCAGACGCGGTGGACAGGGCTGAGCAAAGCGAAACTGCAGACGCGGTGGACAGGGCTGAGCAAAGCGAAACCGCAGACGCAGTGGACAGGGCTCTGTTCACACGGAACAGACTGGAAGGGAAAGGCAGAACCAGGTACACACAGGATACTTGCAATGAAGTAGCGAGTGGACACTAAACCCACAAACGGGAGTACAGAGACAACGAGTAGGAGATAGGTACGGGATCAGATTCTGCAAGAAAAGGGAAGGTACGGACACAGAGAAAAACAGATAACAGGCTAGGAGAGTATACAGACAAGAGCAGGCAAGATAAAGGAACGGGTCTAGGTATGCGGCCCCTAGAAGGCGGAAAGAAAAGGCTAGGAGCGAGTTCACACTGG
Source organism: Phyllobates terribilis (assembly GCF_046119375.1). Taxonomy (NCBI): domain Eukaryota; kingdom Metazoa; phylum Chordata; class Amphibia; order Anura; family Dendrobatidae; genus Phyllobates; species Phyllobates terribilis. Next base: position 483,092,733 of record NW_027362762.1, on the reverse strand, counting down.
CCTGGAAATACAGCCTCCAGGATAGGCAGAAGACAACAGGCTAGAGAGCGTGTACAGACTGCAGGTTAGAGTACACAGGTAGGACACAGTACAGACACGGGAACAAATACTGCAAGACAGGTAACATACACAGGACCTGGCATGTCAGAGACAAAAAAAAAGCCAACTGACAGGGCAAGATGCTCAGGCATGGGTTAATTGGAGCAGCTGGTTTAAATACCAGGTGACAGACAGCAATAGCCTGCAGCAGGTACAAAAAGCAGGAAGTGATCGGGCGCCGCCCTTAAGCAGCAGAAACAGAGACAAACAAACAGCATGGAGGGAAGCCAGAGAGACATTCTGAATTGGAGATCAAGTGCGCTCTCTTGCACAGTGGGAGATGGACCACTATGCAAGGACGCCGCCAGGTATGTTACAGGTGGCTACTTTGAAGAACCTAGAATATAAGACATATTTTCAGTTGTTTCACACTTTTTTTAAGTATATAATTCCACATGAGTTAATTCATAGTTTTGATGCCTTCAGTGTGAATGTAGAATTTTCATAGTCATGAAAATACAGAAAAACCTTTAAATGAGAAGGTGTGTCCAAACTTTTGGTCTGTACTGTATATTTTTTCATTTTTACAGATCCATGTTGTAAAATTCTGTGAAGCACCTGTGGGTTGAAGGTGTTCACCACACATCTAGTTAAGTTCCTTGGGGGGTCTAGTTTCCAAAATTGGGGTCACTTGTGGGCGGTTTCCACTGTTTAGGCACATCAGGGGCTCCCCAAATGCAACAAGCAAATGTTACATTCAGAAAGTCAAATGGCGCTCCTTCCCTTCCGAACCTTTGCCGTGCGCCCAAACAGTGGTTTTCTCCCACATATGGGGTATCGGCTTACTCAGGAGAAATTGCACAACAAATTTTATGGTCCATTTTCTCTTGTTACCCTTGTGAAAATAAAAAAATTGGGTCTGAAGTAAACATTTTGTGAAAAAAGTTAAATGTTCCTTTTTTTCCTTCCACATTGCTTCAGTTCCTGTGACGCACGTAAAGGGTTAATAAACTGTGGTTTAGAGCACCTTGAAGGGTGCAGTTTTTAGAATGGTGTCACTATTGGGTATTTTCTGTCATAAAATGCCCCTCAAAAAATCACTTCAAATGTGATGTGGTCCCTAAAAAAATGGTTTTGTAAATTTTGTTGAAAAATGAGAAATCGCTGGTCAACTTTTAACCCTTATAACTTCCGAACAAAAAAAAATTTGGGTTCCAAAATTGTGCTGATGTAAAGTAGGCATGTGGGAAATGTTATTTATTTACTATTTTGTGCGACTTATCTCTGTGATTTAAGGGCATAAAAATTCAAAGTTTGAAAATTGCAAACATTTCAACATTTTCACCAAATTTCCATTTTTTTCACAAGTATACGCAAGTCTTATCAAAGAAGTTTTACCACTATCATGAAGTACAATATGTCACGAAAAACAATCTCAGAATCAGGGGGATCCGTTGAAGCGTTCCAGAGTTATTACCTCATAAAGTGACAGTGGTCAGAATTGTAAAAATTGGCCCGGTCATTAAGGACATAATTGGCTCCGTCCTTAAGGGGTTAATTATGTTGTTATTATAACCCCTGTCCGATAGTGTGTTTTTTATCATGCGGCGTTCATGAGAAAAGCTTTCTTCACTTAAGCATAATCTCCTTGCCCTTGTGAATTCACCTCTGGGTATGGCATGAATGGTGTGCCTAGGGTGTGAACTAGTTAACAGTAAAATGGTGGGGCAGCATGGTAGCTCAGTGGTTGGCACTGCAGCCTTGCAGCACTGGGGTCCTGGGTTCAAATCCCACCACGGTCAGCATCTGCAAGGAGTTTGTTCTTTCCGTGTTTGGGTGGGTTTCCTCTGGGTTCTCTGGTTTCCTCCCACACTCCAAAGACATATTGATGGGGAATGTAGATTGTGAGCCCCAATGGGGACAGTGATGATAATGTCTGTAAAATTGTCTGAATTGTAAAGCGCTGCAGAATATGTTGGCAATATATAAATAAAAAGATTATTATTATTACCTGAATTATTTTTTCTATTCATTTTCCTACGCATGAGGGTGCCCAAGGGTACCAGAAACAGCAGGTATGGCACTCACCAGCTTTATTTGACTGCACTGAAGTTTCCATTATGCATTCAATGTGTCTAGCTCCAACCCCCCCCCCCTCCCTCCTCTAAGTCAATGAATAGTACACCACTGGCAAAACAGTGCCATACCACTGCCCCCCTAGAAACAGTGCCATACCACTGCCCCCCAGAAGCAGTGCCATACCACTGCCCCCCAGAAGCAGTGCCATACCACTGCCTCCAGAAACAGTGCCATACTACTGCCTCCAGAAACAGTGCCATACTACTGCCTCCAGAAACAGTGCCATAGCACGGCCTCCAGGAAAAATGTTGTGTGCCCAACAAAATAGTATCATTAATTATCAAACCTATCAGTGCAGCCCTTTTGCAGGTAGTGGCCTGGGCGCTCTGCAGTCTGAAGAAGATAGACACAAAAACATGTAGGGCTCAGATCAAGGTCTGTAGAGTAATTGACGCGCCCCCTGGGCCGCGTGGGGAGCCCGGAACCGGGTCTCTTTTGTGGGATGCTGGGGGTTGTAGTCACCGTGGCGGCGACCCGGTCCCGTTGCTCAGGGTGGTCAAACCAGTGGCAGTCTATTTATGTGGTTTTTAGTAATGTCCGACTACGCCACCAGTGGATTGCGGTCAATGCTAACCGCCGCTGCGAGGCAGTCCCCTGAGGCTGATGGTGTGTGCAGCTGAGATCGTATAACTCCCCACGGGAAGAGTGTAGCCCCAGGGCAGTGTAGTAGATGGTGGGGGTGATGGTGCAGGGACGTCCCAGTACTAGTAGTGCTGACGCGATGAGAAAGCACAGAGACAAGGTGTTGCAGTTCAGGTTCTTTACCCACAGTTCTCATCCAGGTCACTTGTGCACAGGTAGGACCGCCTGAGCCGTGCTGCGTCCATCAGGCAGGGGGCTCGATCAACCCCCAGGTAATTCCGGAGTGTGGCACAGGACTCCCTTCTATCCTTTCGTCAGCCGTGCCCCACTAGTGACACTACTTCTGTCCAGCTGCCTCGGGTCTTCTCCTGGGAGGACTGGGTGTCCACTTCCCTGACGTTATGTGGTGTGCCTTCCTAGTAGGTGTAGTGAGGGGTCGCACCAGTAAATGATCACGACCACCGGTTCTTGGTTAAGGATTAGTCACCTCCACCAACTTGGGATCCGGTACCCTGTTCTGCCAACCCGTCACCCGCAATCTCCTGGGTCCTTAGGGTTCCTTCTGCCTTCGTGTCTCTGGGCCCTTCTACACTTTGGGTACTTCTCTTTCTTTGCTGTTCCTTTCTGTTTCTGTTCCTTTCTGTTTCTGTTCCTTCCTTCTGGCTCCGGCCTTCACCCTAGGCCTGCCTCGTGGAGCTGGGCCCAGACTGAGCCACAGCTCCCTGTCAGCCCTTTCTGGCTGAACTCCTTCTCTCACTGAACACAGAACTAAGATGGTGCCCACCTTATATACCTTCCCCTAGTGTGTGAGCTCAGGTGACCAGCAACCAATGAGCTCCTACCTATGCTCAGAAACGGTCCCCTCCTGCTCCTACATCACTGGGTTTTCCTCCCCCCTCCCCACTCCAGAAAGGGACATGATCTGTCGTGCCTGCATTACTGTACTAATGGGAGCACCGTTGAGCTGTCCCCCGGAAATGGGGTGTGTGTGATGCATGCAGCTAACTGAGCCCTGGTCCATACTCCATCCTTACCCGGGAGTGGAATATCACACCTCTGGTTGAGGTGCAATACCCCTGTAGCAGCCGAGCCCTCGGGGTGCTACATAATGGCTCCATTTCAACCACCAGAGAAATTAGTAGGATCTAACCACTGATTTTGTTTGAAGGACACAAGAAGAACTAGACAAGTTACCTAAATAATGTTGGAAACAAAGGTTATATGATCATTATGGCTACTTTATCCACTCACTGATGTAAGCTGCACAAGGTATCATAGATAAAGCTAAGCACTACAAAGTATATAATCATTCAATTAAAATGATGCTTGTAAACTTCACTTAGGCTTCATTCAGAAGTCAGTGATTCTCATGCACACAAAAAAATGGTAGCGGTGTCAATGTTTGGTTAGTGTGTTATCAGTGTTTCATCAATGATTTTACTGATAAAGAAATAAATAAATTACAAAGCTTCTCCTATCTTTTGCAATGTTGAACACGGACAGCATACAGACTGCACATTGATGCCATCCGTGTGCTGTACATGATTTTCACAGATCCATAGACTTTAATTGGTACCTTTCATACGTGATGGAAACGACCTTGTCTCCGTGATTTCTGCATGGGCACATGGTCCACAAAAAAAAAGATATACAAATAAGACTAAAATGGGTACTTGTTCTATCTGTGAGAATCATGGTGGATAGAACAAATAGTGCCTTCTTCTCTAATTCTTCACACATAAGAAGCAATACAGAATATTGTAACTAAAACTAGCAACAGCTTCCCGAGGACATGACTCAATATCCCACAGGAAACAGAAGTTTGATGCAACTTTGGAAAAGCTAACGCGCTTCATTGCTCCTTTAAAGTAACCAGAATAATACACAGTTCAATTTGTTAATACAGGGAATAAAGCAAGAGAAATACTATACATCCTTCAATCTATATATTTATTTAGGTTTTGCGTGACACAAATTACAGATCATGAGGAGGAAAAGCATTATATATCTTTGTACAGTATGTGCCAGTGGTAATTTTTAGATGACCTGGTATAATTCTAATAATAAAAACTAACAATGTTTCACATTTACATAGTGATATGACACTGGGGGCACTGCTAGACCTAATATTAACCAACAGGCCAGACCGCATATCAAATATACGAGTTGGGGGTCAGTTGGGTAATAGTGATCACAAAATAATAAGTTTTCATGTATCCTTTAATAAGATATGTAGTAGAGGGGTTACAAGGACACTAAACTTCAGGAAGGCAAATTTCCAACGGTTGAGAGATGATCTTAGTGCAATAAACTGGGACGATATCCTGAGACATTAAACTACACAAAGCAAATGGTAGACATTTATTAACATCCTGAATAGGACCTGTACACAATATATACCCTATGGGAATAAACATGCTAGAAATAGGAGGAAACCACTATGGCTAAATAGAGCTGTAAAGGGCGCAATAAGTGACAAAAAGAAAGCATATAGAGAACTAAAGCAAGTAGGTAGTGATGAGGCATTAAATAAATACAGAAAATTAAATAAATTCTGTAAAAAATAAATCAAGGCAGCAAAGACTGAGACAGAGAGACTCCTTGCCAGAGAAAGTAAAAAGAATCCCAAAATATTCTTTAACTACATAAATAGTAAAAAACTAAAAAATGATAGTGTTGGCCCCCTTAAAAATAGTCTGGGTGAAATTGTGGATGAGGATGAGGAAAAAGCCAATATGCTAAATGATTTTTTTTCAAAGTATTTACACAAGAAAATGACATGACAGAAAACATGATTAGTGATGACAAAAATTCTCCATTAAATGTCCCTTGCTTAACCCAGCTGAAGTATGGCGGCGTCTAAAAATCACTAAAGTTGACAAATCCCTGGGCCCGGATGGGATACACCCGCGAGTACTGCAGGAATTAAGTAACGTCATAGATAGACCATTATTTTAAATTTTTAAAGATTCCATAATAACAGGGTCTGTACCACACGACTGGCGTATAGCAAATGTGGTGCCAATATTCACAAAGGGGACAAAAACTGAACTTGGAAATTATAGGCCAGTAAGCTTAACCTCTACTGTGGGTAAAATCCTGGAGGGTTTCCTAAGAGATGCTATACTAGAGTATCTGAAGAAGAATAACCTCATGACCCAATATCAACATGGGTTTACGAGAGACCGTTCCTGTCAGACTAATCTGATCAGCTTTTATGAGGAAGCAAATTCTGGACTGGACCAAGGAAATGCAGTGGATGTTGTGTATATGGACTTTTCAAAAGCTTTTGATACGGTGCCACACAAAAGGTTGATACATAAAATGAGAACAATGGGGATAGGGGAAAATATATGTATGTGGGTTAAGAATTGGCTCAGAGATAGGAAACAAAGGGTGGTTATTAATGGAACACATTCAGACTGGGTCACAGTTAACAGTGGGGTACCACAGGGGTCAGTATTGGACCCGCTTCTTTTTAACATATTTATTAATGACCTTGTAGGGGGCATACAGAGTAGTATTTCAATATTTGCAGATGACACTAAACTCTGCAGGGTAATCAATACAGAGGAGGACAATTTTATACTACAGGAGGATCTATGTAGATTAGAAGCTTGGGCTGATAAATGGCAAATGAGCTTTAATGGGAATTAATGTAAGGTAATGCACTTGGGCAGAGGAAATAAAATGTATAATTATATGCTTAATTGTAAAACACTGGGCAAAACTGTCACTGAAAAAGACCTGGGTGTATTGGTGGACGACAGACTCACGTTTGGTGGCCAGTGTCAGGCAGCTGCTGCAAAGGCAAATAAAATAATAGGATGCATTAAAAGAGGCATAGATGCTCATGAGGAGAACATAATTTTACCTCTATACAAGTCACTAGTGCGACCACACTTAGAATACTGTGTACAGTTCTGGTCTCCGGTGTATAAGAAAGACATAGCTCAACTAGAGCGGGTGCAGAGAAGAGCGACCAAGTTATTAGAGGTCTGGGGGGTCTGCAATACCAAGACAAGTTATTACACTTGGGGTTATTTAGTTTGGAAAAACTAAGGCTTAGGGGTGATCTTATTACTATGTACAAGTATATGAGGGGACAGTACAAAGACGTTTCTACTGATCTTTTTACTCTGAGGCCTGAGACGGGGACAAGGGGACATCTTCTACGTCTGAAGGAAAGAAGGTTTAATCATAATCACAGACGCGGATTCTTTACTGTAAGAGCAGTGAGACTATGGAACTCTTTGCCGCATGATGTTGTAATGAGTGATTCACTACTAAAATTTAAGAAGGGCATGGATGCCTTTCTTGAAAAGTATAATATTACAGGTTATATATACTAGATTCCTTAATAGGGCGTTGATCCAGGGAACTAGTCGGTCTGTCATATGGAGTCAGGAAGGAATTTTTTTCCCCAATGTGGAGCTTAGTGTTTGCCACATGGGTTTTTTGCCTTCCTCTGGATCAACATGTTAGGCTATGGGTTGAACTAGATCGACTTAGTCTTCCTTCAACCTTAAAAACTATGTAATGGATGTACATAAGCAAACTAAATACACTCCTCAGCATTGAAATTGCAAAATCAAAAAAAAGTCATGGAATTTTGGAAAACACTGGATCGATGGACATGTTAACCCCTTTACAGCCCATGACGTATTAATACGCGTCTGTGCCCTGGGCTTTAAGAGCCTGACCCGTATTAGTACGTCATCGCGATCGCGCGTGCACACAGGCTGTGCGGGCGCAATCACCGCCGGGTGTCAGCTGATTGTCACAGCTGACACCCGGTACTATGTGCAGGGAGCGGTCCCGCACCGCTCCCGGCACATTAACCCCCGCAATGCTGCGATCGAAGTCGTCATGACAACATCCGGGTCACCAGGCAGCAGGAACATTGTTTGGTCATGCGCAGTGCATGACCAAACAATGTTCTCACTGTGCAGCGCTGACTGCCTGCATGGCACAGGGATGGTGCTCCATCCCTATGCTGTGCAGGCGATCAGAATAAAAAAGGTTAAAGTCCCAGAGTGGGACAAAGTAAAAAAGTGTAAAAATATTTAAAAAAATAATAATAATAGTCCACCAAAAATAAAAATATAATGTACCCATCAATAAATATTATTATGAAAAAAAAGCAAACAAACAATAAAAGTACACATATTTGGTATCGCCGTGTCCGGAACGACCTGACCTATAAAACTGTCCCACTAGTTAACCCCTTCAGTGAACACGGTAAAAAACAAAAACAAACAAAAAAAAAACAATGCTTTATCATCATACTGCCGAACAAAAACTAGAATAACACGCGATCAAAAAGACGAATATAAATAAAAATGGTACCGCTGAAAACGTCATCTTGTCCCGCAAAAAACAAGCTGCCATACAGCTCCATCATCCGAAAAATCAAAAAGTTATAGCTCTCAGAATAAAGCTATGCAAAAAAATATTTTTTTCTATAAAATAGCTTTTATTGTGTAAAAGCGCCAAAACATAGGAAAACGATATAAATTTGGTACCGTTGTAAACGTACTGACCCAAAGAATAAAGCTACGTTATCAATTTTACCACACGCGGAACAGAATAAAAAAAAAAAAGCAATTCCTGAATTGTTGGTTTTTGTTTATTCTGCCTCCCAAAAATCAGAATAGAAAGCGATCAAAAAATGTCACATGCCTGAAAATGGCACCAATAAAAACGTCAACTCATTACGCAAAAAACAAACCGTCACATGACTCAGTCTGCCAAAATATGGAAAAATTATAGCTCTCAAAATATGGCGATGCAAAAACTAGATTTTACAAAAAATGCGTCTTTTAGTGTGTGACAGCTGTCAATCATAAAAACCCCATATGATTCTGATATCACTGTAATCGCACCGACCTGCAGAATAAAGTCGTCTAATCACTTATACCACACAAGGAACGGCATAGAAAATAAACTCTCGGGTTAGGGTTGTGCTAGGGTTAGGGTTGGGCTAGGGTTAGGGTTGTGCTAGGGGTAGGGCTGGGGTTGGGGTTAGGGTTGGGGTTGGGATTTTTTTCAAAAGTAAGAAAAAAAGATGATATGGCGACTAGTGTTGAGTGCAAGTGCTCGCTACTTGAGTTTGCATCGGGTGCTCTGGTATGCATTGAGTATCGTGGGTATTTGAGTGACATGCTCGAGTCACCCCCCCATATGCTTCGCCGCCAAAAAAACTTTGCGGGTATTGCCTGCCATGCACGAGCGATCCCCGCATGTTTTTTTTGGGTGTCTAATAACCGTGAAACATACGGGGCAGGGACTCGGGCATGTCACTCGAGCACACGCAGTACATGGTGCATACCTGACTACCCGATGCAAACTCAAGTAGCGAGCACTTGCGCTCAAGACTAATGACAACTTATTCAATATGATGACCTAATGTTATCAAATTCTGTGTCGTACCTCTGGGTTCAAAATGTTCACTATAACCCTTGATAAAATCCTTGAGGGGTCTAGTTTCCAAAATGGGGTCACTTGTGGGGGGTTTCCACTGTTTAGGCACACAGGGGCTCTCCAAACGCGACATGGTGTCCGCTAACAAATTGAATGGAAAATCGGCTCAAATTGTTAGCGGACACCATGGTGCATTTGGAGAGCCCCTGTGTGCCTAAACATTGGAGCTTCCCCACAAGTGACCCCATTTTGGAAACTAGACCCCCCAAGGCACCTATCTAGATGCATAGTGAGCACTTTGAACCCCCAGGTGCTTCACAAATTGATTCATAAAAATGAAAAAGTGGAAAAAAAAAATACTTTTTCATTTTTACGAATCAATTTGTGAAGCACCTAGGGGTTCCAAATGCTCACTATGCATCTAGATAGGTGCCTTGGGGGGTCTAGTTTCCAAAATGGGGTCACTTGTGGGGGAACTCCAATGTTTAGGCACACAGGGGCTCTCCAAACGCAACATGGTGTCCGCTAACAATTTGAGCCGATTTTCCATTCAATTTGTTAGCGGACACCATGTCGCGTTTGGAGAGCCCCTGTGTGCCTAAACATTGGAGCTCCCCCACAAGTGACCCAATTTTGGAAACTAGACCCCCCAAGACACCTATCTAGATGCATAGTGAGCACTTGGAACCCCCAGGTGCTTCACAAATTGATTCGTAAAAATGAAATACTGGAAAAAAAATACTTTTTCATTTTTACGGATAAATTTGTGAAGCATCTGGGGGTTCAAAATGCTCACCACCCATCTAGATAAGTTTCCAGGGGGGTCTAGTTTCCAAAATGGGGTCACTTGTGGGGGGTTTCCACTGTTTAGGCACATCAGGGGCTCTCCAAATGCAACATGGCGTCCGCTAATTATTCAAGCAAATTTTACAATCGAAAATTCAAATGGCGCTCCTTCCCTTCCGAGCCCTGCCGTGCACCCAAACAGTGTTTTTTCCCCACATATGGGGTATTGGCGTACCCAGGGGAAATTGCACAACAAATTTTGGGGTCCATTTTTTCCTGTTACCATTGCGAAAATAAAAAAAAATGGGTCTAAAGTAACATTTTTGTGAAAAAAGTTAAATGTTCATTTTTTTCTTCCACATTCCAAAAATTCTTGTGAAGCACCTGAAGGGTTAATAAAGTTCTTGAATGTGGTTTTGAGCACCTTGAGGGGTGCAGTTTTTAGAATGGTGTCACTTTTGGGTATTTTCTGTCATAAAGACCTCTCAAAGTGACTTCAAATGTGATGTGGTCCCTAGAAAAATGGTTTTGTAAATTTTGTTGTAAAAATGAGAAATCGCTGGTCAACTTTTAACCCTTATAGCTCCATTACAAAAATAAATTTTGGTTCCAAAATTGTGCTGATGTAAAGTAAACATGTGGGAAATGTTATTTATTAACTACTTTGTGTGACATATCTCTCTGATTTAAGGGCATAAAAATTCAAATTTTGAAAATTGCAAAATTTTCTAAATTTTTGACAAATTTCCGTTTTTTTCACAAATAAACGCAAGTGATATCGAAGAAATTTTACCACAATCATGAAGTACAATATGTCATGAAAAAACAATCTCAGAATCAGCGGGATCCCTTGAAGCGTTCCAGAATAATTACCTCATAAAGTGACAGTGGTCACAATTGTAAAAATTGGCCTGGTCATTAACGTGCAAACCACCTTGGGTTGTAAAGGGGTTAATAGTATGCAAATGGTGAGAAAATGTAAATACAATTTTGAAAACCTCTTGATTTATTTATCGAGTATAAACAACACCACATGCAGAAATACACGCACTTACACATCTTGGCATCTTATCACTGAGGTTATTAACCCCTTTCTGGCCCAGGGCGTATTAATACGTATTTGTGCCCTGGGCCTTATAGGCCTGATACGTATTAATACGCCCTGGCGATTTCGCCCGCACACAAGCGGTGCGGGCGAGATCGCTGCCGGGTGTCAGCTAATTGTTACAGCTGACACCCTGTGCTATATGCAGGGAGCAGTCCCGCACCGCTCCCGGCACATTAACCCCCGAAATGCTGCGATCAAAATCGATCGCAGCATTCCGGTGGCAAGAGGAGGTAAGCGCTATACTTACCTTCTCTGCCGGCGTCCGCCGGCGTCTGAGTCCGGTCCCAGATGTTGCCATGGTGACCTGATGTCATCATGACAACATCCTGGTCACCAGGAGGCAGGAAGTTGCTTTGGTCATGCGCAGTACACGACCAAAGTAACTTCTCCCTGTGCAGCGCTGACTGGCTGCATGGCATAGGGAGCTGCTGCTCTCTATGCTATACAGCCGATCAGGCAGCAAAAATTGAAAGTCCCATAGTGGGACATAGTGTAAAAGTCCTAAAAATGTTAGAAAGTGAAGAAAAAAAAATAGTAAAAAAAATAAATAAAAAAGAAATGAAAAAAAATATATATATATTGTACTCATAAATAAATAATCTTATGGAAAAAAAACAAAAAAACAATAAAAGTACACATATTTGGTGTCGCCGTGTCCGGAACAACCTGACCTATAAAACTGTCCCAATAGTTAACCCCTTTAGTGAACATGGTAAAAAAAATAACTGAAAAATGAAACATAAAACGATGTTTTATCATAATACCGCCAAACAAAAAATGGAATAAAAGGCGATCAAAAAGACGAATGTAGATAAAAATGGTACCACTAAAAACGTCATCTTGTCCCACAAAAAAACAAGCTGCCATACAGCTCCAACGGACGAAAAATAAAAAAGTTATAGCTCTCAGAATAAAGCGATGCAAAAACAATTCTTTTTTATTGTGTAAAAGCGCCAAAACATAAAAAAAAAAAAAAAATGCAGTACCACTGTAAACGTACTGACCCGAAGAGAAAAGCTACCTTATTAATTTTACCACACGCAGAACGGCATAAAAAAAAAAAAAAAAAAACAATTCCTGAATTGTTGTTTTTTGTTTATTCTGCCTTCTAAAAATCAGAATAGAAAGCGATCAATATGTGCCCGAAAATGGTACCAATAAAAACGTCAACTTGTCCCGCAAAAAACAAGCCCTTACATGACTCTGTCGGCCAAAATATGGAAAAATTATAGCTCTCAAAATATGGCGACGCAAAAACTAGTCTTTGCAAAAAAATGCGTCTTTTAGTGTGTGACAGCTGTCAGTCATAAAAACCCGATATGAATCTGGCATTGCTGTAATTGCACTGACCCGAAGAATAAAGACGTCTAATCACTTATACCGCACAAGGAACGACGTAAAAAATAAACTTTAGGGTTAGGGTTCTGCTAGGGTTAGAGTTGAGCTAGGGTTATGGTTAGGGTTGTGCAAGGGTTAGGGTTAGGGTTGTGCTAAGGTTAGGGTTGGGCTAGGGTTAGGGTTGGGCTAGGGTTAGGCTAGGGTTTGAGTTGTGCTAGGGATAGGTTAGGGTTAGGCTAAGGTTAGGGTTAGTCTAAGGTTAGGTTAGGGTTAAGCTAGGGTTAGAGTTCGGCAAGGGTTGGGCTAGGGTTAGGGTTGGGCTAAGGTTAGGGTTGGGGTTGGGATTTTTTCAGAAGTAAAGAAAAAAAAATGACGACGATATGGCGACTAACGTTGAGCGCAAGTGCTCGCTACTTGAGTTTGCATCGGATGCTCAGGTATGCACCGAGTATAGCGGGAGCTCGAGTGACATGCTTGAGTCTCCACCCCAAATGTTTTGCAGCTGTTATACAGCCAAAAAAACCTCGCGGGGATTGCCTGCCATGCACGAGCGATTCCCGCATGTTTTTTTTGGGTGTCTAATAACCATGAAACATGCAGGACAGGGACTCGAGCATGTCACTTGAGCACCCGCGATACTTGGTGCATACCCGACTACCCGATGCAAACTCAAATAGCGAGCACTTGCACTCAAGACTAATGACAACTTATTCAATATGATGACCTAATGTTATCAAATTCTGTGTCATACCTCTGGGTTCAAAATGTTCACTATACCCCTTGATAAAATCCTGGAGGGGTGTAGTTTCCAAAATGGAGTCACTGGGGGTATTGGGGTGGTTTCCACTATTTAGGCACATCAGGGACTCCCCAAACGCAACATGACGTCCGCTAATTATTCAAGCAAATTTTATATTCAAAAAGTCAAATGGCGCTCCTTCCCTTCCGAACCCTGCCGTGTGCCCAAACAGTGGTTTTCCCCCACATTTGGGTATCGGCTTACTCAGAAAAAATTGCACAACAAATTGCATGGTGCAATTTCTCCTGTTACCCTTGTGAAAATGCAAAATTGGGAGCTGAAAAACATTTTTGTTGGAAAAATTTGAAAATTTTATTTTTACGGCTCAATGTTATAAACTTCTGTGAAGCACCTGGGGGTTCAAGGTGCTCACCACACATCTAGGTAAGTTCCCTAAGGGGTCTAGTTTCCAAAATGGGGTCACTTGTGGGGGGTTTCCACTGTTTAAGCACATCAGGGGCTCCCCAAACGCACCATGATGTCCGCTAATTATTCAAGCAAATTTTATATTCAAAAAGTCAAATGGCGCTCCTTCCCTTCCGAATCCTGCCGTGCGCCAAAACAGTGGTTTTCCCCCCACATATGGGGTATCGACTTACTCAGGAGAAATTGCACAACAAATTGCATGGTGCAATTTCTCCTGTTACCCTTGTGAAAATGCAAAATTGGGGGCTGAAAAACATTTTTGTTGGAAAAATGTGAAAATTTTATTTTTACGGCTCAATGTTATAAACTTCTGTGAAGCACCTGGGGGTTCAGGGTGCTCACCACACATCTAAATAAGTTCCCTAAGGGGTCTAGTTTCCAAAATGGGGTCACTTGTCGGGGGTTTCCACTGTTTAAGCAAATCAGGGGCTCCCCAAACGCAACATGGTGTCCGCTAACTATTCAAGCAAATTTTATATTCAAAAAGTCAAATGGCGCTCCTTACTTTCCGAGCCCTGCCGTGCGCCCAAACAGTATTTTTTTCTCACATATGGGGTATCCGCGTCCTGAGGGAAAATTGCACAACAAATTTTTGGGTCCATTTTTTCCTGTTACCCCTGAGAAAATAAAAAAAATTGGGTCTAAAGTAACATTTTTGTGAAAAAAGTTAAATGTTCATTTTTTTCTTCCACATTCCAAAAATTCATGTGAAGCACCTGAAGGGTTAATAAACTTCTTGAATGTGGTTTTTAGAACTTTGAGGGGTGCAGTTTTTAGAATGGTGTCACTTTTGGGTATTTTCTGTCATAAAGGCCCCTCAAAGTTACGTCAAATGTGATGTTGTCTCTAAAAAAATGGTTTTGTAAAATTTGTTGTAAAAATGAGAAATCGCTGGTCAACTTTTAACCCTTATAGCTCCCTACTAAAAACAAATTTTGGTTCCAAAATTGTGCTGATGTAACGTAGACATGTGGAAAATGTTATTTATTAACTACTTTGTGTGACATATCTCTTTGATTTAAGGGCATAAAAATAAAAATTTTGAAAATTGCGAAATTTTCTAAATTTTCGCCAAATTTCCATTTTTTTCACAAATAAACGCAAGTGATATCGAAGAAATTTTACCACTATCATGAAGTACAATATGTCCCGAAAAAAACAATCTCAGAATCAGCGGGATCCGTTGAAGCGTTCCAGAGTAATTACCTAATAAAGTGACAGTGGTCAGAATTTTAAAAATTGGTCTGGTCATTAACGTGCAAAGCACCCTCGGGGCTAAAGGGGTTAATGGTTGTCTGAAGAATACTCTGCTATGCTGAATTCACTTGGCCAAATCATCAAGATCCACTGCGGGCAGCTACCTTTGCTATTGTTGACCAATGATGTCCCAGATGTACTCAATGGGAGATAAGTCCAAAGACGCAGCAGGCCACAAAACGCCCTACTGCCCATGCAAGCAGCTCACGGTTAAAACAAAAAAAAAATGTATGCAAGTTTGGTGTCATAACAATCATTCTGACCGAGAGAATCATGATGACAGATCATTTTTACAACATAACAAACAGCGTAAACTAAACCTCTGAAAGAATGGAGGAATTGAATTTATTTACTGCAAGATTATAGTGCACTGCACTGAAAGGCACATTTTCAATTTTCGCCGCAGGCAGCAGGAAAGCTAGAATCCAGCTTTCCAGTTGGACTTCCTTTGTCAGTTTGCTGGTCTTTTGTATTTATACCCTGCCTGTATTCCAATGTAGGTACCATGATTAAGACTTTTCTAAGCCGAAACGCGTAGCGTTTTTTAATCTGTTTGCCCATATGGTGTGAATTGGCTCTTTTTGTAAGTGCATTTTTTATGGAAATATCATCCTTCAAATAAATGGAAATTTTAATTACACCACATCGCTGGAGTCTCCTCACTCGCTGGATTTTGGTCTGAAGTTGTGTTCCAGTTGTCCATGGTGTCACTGTCCATACACATGTCTTCACTACATGCGAACCCACTATAGTCAAAGAAGACCCCTATATATCATATGTTAATATAAAGAAACAGTTCAAGATAAATAAGCCGCTATTTTGGTGCCATGTCAAAGTTCCCCAAATAACAGTATACTGTCTTTCAGACGTGAATACATTTGAACACTTGGGTGCTGGGACTGGGGCAGAGGGGCGCACGTCAGCCCCAGCCTCGACGTGCAGTGGCGTGATAAGGTGTCACGCAAGGTGAGGGAAGGCACAAGTGTACCACGACGGGAAGAGAGGGAAGAGAGCATAACAACTAGGGAAAGGGGGGAATAGAGACTCCTAGGCAGATCTAATATCACCATGCCTACCCTATAGTTCCTATATAGGTTCCACAACTATTGCCGAGCAGGAACCGAATCCCTGAATGTCCCTAGAGCTAGGCCCTAGATAGGGAGGGGATGGCGTGAGCACTACTCAGGCCCCACTACAAACTAAAGACAACAAGGTAAACAAAGGGGATACACTTTACTTGAGAAGATGCGAGAGAGATAACGCCAACTGTCCTCCAAGGGCACCAAAGAACAAACTAGCCGACTGCTAGTACTCCAAGCCTGCACAGAGGTATATAGACCTATCACCGGCGACTCTCTGGAGAAACTGACAGTTTTTAACTACCAAGCAAGGGTGTGTCAATCAGCTGCAGAAGGTGGAGGTCATTGCTAGGTCCTAAAGGAAGAAGAATAAAACTATACTACAGAGATGAGAGGATAAAGAAGGCATCCGCAATGGCAAGCGCAGTGACCTTCTACAGCCGGATCCAGAGCGACTGTCTATTACACCTGACACACCCATGACATAAGGTCCGCACAGCACATTAAGGAGAGGGGCAGTGTGAGAGGATATTATGGAGAGGCTCAGTGTGGGGGGGACATTTTGGAGAGGGGCTGTGTGGGGGAAACATTATGGAGAGGCGCCGTGTGGAGGAGCTGCAGCTCTCGATTTGGTCACCCCCTCACACATACCACAGCTTGCACACTCAACAGGCAACCCTGGCTCACCAACCTCACTAAAGAACTGCCACGGGCGTCCAGAGTAGCTGAGCGAAGATGTAAAAGGTCCCACACCAACGAGCATTTCATCGAATTCAAACAGTGCCTCACTTCTTTCAAGTCCACACTTACTGCAGCAAAACAATCATACTTCTTATCTCTCATATCCTCCCTGCCTCACAACCCGAAACAGATATTCAACACTTTCAATTCTCTCCTCCATCCCCCAGCGCCTCCTCCCTCTCCTCTCATCTCAGCTGAAGACTTTGCCTCATTCTTCAAGCAGAAGACTGACACCGTCAGACAAAGCTTTTGCCTAAAGTCCAAACAGCCCCTCCTCATATCTACTCAACCCTCTTCCTCCAAAACCAGCTTCTCCACCATTACGGATGATAAACTTTCCTCTCCAAATCACACCTCACCACCTGCGAAATTGACCCAATCTCGTCCCACCTCATCCCTAACCTTACCACAATCTTCATCCCAACCCTAACCCACCTTTTCAACCTGTCACTAACAAATGGTGTCTTCTCCTCATGCTTCAAATATGCATTGATCACACCCATTCTCAAAAGCCCTCCCTTGACCCATCCTCTCTGACTAGCTTTCGCCCCATATCACTTCTCCCCTACGCCTCAAAACTACTGGAACAACACCTCCATTTTGTCCTCCTACCTCTTCTCCTGCTCCCTCTTTGACCACTTACAATCTGGCTTCCGACCGCACAATGCCACTGAAACTGCCCTGACTAAAGTCACCGACGACCTACTAACTGCCAAATACAAGCGATACTACTCTGTCCTACTCCTCCTGGACCTGTCATCTGCCTTTGACACAGTGGACCATTCCCTCTTACTACAAACTCTCTCATCTCTTGGCATCACAGACTTGGCCCTATCTTGGATCTCCTCATACCTAACAGACCAGACATTCAGTGTCTCCCACTGACACATCACCTCATCTCGCCCCCTATCTGTCAGTGTCCCCCAAGGTTCAGTTCTAGGACCCCTGCTCTTCTCCATCTACATCTTTGGCCTGGGACAGCTCATAGAGTCCCACGGCTTTCAGTATCATCTCTATGCTGATGACACACAGATCTACCTTTCGGGACCTGATATCACCTCCTTACTAACTAGAATCCCACAATGTCTGTCCGCTATTTCACCCTTTTTCTCTGCTAGATTTCTAAAACTTAACATGGATAAAACTGAATTCATCATTTTTCCTCCATCTCACTCAGCCCTCCTATCTGACCTATGCATCATAGTCAATGGCTGCCCACTCTCTCCAGTCCCGCAAGCTCGCTGTCTTGGGGTAACCCTGGACTCTAATCTCTCCTTCAAACCACATATCCAAGCCCTTTCCACTTCCTGCCGACTCCAACTCAAAAATATCTCCCAGATCCGTACATTCCTCAACCACGAATCTGCAAAAACACTAGTGCACATCCTCATCATCTCCCACCTCGACTACTGCAACCTTCTGCTTTGTGGCCTCCACTCTAACACTCTCACACCCCTCCAATCTATCCTAAACTCTGCTGCCCATCTAATCCACCTGTCCCCTTGCTATTGCCCGGCCTCTGTCAGTCCCTTCAATGGATCCCCATTACCCCGATACTCCAGTTCAAAACCCTAACCATGGCATACAAAGCCATCCACAACCTGTCTCCTCCATACATCTGTGACCTAATCTCCCAGTACTTACCTGCACGCAAGCTCCGATCCTCACAAGAGCTCCTTCTCTATTCCCTTTTTATCTCCTCTTCCCACAATCGCATACAAGATTTCTCCTGTGCATTCGTCCGATTCTGGAACTCTCTACCCCAACATATCAGACTCTCATCTACTGTGGAAACCTTCAAAAGGAACATGAAGTGAAGACCCACCTCTTCTGACAAGCCTACAACCTGCAGTAACCCTCGCTCCACCACACCGCTGCACGACCAGCTCTACCCTCACCTACTGTATCCCCACCTATCCCCTGTAGATTGTGAGCCCTCACGGGCAGGGTCCTCTCTCCTCCTGTACCAATCCTGACTTGTATTGTTCAAGATTATTGTAATTGTAATTGTTTTTGCTATCTTTACCCTTTTCACATGTAAAGTGCCATGGAATAAATGGCACTATAATAATAAATAATAATAATATTATGGAGAGGGGTAGTGTAGGGGGGATATTATGAAAAGGGGCAATTTGGAGGGATATTTTTGAGAGGCAGTGTGTTTGGGGGGTGATATTATGGGGAGGGTAAGTGTGGGGGGTATATTAAAAAGAGGGGAAGTGTGAGGGGACATTATGGAGAGGGGTAGTGTGAGGGAATATTATGAGTGACATAATGGAGAGGGGCAGTGTGGGGAAATATTATGGAGAGGGACATTATGGAGAGGGACAGTGTGGGGGGAATATTATGGCAAAAAGCAGTGTAGGGGGATATTTTGTGAAAGTAGTAGCAGTGAGGGGCAATCATTTATTCAGGGGCACAGTATAGGAGATATTTTTATTAATGGGGCATTATAATGATACTTTTATTTTTGAGGGCACCATGTCGGGAAGTGCTTCTGAAGGCTGGAGAAGACGGAAGTCTGGAGAGATGAGCTCTGAGCATGGGATCTCATAATGGCGTCTGTACTATGATAAAAGGGTAGGAGACAAAAGAGATGGGAACGATTTCAGAGAAGATATCACTTATAAGGTACCTGCACAATAATATTTGTTTGTGATACAGACTACATTTCATCAGTACTGTCGTTCCTGTATGTTCCGCAGTCTGATGATAACTAGTAATAACAACCCCCAGTATCTCCTTACTATTGTTAAGGATCTACTGGGAGTTGCAGGTTCACATGATACAAGTGTATATGGGGCTGTCCTGAAACTGCAATTGATCACTGTATTAAGTTTGGTGATGTATTCCTGTACTGACGGTGGTTCTGGTGGTGTATTCATGTACTGACAGTGGTTCTGGTGATGTATTCATGTACTAATGGTGGTTCCGGCGCTGCATTTATGTAGTAACGGTGGTTTTGGCGCTGCATTCATGTACTAATAGTGGTTCTGGTGCTGAATTTATGCACTGACAGCAGTTCTGGTGCTGCATTCATGTACTGACAGTGGTTCAGATCATGTAGCAATCCATAACGTACTTCATGTTTGTCAAAGATTACAGCCAGGCAGTCATGCAAAACCCAACACCATACAATAACCCAATAAATACTATTAGCTGCCACCACCAATCGTTTATAGACCGATTGGACACCTGACAGGTAGTGTATGGCTTTCAGGAGTGTGGTTTACAGAACAAAAGGATCAGAACTATTACATTTTATATTTAATCCAGAAAGATAGGCATTGATGATAAAAAATATACAAAAGATTTTACAAAGGGGACAAAACAATATAGCATATACAATTACATAAAATAAAATGGATTAACAGTGAGACTTACTAAACCTGACATCACTACAATGGCTTCAGAATTATGGAGGGAAGTACTCCAAAAAGAAAACAGACAGAACCGCAGTTAGCTGCACCTCCAGAAACCGACAAGGTCCAAAATATGGCATTTGCCTTTTATTAGCTCCTAAGTTATACCCTCAAACCTCCCCTTGATGATTTCTAACAGGGCTGGTCATGGGATGTGGCTTCAGTTTCAGAAAATTATGACATTAACTAGATTCACAATATCTTTGCTTCTGAAGGTCGCAGGTGCTAAACATTACCATCATATTTTTTATTATGATTTTATTTTTACATAGAGGCCAAATATGACAGGTGTAGCCTAGTCTATCAGACCATATTCAATTGAAGGGATTCTGGTCATTGCCCAATGACGTGAAACCATGCTTTGTGTTCTCCACTTCATCATGTTTCCGAAAATATGACTTTCCTATCCATTAGATCAATGCAGTTCATGCAAATCTTAATTTCTAGTAAGCAGACAAAGACCACAGAGTTCTTTAAGTTTCTTCTGAGTCTTATCCCAGTCGTAAATCTGCTTCTCCACATCCCTGATGCAGGGCCTCACATCTGTTAGCCATTAGGAGTTTCCTTAATTACCTGATTCCAAAGGAGGGGGTCAGCTGAACAGAGTGTTATTTGGAGACAACTTGTAGATTGCAAGCTCTTTCTCTTTCTGGAGTTGACTTGAAGAGGATTTGGTTGCGCTTCTGCTCCAAAACCTCAGTGTAAGTTTGGGTGTGATCATACTGATTTTATGAAGCAAAAACTGATCAGAAACTCTCCAAATCCTTTTCAAATACTCAACACTTGGTTCTGATAATGGATAATTGTACTGACAGTGGTTTTGGTGATGTATTCATGTAAGTACACCGTTCAATTTTTTGCGTTCCTTCTGATTGGTTCAGTATGACAATGTGGCCCTTGGTCCAAAAAATGCTGTGCACCCTTGTAAACAATAAAACACACAGTGATCACTGAAGAATCCACAGATTCATCAAGCTGAGAGTGAGGGTGTGTGCATACGACATCTTTTTCAGGTAGATTCCGCCTGTAATCCACCTGAAAAAGCGATAAAAAGAATGCAAAAAAAAATAAACATATGTGCAGCAATTCAAAAAGACTTGATGTGCACATGTTCCGTTTTTTGAAACTTCTATTAATAGCTTCAGGTTTTGAAAGCTGTGAAGTTTCCACTATCTTATGAATTAAAAAAAAAATTGGCAGCAAAGTCGTCAGAAAAAAGCAATGAAATAGATGTCAAAGAAAATGCTTTGGGGAAAGCACCATTGGCGATTTCCTAAACCGTGTTCTGCGTCAAAAACAATACGGGTACGCCGGCGTCTAAAAGACATCTGTTAGACTTGGATTTTGCTGCAGATTTTGCTGCAAAATTTGCAAGGTCAGATGTGACATTTCTTGGCTCCTCAGAACACAAAACTATGCCACAGTTGTCTTATGCAACCAAAAAGTAGTTTGCCTTTGTGCTTTATAATAGAAATTAAAAAAAAAAATCTTTATAAACATGACAAAGCTGACTTAAAAAAAAATCAAACCATTCAAAAGAAATTTTCAGGTCATTGACAGGGGAATTATTCCCACTTATAAATGGAGACATTTCTACATATTATGGAAAAGCTTTTCTAGGTGCAATTCTTAGTAACTATAGATTTATGATAACAATTCTTATTTCTTAGCAATAGCACAAATGCAAAAAAATGACACTTTTATGAGTCAGTTTATTACCTTATGCTTCCTTGTCTGCCGTATCTCTGTGCAGGTTGTTGTAAATGCTAATACCCATTCCTTACATCCAATCACATTTTGCCAGAGCATGAACACTATAAATGTGTAGTTGCTTTCAGTTTCACTTGTGCACCCATACCTGTGACCTACATACAACCTCAACTCATATAGTCATGATGTTGCAAATGATAGATAGAGAGATAGATAGATAGATAGATATTAGTATATTATTGTATTGAACATATGTAATCATATGCATATACAGTGGGGAAAATAAGTATTTGATACACTGCCAATTTCGCAAGTTTTCCCACCTACAAAGAATTGAGAGGTCTGTAATATTTATCGAAGGTACTCTTCAAATGTGAGAGACAGAATCTAACAAAAAATCCAGAAAATCACATTGTATGATTTTCACATAATTAATTTGCATTATATTGCATGAAATAAGTATTTGATACCAAAGAAAAACAGAACTTAATATTTGGTACAGAAACCTTTGTTTGCGATTACAGAGGTCAGACGCTTCCAGTAGTTCTTGACCAAATTTGCACACACTGCAGCAGGGATTTTGGCCCACTCCTCCATACAGATCTTCTCCAGATCTTTCAGGTTTTGGGGATGTCGCTGGGCAACATTGAGTTTCAGCTCCCTCCAAACATTTTCTTTTGGGTTCAGGTCTGGAGACTGGCTAGGCCACTCCAGAACCTTGAAATGCTTCTTACGAAGCCACTCCTTAGTTGCCCTGGCTGTGTGTTTTGGGTCATTGTCATGCTGGAAGACCCAGCCACGACCAATTTTCAATGCTCTTACTGTGGGAAGGAGGTTGTTGGACAAAATTTTGCGATACATGACCTCATCCTCCCTTAAATTTGGTGCAGTCATCCTGTCCCCTTTGCAGAAAAGCACCCACAAAGTATGATGTTTCCCCCACCATGCTTCACGGTTGGGACGATGTTCTTGGTGTTGTACTCAAAACACTGTGAGTGGTGTTAATACCAAAAAGTTCTATTTTGGTCTCATCTGACCACATCACCTTCTCCCATGCCTCCTCTGGATCATCCAGATGGTCATTGAAGAACTTCAAATGGGCCTGGACATGTGCGGACATGAGCAGGGGACCTTGTGTGCCCTGCAGGATTTTAATCCATGATGGCGTATTGTTACTATTGGTAATGTGTGAGACTGTGGTCCCAGCTCTCTTCAGGTCATCGACCAGATCCTCCTGTGTAGTTATAGGCTGATTCCTGACCCTTCTCAGAATCATCCTTACTAGTGTTGAGCGAGTATGTTCTGTTAACCCTTTCGCCGAGTATGCTCGGGCCAAGCACCGAGTATTTACAGCTGCTCGGTGATATGTTTGAATCGCTCCCGTGTGCATGATTTGCAACTGTTTGACAGTTTTATTACATGTGAGGAATGTGTAAGAAATAGACAATCCTCCCATGTAATAAAACTGCCAAACAGTCGCAAATCAAGCACACGGGAGCGATTCAACCTTATCACCGAGCAGCTGTAAATACTCGGAGCTCGGCCCGAGCGTGCTCGGACAGAACATACTCGCTCAACACTAATCCTTACCCCACAAGGCAAGATCTTGCATGGAGCCCCAGATTGAGTAAGATTGACAGTCATCTTGTGTTTCTTCCATAATTTAATAATTGTGACAATAGTTGCTGCAGGTAGGAGATCAAATTCTTATTTTTGCAATAAAATGTAATTTAATTATGTAAAAATCATACAATGTAATTTTCTTTTTTTTTTATTTTTAGATTCTGTCTCTCACAGGTGAAGTGTACCTACGATAAAAATTACAGACCTCTCTATTCTTTGTAGGTGGGAAAACTTGCAAAATCGTCAGTGTATCAAATACTTATTTCCCTATATATAGCTAGTGTTTGACACTATGTTCTCTTACATGTAAGATATATATTCTGATATTACCAACTCATTATATATACATTTATAACATATTTAAGGTGTACAACATGTAAAACAAGTAAATTTATTCATGGGTTGGATTTCCTATGTGCTGACAAAGAATTTTCGGATTTTTTTTATTTTATTTTTTGCTGTTTTTCTTATTGAAGGTTTGGTTGTTTGTAGTTTATATCTAGTTTGTGGCTGATATGATGGAAATAATATTCACTAACTTTTTGGTGAGCTTCTATCAACAATGTAATGATACTCAACATCAGATCTGACAAAGAAAAACTAGTGTCAAGGGGTTTTATGATATTTTAATTTTGATGGATTTTTCACCCCCCACTGATCAGGTATTTGAGGAGACTGCAGTTTTTTAGTGTTTCCAGTGCTATACTTATGGCATGGCAGCATACGGAGGAGACTAATCAATGAAAAGGAACAGAGCAGCTTCATTAAACAGGCGATTGGTCATCAATATGATAGGACATCAGTATAAAAATCCCAGAAATCGTCTCTGTTCGGGTTCAGACAAGCGCAAGCAAAATCGTCTGTTTGTTTTTCATCTAGAAGTAATGGATGAATCTTCATCTGTATGCCATTTGTATGTCCATTTTTAAACATCAACAATTAAAAAAATGTACAAGACCAAATACAGTTTTCTATGTTTTTATTGGAATGTGCACATTGTAGATTCAGACTTAAGTCAGCAAAACCATGAAGGAACACACATGGAAACAAGCAATAAAGAAACACATGTTCAACAAACCACAATATGTGTTAAACCTAAGATTCCGCAAAGTACCCTGCCTTTTAGGGCTCATTCACACTGGCGTATAATATGGAGTAGTGCAATGCGAGATTTTCTTGCATTGCACTCTGACCAGTATTATTCAGTTAGGCAGAGCAGATCTGCAAATGTTTTCTCATGCCACTTGGCATGAGAAAAAAATCACAGCATGCTACGATTGGCAGTGTATCACGCCCATTCAAGTCAATTGGTGCATGCAAAACATCGGACTGCACTCGGATGTTATCCGAGTGCAGTCCCATATACGCTGAGACAGGCCATGGAGAAGATGGAGTGATTAATCTCTCCTTCTCACCTGTGATCTGATTCTCACATGCGAGAGGATTGGATCACAGTACCATGATACTCGGCTCACTCTCGCAGTAGAGCAGGAGCCGAGTGTCATTAGCATATCGCATTGGATGCTCTCGCACCAGATACTATGCGCTAATGTGAACCCGGCCTTACTCTGATAACAGCTTTACAAACCCTTGTCATTATCTCAAGCACATGGAACTGTCATCTGAATGAGACCTTAGTGCTCTGTAGCTGGAGAATACGGCAGCTAACATTTCTAACCCCTGCATCATTCAAGCAGCACTAAAAGTGAGGTCCGCAGCAGCCACAGAAGTCATACATTTCTCATACATTGTGTATAAAGGTGACAAATGTATTTTGAAACAAAAAAATATTTTCATTTTCCATAAATATTTCCAAAATTGAACTGTAGATGGTGCTGCTGTATTAACAATGATGCAGAAATTCAAAAAACTGTTCTTTTGTCCTTGAACTAAATATTTTAACTTTTATCTAGATTTTTTTTTTTTACCAATATCCTTTATTTGGTGGTTAATATATGTAATGTTTTTTCACAAAGATTTCAGTGATAAATTCAGCATGAACCATAAACAACTTTCTCACCCTTTCCATTTTTGGCAACTTAGTCAGAAATCATGTACGGACAAAGGATAATAATAATCTTTATTTTTATATAGCGCTAACATATTCCGCAGCGCTTTACATACATTATCATCACTGTCCTCATCGGGGCTCACAATCTAGATTCCCTATCAGTATGTCTTTGTAGTGTGGGAGGAAACCAGAGAACCCGGAGGAAACCCACACAAACACGGGGAGAACATACAAACTCCTTGCAGATGTTGTCCTTGGTGGGATTTGAACCCAGGACCCCAGCGCTGCAAGGATCTGATTTATCGAGGAGTTTTCCAGTTTTTTGTTACAAAATTGTTGTGATTCTTGCCATTGTACACTACTCGTGGGCAGCTCTGCCCAACGTGGGTGAAGCCATGGTGGGACAGGGCGTAGTGCAGCCCACCCAACAAATTCATCATAATTTAAGCCAGAAATGTACTCCAGTAACTGGACTAACTAACTGGAATAATATTTCTGGTGGAGGCACATGGCAGTTGTAAGACGTGTCAAATTTATTAAGAATCACAAGCCTCTTAAGGAATTAGGTGAATCTTACTCCAGCGGTGACTTCATTAAAACGGTCATGCAAATCGCCAGTTCTTATGAATCGGGGACAAATATTTTAAATGGACAGATTAAAAAACAAAAATCTAATTAATAAGATGTATTTATTTTACTCATTTATACAGCTTCATCATATTCCACAGAACTTTACAGACATCATTATCATCATTGTCCCCATTGGAGCTCACAAATCTACATTCCCTATCATTATATCTTTGGAGTGTGGGAGGAAACCTGAGAACCCAGAGGAAACCCACACAAACACGGGGAGAACATACAAACTCCTTGCAGATGTTGTCCTTGGTGGGATTTGAGCCCAGGATCCCAGCACTGCAAAGCAACAGTGCTAACCACTGAGCCACCATTCAGCTATTTTGCATTAACAGCATTTAGTATTAATTGTAAATCAATATATAAAATAAGGCACCAACTCCTAGGTACCAGTCCATTTAGTGCCTCTTCCACTGGATTTCCTCTTTTACAATCCCTGTGTCTGATGAAGGAAGAATGTTTAAGAGGAATCTGTCAGTAGGATCAATCCTTCTAAGACGTTATAAGGGCATGTAGGTCATAGGAAGCTGAATAATATAATACCTTACTATCTGCTATCCGATATCTTAATTCAGAGAAATGCACATTTTTCTTGTAAGTAAATGAGCTGTAAAGGGTCGGACACAGATCTAAATAAGAATTTATCTCCAAAGCTTATTTTAAATGGAAGGGGAAGTTACCAATGTGAGACATGTAGATCAGGAGAGCAGACTGTCAGTCATTACATGTCTCACACTAGTAAAAACCCCTTTCATTTAAATTAAGCTCTGGAGGCAGATTCTTAGGGAGATCTTTATCCGGCCCAAAGATCTGCACAGGTCATTAACATATTAAGAAAAGTGTGGATTTCTCTGGAATAAGACATTGAATCGCAAATATCAAGGCATCATTTTATTCAGCTTTTTATGACCTGAAAACTTATATAGACAGCTTAGGAGGGTTGATCCTGCTGACCGATTTCCTTTAAGGCTGAAACGTCACAGTGAACACTTTGGATTGTAAGACATAAATAAACATCACTATTTTGCATCTAAATGAGTGCCAGATTCTTCTCATACTATTACACGTACGGGGTTGGTCACTATTTTAGCACTCGCCCTCCAAAAGTGCAGTAGTCCTAATTCTACAGTATACATATTTTGTACAAGCACACAGGACAAGATATGATGACTTTTCTTATACTTCCAAGAGTCATAACTAGTGTTGAGCATTCCGATACTGAAATATCGGGTATCGGCCGATATTCGCGGTATCGGAATTCCGATACTTAATTCCGATACTTTTGCAATATAGTATACCGGAATCGGAAGTTCCCATAATGCAATGAGCCATTTTCATTTTATTCAGCCAATGAGGATCCTAAGAAGTGTGGGCACATCCTGTTAGGCATGTAGGCATCTTAACTAATGGCATGGCTGTGATTGGCTGCTGAAATGATGTCATGATGCACTATAAAAGCCGCCGCCGCCATTTTGAGCTCACTCTGCTGTGAATTCAGTTAGGGATAGGACGCTGTTGTTCTGAGGGACAGTTTTAGCTACCTATTTGGTCTATTCTGCTTTACCCAAGCTACTTTATAAATCGCTGTGCCTTGCAGTGCTAGTGCACAGTTCTCTGTGCTGTTCACCGCTGTCTGCAAGGTCTGCGTGTGTGAGTGCAGCTCACCCTGTAGTGTGTGCTTCAGCCACGTCTGGTTGTAGTGCACTCAGCGTGTGTCACTGCCTCGTACATTGTCCTTTTTTGCCAATTCATAATTTTTCCTGATATCTCCTATTAGTGTGGTGGTTCCATCCGTATTCAGCTAAATTGGTTCCAAACACACTATATAGGAGTAGATAGAGAAATTTTTTTGGTCTTGCAGCGCTAGTGCACAGTGCTCTGCATCTGTACTGTTCACCACTGTCTGCAAGGTCTGTGTGTGTGAGTGCAGCTCACCCTGTAGTGTGTGCTTCAGCCATGTCTGGTTGTAGTGCACTCAGTGTGTGTCACTGCCTCATACATTGTCCTTTTTTGCCAATTCATAATTTTTCCTGATTTCTCCTATTAGTGTGGTGGTTCCATCCGTATTCAGCTAAATTGGTTCCAAACACACTATATAGGAGTAGTTAGAGGAGCCTTTCTGCAGCATTGGGCCCTGCAGCCCCAGCCAGATTAGTATTAGCCTATTTTTTGTAGCCTCATCTATTGCATTGTAGGTTACCTTCCTACATTGTAATAGCTACAAAAAGTTTGTGATACTATCGGTATTACATCTTTGGGCACATCCAGTGTCTTTTTGTGACAAAAAAAACCTAAATAAAGTTCACCAAACACTCCACTTTACAGTTATGTAGGCCACATTAGCTCATATTAAAGTCTAGTCCACACTTTATAAAATTAGTGTTTCTTATACCTGTTAGCAGCTGTTCAGGAATAAGCACACTAAGCCCTTAGTACTTTTCTGCCTATCTTTATCAGTCTACCAAGATGAAGAAGGCAGGGAGTAAGGCATGTGGTCGTGGTCGTGGGCGTGGGCGTGGAGTTTCTGCAGGGAGAGGACGTGAGGATTCTGTGCCTGCAGGGAGAGGACGTGGGGATTCTGTGCCTGCTGCGGGCACCAGTGACTCAGCATCCCCCAGTTTTACCAGGGAACAGTCCTTTATGCGCAGCTTTGTAGGAGCTAGCCGTACCCCACTGCTGCGGGAGGACCAAATTGAAGCCGTTGTCGGATGGATGGCAGCTAACGCATCGACTTCAATTAGTTCCAGATCCTCTCAGGTCCTGAGCACTGAAGAGCATCCATCTGTCTCTTCACCACCTGCAATATTGCCCAGGCAGTCAGAGAGCCCTGGACAGGAGCCATCTCTACTTCTGTTCTCTGAATCTCTTGGCTTGGAAAGAGGGGGCCAGCCAAGCAGAATTCGAGAATTTGAAGAAGAGGTAGTATGCAGTGATGCGCAACCGTTTTGTCTCTCTGAATCTGAAGAGGCGGGTGGGCCAGTGCCTATGGTCAGCAGCACACCTCAGTACGCATCTGATGATGAGACTCAGGTGCCACTTTCTGGTGCGTACTGTGCTGTCGAGACTACCCAGGAGAAGCAGTTGTTTGAAGAGGGTGGTGTAGATGATGAGGTCCTTGACCCATCATGGCGTGAGGGACAGGAAGGTGGTGGGAGCAGCTCTGAGGAAGAGATTCCCCGAACAGCCCAAAACGGAGGGAGAGGGAGGGGGCAGACTTGGTTGCCTGTAGCCTCCACTTCGGCACCCATTAGGAGCATGGCTCTTCCAAAATCCAAAGCGGGCGCTCCCAAGACTTGCAGTTCCTGGTGCTTTTTTGACACAGTTGCAGATGACATTTGCTTTGTCAAATGCAAGCTGTGTAATCAGAAGGTGAAAAGAGGGAAAAGTGTCAGCAACCTCAATACCACAAATATGTGGAAACATGTGCGGACCAAGCACGTGGTGGAGTTACAAAAACACACTGAAGACCTAGGCCAACCTACAGCGCCACCTACCACCTCTTCAGCTCGTGTTGTAGCCTCTTCCTCCAGCTCACACACAGCTGGTTCGGCTTCCTCACAGGATCGCCATGGAAGAATCTCTGGCACTGTTGTACAGAGACACAGTGTAATTCCACCCACAGCACCACTTTCCCAGTCATCCTCACACTCCCAGGCCAGTCTACAGCCATCGTTAGCACAGGCATGGGAGAAAAGGCGCCCATACTCGGCAAACCACCCCCGAGCACAGGCTCTGAATGCTGGCATTGCTAAACTACTGGCCCTTGAAATGCTATCATTCAGGCTGGTGGAGACTGACACATTCCGTAACTTTATGGCATTGGCAGTCCCACAATACAACGTGCCCAGCCGCTTTTATTTCAGCAGGCAAGCCGTCCCTGCCCTGCAACATCATGTGGAGGGAAAAATTAAACATGCGCTACAAAACGCCGTCAGTAGCAAGGTCCACCTGACCACCGATGCGTGGACCAGTAAGCATGGACAGGGACGATACCTTTCCCTCACTGCCCACTGGGTAAATGTTGTGGAGCCGGGTACAGATCTTGAGAGTGGCGCTGTACGTGTTCTGCCAACTCCAAGGATTGCAGGAATCCAGTCTGTACACATTGACTCCTCCTCATACTCCAGTTACTCTGATCAGCGCTGCAAGAGCCGTCACGGTCTACCTCCACATCGACCCGTGAACGGTTACCTGTTATGGTGACCAATATGAGCACAGCCGTGGCCAAACATCAACAGGCCGTATTAAAATTAATTTCTTTGGGAAATCGAAGCCACACAGCGCAGGAGCTCTGGAATGCCATCAAGCAGCAGAGCGACGTATGGTTTGTGCCAGCGAATCTCCAGCCAGGCATGGTAGTGTGTGACAATGGCCGAAATCTGGTGGCAGCTCTGGGCCTAGGCAACCTCACTCACATCCCATGTCTGGCACATGTGCTCAACTTGGTCGTGCAGAGTTTTTTGAGGGACTATCCGGATCTTGATGCACTGCTTCACAAGGTCCGCATAGAGTGCGCTCACTTGCGGCGTTCCAGCAATGCAAGATCACGCATTGCAGCTCTGCAGCGCCGATTACATCTTCCGGAACATCGCATCATATGTGACCTACCCACCAGGTGGAATTCAACGTTACATATGTTGGAGAGGTTGTGTGAGCAGCAGGCAGCAGTAATGGAGTACCAGCTGCAGCAGGCGCAAAGAAGTCGCAGTGCGCGCCGTTCACACTTCACCACCACTGAGTGGGCCTCTATGAAGGACATTTGCCACGTTTTGCGTGCCTTCAATTATTCCACGCGGATGGCGAGTGCAGATGATGCACTAGTCAGCATGACTATCCCCCTTATCTGCCTGCTTGAAAAAACACTGCAAGCACTAAGGGACGAGGTTTTGGAAGAGGTGGAGGATGAGGAGTCACAAATGCCATCTGCTTCTCTACAGTCTGCGCAACGTGGTTCCTCACAAAGGCCTAGGCAGGGGACACTTTGTGAGGAGGATGAGGAGGAGTCAATGGATGAGGAAGACATCTGTCCAGAGGAGGGAGGTACACAATGCTCTAGTAGTCAGTATCTAGAGCGAGGGTGGGGTGATGCAGAGCAGGCAGAGATCACGCCTCAAGCAGGGGACAGCGTTTCTTGGCCAGTTGGCAGTCTGCAGCACATGGTTGATTTCATGCTGCAGTGCCTGAGAAACGACCGCCGCATCGCCCACATTCTCAACACGGCTGATTATTGGGTGTCCACCCTCCTAGATCCTCGCTACCGGGACAACTTACAAAGCCTCATAACACCGTTGAACCGGGAGCGTAAAATGCGGGAGTACCAAGACGCACTGGTGCATTCCATCATGCTCTCCATTCCAACCGAGAGCAGTGCTGCTAGTGCTTTACAAAGCAGCTCAGTGCGTCGAGGCAGTGGAGGAAGCTCTGCACAAAGAGTGAGCAGAAGCAGCACCTCAGCACAAGGCAAGACCAGTATGGCCGAAATGTGGCAAAGTTTTGTGTCCCCGCCGCCACAAATGTCTACACCATCACAGACGGCTCCAGTCAGCAGGAGGCAACGTTTCCGTCAGATGGTGACAGACTACATGTCTTGCCCTCTTAGTGTACTCCCAGACGGCTCTTCTCCCTTCAAGTTTTGGGTCTGTAAGCTGGATACATGGCCAGAGCTTAGTCAGTATGCATTGGAGGTGCTAGCTTGCCCTGCTGCTAGTGTATTATCGGAACGCGTCTTTAGTGCCGCAGGTGGTGTACTAACAGACCGTCGCATGCGACTATCCTCCGATAACGTTGACCGGCTTACTTTTCTCAAAATGAACAAGGCCTGGATCTCTCATGAATTTGCCAGTCCTCTTCCAGAATAAATAATTGGTTGGCAACAGTATCCAGGTCTCCTGTTCTGTTCATGTTTCTACCACCTGAACTGTAATCCCTGAGCTCCAACACCGCCAGTTGGCGCTCGGAAGTGCCGTCTGCACAGTCAACACTTGCTGCCATGTTATTGGGGTTCGGTAACGTCAGCTGTTCCCCTGCTGTGCGGACGGCTATTTCTCCTGCTCTGTCCACATTCTCACTACTACAGATTTTAAAGTTGCTCCAATTACACCTCTGGCTCCTCTGTTTTCAGTATTATCCCTGAGCTCCAACACCGCCAGTTGGCGCTTGGAAGTGCCGTCTGCACAGTCAACACTTGCTGCCGTGTTATTGGGGTTCAGTAACGTCAGCTGTTCCCCTGCTGTGCGGACGGCAATTTCTTCTGCTCTGTCCACATCCACTGTACTACTAATTTAAAACCTCCTCCAAATACACCTCTGGCTCCTCTGTTTTCAGTATTATCCCTGAGCTCCAACACCGCCAGTTGGCGCTCGGAAGTGCCGTCTGCACAGTCAACACTTGCTGCCATGTTATTGGGGTTCGGTAACGTCAGCTGTTCCCCTGCTGTGCGGACGGCTATTTCTCCTGCTCTGTCCACATTCTCACTACTACAGATTTTAAAGTTGCTCCAATTACACCTCTGGCTCCTCTGTTTTCAGTATTATCCCTTAGCTCCAACACCGCCAGTTGGCGCTCGGAAGTGCCGTCTGCACAGTCAACACTTGCTGCCATGTTATTGGGGTTCAGTAACGTCAGCTGTTCCCCTGCTGTGCGGATGGCAATTTCTCCTGCTCTGTCCACATTCTCGCTACTACAGATTTTAAAGTTGCTCCAATTACACCTCTGGCTCCTCTGTTTTCAGTATTATCCCTGAGCTCCAACACCGCCAGTTGGCGCTCGGAAGTGCCGTCTGCACAGTCAACACTTGCTGCCATGTTATTGGGGTTCGGTAACGTCAGCTGTTCCCCTGCTGTGCGGATGGCTATTTCTCCTGCTCTGTCCACATTCTCACTACTACAGATTTTAAAGTTGCTCCAATTACACCTCTGGCTCCTCTGCTTTCAGTATTATCCCTTAGCTCCAACACCGCCAGTTGGCGCTCGGAAGTGCCGTCTGCACAGTCAACACTTGCTGCCATGTTATTGGGGTTCAGTAACGTCAGCTGTTCCCCTGCTGTGCGGACGGCAATTTCTCCTGCTCTGTCCACATTCTCACTACTACAGATTTTAAAGTTGCTCCAATTACACCTCTGGCTCCTCTGTTTTCAGTATTATCCCTGAGCTCCAACACCGCCAGTTGGCGCTTGGAAGTGCCGTCTGCACAGTCAACACTTGCTGCCGTGTTATTGGAGTTCAGTAACGTTAGCTGTTCCCCTGCTGTGCGGACGGCAATTTCTCCTGCTCTGTCCACATTCTCACTACTACAGACTTTAAAGTTGCTCCAATTACACCTCTGGCTCCTCTGTTTTCAGTATTATCCCTGAGCTCCAACACCGCCAGTTGGCGCTCGGAAGTCCCGTCTGCACAGTCAACACTTGCTGCCATGTTATTGGGGTTCGGTAACGTCAGCTGTTCCCCTGCTGTGCGGACGGCTATTTCTCCTGCTCTGTCCACATTCTCACTACTACAGATTTTAAAGTTGCTCCAATTACACCTCTGGCTCCTCTGCTTTCAGTATTATCCCTTAGCTCCAACACCGCCAGTTGGTGCTCGGAAGTGCCATCTGCACAGTCAACACTTGCTGCCATGTTATTGGGGTTCAGTAACGTCAGCTGTTCCCCTGCTGTGCGGACGGCAATTTCTCCTGCTCTGTCCACATTCTCACTACTACAGATTTTAAAGTTGCTCCAATTACACCTCTGGCTCCTCTGTTTTCAGTATTATCCCTGAGCTCCAACACCGCCAGTTGGCGCTTGGAAGTGCCGTCTGCACAGTCAACACTTGCTGCCGTGTTATTGGAGTTCAGTAACGTCAGCTGTTCCCCTGCTGTGCAGACGGCAATTTCTCCTGCTCTGTCCACATCCACTGTACTACTGATTTAAAACCTCCTCCAAATACACCTCTGGCTCCTCTGTTTTCAGTATTATCCCTGAGCTCCAACACCGCCAGTTGGCGCTCGGAAGTGCCGTCTGCACAGTCAACACTTGCTGCCATGTTATTGGGGTTCAGTAACGTCAGCTGTTCCCCTGCTGTGCGGACGGCAATTTCTCCTGCTCTGTCCACATTCTCACTACTACAGATTTTAAAGTTGCTCCAATTACACCTCTGGCTCCTCTGTTTTTAGTATTTACCCTGGGCTCCAATACCACTAGTTGCTGCTCAGAAGTGCCATCTGCACAGTCAACGCTTGCTCCAGTGTTATTGGGGTTCAGTAACGTCAGCTGTTCCCCTGCTGTGTGTCCGGCAAATTCTCCTGCTTTGTCCACATCCACTGTACTACTGATTTAAAACTTGCTCCAATTACACCTCTGGCTCCACTCTGTTTTTAGTATTTACCCTGGGTTCCAGCACCGCCAGCTGGTTCTCGGTAGTTCCATTTGCTCTTGTACCTTCTACTACCCATCCGGGTTCCAGTACCGTCAGCTGGTTCTCGGCAGTGCCTTTGGATTAGGTGCCTCCTTCTCTGTATCCAAGTTCCACCAACGTCTGCTGGTTCTTGGTAGTGCTTTCTGGCACAGGTACCTCCGGCTTAGTAACCGAGTTCCAGTACCGTCAGCTGGTCTTCGGCAGTTCCATTGGCTCTTGTACCTTCTGCTACCCATCCGGGTTCCAGTACAGTCAGCTGGTCCTCGGTAGTTCCATTTGCTCTTGTACCTTCCACTACCCATCCGGGTTCCAGTACCGTCAGCTGGTTCTCGGCAGTGCCTTTGGATTAGGTGCCTCCTTCTCGGTATCCAAGTTCCACCAACGTCTGCTGGTTCTTGGTAGTGCTTTCTGGCACAGGTACCTCCTACTTAGTAACCGAGTTCCAGTACCGTCAGCTGGTCTTCGGCAGTTCCATTGGCTCTTGTACCTTCTGCTACCCATCCGGGTTCCAGTACCGTCAGCTGGTCCTCGGTAGTTCCATTTGCTCTTGTACCTTCTACTACCCATCCGGGTTCCAGTACCGTCAGCTGGTTCTCGGCAGTGCCTTTGGATTAGGTGCCTCATTCTCGGTATCCAAGTTCCACCAACGTCTGCTGGTTCTTGGTAGTGCTTTCTGGCACAGGTACCTCCTGCTTAGTAACCGAGTTCCAGTACCGTCAGCTGGTCTTCGGCAGTTCCATTGGCTCTTGTACCTTCTGCTACCCATCCGGGTTCCAGTACCGTCAGCTGGTTCTCGGCAGTGTCTTTGGCACGGGTACTCCCTCCTGCCCAGCTTGGTTCCAGCACGCCAGCTGTTTCCGGGTAGTGTCAACGTCACTTTGCCTCCAATGCGTTGTCCTGTCGTGTTGCAGTCGGGTTAGCCGACTCTATGGTGCCTGCAGTTTAGGTGACTCCTATGTGGGCTGCGGGATCTGGCAATAAAGGCTGGTTCCATAGTGCCAATAGGACAAGCACCCCCTGTAGGACTGTGGGTTTTGGTAACTGCAGCCGGCTCGCGGCCTTGAACTTTTTTTTACATGGGTACCTTCTGCTACCCATCCGGGTTCCAGTACCGTCAGCTGGTTCTCGGCAGTGCCTTTGGATTAGGTGCCTCCTTCTCGGTATCCAAGTTCCACCAACGTCTGCTGGTCCTTGGTAGTGCTTTCTGGCACAGGTACCTCCTGCTTAGTAACCGAGTTCCAGTACCGTCAGCTGGTCTTCGGCAGTTCCATTGGCTCTTGCACCTTCTACTACCCATCCGGGTTCCAGTACCCTCAGCTGGTTCTCGGCAGTGTCTTTGGCACGGGTACTCCCTCCTGCCCAGCCTGGTTCCAGCACGCCAGCTGTTTCCGGGTAGTGTCAACGTCACTTTGCCTCCAATGCATTGTCCTGTCGTGTTGCGGTCGGTTTAGCCGACTCTATGGTGCCTGCAGTTTAGGTGACTCCTATGTGGGCTGCGGGATCTGGCAATGAAGGCTGGTTCCATAGTGCCAATAGGACAAGCACCCCCTGTAGGACTGTGGGTTTTGGTAACTGCGGCCGGCTCGCGGCCTTGAACTTTTTTTTTACATGGGTACCTTCTGCTACCCATCCGGGTTCCAGTACCGTCAGCTGGTTCTCGGCAGTGCCTTTGGATTAGGTGCCTCCTTCTCGGTATCCAAGTTCCACCAACGTCTGCTGGTCCTTGGTAGTGCTTTCTGGCACAGGTACCTCCTGCTTAGTAACCGAGTTCCAGTACCGTCAGTTGGTCTTCGGCAGTTCCATTGGCTCTTGTACCTTCTGCTACCCATCCGGGTTCCAGTACCGTCAGCTGGTCCTCGGTAGTTCCTCAGCTTTCTTGTACCTTCTGCTACATTTCCAAGTTCAAGCTTTTTGAAATGGATCTTGGTAATCACTCTGGATCTCCCTGACGAGGACCCTGAAGACGAGGATCCTGAAGACCAACCCTAAGAAGATGAGGACCCCGAAGACGACGACCCTGAAGACGAGGACCCTGAAGACCACCCCGAAGAAGACGAGGACCCTGAAGACCACCCCGAAGAAGACGAGGACCCTGAAGACCACCCCGAAGAAGACGAGGACCCCGAATACGAGGACCCAGAAGACCAACCCGAAGAAGACGAGGACCCCGAAGATGAGGACCCCCGAAGACGACGACCCTGAAGACCACCCCGAAGAAGACCAAGAAGATGACCCTGAAGAAGTTGACCAAGAGGACAAAGAAGAGAAGACAAGCACCAAGATACAGAAGAACAAGAGACAGAAAACCAAGAAGCAGAAATACAAGAAGCTGCATAACAAAAAGCGGAAGAACATTAAGCATAAGACTAAAAATCAGAGCAAAAGATAATATCTAAATTATAAGCAGAAGATGACTAAGCAGTGTATGGGGGTGAGTCCGTTCCTCCTCGTGGTGCCCCTGGAAAAGACCTGCTGCTGCAGGCCAAACTGAACGCGGACAAATCCTGTTGTAAATCTTTTGTAACGGGCAGAACGAAAGGTGTAATGTCCAACCTTTTATAGATAACAACTACAGGAATGCCTGTCACAAATAAGAATATGATGAAGAAGAAGAATATGAAGAAGTAGAATGTAAAGAATGAAAAAAAAAGAATAATACGAAGAAGGTGAAGAAGAAGAAGATGAAGAAGGTGAAGAAGAAGTGGATGAAAAAGATGCTGAGGATGATGAAGGAGAAAGTGTGGGAGAAGTAAAAAAGAAGGTGAAGAGCAAGGAAGTAGTGAAACATAAATATCTGACAAAATATAAAAATACTTAACATAGTCAATATTTCCGTAACTCAGAACGTCTTAAAAAAAATATTAATTCCTGCTATTCCATTTGATTGGGCTAAACCTCTATGCCTTTATTGTCTCCCCCACCTCCCCCAATACATTCTACATTATTCTTAGTTGTTTTCCTTCATGTAGAATTAACCTACAAGGAAAGAAAGGGTTTATTTTCATTCCGATATTTCTGTCCCATTGACTTGCATTGGTTTCCGGTATCGGAATCGGCGATATCCGATACTTTTTCGGTATCGGTCCGATCCAATCCGATCCAATATTTCCCGACATCGGAAGGTATCGCTCAACACTAGTCATAACTTTTTTATTTTTCCACCGAGGTGTTTTTGTGGGACAAGCTGAAGTTTTGAATGGCACCATTTAAATTACTATTTTATATGCTAAAAAAATGGAAAAAAAATCCAAGCGTGGTAAAATGGTGGAAAAAAATTGCAATCCCCCTTTGTTTTTGAGGTTTTGTATTTACGGAATTCATTATTTGGCAATAATTATCTGTGAATATTCTTCATTCTAAACTTCAAAGGGTTTTTTATTATTATAGTGGTCAAATAAAATTCAGAACTTTGAAAAAAAGAAAAAAATACACTTGTCTGTGACGCCATTAAACCTTTTTATTTTTCCATCAAACAAGCTGTGTGATGGCTTGTTTTTTGCACGCTGAGCTTCCATTTTTAGATATGATTTCAGGGTACATACAACATTTTTATCTATTTTTATTGCATTTTTTTGGAGTTAGTGCAGTGGTTAAATATTTTCTCGTATTTTGACTCTTTTTTATTATTATTTTTGCTTTTTAATGTATGGTTAAAATAATAACAATTAGATTGGACTTTTAAATAGATTTTCCACTACTAATTTCACCCCCTTTCATATGTCCTAATGCTTCCTAATAATCAGCTTTCTAATATACTTCTATTACCTGCCCAGCTTCTGTAAGCTCGGCTCTGTTGTGAATCAGCCACTGCTACTTCCAATCTGGAGATCGGAAACGGATGAACTGAGTAGTGCATGTCATTGGTGGGGGCAGGGCTTCAAAGCTTCAGCAGAGTCAGTGTGCACCACGCATGATCAAAATCAGATCGGGCTTCACTCTCCTACACTGCCTGGATCATGCAAAAGTTTTGAAGTGACGTCCTTTCAGCTGACAAGCTCTGTGATATGCTTTCCAATGATCAGCAGCACATCGCAGTGCTTGTCAGCTGAAAGAGCGGCACTCCAAACCATCGGCAGGATCCAGCCAGAGGAGGTAAGTGAAGTCTGCTCTGAGCATGCGTCCTGAGACTGCTGTCACTCACTGAACGGTATCCCTGCCCCACCAATGATGTGCACTGCTCTGTTCATCCAATTCCGACCCTAGATTGGAATATCTATCCATATGACATCTGACCAGCTTTTATTATTACTATTATTATTACATCACGCGTTCTGTTTTTACCCATTGGAATTATATTTTGGATTATGTCTGTGCTGTTGTTCCCTTTTTATTGCTAAAGTTGTGGTGTATCAGGATATTGGTGGCAGTTACTCTTTTTGTAGGGCCTACTAGTGTATATTAGGGCAAGTCTTTGTTGAGTGATGACACCAGTTGCGTTTCCAGGATGCCAACCTAATCAAGGCAGGGTCCTATTAAGGATATGATAGGGTAATCAGTTTTGTAATTGTTTCCTTACCCTACAAATTGCCCATTTTTTAATTACTGTATATTTTTAGTGTAATATTTATTGTGGTGGAACCTTTTGGACGACCTACTCCATTTTGGTGTTAACTTTATTGTTATATTATTATTATTGAATTTTAACTTCTTAAATAAAGGTAGTCTTTTAGATAATACATTTTTTTCTTTTTTTCCCCAGATCGGAAGTAGCAGTGACTACATCACGACAGAGTACTATAAGACCCGCACAGAGCTGAGCTTACAGAAGCAGGGCAGGTAAAATAAATATATTAGAAAACCGATTATTAGGAAGAGTTAGGACATATGAAATGGGGTGAAATTAGTAGTGGAAAACCTTTTTAAGGATGTGGTGATACGTGATAATACCAAAAATATGTCTATTATTTTGTCTCTATTTTTTTAAATGATTAAGGCTATGTGCGCAAGTTCAGGAATTGAAGCAGAAATTTCCCAGCGTTTCTGCATCTCCTTGGCAGGAAAAACACTGGGGGAAAAAACGCGTGGTTTTGCCGCGTTTTTGACATGGTTTTTTATGCATTTTTTATGCGTTTTTTGAAGCGTTTTTGTACATCAATGACTGCTTTTTGGAGCTAGATAAACTTATTTGGTGGAACTTTGCTTTAACCCTTGGATTACCCTCAGAACTGGGGTGAGTATATTGGTTAATTTAAATGATTAAGGAATGTGTCTGTTGTATTTCAAATAAAGTGTTTACTCTGTGTCTGTGTGTTTATTTAACTCTTTACTTTACTTTAATTAGGTTTGGTGATGAAAGAGTCTGATTGACACCTTGTCACCAAACAAAAGAGCTAGGTGTCAGCTAATCCCATTCACCCAATCTTCATTAGCATTCCCATTCATGTAATTTCTTGGGCAGCTGGGAGCTGCTATTTTTAGCCTAGGAAGGTGCCATTAGGCAAACATGGTCCCTGGATATTATTAACAGCTCACAGCTGTTTCGTTAGCTGCTACGTCCCCCCGATCAGCACTCAGCAGCGCTTTGGACGCAGCGCATTTTTGCTGCGTCCAAAACGCGGTGTTCTAATGTTGTACTTTTGCTGTCGGTACATGTGAATCCGCATATAATGACACTTCAATCGGTCAAAATCTGCAGCGGAGACTAGCGTGTCTGCTACAGAAATTGACATGCTGCGGTGAGTTTGGGTACGTGGCCACGATTAGGAGCCGCTGCAGGTTTGTCGCTGCGTGTTTATACAGCATCAAACATGCAGCGTCCAGATGTTACAGCATAGTGGATGAGATTTCTAGAAATCCCATGTCCACTATGCGTGCATCAGAGTCTGCGAATCACCCATGGACACTGACATGCGGCGCGTCTTTCAGGACCGCAGCATGTCAAATCATCTTGCGGAGTCGCTAATCTCTGCAACATAAATTTGACCACTAGAGTGTATTGAATGGGATAAATCCGCATGGTTCAGTGAACACATGCAGATTTACCTGTGTTCAATAGAATGCAACGTTTTGGACACCGTAAAAATATGCTGCATCCAAAGCGCTGCTACGTCCAGATTGTGGGCACAGAGCCTAAATTTTTTTTTCGAAAAAATTGCGTGGGCTCCCGTGTCTATTTTATAACCAGAAGAGGGAAAGCCGACTGCTGGGGGACGATATTAGTAGCTGGGGAAGGGGCCATTACCCAAAAATGTTCCCTGGCTATTAATATCAGCCCACAGCTGTTTGCTTAGCCTTTACTGGCTAGATTACAGGGGGACCCCAGAAAAAAATTGATGTAGGGTCCCCCTATAAAATCTAACCAGAAGGGGCCATGAATACTAGCCATCTCCACAGCTAATATCACCCCTCAGCAGTCCCAGAAATGGTATATCCATAAGATGCGCCAAATCTGGCACTTAGCCTCCGCTCTTCCCATTGCCCTGTAGCTGTGGCAAGTGGGGTAATGGGGTTGGGGTTCACGTCAGCCTTGTATTGGCAACTGACGTGAAGTCCAGGTTGGTAATGGAGGGCGTCTATAAGACGCCCCCATTACTAACAGAATAGTAAAGTTGTCGCCGCTTTTCAATAAATACACGGCCAGAATAAAATATTTTAATGAAATAATAAGCACACGGTTTTAAAAAAAATGTTTTATTGTACTCTCAGTCCCCGAATCCCTCGATCTTCTGTAAAAAAAGTAAAATAAAAAACAACCATATTCCTCACCTGTCCACCGTCACGATGTAGTCCACGATTCCGTCACGATTGTCCCTCGGCGATCCGGGTTACTTGTACAGCAATGACATCAGCAATCACTGATGTTACTGCTGTAGAACACAGCAATGTATACTGACAAGGAGTGTAAAATCACTCCTGTCAGTGTATACTGCTGCTGCAGGAGTGAGGTCACTGGGGTTAATCAGCTGAAGATCAGCTGATCAGCCACGGTGACCTCTGCACCAGTACTGGTGGGAACATTCTTCAGAATGTTCCCACACAGCACCGGTGCCGTAAAGTGAGGTCACGTGTGCTCACAGCTGATCCTCAGCTGTGAGCTCACGTGACCGTCACGTGACCGCAGGTCTTGGCAGCGCAGTACACTGCTGAGAGCGAGCGCGCTCCCTGCATGGTACCGCCGGCCACCGGGAGGATGATTTCGCCGGGGGACATTGCCGGACAGGTGAGAATAGTGTTTTTTATTTTATTTTTTACTTTTCTTTTTTTTATACCGCGTGGTACACGGCTCGGCTGAGGAGACTACTGCTCCCTTCAGCCTGATAACAGCGAGAGCGGCGGTCGGATGAGGGGAGTAGTACTTCTCCTCTGCCGACCCGGGTACCACCCGCAGCGTTTCCGCAGCATTTTACCGCCCATTGGTTTTAATTGAAACGCAGCAAATATAATATTTATACCTGAGGATTTGCTGCGCTCAATTAAAGTCAATGGGTGGGAAACGCTGCGGAAACGCTGCGCACAATTTACATGCTGCGTTTTTTTACGCAATGGTAATCCTGAGAGGAAATTTCCGCATCATGTGCACAGCACATCCGGATTACCATTGCAATAGCTGGCAGACCCATTACCAAGCGTCTTTGCTGCGAAAAACCGCCCCGAAAACGCATCAAAAACGCTACGTGTGCACTTAACCAAAACAAAAAAATGTAATCACTTCCCGCTTTTCCCCCATCAAAAATAAAGAAATTAAAGTAAATAAGTATAGTGTACATGGCCTTATCTATAAAAGTCTGATCTACAATAAATTAACCACTATGGTAAATGCCATATACAGAAAAATGATGAAATTGA
The DNA here is from genome assembly GCF_046119375.1 of Phyllobates terribilis. NCBI lineage: Eukaryota > Metazoa > Chordata > Amphibia > Anura > Dendrobatidae > Phyllobates > Phyllobates terribilis. Next base: position 483,050,436 of record NW_027362762.1, on the reverse strand, counting down.
CAGAATTGTGGCACATCCCTATCAAAACACTGTATTTACTCCAAAATGGTATCAATAAAAACATCAGGTCATCATGCAAAAAACAAGCCCTGAAAATAATCTATGGAAGTTTGACATCACAGTTATCATTCATAAGGCACATAAATGTAGGCAGATTGCTTATCATTGATTAGGTTATAGCTACTTCAAATTCTCATCGTAGTTTCCATCGGCAATTTTATGACAGGAGCATTTGCTGAATTCAAGCTTGTAAAGGTAATACTATAGAAAAAGCTGCCCCAGGACCTCAATATGATATAATTCCTTCTTTATTGAGAACAATAAACACTGTCGTTTTTTTTACGCGTTTTAAGTATACTCTTAATCATAGAAAGAGCAGTGTATGCTCAAAACACGTAAGAAAACTGACATGGACCTGTGTATTAAGCTTTTGATCTCAATAAAGCGGAAATTTTATCATATTGAGGTACTGGACCAACTTTTTCTACGATATTATCACAGTAATCATATTGACCATTTCAATTTTCAAGTTGGTTCAGAAGAACGATCTAAACAATCCAGGTGTTAACAAATTTTTCTCAGAACTCCCAAGAAAGAAACATTTCCATGACTGATTTTTTTTTAAACGTAATAGCGTCCTTAAAGGTCATAAAATCTACCACCCCTAATCAAGATAAGGTATTCCCATCAGGGAACTTTTCACATGCGAACTATCCTTTGTAGTGTGTTAACGTGTATTAGTGTATAATGTGTTATAGTGTATTAAAGAGAAACCATCAGCACTATTTTTAAAGGTAAAGAGATGGCTGTAATGGGAATTTAAAACTGTTTAAATTGATATCTTTGGTGAAGAAATCCGCTTTGTTGGAACATTAAGATCTCTGGAGATGGACTTGTAACCTTGAGATTGTTGATATTGTTCAACAATTTTGATCCTCAGACAGTTCTCTTCTCCTCTTTCTGTTCTCCATGCCTAGTGTGGCACACAAAGCAAATATTGAGTCATCGTCTCCCCTTTTTATCTGGTTTCAGGAGTGATTTTCATATTGCCCACACCTGTTACTTGCTACAGGTGAGTTTGAATGAGCATCACATGCTTAAAACAAAGTTGTTTCTCCATAATTCCGGAAAGGTGTCAACAATTTTGTCTGGCCCATTTCTTGGGTTTTGTGTGAAATTATGTCCATTTTGCCTTTTTCTTTCTGTTTTTTTTTGTGTTGTTCTAATACACACAAATTAAATAAACATGTGTTTAACAAAACATGTGTAATTGCAATAATTTTCTGGGAGAAATACTTCATTTTCTGGAACAATTTCAAGGGTGCCAACAATTTTGGCCATGACTGTATCTATCTCTTTTCTTTAAACGTTCCTTCTTTTCTCAATTTTTTCCAGCATTTACTATATTATTTCTTCATAGCCATATTTACACTGTGTGCAGAATTATTAGGCAAATGAGTATTTTGATCACATGATACTTTTTATACATGTTGTCCTACTCCAAGCTGCATAGGCTTGAGAGCCAACTACCAATTAAGTAAATCTGGTGATGCGCATCTCTGTAATTAGGAGGGGTGTTGACTAATGACATCAACACCCTATATAAGGTGTGCTTAATTATTAGGCAACTTCCTTTCCTTTGGCAAAATGGGTCAGAAGAGAGATTTGACGGGCTCTGAAATGTCCAAAATTGTGAGATGTCTTGCAGAGGGATGCAGCAGTCTTGAAATTTCCAAACTTTTGAAGCGTGATCACCGAACAATCAAGCGTTTCATGCCAAATAGCCAACAGGGTCGCAAGAAGCATGTTGGCCAAAAAAGGCGCAAAATAACTGCCCATGAATTTAGGAAAATCAAGCATGAAGCTGCCAAGATGCCATTCGCCACCAGTTTTGCCATATTTCAGAGCTGCAACGTTACTGGAGTATCAAAAAGCACAAGGTGTGCGATAATCAGGGACATGGCCAAGGTAAGGAAGGCTGAAAAACGACCAACTTTGAACAAGAAACATAAGATAAAACGTCAAGAATGGAACAAGAAATATCTTAAGACTGATTTTTAAAAGGTTTTATGGACTGATGAAATGAGAGTGACTCTTAATTGGCCAGATGGATGGGCCAGAGGCTGGATCAGTAAAGGACAGAGAGCTCCACTCCGACTCAGACGCCAGCAAGGTGGAGGTGGGTACTGATATGGGCTGGTATCATCAAAGATGATCTTGTGGGACCTTTTCGGGTTGAGGATGGAGTGAAGCTCAACTCCCAGACCTACTGCCAGTTTCTGGAAGACAACTTCTTCAAGCAGTAGTACAGGAAGAAGTCGGAATCATTCAAGAAAAACATGATTTTCATGCAGGACAATGCTCCGTCACATGCATCCAACTACTCCACAGCGTGGCTGGCCAGTAAAGGTCTAAAAGAAGAAAAAATAATGACATGGCCCCCTTGTTCACCTGATCTGAACCCCATAGAGAACCTGTGGTCCATCATAAAATGTGAGATCTACAGGGAGGGAAAACAGTACACCTCACGGAACAGTGTCTGGGAGGCTGTGGTGGCTGCTGCATGCAATGTTGATCGAAAACAGATCAAGCAACTGACAGAATCTATGGATGGAAGGCTGTTGAGTGTCATCATAAAGAATGGTGGCTATATTGATCACTAATTTTTTGAGTTTTTGTTTCCGCATGTCAGAAATGTTTATTTCTAAATTTTGTGCACTGATATTGGTTTACCTGGTGAAAATAAACAAGTGAGATGGGATTATATTTGGTTTTTATTAAGTTGCCTAATAATTCTGCACAGTAATAGTTACCTGCACAAACAGATATCCTCCTAAGATAGCCAAATCTAAAAAAAACCCACTTCAACTTCCAAAAATATTAAGCTTGGATATTTATGAGTCTTTTGGGTTGATTGAGAACATAGTTGTTGATCAATAATAAAAATAATCCTCTAAAATACAACTTGCCTAATAATTCTGCACACTCGTATATACTGTCATACTTGTTGATATACAGACTTTTTCACCTTACGTTGATATATTATCTGTAGTCATCCCCAGCTAATTATACTACCTTTGTTTATTGAGCCTTTCAGTACCTCTGTATACATTATAGTTTCATCATATACTACATCTTTATTACACGGATTAGCCATACTACGTAACCTACATACACATGCATACTAAACTCTTCAGACAGTTTTTCACTTGATATTGCCAATAGACACTTGAGATTTTACTGTCGCCATTGAGATTTCTAGAACCATTTATACATAATTTTCAGTTGATAGTTTCTTCGTGTCATAGCGCGGCTCTTTATAGCAACAGGAATACTACCACATCTAGCACAGCTCTCTATAGCAACAGGAATACTACCACATCTAGCACAGCTCTCTATAGCAACCAGGAATACTGCCACATCCAGCGCGACTCTCTGTAGCAACCATGTATACTCCCACATCCAGCGTGACTCTCTATAGCAACCAGGTATACTCCCACATCCAGCATGACTCTCTATAGCAACCAGGAATACTCCCACATCCAGCATGACTCTCTATAGCAACCAGGAATACTCCCACATCCAGCACGACTCTCTAGAGCAACCAGGAATACTCCCACATACAGCGCGGCTCTCTATAGCGACCAGGTATACTCCCACATCCAGCGCGACTCTGTATAGCAACCAGGAATACTCCCACTTCCAGTGAGACTCTCTATAGCAACCAGGAATACTCCCACATCCAGTGCGGTTCTCTATAGCAACCAGGAATACTCTCACATCCAGAGTGGCTCTCTATAGCAACCAGGAATACTCCCACATCCAGCGCCACTCTCTATAGCAACCAGGAATACTCCCACATCTAGCACGGCTCTCTATAGCAACCAGGTATACTCCCACATCAAGTGCGGCTCTCTATAGCAGCCAGGTATACTCCCACATCCAGCGTGGCTCTCTAGAGCAACAAGGAATACTCCCTCATCCAGCGTGGCTCTCTAGAGCAACAAGGAATACTCCCTCATCCAGCGTGGCTCTCTATAGCAACCATGAATACTCACACATCCAGCGCGACTATGTATAGCAACCAGGAATACGCCCACATCCAGAGCGACTCTCTATAGCAACCAGGTATACTCCCACATCCAGCGTGGCTCTCTACAGCAACCAGGAATACTCTCATGTCTAGCACAGGTCTCTATAGCAACCAGGAATACTCCCATACCAAGTGTGGCTCTCTATAGCAACCAGGAATACTCCCACATCCAGCATGGCTATCTATAACAACCAGAAATAATCTCATGTTTAGCACTGGTCTCTATAGCAACCAGGAATACTCCCACATCCAGCCCGACTCTCTATAGCAACCAGGAATACTCCCACATCCAGCGCGACTCTCTAGAGCAAGCAGGCATACTCCCACATCCAGAGCAGCTCTCTATAGCAACCAGGTATACTCCCACATCCAGCGCGGATCTGTAGAGCAACCATGAATACTCCCACATCCAGCGTGGCTCTCTATAGCAACCAGGAATACTCCCACATCCAGCGTGGCTCTCTATAGCAACCAGGAATACTCCCACATCCAGCATGACTCTCTATAGCAACAAGGAATACTCCCTCATCCAGCGTGGCTCTCTAGAGCAACAAGGAATACTCCCTCATCCAGCGTGGCTCTCTATAGCAACCATGAATACTCACACATCCAGCGCGACTCTGTATAGCAACCAGGAATACGCCCACATCCAGAGCGACTCTCTATAGCAACCAGGTATACTCCCACATCCAGCGTGGCTCTCTACAGCAACCAGGAATACTCTCATGTCTAGCACAGGTCTCTATAGCAACCAGGAATACTCCCATACCAAGTGTGGCTCTCTATAGCAACCAGGAATACTCCCACATCCAGCATGGCTATCTATAACAACCAGAAATAATCTCATGTTTAGCACTGGTCTCTATAGCAACCAGGAATACTCCCACATCCAGCCCGACTCTCTATAGCAACCAGGAATACTCCCACATCCAGCGCGACTCTCTAGAGCAAGCAGGCATACTCCCACATCCAGAGCAGCTCTCTGTAGCAACCAGGTATACTCCCACATCCAGCGCGGATCTGTAGAGCAACCATGAATACTCCCACATCCAGCGTGGCTCTCTATAGCAACCAGGAATACTCCCACATCCAGCGTGGCTCTCTATAGCAACCAGGAATACTCCCACATCCAGCATGACTCTCTATAGCAACCAGGTATACTCCCACATCCAGCGTGGCTCTCTATAGCAACCAGGAATACTCCCACATCCAGCATGGTTCTCTATAGCAACCAGGAATACTCTCAAGTCTAGCACAGGTCTCTATAGCAACCAGGAATACTACCACATTCAGAACGTCTCTGTGTAGCTACCAGGAATACTCCCACATCGAGCGCAACTCTCTAGAGCAACCAGGAATACTACCACATTCAGAACGTCTCTGTATAGCTACCAGGAATACTCCCACATCCAGTAAGGCTCTCTATAGCAACCAGGAATACTACCACATTCAGCACGGCTGTCTATAGCAACCAGGAATACTACCACGTCCAGCACGACTCTTTATAGCAACCAGGGATACACCCATGTCTATCACGGCTCTCTATAGCAACCAGGAATACTACCACGTCCAGCACGACTCTTTATAGCAACCAGGGATACACCCATGTCTATCACGGCTCTCTATAGAAACCAGGAATACTCCCATGTCCAGCATGACTCTATAGTAACCAGGGATACTCCCATGTCCAGCACGGCTCTCTATAGCAACCAGGTATACTCCCACATCCAGCTTGGCTCTCTATAGCAACCAGGAATAATCCCACATCCAGCGTGGCTCTCTATAGCAACCAGGAATACTCTAACGTCTAGCACAGGTCTTTGTAGCAACCAGGAATACTACCACATTCAGCACGGCTCTCTATAGCAACCAGGTATACTCCCACATCCAGCACGGCTCTCTATAGCAACCAGGTATACTCCCACATCCAGCTTGGCTCTCTATAGCAACCAGGAATAATCCCACATCCAGCGTGGCTCTCTATAGCAACCAGGAATACTCTAACGTCTAGCACAGGTCTTTGTAGCAACCAGGAATACTACCACATTCAGCACGGCTGTCTATAGCAACCAGGAATACTCCCACGTCCAGCCCAGGTCTCTATAGCAACCAGGAATACTCCCACATCCAGCGTGGCTCTCTATAGCAACCAGAAATACTCCCACATCCAGCGTGGCTCTCTATAGCAGCCAGAAATACTCCCACATCCAGCATGGCTCTCTATAGCAACCAGGAATACTCCCACATCCAGCGTGGCCCTCTATAGCAACCAGAAATACTCCCACATCCAGCATGGCTCTCTATAGCAACCAGAAATACTCCCACATCCAGCATGGCTCTCTATAGCAACCAGGAATACTCCCACATCCTGCGTGGCTCTCTATAGCAACCAAGAATACTCCCACATCCAGCTCCTATGCGATTGCGGTCGCAGTTCATTTAGAAACTCTTCCATTGAAATTCTCCTTCTGTTCCTCCTACCACTTAAAATCCATGTCTGATGAAGAAGATCGAATGTTTCAGCCCGAAATGTCAACAATTTGGATTGTGTGACATAAACATCACTATTCTTGCATTTAAATGAGTGCCAGGAACCTCTCATACTATTACACGTACGGTGTTCGACCCTATCCAAGCACCTAACCTCAAGGGGTGCTGTATTCCCAATTCTTCAACATTTAATATCAAGTCAACAAGGGATCATGCGTACGTAATACACAGACTCTGTACCGTGGCACATAGTATGGACTCCATTGTGCATAGTGTGCTGCCATATGATGCCTTCATATGCAAAGCCTGTGGCCGGGATTTGCAATGTTTCTGGGAAGAAAATACTTTTTTTTCTAACTTTTGGAAACCATGGCCTCAATTCATTAGAACAGGCAATCCGTATACCAGATGCACCAAATTCACTAAAATGTGTGCGCTACAGGCAGGGGCTGATGTACATTTCTGTTTTAATTTACATCACTTTTTTTTTATGAATTTGTAGGGCCTGCTTGGATGCACCCCATCCTGCCCGAGATCCACGCACTTTTTAAATCAGTTTTACACCTGAATTCTGGCAGAAACTGCTTTCAGCCACATATATATTAAATACTAAACAGGAAATAAATCCCACTCATGCTATCTATAAAACGAAACTAGAGTAAGAAATCAAGCAACTTGAATATTGTAAAAGTTTTTGAACGTAAACCAGAATAACTGCAAGCTAATTGTCATTCTGCATACTTCCGTGCCTCCAAGAGCACCAGTATGTTCTGGAAACGAGACGCAATTCAACTAATAGACTTCTGATGAATATTATAGCTCAAAGAAGTAGTGATTATCTAGACAAACTTTCTGTTTAGAGAAATAGTTATGGAAAGATAGTTAGTCCTTAATTCAGTTACTAATGCTGTAGTTATGCTCCTCAACATTGAAATTGCAACACCAAGTTGGAAAAATCATGGAATTATGAAAATCACAGGCTCGATAGACATAGTAATAATGTACAAATGCTGAAAAATAGCAATAAAAATTAAAATCATCTTGATTTATTCAGTATTGTATATGAGCGCCATGCACAGAAATATACACACACCTTGGGCACGCAAATCATAAAGATCCACTGCTGGCAGCTTCCTTTGCAATTGCCAACTAATGACGTCCTAGATGTACTTGATGGTACACAAGTCCAGAGATGCTGCAGGTGATAAAAGCACATTTAGGCCATGTAGATTACTTCCAGTAGTACAAGCAAAATGTAGCCTGGAGTTGTCGTGTTAAAAAACAACTCCAGGGACACTTTGGAGAAATGGTCGTACCACTGGTTCCACTGTCAAATCAATATAATGCTGTTATTGTACCTAGAATGAAGACTAGAAGGGTCCTCCTACAGTACATTATGCCACACCACACCATAATCCCCAGAGTAGGACCGGTGTGATGTTCCCTCGTGAAAGCCTCTTCATAGCACTGACCACGTAGTCTCATCAGATTTGAAGAATGGCGCATAGTGATCCATTCTGTACTGAAAGTGAAATTAAACATCACATATGAAGCTTAAGGCATCAAGTCATCATATGGTGTTTGCCATGACATTTTGGTAAGAGCCAGATGTCCAGCTACAGGTGTTCCATTGACTTCTCCCCTAAGGCTATCATAGTGCAGAGCAAATTGGTAATGGAGGCCTATCCTCTACAGCAATGAGTCTTGCCTTTGTTTTGTACACAATGAAAGGTGGAGATTGGTCTGGAAACCACATGGGCAACGCCATAAAGAGGCCTTCATGAGAGAATGTGAATTGGTCCAGGAGCAATTTTTCAACATGACAACACAAGGCCGTATGTTGCTCATACTATTGTCAGTAACACGCGTGGCCTAAACGTGCTACCATGGCCTGCAGCTTATCCGATCTGGTCTCCAATCGAGCACATCTGGGACGCCATTGTTCAGCAATTGCAAAGGGAGCAGCAAACAGTGAATCTTGATGATTTGCAAACGGAAGTGCATTCAGAATGGCAGAACATTCCTCAGGCAACCATTAATAATCTGGGGGAACCAATGAAGAATAAAGGATTTTCGGGCACTTCCATCCATAAAATTAATCTTTTTATTAGAAAGGCATTTAAAACCAGGAGGAACCATCATGAGGATTAAACCTTACTCGTTTCTGGCGCACACTACGCTGTTAGTCATAGGAATGGATCCTCCTGGTTTTAAATGAATTTCTAATAAGATTAATTTTGTGCATAGAAGTGCCCGAAAATCCTTTTTTCTTCGTTGGTACTACAGTAGCTGAGCTTCACCAGCAGAAATAAGCACATATTCATCAACTTTCTGATGTATCCCGAACAATATTGGCATAATGAGCTTCTTTTTCATTAATAACCTCATTGTTAGCATCAGGTGTGAAAGTGCATGGATTTCTGCATGTGTTGTTCATATTCGAGACAGAATAAATCAAGATGTTTTGTTTCCATTATTTCACCATTTGCATATAATTTGCCTGCCTATCGATCCTGTGATTTCCATAATTCCACAACTTTTCCTTTTTGATGTTGCAATTTCAATGTGAAGAAGTGTGTGTAGAACAGCTGCAACTACAAGTCTATAAGGTTCAAGAATGTGAGGGGGGAAATGAAGGGCAAACGTTTTCCTTTTCATAGTCATGCAAAAAAAGTAAGGACACAACCAAATATATATATATATATATATATATATATATTTATATATATATTTATTTGACTCATTTATATAGCACCATTTATTCTCCAGCACTATATATGCATCGTCATTGTTCCCAGTGCGGCTCACAATCTAAATTCCCTAACAATATGCCTTTGGATTGCGGATGGAAACCAGAGAACCTTTTATTATTTTTTTTAAATTTAAAAATAAAAAGCATTTTTTTCACATAAAAAAAATTATATATCACTATTTATGGTGAAACATTCTTCCTGCAGCCTGGCAAATTTATTTTAATTTTACCAGATATTGAAGCAAATGCTAGTGCTGCTCATACCAAAGTAGATTTGATTTTCTGAGACATAGATTAGCATACTCTATAAAGCAGAAAGGTGTGCAGATCACGTGAGTTAAACTGATTGGCTGACTGCTCTGATTTAATCTGGTCCTTTGCCTCCCCAACAAACGCCTCCTGACGAAGATTGAGCGAAACGTGCGTTGGTGCGGCAGGGACAACACACATACTGGCAGTCATATCATGTAAGTATTCTTTTGGACTATATTATTTACTGTTTTAACTACCGGCTTAATAAATAAGGGAGAAGCATATTCCAAGTTATTGGTTTTACGTGTGTAGGCATTCTAGAGGAACTTCTTTGCTTATGTGATTGAACACTTATATATGGGCTATTTAAACTCTTGGTTTTTATTTTGGTATTAGTTCCTGTGAGTTTTTGCCTACATTTTGGTATTATTTTGAATATGGGTTTTCTATTGTAATTCCATTCAGGCAAAATATGTATAAAACAAAAAGGGATAAAATATTGACACTTGTTTTCCCCACTATAAAAAGCATGAATTAAAGCCTGAGTGCACGATTTCAGGCAGGGATGTGACTAGTCCGGCGCAGTCCCCGGTCGGCCTCTACCAGTGCTGCTAGAGTAATTCTACAGATCTTTCACTCTGTACACACATTGGAGAGACGTATCAATCAACTATAGGAAGAAGTCGGCTGAAGACTGGGCTGGACTAATGTTTTCTCTGAAATTAAAAATATCTGTTTTCTGATGTTTTATTCCCAAGGAATGTTTTTCTTAGATCTTAACAGCTCATTCACATATATGGGCAGGACACTGATCTCTCTGAGAATCTGCCTCCAGCGCTTATTTTAAATTAAAGGAGGCATTACCAGTTTAAGTCATGTAATGACTGATACTTTGTTTTGATAATCACACACAGCTCTGTAGTGAGATCAGAGATAACCGTACACTAGAAGTGAACTTTGTCTTATTACAAACCTTTTCAGCAGCACTTGTTATCGCACAGTAAATGGCAGCTTGGCTGCAGAGCTGTGCCTGATTATAACTAACACAGTACAGTTCAGTTGAACATTGTCTCATTACAAACACAACAAGCACATTGTTTACACAGAGCGTGTTCAGCTCTGCTGTACTGCCTTTCCTCCACACTGGCTGTCTGCAAGATGGAAACTGAAGCACTTTGGGAAGACTGCAGCTGCAAATGTTTTTTGTGACAAACTTCACATCTGCGGTACGGTGTTAGTTTTGTTATGTATTAGCTCTGCTGTACTGTGTCAGCTTTGATCCCACTACAGAGTTATGGGTGATTATGAAAGCAAAGAGTCATTACATGTCGCTCACTGGCAACGCCCCCTTTCATTATAATAAGCTCTGGAGGCAGATTCTCAGGGAGATCGGTGTCATTTATATATAAGAAAACCGTGAATACCTGTGGGATAAGACATCGAATCACAGATATCAATGTATCATTTTATTCAACTGTATATTAACTGCATACCCATATAGATGGTTTAGGAGGGTTAATCCTATGGACAGATTCCCTTTAATGAATGAGGCACTTGTGGGAAGTTTCCACTGTACCAGTATCTCATGGGCTCTGCAAATGCCACTAAAAACCCTTCTAGTAACAACTGCGCTCCAAAAGCAACATGGCACTCCTTACCTTCTGAGCTGTGCAGCCAAAACAGTATAGTGCAACCACATACAGGGTATTGCTAAACTTGGGAGAAAGTGAATAATAAGAAAAAACATGCCCCATAAATTATCATTTGGTAAAAAATTACAAATATTGTGCTAAATCTACACATTATTGTAACAAATGTAATTTTTTATTTTCAGAGCCAAATGGTTAAAAAGATAATACATCTTTGAAACACCTGTATGGTAAAAATGCTCCCTAAATCCACACTAGACAAATTCCTGGAAAGGTTTAGTTTCTAAAATGGGGTCATTGTGTGGAGTTTCCTTCGAACTAGTGCCTCAGGGGCTCTGCAAATGTGATATAGCAGCAGAAAACCAAAACTGCACTCTTTCCCTTGTGAGCCCTGCTGAATGCACACTGTATGACTACCTATAGGCCATTGCTCTACTTGGGCGTTAGGGTAAATTACCGCATAAGTCACTTAAAAAAATAAATAACAAATTGCCATGCTTCTTGAAACCTAAAAATCGTTGCTAAATTTGTAAGCTTATGTCCCAAAAAATGTAATGGAAGAACAACAAAAAATAAAAAATGCCAATCTAAATAATTTGGTAAATATTAATAACTAGCTGTACCCGGCCACGCGTTGCTGTGGCTCAGTCTGGTTAAATGGAAAAGAAAGAAAAGAAAAAGGGTACATTTCTAAAATATTTAATTTCACAATGCTTGCGCGTATACAATATCTTTTTGTTGTGGAATAGCGTGTGTTACTTTTACGTCCAACAGCTGGTATATAAAAACATGCGTGTATTCAAATGCAACATTCATTATAAATTATATATATATATATAGATATTTATTAATTAGCAGATGGGGCAATGCTGGCGCTGTTAATAGTTGTGCCCATCAGGCAGGCATGGTGGCAGCCTGTACCCTGTGACCCCTGCAGGCCTGTATTCTGCACAGGTCACTAAAGAGGTTGGTACTTTGTCAGGTGTCACAATGGAGCTGGTGGCGCAGTGGGATTTGCAGTCGCTCGCTATCTGCCCACTGCTGCGAGGCTCAGGCTCAGCTCAGCACTCAGAGCGGAGGCCGCGGCCTGAGCATCTCCCTCCCCTGCTTGTTGTTGTGCAGTCGGAAATACTCACCTGCCGGAGAAGCCGCAGGGGTGCCGGACAGCAGAGGCGGTCGCTTCTCAGGCAGCGGTGGTGATGAGCACAAGCGTCTTTCGGTCTCGAACAGACGGTCTCATCATTCCCCTTCCCCTCAACCCCCACGGAGGACATGAAAGGAGCCGAGCACAGGAAGAGGCTGGGGCGAATGAAGGAGAGGGAGAAGGGTTTATGAATGAGATGTCACTAAGGTGGAGGGGGGATGCCAGGCGACTGGGGAGAGTCAGCCTAGGACTGAGCTCATAACCCCCCCTCTCGCTGTTGTTTTTTACGCCCAACAGCTGGTATATAAAAACATAGTAGGTGTAGAAAAGGTCTTGTCTCCCCGCCCCCCCCCCAACCCCCATGGGGGTCACGAAAGGAGCAGAGCACAGGCAGCGGCTGGGGCGAATGAAGGAGAGGGAGAAGGGTTTATGAATGAGATGTCACTAAGGGGGGAGGTAACTGAGCTCGTAACACCCCCCTCTCACTGTTGCTTTTTTTCGTCCAACAACTGGTATATAAAAACATTGTAGGTATATAAAAACATGCGTGTATTCAAATGCAACGTTGTGTCAAAATTTCAAAGCAATCGGTGAAGGACTTTCGGAGATTTAAGATTTTGAACAAACGAATATTTACATATTTATTTATATAAATAAACTATTTTAACAAATTACAATGTGTCAGGAAAAAAAATAGAATCACTTGCATGGTAAGGTCATTCCAAAGTTATCGTCCCATAAAGTGACACATGCCAAATTTATAAAAACAGAGCTGGAGATAACACTTCTGTGCATACACTCCCTGACAGAAGTTATGTCGCTTATCCATGTTATGTAAATAAAAGCTTATAACCTGACATTAAATTCATCCATTGGTTTTATAAATTACTCTTTTGAAAGCTGAAACCCTCCCAAATTTGGTTTAGGTTAAGAAAATAAATTGGCATCAATGCTGAAATATTGATCATTTAATGAACACAGAATGGTCAGATTTTGGCAAGACAAAAGTTTTGCCGCCCACAGAAAGTAATGTGATATTCAAACAAATAATTATCTTAAAATACAAATATATGTTGCATAACATTGGTGAATGAAGTTGTGGTGCTATTAGTCATATTTAATATTTTGTGTGACTTCCATGAGCTTGAAGGACTGCATCCATGCGGTTCAACAATGATTCATACAATTTATTAATGAAGTCATCAGGAATAGCAGAGAATGCAGTCTTCCATGCCTCCCAGAGTTCATCTAGACTCTCTGGTTTTGTCTTCCAAGCTTCCTCTTTCATCCTACCCCAAACATGCTCAATGATGTTCATGTCTGGTGACTGGGCTGGACAGTCCTTGAGCACCTTGATCTTTTTTGCCTGGAGGAACTTTGTTGTAGAGATGAATGTATGAGATGGAGCACCATCCTGCTGCAGAATTTGACCCCTTTTATGATTTGGAATGTAAGAGGTAGCTAATACTTCTTGATATTTTAGGCTATTGATATTGCCTTCCACCTTGCAAATGTTTCGCACACCCCCATACTGAATGTAACCCCAGACCATGATCTTTCCACCACCAAATTTAACTGTTTTCTGGGTGTATTTTGGATCCATACAGACTCCAGTATGTCTCCTGCAGTATTTGCGGCAGCTGTGGTTTAATTCTACTGAAGATTCATCAGAGAAATCCACTTTCTGCCACTTTTCCAGCGTCCATCTGTTTAGCAGGCTGTGGGACTTTGCAAATGCCACACAGTTTTTTATTTGCCTTTTTTTTTAGTGCTGGCTTCTGGGCACTGATTCGACCATGGAGGCCTTTTCGAGACAGAATCCTACAAACTGTTCTAGTTGACACAGGGACTTGAGGTGACCAGGCCTGTTGGAGCTCTGCTGCAGTGGAAGAGGGGCTTGCTTTGGATTTTCTAACCAACAAACGTTCCTCCCGAGCAGTTGTCTTGCGGGGTCTGCCGGACCAGGGCTTGTCAAACACATCTCCGGTCTCTTCAAATCTTTTTTTAATTTATTGTACTTGACGCTGAGACACATTAAAAGGTGCCAGCCACCTCTGCAGTGGATCTGGTCTTCAACCTCTTGATAATCAAGGCTTTGGTCGCAGGGTGGATTTTTGGCATGTTGTCAGAGCTCAAGTTGCAGTTCAAGTGAAGGTCTGGGTTGCTGGGTTTCTTTTTATACACACCCACTAATTAACCGATCATTTACTGAGCACTGGTGAGGATGTAAACTAGGATTGGGTGCATTATATGACCAGGCGACAAAACTTTTGTCTTGCCAAAATCTGACCATTCTGTGTTCATTGTTACGGGTCCGGGCGTGGTGGAACCTCTGTGCTACGGTGCAAGGAGGGACCCAGAGGGGCGTAACTAAGTATCAACCCGGACCGACCCTGGTCGTACGGCGGCTAACGACTCCGTGACCAGGGAGGGACCAGGTGCTACTCTGGGGACGACCTTGTAAGGGAGCAGGTGACTCCCACGGTACAGATGGCAGGGACTGACCGGTATAGCAGGTAGGCACAGCAGGCAGGCTGGCGAGCAGAAGCTTCCAGGTAGGCTATCAAGTAGACACAGCAAGTGATAGCAGGAGTCTCTAGGTGGTCAGGGCAAGTGACGGCAGGAGTCTCTAGGTGGGCTGCAGGTGGTCACGGCAAGTGACGGCAGGAGTCTCTAGGTGGTCACGGCAAGTGACGGCAGGTCACAGGCAAGTGCTCCCAGGTGAGCGGGCTGGCAGGCACGGCAGGTAACAGGCAGGCAACAGGCAAGTGCTCCCAGGTGAGCGGGCTGGCAGGCACGGCAGGTAACAGGCTGGCGGGCAAGACTGGAAGTCAGGCTAGCAGCGGGACCTGAGGGCTGAAGCAGAGGCCAGAAACACTGTGCAACAACATTGCTCGGGCACCTCCATTTTGGAGGAGGTGCCTTATATATGGGAGGACCCTTGGCTATTGGCCGAGGACTCCTTAGGACGGCGCGCGCGGCCCCTTTAAGACAAAGGGAGCGTGCGCCCTAATCACAGTGCCCGGTAAGCTGCGCGCGCCGGCCGCAGCAGGAAAAAGAGCGCTGGAGAAGGCTGAGCGGGGAGCGAGGAGGTGAGAGGGACGGCGGCAGAGACGCCGATGCTACATTCATTAAATGATCAATATTTCAGCATTTATGCCAATTTATTTTCTTAACCCACACCAAATTTGGGAGGGTTTCAGCTTTCAAAAGAGTAATTTATAAAACCAATGGATGAATTTAACGTCAGGTTATAAGCTTTTAGTTACATAACATGGATAAGCGACATTCTGTCAGGGAGTGTAGACTTCAGGTCATAGGACTAACACTCCTAATGTGCACATGACAAGTGAATGCAGAGAAATCTGTTTATGCTACCATGCAAGCAAGCGCAATATTTTCATTACTGCAGCAGTTACATCAGGAAGAGAGAATATGAAAACTATCTACAAAACGTATTTTCAAAGTATCCTATTGCTATACGTTTAACCCCCTAGTGACCACCAATACGTCTTTTTACTGACCTGCGATATGAGACTAGCATCCCCCGACGGGTGACAATCCAGTAGCTGTTGGCTGTACACTACATACACATGCTGCATCAGCCATAATCAGTGTTGGCACTGACCAAGGCCGTTTAACCCCTTAAGTGGTGCTGTCAATAGTGACTACAGTACCTAGCTGTTTAACAGAGTGCGGGGGCTCCCTCTTTAACCCCACTGGCACCCTGAGATCTTGATGGTGTGATCCTGATGTTTGCCATGGCAGTTCATGGCCAAATAACGGCCTTAGAGTCTGACGGTTATAACTAGAGATGAGCGTTGTTCGACTCAAACTGTTCGCCAATCTCAAATTGGAGCTGTTTTCGGCGGTGTTCGAGCCGTTCGGCGAACACGAACGATTTGAGAAAAATTTGGCTGTTCGAGGTTATGTTCGATAACTGTTCGTGCACCAAAATCATAACTGGATTTTTTCTCAGTAATGATGAAAATTAATGTTAATACGCAGTTTGAGTGTACAGCGGGGTGGGGGGAGGGGCAGGGGATGGATCTCTGCAGGAACAATGAAGATCTCCATTTTTTTTCTCTTTCCCGCATTTACAGTGGGGAGGTACAATCTGTCAGCCTATCAGCAGCGCACACACGGAGCGAACTGCTTTTTTTCACACAAGCAAGGGCATGTGTCATTGGCAGTGTATGTCACATGTCCTTGCCCTATAAGACCAAGCCATTTTCCCCGTCGCCACCATTTTCTCACTGCTGCAGCTGCGTGTTAGACAGCACCGCTGTTGCTGTGTGCGCTATACCTTGTTAATTTCAAGCCAATTTTCGCACAAATCTACAGATAGCTTGGGAGTAGGGAATAGTTGTGATTGTAGTCCTTTTAAGGACTAGGTTACAGCATTTCCTACGACTTTTATCAGGCAGGTCTGTGCTCTTAAATAGATAGATTGTGGGAGTAAAGACTAATTGTAATTGCAGTCCTTTTCAGGACTAGGTTACATCAGTTCCTATCAGTTTTTGCCAGGCAGGTCTGTGCCAGTGCTGTGCAAGTTTTTTTCACAGCATTTGGCTGAATCTAGCAAAGCTAATCCTTTTTGGCCTATTGCAGAGTGTGTTAGTCAGTGGAGTAGCCTATCTGTGTTGCAAGACATACCACCTGTGTATAGAATACCAATTTTTTTACTGCACCTAGTGAAGTAAAATCTTTTGGGCATAGCATCATTCTATTAGTCCATCTATACTGACCTCCATCAGGTTGCAAATTGAATATAATTTTTTTCTGCATCTAGCTCTGAAAAAATATTTGGCCTTCTAGCAGTGTGTGGGACTTTCTCTATTAGTCCATCTATACTGACCTCCATCAGGCTGCAAATTAAAAATAATTTTTATCTGCATCTACCTCTGAAAAAATATTTGGCCTTCTAGCTGTGTGTGGGACTTGTTCTATTAGTCCATCTATACTGACCTCCATCAGGTTGCAAACTGAATATAATTTTTTTCTGCATCTAGCTCTGAAAAAATATTTGGCTTTCTAGCAGTGTGTGGGACTTTCTCTATTAGTCCATCTATACTGACCTCCATCAGGTTGCAAATTAAAAATAATTTATATCTGCATCTAGCTCTGAAAAAATATTTGGCCTTCTAGCAGTGTGTGGGACTTTCTCTATTAGTCCATCTATACTGACCTCCATCAGGTTGCAAATTAAAAATAATTTTTTGTCTGCATCTAGCTCTGAAAAAATATTTGGCCTTCTAGCAGTGTGTGGGACTTTCTCTATTAGTCCATCTATACTGACCTCCATCAGGTTGCAAATTAAAAATAATTTATATCTGCATCTAGCTCTGAAAAAATATTTGGCCTTCTAGCAGTCTGTGGGACTTTCTCTATTAGTCCATCTATACTGACCTCCATCAGGTTGCAAATTAAAAATAATTTTTTGTCTGCATCTAGCTCTGAAAAAATATTTGGCCTTCTAGCTGTGTGTGGGACTTTCACTATTAGTCCATCTATACTGACCTCCATCAGGTTGCAAACTGAATATATTTTTTTTCTGCATCTACCTCTGAAAAAATATTGGCCTTCTAGCAGTGTGTGGGACTTGTTCTATTAGTCCATCTATACTGACCTCCATCAGGTTGCAAACTGAATATAATTTTTTTCTGCATCTACCTCTGAAAAAATATTTGGGCTTCTAGCTGTGTGTGGGACTTGTTCTATTAATCCATCTATACAGACCTCCATCAGGTTGCAAACTGAATATATTTTTTTTCTGCATCTAGCTCTGAAAAAATATTGGGCTTCTAGCTGTGTGTGGGACTTGTTCTATTAATCCATCTATACAGACCTCCATCAGGTTGCAAACTGAATATAATTTTTTTCTGCATCTACCTCTGAAAAAATATTTGGGCTTCTAGCTGTGTGTGGGACTTGTTCTATTAGTCCATCTATACTGACCTCCATCAGGTTGCAAACTGAATATAATTTTTTGTCTGCATCTAGCTCTGAAAAAATATTTGGCCTTCTAGCAGTGTGTGGGACTTTCTCTATTAGTCCATCTATACTGACCTCCATCAGGCTGCAAATTAAAAATAATTTTTATCTGCATTTACCTCTGAAAAAATATTTGGCCTTCTAGCTGTGTGTGGGACTTGTTCTATTAGTCCATCTATACTGACCTCCATCAGGTTGCAAACTGAATATAATTTTTTTCTGCATCTAGCTCTGAAAAAATATTTGGCCTTCTAGCAGTGTGTGGGACTTTCTCTATTAGTCCATCTATACTGACCTCCATCAGGTTGCAAATTAAAAATAATTTATATCTGCATCTAGCTCTGAAAAAATATTTGGCCTTCTAGCAGTGTGTGGGACTTTCTCTATTAGTCCATCTATACTGACCTCCATCAGGTTGCAAACTGAATACAATTTTTTTCTGCATCTACCTCTGAAAAAATATTTGGGCTTCTAGCTGTGTGTGGGACTTGTTCTATTAGTCCATCTATACTGACCTCCATCAGGTTGCAAATTGAATATAATTTTTTTCTGCATCTAACCCAGCCAATAGTTTTGGCCTAATACCACAGTTTGGCCACTCAGCTCTGCTCGGTTCCCATCCATTGTTTTTTTGTGCAAACAACTCCAGAGTTGTGAATTAGTTAACCACCAAAATGAGTGGAAAAAGGCCTGCTGCTGGTGGAAAGGGGAATAGGCGTGTTGGGAAGGGGAAAAAAGGTTGTGTCCGTGGGGTAGGTGTTAAAGCAACAGTAACATCTGCAGAAGAAAGACCATCTTCCAACCAAACTAAAATGTCTACTTCTTTTAGCGGACAATGTGATAAGATCCCTTTCTTACGGCCACGCCAATCGCTACAAATTCCAGATGAGGCACAAAAACAGCAGGTGCTTCAACGGATATCAAGTGCTCCTTTAAGTGGGCTCTCCTCCACATCAACTTCAACATCACAAATACTCCAGTCCTCAAAGGTCTCACCCCAATCGCACTTGCTTCCTCACAGCTCCCAAATCTCCAGCTGCCCGTCTGAGTATGAGGTAGAACAGATGGTTGAGTCTGCAGAGCTGTTTACTCATACTATAGCCTGGGAATCAGAGGTTGACTCCAGCGCTTCTGTGAATCCAGACGAGGAAATGATCTGCACTGATGCCCAGAATCTTTATGAGTCGAATCCAGGACCAGACGCAGAAGGTTCTGACCATAATGTAGACCCTCATTCCCAAACTGTAACTCCTGTTGGTGGAGACAATGAGGAAGACGATGATGAGACTCAAATACCTGATTGGAGCGACAACTTTAGTTTTTTGTCAGGGCAGGAACAGGTTGGCTCTGAGGACGACGGGTGTGATAACGCACAGGGTGATGATGATGAGGTTGGAGATCCCACTTACTGTCAACCCACAGTCAGCCAAGAGATGAGGTCAGCAGAGGAGGTGGAGGAAGATGCTAGTGACGACGAGGTCAGGTTGCGCCTTCCTGGACAGAGACGTAGTACTGGAAGCACGTCAACAACTGCATCCTCAAACACAACTCTGCCTCTCACCACAAGTCGTGGTGGCTCTTCAGGTCGCATGGGTGCTAAGCCTTGCATAGCCTGGGCATTTTTTCAGATCGATAAAGATGACCCAACTCGTGTTATCTGTAACATTTGTCAGCAAAAGCTACGTAGAGGCCAAAAAATCCATAGTTTGAGTACTTCATGCATGAACCGGCACATGGACATGAAGCATAAGTTGCAGTGGGAAGCTCAGTGTGCTACAATGCGGCCTAGCCGGCCGGGCCAACCACCGTCTGCCATATCTTGTGCATCCGCGGCCTGCCACCTCTTTACCCGCAACAGCCAGCGTGATTGGCAGGTCATCATTTTCTTTGGAGGTGGTAACACCAGCTGGTGTTGAGCGCTGTCCGACATCGATAGCACCACCTTTGGATCAAGGCAACCTAACATGTCCGCCTGCATCTTCCTCACAGACCGGCAGTTTGCCGGGGACACCCTTATCAACCCCGTCTAAGCACAATAGCCAGCCCTCGGTCCCTCAGATGTGGACAAGTAAAAGACCATTTCCTCCTAGCCACGAGAAAGCTAAGAGGTTGAATTTCACCATCTGCAAGCTCTTGGCTACAGAAATACTGCCTTTCCGCCTGGTGGACATGACGCGCCCCCTGGGCCATGTGCAAGGGATATCCGGAGCTGGATCTCGACGGGGGTAGTAGTCCTTGTGGCGGTGACCCGGTCCGTGCCCAGGGTGTCAAACTAAGTGGCAGTCTATGGCAGTAGGTGTTAATTTGATCGACTACGCCACCCGTTGAGTGCGGCTTTGAAGCCGCCGCTGCAGAGCAGTCCGCTGAGGCCGGTGGTATATGTGCAGCAGTGATGGTATAACCCCCAACGGGAGGGGTATGGCCTCAGGGCAGCAGGTGAAGATGAGGGGGGTTGTGACGGTGCAGTAAGAAGAGTCAGAGTCAGGAGATGCAGTTTCAGGGGTTTTACTCACAAGTGTTCTCTCAGTCACTCTGGCCTTGAGTGACCACCCGAGCCGTGCTGCGTCCACCAGGTCCTGGACTCGGCTAACCCCCAGGCAGTTCTGGAGCGTGGTCCTGAGCTCCCTTCTCCCTCTCTGTCTCTGGCCATTCCCACCAGGGATCCACCTTTGGCCGGCTCCCTCGGGTCTCTTAGTGGTCAAACCTCCTCTGGGTTCCCTGACCCTATGCTTGGTGTGCCTTTCTGGTGGATTTGGTGAGGGTCGTGGCAAATCTTGACCACGACCTCCGGTTCCTGGCTGAGGATAAGTGGCCTCCACCAGTTCGGGTTCCGGTACCCGTGTCCGCCAACCCTTCACCCTTTCTGGTCTGTTTCTGGGTTCTTGGGGTTCCCTCTGTCTTTCTCTCTGGGTCCTTCTTACTCCTCTCTCTGCAGGCCTTGCTCTGGAGCTGGGCCCAACTGGAGCCACAGCTCCCAGTCAGCCCTCCTGGATGAGCTCCCCTGCTCAAAAGACCCTGTCCTAAGATGGTGCCCACCATATATACTCCCTCTATGTGTGAGCCCAGGTGACTAGCACCCAATGAGCTCCTAGCTTTACCCAGAGTACTCCCCCTATCTGCCCCTAGACTACTGGGATGTTCCATCCTCCTCTCACTCCAGCCAGGGACAGACGCTGTCGTACCTGCACATATACTGGTGGGAGTACCGTTGTTCTGTCCCCCGGAAATGGGATGTATGTAGTGCATGCAGCCTACTAAGCTCAGTTCCACACTCCATCCTTACCCGGGAGTGGAATACCACACCTCTGGCTTGAGGTGTAATACCCCTGTAGCAGCCGAATCCTCAGGGTGCTACATTCCCCCCTGGTAAATCACAGCACGTCCTCGGGCTGTAAAAGAGCAAAAACATAAAACATACAAGCTTTTTAAAGTGCACTACATATAAAATATATAAACAGTAACCTTCAATCATCCCTTTATGGGAGGTACTTCTCTTTTAAAATGTTACGGACACATCATAAAATAATATTAACTCTTTCATCATAATAAAACTTTTCATATAAAACATTTTTGACCTCTGGCCACTTGTGCAAATTGTGACCAGGTAAGTGCCACAGTCTCTGGTAGAAAAAACAGTTTCCTATAAAACCAGTAGGGGGCGCTTTAAGAAGCGTAACTATTTACAAGGGATATGGCCGCTCTCAGTCCTCGGCCAGTGGGGAAAAGGGATGGCTGCTCACAGTCCTCAGCCTGTGGGGAGATGGGACACACTGGAACAGTTCACTGGTCCCAACGGGGACTATATCTTACTGGCAACAGTTATTGTACCTTCACGGGTAACTATTTACAGTGCTCCTACTGTACATCAGTGGCGACGTCCTCCTGCTCCTGCCTGAGGGTAATCTTCAGACCCGTCCGGGTCCTCTTGTTCCTCCTCACACCGCAGCTCCTCCTCAGTCAGGCGATGTACATGAAGGGCATAGGGTCCTTTGGCACACTGGTGCCGGGTGAAGGTGACCTCATCTCCCAGGTAAAGGTCACGACCTCTGTGTCCCTCCGGCAGATGGCTTTCTACGTCTCTGCGGGTGACAAAGACGTCGCCGGGGGTTCTGTGGTCCCGTATAAAACCCCACCCGTGCTCCATTTGGAATTTTATTACAGTCCCGCTGGCACGGGGACCGTGGGCAGTACGGGGGTTTCTGCGGGCCCGGCGCTTTTGCTCGGCGCTCTGGACTTGGAGCCGCTCCTCGCGGACCCACCTCTCTCGTCGCTCCTTAGCAAAAACCTCCAATTGTTGCCGGCAGCACTCCGTACGCTGGGCTGCGGCTGCCCGGGTCTCCTCGGTGAATCCCATCAGGTCCTCACCGGTAGGGTCCCACTCAAATTGGGCGTCCTCCAACGGAAGCGGATCGAGTTTGGCGGGCGCAGGAGCCGGAATTAGAGGCTCATCCAGAGGCCGTTCCCTCCGGAATCGAGGATGAATATATTCAGGTGGCCACACGAAGAGCAGCCCGTCCTGGGTGGTGTTTTGTGCGGAGCGGTCTTCGCCCAGACGGGGTGCTGTGGAGGCAGAGGGCGCTGTGGTGTCTGCGGCGCCCAGGGGCTCCTGGCCTTGCGTCCAGGCCGAAGGTAGTCTGAATACAAAGAGCGCTTTAAAGGCTGCGGCGCCCGGGTCTACCAGGCCTTGCGACCAGACCGGTGGCATGATGGAGGTAGAGGGCGCTGTGAAGACGGCGGCGCCCGGGGGTACTTGGCCTTGCGACCAGGCCGGGGGAGCTTCTTGCTTGGCCGCGCTCTGAGTCGAGGCGCATGACGTAGCAGGGGGCGTGGCCGCGGCTCCTGCCGCTTGAGGCCTAGCTCGGAGCGGTGACGATGCAGCAACGTTAATGGTGAGTGGGGTCTCGGGCTCTGCGACGGGGAGCTGGGGCAGGCTTGCGACCATCGGGCACGGGGTGTTGTCGTCCCCATTACCTGCTCCCTTTTCTTCAACTCCCTCCGCGGCGTCGTCTCCGGCCGTCGTCCCTCCTGCACCTTCCTCAGAGGCGGACATGCTCCTTGTCGTGGGTGGCGTGCTTCGCTGGCGGGTTCCAGCCTGCTGGGCCATCTCCTTGCTCCACTCCGCCAGCGCTTCCTGCTGTACCCGGGCCATCTTCCGTGCGAGGCCCTCCAGCGCGGTCTGTGCACGCTCCCGATCTCCGGGGAGCTGCGCCAGAATCTCCAGCAGGCCTTCTGGAGTGGCGGCCTGCAACAGGCTCCTGACCACAGGGTCGGTGCTGCCTGACTCTCCCTCCATCTCCGGGTGTGTTCTCTCTAGACTCCTCCAAGCTGCTCCCATCTTCTCTCTTTTGTTCTCTCTCCGCCCCCATTCAGGGTGGTTCCGGGGCAACTTGGTGATTGTCAGTTCCAGGGGCAGTTCTCTCACACTGATGGACATCTCAATCATTGCAGTCTCTGCTGGTGGGGGCGGTCTCCGCTTTTGGCGCCATTCTTCGACCTGGCCCACGATGGGAGGTGGTCTCTTGCCACCCTCTGGCACGCCCATAATGGCGTCCGCTCTGCCAGGGCGGGAAATCTTCTTAGATGGCGGGAATCGCTTCCCAGTGGCGGGAAACACTGCAGATGGCGGGAAAAGACTGCAGATGACGGGCAAATGGCGGGAACCGATCCGAGATGGCGTCCGATGGCGGGGACCCTCCGGAACCGGCGGGAGACTTCTTTTTGAGGTAAATGCGAACTTTTCTTCAGGCACGCAGTACCCGGTGGTTGCGGGCACGTAATCCTGCCGACTACGCCAAAGTTGACGCGCCCCCTGGGCTATGTGCAAGGGATATCCGGAGCCGGATCTCGACGGGGGTAGTAGTCCTTGTGGCGGTGACCCGGTCCGTGCCCAGGGTGTCAAACTAAGTGGCAGTCTATGGCAGTAGATGTTAATTTGATCGACTACGCCACCCGTTGAGTGCGGCTTTGAAGCCGCCGCTGTAGAGCAGTCCGCTGAGGCCGGTGGTATATGTGCAGCAGTGATGGTATAACCCCCAACGGGAGGGGTATGGCCTCAGGGCAGCAGGTGAAGATGAGGGGGGTTGTGACGGTGCAGTAAGAAGAGTCAGAGTCAGGAGATGCAGTTTCAGGGGTTTTACTCACAAGTGTTCTCTCAGTCACTCTGGCCTTGAGTGACCACCCGAGCCGTGCTGCGTCCACCAGGTCCTGGACTCGGCTAACCCCCAGGCAGTTCTGGAGCGTGGTCCTGAGCTCCCTTCTCCCTCTCTGTCTCTGGCCATTCCCACCAGGGATCCACCTTTGGCCGGCTCCCTCGGGTCTCTTAGTGGTCAAACCTCCTCTGGGTTCCCTGACCCTATGCTTGGTGTGCCTTTCTGGTGGATTTGGTGAGGGTCGTGGCAAATCTTGACCACGACCTCCGGTTCCTGGCTGAGGATAAGTGGCCTCCACCAGTTCGGGTTCCGGTACCCGTGTCCGCCAACCCTTCACCCTTTCTGGTCTGTTTCTGGGTTCTTGGGGTTCCCTCTGTCTTTCTCTCTGGGTCCTTCTTACTCCTCTCTCTGCAGGCCTTGCTCTGGAGCTGGGCCCAACTGGAGCCACAGCTCCCAGTCAGCCCTCCTGGCTGAGCTCCCCTGCTCAAAAGACCCTGTCCTAAGATGGTGCCCACCATATATACTGCCTCTATGTGTGAGCCCAGGTGACTAGCACCCAATGAGCTCCTAGCTTTACCCAGAGTACTCCCCCTATCTGCCCCTACACTACTGGAATGTTCCACCCCCCTCCCACTCCAGCCAGGGACAGACGCTGTCGTACCTGCACATATACTGGTGGGAGTACCGTTGTTCTGTCCCCCGGAAATGGGATGTATGTAGTGCATGCAGCCTACTAAGCTCAGTTCCACACTCCATCCTTACCCGGGAGTGGAATACCACACCTCTGGCTTGAGGTGTAATACCCCTGTAGCAGCCGAATCCTCAGGGTGCTACAGACACAGAGGATTTTCGAGACCTTATGTCCGTCGCAGTGCCCCAGTACCAGATGCCCAGTCGGCACTACTTCTCAATGAAAGGTGTGCCTGCGCTCCACCAGCATGTCGCACACAACATCACCGCTTCTTTGAGAAACTCTGTGTGTGACAGGGTGCATTTCACCACAGACACTTGGATGAGTAGGCATGGACAGGGGCGTTACATGTCGCTGACTGGGCACTGGGTAACTATGGTGACAGCAGGACAAGGGGCTGCTGTCCAAGTCTTGCCGTCCCCACGAGTTGTGCGTCAATCCTCTTTATGTCAAAGTTCCTCCACTGCTTCTGCCTCCTCAACCTCCTCTCGGTCTTCCACTTGCACCCAAAGCCTGTCTGGTCATGCCAAAAGCTTTCTAACTGCGCAGAAGCGATCCTGCACACCTCCTTACTATGCTGGCAGTAGGGCTCAACGTCATCAGGCGGTTTTTACTTTGAAATATCTGGGAAATGTGAGTCACACAGCTGAGGAGTTGTGGTCAGCTCTGGAGAACCAATTTCATGAATGGTTGTCTCCACTGGACCTGAAACCAGGGAAGGCCGTGTGCGACAATGCTGCAAACCTGGGTGCGGCCCTTCGCCGGGGCAATGTCACACATGTGCCTTGTATGGCTCACGTGTTGAACCTGGTTGTCCAGCAATTTTTAGCCCACTATCCCAGACTAGATGGCCTTCTGCAGAGGGCACGGTTGCTGTGTGCTCACTTCCGCCGTTCGCATCCCGCAGCTCAGCGACTTACATCTCTACAGAAGTCGTTGGGCCTGCCACTTCACCGGCTAAAATGCGATGTGCCTACCCGGTGGAATTCAACTCTGCACATGTTGCAGCGACTGTGGCAGCACCGACAATCCCTGGTGCAATACGTTCTGACGTATAGCCTGGGCCAACGAGATCCAGAGGTGGGGCAAATCACGCTGGAGGAGTGGTCTCAGATCAGGGACCTATGCACCCTTCTGCACAGTTTTGAAATGGCGACGAAGATGTTTAGTCCTGACGATGCCATTATCAGCATGACTATTCCGGTGATTTACATGCTGGAGCACATGTTAAACAGAATTCGGAGTCAGGTGGTGGCACAAGAGGAGGTGGAGGAAGTAGAAGAGGAGTTGTATGCGGAAGGGCTAACATCTGCAAGGTCCAGACGGTCGGCAGCACCAAGGCGGCAGGCATGTGAGGGTGGGGCAGATGGTTTTACCAGGGCGCATGGTAGCAGCCAAACTAGTGAGGAAGGTGCAGGAGCCCAGGAAGAAGTGGAGGACGAACTGATGGAAGATTCATCAGATGAGGGAGACCTTGATCACATTTCTGTTGTGCGAGGTTGGGGGGAGAGGACAGAGGAAGGAAGCATGATTGTTACCTCGCCACCAACACAACAGGGACTTGGTGCTCCTGGATGCGCAACACACATGAGTGCCTTCTTGCTGCACTACCTGCAACATGAACCTCGAATTGTGAGAATTAGAAATAATCCTGACTACTGGGTTGCCACACTGTTAGATCCCCGGTACAAAAGTAAATTTGCAGAAATTATTCCTGCCATAGAAAGGGATGCACGCATGCAGGAGTATCAGCAGAGACTGTTGCAGAATCTTACATGTGCTTTTCCACAAAACACCAGTGGTGCACGTAGTGAATCTCACAGTTCCAACTTGCCAACCGTGGGACCGTCAAGTGTTCAGCACTCAAACCGTAACAGAACCACAGTATCTGCTGGTAACATCAATTTTGCGGAATCATTTCACCACTTTTTTAGCCCATCCTTTGCAAGGCCACAGGAGACAAGAAGTCTGACACATAGTCAACGCCTAGAGACGATGGTACAGGAGTATCTCCAAGTAAACATTGAAGCCATG
Source organism: Phyllobates terribilis (assembly GCF_046119375.1). NCBI lineage: Eukaryota > Metazoa > Chordata > Amphibia > Anura > Dendrobatidae > Phyllobates > Phyllobates terribilis. The sequence goes on along the minus strand of NW_027362762.1, from coordinate 483,023,188 downwards.
ACTGTGTCACTGGACCCTTGCTCTTTTTGGGCTTCCAATCTGGATAAATGGCCGGAGCTAGCCACTTACGCCTTGGAGATCTTGTCATGCCCCGCAGCCAGCGTTCTGTCTGAACGTGTGTTCAGCGCTGCTGGTGGTGTGCTGACAGATAAGCGCACGCGGCTCTCCACTGATAATGTAGACAGACTCACGTTCATAAAGATGAACAAATCATGGATCCGAAACGACTTTTCTACCCCTGTGTCATCCTGGGGAGAGTAAAAGCTTGATGATTGGTTAAAATCACCCTACCAACCGTTTTAAGCTTTCAAATTACTAATCATGTTTATCTGTATCTTGGCTGGAAAATAATTTGGGCTTTGTAGCAGTGTGCAGCACTGATTCTATTAGGCCATCTATAATAAGCTCCACCAGATTTAAAATTACTAATCATGTTTATCTGTATCTTGACTGGAAAATAATTTGGGCTTTGTAGCAGTGTGCAGCACTGATCCTATTAGGCCATCTATACTAAGCTCCACCAGATTTAAAATTAATAATAATTTTTAGCTGCATCTAGCCCGGAAAATAATTTTGGGGCTCCGAGATGCACAAGACACATAAGTGCCTTCTTGCTGCACTACCTGCAACATGACCCTCATATTGTCAGAATTCGAAGTAATCATGACTACTGGGTTGCCACACTCTTAGATCCCCCAAACTTTTCGATCAACCTTTTCATTTTAATAAAGACCAAAAAAATGGTCATTTTTGAAATTATAAGCATTAGCAGGTTATTAGAAACTGAAATCAAACAGTTTTCAACTCAAAACTTTATTCTAGGTGATGTTACATTTTCACATAGGACCCCTTGTTCGAAAGGAGCTTCTGAACTCTCTCGTCCATTGAATTTGTCAGGTTTTGGATGGTTTCTGCTTCAATTGTTTTGCATGAGGACAGAATACCCTCCCAGAGCTGTTGCTTAGATGTGAACTGCCTCCCGCCATCATAGACACTCCTTTTGATGATGCTCCAGAGGTTCTGAATGGGGTAGAGGTCAGGGGAGCATGGGGGTCACACCATAAGTTTGTCCCCTTTTATGCCCATATCAGCCAGAGATGCAGATGTTTTATGTGCAGCATGAGATGGTGCATTATCATGCAAAAAAATGATCTTGCTGTGAAATACACGGTTCTTCTTCTTGAACCATGGCAGGAAGTGCTGTTTGAGAAAATCCACATACATTATGGAGTTCATCTTTAGCGCCTTCAGGGATCCTAAAGGGGCCGACAATCTCTCTCCCCATGATTCCAGCCCAAAACATTACTCCACCTCCTCCTTGTTGGCACTGTAGCCGTGTTTGCGTGGGGTGTCCATCATCCAGCCATCCTCCACTCCATCCATCTGGACCATCGAGCGCTGCACGGCACTCATCCGTGAACAAAACAGTTTTGAAATCAGTCTTCATGTAATGTTTGGCCCACTGGAGCCGTTTCTGCTTGTGTGAAGTGGATAGAGGAGGTCGACAGGATGGCGTATGCACAGCTGCAAACCTCTGAAGGACCCTGCATCTTGTTGTTCGGGGGATGTTGGAGGCACCAGCAGCTTCAAAAACTTGTCTGCTGCTATGACAAGGCTTTTTTGCCGCTGCTCTTTTAACCTCATGTAATTGCCTGTAGGAAAGAGTCCTCAATTTGCCCTTATCAGCACGCACACGTGTGTACTGTGAATCAGCTACATACTTCTTGATTGCCAAGAGACTTCATCCTGATCATCGCACAATGTTGATTGTAGTCATGCCTTGACCTAAACACTCCACAATTTGTTGCTTCTCAGCAGCCGACACATCCTTTTTCTTTCCCATTTTGGCAGAAAATGTAGGCTGCTTAATAATGTGAGCCAGCCTTCTTAAGTAGTCTTGCCTTTCATTGGACACACCTGCCAAACTAATTAGCACAGGTGTCTGCAATTGCTTACAGTGATATAAAGAGCCCTGACACACATCACCATCAATGAGTTTAACTGACAAACAAACAAATTCTTCCCTTATCACTCCTAAACACTTTTTGCATAATAATTTGGAACACAGTGTACATGTGCTTTTCCACAAAACACCAGTGGTTCACGTAGTGAATCTTACAGTTCTAACTTGCCAACCGTGGTCTGTATGGAGTTGTTCAATAAAGGGCCCAAAATTAAGATAACATAGATGGGAGAGGTCTCCATGAATAGGAATTCCTAAGTATTTGATACCCTGTGAGGGCCAGGCAAAGGGAAAGTTGGACTGGATGGAATCCTATATGGATTTGGGGAGGGAGACATCGAGGGCCTCAGACTTCGCTGCATTGATTTTAAAATTTGACCATGTAACAAAGTGATCTATTTCAGCCATAACAGCATGGATGGATATATGTGATTGAGTGATATATACTAGGACATCATCAGCAAATAGAGAGCACTTGTACTCGGTGCCTCCCACCTCAATCCACCTAATATTGGGGTTATGGCGAATTGATGAGAGCAGGTGCTCCGTCACTAGGATGTATAAGAGAGGGGACAGAGGACATCCCTGCCTTGTCCCATTGGTGATTGTGAAAGGTGATGAAAATGTTCTGACGCACCCCCTGGGCCTTGGGACACCCGGAGCCGGACCCTTTTTGGTGGATGCTGGTGGTTGTAGTCTTCGTGGCAGCGACCCGGTTCCGTGGCTCAGGGTGGTCAAACCAGTGGCGGAACTATTTATGTGGTTTTGATGTTTAAATGTCCGACTACGCCACCCGTGGATTGCGGTCAGAGTGAACCGCCGCTGCAGGGCAGACCGCTGAGGCTGGTGTTGTGGGTGCAGCAGGGCAGTGTATGCGGAGGATGGGGGTGATGGTGCAGGGCAGCAGCAGTAACGACACGGAGTCAGTGATGCAGTCTAGGGCCTTTACTCACAGTTCTTATTATCCAGACCACGTCTGCAGGTAACGGCTGCCCACGTCGTACTGTGCTCACCAGGTGAGGGGCTCAGACAACTCCCAGATAACTTTGGAGCGCTTCACAGGACCCCCTTTGTGTGTCCTTTGTCTGGCCTTTCTTACCAACGCTTCTGTCCGGCTGCCTCGGGCCTCCTCTTGGTAAACTTGGCACCAGTTTCCCTGACCCTATGTGGTGCCTTCCTAGCGGGTGTAGCGAGGGGCTGCGCCACATAAAATGTCACAGCCTCCGGTTTCTAACTGAGGGTCGTTTCCCGCCTCCACTAGTTTCAGGGACCGGTCTCCCCCTTTGGCCTGACCCCTCTACGCAGGTGGATTCGGGCGTGCGGTGGCGACTCGCCCGTCCGCAACCCTGGGATCCCTTCGTTCCTCGTTCCTGGAGCCTTCTCCGCTCCTCTTCCTTCCTTCTCCCTCTTCCAGGCCTGGGCCTGTGTTACTAGGCCCGCCTCCGGAGCAGAGCTCATGCAGAGCCCCTGCTCCATGTCACTTCTGCTCAGACTTCTCTGCACTGAACTAATATGGTGCCCACCTTTTATACTCCCTTATCAATGCACCCAGGAACTGCTTCCTCCCTGCTCCTGCACTACAGGGTTCCCCTTCCTCAGTGTTCCCTCCCCCCACTCCAGCCAGGGTCAGTGACTGTCGTGCCCATCTCAGGGGCATATTGGTCGCCCTGCCCCACGGCAATGTGGTGTAATGCATGCAGGTGTCAGGGTCCTGATCCACACTCCATCCTTACCTGAGAGTGAGATATCACACCTCTGGGTGAGGTGCAATACCTCTGTAGCAACCGAGCCCTCAGGGTGCTACAGTTCCATTTATCTTCAGCCTAGGTGACGTATTGTGATACAGGGCCGTGATTTTGGCTATAAAAGGGTCCCCTAGACCCCTACCCCAAGCTTTTTAAGAGAATCATATATGGCGTGCCAGGAGACTCTATGGAATGCTTTCTCAGCATCCAACGAGAGTATCTAATTACAAATTTTTAACTGCATCTAGCCCAGGAAATACTTTGTGCCTAGTAGCAGTGTCTGCTAGTCAGCGGATTATCCCGGCTGTTAAGCTAGCTACACCACCTGTAGTTTGGACACTTAATTTTTTCAAAGGAAATGCTTCGGGACCACGGGATACTCAGTGAAGAGCATCAGGAGGCACCCCAAGGCATAGGGGCTGGGACTGGCAGTAGGATGCCTTGCGGTGGACAGCCGAGCTCGATCCTTATAAAAGCTTTTTAACTGCAGCAGCTTTAGTGGACGCTACTGGAGCTGGAATTACGCGGCTGCTGGCATGAGACTTGCCCTCCAATAGATCCTTGTAAATGGATTTAAAGTGTATTCATTCAAATTAGAGAGACAATTTAAATTAAAAAGCTTAGAGCTGCCTCCACCACAGGGGGGCTCGCTCGACCCACCAGCGGACAGGCACCAGTATTGGGAGAGGGGGGCTGGCCGTCAGGGTTCACCGCGGCTCTGGCACAAACCCGGCGACACTGAGGTGGCACGGGCAGGAGCGGACTGAACGTGTCGTCTTCTCACTTTTTGGATTTTAGAAGGGCATGACATGCCTATATCTGTGTCTCCCCCTCCTTTTACTCCTCCACCTCTTTTCTTTTCACATGACAATATGTACTTGTCACTTTTCCATGTGTTAGTTGTGTCTTCTGAGCAGTTTGTCAGCTTTTGGACACCTTTGAAGGTGTTTTCTATGTGTTTCTATGTGTTTTTGTTTGCCTGCCATTGGTTTTAACGGTGTTCGAAGGTGTTCGACGAACAGTTCAACGAACAGTTCGGCGAACACACGGGTGTTCGACGAACCGAACTCGAACACTACGGGGGTGGCTCAACACTAGTTATAACGGCCTGTTCAGAAGTTATCAAAATTTAGGTGATAAAAATAAACTTTTTCATTCTTGTCATGCCACTTTGCATTAATTCCTGAAAAGTACCTGAAGGCTTAATGAACTACCTGAAAGCAATTTTGAATACATTGAGGGGTGCAGTTTTTAAAATGGTATGACTTTTGTGGGTTTTCAATATATAGAACCCCCAAAGTCACATCAAACTGAACAGGTCCCTATAAAAATGAGTTTTGTAAATTTCCATGAAAAAATTCAAACTTACTGCTACATTTTTAAACCTTCTAAAATGCTAACAAAAGTAAAAGAACATTTTACAAATGGTGCTAATGTAAGGCACAAATGAGGGAAATGGTATTTATTAATGATTTTTGTGGTGTGACTGTCTGGATTAAAGGGATAATCATTTAAAGTTTGAAAATTGCAATTTTTTTTACATTGTCAAATTTCTGATATTTTTATAAAATAATTGCAAAGCATATCAACCTAAATATACCATTATTATAAAGTATAATGTGTCACGAAAAAAAAAAAAAAAAATCTCAAAATCAATGGGATATGTTATTACTGCATAAAGTGGCACGTCAGATTTTAAAAAAATTGGCCCGTCACTAAGGGGATAAAATGTACAAAACCCCTTTCAATACTTGGGAGGTTCTGTATGCTCTGGCCTTCATGCCATATCTTCCCCAGCAAATTTACCTTGATGGCGTAAGTTACCTAAGTTTATTGCAGAAAGCAAAGTCCACAAAACTTGTGTCATGACATTTTAATCTCGAGACAGGTCTTGTGGAATTAAAAGGGATTGTCCACAACTCTTTGACAACCCCTTCTCAATTTCTACATTCCCCCTTATAAAATAACCGCAGCCTATACTCGCCTCCGGTACTGGCTCTCCTGGGGCTCGCATGCAGCTCTGCAGCCAATTAGCAGCTGCTTCTTTTGCTTCCTTCTGATGAAACTGACACCCAGAAGAAATGAGAGCTGCTGATACTCTGAGGGCTGTGGAGTCGGTAAGCCAAACCTCCGACTCCTCCATTTCCATGCCACCGACTCCACGACTCCGACTCCCTCATATATGGCTCATGTTTAAGTGATAAATTTACTGTAGCACAGATTCATCTCAGGAGTAGGACAGACATTTATAGGACATTTCATAACTTTCCCAAACTCTTATGAAAAAAATATTCCCCACAAACTGGATTGAACTAATGTACCCAATGTATTATATATTTTAGGAGTTGGAGTCGGTCTATTTTATACCGACTTTGACTTCCTCAGAATGTCAGTTACTTCCGAAGGAAGTGAGTGAAGTAGCTGCTGATTGGCTGCAGGATTCACATGACCTAATTATGTCACGAGAGCCCAAGGAGAACTAGTGCCATCATCACTGGAACAGCACCGGAGGAGTACAGGCTGTTTTTAAGGGGGAATATATTAATTTAGAAGGGGTCGTCAGAGTTGTGAACAACCCCTCTAACCATTTCTGTAAGACTAACTCTGGAATAGCATTTTGCTTAACCATCAGCGGCCCTTAAACATTTTTTCGGCATGGTCTACTTATAAAGTACTGGTGGTATACTAATACCACTCCAAAGTTATGCAATGTAATAAACAAGTGCTTCTCACTAAATTAGAATATCATCAAAAAGTTAATTTATTTCAGTTCTTCAATACAAAAAGTGAAACTCATATTATATAGAGTCATTACAAACAGAATGATCTATTTCAAGTGTTTATTTCTGTTAATGTTGATGATTATGGCTTACAGCCAATGAAAATATAAAAGTCATTATCTCAGTAAATTAGAATACTTTACAACAACAGCTTGAAAAATGATTTTAAAATCCGAAATGTTGGCCTACTGAAATGTATGTTCAGTAAATGCACTCAATACTTGGTCGGGGCTCCTTTTGCATCAATTACTGCATCAATGCGGCGTGGCATGGAGGCGATCAGCCTGTGGCACTGCTGAGGTGTTCTGGAAGCCCAGGTTGCTTTGATAGCAGCCTTCAGCTCGTCTGCATTGTTGGGTCTGGTGTTTCTCATCTTCCTCTTGACAATAGCCTAACCTCAAAGAGAATCTATGGGGTATGTGCCCATGTAGCGTTCTTGTAGCGTTTTTGCGGCCGCAAAAACGATTGTAAAACAGTCTGCCATGCAAAGCAATGTGAAATCGGATGTGCTGTGCACATGATACGCTAATTAGCGCGCCAAATTCGCATGACCATTTCTACCGCAATTACGCCGCAAATTCGTGGCCATTGAGGAACATTGAAACGCAGCAAACCCGCAGGTATATGTGGATTTGCTGCGTTTCAATTAAATTCAATGGCCGCGAATTCGCTGCGTAATCGCGGTGCGTGTGGTACCCAGGATGAAGAGGAGACTACAACTCCTATTCATCCCAGCTACCACGCGGTGAAAAAGAGAAATAAAAGTTAAAAATAAAAAAAACCTGTATACTCACCTCTCCGGTCTCCTCCCGGCGGCGATCCTCCCTCCTCGGCGTCCCGCGGTTTACTGGCAGGACCTGCGGTGACGTCATTTAATCAGCTGATGGTCACGCGACCGCAAACGCCAGCAGTCAGGTGATGGTCGCGTGACCATCAGCTGACTAAATGACATCACCGCAGGTCCTGCCAGTACATCGCAGGACGCCGAGGAGGGAGGATCGCTGCCGGGAGACCGGAGAGGTGAGTATACAGGTTTTTTTTTTTATTATAGATGCAGCATTTAAAGCATCCAAGTTGGTCACACAATATAAATCCATGCCAGTTGCATGGATTTATATTGTGTGACCAACTTGTCAAGCACGTTTCCAAGTGATGCTAAAATCGCTTGGAAAAGATCTTGAAAAACACATGTAAAAACGCTTCTCCCTGGCAGAAAAAAAAACGCTTTTAAATCTGCATGCGTTTTTTTCTGCCAGGGAGAGGCAAGAATGATCTGCATCAAATCTGCATCGTGGGCACATACCCTCAAGGGGGTTGTCCACTACTTTAGACTACCACCCCAATGTACCCACCTGGGGCCCCTAAGACTTTTTGTAAACACCTTCCATTACAGATAATGCCTGTGAGCGGCTCACAGGAATCACATGACCCCCCGGCTGCAGCCGGCTCTGACATCTGATGTCACGACAAGTGCTGGCAGCAGCTGGGAGTCTGTCTTGCACGTTCCAGGTGGATGCCAGACTGTGGGCGGGGTTACCCCCCGTGTCACACCCGGCATGCACCGCGCACTGTGCCTCTCCCCATTAATTGGGAAAGCGCACGGTGGATGCTGGGTGTGACGCGGGGGGGGGGGGTGTAACCCCGCCACACAACCCAGCAGTCACCGCAGGTACCCCAGCGCTGAGTCACGCCTCACTTGTAATGTCAGCGCGGGGTCACGTGATGCCTGTGAGCGGCCACCGATAGTGCCGCTCACAGGCAGAACCTGCAACATAAGGTATTTACAAAAAGTCTTAGGGGCACCGGGGGAATAATATAAAGTAGTGCACAACTTCTTTAAGGTCAGGCGAGTTTGCTGCCCAATCAAGCACAGTGATCCTGTTGTTTTTAAACCAGGTATTGGTACTTTTGGCAGTGTGGACAGGTGCAAGTCCTGCTGGAGAATGACATTTCCATCTCCAAAGAGCTTGTCGGCAGAGGGAAGCATGAAGTGCTCTAAAATTTCCTGGTAGACGGCTGCGCTGACTTTGGTTTTGATAAAACACAGTGGACCTACACCAGCAGATGACATGGCTCCCCAAACCATCACTGATTGTGGAAACTTCACACTAGACCTCAAGCAGCTTGGATTGTGGCCTCTCCACCCTTCCTCCAGACTCTGGGACCTTGATTTCCAAATGAAATGCAAAATTTACTTTCATCTGAAAACAACACCTTGGACCACTGAGCAACAGTCCAGGTCTTTTTCTCCTTGGCCCAGGTAAGACGCTTCTGGCGTTGTCTATTGGTCATGAGTGGCTTGACACAAGGAATGCGACACTTGTAGCCCATGTCCTGGATATGTCTGTGTGGTGGCTCTTGAAGCAATGATTCCAGAAGCAGTCCACTCCTTGTGAATCTCCCCAAAATTTTTGAATAGCCTTTTCTTAATCCTTTCAAGGCTGCCGTTATCCCAGTTGCTTGTGCACCTTTTTTCGACCACATTTTTTCCTTCCACTCAACTTTCCATTAATATGCTTGGATACAGCACTCTGAACAGCCAGTTTCTTTAGCAATGACCTTTTGTGGCTTACCCTCCTTGTGGAGTGTCAATGACTGCCTTCTGGACATCTGTCAAGTCAGCAGTCTTCCCCATGATTGTGGAGTCTACTGAAACAGACTAAGGGACCTTTTAAAACACATAGGAAGCCTTTGCAGGTGTTTGTTAATTATTTTAATTTACTGAGATAATGAATTGTTTTCATTGGTTGTAAGCCATAATCATCAACATTAACAGAAATAAACACTTGAAATAGATCACTCTGTAATGACTATATAATATACAAGTTTCACTTTTTGTACTGAAGAACTGAAATTAACTTTTTGATGATATTCTAATTTAGTGAGAAGCTCTTGTATATAGTCCCACAAATGATACATTCACATGGCCGCTGCAGAGAATCACTGGCATACTACCAATGTATGGCAAGCGATTTCTGCGGGATTGAACAGATAAGGGTTTTTCTTTAACCCCTTTGTTAATGACATGTTATATCTTTCCTGCAATTTGAAGGTACACCAAAATTTGGTAATTATGTGATCTATATCATGCATGTTGATCCTATACATTTTTTAATGACAAAACATTATTAAAAAGGTGGTTTAGTGCAAAATAAGTTATCACCTATCTTGAACATTTTTACCTGTGGGGGTCAGACCGCTGTGACGGCAGCACAAGGAACTTTTATCCCAGTTAGAATGGAGTGGCAATGTGCATTACCATCCACCGCACTATTTATTCTCTATGAGGCCGTAAAAAGCCAAGCACAGCACTCAATAGCCTCATAGGGAACAAATGGAGAGGCGATCGAGCACTCACACGGCCATTTCATTGCAACATGGATAAAAGTGTTTAGTTCTGCTGATCGGTACAGGTCCCAGTGGTTGGCCCAACACTGATCAATAAGCAATAACCTATCTTAACTTGTTTTCTCTGGACAATCCCTTTAAGGCTACTAGAACTTGATAATGAAAAAGACAGACAAGTGTAAACGGGACTTGCATAGTATTATATAGTAACATTTTATTTTTAAGTTGAATCCTTTGCAGCTACATTACACCATTGCGGAAATATGTAGACATTGCTTGCTTTTAGTATGCTCAATGTTTTCTTCCCAACCATACTGGTTACATAGAAGGTAATATCTATTGAGCACAGCCTAGGCAGAAGGTTGTGCTCAGAAGGATTTCAACCCCATCTGGAAGATTAATTCGTTTTGGTGCTCACTAGTGCCTGAAGGGATCAATTTACCACTATTGTTTTTTTTACTTAAAGGGAATCTGTCAGCAGGTTCTTGCTATGTAATCTGAGGACAGCATAATATAGCAGCTGAGACAGATTTCAGGGATGTACCACTTATTAGGCTGAGTGCTGTTTCCATACAATGAAGATTTTATCACCAGGAGATTATCACTGGAGTCCTTGTCCGACCACGCCCCCTCCTCTGATAAGCAGCACACTGTCAATAGACAATGTAGATAGAAAGCGGTGTTGTCAGGGCTAGCTCCCTGAGCTCTGCTACATCTAAGAACTCTGATAGTATACTGGGTGCAGAAGTTGTTAAAGTGACACATCATTGGGATCAGGTTCTCCTTTCCTACATTATGCTGCTCCCAGATGAGGTAGCAAAAACCTGCTGAAAAATTCCCTTAAGGGTGATTTTATTAATGAAACAATTGGTATGGCTGCAAAACAAAACTAAAGCCTCCCAACAATAACAGTTTTAGCAATCTGAGCAAACCCTGGGAAAATTAGCATGGAAAGGCATTGGGGAGTGTTGATGCCCTCAATGTGCATGGACATGGCCCCAAAGCACTTCCAGAGTAATTTGCATTTGACTTCATAGGTTTATTTTTCAGATGAATTATTATGTTTTCTTGTAGAACTAGAACAGCCATACCACTAGTTTTACTAGTAAATTAATTCGAACAGATTCCCTTAAATCAACAGAAGTGAACCTTAGAAACGGGATCTGAACCATTTCAGTTTTTGGAGACAATCATAAAGGATAGATCCCTTCAAGGCGAACAATAACAGAGCTTTATCCAAAACGCAGAAATGTCAGAAGTCAGATTGTATATGCAGTACACCAACACAAAGACCTGTGAGGTTACAGATTCAGTTCTTGTGCTTTCATCCATCAATCACAACGGCTCATAAGAGACTAAACCCAGGAACCTTTATTCCATATCATTCAAAATGACACTAGAGGCACAATATTATTATATAAAGGCTGTGTGTGTAACGTCCTTCTCAACAGGTTCATTCTAAAGAATCCTTGTTAAAGTATAGTATGACAAAACACGCAGTATATGATCATGCAAAAACCAGAAACCCCTTAAACAATGTGTACATCAACTTCCCAGCAGAAATTTTGCCATCAACAGAAAGTAAATTCTGTTTGCAGCAAACAAAACATAGCCAGTTAAATAAAAAATACATATATTTCAGAATAAACAGGCTGGGATTGGCTTGGTTATGTATATAGCAATTGGGTTAATGTCACTATTCACTAAATAAGCCACAGTTATAGTTTGTATGGTCCTTTATTTTTTTTTTAGATCCATATTTTAGGTGCCACTTCCAGAAAAAAAAACAAAAAACAAAAAAACACAACTTGTAACTCAGTTGCAGTGCAGAAAAAAATCCTCAATCTTCAGGGGATAAAAGTGATGATCACGCCATGAAAAAAAAGGTCCTTATACAAAATGCCATATTGGGAGTTTTTGATTGGATATAGATGGATTATCCAAAAAAAAAATTATATTATATTAGAATCTGGCAGATTACAGTCAGTTTTATTGGGCAATGCAGTAAAAGTATTACAACGAACGTTCGTGTAGATAACACAAAAAGCTTAAAAAAAAAAAAAAAAAAAGTAAAGGCAGCCAGCAATGACGTTAAAACTGTCTGGATGACACGACGTGAAGCAAAGAAAAAAAAAAAAAATCGTGGCACCTCCCAGGTGGCAATAATGTGGAGCAGCTGTAAAAGTCAAGACTGGTACCCAGGCTATAGATGTAAATTTCAAGACACATCTGTAAAAAACAGAAAGAAATTAGATAAAGGTTAGAACAAGTAATTCACATTTTTAATTATCTAGGTGAAATTCTTAGGTTGGGGCTGAATATACTTAAGTAATTGAATGTGACCTTGAAGATACATATAGGTACAGCCTCAATTCTTCTTGATACACTGGCAGAAAATCAGGATTTTGTAGGATTATGATCTGGTGTACAAGTGTTCAATTATACCAAACGTGATAATTATTTTCATATGTAGGTTGAAACACAACCATTAACTAAAACCGTTATGTAGGAGGATAAAAACTGGGTGAAGAAGAACAACCAAACTCTGCTACAAGACCGTTTTATGTCACATGTCATACACCATGGCAAGACTGAGCACAGTAAAGACACAAGGTAGTTGTACTGCATCAGCAAGGTCTTTCTCAAACTAAGATTTCAAAGCAGACTGGGGGTTTAAGATGTTCAAGCTCTTTTGAAGGACTAAAAGCAAGCAGCGTTGAGGACTGTAGATGAAGTGGTTGGGCCAAAGAAACTTAGTACAGCAGATAAGAGACACATCATGCTTACTTCCCTTCATAAACCAAGATGTCAGGCAGTGCCATCAGCGTAGAACTGGCAGTAACCAGTAGGACCCCGGTACACCCATCTACTGTTTGGAGAAGTTTGGCCATAAGTGGTTTTTTTGGAAGAATTGTGGCAAAAAAGGTATACCTTCAACATGAAATCAAGACCAAGCGACTTAATTATGCATGAAAACTTAGGAAGTACTGGAAGTGATGAAATTATTCCCTGAGAGTCCTGATCTCAACATTATCAAGTCTGATAATGAAAAGACCGAAGGATTTGAGAAAGCTTACAACCACAAAAGATGTGTGGTCATATCTCCAAGATGTTTGGAATGACCTCTTGGTCAAGTTTTTAGCTCACTTAGGGGACTTGCTTCTGCGATCATCTGGTTGCTTGTTTTATGTTCTGCATTTCCACCATATTGCAGTATGTAGCTAAAATCAGTCTCTTATGAGATTGTCAGCAGCATTTAAAGTGTTAACAGCAGCAATCAGAGCTTTGCTTCAATCATTGCAGTTACAAGGTGGGTGCCAGCTAAGCAACACTAGTGGAGTGGGCTCAGGTCCTAATCCAGCTACATACAGTGGCACCCAATATAGAACATATCATTAAATTTTATGTCGGCAAGGAGTTAATGTTACATAAAATGTAACTTACTATGATGGAAGAAAATTATTTGAAACATTTCAACTACATGCAAGTGTGTGCCACTTGTTATAATGCAGCCCTAGATGGATAAGGCAGGAATTTTACAATCAAGCTGTAAAATAAGGCTAGGAAATGCATGTCAGATGCCAAACATATGGCAGGTACAGCTGAAGATCAGTCATGAAAGCTTATTGCTTTAAACAGCCCAATATTTATCCTACAGGATATTAATAGTATATTCCTTATCAATTATGTTGTATTCACAAAGAGTATTTCTAAAACGTAACCTTTAATTAGATATATTAAAAGAACATAAAACACATAATAATGTGCTCATGGTGCCAGTGCTTATTAAAAAATCACGATCTCACCCAGAATTGATGACTCAGGTGGGTGCTATGTACGGAGACAGGCCAGCTGACATGCAGGGGTAACGATAAATATTCCTTATGTACCCGGTCAAGCCCTGTTTGTCTCCAGCTCTAACGAGAGCAGTACCCAAGTTTAACCTATATACAAATATAACCCCAAAAGAAAAAAGCCCTCCCAAAGCGTTTCTGCCTCAATGGTGAGGGCTCATCAGGGGAGTGTACTTGAAATAGTTTAGCATATAGGGACTGAAGGTCCACTTATATAAGCGGGGTAAGAAAAAAAAACATAGAAGGTCTGAACAACACGCAAAAAGTTACATTGCCAGGTACTGCAGTGGCAATCACACAATGAGAAGATCGTGCAGAGTGCTGCCTGGTCAAAAATGGGGGACAAAAGCTTATTGCAATCAGAAGGTCCAAAATTGTAGTGCAATACACTTAATAGAAGTCAGTAGAAATTTATATGGGCATTAGTGTTGATCGACCAGTGAAATGCTCAAGTGCTCGGGACTTGAATCGAGCACATCAGACGCGCTCGACTCGAGAAGAGAGCATAATGGAAGGGAATGGCAAACTCGAGAATTTTTCTGGAGGAAGGACATATTCTCTCTTTCCTCTCTGTGCTCTGTTCCATAGAAAGAAAAATAAAGTTGGGTAGTGGAAGCCACCAATAGTTGACACCATCTCGTTTTGGAGAACAAGCAATTTTATTGTTGATAAAAGACAACAAATCAAAACATTGTGTAGACTGCTCCTGCAGCCATGGTTTACCCTCATCCTTCTGCATCCTCTTGTACCATCTTGTAGGTTAGCAAAAAGCAGCAGGCGATAGTAACTCATGACTGCAGGATTAGACTACACAGGATTGTTTGCAGTCTGTAACCATGGAAACGCGTCTGTATAGCAACTATATCAGCAAAAGATTTTTAATTGAGCTATGCAATGTAGTCGCGTTTCAGGATTTTATTTTTTGACTCTTGTTCAAACTTAAGTCATCTTAGAAAATCACTGATGTACTTACAGCTGGCAGGTCTTGCGCCATACCGTCGCATTATCTGATCATGTGTAAATTTCACAAATGATTCATATTGTTCTAGGAAAAAGGCAAAAAACAGAAGTTCAAAGATGTGATCACACCAGTGTTTTGGCATAAATGCATTAAAAAAGGCCTACTTAAAATGGTGTATAGCTCCATCATAACACATGCAGCTTCAATATAAACTATTCCATCGCAGCCCATAGGAAATCAGTGTGAAATGTACGTGCACAGCTTTCACGAGATCATTTGCTATGAGTACTAGCAGGAAACACACATGCAACCCGAGTACAGTGACGGTCACTTTACAAAAAGTGTTCGGAGCAAAAGCTTTCTGCAAAGGGCAAAATAAAAGCATCCTTATAGAGCCCTACTTTGTGTGGCAAGGGAGTTTATGTCCTGGAAAGCCTTTTTTAAAGTACCATACTTTTCGAATTCTAAGACACACTTTTTCCTCCCCACATTTGGGAGGAAAATGAGGTTGCATGTTATAAACAGTAGGTAGCTTACAGGGGGGGTAGGGTGACCGTTGCGATGGAGCAGGGTAACAGAGCAGGGTCGCTGCTTCAGGAGGCCCGGTGGCAACAGGAGTGGGGCGATGCTGCCCACCGCAGGGTAATCAATGGGAAGGAGGACTCCGCTCAGTGTCGACTTCTTAGGAGAGCCCAGGGCCCGCAGCGCCAGGACACTCCTCCTCCCAACCCGGGGCCCACAGCATTGCCCCACTCCTGCCGCTGCCGGCCTCCTGAAGCAGCGACACTGCTTCACCGCCGCTGACCCCTCGATGGTAAGCTACCATAAAATGGGATAATAAGCACAACCATTTTATTTAAAACATTTATTTTGCCATTTTCCACCCCAAAATTTGGGGTGCGTCTTTTGGTCCGCACGATACGGTATATATAGTTAGATTTTAGAAATTCTGTCAGAACTCCATTTGCCATCTTGACATGGATGTAGTTAAAAGGGTTGGCCACTACTTTCCATGTCCCTTTCATGTGAACTATCTCCCATAGAGCATTTCACTAAATACCTTGCTTTGTTAAATCCTGCGGTTTCCCGTCACATGATCTCTGGCGGAGAATCTCCTGCTTCCTGTGATGTCACGTCAGATTCTGCCTCACTTCCGGGCTCTGAAAACTGATGGGTGGGGCTTTCCACAGGGCTGTATTCAGCAGAGCTCACTCTGTTTCTGTGATTGCTGCCAGCTCTCCATGTAGACCAAGCTCTCCCCTACATCTGTATGTATACATCCGGGGGTATATACATGTACACACTGCTGGGTACCCTGTATAATGTATATACACCCTGCTGTATTCCCTTTATAATGTGAATATCATTAAGATCTTTCTCCATTTATCAATCCATTCCATCATCCATGTCAGTGAGAGGGCTTAGGGAACAATCCTTATTGCCAGGGTTGGAATAATGGTGCTTTATGCTTTACTTCTATTCCCTGAAGTGTCCTATACAGAGGATTGTGCTGGGGCGGTGTGTGATGTTGGGGGGAGGAATGGGAGGGGTTTAGGCAGAGTTACAGGTCTGTGCTCACTGCTGGCTTGCAGCCCAGAATAAGAAATGATGGGGAATGTACTTAGAAGGGAGCAGAGGATTCTGAAGAGGAAGTTATCGCTATGACAACAGAACTGATGCCAGGGCACAGGAAGTGAAGCAGAAAAGGCATAAAACTTAGCATAAAAGGTATATGGGGACCTTTATGGGCATCATCTTTAAATGGGTTTTCCCATGAATAAAAGTTTATTTTAATCAATAAAGTTCCACAATTGAATGTGTTTAAATAAAACGTTCCTGTGCTGAGATAATCTTATGAATGTGCCCCTGCTGTGTACTGTGTACAGAACACGGTCTGATCATACCACATCTCCTGGGATCGCAGCTGATTCTTTCTATGAGGTAAAACATTTCCCAGCCTGTTTTTAAACAATGTTTTACTTCAAAGAAAGAATCAGCTGTGATCCCCTAATATCTGTATATTACGTTGCTTCCTCCTTGCCCAGGAGCTGTGGTATGATCAGATCATGTTCCTGAACTGTAAGACACAGCCATTACACAGTACACAGGAGGGGCACATTTATAAGATTATCCCAGCACAGGAAGATTTTATTTAAATACATTCAATTGTGGAAGTTATTATTATTTCAAGATCTAAAGATCTATTGAGTAAAATGAACTTTTGTTTGTGGGAAAACTCCTTTAAGCATTTAAAGCAAAACCAGCAAATGAATCAAGAGTAGTGGATAACTTCTTTAAACTGCATCCATAGTGAAGTACATCCCTGCTGTGATATTTGCAGGATGCTATCTGGGCACTAAGAACACATCACCACAATGAACTGAATGTACTGTGATCAGTATTAAGGGATAGAAATCTTTTGAAATACATTTTGTGTGAAGAAAAAAAACAAACAAGAAAGCCTTCAACGCATTTTAGGGTTACACTCTAGCCCCTATACACTGCATTCTTAATCCTTGCTAATCCACACAAATTATAGGAAATAGAATTACTGAAAAATCCGGCATATTCAAAAAAAACTGTATGGTGTGGGGCTGCATTGTCTTTGCTTACATCTTCTATGACTGGATGACTATAGATTGCCTCCAGACCTTAGGGGCCCCATAAACAATAAATCGGCTGAAAGCCACGTCTCCCAACGCTCTTATTTTATTTGTGAAAGAGCCACTGCCAAGTCTAGTACAGAACAAAAGCTTTGACTGTCCAAATTGGATCATGCCAGATTTTCATCTTCCCAGACAGATTTGGGTCAGGAAGACCCCATACACAATTAGGCTGTTGAACAAGCCCACAGGTATAGGCGAATTCATCCAATGTTAGTCTAGTGTGTATAGAGGCCTATAAGCTGGTGAAATGCAGTCCAGACCAAAACAAGAACATTGATGAATGTGAAAGCTACAGTACTGACCTTCTAGTTTTGTGTTAAGAATCTGCTCGTATTCTTCCTTTATCTTATCTTCATGGTCTTTCAGAAGACGTTCACACAGAATTCCTACTTGTCGTAAGCTAAAGGTTGGCTGGTCTTTCTTTACCATAGACCCTTCAAAAAAACAAAATGACACCAGTGCATGTTAATGGAACTAAAAAAGGAATAGATACTGATGGTAAACTAAAGAGGAGGGCGACCTTAATTCATAAACTTTTATTACCTGGAGAAGATGGGGCTGTAAGAGCTGAACTGGTCTGAACCTCACTAGACTGGCCAGCTTCACTTTGGCTGAATGCTCCTTCTAATTGCCTTCGTCTATGGTAACGGGTATACTCTTGTCTCAGGTTCTGAAAAATTTGTTCTGCAGAAGAAAAAAAATATATAAATAACAAAATATGATCTATCCATCAACACATTACACAGCTAACATTTACACTGAACAGGGCCACAGATCTACAGACTGTAACAGCTGCGTGCCCATACCCACTAAGGGAAATTCCCACAGGAAGACTAAGCAGATTTTCCTTTGCAGATTTGTGAAAGGAAAATCCAGTGCGTATTACAAGAGCAGCACTGCGGATTGTAAATTATAGCATCTCCATTTAAACTGTGGACCAAGACTGCCGTCATCATGGTTACCTGCCGGCGCTGCGATCAGCACCAGCAGGGATCATGATGAGGGTAGTAGTAGTAGTGTCTGTTCCCGCAGTGTCCCTGTGTAAAAATATGTAAGAATAAAATAATTAATAAGACCCTTAAACTCACCTGTCCTAAGTGACCCCGTCGGATATTACACAGCTGACTTTCAAACCCAAAACCATTACCTCGATTGCCAACGCACCAGGGCAATCGGGAAGAGGTGAGGCTAAGCGCCAGAATTGGCGCATCTAAAGGATGTGCCATTTCTGGGGCAGCTGAGGGCGGGTATTATTTGTCTGGGAAGGGGCCAATATCCATGACCCCTTTTTAGCCTATTAATATCAGCCAGCAGCTGTCTGCTTAGCCTTTGCTGGTTATTAACAATAGGGGGACCTCACACCATTTTTTTTCATATTTATTATCTAAATACATGTACAGTAAACTACACACGCAAAGCACTGATTATATATTTCACTGACATTTCTATCTATATATCTATTTTATTCTGACGATGGGTTGGGTTTTCCTTGAGACAGGTGTGTAAAAATCAGACCGCACGCACATGGTCTATGTGCCGTGCGATTTTTGTCGCACCCACTGACTTACATTGGTGAGTCTCGGCAGTTTTACGTGGCATGCTGCAATTTTTTTTCCTCACCCCAATTTCAGGCGAGGAAAAACTTTCAGATGAACACTGCCTCAATGAATAACATTGGTGCGAGTGTAATGCGATTATTTCTCACACTGCACTCGACGATTTGAGCAAACCCTAACTATTACTCATCTTTGATGCAAAGTCAAGAGCTGAGCTTGCACCTTTCCTCACAGACTGCCTTGTTACACAGCTATCAAATGGCTCTAACAGCAGGGATCTCTGCCCATTGCACTGCAATTCATCACTTAAATGCAGCTCTCAATTGCTGACAGCAGCATTCACAGTGCACGAACACCGTGGCAGCAGGAGCCTGCTGGAGGCCCCTTAACTGCACCCCTGTGCAGACCAGCCTATTGCTGGCATTCCTAGGAGACTAAAAAATTTTTTTAGTCCCTTAAGGGAAGAAAAGTTTTTTTTCTTTTAACATAAAAATTCACTGCACTCTTCCAGTATTCATTTTTTTTTTCAGTTACCGCAACTCCGCAAAAATGCAATAAGAAGCGATCAAAACATATTTACCCCAAAATGCTATCTATGAAAATATCAGCTCGCCAATTAAAGAACAAGCCTTTAGGCTATGTGCCCACCATGCAGAAAATTTCTGCATCTCCCTAGCAGAAAAACCGCATGCGGATTGTACATGCGTTTTTCCTGCGAAATACATGCGGATTCACATGCGTTTCCGCATGCGGATTGACAAGCGCTTTCCAAGCAATTTTAGCATCACTTGGAAAAGTGCTTGACAACTTGGTCACACTATATAAATCCATGCAACCGGCATGGATTTATATAGTGTGACCCGAGAGAATGGTTACAAATAAAAAAATAAACCTATACTTACCCTCTGATGGCCCATGTGTTGCTGCGCTCCTTCCTGACTGCCAGCTGATCGCGGGACACTGCACTGAAAGACCTGCCGTCACATGACTGTGACGTCACCGCAGGTCCTTCAGTCCTGCCCGCAAGCACAGGGAAGGAGACCGGGGGCCGTCGGAAGGTGAATATAATCTTTATTTTTTATTTTATTCTTGTTTTTACAGTTTCTATAATACCTGGGTGTGGAGGAGAGTCTCCTCTCCTCTACACCCGGGAACCATCCGCACATAAGAACGCGCCAATTACGCAAGTACAGATGCAGTCTTGCGGAATTGGCACGTTCTAATGCAAGTCAATGGCGGCGAAAACGCAGCGCTTCCGCAAAATAATTGGTAGTGCTGCGTTTTTTTTCCGCAATTATAATCCACAGCGGAAATTTCCGCAGCATGTGCACAGCACATGCGGATTATCATTGGGGAACATTGCTGCCCTTCTACCATGCGCTTTTAATGCGTTTCCGCAGCTGCAAAAAACGCTGCGGAAACGCATTAAAAACGCATCGTGGGCACACAGCTCAATTTAAAAAAATAAATAAATAAGAAAAAAAAAATAATTACTTGTCGACATTTTTTTGGGTTAAAGATTTTTTTTCACTTTTCTTCACCACTTTAAAAATGAAAAAATAAAAATGCAAGTTTGGTATTGCTGTAATCGTACTGACTTAGAAAATCATTTTGACAAGTCATTTTTACCATACAATGAAAACTGTAAAATCAAGACCTCAAAAAAACAATATTGCAGGAATTGCGTTTTATTGAAGTAATATTCTCCCTCTAGCTGTTCACTTCTAGTTATCAGGGCAGTGCAGAGAGTGGTTACAGTCATGGCTCACTACAGTGAGGAAAGATTTAAAGGGACTGTCAGCACAGAATGACTGTTCAAACCAAGTATCGGCTCTCAGTGCATCCCTGGCGTGGCCAAGCATTTAAAGGGGTTGTTTGGTCCAAAACGATAAGCACATGCACTGTGTGTTGTGGAGATTCGCCAGTTTCTGAGCCGGGACTGTCGGGTATGGATGCATTATGCATACTCCCAACCAGAACCAGACTAGTGGACGCGGCCTCGCTCCATACACTTGTACAGCAAGAGACCCATCAATCACCAGAAGTGGCAGGGGGAGAGCCGGATTAGTCTCCTCTATGCCTATGGAGAGTTTCAGAGAAAATACACCTGGCTGCAGCCAGTTCCTGATCATGCTGCCCAAATTACAGGCAGCTTGTAACTAGTTGACAGGTTCCCTTAAGGCTACACACACACACACACACACACACACACACACACACACACACACACACACACACACACACACCTTACTGCCGAGCAATAGGTAAGGATTTCTGGTGGAATCCCCAGCGGAGAGATTCACTTGAATGAAGCCAATGAGTCACTTTGCACATTGTCTGGCCTCCGTCCTGGCAGTATTCGTCTTTTTCAGACATGCTCAAAAACAAGGTCTGCCTGGAAAAAGACACTGACAGGACAGAGGCCAGACAGTGTCCAAAGACAATCCAATTTTTATTTTGTATTTTATTTTGAAAGTTTTGAGGCTTTTTTTTTTTTTTTTTTTTTTTTTTATGTTTAACAAAAAAAAAAAAAAAAAAAACCACAACACCCACTATGTTCTGTCCGAGTATGCTCGGGCCGAGCTCCGAGTATTTATAGCTGCTCGGTGATATGGTTGAATCGCTCCCGTGTCAAGCAGCTGTAAATACTCGGAGCTCGGCCCGAGCATACTAGGCGAAAGGGTTAATAGAACATACTCGCTCAACACTAGTCATCAGATTAAAAGTTGGATGGCCACATGTCCAGGTTCGGATGAGCTGCAAGATGCTGCAGCGACCATCTGATAGCAAATTACTTATTTTTTTGTGTAGCTGGTAAAATATGATCATTTATGGCAAGTTATTTATGCGGGGGCATTTATGCATATTGCATTTATGCATACTTTATCGAAGTGCCATAATTTAGCAAAGTGCCCTGGCAGTTAGAAAATGGCACTGCTAATATTCATCTTTCTTCTCTTCTTACAGGTATATATTTTTCACTGCTTGTGTGATCTGTCCTGAAAACTGCATTATATCTCCATGCAATGCTCTGCAGCCTATCAATTTCTGGTATATATTTTTCACTGCTTGTGTGATCTGTCCTGAAAACTGCATTATATCTCCATGCAATGCTCTGCAGCCTATCAATTTCTGGTATATATTTTTCACTGCTTGTGTGATCTGTCCTGAAAACTGCATTATATCTCCATGCAATGCTCTGCAGCCTATCAATTTCTGGTATATATTTTTCACTGCTTGTGTGATCTGTCCTGAAAACTGCATTATATCTCCATGCAATGCTCTGCAGCCTATCAATTTCTGGTATATATTTTTCACTGCTTGTGTGATCTGTCCTGAAAACTGCATTATATCTCCATGCAATGCTCTGCAGCCTATCAATTTCTGGTATATATTTTTCACTGCTTGTGTGATCTGTCCTGAAAACTGCATTATATCTCCATGCAATGCTCTGCAGCCTATCAATTTCTGGTATATATTTTTCACTGCTTGTGTGATCTGTCCTGAAAACTGCATTATATCTCCATGCAATGCTCTGCAGCCTATCAATTTCTGGTATATATTTTTCACTGCTTGTGTGATCTGTCCTGAAAACTGCATTATATCTCCATGCAATGCTCTGCAGCCTATCAATTTCTGGTATATATTTTTCACTGCTTGTGTGATCTGTCCTGAAAACTGCATTATATCTCCATGCAATGCTCTGCAGCCTATCAATCTCTGGTATATATTTTTCACTCCTCTACGTTTTTTAATCCATGATACTTAAAGGTCATCACACTTACTTTAAGAGTTTATGATCCATGCCATTTTTTTTTTTTTCCCTGCACTTTATGGTCTCCTGTTGTCTTTTAAGCTAGTGATTGATTGTTAATGAGTTAAATCTGTGTAGATCTAAGCAGATACGTCCCTATATATTGAGACTTGGTTAAGGGGCAGCATTTATGTGGGTCATTTATGCATATAGCATTTATGCATACTTTATCGAAGTGCCATAATTTATCAAAGTGCCCTGGCAGTTAGAAAATGGCAGTTGGACAGGGCAGGAGACAGGTAAGACATGCAAGACAATTAAACAAACTTGCTTTCCAGGTCATCTTTTTGGCAAACAGTATTCACCATTTGTATCTGTGCCATTTATACTCTGGTTGCTACAATCATCCACATTCACCGTTCTCCCACAAATGCGGCACACTTCATCCATATTAATCCCTCACTCCTCTCTTCTCCTATGTACAGTTGTCATGCTCTCTTCACAATGTTATACCACGCAGATCCATTCATTCCCACCATACAACGCAGGAAACGCTCTCACAAATCACTCAATCATCTGCTCACTCTCTGTATCTTCCTTCTATTAGTCGCAGGTGATATTTCTCCCAACCCAGGACCCTCCAGTAATAATAACACTAACTCTTTCCCTGTTACATTCAGAAACCCTGCTAATCTCATTAATATTCCCTGCATATCTTCTGTCTCATTCAACTGTGCCCTTTGGAATGCACGCTCAGCTTGTAATAAACTCTCTTACATCCATGACTTTTTCCTCTCTAATTCCCTCAACCTTCTGGCTCTCACTGAAACCTGGATCCAGCAGTCGGACACCACCGCCGCTGCAGCTCTCTCCTATGGTGGCCTACATTTCTCTCATACCCCGCGACCTGACAACAGATCAGGTGGAGGTGTTGGTCTGCTTCTTTCAACAAAATGTACTTTTCAGGTTATCCCCCCTGTACCCTCCCTTATCTTCCCGTCCTTTGAGGCCCACACAGTCAGACTCTACCGGCCCTTCTCCCTGCGAGTGGCGGTTGTCTATCGCCCCCCAGGTCCCCCCCGTCAATTCCTGGATCACTTTGCTGCCTGGCTTACAAATTTTCTATCCTGCGACATCCCCACGATAATCATGGGAGACTTTAACATCCCAATTGGCGATCCTCTTTCCCCATCTGCCACGCATCTTTTATCATTAACCTCCTCCTTCGGCCTTTCACAGCTTGCTAATTCTCCTACACATGAGGACGGGAACACATTGGACCTGATCTTCTCCCGGCTTTGCTCAGTACATGACTTTACTAACTCTCCCCTTCCACTCTCTGACCATAATCTTCTTTCATTCTCTGTCAAGAACTGTGACTCTACTCAAGACACTCCCACCGTCCACACTTATAGAAATTTACGCGCCATTAACACCCAGAAATTTATAAAAAGGTTGCAATCATCATTGGCCCCAATCTCCTCCCTCTCATGTCCCGAATCTGCATTGAAGCATTATAACAAAATAATGCTATGCGCCCTGGATGAAGCCGCACCTCCTACACAAAGAACAATTCGGCATAGACGGCGACAACCCTGGCACACGCCTCAAACACGTCTTCTCCAGAGGTACTCCAGGTGCGCTGAACGGCTGTGGAGAAAATCAAATCTGCCCGAAGATTTCCTCCACTATAAATTTATGCTGAAAACATATAACTCTGCCCTTCACCTCTCCAAACAAACCTACTTTAACAACCTCATCATCTCACTTTCCAATAATCCTAAACGACTCTTTGACACGTTTCATTCTCTCCTCAATCAAACAGCACAGGCCCCGACCACCGACCTCAACGCTGACGATCTGGCTAACTATTTCAAAGAAAAAATTGACCATATCCGACAGGAAATTTTCTCCCAATCCCCAAATGTTATGCATGCTCCCCCCCGCCACATTGTATCTTGCTCATTTTCTGACTTCGAACCAGTCACGGAAGATGAAGTGATCAGGCTCCTTGCATCTTCTCGCCCTACCACCTGCACCAGCGACCCTATTCCCTCACATCTCCTTCAGTCCCTTGCTCCAGCTGTCACCTCTCACCTAACTAAAATTTTCAACCTTTCCCTCTCATCTGGTATCTTTCCCTCTTCTTTTAAACACGCCAGCATACAACCATTACTTAAAAAACCATCCCTCGACCAGAACTGCACAGCCAACTACAGACCTGTTTCCAATCTTCCCTTTATCTCTAAACTCCTGGAACGCCTGGTCCACTCCCGTCTAATCCGCTATCTCTCAGACAACTCTCTTCTTGACCCTTTACAATCTGGTTTCCGCTCTTTACATTCTACTGAAACTGCCCTCACTAAAGTCTCTAATGATCTACTAACAGCTAAATCTAATGGTCACTACTCCCTGCTGATTCTCCTGGATCTCTCTGCAGCATTTGACACTGTGGATCACCAGCTCCTCCTCACTATGCTCCGCACTATTGGCCTCAAGGACACTGTTCTCTCCTGGTTCTCCTCCTATCTCTCTGACCGCTCCTTCTCTGTGTCTTTTGCCGGCTCCTCCTCCTCCCTACTTCCTCTTACTGTCGGGGTTCCTCAAGGATCAGTCCTAGGCCCCCTTCTTTTCTCCTTATACACCGCTCCTATTGGACAAACAATCAGTAGATTCGGTTTTCAGTACCATCTCTATGCTGATGACACCCAATTATACACCTCTGCTCCGGACATCACCCCTGCATTACTACAAAAGACCAGTGATTGTCTTTCTGCTGTGTCTAACATTATGTCCTCCCTCTACCTAAAACTGAATCTGTCAAAAACTGAACTACTCGTCTTTCCTCCCTCCACTAACCTACCTGTGCCCGATATTGCCATCTCCGTTTGTGGCTCAACCATTACTCCCCAGCTACAAGCCCGCTGTCTTGGGGTCATTTTTGATTCAGATCTTTCTTTCACTCCTCACATCAAATCACTCGCTCGTTCATGTCATCTACACCTCAAAAACATCTCAAGAATCAGGACTTTTCTCACCTTTGACTCGGCAAAAACTCTTACTGTCGCTCTTATTCATTCTCGTCTTGACTATTGCAACGCTCTACTAATCGGTCTCCCTCTTACTAAACTCTCCCCTCTCCAATCCGTCCTGAACGCAGCAGCCAGGATCATATTCCTCGCCAACCGCTACTCAGATGCCTCTTCCCTGTGCCAGTCATTGCATTGGTTGCCCATCCAATATAGAGTTCGTTTTAAACTTATCACGCTTACCCACAAAGCGCTCCATGCTTCAGTACCCCCCTACATCTCCTCCCTTGTCTCAGTCTACCACCCTACACGTGCCCTCCGTTCTGCAAATGACTTGAAACTAAAATCCTCCATAATCCGAACTTCCCACTCCCGTCTCCAAGATTTCTCGCGTGCTGCGCCAATTCTCTGGAATGCACTACCCAGGACAGTTCGATTAATTCCCAATACCCACAGTTTCAAGCGAACCCTAAAAACACATTTCTTTAGACTGGCGTATCACCTAAACACACTCTGTCCATCCCAGCTTTCCCCCATATTAAAATCTTCTTCAACTTCGGGTTCAAACCAACCATGCACATAAAAGCCTCTGTCAGGACTGCACACATACTGGCTGGCAACCAGTCCATGTATTATTATTTATCCTATTCAGTATATCAAGGCTGCATTATACAATATATGTACTTTTTACCTTTTGTGTCTCCCCCACTTCCTCATAGACTGTAAGCTCGCGAGCAGGGCCCTCACTCCGTGAGATATGCTTATTCTGTATTGTCTGTATAAGTCCCCCCTAAAATTTGTAAAGTGCTGCGGAATATGTTGGCGCTATAAAAATAAACTATTATTATTATTATAGACAGACATGTGATCCCTAGAGAAGAATGTTGAATACGTTTCTAACAGATGGAAAATTATTACTGCCACGATGGCAGCATGGTGATTATCGCCAAGTGGTCAGCCGGTTTCACACTAAAGAGCAGGTAGGGGCTATGTGTGATGTACTGTATAAACTGTGTGCTTGCTGTGACTTATTTGATGCTGTATTTTGGATACTGGTAAACATCTGGATCATTGAGTCAATAAATGCTCTATTTAGGGTAGGCAACTGCCATTTCACTATTAGGCTGCGTTCACATATTGCGTATTTTCGCGCGCTTTTTGAAAATATGCAATGTGCTTTGTGTTTGCCAGCAAAGTGAATGGGAAATTCACTTTGCCGTTCAGACACAGTGTAATTTTACGCAGCGGGAAAGCGCAGCTGCGTAAAGAATTGGCATGTCAATTCTTTACGCAACTGCGTCCCGCGCTCTCTCTCTATTGTGCTCATTATAAGCGATGGAATTACGCAGCGGTGTTCACACACTGCGTAATTCCATTGCTTTTAAAAGGGGCGCAGGATGGATACTCACCTACCCGATGTCAGGGGAGAGGCGTCCGGTCCGCTCCAATCCCGCGCTTCCAGCATCTGCCGGTGAGCCGATCAGCTGTTAGCTAACCGGCTTGTAACCGGCTTCCGGTCAGCTGATTACAAGCCGGTCACGTGACAGTCAGCTGATCGCTTCACGGCAGATGCTGCAAGCGCGGGACCGGAGCAGACGCGTCTCTCATCCATCGGGTAGGTGAGTATCCACACACACACACACACACGACACACAGACACAGACAGTACACATGTCACACTGAAATGAAGTGTGACATTACACATGTCACCCTTCATTTTTCACACTGCGTTTTTTGCTGCGCTTTTTTACGCAGTGGTGTGAATGGAGGTGCTTTTTTTTACCTGCGTAAAAAAACGCAGGCAAAAAAAGCAGGAAAATACGCAGCGTAAAAAAACGCAGGAAAATACGCAATGTGTGAACGCAGCCTTACTGGGGAAGATAGGAGGGGGTTTATGGGGAGCGGAGACCCCAAATGCCCTCTGATTAATAAGGAGGGGGTGTTAATAACCTGAACAGTAATCTATTTCACCTTGTGCCCCAAGGTCGTGTACACATCACAGATCCTTCACCTTTCGATGCTGTCTTCTAATACCTCACCCCAGCACCCACCAGTCTCCTCTTTCATGCTGGCTGAGCCAAGAGTCTGGTACAATTCAATTGGCGCATTCTCCGGTTAGTATCTTGGCTGTAGCTCAAGACTGCAGTTTTAGTTTATAGCCTGATATAAAGCCATTAGAAACAGAAGTATTAGGCAAGGGTCACATCAGAGCATTTTCTCTTATCTGAGACAATTGGGCCGATTATGCTGTGATCCAATTTTCTCAGATGAGGAGAACATGGGGAGAAATAAAAGTTTCTCTATCTTCTTCATTCTGTCAGTCTTTGAAAATGAGACCACACTCGGAGGTCATCCCGATTTTTTTTAATGGACTCATTGACTTGCATGGCAGAGTGCGAGACAAAAATTGGATCCAACTCAGGTATGCTGCGATTGTTTCCTTGGACATGGCATGGCCCCATATAATAAAACTGGTCCGTTCTGTTTTGTCGGATCGTTTTGCACGGTCATGTGCACGAGCCCTTAAAGAGAGCTGTAAGTATATGCAACTGTCTCATTACCCTGATCCCTCAGGCTGAATCGCTGCTACAGCCACAATCCTGGGTCTTGTTTTTAAAGGGAAGATCAACCCACCAAACAATATATGGTCTTGCAGGTTTTTGAATGCTAAATCTATTGAAACCTTTATATCTTTTATCTATTGCTGCATTCCCAAGAAATCAGCATTTTAATTCACATGCACATGAGGTGTTAATTGCTCAGGGCATGACAGAGTAATTAAGGGGTTCTCAGAGAAGGAGATAAAATGGCATCCCTGGTGTAATTCAAACTGCAGCCCATCCTAGTCACATGTCAGTACGGGCGGCAAATTGAAGACATACAACTCCCGAGCCCTGTAGGTCAACTGACAAGAGCTGGGAGCATAGCTGTCATTAGTGAAGAAATAAAGCTTTTCCTAGCTGAGCACAAAAGGTTGTTATCTCCAGCTTCATCCTCCTCAATATTTGTTTTCCAGTTGGGTGCAGTCAGTCTCTGTGCACGGCTATAAAAACTGTCAGACTGATGGACAAGAAGGATAAACTCAGAGAACATTGTGGGTTAAAACATATTTCTTCACATATGACAGCTGCGCTCCTGGAAGACAACTGAGGTATGTGTAAAATACAACTCGTTAGGCGAGACACAGGTCTTGGGAGCTGTATGTCTTCTTCAGTCTGTCGCCCCTACTGACATGTGGACTAAGATGCGCTGCAGTTTGAATTATATCAAGGCCTCCATTTTATCTCATTCGTGGAGAGCCCTCTTTAAGGAGCCATTACCTCCTGAGGTTGTTTCCTCACCCAACACCAGCCTCTTTAGCTTAGCAAAAAAGAAAAATATCCTAGTGATGTTCAATTTTCATGTCTGTTTGGAGAAGAACGAGAAAAAGAAAAAAAAGATTAAACTCTGATGGTAAAAACTGATACATGGACCAAACACTGATGAAAAACGGTCATTTTGCATACATGAATAATCACTAATGTCTGATTGAGGCGTAAAAGTGAGCTGAAGGGCTGACATGCTTTTAGAACCTAGCAGTATTGGCCTCCCAGTTGCCATCCAGAATGAATGGGTTGATTGCTCATGAATAGCTCTGCCCCAATTTAAACACGGCTGACCAGTTGCCGAATTGTAGGTCCATCATGAAACAGATGGGAACAGGAAACTGGCAGAGGCAGACAACATTAAGATTTGCCACAGCATGACGCATATTTACTACACCTGGAAATATAACATGATGATATCTCCAAAGTCCATACTGCTCCCATTTTGACACAAAAAAGTGGCAGTTCAGCCAATCTCTGGCTGACTTAGGTCACTGTTAATCTCAGTGATTGACAGAGGACCTGTAAAGAATCAGAAAGGTGGAGGTGGGTAAAGGGGAGGTGTTGTAAAGGCCATTTTGTTTTTTAATGTAATTCTAACACTTTATTTTAAAAAGGGCTGTTCTTAAGTTATTCAAATTACTTTAAATTTGTTAGACACCATGAAAATAAGCAAAGTTGCAATTTACTTGCTTTTTCTGTCTCCTGTCATTCTCCTGCAGGAAGAGCTTTTATCTTTTATAGCGTACAGCTGGTTTCCATGGAGCTCGGACATTAGTGCCTGCAGATCTCTTAAAGCACCACTCCAGCCATATACTCACCATCCAGAGTCTTTCCCGGTTTTCAGCACCGCTCCAGTCCTGCAGGGCCATCTTGTCAGCACAGCTTCTGACAGCCAGAAGTCAAAATCTCTGCTCACAAGCTCTCAATACAAGTCTATGAGAGCCAGAACGAGGCTCAGACTTGGATTGAAAAGTGACCTCCGCGCAGCTCCATGAAGCACTGGAGCTGGGAGCAGGTCACCTCTCACAGGAGATGGACCAGAGTGGCAGGGAAACCGATGAAGGCGGCGGAAGGTGAGTATATGACAGGGGGAAGGGGACTTAAAAGAGGTATTCCCATCTCCAAGATCCCATCCCAATGTGTAGTAGGTGTAGTAATAATATTAGCAAATACCTCCAATTAGAAATGTACTATAGTTCTTCTGATTCACCATGTCTCTTTCCTCAAGGTCCTGCAAAGCCTGCACATAGGTATCCATGGTTACGACCACTGATATAGTGACAGCTAGTTCCTAGTAGTCATAACCATGGATACCCAAGGTCCTGCAATGCCCTGCACATGAGGAAAGCGACATAGCGAATCAAAATCTATATTATATTTTTAAATGTAGGTATTTGCTAATATTATTATTATTATACCTACTACATATCAGGATAGGATCTTGGAGATGAGAAAACCCCTTTATGATTTAAAGCACTACTCCAGAGGTGCAATATAAAAAAAAAAAAAAAAATGCTGGAGTGGTGCTTAAACATCTCAATCAGCTCTCTCCAGACCATTGATTTCTATACAGCAGTTAGCGCTCCCGTCACTCTCATAACTGCATCTTTTCAGGAGCTAAGTCACCAGTCAAACAGCTGTCACAGCTCTCACTGACCGATATGTTTGCTTGTTCAAATGCCCTGCTAGCTCTACATGTAAATATAGTGATAGCGCAGATTCCAGAGCAAACCACTGATAGCTGAATGTGTTACAGCAGGACTTGTGCTGAGCTTTATAGCTTTAATACTACAGCTCTGCTACTCACCAAAACTCACTCAAGGAGGAGAGCCCACTCTGCTAGTTTCCTTATTTCTTGGTTTCTAATGAGATTGCATTATTCTGAGCTGCTGAATACCCCTTTAAGTCCAAAGCCACTTTTAGACTGTCGAGATTCTGCTTATATCTGAAAAGACGTATGGTTGTTCATCTGTGATTTGGGTCAGAGTTTAGTCAGTTGCTACATCACTGATTTTCATGTATGGGGAAAAAATAAAATAAAAGTTTACAAAAAGCTTCTATTCATTACTACATCAATCACAGACAGCACACAAATTGCAAACTGATGGTCTCCATGTGCTGTGATTTTTTAGGACCCACAGACTTGTGTGGATGATTTTGTTCTGTGACTCGAATGAAAGACGGACGTCTACATGATATTTTTTTTGCGGACACACTGTCAGCAAAAATGGCCAGACATGTGAATAGCACTGTAGACAATAGTGTGTATGTGTTCTGTTAGAGAAAAAAGACTTATAGAATATGTACATGAAAAACAGGTGTCTAAAAGAGCTGGGATTAAGGCTGCGTTATGCCCTTATCTGCACCCCGGTTTATGACTATGTTGGAGAATTCCGTCTGAATCCCTGAAACACGGGACCTTGTAGATTGTAAACCCGTGAGGGCACTGTCCTTTACCCCTGTTAACTATTCTGTTAGTTTGATCACTGTAATTTTTTTTTATTTTTTTTATATAAACCCTCTATACATCTACAGCATTATGGAATTAATGGTGCTATAATAATAATAAATAATACTGCAGACTGTCACTGACTTGATTTAGGCAGCGTTCAAGCCATGATATTTCCTTTGAATTCCTCACTGTCAGTGTCCATCTAGTTTACTATGCTATTGTGTCCAAGTAGATCAGGGGTAGGAAACTTTTTCTGCCAAGGGCCATTTGGATATTTATAACATCATTCTCAAGCCATACAAAATGATCAACTTAAAAATTAGCCTGCAACAACTCAAATCCTACCGTTGAACATAAATCTATTTGGAAGGCAGACAGGCGTGTGTATACCCTTTTTGCTTAGAGAAATCGAGCAACGCAGCCCTTTCCATAGGAGGCAGGCATATTTTGAAAATGGCGATAATGTGGCAAGCTTACATGGCAAAATGGGCCTCAGAGCCTCTGGTGATTACAGTAATTAAGCATGGAGAGGAGTGGTTGGGGGCCCTAAGCGGGTACTCTCAGGTTGTTCAATTTACCATTCCCTTTTTACAGTCTCCACTTTAAAATTTAAAGTGCAAATGGAGGAATACTTGGCACAGGTGCCTGTCCGTTCCCCAAGTCAGGAAGCATTAGACTTGTTAGATTAATCTATGTCTAAACAAGAAATAGAATCGGTAATAGCGGATTTAACAAATAATAAGTCCCCTGGTTCTGATGGGCTCCCCGGGGAGCTTTATTAACAATACATGCAATGCTAGTCTCTGGTTCTAAAGTCTCTTTGAAGAACCTCTTGAGAGGTGCTCATACCGGCATCAAGCTAAACCTTCCAGACAATTACCTTTTTCTGCTACCTACAATTATGACATGCCCTTCAGACCTTCTTCCTGGGTCCAGACTATGTCCTGCGAGACTTCCCCTTGTCCCAGAAGCTACTGGGTCCACCTGGATCTGGGCTTATTTCCCATTTACAGTTAGGTCCAGAAATATTTGAATAGTGAAAACTTTTCACACTTTAGCTGTTTAAGCCCAAAAAGATTATATAACTATCTTGAGTATGTTTTGGTTAAAGTGAAGACTGTTGGCTTTAATTTGAGGGTATTCACATCCTAACTGGAGTAAGGATGTAAGAATTACAACTCTTTAATATGTAGCTGCCTCTTTTTAAAGGGACCAAAAGTAATTGGACAATTATCTCAAAAGCTGTTTAATGAGCTGCATGGGCTTTTCCCTTATCAATCCATTAATTAAGCAGGTAAAAGGTTTGGAGCCGATTTCAGGAGTCACTTGCATCTGGAAGCTGTTGCTGTGAACCCACAACATGCGGTCACAGGAGCCCTCAATGGAAGAGAAACAAACCATCATTATGCTGAATAAAAATCCAGCAGAGAGATAGCAGAAATGTTAGGAGTGGCCAAATCAACAGTTTGGTACATTCTGGGGAAAAAAACAAAACAAACACAAAACCAATGCACTGCTGAGCTTGGGAAATTAAAAAAGCGCTGGACGTTCACGGAAGACAGCAGTGTTGGATGATCGCAGAATCCTTTTTATGGTGAAGAAATATCCCTTCACAACATTGACCCCAATGAAGAAAACTCTCCAGGAATTAGATGTTTCAGTATCTAAGTCTACCATAAAAAGACGACTTCAGGAGAACAAATACAGAGGGTTCACCACAAGGTGCAAACCATTAATCAGCCTTAAAAATAGAAAGGCCAAAATTAGACTTTGACAAAAAACCTCTAAAGAAGCCTGCTCTGTCCTTGAAAAAGCATTCTTTTGACAGATGAAACTAAAATCAACCTGTACTAGAATGATGGGAAGAAGAAAGTATGGAGAAGGCTTGGAATAGCTCATGATCCAAAGCACACCACATCCTCTGTAAAACATGGTGGAGGCAGTGTGATAGCATAGGCATGCAAGGCTTCCAATGGCACTAGGTCACTAGTGCTTATTGATTATGTGATTGTAGACAGAAGCATCTGGATGAATTCTGAAGTGTACAGGGCTATACTTTATGCTCAGATTCAACCAAATAGAACAAGGTTGATTTGACAGAGCTTCACAGCACAGATGGACAATGACCCAAAACAAACTGCGAAAGCTACCAGGAAGTTTTTTTAAGGCAAAGAAATGGAATATTCTGCACTGGCCGAGTCAATCACCAGATCTCGACCCCACTGAGCATGCATTTCACATGCTTAAGACAAAACTTAAGGTAGAAAGACCCACAAACAAGCAACTTAAGTCTTAAGGACGGGCAAAGCATCACAAAGGAGGGAACCCAGCGTTTGGTAATGTCAATGGCTTCCAGACTTCAGGCAGTGATTGCCTGCAGAGGATTTTCGACAGATTATTAAAAATTAACATTTTATTTATGGTAAAGTTAATTTGTTCAATGACTTGAGCCCCTGAAATGAGGAGGCTTTGTAGAAAAAGGTTTGCAATTCCTAAATGATTCACAAGATATTTTTGTTCAACCCCTTTAATTAAACCTGAAAATATACAATTCAATTGCATCTTAGTTGTTTCATTTTAAATCAGAAATAGTGGCACACAATGCCCAAATCATGAAGATTCGGTTACGTAATATTTCTGGACCTAACTGTACATGCCCTTTTACTGGCAGGGAGCGCAGAACCACTACATGACCTGACGATAACCAAGTGGGAGATAATGTAGGACCGATAAGCACTGGGAGCTCACCTTGGAAGCCCTAAACATGTTTCCCCTAGCTATATTGAAAGAGTCACACAATTATACACTGCTCAAAAAAATAAAGGGAACACTCAAATAATATCCTAGATCTGAATGAATGAAATATTCTCATTGAATACTTTGTTCTGTACAAAGTTGTATGTGCTGACAACAAAAATCACACAAAAATCATCAATGGAAATCAAATTTATTAACCAATGGAAGCCTGGATTTGGAGTCACCACCAAAATTAAAGTGGAAAAACACACTACAGGCTGATCCAACTTTGAAGTCAAAATGAGGCTCAGTATTGTGTGTGGCCTCCACGTGCCTGTATGACCTCCCTACAATGCCTGGGCATGCTCCTGATGAGGTTGCGGATGGTCTCCTGTGGGATCTCCTCCCAGACCTGGACTAAAGCATCCGCCAACTGCTGGACAGTCTGTGGTGCAACGTAATGTTGGTGGATGGAGCGAGACATGATGTCCCAGATGTGCTCAATTGGATTCAGGTCTGGTGAACGGGAGGGCCAGTCCATAGCTTCAATGCCTTCATTTTACAGGAACTGACACAATCCAGCCACATGAGGTCTGACATTGTCCTGCATTAGGAGGAACCCAGGGCCAACCGCACCAGCATATGGTCTCACAAGGGGTCTGAGGATCTCATCTTGGTACCTAATGGCAGTCAGGCTACCTCTGGCGAGCACATGGAGGGCTGTGCGGCCCTCCAAAGAAATGCCACCCCACACCATTACTGACCCACTGCCAAACCGGTCATGCTGAAGGATGTTGCAGGTAGCAGATCGCTCTCCACGGCATCTCCAGACTCTGTCACATCTGCTCAGTGTGAACCTGCTTTCATCTGTGAAGAGCACAGGGCGCCAGTGGAGACTTTGCCAATCCTGGTGTTCTGTGGCAAATGCCAAGCATCCTGCACGGTGTTAGACTGTGAGCACAACCCCCATCTGTGGACGTCTGGCCCTCATACCACCCTCATGGAGTCGGTTTCTAACCGTTTGTGCAGACACATGCACATTTGTGGCCTGCTGGAGGTCATTTTGCAGGGCTCTGGCAGTGCTCCTCCTGTTCCTCCTTGCACAAAGGAGGAGGCAACGGTCCTGCTGCTGGGTTGTTGCCCTCCTATGGCTCCCTCCACATCTTCTGGTATCTGCTCTAAGCTCTGGACACTGTGCTGACAGACACAGCTGCCCTTCTTGCCACAGCTCACAATGATGTGCCATCCTGGATGAACTGCACTACCTGAGCAACTTCTGGGGGCTGTACTGTAGACACCGCCTCATGCTACTGTACCTCTAGGGGTGAGAGCAATGGCAAAACGAAAAAGTGACCAAAACAACAGCCAAAAGGATGAGAACAGAGACGTGGTCTGTGGTCACCACCTGCAGAACCACTCCTTTATAGGGGGTATCTTGCTAATTGCCGATCATTTCTACCAATTGTCTGTTCCATTTGCACAACAGCAGGAGAAATGGATTCACAATCAGTGTTGCTTCATAACTGGACAGGAAGATTTCACAGAAGTGTTATTGACTTGGAGTTACATTTTGTTGTTTAAGTGTTCCCTTTATTTTTTTGAGCAGTGTATGTATTACCTTCACTGTATGTATTACATCACATCCAAAATGAACAGAGTACAGCCTGAATACCCGCATTAGTCCCCCAAATGTCACAGGGGACGAGAACGTTTTTTTGACTTTCTGTGAGATAGCCGGGAGATTAATGGAATACTGGGCCCAAGAGGTTCACTTCCTATGCAACCGCATGGGATTGTCCTTCACAGATGACCCTAAGGCTATGTTCACACATGTTGGGTTTTTCAGCGTTTTTTGCTGCAGATTTTTATGCAAATCTTCAGCTGTGTTTTGCAGTACCAGCAAAGTCTATGAGAAACCAGAATTCTCTGTTCACACACACGTTTTTTTGTTATTGTGTATTTTATGTCTTGGTTAGGTTTTTGGAAAATAGAGCATGGACTTCTTTCAGCATTTTTTTTCCACCCGTAGGAAGTAATGGGTAATGGAAAAGAAAAAAACGCATCAAAAACGCACCAAAATTTGCATCAGGGTATGTGCACACGATGCAGAAATGCTCAGGATTTTTTCCTGAGCGTTTCTGCATCTCTCTGGCAGGAAAAAACGCATGCGGATCGTACATGCGGTTTCCTGCCAGGGACATGCGGAAATGAAGCGTTCTTCACTTTCATTTCCGCATGCGGGTTGACAAGCGCTTCCCAAGCGATTTTAGCATCACTTGGAAAGTGCTTGTCAACTTCACACTATATAAATCCATGCAACCGGCATGGATTTATATAGTGTGTGATGTCAAAAAATAAATCTATACGTTACCCTCTGATGG
The DNA here is from genome assembly GCF_046119375.1 of Phyllobates terribilis. Taxonomy (NCBI): domain Eukaryota; kingdom Metazoa; phylum Chordata; class Amphibia; order Anura; family Dendrobatidae; genus Phyllobates; species Phyllobates terribilis. The sequence continues at coordinate 482,986,595 of NW_027362762.1, read as the reverse complement.
CCCCCGGTGTCCTGCTTCATCGGTCCCGGCTGCCGGCAGTGAAGACTGTAGGACCTTCCGACGTCAGCGTCACGTGACCCGTCACATGACTCTGACGTCAGCGAAGGTCCTTCATTCAACCGCGAAGTGCGCGGGAAGCCGGCAGGAAGCAGCGCGGGCCGTCAGAAGGTGAGAATAATATGTATTTTTTATTTTATTCTTTTTTTTTTTAATGGTACCTGGGTCTGGATGCGAGTCCTCTCATCCACACCCGGGTACCATCCGCACATTAGACCGCATGAAAAGCGCATCAACATATACAGTAATGCGGATTCCATGCGGTCTAATGCAAGTCAATGGCGGCAAAAGAGCAGCGTTTCCGCAAAATTAATTGACATGCTGCGGATTTTTGACCGCAGCGTTTACGCTGCGGAAAAATCCGCATCATGGGCACAGTACATGCGGATTTCCATTGGGGAACATTGCTGCCCTTCTACCATGCGTTTTTCATGCTTTTCCGCGGCGTTTACGCAACTGCAAAAACGCCGCGGAAACGCACGAAAAACGCATCGTGTGAACTCAGCCTCAGTGTTTTTGATGGCAAAATACAATGGGGTTCTTTTTTTTCCACAGAACTTTATGTGCATGCATAAATAGAGAGAGAAGGACAGTGAAAAAAAAAAAGCATCAAAAAATGCAGCAAAACCTGCGTTTTTGACGCAGCTGATTTCCTACCAGAGATCAGTTTTGCTGCAGATTTATGATTTTAAAAAAACAAACAAAAAAAAAAACACAACCTGTGTGAACATAGCCTTAAGGCCCTGTCACACAACGATATAGCTAGCGAGATCGTTGATACATCACGGTTTTTGTGACGCAATAGCAATCTCGCTAGCGATCTCGTTATGTCTGACAGGTAGCAACGATCAGGCCCCTGCTGTGAGATCGCTGATCGTTACAAAGCTTCCTGGACCATTCCTGGGTCGTTGCGCTCCCGCTGGGCAGTGTGCATCGCTGTATTTGACACCTTATCAACGACCTCGTTAGCGATTCAGAACTGAGACACGTAGGCGTGCATAAATTGGACTTTTCCGCGCCCCTCGTCCCCGATTGGTGGTCGCTACTGCATCCTTGCTTTTCGGATCCCACCAGCGTTCTCCGGCTGTGACTCCACTTTGAAGAAATCAGACATCTTTAGCGAGGTAGGTATTGTTTGGGGTCTCAAATGAGTTTCCATTTTTAATTCATTTATAGGACATCTACCAATTATCTGCTATCATTGCTCTTCAGGGAGGGAGGGCTTGGCTTCTATCTGTATATATATATGCTTTTGCATGGGCAGATATTTAGGGGTCTCGTGCACACACACCCACACAGCACGTTTTCTGACACGCTGTCCTGGCCAACAGCTTCAGAGTTTTTCACACGCCAATTAACATGAAGCTTAAATCAATAGACTGTTGTTTTGGCCTGTTGCACGCGTCACAACTTTCTTCGTCGACGTGATGCAATTATGTACTGTCCGCCTGGCTTCGTGGACTCTGTGGACCTAGCCAATGGGGAAGTGGAGCTCGGTGAATGGCGTGCAAACGATCCTGCAATTGCAGGCCTTCAACCAGTGGGATATGGCAGAAACACCCATGATGCGAAGACCTGCCGCGACAACTACTGACAGTATTTTAACGGTCCTGGTGCTGTTCCTTGGCAGCATCAGAACCTATAGTGGGCAACTACTCATGTTTCTACACTACTGACATTTCTGTACTGATATATATATACACACACATATACATTCGTGTACTCGTATGTAAACAGATTCATCCATGTACTCATACATATTTTTAAGTACATAAATATATACACACACACACGTATACAGATAACTATATATACACATACATACTCTCAAACATACAGATATGCATACACATAAATGGCCATTTACATCATATATATATATATATATATATATATTTTTTTTTTTTTTCATATAAATATATGGACATCCATACATCTGTACAGGAACAATGCACACACCAGTGTTCCCGTCTGACCGACCGGAGACGCAGTAGCGATCCCGTCTGACCGGAGACGCAGTAGAAATGTTAAACCAAGGCCGCCCAATCAGAACGCAGTAGCGTCCACCAATCGGAGAGGAGGGGGCGCGGGAAAGTGATTTTATGCAAGCCTTTGTGACACAGTACAGTCCCTATCAAGGTGTGGATCATTGAAATAGCTGCTGTGTGAAAGCGTCCCAACGACCGCCGAGATAATTAGTTAGATCGCTGGGGCGGCCGAAATCGTTGGGAAGTTCTGCATGTTTGACAGCTCCCCAGCGATCACGAAACGACTCTCCAGCGATCCCAAAACCGTGATGCACTAACGATCTCGCTAGCGATCTCGTTATGTGTGACGGGGCCTTAAGACTTGTCTACGATGATTTGACCCTGAACAATAACAAAGGACTGTAGATAGAACCTCCAGTGAGGAGTAATCTATTTATATAGTCTGCAAGTGTGTGGCTAGAAACGGGATGTCCTCAAGTGTGTCTACCATCTTGCAATAGAAATAGACAGAAAACCTATACCTTGCTTTATAGAAAAAAAAATTATCTATGTATGCTGCAGCTGCCCTGGAAAATTCCTAAGAATTTTTGATAGATTTGATACCCCCCTGACTACCTAACTAGTGGGTGGTGCGCAGGGAAGGGTTGGTGGTCAAACCAGGGGAAGAAAGGGAGGAAGGTTTCTGGGACTGTACTTACTTTCTTCTATGCAGTCTTTGAACCCACGCTCTATCAACCCATCTCACTAAAGAGAAAGAGACCAGCAGCTATGACTATTGTGCAACGTCGTTTATTTGGTATGATTTTCTCTTTTTGGGCAGAACCTACTAAGATATATCTTTTGAAATATTCTATTGAAGTTCAAATATCTGTCCTACATTACTTTTAATACTGTTATTACAATGTACTAAATATGTTTAGAATTGCTCCTGGTCATTAATTTCCTGTATCTTTTAAATCTCCTCAACCTTGATGTGGTTTAAAAAATAAATAAATAAAAAATGTAGATATCTGATTCAACATTTAATTTACTCTCCCCTAATGTGAGACAGGCGGCCGGTCCGTGCATTGCAATCTGAGATCGGACCAATGATCCTGGACATCTGAAAGTGCCCTTAGAAAGAATTAAAACGCAGGGAAAACAGGACTAGTGGCCTGAGCTCTGCAGTGCCCAGGAGTCTGGGAAGAAATTAAATTGCTGGTCGTAAGGTTCCCCATATCTGAGCCAGACAGTCAGACATAATCAGAAAAAATCCAAACAGAATCCAAGAGTTCATGCTTTGGTTTTGATCCTTTTGCCTAACTGAAGTCAGTGACTGATGGGGTAAGCCTTTATCCTAGTTTTTGAGGATTCAAGCAGAAGCTTCAGATGAAGTCAGAAACTGGCACAGGCACGGTCTGAAGCCAGTCCTAAAGAAGCACTCCCATCAATATTTTTATTCTCTTAAGGCAGGAGTGGAAACCTTTTTTCTGCCAAGGGCCATTTGGATATTTGTACCGTCCTTTGGGGGCCGTACAAATCGAGCACTAACTCTGCCCAGACACTGGCACTGGTGTCAGGACATAATCTTTAATTGCACGCGCCTCAGCGTTCAGTAGGCAAGTAAAGTATAGGGCTGGCGGCCATCAAAATACAGCTGCAGGCCAAAGCACTGCTGTTCTGGGGAATCTGCCCAGGGGCCGCATAAAAGGTCATCGAGGGCCGTAAACGATGACCATGAGAGCCTGAGGTTTACCACCCCGGTAGTAATGGAAAAAAGAAAAAGTTAACTGGGTAGAAAGGTAAAATGAGGAATTGTAAGTACAGAGTGCTGTATAATATGATGGTTGTAATATATTAACAGGATAAAAACTTTGATGGGAGGAGGAGTGCTTCTTTAAGTCAGGTTTACATCTGGTTACGTGGACATGTCAGCCATAAGCTTCACACATACGCCAAACGTAGCCTAAAGTGTCCTGTGGTCCTCTGTTGGGGTAGTATGTGCTGCTATATCTTTTTTTTTTGTGTGTGTAGGAAAGCATTGCAGACTGTTGTCATATAGTGGGCCATCGTAAAAAAAAAAAAAAAAGTATGCTGAATAGGACCCTTTTTGAAATTGTGGTTAGTGGACAACGTGTGTGTGTGTGTGTTTTGCGGGCATACTTCTGATATGTATACAGTGTTTAACCACTGCACTAAGGTTAAGAGGACACGGTGTTTGTGGCTAATATGTAAATGTACAGTATTTTTCAGATTATAAAATGCACTCCCCCCAATTGAGGTACGTGTTTTATAATCCGAACGCGCTTACCGGCGTTGGTGGAGCCCAGGGTCGCTGCTGTTGAGAACTTCCGGCAGAGGCAGGAGTCGGAAGATGGCAGCGGGAACCATGCTTGCAGTAGGTGTTTGGTGGTGGGGGGGCTCCGCCGACATTTTGTAAAAGCCGGAGCCCCGCACCTTTCATGCTTTCCTATGTATGCCGGAGGCGGCGCATGCGCAATTGAGATCTCGGGAGCAGAGATCTCAATCTGAGCATGCGCTGGGAAACCGCAGCATAGGAAAGTATGGAAGGTGCGGGGCTCCGGCTTTTACAAAATGTCGGTGGAGCCCCCGCACACCTCCTACTACAAGAATGGGACCCGCAGCATCTTCCGACTCCTGCCTCGACCCTGCCACCTGGGACCTCCCTCCACCAACGCCTCGGCCCCCCAGGTAAGGTGATTATAACAGGCACTGGTTTATAAAAAACAAACAAACAAAAAAAAATACAACAACATTTTTTCCTAATCTCCTCCCCAAAATTTGAGGTGCGTCAGAGTGGACACATTACTGAAGGATACCATGTTACCCTGGCATAGATGGTGGGCTAAGTGTACAGGGGTAGTATGCATACAGCCTAAAGCTAGCCATAAATGTGGCTGTTATACCAACAGCTACGCCTTCCAACTCCCCCATACACAGGAACGCTCTCCCTGGCTGAATGTTCCCCTCTTCTTCATGAGAGCCACTGCCAGATGAGACTTATCCCACAGCTACAAAAACAAAAAAAATTGGGATATTGAATTCCAACCACCCAACGTTTATGTCCCACGACAATCTATGGGGGTAGGGGGGGGACAGAGGACCCCCAAACTAACTTATCTAATGTGCATGGGGGCCTTAAAGGGGTTAGCCACTACTGGACACCCCCGAACTTAATGCACATGACAAGTTGCGCCACCATTTTGAACAGCAGGGCCTACATCACAGGAATAGGGCCACTGCGAGAGTAAGGCTATGTGCCCACGTTGCATTTATGAAGCAGAAAATTTCTGCTGCATAAATGCAAGTCCTCTCCCGGAAAAACGCATGCGGAATTCCGCACGCGTTTATCGCGCATTTTTCGCGCGTTTATCACGCGTTTTCCACATGCGGAATTGCCTTGCGTTTTTTATGCATTGGACAAAGGCAATTCCGCTTGCGGAAACGCAAAATTAAATGACATGCTGCGGATTTTTGAATGCGGCATAAACGCTGCGGAAAAATCCGCAGCATGTGCATAGAACTTGCGGAATCCCATTGGGGACCATGGGGTGCGGATATACATGCGTTTTTCAAGCGTTTACGCTGCGGAAATTCCGCAGCATATACGCTTGAAAAATGCTACGTGGGCACACAGCCTTATATACTGTTTTTTTATTTTAAATTAAGGACAGAAATTGATTAAACTGGAGGTGCCCAGTAGTGGACAACCCCTTTAATCCGAAACAAACAATCTGGAGTTACTAATTTGCAATTTCAGATTTGCAAAACCAAAAACCATCACAACCCTGTTCCACAAGGATATGTAGGGTTAACCCTTACATGCCTGATTTACTACACCAACTTAATCCCCGATTTGTCCCTATAGGCAAGTGCTGCGAAAAAAATAAACCTGATTGATTGAAATATAAATCAATTCAGATTATAGGGAAATCCCTACACAAAACCCAGGACTTCTGATCATTGGCATCTATGGGCGACCCCACCATGGCCGGCAGATCCCACCATGCCTGGTGTCTATGGGCGATCCCACCATGGCCAGCAGACCCCACCATGCCTGGTGTCTATGGGCGATCCCACCATGGCCAGCAGACCCCACCATGCCTGGTGTCTATGGGCGATCCCACCATGGCCGGCAGACCCCACCATGCCTGGTGTCTATGGGCGATCCCACCATGGCCGGCAGACCCCACCATGCCTGGTGTCTATGGGCATCTAGGGGCGATCCCACCACGGCCGGCAGATCCCACCATGCCTGGTGTCTATGGGCATCTAGGGGCGATCCCACCACGGCCGGCAGATCCCACCATGCCTGGTGTCTATGGGCATCTAGGGGCGATCCCACCACGGCCGGCAGATCCCACCATGCCTGGTGTCTATGGGCATCTAGGGGCGATCCCACCACGGCCGGCAGATCCCACCATGCCTGGTGTCTATGGGCATCTAGGGGCGATCCCACCACGGCCGGCAGATCCCACCATGCCTGGTGTCTATGGGCATCTAGGGGCGATCCCACCACGGCCGGCAGATCCCACCATGCCTGGTGTCTATGGGCGATCCCACCACGGCCGGCAGATCCCACCATGCCTGGTGTCTATGGGCATCTAGGAGCGATCCCACCCACACACAATCCAGCACACAGGAGCTGCCCTCCTCAGACAATAAGCACACAGCACGATCACACAGCCATGCTAGCAGCCATGACAGCCGCGACATACCCGGGGTGAGCCTGCAGTCTCCTCCCAGCTGGGGCAGTGGGGATGGCTGGCCGGCCTGACTCTCCTGTCTGAGGCCGCATCTCTGAGGGGTAGGGGTGGCCGGAGATCCGGGGAGAGGGGTGCACCGACGCCGCTTAGGAGACTGTGGGCTCAGCAAGGCCTCAAACTCCATTGAGCGTTTTAACGTCGCTCCGCAGGCCATCTTCTCCTCTTGGTATAAATCCGCTGAGTCCGGTGTGTAGCCGCTGAGGGGTAGACAAGGCGCAGCCGGCGGAGACCTTCACCCTACAGCTTCCTCTCGGTTAACTCCACACCACAGAAATGGCGACTCCTCCCGGCAACGGGCCAACTGCCGCGATTGTGACGTCACGTGAAGGACCACACCACTGCGCGTGGGGAAGGGCGGCCGACAGCATTTCCCTCGTCGTTACACAACGCAGGAGGCTTCTTCAGGGCATATTACCTGGTTTCCAGATCCGTGTATTGGGGTAGAGAGTCGCGTTTGTATCGTTTGCCTCAGTATCGCTCTTCTCCCCCCCTTTATGCTGTAATGGCATGCTCCAATACAAATGTGAACGCTTCAGAGGCAGAGGTCAGAAGCTGGGGCGGCTTCTCACAGGGAGGCAGGAGCTCCTGTGTCCTGGCACCGTGAGGAGAGGGCGGATTAGTGCTCAGGTCTGAGGACTACACACAGGGCTGACTCAGGAAGCTGGTGTGTTTACTCCGAACATCAGGGTTGTTTCACCCCCTATTATCTCCTGTCATGTCACATGGGGGAAAGTGAGAATGGTTGGTCTTATTATCCCCTGTCCTATGGACGTGGCCGAGGCCGGTGGTGGGGCGTATCACCCCCTGTCCTGTGGCCGAGGACTAGGCCGGTGGTGGGGCGTCTCGCCCCCTGTCCTGTGGCCGAGGACTAGGCCGGTGGTGGGGCGTCTCGCCCCCTGTCCTGTGGCCGAGGACTAGGCCGGTGGTGGGGCGTCTCGCCCCCTGTCCTGTGGCCGAGGACTAGGCCGGTGGTGGGGCGTCTCGCCCCCTGTCCTGTGGCCGAGGACTAGGCCGGTGGTGGGGCGTCTCGCCCCCTGTCCTGTGGCCGAGGACTAGGCCGGTGGTGGGGCGTCTCGCCCCCTGTCCTGTGGCCGAGGACTAGGCCGGTGGTGGGGCGTCTCGCCCCCTGTCCTGTGGCCGAGGACTAGGCCGGTGGTGGGGCGTCTCGCCCCCTGTCCTGTGGCCGAGGACTAGGCCGGTGGAGGGGCGTCTCGCCCCCTGTCCTGTGGCCGAGGACTAGGCCGGTGGTGGGGCGTCTCGCCCCCTGTCCTGTGGCCGAGGACCAGGCTGGTGGTGGGGCGTCTCGCCCCCTGTCCTGTGGCCGAGGACCAGGCCGGTGGTGGGGCGTCTCGCCCCCTGTCCTGTGGCCGAGGACCAGGCCGGTGGTGGGGCGTCTCGCCCCCTGTCCTGTGGCCGAGGACTAGGCCGGTGGTGGGGCGTCTCGCCCCCTGTCCTGTGGCCGAGGACTAGGCCGGTGGTGGGGCGTCTCGCCCCCTGTCCTGTGGCCGAGGACTAGGCCGGTGGTGGGGCGTCTCGCCCCCTGTCCTGTGGCCGAGGACTAGGCCGGTGGTGGGGCGTCTCGCCCCCTGTCCTGTGGCCGAGGATTAGGCCGATGGTGGGGCGTATCGCCCCCTGTCCTGAGGCCGGTGGTGGGGCGTCTCGCCCCCTGTCCTGTGGACAAGATGACGGTGGTGCTTTGTGAACTTGAAAGGCCAGAGTCTGAGAGTGGGGCAGTCTGTCCATGGAGGTGGTCTGGAAGCTTTCATGAGGTTACATTTAAAAACAAAAAAATAATTTCATGTTATTTTATCATTCCTATAAAAGCCAGAAACGCATGAAAAAACCCCGCCATGAACATGTGGAGTTTTTATTTGAAGGAAAAATAAAAAAAGGCCAGAAAGAGAAACTGGGGCAGATTTACTAATCCTGTAGAATAGTTTATAGTGTAAACTTAAACTGGACAGTGTGGAACCACATTGAATGATAATTGTGCATCTGTAGACACTTGTCTAACTTTACACCCCTTCTCAAGCGACTTGGGCATTAATGTGTTGTGTAATATTTTAGGTCACGTTTTAAGCCACGTTCACCTGTCAAGTAAGCTGCAAAAAGTCTTAGGGCTCATTCAGACGAGTGTATTACAAGGAATCTGTCACCAGGTTTTTGCCACCTAATCTAGAGCATCATAATGTAGAGACAGAGACCCTGATTCCAAAAATGTGGCACTTACTAGGCTGCTTGCTAGAATTTTAAGAAAATTACACTTTTTGCAGTGGCAGATTATCATTAGAGGACTAGTAAACCTGCTGCCATTTAGTCCTCCATTTCATGAGGTCTGTATTACCCACTACCTCTGATTGACGGCTTTCTGCCTATGCACAGAGTACACTGTAAGCTGCGAAACATTGGTGTAGGCGACCGTCTTTTCCAATCTCTATCTGTGTCTCCCGGTATGTTCCCTGCATCTATTATCTGCTGTGTATCCACTGATCCCTACTAATTCTATTCTATCTGTCCTTGTTCATCACCTCAATCCTTTGATCCCAATACACACTGGTCCCTAGCTGTCGGTTTCCTGAATACATTTAGCCTCTGTGTCTTAATTACTCCCCCACCCCCCCTCCCACACTGCCTCCCCTGTGCTGTGTTACGGTGACTTGCACTTAACCCACAGTCCTCGCCCTGGTAACAGACATGGTGGAGGAGTGGGTCTTCTCTCTAACAACTGCACCTTTAGCCCTACTCCTCCTCTTTTCTCCCTTCTTTTGAAGTCCACTCTGTCCTCATTTACTCTCCCTCCAACCTCCAAATGGCTGTCATATACCGACCTTCAGGCTCGGTCACTTCCTTTATTGACCAAGTCTCCACCTGGCTTCTTTAGTTTCTCTCTGCTGACATTCCCACAATCATCATGGGCGATTTCAACATCCCCACTGACACTCGCCAGTCAACAGCATCCAAACTCCTGTCGCTTACTTCGTCCTTTAAATTTAATCAGTGGTCCTCCACAGCCACCCACACAGACAGACACACACTATACCTCCCCCCTACCCCTATCTGACCACCATCTACTCACTTTCTCATCCCTGTCCTTCTCATCTGTCACCCATGTCCAGCAACTGGCACACCCTCCGTAGAAACCTTGCACATCTGGACATTCACACACTCTCTGACTCTCTTCTACCACTGACATCCATATCTTCACTTCATGACACAGACAGCGCCACTGCTTTCTACAATGCCACTCTTGCATCAGCTATTGACTCGGTCGCCCCTCTTATACATGGCAGAGCGCGACGAGTCAATAGGCAACCCTGGCACAACAACCTCACTAAACAGCTTTGATAAACGTCCAGGATTGCGGTGCGGCGTTGGAAGAAAACACATACTCAAGATGACTTCACTGCATTCAAACAAGCAACACTTGCATTCAAATCAGCACTCACCTCTGCTAAACAGGCCTACTTCACAACCCTCATCTTCCCTATCCTACAACCCCTAACAGCTATTCAACACTTAACTCCTCTGCCCCCTCCGACCTCCGTCATCTCTGCTGAGGACTTTGCCACACACTTCAAAAACAAGATTGACCAAACACGGCAAGTCTTTACTGTCTGACCACCACAACCCCTTTGTTTTCCACACCATTGCCCTACCCCCATAACCTCCCTTCCCAACATCACAGAAAGAGACCTTACTCGTCTCCTGTCCAAATCACACCTCACCACATGTGCAATCGAACCCATGCCACCTCTTCCCCAACCTCACCCCCACACTCATCCCATCCCTAACCCATCTTTTCAACCTATCACTTTCTTCTGGTAACATCCCCGCTGCTTTCAAACATGCCACAATCACGCCCATCCTCAAAAAGCCATCCCTCGACCCAACCGCCCTGTCCAGCTATCGCCCCATATCGCTGCTCCCATTTGCCTCCAAACTCCTTGAGCAACACGTTCACGCTGAACTTTCTTCTCACTTCTCATCTAACTCCCTCTTCGACAATCCAACTTCCGGCCCCACCATTCCACCAAAACTGCCCTTACCAAAATCACCAATGACTTACTTACAGCCAAAGCTAACAGACAATTCTCCGTACTCCTTCTTCTTGACCTGTCCTCGGCTTTCGATACAGTTGACCACTGCCTCCTACTACAGATCCTCTCTTCCTTTGGCGTCAAAGACCTTGCCCAATGTTGGATCTCCTCATACCTTTCTAACCGCACATTTAGCATCTCCCACTCCCACACTACCTCCTCACCCCGCCCCCTCTCTATTGGGAGTTCCTCAAGGCTCTGTCCAATCTATATCCTTGGCCTGGGACAGCTCATAAAATCCCATGGCTTCCAGTACCATCTGTACGCTGATGACACCCAGATCTACCTCTCTGGCCCAGATGTCACCTCTCTGCTGTCCAGAATCCCAGAATGTCTAGCAGCCATATCCTCCTCCTTCTCCTCCCGCTAGCTCAAGCTCAATGTGGGCAAAACTGAACTCCATTATCTTTTCCCCCATCTCGCATATCTTTCCCACCTGATCTTTCTATCACAATAAATGACATCACTCTTTACCCTATACCGACACTCCGCTGCCTCGGAGTAACCCTTGACTCTTCCCTGTCCTTCACACCCACGCTCTCGCCACCTCCTGTCGCCTCCAGCTCAAAAATATTTCCAGAATCCGTCCTTTCCTCAACCCTCAATCTACTAAACTGTGCATGCCCTCATCTCCCGCCTTGACTACTGCAACATCCTTCTCTGTGGCCTACCTGCTAACACTCTTGCACCCCTCCAGTCCATCCTTAACTCTGCTGCGCAACTGGTCCATCTCTTTCCTCGCTACTTCCCAACTTCCCAACTTGCTTCCCAACTTTGCAAATCCCTTCACTGGCCCCCATTTCCCCAGCGTATCCAGTTCAAACTACTAACACTGACCTACAAAGCCATCCATAACCTCTCTTCCGTACATCTCTGAACTAATCTCCCGATATATTCCCTCACGTAATCTCTGGTCCTCCCAAGACGTCCTTCTCTCCTCCACACTTATTCGTTCCTCACGCAATCGCCTCCAAGATTTCTCCCGAATATCCCCCGTCCTATGGAATTCTGTGCCCCAACACGTCCGATTATCCACCACACTTGGATCCTTCAGACAGAACCTGAAAAACCATCTCTTCAAACAAGCTTACAGCCTGCCATGACCTTACTTGCTGCCACTTCAACAACACCGGAGCTACTGCAACCCCTCAACCTACTGTCTCCTTCCCCATTCCTGTAGAATGTAAGCCCGCAAGGGCAGGGTCCTCTGCTCTGTACCGTTCTATCATTGTTAGTTTGTTTACTGTAAGTGATATCTGAATTTGGTATGTAACCCCTTCTTATGTACAGCGCCATGGAATCAATGGCGCTATATAAATTAATAATAGGCTGGGCTATACAAAGCTCAGCATTCAGAAAACTACTAGATCAGCAGATGAAACAGGGATTTTATCAAAATGACAGCAAGCAGCTCAGTAAGTGATAAATCGCTGGAATCATGTTCTCTGGCAATACGCCATGCGGCTCTCAGATGGGGTGGCAAAAACCTGGTGACAGATTCCCCATGTCCGTATGCAAAACAGGTGGCCTACAGAGGGCACAAGAAGAAATATAAGTCAATGTGTTGGTTCACATGAACATTTTTACACCCTGATCAATAGTCTGTGTGTAATAAATCACACCCTGCACTTCTATAATCTGTGTATTTTGAATCCGACTGGCCCATTATAAGTCAATGGGTGCACCCAAAAAAAAACAACAACAAAAAAAACAGATCAGATACAGGTTACCATCCATATGTTATGTTTTTTACTAATACATTAGTTGTTATGATAGGAAACTGTATTTAACCACCTTTTATTAAATTGTTCATGTAAAAGCCAGATGCCATACAGGTAACAATATGGATAAAAAAATATTTTTTTTAATGAAAAATGTTTGATTTTGCACATGTTCTTTTGAAACTGGCATTTCTTGGCTTGGATTTTTCTGGCTAAAAAAATGTTTTTAAAAAAAAAAAACAACCAAAAAAAACACACCACTCTATTGCTTATTTTTTCCCTTTAACTTTCATGTGTGTAAGTGAATGAGACTTGAGAAATTCGTTCTGAGTATCATAGACTTACATTCATTCAGAGTAATTGGCGCTTCCCACAGTGATCCGGCAAGGTTTTTTTCACTTTTTTTTCAGGTATTGGGCTTTTTTTCCATGTGAGGAAAAAAAAATACTATGTTCTTTGAAATTAATAAGAATCTTAAAAAGTATTTAACCCCTTCTTGAATGTCAATTTTTGCGCTTTCGTTTTTTCCTCATCTTCTACCATAGAGCCGTAACTTTCTTTAATTTTCCCATCCACGTAGCCATATGAGGGCATGTTTTTTGAGACCCAAATTGCAGTTTTGAATGACATTATTATTTTTAGATTCCATGGTGCTGTACATGAGAAGGGGTTACATACAAAATGCAATATAAATTACAGTCAACAAACTAACAACAGAGTGGTACAGAAAGGAGAGGGCCCTACCCTTGTGGACTTAAAGTCTACAGGGTAATGGGGATGGAGATAGTAGGTAAGGGATTGCGTTAGCTCCGATGGTGGTGAGGTCAGTCATTACAGGCTGTAAGCTTTCTTGAATAGATGGGTTTTCAAGTTCCGTCTGAAAGTTCTGAATGTGGTAGATAATCAGATGTGTTGAGGAACAGAATTCCAGAGGATGAGGGATATTCGGGAGAAGTTTTGGAGGGGATTGGTTGAGGAACGTATAAGTGTGGAGGAGAGAAGGAGGTCTTGGGTGGACTGGAGATTAAGTGTTGGAAGATATCAGAAGATCATTTTGGAGATATATGGAGGAGACAGATAATGGACGGCTTTGTAGGTCATTGTCAGTAGTTTCAACTGGATACTTTGGGGAATTGGAAGCCAAGGAAGGGATTTGTAGAGAGAAGGGGAAGAATAGCGAGGAGAGCGGTAGATTAGTTGGACAGCAGAGTTAAGGGCAGACTGGAAAGGTGCGAGAAAGTTAGTAGGGGGGCCACAGAGGAGAATATTGCAGTAGTCGAGGCGGGAGATGATGAGGGCATGCACTAACATTTTAGTACATTGAGGGTAAAGGAAAGGACGGATTTTGGAATATTTTTGAGTTGGAGGTGGCAAGAGCTCTGATGGACGAGGTCTGAAGGACAGATCGGAATCGACGGTTACATTGAAGCAGCTCACTTTTGGTACAGGGGAAAGCGTGATGTCATTTATTATTATAGATCGGGTGGGGGAGTTTGGTAATATAGAGGAAAGATCATGAGTTCAGTTTTGTCTACATTGAGTTTTAGGAACTGAGAGGAGAAGGAGGAGGATATGGCTGATAGAGACTCTGGGATTCTAGATAGCAGAGAGGTGATGTCTGGGCCAGAGAGGTAGATGTGAGTGGCATCAACATATACAGTTATGGCCGAAAGTGTTGGCACCCTTGACATTGTTCCAGAAAATGAAGTATTTCTCCTAGAAAATTATTGCAATTACACATGTCTTGTTATACACTTTTATTTCCTTTGTGTGTATTGGAACAACACAAAAAACTGAAGGCAAATTGGACATAATTTCACACAAAACCCCAAAAATTGGCTGGACAGAATTGTTGGCACCCTCATCTTAAAGGGAACCTGCCATCAGAAAAAACACTATTAACCTGCCCTGCGCCTGCACTTAGCCGAACACTGCAGGGAGAAAATGAACTTTATTCTCCCCTGCAGCGTTCCGGTTTCAGTCACGGGGCGAAGTGGTCAATAAAGGCAGTGGCCTGACCCAGTGGTCGGTATATGATGGCCACTTGGAGGTTGGAGGAAGAGAAGATACAGTTGGAGTGCATTTCAAAAGAAGGGAGAAAAAGCGACGGTAGATGTGGGATTGGGTTGAAGGTGAAGTTGTTAGAAAGGAGAAGACCAACTCCTCTACCATGTCTATTACCAGGGCGAGGAGTGTGGGTGAAATGAAGGCCTCTGTAACCTGGCGCAGCAAGTGAGGCTGTGTTAGAGGGTGTCAACTACAGTGGGCACGGAAAGTATCCAGACCCTTTTACATTTTTCACTCTTTGTTTCATTGCAGCCATTTGGTAAATTCTAAAAAATTCATTTTTTTTCTCATTAAAAGTACACTCTGCACCCCATCTTGACTTAAACTTGCAAAAATTTCTACATTTTGTTTTTTTTTTATTAAAAAAGAAAAACTGAAATTTCACACGGTCATAAGTATTCAGACACTTTGCTCAGACACTCATATTTAAGTCACATGCTGTCCATTTCCTTGTGATCCTCCTTGAGATGGTTCTACTCCTTCATTGGAGTCTAGCTGTGTTTAATTAAACTGATAGGACTTGATTTGGAAAGGCACACACCTGTCTATATAAGACCTCTCAGCTCACAGTGCATGTCAGACCAAATGAGAATCATGAGCTCAAAGGAACTGCCCAAGGAGCTCAGAGGCAGAATTGTGGCAAGGCACAGATCTGGTCAAGGTTACAAAAGACTTTCTGCATTACTCAAGGTTCCTAAGAGCACAGTGGCCTCCATAATGCTTAAATGGAAGAAGTTTGGGACCACCAGAAGTCTTCCTAGACCTGGCCATCCAGCCAAACTGAGCTATCGTGGGAGAAGAGCCTTGGTGAGAGAGGTAAAGAAGAACCCCAAGATCACTGTGGCTGAGCTCCAGAGATGCAGTAGGGAGATGGGAGAAAGTTCCACAAAATCAACTATCACTGCAGCCCTTCACCAGTCGGGCCTTTATGGCAGAGTGGCCCGACGGAAGCCTCTCCTCAGTGCAAGACATATGAAAGCCCGCATAGTTTGCTCAGAAATACATGAAGGACTCACAGACTATGAGAAATAATATTGATGAGCCGAAGATAGAACTTTTTGGTGATAATTCTAAGCGGTATGTGTGGAGAAAACTAGGCGCTGCTCATCATCTGCCCAATACAATCCCAACAGTGAAACATGGTGGTGACAACATCATGCTATGGGGGTGTTTTTCAGCTGCAGGGGCAGGACGACTGGTTGCATTTGAAGGAAACATGAATGCGGTCAAGTACAGCGATATCCTGGATGAAAACCTCTTCCAGAGTGCTCTGGACCTCAGACTTGGCCGAAGGTTTACCTTCCAACAAGACAATGACCCTAAGCACAAAGCTAAAATAACAAAGGAGTGGCTTCAGAACAACTCTGTGACCATTCTTGACTGGCCCAGCCAGAGCCCTGACCTAAACCCAATCTCTGGAGAGACCTGAAAATGGCTGCCCACCAACGTTCACTATCCAACCTGCCGAAACTGGAGAGGATCTGCAAGGAAGAATGGCAAAGGATCCCCAAATCTTGGTGTGAAAAACTTGCTGCATCATTCCCAAGAAGACTCATGGCTGTACTAGCTCAAAAGGGTGCTTCTACTCAATACTGAGCAAAGGGTCTGAAAACTTATGACCGTGATATTTCAGTTTTTCTTTTTTAATAACTTTGCAAAAATTTCTACATTTGTTTTTTTTTTCTATCAAGATGGGATGCAGAGTGTACTTTTAATGAGAAAAAATGAACTTTTTAGAATTTACCAAATGGCTGCAATGAAATAAAAAGTGAAAAATTTAAAGGGGTCTGAATATCTTCCGTACCCACTGTATGTTTCGGTGAACAGGAAGAATAGAGTGCGGGAGGTAAAGAGATCATGAATGATGTGGAGTTTTTTGCAGACGGAACAGGTGTTCCAAAGCTCTCCAGAGAAAGGGAGCGGCAGAGTTTGGGGTCAAGTGAATGGGTTTAATATTGCATAGACTGTAGTAGTTTCTAGTAAGTGGAGAGTGACAGGAGAAAGAAATAATAGGGGGGTATCAGCTCTGGGGTTCCAGGATTGGGAGATTCTGTATATCACCAGCAGTGAGGAGAAGCAAAGAGAGAGCAAACAAGTGGGAGGAGAGAAACCCACTTTTAGTAGGAGGGATGTGAGGTTGAGGAGCAGGTCAGCAGATAGGTTAGGTGGGGGAGTAGGAGGGAAGGTGAGATAATTATTTGGAGAGTGCTGGTGTTTCGGGATAGTGAAGGAGAGTAAGGTTTAGTGGAGAAAAACGGTAATACTATTTGTAAGCATGGTGAAAGAGTAAGTGTGGGAAAATAACGTGTCTGTAGTGCATTGCCTTATGTGTATTGCTTAAGTGTGAGATATGAATTATACCTGATTTGAACCTGAAGGTAACTGGATACTTGGACACGGTAAACAATGTTTGTGTTTATCTTCTCTCTAACCCCCTTAATCCTTCACTTCTTGCAACCACCCCTAATCCCTGCACCTAGCAAGGAACTCTTCATCTCTCCCTCCATCCTCCCCATTCATCTCTCCTCTTCCTCTGAACTATTCCTCAACATTCAATCCTGTGTTTCTAAGCACAGACCGCTACCTCATGCTCTCTCCTGCTCCCACCTACTAACACTTTCTCTGTGCCTCCTCACTGCTGGCGATATCTCCCTAAATCCTGGCCCTCCTCACCACATCCCCACAGTCTCTTCCACCTCCTATCCATGATCTATCACAAACTCTCACAACCCTTCTAACCTCATACACGTCCACCCAGCCCCCGCTTCCCCAGTCCCACTAACAGGAGCTCTCTGGAACGCTTGCTCCGTCTGCAACAAACTTTCCTACATCCATGATCTCTTTATAACTAACAAATTTTCCTTCCTCGGCATTACCGAAACCTGGCTCAACCCCTCTGACACAGCCTCTCCAGCTGCACTTTCATATGGTGGATTCCACCTTTCCCACACTCCCCGCCCCATTGGCAAGCATGGTGGAGGAGTTAACTTTCTCCTGCCACATAACTGCTCCTTAACCAAAATCCCTCTGCCACCCTCCATTACTCTCCCCTCTTTTGAAGTGCACTGTATGCGCATCTACTCCCCCTCCAAATGGCTGTCATTTGACCGCCTCCCCCCCCCCCGGATCAGCCACCACCTTCCTAGACCATTTCACCACCTGGATATTTCACTTCCTTTCCGCTGACATCCCCACTATCTTCTTGGGTGACTTCAACACCCCCATTGACACTTCTCTCTCAGCTGCCTCTAAGTGTCTATCCCTCACTTTCTCCTTCGGTCTTACTCAATGGTCTTCCGCAGCCGCTCACAAATATGGCCACACTCTGGACCTCATCTTCACCCGCCTCTGTTCCCTGTCTTACCTCTCTAACTCACCCCTCCCTCTTTCTGACCACAACCTACTTACATTCTCTACCCTCTCCTCTCCAGTGCAACAATCTCCACTCCACAAATTAGCATACCCTTGCAGAAACCTCAAGCACCTTGACCTACACTCACTCTCTGAATCCCTCCTCCCTCTTACAGACATCAGTTCCTTACATGACGCAGATGTTGCTGCCACATTATATAACACAACAACTGCAGCTCTCAATTTGGTCGCCCCCCTCACACATACCAATGTTCGCACAATGAACAGGCAACCCTGGCATACCAACCTAACCAAAGAACTGCAATGGGCTTCCAGGGTTGCTGAGCGGAGATGGAAAAGGTCCCACTCCAATGAACAATTCATCGCATTCAAACAGTCCCTCACTACCGACAAGTCCACACTCACTACAGCAAAACAAACATACTTCTCATCTCTCATATCCTCCCTGTCTCCCAAACAACTGTTCAACACCTTCAATTCTCTCCTCCGCCTCCTCCCTCTCCTCTCAGCCGAAGACTTTGCCTCATTCTTCAAGCAGAAGATTGACACCATAAGACAAAGTTTTTTCCTAAAGTCCCCACAGCCCCTACTCACACCTACTCAATCCTCCTCCTCCATAACCAGTTTCTCCACCATTACGGAAGATCAACTTTCCTCTTTACTCTCCAAATCACACCTCACCACCTGTGAACTTGACCCAATCCCGTCCCACCTCATCCCCAACCTTACCACTATCTTCATCCCAACCCTAACCCACCTTTTCAACATGTCACTAGCAACTGATGTCTTCCCCTAATGCTTCAAACATGCCTTGATCACACCCATCCTCAAAAAGCCCTCCCTTGAGCCATTCTCTCTGACTAGCTATCGCCCAATATCACTTCTCCCCTATGCCTCAAAACTACTGGAACATGTCCACTTTGAACTGTCCTCCCACCTCTCCTCCTGCTCTCTCTTTGACCGCCTCCAATCTGGCTTCAGACTGCACCATTCTACTGAAACTGCCCTGACTAAAGTCACCAACGACCTGCTAACCGGCAAATCCAAGCGACACTACTCTGTCCTCCTCCTCCTAGATCGGTCATCTGCCTGCGACACTGGACCATTCCCTGTTACTACAGACTCTCTCATCTCTCGGCATCACAGACGTGGCCCTATCTTGGATCTCTTCATACCTAACAGACAGGACATTCAGTGTCTCCCACTCACACACCACCTCCTCATCTCGCCCCCTATCTGTCGTTGTCCCCCAAGGTTCAGTCCTAGGACCCCTCCTCTTCTCCATCTACACCTTTGGCTTGGGACAGCTCATAGAGTGTCACGGCTTTCAGTATCACCTCTCTGCTGATGACACACCGATCTACCTCTCCGGACCCGACTTCTCCTCCCTACTCACCAAAATCCGACGTCTGTCCGCTATTTCATCCTTCTTCTCTGCTATATTTCTAAAACTTAACATGGACAAAATAGAATTCATCATCTTTCCGCCATCTGATTCAACCCCCCCAGCTGACTTATCTATTAACATCAATGGCTGTTCACTCTCCCCAGTCCTGCAAGCTTGCTGCTTTGGGGTAACCTTGGACTCTGATCTGTCCTTCAAACCACATTCCACAAAGCCCTTTCCACGCCCTGCTAACTCCAACTCAAAAATATCTCCCAGATCCCCACATTCCTCAACCACGAATATGCAAAAACACTAGTGCACGCCCTCATCATCTCTCGCCTGGACTACTGCAGCCTCCTGCTCTGTGGCCTCCCTTCCAACACTCTTGCACCCCTCCAATCTATTCTAAACTCTGCTGCCCGACTAATCCACCTGTCCCCCCGCTATTCCCCAGCCTCTCCTCTGTCAATCCCTTCACTGGCTCCCCATTGCCCAGAGACTCCAGTTGAAAACCTTAGCCGTGGCATACAAAGCCATCCGCAACCTGTCTCCTCCATACATCTGTGACCTAGTCTCCCAATACATACCTGCATTCAACCTCCGATCCTCACAAGATCTCCTGCTCTACTCCCCTTTCATCTCCTCTTCCCACAATCGCATACAAGATTTCTCCCGTGCATCCCCCCTACTCTGGAACTCTCTACCCCAACATATCAGACACTCCCTTACCGTGGAAACCTTCAAAAGGAACCTGAAGACCCACCTCTTCCGACAAGCGTACAACCTGCAGTAACCCTTGCTCCACCATACCGCTGCACGACCAGCTCTGCCCTCACCTACTGTATGCTCCTTGTAGACTGTGAGCCCTCGCGGGCAGGGTCCTAGCTCCTCCTGTACCAGTCGTCGTCACGTTTTGTTCAAGATTATTGTAATTGTTCTTGTATGTATACCCCTTCTTCAAATGTAAAGCGCCATGGAATAAATGGCGATATAATAATAATAAGGGGGTTAGCACACTTAATAAACAGTGGTAACTCTTACCTTCTGGTATATTTCTGCTTGACACTTAAAAAGCTGCACGCATAGATGTCATTCAATTTACTGGAAAACGGGTAAAAAAATTCAAGTGCGGTGAAATTGTGCAAAAAATGCAATTCCGCATAATATTTTTGGGTTTGTTTTTTAGTACAATCACGGCAATATCAAACATAGTTTTGGGTTTACACGTGTTTTGTTTTTTTTTAATTGGTAAGAAAAATTTGCTTATGTCACCATTTTCCGAGACGTGCAAGTTGTTTTTTGTTTTGTTTTTTTTGCATGTGGAGCTGACTTTACATACAATGTTTTCATAAAAATTTTTATAGTGTTGCTGGCACCAAAAAAAAATAAAAATGTAATTCTGGCATTTCAGGGCTTTTTTTCTCTTTACGGCATTTACCTGTCTAGTTAATAAATTTTAGAATTTGATATATCAGACTTTTATGGATGTGGCAATACCAAAAATGTTTATTTTTTATTATGTCTTTTAATGGGGGAAGGAGTGGGAGGTTTGAATTCTTATGTTTTTATTTTTTTTACTTTATTATGTTAATCCCGAGACTTGAACTTGCGATCATTTGATCGCTTGTACTATATACTGCAAGGCTACAATATTACAGTATATAGTAAAAAAAAAAAAAAATCAGTCTTCTATGAAGCCCAATTACATACTGATCCTCAGATAAGTATCATAACGGCAGGCACCGATGCTTCAGCAGACCCACGGCTGCCAGGAATCCTGTTGCATGGAACAGTGTGCCCGATAGACCTCACACATTAAGTTCAGCTTTCAGAAATTGACAGCAGCATTTATGAGGTTAGCATTGGGCGGAGCTAATGTTCACTTGCTGCTGATAGCGGCAGATGCTGGCTGCATAACACAGCCAGTGACTGACAACGATACGGGCTCTGCTCCTGAGCATGCATCAAAGCAGGATACCTGATATTTAATGTCAATGAACGTCATATGACGTGAGGGTTTTAAAGTGTTTTTTCGTGTGGATTTTAAAGCTACTTCAAAATCCACGTCCAAAACTCCTTGTGAACATACTCATAAAAATGATTAAGGCTATTCACACATCAGTGGGGTGTTTTTTAAGCTGAGCAGACTGTCAGATATGAGGAAAATACACTGTATACCATGTCCTGGTCCATCTTTGCTGTTTAAACTCGTCCATTCGTGTGTGGGAGTGAGAAATAAACTGAATGCACATGAAAGCCATACACTATATGTGAAACCATTTCTCCCCATAAGTTGATGCCAGATTACATGTTCCTACATTTCTCAGATTTAATGTTAAACTTATTCATGAGCCTGTGAGTTTAGAATATTTTTAGATGGCTTCAAAATGTAAAAATTACAATGTGCAATTGTAGAGCCCCGTGGGTTCGGTCGCTACAGGGGTATTGCACCTCAACCAGAGGTGTGATATTCCACTCTCGGGTAAGGATAGAGTGTGGACCGGGACTCAGTTAGCTGCATGCATCACACACACCCCACTTCCGGGGGACTGCTCAACGGTGCTCCCATTAGTACAGTAATGCAGGCACGACAGAACATGTCCCTGGCTGGAGTGGGGAGGGGGGAGGAAAACCCAGTGATGTAGGAGCAGATAGGGGTTGGGTTTCTGGGCATAGGTAGGAGCCCATTGGTTGCAAGTCACCTGGGCTCATACACAGAGAGGGAGGTATATAAGGTGGGCACCATCTTAGAACAGTGTTCAGTCTGAGAGAGGAAGTGACAGAGCAGGGCCTCTGTGGAGCTCTGCTCCGGAGGCGGGCCTAGCCTGTGAGGCCCAGCCAGCACTGGAAGAGAAGAGAAAGTTTAGTCAGTGGAGTGAGAGAAGGAGCTCAGCCAGAGAGGGCTGATAGGGAGCTGTGGCTCAGTCTGGGCCCAGCTCCACGAGGCAGGCCTAGAGTGGAGGCCAGAGCCAGAAGAAGGGAACAGAAACAGAAAGGAACAGAACACCAAGAGAGGCCCAGAGACACGAAGGCAGAAGGAACCCTAAGGACCCAGGAGATTGCGGGTGACGGGTTGGCAGAACAGGGTACCGGATCCCAAGTTGGTAGAAGCGACTAATCCTTAACCAAGGACCGGCGGTCGTGACTATTTACTGGTGCGACCCCTCACTACACCTACTAGAAAGGCACACCACATAGGGTCAGGGAAGTGGACACCCCGTCCTCCCAGGAGAAGGCCCGAGGCAGCTGGACAGAGGTAGTGTCACTGGTGGGGCACGGTTGACGAAAGGATAGAAGGGAGTCCTGTGCCACACTCCGGAATTGCCTGGAGGTTGATCGAGCCCCCTGTCTGGTGGACGCAGCACGGCTCGGGCGGTCCTATCTGTGCACAAGTGACCTGGATGAGAACTGTGAGTAAAGAACCTGAACTGCAACACCTTGTCTCTGTGCTTTCTCACCGCGTCAGCACTACTAGTACTGGGACGCCCCGCACCATCACCCCCACCATCTACTACACTGCCCTGGGGCTGCACTCTTCCCGTGGGGAGTTACACTACCTCAGCTGCATACACCATCAGCCCCAGCGGTCTGCCTTGCAGCGGCGGTTCGCACTGACCGCTATCCACGGGTGGCGTAGTCGGACATTAAACCATAAAAACCCCATAAAAGACTGCCACTGGTTTGACCACCCTGAGTCACGGGACCGGGTCACCGCCACGCGGAGACTACAACCCCCAGCATCCCACAAAAGGCCCTTTTCCGGGTTCCCCACGCGGCCCAGGGGGCGCGTCACAATAACCGTACCTTGCCAACTCCGCTCTGGCACTTCATCACTAGCTCTGTACGGAGCTTATGTGTGCAGGGATGTAACTATGACATCCAACATGTTGATGTCACTACACCACGTTCAAAATTATTATGAAAATTGGATTTAAGTGTATAAAGATTATAGGATTTTTCAAGGAGGAAACGTCAGATCTTGGATACACAGACATAAAGGTAGGTGTCCAACAACATTAGTTAATTGTAGCACATACATATCCCCTTTAATGCTTAAGAAGCATTATTATTAGTGATGAGCGAGCACTTTAAATGCTCGGGTACTCGTTGCTCGAGTCGAGCAAATTAGAATGCTTGAGTGTTCTACCCGAGCAACGAGCCCAATGGTCTATGGGAAACTCGAGCATTTTTCCTCCCACCCCCCCCCCTTCCCCAGAGGTCTGCAGGGGGCCTAGAAATTGACAAATGGTCAAATGACATGGGAACAGAATGTGATAGGCCCCTGGAAGCATCTCTGACTCCAAGGTCACTTCTGTGACGAATGTTGTCAGAGGTATTACGCCACTTTTACGGACTCGCAATAAAACATACAAAAACGAAACCAAAATGGATTTTCCTGGGACATATGTTAAGGAACATCCTTTCCAGGGTAATGACTTGTATATAAGGTAAAATAAATAACCAAAAACAAAAATGTTCCTCCACACCTTGGGTTATGTTCACACGTAGCATTTTTGATGCGTTTTTGCACTTTTGCATTGCTTTCAATGGTGAAAAATACATTCACCGGTAAATGTAATTTTAACATTTTACTACCTTATCTGGCCATGTGGTGTGTGAGACATGATCAGACACATCTATACAGTGCTGAAAAGACATGGGAACAGCATGGGGAAGACCCCTGGAAGCATCTCTGACTCCCAGTTTTGGAAGATGCTGGAGGACTACCTTGGCGATCGTACCAGCGTCCTTCATGATTCCTCTCTGTGTCTTACAACTGTTGCGTATCCAAGCTGGACACGTGGCATGAACTGTCTCTCTTGGAGGTCCTGGCTGCTAGTGTTTTGTCAGAGATGTTTTTTAGTGCCGCTGGTGGAATTATAACTGATAAGCGCATCTGCCTGTTAACTGAAAATGCTGACAGGCTGACTTATCAAAATGAACAAGGGCTGGATTGGGCCAAACTTCTCAATGCCACCAGATGATAGCATCGAACATAAACTTAAATTCAAATCCAGTGGTTATTTTTTGGGGGGACTATTCCCATGCACCCCTTCACACCCAGACATGGGTATATGTGGCACCCCAGGGGTCTGGTTTCCACAGTAATAGCAGTATTACATCTGTGAGCAGGTGGGAGGTCTCCTGGGCAGGAATCCTAAGCATGCCACACCTCCTGCCCAGTCCTGGGAGGAGAAGAACTTCCCCTACATAAACTGGGGCTGAGGCAGGGTTAGGAGAGAGGAGTTCCAGACAGAGACGGAGTCTGGTCTGGACACGCAGAAACAGGGACAGATAGACATCAGGAGCTCTGTAGGAGCCAAGGAGAAGCGCCAGGGGCTGGAGCTGTGCAGAGCTCGCCCTGGGAGAAGGTACTAAAACCGGACACAGGAGTCCGAGCTGTGGGGACTAAGATATACCCAGCAGCAGAATCCATCCGGCAGGGGATTCCAGGTCCTCTGGCCATAAAAGCCCGGAGGCTCAGTCACAACGAAGGGACCAGCACCGCCATCCCGGAGCGGAGGCTAACAGGAGGCCCCAGGTCACCAGCCATACGGGTGAGCACCACACGGTATACCCAGGGACGTGGGCTACTTGTAACCGCCGAAAGCAGGGTAGCCAGGAAGGGTACAGACTAACGGGAAGGCCTACAACTCCACCTGGCCAGGGGAACTCCGGCTTACTCGCAGACTAACCAGGCCCCAACTACTAGCCAGTACTCCCAGGGGAATTTGCCTTGTACCATCAGTAAAGACCCTGAACTGTACCCTCGCGTCTCCGTGCTTCCTTGTCGCACCATTAGTGCTGGGACATCCACACCATCACTCCCAACATCAACCTCATCCTCTGCCCTGAGGCCATACCCCTCCCGTTGGGGTTATACCATCCACGCTGCACATCCGTACCACCGGCCTCAGCGGACTGCCCTGCAGCGGCGGCTTCATAGCCGCATTCAACGGGTGGCGTAGTCGGACATTAATACCATCATACCAATAGCTGCCACTTAGTTTGACCACCCTGGGCACGGACCGGGTCACCGCCACACGAAGACTACTACCCCCATCGGATCCGGCTCCGGGTATTCCCCGCGCGCACGCGCGCCGCACTACAGCACTGGCCCAGGGGGCGCGTCAACTTTGGCGTAGTCGGCAGGATTACGTGCCCGCAACCACCGGGTACTGCGTGCCTGAAAAAAGAGACTTTTATACTTACCTGTGGTGAAGTTTTCCGCCGTCCGGAGTCGTTTCCCGCCATCTGGAGCCGATTCCCGCCATCCGACGCCATCTTCTGCCTTCTTCCCGCCATCCGTGGAGTTTTCCCGCCATTGGACGCCATCTTGAGGACGCCGCGCGGGAAGAAGAGGGGCGTGGACTCCGAAAGCCCGCGAGAACTGAAGCCCCGCCTCACGTCCGGACGTTGCGTAAGGTCCTGGAAGGAGCCCAGCAGACGCCGACGTCACAGGAGCGCGACGGAAGGTCCTCAACCCTGACGATCCACTGCGGAGCCGCGGCCTACGGAAGAGGATCATCGCAAGGTAGGCCACGGTCCACTAGGGGGGAGGAGGATGTCGGATACGGAGGAGAGCTTCACCGCCACAACCGCCGCCAGCGCCACCGCTGCTGCGGTCATGCCTTTCACCATGCCCTATATCCCGGGGGCAGCCTGGCTACCCCAGTACTCAGGGGAGTCACATACCCTAAATGACTTCAGAGAAAGGCTGGATAGCCTCTTCCAGGTGTATCCCCTCACGGAGGCGCAAAAAGTGAGCATCCTGGTGGCCCAATTAATCGGGGCAGCCCAAAGGGAGGTAAAGTCCTGGCCACCTGGGAGGAAGAGGACTGTCAGAGACATACTAACCCGGCTGAAAGACACATTTGACACCCGCACCTCAGCCGAAATAAAACTAAGATTTTATGGGTGCAAACAACGGGCACATGAGAGTATAAGAGACTATGCTCTAAACCTACAAGAGGCCCTGAGAGCCATTAAGCAGGCAGACCCTGACAGCGTGGGAAATGAAGATAAGCTGTTAACTGAACAATTCATTGAGGGTCTACTGTGCAATGCCCACCGAACCCAGTTGCGGGCAATGGCCTTACAGGACCCTGACCTGGACTTTGCACAGTTCAAGGACAGAGCCATCCGGGTGCTCCGAGACCCGGCACCAGGTGGCGCTGTGACCCACAGGCGCCCTGCTATCACTTATCACCAGGAGACGGCGCCCTTGTCTGCAGGGCCTGTGGGAGCTGATGCGCAGGCTTTAAACAGTGACCCGGCTACAGA
Source organism: Phyllobates terribilis (assembly GCF_046119375.1). NCBI lineage: Eukaryota > Metazoa > Chordata > Amphibia > Anura > Dendrobatidae > Phyllobates > Phyllobates terribilis. The sequence continues at coordinate 482,959,856 of NW_027362762.1, read as the reverse complement.
CCTGCACCATCAGGTCCAAGAGCTAACTAAAAGCGTTGCCGCGCTAACCCGAACTGTGCAGTCTTTACAGGTTTCTACTGCAGGGAAGATCGAGCTGGCATCCGGACCGGAGGACATCCCGTGGCGCCGACCAAGGAGGACCCCACCGGCCAGAGGAAGACCCAGCGATCGATACAACGAGGACGGACGACCTATTTGCCGCCGCTGCAATCAACCCGGACATGTGGCAAGGTCTGTCATTTAAACGGGCACAACCTGGGGTAGAGGGCCAACCCCCAGGCATAAGACCATCAGGCCCATCAAACTGGCGTGATAAATACGTAGGGGGGCGTCCAATCTTGCCTGTGGTACTGGATGGCATTCCTGTGAGTGCCCTACTAGACACTGGGTCACAGGTCACCACCATCCCGTACGTGCTCTTCAAGCAGTACTGGAATGATTCGGACATAACCCGCTACCCAGACGATGACCTGAGTATCATCGCCAGCAATGGTCAGCCCGTGCCGCAGGTGGGATTCAAGGAGGTGACCATTAAAATCGGTAAAGTCGAACTGACGGCACAAGGACTGATTATAGTGGACTTAGACCGTCATGAGAGTCACCCTAGAATCACCCTGGGAACCAATGTAATTGAAAATTGTCTTGCAGAGGTGATTCTCATTTTACAGCAGGTTGCCAAGAACGCCAGTTCCGGCCAGCAGCGTGTGCTCCAAAAAGAGATCCGGGCACTGATGAAGCGGCAACAGGTGGAACTATCTGGTGGTGAGATAGGTAGCGTGAGAATGTGTGACCCGTTCCCTATTGCCATGCCCCCAAAAAGTGAGATGATGATTTGGTGCCGGGCAGCTATTGGTCTAAGAGGTAGAGACTACCAAGCAATGGTAGAACCCGTCTACTCAGACAGTAGGCCCACCATTTTGACAGCACGGGGGGTGGTCGATGTACGCCATGGGAGGGTGCCCGTTCGCATCATAAATATCGGTGAGAGAGAAGTACACCTGCCCCGGTATGCCACGCTAGCTAAATTGTTCACCATAAACCAGAATTCTGTACAGGCCGTGGAACCCTTGCCTCCATCTCAACCAGAGGAAGGTAACGGCTCTAAGAAACCAATGGAGGACTGGTGTCAGCAACTACATCTGGGTACTGACTCCACTCCCTCACACCAGAAACAAGGAGTCTATCGGGTGGTTCAAGAGTACGAGAGAGTGTTTAGTAAACACCCGTTAGACTTCGGGCGAGTAAAGGGGGTAGAACACCACATCCCCACGGGAGACCATCCTCCCATAAAGGAGAGATACCGACCCGTACCCCCTGCACACTACCAACACGCCAAGGGGATGCTTAGAGACATGAAGGAGGCTGGGGTAATCAGAGACAGCTGTAGCCCCTGGGCAGCTCCACTAGTTTTAGTGAAAAAGAAGGACAACACTATGAGAATGTGTGTAGACTACAGGAAGGTCAACCGTATCACACACAAAGATGCGTACCCGTTACCAAGGATAGAAGAGTCCTTAGCTGCATTAAAATCTGCTAACTTCCACTCTACTTTGGATCTCACTAGCGGGTACTGGCAGGTTCCTGTAGCAGAGGCGGACCGGGAGAAGACCGCATTCACCACCCCGATGGGTCTCAGTGAATTTAACTGCATGCCGTTCGGGCTCTGCAACGCACCAGGAACCTTCCAACGGTTGATGGAATGCTGTCTGGGACACCGGAACTTCGAGACGGTCCTGTTATACCTGGACGATGTCATCGTCTATTCCAAGACCTACGAGGACCACCTGAAACACCTGGCAGAAGTGTTCGAAGCTCTGGCAAACTACGACCTAAAGGTGAAACCCTCCAAGTGTCATCTCCTGAAACCAAAGGTGCAATACCTGGGACACGTGGTGAGTGCTGACGGAGTGGCTCCTGACCCTGATAAGATCACCGTGATTAAGGACTGGCCAAGACCCTCCAGCATAAAGGAAGTGCGGCAGTTCCTCGGGTTGGTAGGCTACTACCGAAGATTCATTCCCAGTTTCACCAAAATGGCAGCCCCTATGCAGGACCTCCTGATAGGTCAATCTCGAAAAACCAAAAACCAGAAGCCGCCCTTCAGGTGGGAAAAGCTGGAAGAGGAGTCCTTTTGCCAGCTGAAGATGGCCCTCACGGGGGATGAAATCCTGGCATATCCAGACTACAGCCAGCCCTTTATCCTCCACACGGACGCAAGCAACATCGGGCTAGGAGCCGTGCTGTCCCAGATCCAGCAAGGAAAAGAACGGGTAATCGCTTACGCCAGCCGAAAGCTACGACCCACCGAGAGGAACCCTGAGAATTATAGCTCATTCAAGCTGGAGTTCCTGGCAGTAGTGTGGGCAGTGACCGAACGTTTCAAGCATTACCTTGCCTCCTCCAAATTCATCGTGTACACGGATAACAACCCGTTGACACACCTGGACACTGCAAGGCTCGGTGCTCTGGAACAGAGATGGATGGCTCGCCTGTCCAACTTTGAATTCACCATCAAATACCGGGCAGGACGCTCCAATGCCAACGCGGATGCCCTGTCTAGAATACCGAACTTACCGGATGTAGGGGAAGATCCAGAAGATCTGGAAGAAGTTGAGCTCCCTGCGTTCCACCGTCATGGGATTACCCTGTATTCCAACCGTGTGAAGGACAGGCGCTCCGCGACGTTCAATCCCTTGCCCCACTACAACTGGGCGGAGATGCAAGACAGTGATCCCGCAGTCCGTCTGGTGAAGGAAATGCTGACCCAAGCCGATGCCAGTCTGGACCCAGACGCCCCAGAGGAGACTAAGCAACTGTGGAAGGAGAAAAGTAGGCTGTTCCTCTACAGGGAGAAGTTGTGCCGGAGAATGGTTAACTCTCGAACACATGAGTTGACCTGGCAGGTAGTGGTCCCCAGACGAGACGCGGCTATGATTCTGGAGGCGTACCACAACGGAGCAGGACATTTCGGGTGGAAGAAGCTGGAGTAATTGTTGCGTGAACGGTTCTACTGGGTAGGCATGAGAGGAGCCATCGAGAGGTGGTGCAGAGACTGTGGACCGTGCCACCTAAGAAGGAAGGACCGTGCCAGCCAGAAGACTCCCTTGCAGCCCATCATCACCCGACAGCCACTGGAACTGGTAGCCCTGGACCATGTGAAACTGGCTCCAAGCAGATCTGGGTATGTCTACGCCCTCACAATCGTAGATCATTACTCCCGGTTCCTGGTGGTGGTCCCGGTCAAGGACTTAACGGCTCAAACAGCAGCTAGAGCCTTCCAGCAGCACTTCTGCCGTCCACACGGGTACCCGGACCAAGTGCTGACAGACCAAGGGCCAGCCTTCGAAGCGGAAGTCTTCCAGGAGTTCTGCAACCTGTATGGCTGCACGAAGATAAGAACAACGCCCTATCACCCACAAACTAATGGACTCTGCGAGAAGATGAACCAGGTGGTGATAGACCTCCTGAAACATTGCCCCTGGAAGAACCCAGTATGTGGCCTGAGAAGCTGCCTGATCTGGTGGACCTATACAACCACATCCCTGTAGGTTCTACCAACTGTACCCCGGCCTACCTAATGAGAGCGAGACCTGGTAAGCTGCCTATCGACCTGGATATGGGAGTCCTGACGCCCGAGGACACCTCGCCAGAGGCAGACTGGGATACAGAACGGCAGCAGCAGTATCGGAAAGTACAGGAGAGCGTCGAGCGAAGTCTGTCTCAAGCTAGAGAAAGGCAAGAGAGGGCTTATAATCAGTATGCTCCCGCTGTTCCCCTGGTACCTGGAGAACAGGTCTTGAAGAGGAAAAGACGGCTCCACAAGTTGGACGACCAGTGGGAGAAGGACCCGTACACCGTACTGCCATCAAGCCATGAGAACCCAAAGATTTGCGTGATCAGTAAGGATGGAGGAGAAACCACAGTCGTTGTCTCCAGAGACCACCTGAAGAAGTGTCCCGAGCAGCTGCAAAACCCTGAAGAAGAAGATCAAGAAAACCCTCGACCCGCAGAGGAAAGGGAAGAAATGATCAGGACTGTACTCGGAGACTTCCCCCGGTCTTGGACACAAGTAAACGGTGCTGTCGTGGTACCCGTCCTCACCATTCTCCAGCCAGCCCCGCAAGTGCCTACAGAAGAACCAGTAGAGCTGGAAGAGCAGCCGGCCCAAGAGGCAGAAGAGTCCACACCAGCAGTACAGGAGGATCAACCCTCTGCTAGTAGTGAGCCTGCCGTGCCCCTAGTGAGCCAAAGAGTGCGCAGAAAGCTGCCCAGCTTACCCATAACACCTCCTACACCCTGTAGTGCAGGACCAGTGAGTGAGCTCCGTAGGTCCACTAGGGTTACCAGAGGCCAGATGCCCGTACGTTGGAGAATCTAAGTTGGCTAATTGCTTTAACTATTTTATGTTTACCTGTTTTGTTGTAGCCGTTGCTAATTATGTTTTTCAGTTACAGATTTCTTTATATGGACTGACAGGTTATGGACAGTGAGTAACCGGAACTCTGTTGTAAATATGTTTGGAGCGTAACCCAGGAATGGACTAAAGACTGTTAAAGACTCGGGGCAGGACAGACCCCTACCTGGTTACGGCTCCCTGTTCTTTGGTGAAATGGACACCCTTATTGCTTCCCGGTTACGGACACGCCGTGACCATCTCATGTATTTAATTGTTCCTGTTTATACCCTGTTATGTTTTTAAAAAAAAAATATATATATGTTTAGTCCGGGAGTACTAAATTTCACTAGGGGGGAATGTGGCACCCCAGGGGTCTGGTTTCCACAGTAATAGCAGTATTACATCTGTGAGCAGGTGGGAGGTCTCCTGGGCAGGAATCCTAAGCATGCCACACCTCCTGCCCAGTCCTGGGAGGGGAAGAACTTCCCCTACATAAACTGGGGCTGAGGCAGGGTTAGGAGAGAGGAGTTCCAGACAGAGATGGAGTCTGGTCTGGACACGCAGAAACAGGGACAGATAGACATCAGGAGCTCTGTAGGAGCCAAGGAGAAGCGCCAGGGGCTGGAGCTGTGCAGAGCTCGCCCTGGGAGAAGGTACTAAAACCGGACACAGGAGTCCGATGCTGTGGGGACTAAGATATACCCAGCAGCAGAATCCATCCGGCAGGGGATTCCAGGTCCTCTGGCCATAAAAGCCCGGAGGCTCAGTCACAACGAAGGGACCAGCACCGCCATCCCGGAGCGGAGGCTAACAGGAGGCCCCAGGTCACCAGTCATACGGGTGAGCACCACACGGTATACCCAGGGACGTGGGCTACTTGTAACCGCCGAAAGCAGGGTAGCCAGGAAGGGTACAGACTAACGGGAAGGCCTACAACTCCACCTGGCCAGGGGAACTCCGGCTTACTCGCAGACTAACCAGGCCCCAACTACTAGCCAGTACTCCCGGGGGAATTTGCCTTGTACCATCAGTAAAGACCCTGAACTGTACCCTCGCGTCTCCGTGCTTCCTTGTCGCACCATTAGTGCTGGGACATCCACACCATCACTCCCAACATCAACCTCATCCTCTGCCCTGAGGCCATACCCCTCCCGTTGGGGGTTATACCATCCACGCTGCACATCCGTACCACCGGCCTCAGCGGACTGCCCTGCAGCGGCGGCTTCATAGCCGCATTCAACGGGTGGCGTAGTCGGACATTAATACCATCATACCAATAGCTGCCACTTAGTTTGACCACCCTGGGCACGGACCGGGTCACCGCCACACGAAGACTACTACCCCCATCGGATCCGGCTCCGGGTATTCCCCGCGCGCACGCGCGCCGCACTACAGCACTGGCCCAGGGGGCGCGTCATATACACTTCAGGAATTGTTCTATTTTATGTCGCCCTCCTTCTCCTCATCCTCCACCACCATATCACCAGGGTGACCATCATGCCATGCCCACATAATTTTTTTAAGGGTGTTTCTGATTAGAGACGAGCGAATATTTCAATATTCGTTTTGGATTGCGATCGCCGTTTTTGCAATATTCGCCAATGTAATTGTCGAATATTCTCCGAACATTGCCGAATGCCATTGGATTCAATGGGGGCCAAAAGCAAATGCATACACAACACCTTCAAATGGGGCCAAAAGCTGCCAAAACACATCAATTTTGTGGCAGACACCAGGAAAGTGCCATCAATTGACCCAGAATACAAGTAGTAAAATTATTATTATAGCGCCATTTATTCCATGGCGCTTTACATATGAAAAGAGGTCACCGACTGGTACAAGAAGAGAGAGGACCCTACCCGTGAGGGCGCACAAACAGTTTATAAGGGTTGGGTGAGGATACAGTAGGTACAGCTGGTGGAGCGAGGGTTACTGCAGGTTGTAGGCTTGTCGGAAGAGGTGGGTCTTCTGCTTTCTTTTAAAGGTTTCAACAGTAGGAGAGAGTCTGATATGTTGGGGTAGAGAGTTCCAGTGTAGGGGGGGATGCACGGGAGAAATATTGTATGCAATTGTGGGAAGAAGAGATTAGAGGGGAGTAGAGAAGGAGATCTTCTGAGGATCGGAGGTTGCGTACAGGTATGTCCCGGGAGACTAGGTCACAGATATATGGAGGAGACAGGTTGTGGATGGCTTTGCATGTCATGGTTAGGGTTTTGACTGGAGTCTCTGGGCAATGGGGAGCCAGTGAAGAGATTTTATAGATTGCAATCTTATAGATTGCTGGAGCCTGTCCACAGTAAAAAAAAGCTGCCATAGAGTGTCCGGGAACCTTCCCACAGACTTTTCTTAGCCAGGGCTGCTTCTCGGCAGGGTTGGACGGGCCCACCATAGAACTGTAAACTCCTCCGGTGGGCTCTGGCTTCTCCTTCAGGAGAGTTCATAGTTCAAACCTTGCAGGTCATGATGATGATAGAGGCCACCATCTCCTTAGCTTGCTGCTGGTACTTTTCTGTGGGAATCAGCTTGGCTCTAACCAGCCTGGAATATTTCCAGTGAACTATGGCACGATGCCATGGTATTAGCAGTGCCCCCAGTACCAGTAGCGAAGCCATCCACAATTTCATTCTCAGGAATTTTTTTTGGTAGACTGAGTGGCTGCCCAAATACATTAGTTTCTCACAAAGGAGCTGAAGATACTGAGTGACAGTAGGTGCAAGTTTCTCCAGCATTTTAGATAGAGGGAGAACAGAGAGGGCAGCACAGTGACTCAGTGGTTAGCATTGAAGCCTTGCAGCACTCGGGTCCTGGATTCAAATCCCACCAAAGACAACATCTGCAACGGTTTTGTATGTTCTCTCCATGTTTGCATGGGTTCCCCCCTCAGTAAAAACGCAGCCATAGAGTGTCCAGGAACCTTCACACAGACTTTTTTTTAGCTAGGGCTGCTTTTCAGCAGGATTGGACGGTCCCACCAGAGAATCCTCCGGTGGCCCTGGCTTCTCCATCAGGAGAGTTCATAGCGCTAACTTTGCAGCTGCTACGAGGCTCTTGAGTGGGGAAGAAAGGTGGGCCCTCAGAATCAAATCCTTTGGTGGGCCCAATGTTCTTCAGTCTGACACTGCTTCTTGGTGAGAGTTGTATTTCACCACAGCCATATTCTTTAGCTCGGTGAAAGGACTGGCATAAAGGGAAACCGTATTTACTCCGGTTGTCATTTCTCCCAGGGAGTTCTCTAATGCAGCTAATGCAGCCATTGCTCAACTACAGAGTTGAGCAATGGCCTGATCTGCAATGCATTTTGAGAAATAACATGCATAAGCACGTCCAATCCACAGTAAAAAAAAGCAGCCATAGAGGGTCCGGGAGCCCTCACACAGACTTTTGTTAGCCAGGGCTGCTTCTCTGAGAGAGTTGTATTTCACCCCAGCCATATTCTTTAGGTCGGATGAAAGGACTGGCATACAGGGAAACTGTATCTACTCCAGCTGTCATTTCTCCGCCACCAGATTCTAGCCATTGTCACACACGACCATGCCTGGCTGTATGTTCAGTGGTGAGAGCCACAGATCTGCCTGCTGTGTTACAGCTTTCAACAACTCTGCAGCGGTGTGCGGTTTGTCACCTAAGCATTAAGCATATTATCTTCAGCACAGCCTGTTGCCGCTTGGTGCTGCAGCTTGTGACTGATGTGGTCATTTCGGAGATGGAGGCCGAACAGGAGGAGGAGGAGGTGCAGGAGCTGAAAAATGTTATTACATTGAGGTTACATTGACGAGTCTGGTTTTTATGTTAAAGAAAGATCCTACTGTGTTTTTATTTTTATTTTTTTTTACGTCTCTTCAAATGTGTATTGGAGTGCGTCCTAATTTTTGGCAGCCCTTGAAATTGCTGCATATGCAATAACAGTATAGGAGACACACTCCTTAATCCCTTTCCGACCTTGTCAGTAATAGTACGTAGCTGTGCCCTGGGACTTATGGACCAGCTACGTATTATTACGCGCGCTGCGATCGCGCCAGCACACAAGCGGTGCGGGGCGATCGCCACTGGGTGTCAGCTGATTGTCACAGCTGACACCCGGTGCTATGTGCTGGGAGCGGTCCCGCACCGCTCCCGGCACATTAACCCCTGCAATGCTGCGATCGAAGTCGATCACAGCATTGCGGTGGCAAGGAGGGAGGTGATCGGTATACTCACCTCTCCTGCCGGCGTCCAGCGATGTCTGTGGTGGCTTCCGGATGTTGCCATGATGACCCGATGTCGTCATGACAACATCCGGGTCACCAGGAGGCAGGACGTTCCTTTGGTCATGCGCAGTGCGCGACCAAAGTAAAGTCTCCCCTGTGTGCAGCGGTGACAGGCTGCATGACAAAGAGAGCTGCTGCTCTCTATGCCATGCAGCCGATCAGGCTGCAAAAAGTGAAAGTCCCATAGTGGGACAATGTGTAAAAGTAAAAAAAAAAAAGTAGAAAAGTGAAAAAAAAAAAATTGTAAAAATGTAATATTTATTTATTATGAAAAAAAAAATAAACCAATAAAAGTACACATATTTGGTATCGCCGCGTCCGGAACGACCTGACCTATAAAACTGCCCCACTAGTTAACCCCTTTAGTGAACACGGTAAAAAAAAAAAAAAAAACGAAGCAAAAAACAATGCTTTATCATCATACCGCGAAACAAAAAATGGAATAACACGCGATCAGAAAGACGGATGTAAATAAAAATGTTACCACTAAAAACGTCATCTTGTCTCGTAGAAAAACAAGCCACCACACAGCTCCATTGTCCGAAAAAAAAAAAGTTATAGCTCTCAGAATAAAGCGATACAAAAAAAATATTTTTTCTAGAAAATTTTTTTTTTTGTGTAAAAGCGTCAAAATCTAAAAAAAACTATATAAAAGCGGTACCGCTGTAAATGCACTGACCCGAAGAATAATGCTGCATTGTCAATTTTACCACACGCGGAACGGCATAAAAAAAAAACGCAAAAAAACAATTCCTGAATTGTTGGTTTTTGTTTATTCTGCCTCCCAAAAATCAGAATAGAAAGCGATCAAAAAATGTCACGTGCCCGAAAATGGTACCAATAAAAACGTCAACTTGTCCCGCAAAAAACAAGCTGTCACATGACTCTGTCGGCCAAAATATGGAAAAATTATAGCTCTCAAAATATGGTGATGCAAACACTAGTCTGCAAAAAAAGCGTCTTTTAGTGTGTGACAGCTGTCAGTCATAAAAACCCGATATGAATCTGGTATTGCTGTAATCACACCAACCCGAAGAATAAAGTAGTCTAATCACTTATACCACACGAGGAATGGTGTAAAATAATAAACTCTAGGGTTACGGTTGTGCTAGGGTTATGGTTGGGCTAGGGTTAGGGTTGGGGTTGTATTAGGGTTGGAGCTAGGGTTGGGGTTTTTTCAAAAGTAAAGAAAAAAAAAATGATGACAATATAGCAACCATTGTTGAGCACAAGTGCTCGCTACTTGAGTTTGCATCGGGTACTCGGGTATGCACTGAGTATCGCGGGTGCTCGAGTGACATGCTCGAGACTCTGCCCCATATGCTTCGCGGCCTAAAAAAACGTTGCTGGGATCGCCTGCCATGCACGAGCGATCCCCGCATGTTTTTTTTGGGTGTCTAACAACCGTGAAACATGCGGGGCGGGGACTCGAGCATGTCATTAGAGCACTCGCGATACTTGGTGCATACCCGAGTACCCAATGCAAACTCAAGTAGCGAGCACTTGCGCTCAAGACTAGTGACAACTTATTCAATATGTTGACCTAATGTTATCAAATTCTGTCGTACCTTTGGGTTCAAAATGTACACTATACCCCTTGATAAAATTCTTGAGGGGTCTAGTTTCCAAAATGGGGTCACGTGTGGGGGGTTTCCACTATTTCGGCACATCAGGGGCTCCCGAAATGCGACATGGCGTCCGCTCTTGATTCCAGGCAATTTTGCGTTCAAAAAGTCACACAGTGCTCCTTCCCTTCTGAACCCTGACGTGCGCCCAAACAGTGTATTTTCCCCACATATGGGGTATTGGCGTACTCAGGAGAAATTTCACAACAGTTTTTAGGTTCCATTTTCTCCTCTTACCCTTGTGAAACTAAAAAAATTCGGGCAAAAAGATCATTTTTGTGGAAAAAGTTAGATTTTTTTATTTTCATGGCTTCATGTTCTAAACTTCTGTGAAGCACCTGGGGGTTAAGGGTGCTAACCACACATCTAGATAAGTTCCCTCAGGGTTCTAGTTTCCAAAATGGTGTCACTTGTGGGGGTTTTCCACTGTTTAGGCACATCATCGGTACATCCGCTAATTATTCAAGTCAAATGAGGGGGTGTGGCCTGCAAGACAAGGTGGCAGCAGCTTAAACTTCATAGCTCCAGCCAGCCAGGATTAAAACCAGCAAAAAGCAGCACACAGCATCGTCCTACAGCCTATTACCTAACACCCAGTGGCGGCAGAACATCCAGGGCCCATGATGACCAGGGGAAGGTCTCAAAAAAGAGGATCCCCGGCGATATTGGAGGCTTTCTTCCAGAGGGGACAAACAACAAGAACAGTGAGTAAGATGGCACCTGCCTCCCCTGCAACTTCTTCACACTCCTCAGGGGGAGGGGAAGCAGAGAATGTGAAACACAGCAGCAGGGATAATGAGCCCACAGCACCAATGACAAGGGCAGATATGCAAGAATTTCTGGCTGCAATTCGCTCCTCCATGAGGGAAGATATGCAGGCAATGTTACTGTTATGTTCTGCTACCAAAGCTAAGGAAAGAGAGGAGATCTGTCCCTACTATAAGACTCAGCTGAATCCCTACGATGTAACAGGGAACCTGATCCTGCGATCAGACCTGCTAAAGTCCTAATCTAGTCTGTACGGAGACCTATAGATTTGGGGAGGGAATCCCTACAAGTACTAAGGACTGGGAGGAATATGGGACACCTCCTAACAGAAATAGCAGCAGACAGACGAACAAACAAAATAGATAGAACCTAGAGGTCCGTAGACCAAGCAAACTAACAGAGTTAGATACAGAGCACAGGCTAGCTAGAAAGTAGATATACAATGAAGTCCAGCAAAGCCAGAAGGGCGGAGCAGGATTAAATAGGCCAACAAGGTCATGTGACCAGCAAAGGAAAAAAAACCTAACAGCAAGGTTCTAACAGTACCCCCCCTTCTAAGAGGATCCTCCGGATCCCCTAGGACCAGGCTTATCAGGAAATCTCCTGTGAAACGCTCTGATAAGTCTGGACGCGGAAACATCATCTGACCTCACCCAAGAGTTATCCTCGGGTCCGAAACCTTTCCAGGCCACAAGATACTGCAAACTACCTCTATACCGTCTAGAGTCAAGGATGCGAGAAATTTCATATTCCCCGTCCTCCACCACCGGAGGAACAGAGGCAGAGGCGTCACCATCCGACACAACAGCTTTTTTTAACAGAGAGACATGAAAGACCGGATTAATTCTCCAGGAGGTAGGAACCTCCAACCTAACAGCAGATTGGTTGACAACCTGAAGCACCTTAAAGGGCCCTACAAACTTGGGACCCAATTTCTTAGAAGGAATCCTCAACCGCAGATTCCTAGAGGACAACCAAACCATGTCACCAACAGCGAACAAAACCTCCTGTCGTTTCCTATCAAAGTAGTCTTTAGATTTTCTGTTGGCCTCCTGAAGATTACCACGCACATCCGTCCAAACTCTTTCCAAATCACCGGAAAAATTCTCCTCCTCAGGCACGGCAGATCCCAACTTGGAGAACGACCCAAACGACGGATGTCTCCCAGAACAACAAAAAAAAGGCGAACAACCAGCAGAAGAAGATGTATGATTGTTCAGAGCAAATTCGGCAAGTGGCAGAAACTCAGACCACCCCTCTTGATTGTCTGCCACAAAACAACGCAAGAACTGCTCAACATCCTGGTTTTTCCTTTCTGTCTGGCCATTAGATTCAGGATGATATCCGGACGAAAACGACAAATGAATTCCCAACCTGTCACAAAAGGCACGCCAAAAACGAGCCACGAACTGAGGACCCCTATCAGAAACAATGTCAGTAGGAACGCCATGAAGTCTGACAATTTCCTTGACAAAGGCCTTAGCGAGAGTTTTAGCGCAGGGCAGTTTGACGAAGGGAACCAAGTGACACATCTTGCTAAAACGGTCCACGACCACCCAGATGACAGTAAAACCCTCAGAGGGGGGAAGGTCAGTTATAAAGTCCATAGCCAAATGTGTCCAAGGAGCACTGGGGACCTCCAAAGGACAAAGCAACCCCGCAGCAGGAGTATGTGAGGACTTAGATCTAGCACATATAGTACATTGGCGCACCCACTTAATGACTTCCTTCTGCCATCCAGGCCACCAAAAACTGCGACCCACCAGTCTCTTGGTCTCAGAGATTCCGGGATGACCTGCCAACCGAGATTCGTGACACTCAACAAACAAATCTCTCCTAAAGGTCCCAGGCACAAACAACCTCCCATGAGGAGTGTTAGATGGGGCATTCTCCTGAGCTTTAAGAATCTCATCTTCCAAAACGGAGTCTAAAGCAGCTATCACAACACCTTCTTGTAAAATGTTTTCCTCTTTCTCAGCACCGACTATGGGAGAAAAACTGCGAGACAAGGCATCCGCCTTAACATTCTTAGTACCAGGGATGTAAGTAACGGAGAAATTAAACCGCGAGAAAAACAGTGCCCACCTAGCCTGACGGGCATTCAGGCGCTTGGCAGCGTCAAGATATATCAGATTTTTATGATCCGTAAGAACCTGAACGGGAAATTCCGCACCTTCCAAGAAGTGGCGCCAGTGTTCAAATGCGAGTTTAATAGCCAATAATTCCCGATTACCAATATCGTAATTCAATTCAGTCTCCGAAAATTTTTTTGAAAAAAATGCACAGGGATGTAATCCATCCCCGTTATCCTGAGACAATACTGCGCCAACCCCCACAGAGGAAGCATCAACCTCAACCAAAAACGGCCTAGTAACATCAGGCTGCATAAGGATGGGAGCAGAGGTGAACCTCTCCTTGAGATACACAAAAGCTTCAATGGCCTCAGAAGACCACTGAACCGCATCAGCACCTTTCCTGGTGAGATCAGTCAGAGGTTTGACAATACTAGAAAAATTTTTTATGAATTTTCTATAGTAATTGGCGAAACCCAAAAACCTCTGTATTGATTTCAAACCAATAGGCCTAGGCCATTCCTGCACAGCCTGAACCTTAACCGGATCCATCTCAAAACCTTTGCTGGAGATAATGTAGCCCAAAAAACTAATTCTCTGTACAGCGAACTCACATTTCTCCAGCTTAGCAAAAAGCGAATTGTCCATTAATAACTGTAATACCTCACGCACGCTCCGCCAATGAGACTCCAGATCTGGCGAATAAATCAAAATGTCATCCAAATACACAACCACATTTTTACCGATCAAAGGTCTAAGGATGTCATTAATCAGATTCTGAAAAAATGCAGGAGCATTAGTAAGACCAAAAGGCATAACCAGATTCTCAAAATGACCCACAGGAGTGTTAAAAGCAGTCTTCCATTCATCACCCTCCTTCATGCGCAACAGATTGTATGCCCCCTTAAGGTCAATTTTAGAGAACCACTTGGCCCCCAATAACTGGTTAAACAGATCAGGAATCAATGGCAGTGGGTAAGGATTGCGTACCGTAATTTTGTTAATCTCACGAAAATCCAGACAAGGACGTAAACCGCCGTCCTTTTTTTTTACAAAAAAAAATCCAACCGCCACAGGAGACTTAGAGGGCCTAATGTGACCGGCGGCCAAACTTGTCTGTATGTATTCCTCCAAAGCCTTCCTCTCAGGAATAGTAAGGTTAAATAAACGACTTTTAGGAAGAGTCGCTCCAGGGACAAATTCAATAGAACAATCATAGTCTCTATGGGGAGGCAAAACCTGCGATTCTTTCTCAGAAAAAACTCTCCAAAAATCCTGAATAGGAACAGGCAATTCTCCCCTATCCAAAGCTGCAATACGCCCGTTACAACACTTGTCATAACATTTATGGCTCCAGGATTTAATTTCACTGGTAGACCAATCCAGTACAGGATTGTGAAATTTTAACCAGGGCAAACCCAATATTACTGGAGAAGGCAAGTTATTCAACACTACCAAATCCAATTTCTCATGGTGAACACCATTAATAGTGAGAGGAAATTCACTGACCTTGAGAGTAATATTCTTCAAAGGGGAGCCATCCACAGAAACCACAGCAATGGGGGATGATAAAGGTTCAGGTTTTAAATTGAGTTTTTCCACGAATCCCCCATCAATAACATTCAGTGTAGACCCGCAATCAACAAACACCCGAAATTCCATTAATTTTTCCTGAGCAATCGTGGAAGCAGCTAAAAATATACCCTTGGAATTTAAACAGGCAATACGGGCGTGACTGACCATTTTTTTTTCTTTCTTCATACGAAGCTCACAGCCTTTAATCAAATGACCAGATTTTCCACAATAGAAACACAAGCCTTCTGAAAAACGACGGTGTTTTTCTTGAGAGCGAGGTGCCACCGATCCAATCTCCATCGGTTCACCACTGTTAATACACACATTATCATAACCAGAAACTGACATAGCAGAGGATTTGCTCTCATTAACCCTAGCACGCAGTCTTCTGTCCACCCGTATAGCTAATTGCATAGCCTGTTGCAAATCCTCAGGTGTAGGATAAGCAATTAGCAGGTCTTTAACCTTTTCACTGAGCCCAGCAAGAAATAGACTTTTCAGAGCAGAATCGTTCCACCCTGTTTGAGTGGACCAACGACGAAAATGTGTACAATATTTTTCCATATTACCTGATCCTTGTTTTAAACGTCTCAACTCAGTCTCAGCTGATGCGACACGGTCAGGATCATCATATAATAGTCCTAAAGCAGAAAAAAAACTATCCACTGATCTGAAGCATGTATCACTAGGTTGCAAAGAAAAGGCCCACTCCTGAGGCTCTTTGCGCAAAAGTGACATTATGAACCCTACGCGCTGGGATTCATCCCCAGAGGACTTGGGTCTCAAACGAAAATACAATAAGCAAGCATTTTTAAATGAAAAAAATTCTCGATGTTCACCAAAAAATAAATCCGGCAAACATACCTTAGGCTCCAAGAAATATGCTCCAGGACAGTTACTCACGTGCTGACGGAGCTCGGCCACTTCCAGAGAGAGTCCCTGCAGGTGTTTAGCCAAATCCTGAACCGACACCATGATGGAACAAAAAAAAATCTTTCCTTAGAGAATTTACAGGCTGGACTTACTGTTATGTTCTGCTACCAAAGCTAAGGAAAGAGAGGAGATCTGTCCCTACTATAAGACTCAGCTGAATCCCTACGATGTAACAGGGAACCTGATCCTGCGATCAGACCTGCTAAAGTCCTAATCTAGTCTGTACGGAGACCTATAGATTTGGGGAGGGAATCCCTACAAGTACTAAGGACTGGGAGGAATATGGGACACCTCCTAACAGAAATAGCAGCAGACAGACGAACAAACAAAATAGATAGAACCTAGAGGTCCGTAGACCAAGCAAACTAACAGAGTTAGATACAGAGCACAGGCTAGCTAGAAAGTAGATATACAATGAAGTCCAGCAAAGCCAGAAGGGCGGAGCAGGATTAAATAGGCCAACAAGGTCATGTGACCAGCAAAGGAAAAAAAACCTAACAGCAAGGTTCTAACAGTTACAGGAGATGAAAGGGGAGATTACTTCCATTGGGGATCGTACTTCCCACATTGAAAACAAGATGGAAGAATATGCCAGAACGATCAATGCCTTGGTAGATGAAAATGAGGTACTCAGGGAAGAGATGTCTCGAGTCACTGATAAAGTTTATGACTTAGAAGATAGATCCAGACGTAACAATGTGAGGCTTAGGGGAATCCCTGAAGAAGTGCCAGATAAGGATCTCTCTGAGTTCATGCGACGCTTCCTGGTGGCTGTATTACCTGAGGTTGCCCCTAATGAATTAATGGTGGACAGGATTCACAGAACACCGAAGCCCAGACACGTAGATCCTACCCTGCCTAGAGATACCTTGGCACGCATTCATTTCTTCACTACGAAGGACATGTTCCTATACCAACTAAGGAAAACCCCCAGGCTGCCTGAGGAATTTCAAAATCTGCAGGTCTTTCCAGACCTTTCTGCGGCTACCCTGGCAAAGAGAAGAGAATTAGCCCATGTGTGCAGGGCATTGATAGAGGCCGGCATACGGTATAGATGGGGATTCAACCCAGTAAAACTACTAATACTCCGTGACAGTGGCGTGGTAGCGTGTTTTACCCCTAAACAAGCGGAAGAGAAATTGGCTTCCTGGAAGATTGCCTATGTTCCTAGACAACCTGCTAAGGGCAAGAAAATTGCGCAGGAATGGGTATCGACCTGAAAGAGAGGCGAGGACGCTATCCTGGTTGAGATGGAGCTGTTAGAGGATTGCTGACCTTTTTTTTTTCCCCCTTTGTTCTTGTTGTTCGGCGGAAGCCGTCTGGTTGGTGATCCTCTGGACTGTGAGAAATGTTGCTGAGTGACAGCGAGATTTGAAAATCTCACGGGACCCCGTGTTCAGATTTATGTCTGAAGAATTTACTTTTTTGACTGAAGTTTTCTCTATGGTTTTTTCTGCTGACTTTTTTCCGCTGTGTTTTTTCCTTCTTTTTACGGTTTTTTATTTGTTTTGTTTTTTCCAATTTAACTTGAGGTATATTTCCCCTATTCACGTAACTGCTGATCGTTCTAAGGACATATGTGCTTTTTTCAGTGAATGGCTCATGAGGGGTGGGGTGGGGGGGGGTTGGGGTTGGGGTGGGGGAGAGAAAAATTGGATTTTTGTATGCGGCTCATAACAATTTCCTCCTTTATGTGTAATTGTGAGTATACAATTTCTCTCGTTGTATGTGAAAGGGTTAAATTCACCTGCCAAACGCTCTATGTTGTGGAGGGAGGTGAGGAAATCGAAGGCAGACATTGTGTGTCTGCAGGAGACGCATTTATTGGCAGCTGATAATCATAGATTGCATCAGGCACAATTCCCCCATATATTCTTTGCAAATGCCCAGACTAAGACAGCAGGAATCTGTATTATGATAAAAATTTTGGTGGCCTTCCAGAACATTCAGATGTGTGCAGACCCCATGGGTAGATACTTGGTGTTGGTGTGTACATTGAATGGGACCCCTCATACGATTTCAGCACTATACGGCCCAAATTCTGCCCAGCTCCCATTTGTGTGAAAAGTCCTCTCTACCATTTCAACACTTAAACAAGGGGAGGTTATTGTATGCGGGAATTTTAACATGCCAATGGATGGTACTTTAGACTGCTCATCTAGATCGGGTCGCCCTTGGAGAGAATTGGGCAAGTTGGTCCATGAATTTGGTCTGCACGATTTTTGGAGATACTCTTATGCCAGTGAAAGGGACTATACTTTTCATTCTCTCCGACATGGGTCATATAGTAGGATTGACTTATTCCTAGTAGACAATAGAGCTCTCAATAGATGTATATCTGTGGAGGTTGGAACGATTACGTGGTCTGACCACGCACCGATCTACCTACGTGTACATCTTGCGCACCAATTCAACCCAACACCACACTGGCAACTAAACACCTCTATTATTGAATGACTCTATAATGACAAAAGCAACAGCAGAATTGACATCTTATTTTGAATTAAACGGCAATGGCACAGTTTCCGACGAGACTTTATGGACAGCGCACAAAGCGGTGATACGGGGAGTCTTCTTACAACAAGCGTCACAATTGAAAAGAAAGAGGGAGCAACACAGGAATGACCTCCTGACTGAGTTGAAAAAGCTAGAAATATTAAATAAAACCTCCCCCTCCCCGGCTACCACTGAGGCCATATATCAGCTCAGATTTAAACTGCTCTCTGATCTGCTGGCAGTATATGAATATAACCTCCGCAAGTTCCAACTTAGTCACTACGCCATGGGAGATAGGCCGGGAGCCGTTTTGGCCAGGCGGGTCAAGAAAAGGGCTGCAAAATCCAGAATAGATCATCTACGGGACTCGAAAGGGTTGATAGCCAGAAGTCCGAAGGACATAGCTGCAGTCTTTGCTGCATACTATAAATCTTTATATAACCTAAAAGATGATGTTGATACCCCACAGCCACAACAGGCAGATATTGATCAATATTTGAGTGATTTGAAGCTTCCGAAGGTTTCCCGGGAACAGTTACAAATATTGAATGCCCCCTTCACAGAAGTAGAACTGAAAGATGTTATTAATTCATCCAAATGTCACAAGACCCCTGGCCCAGACGGCATGGCTAATGAGTACTATCGTGGTTTCCAAAAAATTCTTACCCCATACCTTATCAGGTTATATAATACCTGGAGAGACTCGGGAAAGGTAGCAGTACCTAATTTGGAGGCTACGATCGTCACATTGCCTAAGCCTGGAAAGACCCCTGATTCTCCAGGTAATTTTAGACCAATAGCACTTTTGAATAGTGATGTAAAGATCTTTACCAAGCTCTTGGCTGTTAGACTAAATCGTGTCGTTCCTTCCCTGATATCCTCGGATCAAGTTGGTTTTGTAGCTGGTAGGGAAGCTAAAGATGGTACGAGGAGGATGTTGGATCTGATCAAAGTGGCAGAGTTGAGCGGCCTCCCCAGTGCACTCCTGTCACTAGATGCTGAGAAAGCGTTTGATAGGGTGCACTGGGGATACCTTAAAAGTGTATTGCTTAAATTTGGACTAAAAGGACCTATTCTGTCTGCGATTAACGCATTGTACTCCACTCCTTCCGCTAAGGTTTTGACGTCTGGTTTCCTCTCTGAATCCTTCCCCATAACAAATGGGACACGGCAGGGCTGCCCCTTTTCTTCAGTCATATTTGCTTTATTTATGGAGCCCTTGGCTGAAAAGATAAGAAATAACTCAGAGATTTTGGGCATCTCGGTGGGGGGGTCCTCCCACAAAATCGGTCTATATGCAGACGATGTGGTTATCCCGTGCACTGATCTGGACAGGTCCTTCTCTGCCGTTATGTCCGACCTCAAAACATTTACAAACATCTCGTATTATAAACTGAATGCAGCTAAGACGGTTGTCCTGCCGATTCTTGTTCCGTTGTCACTTAGGCAAAGACTGGAAGGGGCATACCCTTTTCAGTGGGCGCAGGAAGGAATGACGTATTTGGGTATCACCTTAACCCTTTCAAAACAATTGGTGGAAGTAAATTTTACTAGACTGATAAATACGGTGCGGGAGGAGCTGGCGGTATTACAAAACGTTGTTGCATCGTGGATAGCCAGGATAAATATTTTTAAAATGAAGGTCCTTCCAAAAATTTTATACTATTTTAGGTGTATCCCAATTAAAATCCCTTCTAAAATCATAAATACACTTCAAAGACTGGCTAATAATTACGTTTGGGACAATAGGAGACCGAGGGTGTCTGGTAGACTTCTGTATTATCCATATGACATGGGAGGGATGGGCATGCCCAATCTCATAGCCTACTATAGAGCGGCGGTCTTGACGGGAATCAGGGACTGGTGAGACATGGTCAGCGGCCACAAATGGTTGCAAATAGAGTCCTTACTTGCCCGAAACCATTCTACCAGATTGATATTGGAGACAGAAGTAGTGAAGCGAAGCACTATGGTCGCTGTGTTACCAACATCGGAGGCTACTATGCATTGTTGGAGGAATTTGGCATCCAAACTGCTGTTACTCCCCAGGACTGAGATCTCTTTACGAGCTCTAGAATATCATATTCCATATATTAACCTTCAACGTTGGGTGTCAGCTGGAGTTCAATCGCTAGCAGACCTGTTGGAGGATAATGTAATAATTCCTTTTGATAAACTAGTTATGAGATTCCCGGACCTACGGCCCTTGTTTTACCAGTATTTGCAAATAAGGCATTTACTTCACTCTACACAGACATCCCCCTTTTTTGTTCTACCTAAGGATAAAAGAGCTATGGCTTATTTTCTCCACTCTAAGACCGCTTCTAAGGGGGTTTCTATACTTTATAGGGCTCTAATCGACCCAGATCTGGACGATAAATTGACGTATATGACTCGTTGGGAACGGGATCTAAGAATTTTCGACAGACCCTCAGGACTGGCGGGATGGTTTGGATGAGGTCCAGCGAGTTTCGTCGTGTTTAAACCACCTAGAGCAGCTTAAAAAGACGCACATGAGATGGTACTACTACCCGGCACAGATGGTACACTTCGGGTCTGAATCATCATCTTTATGTTGGAGAGGATGCAATGGGGAAGGCTCATTGGGCCACATGTGGTGGCTTTGTCCAAAACTTCAATCACTATGGGGGGCATTGGATAGTTTGATATGGGATGTACTGGGGACTCACCTGGAGATAACACCTAGTATGGGAATACTTCATATAGGATTTATGGATGTCCCCTGGGAAATTAGAGGAATTTTGTCACATATTCTGATCGCAGTTAGATCAGCTATCGCGGCTAAATGGAAAGGAGTGGGCATCCCTACGGTGGGGGAGATAGTGACCAGACTGAACACAAACTGTCAATATGAAAGGGCTCTGGCACACACACTCAAGGCAAAGAAGAAAACTGATAAAATATGGGAACCTTGGTTAAACAGCCCATTGTCTATACATGGGGAACGTTGAGGAAGCGGGATATTTTGTGCGCCGTTCTGAGTTTGGGTGACGCGCTGGACGATTCTGGACCCCTCTCCCTACATTGCACCTCCAATCTTGCAATAGAGCAAAATATGAGCCATGCGACATTCACAGCACTTACGGATATAAATTATTTCTCACAACCTTCTAATATATGGGGAATTTAATGTAATTAATCCATTCTTTTTTCTTTTGTTTTCTTTTATGTATATGTATTTTCCTTTTATTTTATTTTTATACTGTTCATTTTGTACATTTTGTAAGCCCAGAGGTTGAGGCACAGTTTTGGGCATCTGTTGGCCCTATAGATTGTATGTTCTGATTTTTGTGCAAAATTCAATAAACACATTGTTTAAAAAAAAAAAAAAAAAAAAAAAAAAGGTCAAATGACGCTCCTTCCCTTCCGAACCCTGCCATGGGCACAAACAGTAGTTTTTCCCCACATATGGGGTATCGGCTTACTCAGGAGAGATTGCACAACAAGTTGCATGGTGCAATTTCTCCTGTTACCCTTATGAAAATGAAAAACTGGGGGCTGAAAAACATTTTTGTGGGAAAATGTGAAAATTTTATTTTCATGGCTCCATGTTATAAACTTCTGTGAAGCACCTGGGGGTTCAAGATGCTCACCACACATCTAGATAAGTTCCCTGAGGGGTCTAGTTTCCTAAATGGTGTCACTTGTGGGGGGTTTCCACTGTTTAGGCACATCAGGGGCTCTCCAAACGCAACATGGCGTCCACAAGCAAATTTTACATTCAAAAAGTCAAATGGCGCTCCTTCCCTTCTGAGCCCTGCTGTGCACCCAAATAGTGTTTCTTCCCCACGTATGAGGTATCTGCGTACTCGGGAAATTGCACAACAAATTTTGGGGTCCATTTTTCATGTTACCCCTGCAAAAATAAAAAAATTGGGGTCTAAAGTAAAATTTTTGTGAAAAAAGTTAAATGTTACTTTTTTTCTTCCCCATTCCAAAAATTCCTGTGAAGCACGTGAAGGGTTAATAAACTCCTTGAATGTGGTTTTGAGCACCTTGAGTGGTGCAGTTTTTAGAATGGTGTAATTTTTGGGTATTTTCTGTCATAAAGGCCCCTCAAAGTCACTTCAAATGTGATGTGGTCCCTAAAAAAATGTTTTTGTAGATTTTGTTGGAAAAATGAGAAATCGCTGATCAACTTTTAACCCTTATAGCGCACTAATAAAAAAAAATTTTGATTCTAAAATTGTGCTGATGTAAAGTAGACATGTGGGAAATGTTATTTATTAACTATTTTGTGTAACATATCTCTCTGATTTTACGGAATAAAAATTAAAACTTTGAAAATTTTCGCCAAATTTCCAATTTTTTCACAAATAAACGCACGTGATATCGAAGAAATTTTACCACTATCATGAAGTACAATATGTCACGAAAAAACAGTCTCAGAATCAGCGGGATCCGTTGAAGCGTTTCAGAGTAATTACCTCATAAAGTGACAGTGGTCAGAATTGTAAAAATTGGCCTGGTCATTAATGTGCAAACCACCCGGGGGGTAAAGGGGTTAATAATGGGAAGGACAATTCAAATAGCTTCTATATTCTAGAATATTAACTGTCTTATCTGAAATTCGTTTACAGGTGAGCTATCGCAGTATGGATAGTGTATTACACCTATCCAGCCAGGTATTATTGCCTTATACTGCGTGCTGCTGTTGCTGCCCAAAAAAAATTAAAATCTATTCTATTCCCTATCGATAACGCTGTTAGATGCATTTACAATAGGGACAGGTGCTAGGTGGTACCATCAGCTCCAGATGAGTGTTCATTCTGGTCACATAAATGTCTTCCATGGTCCATAATTTTTTTTTGTTATTTCTTTGGCCTTATATACAAGTCATTACTCTGGAAAGAATGTTTCTTAACATTTGTTTTCCATTTTAGCTTGTTTTTTGTATGTTTTTTTTTTATTGTCAATCTGTAAAAGAGGCGTAATACTCTGACAACATTGTTCACAGATATGCTATTTGTCAGCGACCAACTGTGAATAGATGTGAACCCACAACTGCAATACTTTAAATGGAGTGTAATATTTGACACGCTGACAAAAATTGCTGGATTATTAGGGCAGTCATATGGGATCACGTCTGATGGCCACGGTTTCAGGCAGTCGCCTAACAGTATGGTATTTGTCAGCGACCAAGTGTCAATTGGTTCAACAAAACACAGCTGTCTGACTTTAAATGGAATGAAATATTTGGCACGCTCCACAAAATTTCTGTATTATTACGGCAGTCATATGGGATCACGTCTGATGGCCACGGCTTCAGGCAGTCGCCTAATAGTATGGTATTTGTCAGTTACCAAGTGTCAGTTGGTTCAACAAAACACAGCTGGCTGATTTGAAATGGAGTCGAATATTTGGCATGCGCCACAAAATTTCTGTATTATTACATAAGCCATATGGGATACCGTCTGATGGCCACGGTTTCAGGCAGTCGCCTAATAGTATGGTTTTTGTCAGCAACCAAGTGTCAGTTGGTTCAACAAAACAAAGCTGGCTGACTGGAAATGGAGTGGAAAATTTGGTATGCTCCACAAAATTTCTGTATTATTATGGCAGTCATATGGGATCACGTCTGATCATTGAAAAAAGTTTCTCTGCTTCCACAATAATGTGAATAAAATCAATAAAATCTGGCTGCATTCTGAAAACAAGCAGATGGAGCAATAAAATTGTGTACTTTGGATTGCTTTTTAAGCAAATAAGCAGGATTAAGATAAAAATGTGTGTGCGTGTGTGTGTGTGTGTGTGTGTGTGTGTGTGTGTGTGTGTATGTATATATATATATATATATATATATATATATATATATATATATATATATATATATATATATATATATATATATAATATAACCAGGGATGTGTCCTTCTGTCCGGAGCCTCTATAGACTGAGCATGCTCAGAATGGCACCATGACGACAAAATGTCCCGGATGAGAGAAAGAAAGACAGAGAGTCAAATTTGTGAATGCACCCCCATATTATTAGTACACTATATATACAGCGCTCAGCATAAGTGAGTACACCCCCTGTATCCTCAGCACGTTATACATACAGCGCTCAGCGTAAGTGAGTACACCCCCTGTATTCTCAGTACATTATACATACAGCGCTCAGCGTAAGTGAGTACACCCCCTGTATTCTCAGTACATTATACATACAGCGCTCAGTGAGTACACCCCTGTATTCTCAGTACATTATACACACAGCGCTCAGCATAAGTGAGTACACCCTCTGTATTCTCTGCACGTTATACATACAGCGCTCAGCGTAAGTGAGTACACCCCCTATATACTCAGTTCGTTATACATACAGCACTCAGGATAAGTGAGTACACCCCCTGTATTCTCAGCACGTTATACATACAGCGCTCAGCGTGAGTGAGTACACCCCCCTGTATTCTCAGCACGTTACACATACAGCGCTCAGCGTGAGTGAGTACACCCCCTGAATTCTCAGTACGTTATACATATAGCGCTCAGCGTAAGTGAGCACACCCCCTGTATTCTCAGTACGTTATATATACAGCGCTCAGCGTAAGTATGTACACCCCCTGTATTCTCAGTAAGTTATTTATACAGCAATCAGTGTAAGTGAGTACACCCCCCTGTATTCTCAGCGCGTTATACAAAAAACGCTCAGCGTAAGCGAGTACACCCCCCTTTATTTTCAGTACGTTATAAATACAGCACTCAGTGTAAGTGAGTACACCCCCCTGTATTCTCAGTACGTTATACATACAGCGCTCAGCATGAGTATATCCCCCTGTATTCTCAGTACTTTATACATACAGTGCTTAGCATAAGTGAGCACACCCCCCTGTATTCGCAGTACGTTATACATACAGCGCTCAGCGTAAGTGAGTACACCCCCCTGTATTTTCAGTACGTTATATATACAGCGCTCAGCATAAGTGAGTACCCCCCCTGTATTCTCAGTACATTATATATACAGCGCTCAGGGTAAGTGAGTACACCCCCCCTGTATTCTCAGTATATCTTATATTTGCTGGACGCGTCCTTCTGTTCGAAACCGGGATGGGTGGCGCCTGTGCAGTGAGGAGCCGGAGTCAGCACAACCGCACAACGGCGCCATTTTATTGAAGACACTGTATATGCGAATTCGCGAAAAAAAATGGGGCAGGATAGCACTGTATGCGCAAGTGCTGACTCCAGCGCCATTAATAAAATAAAAAATGTAGCAATAAAATTGCACGCCACCCGGGCGTAGAACGGGTGGAATAGCTAGTATATATGTGTGTGTATATATATATGTGTGTACATATATATATATATATATATATATATATATATATATATATATATGTGTGTGTGTGTGTGTGTGTGTGTGTGTGTGTGTGTGTGTGTGTGTGTGTGTGTGTGTGTGTGTGTATGTATGTATGTATATATATATATATATATATACAGTACAGACCAAAAGTTTGGGCACACCTTCTCATTTAAAGATTTTTCTGTATTTTCATGACTATGAAAATTGTACATTCACACTGAAGGCATCAAAACTATGAATTAACACATGTGGAATTATATACTTAATAAAAAAGTGTGAAACAACTGAAAATATGTCTTATATTCTAGGTTCTTCAAAGTAGCCACCTTTTGCTTTGATGACTGCTTTGCACATTCTTGGCATTCTCTTGATGAGCTTCAAGAGGTAGTCACCGGAAATGCTCTTCCAACAATCTTGTAGGAGTTCCCAGAGATGCTTAGCACTTGTTGGCCCTTTTGCCTTCAATCTGCGGTCCAGCTCACCCCAAACCATCTCGATTGGGTTCAGGTCTGGTGACTGTGGAACCAGGTCATCTGGCGTAGCACCCCATCACTCTTCTTCTTGGTCAAATAGCCCTTACACAGCCTGGAGGTGTGTTTGGGGTCATTGTCCTGTTGAAAAATAAATGATGGTCCAAGTAAACGCAAACCGGATGGAATAGCATGCCGCTGCAAGATGCTGTGGTATCCATGCTGGTTGAGTATGCCTTCAATTTTGAGTAAATCCTTAACAGTGTCACCATCAAAGCACCCCCACACCATCACACCTCCTCTTCCATGCTTCACGGTGGGAACCAGGCATGTAGAGTCCATCCGTTCATGACAAAGACACAGTGGTTGGAACCAAAGATCTCCAATTTGGACTCATCAGAACAAAGCACAGATTTCCATTGGTCTAATGTCCATTCCTTATGTTCTTTAGCCCAAACAAGTCTCTTCTGCTTGTTGCCTGTCCTTAGCAGTGGTTTCCTAGAAGCTATTTTACCATGCTATTTTTAGGACTGCTGCACAAAGTCTCCTCTTAACAGTTGTTGAAGAGATGCGTCTGCTGCTAGAACTCTGTGTGGCATTGACATGGTCTCTAATCTGAGCTGCTGTTAACCTGCGATTTCTGAGGCTGGTGACTCAGATAAACTTATCCTCAGAAGCAGAGGTGACTCTTGGTCTTCCTTTCCTGGGGTGGTCCCATGTGAGCCAGCTTCCTTGTAGCGCTTGATGGTTTTTGCAACTGCACTTGGAGACACTTTCAAAGTTTGCCCAATTTTCGCACTGACTGACCTTCATTTCTTAAAGTAATGATGGCCACTCGTTTTTCTTTACTTAGCTGCTTTTTTCTTGCCATAATACAAATTCTAACAGTCTATTCAGTAGGACTACCAGCTGTGTATCCACCTGACTTCTGCACAACACAACTGATGGTCCCAATCCCATTTATAAGGCAAGAAATCCCACTTATGAAACCTGACAGGGCACACTTGTGAAGTGAAAACCATTTTCGGTGACTACCTCTTGAAGCTCATCAAGAGAATGCCAAAAGTGTGCAAAGCAGTCATCAAAGCAAAAGGTGGCTACTTTGAAGAACCTAGAATATAAGAGATATTTTCAGTTGTTTCACACTCTTTTGATAAGTATATAATTCCACATGTGTTAATTCATAGTTTTGATGCCTTCAGTGTGAATGTACAATTCTCATAGTCAAGAAAATACAGAAAAATCTTTAAATGAGAAGGTGTGTCCAAACTTTTGGTCTGTACTGTATATATATATATATATATATATATATATATATATATATATATATATACATACTCCTGGAGTACCATATCTAACTGTTATACCGCCAATTCTGTCCCTCACACAGCAGCACCTCTCCCTACAATGCCTATTTCCGGGATAGACTGTGACGAGCCTAGCGTCATCAGGTCTTATATAGACCCAATGACGCTATGCGGTCAGCCAATCACTGTAATGCCACAACCAACATGGCTACGGCATTGCAGTGCGTGACAAGCAATCCCTGCATGTTCATTGGTTTTCTAAAGAGCGCCAAACATGATGAACGGGGACCCCGAGTTCCCTCCTAAGCAACCCGGAAATACTCGCCAAGCCCGGAGCATGTCGAGCAGTGTGATGCTCAGGCGAGTACCGAGCAGTGGCGAGCACGTTCGCTCATCACTAATTATTATTAAGCAGGCCACATGTTTAAAGCAATATGGGAAAGAAAAAAGGATTTCTCTGCTGCTGAAAAGCATAAAATAACCATTGGACACGGTATGAATATATTAGATATTTCATGAAAACTTAAGCGTGATCATCGTACTGTGAAGAGATTTGTGACTGATAAATGAGCACAGGCAGGTTTAAGCAGATAAAGGCATAATGTGGTAGGTTTCTGCCAGGCAAGTTCATCGGATGAAGGCCTCTTTCAGACGTCAGTGTTTCGAGTACATGTGGTGTCTGTTTCCACACATACTGGAGACACTGACACATGTAGACCCGTTCAAATAAATGGGTCTGTGCACATGTCAGTGTGTTTTCACGAACTGTGTGTCCATGGGTAAAAGACGCTGATATGTCTGTTTTTTACCTGCTGCACGAGCTGCAAAACAACCCACACGGATGACATCACCCGGATCTCTGCTGAGCTCAGTGAGCGGTGTCCTGTCACTCACTAAGCGCAGCTTCGGGGCCCGCTCGCTGGAGCGAGTCATTCTCCCCAGCTCCTTGGCGTGAGCGGTCGAATGGATTACAACGGGGGACACTTAGGACAGGTGACTATAAGGATTTTTAATTTTATTCTTATTTTTACAGTTGGAGACAGCGGGAGCAGACTACTACTCTCATCATGGTCCCCTGCTGATGCTGATCACAGCGCCGGCAGGGGACAATGATGAGGGCAGCGTTCAGCACCCGGCACTTGGGAACAGCGCTAACTGTACGCTGATTCCCAGGCGCTGGTAGGTGTGATCCTGATGCGGCAACCGGGCGGCACATGGTTGCCACACGTGTGCCAGACAGGTTCACATGGACACGGATATCTCTGGTACGGGTTTTTCCAGTACCGGAAAGATCTGGACGTGTGAAACGCACCTGAACAGCAGCTGCTAAAATACCATTACAAAGCATCAAACAGGTATTTGAAGCTGCTGGTGCCTCTGGAGTCCCGCAAACCTCAAGGTATAAGATCCTCCAGAAGCTACAGTTGTGCATACACCTACTATTCGGCTACCTTTAAACAGTGCTCACAAGCAGAAACTGTTGCATTGGGCTCAGTTATACATGAAGACTAATTTAAAAAACAGTCTTGTTTACTGGTGTGTGCTGTGCAACCCTGGATGGTTGCTGGATGGTCACCATGTCCCAACAAGTCTCCAACATCAGCAAGGAGGTGGCAGAGTCATGTTTTGGTCCTGAATCATGGGGAGAGAGTTTGTAGGCCTCTTTAGGGTCCCTGAAGGTATGAAAATGACCTCAGTAAAGTATATAGAATTTTTGACTAACCATTTTCTTCCATGATAGAAAAAGAACTGGGCTATCCGTAGCAAAATCATCTTCATCCATGACAATGCACCATCTCATGCTGCAAAGAAGATCTCTGAATGATTAACTGCTATGGGCATAAAAGGAAAGAAACTCATGGTGTGGCCACCATCCTCACCTGAACTCAATCGTATTGAGAACCTTTGGAAAATCCTCAAGCAAAAGATCTATGAGTGTAGGAGGCAGTTCACATCAAAACAGCAGCTCTGGGAGGCTATTCTGACATCCTGCAAAGAAATGGTAGCAGAAACAATGCAAAAACTCCCAAGTTCAATAGATGCAAAAATTGTGAAGGTGAAATTAACCCCTTTACCCCCGAAGGCAGTTTGCACGTTAATGACCAGGCCAATTTTTACGATTCTGACCAGTGTCACTTTATGAGGTAATAACTCTGTGACTCTTCAACAGACCCCACTGATTTTTAAAAGGGTTGTCCACTACTATTGAAAATAGCCCAATGTATTTTTATGATGAAAAGAAGCTTCTTTCTAATTACCTCCCGCTGCTGTTTCTGCCTGTGAGCGGCGCTATCGCGGGCCGCTCACAGGCAGCACGTGACCCCCCACTGACGTCACGTCAAGTGAGGCGTGACTCAGCGCTGGGGTCCCCGCGGTGGCTGCTGGGTTGTGGGCGGGGTTACCCCACGCGTCACAATCAGCATCCATCGCGCGCTTTCCCAATCAATGGGGAGAGGGAGAGCACGCGGTGGATGCCGGGTGTGACGCGCTGGGGTAACCCGCCCACAACCCAGCAGCCACCGTGGAACGCAAAAGAGGGACCCCCGGCTGCATCCGGAATCATGACGTGACATCAGCGAATGTCAGAGCCAGCTGCAGCCGGGGATCACGTGATGCCTGTGAGCGGCCAGTGATAGCGCCTCTCACAGGCAGAAACAGCAGAGGGAGGTAATTAGAAAGAAGCTTCCATTCAGCATATAAACACATTGGGCTATTTTGAATAGTAGTGGACAACCCCTTTAAATAGTTTTTTTCGTGACATATTTTACTTCATGATAGTAATAAAATTTCTTGCGTTTATTTGTGAACAAGACGGAAATTTGGCAAATATTTTGCAATTTTAAAATTTTGAATTCTTATGCCCTTAAATCAGAGAGATATGTCACACAAAATAGTTAATAAATAACATTTCCCGCATGTCTACTTTACATCAGTATAATTTTTTAACCAAATTTTTTTTTGTAAGGAAGTTATAAGGGTTAAAAGTTGACCAGCGATTTCTCATTTTTCCAACAAAATTTTACAAAACCATTTTTTTTAGAGACCACATCACATTTGAAGTGACTTTGAGGGGTCCATATGACATAAAATACCCAAACGTGACACCATTCTAAAAACTGAACCCCTTAAGGTACTCAAAACCACATTCAAAAAGTTTACTATTAACCCTTCAGATGCTTCACAGGAATTTTTGGAATGTGGAAAAAAAATTGAACATTTAACTTTTTTTCACAAAAATTTGACTTTAGACCCAAATTTTTTTATTTTCGCAAGGGTACCAGGAAAAATTGGATGCCAAAATTTGTTGTGCAATATCTCCTGAACACGACAATACCCCATATGTGGGGGAAACCACTGTACAGGCGCAGGGCTCGAAAGGGAAGGAGCACCGTTTGACTTTATTAATGCAAAATTTTCTGGAATAATTAGCAGGCGCCCTGTTGCGTTTGGAGAGCCCCTGATGTGCCTAAACAGTGGAAACCCCCCACAAATGAAACCATTTCGGAAATTAGAACCCTCAGGGAGCTTATCTAGATGTGTGGTGAGCACTTTGAATCCCCAGGTGCTTCACAGAAGTTTATAACATTGATCTGTGAAAATAAAAATTTTGCATATTTCCCACAAATATGATTTTTAGCCCCAAATGTTGCATTTTCATAAGGGTAACAGTAGAAATTGGCAGATTTTTCTAGAATAGTATGCAGACTCAATATACAGAGATCCTAAGTGCTAGAATAGCAGAATCCCCATCGCCATATTTGAGAGCTATAATTTTTCCATATTTCAACCGACAGAGTCATGTAACGGCTTGTTTTTTTGCAGGGTGAGTTGACGTTTCTATTGATACCATTTTCGGGCACATGACATTTTTTTTATCGTTTTCTATTCTGATATTTGGGAGGCAGAATAAACAAAAACCAACAATCCAGGAAGGAGGTTGTCACTCAGGATTTTACGGTACATGGCTCCTTCCATTCTCCCATTGATGTGGTGAAGTATTCCTGTGCCCTTAGCAGAGAAACACCCCCAAAACATAATGTTTTCACCTCCATGCTTGACAGTGGGGACGGTGTTCTTTGGGTCATAGGCAGCATTTCTCTTCCTCCAAACACGGCGAGTTGAGTTCATGCCAAAGAGCTCAATTTTTGTCTCATCTGACCACAGCACCTTCTCCCAATAACTCACAGAATCATCCAGGTTGTTACGGGTCCGTATGGTGGAACCTCTGTGCTTCGGTGCAAGGAGGGACCAGAAGGGTGTGACTAAGTGCCTACTCTGCCTGACCAAGGTCACACGGCGGCTCAATCGACTCCGTGAACCATGGAGGGACCGAGCAGGGGGACCAGGTGCCACTCTGGGACCGACCTTGTGTGAGAGCAGATGACTCCCTCGGGTCAGATGGCAGGAACTGACCGGTACAGCGGATGAGCACGGTAGGAGGTGCCTTATATAGGGGCAGTCCTCCGGCAATTGGCCGGGGACTCTATTGGACGGCGAGCGCGGCCCCTTTAAGAGGGAGGGAGCGCACGCACGCCCTAAGCACAGAGCCCGAGAAGCTGCGCGCGGTGTATGCCACAGCAGCAGAGGAGCGGGAGGACGCCAGACCTGGACCGTGGCGGTGAGGGGAACGGCATCTCAGCCCGGCAGGAGGCAGAGACGCCGATGCTACAGTACCCCCCTTTACACACCCTCTTCTTAAGGCCCGCAAGAAATTTTTTAAGAAGATGAGGGGCATGAATGTTCTCCCTGGGTTCCCAAGACCTCTCCTCAGGGCCGAACCCTTTCCAATCCACAAGAAAGAAAGTCTTTCCTCTTACCCTCTTGGTGGCCAAAATGTTTTCTACCTCAAAGACGTCCTCAGCAGAGACTGGAGCTGAAGCGGTACCTGGATCGTCAGAGAAAGAATTAAGGACAACAGGTTTGAGGAGGGATGCATGAAAGGAGTTGGGAATCCGTAAGGTGACCGGGAGTTTCAGCGTGTAAGCCATGGAATTGATTTGGCTAAGAACCTCGAACGGACCGATGAACCACGGAACCAACTTATAGGAAGGTATCTTGAGACGAACATAACCTTGTCTCCCAGACGGAATTGAGGCGGATCCAGACGTCTCTTATCAGCATGTTTCTTCATCCGCTCGGAGGACTGAAGACGTGCAGATCTAGTGTCTTCCCAAATAGCTGAAAATTCTCTGACCAGAGACTCCGCGGCAGGATTGTCCACTGAAGAGAAGACTGGAAACGGAATCCGGGAGTGTTGACCACAGACCACAAAGAACGGGGATTTAGAAGAGGACTCACTCTCATGGTTATTATAGGAGAACTTGGCCCAGGGCAGGAGCTCAACCCAATCATTATGGTGAGCGTTGACAAAGTGCCGAAGAAAGCTGGTAAGGACCTGGTTGATACAAGCATATAAGCAGAGGAGAAATCCAAGGAGACATCCAGCAGCTTACACGTAGCTCTCCAGAAGCGCGAAGGCAGAGGGATGAAGTGGGCCATTTTAGAAAAGCGGTCAGCGACCACCCAAATGACAGTACAACCGGCAGAAACAGAAAGACCCGTAATGAAGTCCATTGCAATGTGTTGCCACAGAGCGGAAGGTACGGGAAGAGGAAGAAGACGGCCGGATGGCAGGTGCCTGGGAACCTTGTTACGGGCACAGGAGGAACAAGCCACGACGAAGTCCGCATCATCCTTGCGTAGGGAAGGCCACCAGTAATGTCAAGCGATGAGCAGAAAGGTCTTCCTCTGGCCAGCATGACCGGCTAGTTTTGATGAATGGCCCCAGAGTAGAACCTTCTTACGATCCGGAACTGCTACAAAGGTCTTACTGGGTGGAAGATGAGACTGGTCAAAAGGAGCCACAGTCATTACTTTGGAGGGGTCGATGATATGTAGAGGCTCCTCCTCTTGGTCGGAAGACAAGAATGAGCGGGAAAGAGCGTCAGCTTTAAAGTTCTTGTCCGCCGGGCTGTAATGCAGAGTGAAGCAGAACCGGGCAAAGAATAGAGACCACCTGGCCTGACGTGGATTTAATCTTTGGGCGTTCTGCAAATAAGCCAGGTTTTTGTGGTCAGTGTAGATGACCACCAGGTGCAGAGCCCCCTCCAGCAAGTAGCGCCACTCCTCCAGCGCTAATTTGATGGCCAGCAGCTCACGATCTCCTGTGGAGTAGTTGCGCTTGGACGAGGAGAAAAGTTTGGAGAAGAAGCCACAGGTTACCATTCGCCTTCCACCCCTCAGGTCGGGGCCACTTTAAGACGGCAGAGACCTTCTCGGGATCCATCCACAGACCAGTCTCAGAGATAATATAGCCCAGGAACGGTAGAGAGGTCTGCTCAAAGAGGCATTTCTCAAATTTAGCGTATAGGTGATTCTGCCGGAGCCTTAGCAAAACCTGACAAACATCCCTCCGGTGTGAGGGTAGATCCGGAGAGAAGACCAAGATATCGTCCAGGTATACCACCACGCAAGAATAAAGTAGATCACAGAAGATGTTGTTAACCAGCTCCTGGAAGACGGCTGGAGCATTACAGAGACCAAAGGGCATTATGCGGTATTCGTAGTGACAGTCCCGGGTGTTAAATGCCGTCTTCCACTTGTCTCCCTGGCGGATTCGGACCAAATTGTACGCCCCACGAAGATCGAGCTTGGTGAAGATCTTCGCGCCTTTGAGGCGGTCAAACAGCTCCGAGATGAGAGGCAGGGGGTACTTATTTTTTATGGTAATCTGGTTAAGACCCCTGTAATTGATACAGGGAAGTAGAGAGCTGTCTTTCTTCTTGACAAAGAAGAATCCTGCTCCAGCCGGAGAGGTGGATTTCTGGATAAATCTCCTAGCAAGATTCTCCTTTATATACTCAGACATGGCCCGGGTCTCAGCCAGTGACAAGGGGTAGATACGCCCGCGGGGAGGAGAAGCACCAGGAACCAGGTCGATGGGGCAATCATACGGCCTATGAGGTGGTAGCGTCTCAGCTTCCTTCTTGTCGAAGATGTCCGCATAGGACCAGTAGGGTGCCGGCAGACCAGGTAGATTAGCCGGAGTAGAGGGAGGTCGAGCAGGACGAACCGGAAATAGACAGGACTCATGGCATTCCTGACCCCAACGGAGCACTTCACCAGATCTCCAATTCAGGATGGGCTCATGTTTTTGTAACCAGGGTAGACCAAGCAAGAGGGGGTGAGAGAGACCGGACAGCACATGAAAGGAGATCTTCTTCGAGTGCAGCATTCCCACCTGAAGGGTTACAGGCTCTGTGACGAGCCAGACGGTCTCCGGAAGAAGCCTCCCATCCACGGAGGCAACGCCAACGGTTCAGCCAGATGTACAGTAGGAATCTGATACCGCTCCACAACAGCCTGTTGAATGAGATTCCCAGCGGCTCCAGAATCCAGATGGGTAATCTCGAAGAAGCGGGTCTCACCACTGGAAATAGAAACAGACAGAGTCAAGGACGGAGAGGATTTACTCTTGCCTAGAACGACCTCTCTGAGCGGTCCTAGACACTGGAGTTTCCCAGCTTCACCGGGCAGGAACGGATCAGATGCTCTTTACTGCCACAGTAAAAGCAACTCCCCTCGGCTCAGCGCGTCTCCTGGCGAGACTTGACCATCTTGGTTTGGTCAATTTGCATGGGCTCAGGCGAACATGCCCGGGGAATTGCTGGTTGAGAGGCAGGCTTTTGGAATACAGGAGCGAGCCACGGAAATCTTGGCACATTCAAGAAAACGGATGTCAATCCGGGTAGCTAATGACACCAGGTCGTCCAGGGTGGAAGGAATGTCATGACCGGCTAGCTCATCCTTGATCTGTTCGGAAAGACTCTCCCAGAAGGTGGACACCAGGGCCTCGTTGTTCCAGGCAAGCTCAGATGCGAGGGTTCGGAAATGTATGGCATACTGGCCCACGGTGAGACTCCCTTGGCGGAGACGGAGAAGTGAGGAGGCAGTAGAAGATTTTCGTCCAGGCTCATCGAAGACCTTCCGGAAGGCAGTGAGGAAAGCCGGAAGACCGGACACTAGGGGATCCCCTCTCTCCCACGAGGATTTAGTCATGCCAATGCCTCCCCGGTGAGGTAAGACATGATGAATGCCACCTTGGCCCGGTCGGAGGGGAACTGATGTGCCAGGAGTTCAAAGTGCAGCGTGCACTGATTTAGGAAGCCCCGACATAAGACGGGGTCACCACCAAAACGTGGAGGCGCAGAGAGCTGGGGTTCAGAGCCCGGTGCCATAGCGCCAGTAGGTTGGGGTGCCGCTCGGCTAGAGACGGACACAGATGGGATGGACAGCTTGTCCAGGTGAGAGTTGACAGACCGCAGATAGGACAGGATAGTCTCCTGTTGGGATCTCTGACGTGAGACCTCCTGGTACAGGACAGAGAGTGAAGGAGCTTGGGGGCCACCGGGTTCCATGACCTGTGCAAACTGTTACGGGTTCGGGTGGTGGAACCTCTGTGCTTTGGTGCAAGGAGGGACCAGAGGGGCGTGACTAAGTGCCTACTCGGCCTGACCAAGGTCACACGGCGGCTCAATCGACTCCGTGAACCAGGGAGGGACCGAGCAGGGGGACCAGGTGCCACTCTGGGACCGACCTTGTGTGAGAGCAGGTGACTCCCATGGGTCAGATGGCAGGAACTGACCCTTACAGCGGATGAGCACGGCAGGAAGGCTGACGGGTGGTCCGGGTAGATAAGAAGGCTGGTTCGGAAGATAGCCAGACGGGAGCTCCGGGTAGGCAAGCTGGCGTGCACTACAGGTGACAGACAGGTGCTTCCAGGTAAGCAGGCTGGTGGGCACGGCAGGTAACTGGCAGGTGCTTCCAGGTAAGCAGGCTGGCGGCCAGAACTATAGACAGACTGGCGGGCTGGACTGTAGACAGACTGATGAGCAGGGCTGACAGGCAGCGGGACCTGAGGGCTGAAGCAAGTGTTAGCACACAGAACAGCAACCTTGCACAGGCACCTCCATTTTGGAGGAGGTGCCTTATATAGGGGCAGTCCTCCAGCCATTGGCCGGCGACTCTATAGGACGGCGTGCGCGGCCCCTTTAAGAGGGAGGGAGCACGCGCCCTAAGCACAGAGCTCGAGAAGCTGCGCGCGGTGCGCGCCACAGCAGCAAAGGAGCGGGTGGACGCCGGACTTGGACCGCGGCGGTGAGAGGAACGGCGTCTCTGCCCGGCAGGAGGCAGAGACGCCGATGCTACACAGGTGTTCATTGGCAAACTTCGGAGGGTCCTGCACATGTGCCTTATTGAGCATCGGGACCTTGCGGGCACTGCAGGATTTTAAACCTCTAAGGCGTATTGTGTTACCAATGGTTTTCTTGGTGACTGTGGTCCCAGCTACCTTGAGATCATTAACAAGTTCTCCCCATGTAGTTTTAAGGCTGATCTCTCACCTTCCTCATGATCAAGGATTTTGCATGGTGCCCCAGATCGATGTCGATTGACAGTCATTTAGTATTTCTACCATTTTCTTACTATTGCACCAAGAGTTGTCTCCTTCTCACCCAGCATCTTTCTTATGGTTTTGTAGTCCATTCCAGCTTTGTACAGGTCTATGATCTTGTCCCTGACATCCTTAGAAAGCTCTTTGGTCTTACCCTTGTTGTAGAGATTAGAGTCTGACTGATTAATTGAGTCCGTGGACAGAAGTCTTTTATACAGGTGACTATGTAACACACCTGTCTTTAATGCAGGTAACGAGTTGATTAGGAGCGTCTAACTGGTCTGTAGGAGCCAGAACTCATAATGGTTTGTAGGGGATCAAATACTGATTTCTCACTGCAAAACGCAAAAAAATTATCTAATTTATACAATGTGATTTTCTTGATTTTTTTTCGTTAGTCTATCTCTCAATGTTAAAATTAATGTACCCTTAAAATTATAGACTGTTCATGTCTTTGTCAGTGGGCAAACTAACAAAAACAGCAAGGGATCAAATAATTATTTCCTTCACTGTGTATGTATATGTACAGTGCCTACAAGTAGTATTCAACCCCCTGCAGATTTAGCTGGTTGACACATGCGGAATTAACTTGGCATTGTGACATTTGTACTGTAGATCAGCCTGGAAGTGCGAAATGCACTGCAGCAAATTTTTTTTTTTTTTTTTTTTTTTAAACGTAAAAAGTTAATTCAGAGTGTCATTTATTATTCAACCCCTCAAACCACAAGAATTCTGTTTGGTCCCCCTAAAGTATTAAGAAGTAGTTCAGGCACCAAGAATAATGAGCTTCACATGTGTGGATTAAAGATCTCTTTTGCCAGCCTTTTCTGACTATTTAAGACCCTCCCCAAACTTGTGAACAGCACTCAGACATAGTCAACATGGGAAAGACAAAGGAGCATTCCAAGGCCATCAGAGACAAGATCGTGGAGGGTCACAAGGCTGGCAAGGGGTACAAAACCCTTTCCAAGGAGTTGGGCCTACCTGTCTCCACTGTTGGGAGCATCATCCGTAAGTGGAAGGCTTATGGAACTACTGTTAGCCTTCCACGGCCAGGGCAGCCTTTGAAAGTGTCCTCCCGTGCCGAGGCCAGGCTTGTCCGAAGAGTCAAGGCTAACCCAAGGACAACAAGGAAGGAGCTCCGGGAAGATCTCATGGCAGTGGGGACATTGGTTTCAGTCAATACCATAAGTAACGTACTCCACCGCAATGGTCTCCGTTCCAGACGAGCCCGTAAGGTACCTTTACTTTCAAAGCGTCATGTCAAGGCTCGTCTACAGTTTGCTCATGATCACTTGGAGGACTCTGAGACAGACTGGTTCAAAGTTCTATGGTCTGATGAAACCAAGATCGAGATCTTTGGTGCCAACCAGACACGTGACGTTTGGAGACTGGATGGCACTGCATACGACCCCAAGAATACCATCCCTACAGTCAAGCATGGTGGTGGCAGCATCATGCTGTGGGGTTGTTTCTCTGCCAAGGGGCCTGGCCATCTGGTCCGCATCCATGGGAAGATGGATAGCACAGCCTACCTGGAGATTTTGGCCAAGAACCTCCGCTCCTCCATCAAGGATCTTAAGATGGGTCGTAATTTCATCTTCCAGCAAGACAACGACCCAAAGCACACAGCCAAGAAAACCAAGGCCTGGTTCAATAGGGAAAAAGTCAAGGTGTTGGAGTGGCCTAGTCAGTCTCCTGACCTTAACCCAATTGAAAACTTGTGGAAGGAGCTCAAGAATAAAGTCCACATGAGACACCCAAAGAACCTAGATAACTTGGAGAAGATCTGCATGGAGGAGTGGGCCAAGATAACTCCACAGACCTGTGCCGGCCTGATCAGGTCTTATAAAAGACGATTATTAGCTGTAATTGCAAACAAGGGTTATTCCACAAAATATTAAACATAGGGGTTGTATAATAATTGACCCACACTTTTATGTTTAAAATGTAATAAAATTCAACTGAGCAACATAACTTTTTGGTTTGTAAGATTTATGCTTCTGTTCATAAAACCTACTCTCGTTTGCGGTTTGAAGGCTCTAACTTATTTGCATCTTATCAAACCAGCTAAATCTGCAGGGGGTTGAATACTACTTGTAGGCACTGTATATGTATATATATATATATATATGTATATGTATATATGTATATATATATATGTACAGTACAGACCAAAAGTTTGGACACACCTTCTCATTTAAAGATTTTTCTGTATTTTCATGACTATGAAAATTGTACATTCACACTGAAGGCATCAAAACTATGAATTAACACATGTGGAATTATATACTTAACAAAAAAATGTGAAACAACTGAAATATGTCTTATATTCTAGGTTCTTGAAAGTAGCCACCTTTTCCTTTGATGACTGCTTTGCACACTCTTGGCATTCTCTTGATGAGCTACAAGAGGTAGTCACTGGAAATGGTCTTCCAACAATCTTGAAGGAGTTCCCAGAGATGCTTAGCACTTGTTGGCCCTTTTGCCTTCACTCTGCGGTCCAGCTCACCCCAAACCATCTCGATTGGGTTCAGGTTTGGTGACTGTGGAGGCCAGGTCATCTGGCGTAGCACCCCATCACTCTCCTTCTTGGTCAAATAGCCCTTACACAGCCTGGAGGTGTGTTTTTGGTCATTGTCCTGTTGAAAAATAAATGATGGTCCAACTAAACGCAAACCGGATGGAATAGCATACCGCTGCAAGATGCTGTGGTAGCCATGCTGGTTCAGTATGCCTTCAATTTTGAATAAATCCCCAACAGTGTCACCAGCAAAGCACCCCCACACTATCACACATCCTCCTCCATGCTTCACGGTGGGAACCAGGCATGTAGAGTCCATCCGTTCACCTTTTCTGCGTCGCACAAAGACACGGTGGTTGGAACCAAAGATCTCAAATTTGGACTCATCAGACCAAAGCACAGATTTCCACTGGTCAAATGTCCATTCCTTGTGTTCTTTAGCCCAAACAAGTCTCTTCTGCTTGTTGCCTGTCCTTAGCAGTGGTTTTCTAGCAGCTATTTTACCATGAAGGCCTGCTGCACAAAGTCTCCTCTTAACAGTTGTTGAAGAGATGTGTCTGCTGCTAGAGCTCTGTGTGGCATTGACATGGTCTCTAATCTGAGCTGCTGTTAACCTGCGATTTCTGAGGATGGTGACTCGGATAAACTTATCCTCAGAAGCAGAGGTGACTCTTGGTCTTCCTTTCCTGGGGAGGTCCTCATGTGAGCCAGTTTCTTTGTAGCGCTTGATGGTTTTTGCAACTGCACTTGGGGACACTTTCAAAGTTTTCCCAATTTTTCGGACTGACTGACCTTCATTTATTAAAGTAATGATGGCCACTCGTTTTTCTTTACTTAGCTGCTTTTTTCTTGCCATAATACAAATTCTAACAGTCTATTCAGTAGGACTATCAGCTGTGTATCCACCAGACTACCGCACAACACAACTGATGGTCCCAACCCCATTTATAAGGCAAGAAATCCCACTTATTAAACCTGACAGGGCACACCTGTGAAGTGAAAACCATTTCCGGTGACTACCTCTTGAAGCTCATCAAGAGAATGCCAAGAGTGTGCAAAGCAGTCATCAAAGCAAGAGGTGGCTACTTTGAAGAACCTAGAATATAAGACATATTTTCAGTTGTTTCACACTTTTTTGTTAACTATATAATTCCACATGTGTTAATTCATAGTTTTGATGCCTTCAGTGTGAATGTACAATTTTCATAGTCATGAGAATACAGAAAAATCTTTAAATGAGAAGGTGTGTCCAAACTTTTGGTCTGTACTGTATGTATATATGTATGTATATATATATGTATGTATATATGTATATATGTGTGTATATATGTATGTATGTATGTGTGTATATATGTATGTATGTATATATGTATGTATATATGTATGTATGTATATATGTATGTATATATGTATATATATATGTATATATGTATATGTATATATATGTATATGTATATATGTATATGTATGTATATATATGTGTATATATATATATGTATATGTATATATATATATATATATATGTGTATGTATATATATATATATATATATATATATATATATATATATATATATATATATATATATATATGTATATATACACTGCTCAAAAAAATAAAGAGAACACTTGAACAACAGAATATAGCTCCAAGTAAATCAAACTTCTGTGAAATCAAACTGTCCACTTAGGAAGCAACACTGATTGACAATCAATTTCACATGCTGTTGTGCAAATGGAATAGACAATAGATGGAAATTATTGGCAATTATCAAGACACACTCAATAAAGGAGTGGTTCTGCAGGTGGGGACCACAGACCACATCTCAGTACCAATGCTTTCTGGCTGATGTTTTGGTCACTTTTCAATGTTGGTTGTGCTTTCACACTCGTGGTAGCATGATACGGACTCTACAACCCACAGAAGTTGCTCAGGCAGTGCAGCTCATCCAGGATGGCACATCAATGTGAACTGTGGCAAGAAGGTTTGCTGTGTCTGTCAGCGTAGTGTTCAGAGGCTGGAGGCGCTACCAGGAGACAGGTTAGTACACCAGGAGACGTGGAGAGGGCCGTATGAGGGCAACAACCCAGCAGCAGGACCGCTACCTCCGCCTTTGAGCAAGGAGGAACAGGAGGAGCACCGCCAGAGCCCTACAAAATGACCTCCAGCAGGCCACAAATGTGCATGTGTCTTCACAAACGGTTAGAAACCGACTCCATGAGGGTGGTATGGGGGCCCGACATCCACAGATGGGGGTTGTGCTCACAGCCCAATACCGTGCAGAACGCTTGGCATTTGCCACAGAACACCAGGATTGGTAAAATCGCCACTGGCGCCCTGTGCTCTTCACAGATGAAAGCAGGTTCACACTAAGCACATGTGACAGACGTGACAGAGTCTGGAGACACTGTGGAGAGCGATCTGCTGCCGGCAACATCCTTCAGCATGACCGGTTTGGCAGTGGGTCAGTAATGGTGTGGGGTGGCATTTCTTTGGAGGGCCGCACAGCCCTCCTTGTGCTCGCCAGAGGTAGCCTGACTGCCATTAGGTACCGAGGTGAGATCCTCAGACCCCTTGTGAGACCATATGCTGGTGCGGTTGACCCTGGGTTCCTCCTAATGCAGGACAATGCCAGACCTCATGTGGCTGGAGTGTGTCAGCAGTTCCTGCAAGATGAAGTCATTGAAGCTATGGACTGGCCCGCCCGTTCCCCAGACCTGAATCCGATGGAGCACATCTGGGACATCATGTCTTGCTCCATCCACCAACGTCACGTTGCACCATAGACTGTCCAGGAGTTGGCGGATGCTTTAGTCCAGGTCTGGGAGGAGATCCCACAGGAGACCATACGCAACCTCATCAGGAGCATGCCCAGGCGTTGTAGGGAGGTCGTACAGGCACATATGATATAGATAGATATATATATACAGTGGTGGCCAAAAGTATTGGCACCCCTGCAATTCTGTCAGATAATACTCAGTTTCTTCCCGAAAATGATTGCAATCACAAATTCTTTGGTATTATTATCTTTATTTAATTTGTCTTCAATGAAAAAACACAAAAAGAATTGTCCTAAAGCCAAATTGGATACAATTCCACACCAAACCTAAAAAAAGGGGTGGACAAAAGTATTGGCACTGTTT
The DNA here is from genome assembly GCF_046119375.1 of Phyllobates terribilis. NCBI lineage: Eukaryota > Metazoa > Chordata > Amphibia > Anura > Dendrobatidae > Phyllobates > Phyllobates terribilis. Next base: position 482,917,535 of record NW_027362762.1, on the reverse strand, counting down.
GAAAAATCATGTGATGCTTCTCTAATTCGTGTAATTAACAGCACCTGTAACTTACCTGTGGCACCTAACAGGTGTTGGCAATAATTAAATCACACTTGCAGCCAGTTAACATGGATTAAAGTTGACTCAACCTCTGTCCTGTGCCCTTGTGTGTACCACATTGAGCATGGAGAAAAGAAAGAAGACCAAAGAATTGTCTGAGGACTTGAGAAACCAAATTGTGAGGAAGCATGAGCAATCTCAAGGCTACAAGTCAATCTCCAAAGACCTGAATGTTCCTGTGTCTTCCGTGTGCAGTGTCATCAAGAAGTTTAAAGCCCATGGCACTGTGGCTAACCTCCCTAGATGTGGACGGAAAAGAAAAATTGACGAGAGATTTCAACGCAAGATTGTCTGGATGGTGGATAAAGAACCTCGACTAACATCCAAACAAATTCAAGCTGCCCTGCAGTCCGAGGGTACAACAGTGTCAACCCGTACTATCCGTCGACGTCTGAATGAAAAGGGACTGTATGGTAGGATACCCAGGAAGACCCCACTTCTTACCCCGAGACATAAAAAAGCCAGGCTAGAGTTTGCCAAAACTTACCTGAGAAAGCCTAAAACGTTTTCAAAGAATGTTCTCTGGTCAGATGAGACAAAAGTAGAGCTTTTTGGCAAAAAGCATCAACATAGAGTGTACAGGAAAAAAAAAGAGGCATTCAAAGAAAAGAACACGGTCCCTACAGTCAAACATGGCGGAGGTTCCCTGATGTTTTGGGGTTGCTTTACTGCCTCTGGCACTGGACTGCTTGACCGTGTGCATGGCATTATTAAGTCTGAAGACTGCCAACAAATTTTGCAGCATAATGTAGGGCCCAGTGTGAGGAAGCTGGGTCTCCCTCAGAGGTCATGGGTCTTCCAGCAGGACAATGACCCAAAAGACACTTCCAAAAGCACTATAAAATGGTTTGAGAGAAAGCACTGGAGACTTCTAAGGTGGCCAGCAATGAGTCCAGACCTGAATCCCATAGAACACCAGTGTAGAGATCTCAAGATGGCAATCTGTAGAAGGCACCCTTCAAATATCAGGGACCTGGAGCAGTTTGCCAAAGAAGAATGGTCTACAATTCCAGCAGAGCATTGTAAGAAACTCATTGATGGTTACCGGAAGCGATTGTTCGCAGTTATTTTGGCTAAAGGTTGTGCAGCCAAGTATTAAGCTGAGGGTGCCAATACTTTTGTCTGGCCCATTTTTGGAGTTTTGTGTGAAATGATCAATGATTAGATTTTTGCTTCATTCTCTTTTGTGTTTTTTCCTTGCAAGCAAATTAAATGAAGAAAATAATACCAAAGAATTTGTGATTGCTATCATTTGGAATTATCTGACAGAATTGCAGGGGTGCCAATACTTTTGGCCACCACTGTGTATATATATATATATATATATATATATACACACACAGTACAGACCAAAAGTTTGGACACACCTTCTCATTTAAAGATTTTTCTGTATTTTCATGACTATGAAAATTGTACATTCACACTGAAGGCATCAAAACTGAATTAACACATGTGGAATTATATACTTAACAAAAAAGTGTGAAACAACTGAAAATATGTCTTATATTCTAGGTTCTTCAAAGTAGCCACCTTTTGCTTTGATGGCTGCTTTGCACACTCTTGGCATTCTCTTGATGAGCTTCAAGAGGTAGTCACCGGAAATGGTTTTCACTTCACAGGTGTGCCCTGTCAGGTTTAATAAGTGGGATTTCTTGCCTTATAAATGGGGTTGGGACCATCAGTTGTGTTGTGCTGAAGTGAGGTGGATACACAGCTGATAGTCCTACTGAATAGACTGTTAGAATTTGTATTATGGCAAGAAAAAAGCAGCTAAGTAAAGAAAAACGAGTGGCCATCATTACTTTAAGAAATGAAGGTCAGTCAATCTGAAAAATTGGGCAAACTTTGAAAGTGTCCCCAAGTGCAGTTGCAAAAACCATCAAGCGCTACAAAGAAACTGGCTCACATGAGCACCGCCCCAGGAAAGGAAGACCAAGAGTCACCTCTGCTTCTGAGGATAAGTTTATCCGAGTCACCAGCCTCAGAAATCGCAGGTTAACAGCAGCTCAGATTAGAGACCAGGTCAATGCCACACAGAGTTCTAGCAGCAGATACATCTCTCCAACAACTGTTAAGAGGAGACTTTGTGCAGCAGGCCTTCATGGTAAAATAGCTGCTAGGAAACCACTGCTAAGGACAGGCAACAAGCAGAAGAGACTTGTTAGGGCTAAAGAACACAAGGAATGGACATTAGACCAGTGGAAATCTGTGCTTTGGTCTGATGAGCCCAGATTTGAGATCTTTGGTTCCAACCACCGTGTCTTTGTGCGACGCAGAAAAGGTGAACGAATGGACTCTACATGCCTGGTTCCCACCGTGAAGCATGGAGGAGGTGGTGTGATGGTGTGGGGGTGCTTTGCTGGTGACACTGTTGGGGATTTATTCAAAATTCAAGGCATACTGAACCAGCATGGCTACCACAGCATCTTGCAGCGGCATGCTATTCCATCCGGTTTCCGTTTAGTTGGACCATCATTTATTTTTCAACAGGTTTATGACCCCAAACACACCTCCAGGCTATTTGGCTATTTGACCAAGGAGGAGAGTGATGGGGTGCTACGCCAGATGACCTGGCCTCCACAGTCACCAGACCTGAACCCAATCGAGATGGTTTGAGGTGAGCTGGACCGCAGAGTGAAGGCAAAAGGGCCAACAGGTCCTAAGCATCTCTGGGAACTCCTTCAAGATTGTTGGAAGACCATTTCCGGTGACTACCTCTTGAAGCTCATCAAGAGAATGCCAAGAGTGTGCAAAGCAGTCATCAAAGCAAAAGGTGGCTACTTTGAAGAACCTAGAATATAAGACATATTTTCAGTTGTTTCACACTTTTTTGTGAAGTATATAATTCCACATGTGTTAATTCATAGTTTTGATGCCTTCAGTGTGAATGTACAATTTTCATAGTCATGAAAATAAAGAAAAATCTTTAAATGAGAAGGTGTGTCCAAACGTTTGGTCTGTACTGTATATAAATAAATATATATATATATATATATATACACACATATATTATATTTATTATTTTTTTATATATATATTTTTACAACTTGTTTTTTTACTTTTTTACTTATTTCCACTATGGGACTTTCACTTTCTGCAGGCTGATCGCTGTTGCAAGTCATAGCAATGCAGGATCACTGCTATGCCTTATAGCTATCAGCCCTGCAGACACAAGGTAGTTAGATCATGCACTGCGCATGATCTAACTAGCTTGCTAGTGTCTGGTGACCCAGAAGAAGAGAAGCATCTGTCCCTCTGGCTGCTCGCAGAGAATCAGCTGACATCCGGCGGCAATCGCATGCTCACAAAATCACTATACATTCCATGTCGGTAAGTACCAGGCCACAGGGACGTATGGATACGTCTCACGTCAGAAAGGAGTTAAAGAAGGGGTCCTATGTTAACATGTAACTTGGCCTGTTAAGACGTTATAGATTGAAAAAGCTTTTGATTTCAGTAAATGTGACCTCAATGCCGTAAATTCAGCAAATGACTATTTTCAGTTCTTTACAACCTATAAAATCTGTTGTGCATGATAATTTGGAACAGCGCATTTTGTGTTTTTTTTTTTAGTTTTGAATAAATAATACTGTTATCATTTGGAGATTTTTCCAAAAAAATGTGATTTATTCTCTAACTGTTGATGATTTGAACATTTTACTAACTCGTTTTCATCGATCATTTAGGAAAATCGGAGAAAAATATCACTGGTATAATAATTTGAAATCCGGGGTATTATTTTTGGTGCAAATCGATTTGTAGGACCTGATCCATCGGCTACGTCAGTAATCTGTGGCAGCTGGACGGGAGCCCTGAGAACTGCCTGCATACTACTGTCCAGCATCTGTGGCTCTTCTTTTGATTAGTCTGCCTGGCATGATGTCATATGTGCATCAAATTGCAACAATGATGTCACACCAAGCCAGCTAATCAAAAGAAGAGCAGTGGATGCCGTCAGATGGTTCTCAGGGTTCCAGGCCAGAGATTACTGATGTGGCCGATGGTCTTTGTCCAAATATTAACTTCTCACCAACTCTAATCAGTATGGATGAAATGCCGCAGGATATCTGACTTGTCATCACATCAGTGACCCCAGAATAGGAGACCAGTTCTTGGGGACTGCAGTGTGATTACATTATATATATATATATATATATATATGTATATATATATATATATATATATATATACAGTGCCTACAAGTAGTATTCAACCCCCTGCAGATTTAGCTGGTTGACACATGCGGAATTAACTTGGCATTGTGACATTTTTACTGTAGATCAGCCTGGAAGTGGGAAATGCACTGCAGCAATTTTTTTTTTTTTTTTTTAAACGTTAAAAGTTAATTCAGAGTGTCAATTATTATTCAACCCCTCAAACCACAAGAATTCTGTTTGGTCCACCTAAAGTATTAAGAAGTAGTTCAGGCACCAAGAATAATGAGCTTCACATGTGTGGATTAAAGATCTCTTTTGCCAGCCTTTTCTGACTATTTAAGACCCTCCCCAAACTTGTGAACAGCACTCAGACATGGTCAACATGGGAAAGACAAAGGAGCATTCCAAGGCCATCAGAGACAAGATCGTGGAGGGTCACAAGGCTGGCAAGGGGTACAAAACCCTTTCCAAGGAGTTGGGCCTACCTGTCTCCACTGTTGGGAGCATCATCCGTAAGTGGAAGGCTTATGGAACTACTGTTAGCCTTCCACGGCCAGGACAGCCTTTGAAAGTGTCCTCCCGTGCCGAGGCCAGGCTTGTCCGAAGAGTCAAGGCTAACCCAAGGACAACAAGGAAGGAGCTCCGGGAAGATCTCATGGCAGTGGGGACATTGGTTTCAGTCAATACCATAAGTAACGTACTCCACCGCAATGGTCTCCGTTCCAGACGAGCCCGTAAGGTACCTTTACTTTCAAAGCGTCATGTCAAGGCTCGTCTACAGTTTGCTCATGATCACTTGGAGGACTCTGAGACAGACTGGTTCAAGGTTCTATGGTCTGATGAGACCAAGATCGAGATCTTTGGTGCCAACCACACACGTGACGTTTGGAGACTGGATGGCACTGCATACGACCCCAAGAATACCATCCCTACAGTCAAGCATGGTGGTGGCAGCATCATGCTGTGGGGCTGTTTCTCTGCCAAGGGGTCTGGCCATCTGGTCCGCATCCATGGGAAGATGGATAGCACAGCCTACCTGGAGATTTTGGCCAAGAACCTCCGCTCCTCCATCAAGGATCTTAAGATGGGTCGTAATTTCATCTTCCAACAAGACAACGACCCAAAGCACACAGCCAAGAAAACCAAGGCCTGGTTCAAGAGGGAAAAAGTCAAGGTGTTGGAGTGGCCTAGTCAGTCTCCTGACCTTAACCCAATTGAAAACTTGTGGAAGGAGCTCAAGAATAAAGTCCACATGAGACACCCAAAGAACCTAGATAACTTGGAGAAGATCTGCATGGAGGAGTGGGCCAAGATAACTCCACAGACCTGTGCCGGCCTGATCAGGTCTTATAAAAGACGATTATTAGCTGTAATTGCAAACAAGGGTTATTCCACAAAATATTAAACATAGGGGTTGTATAATAATTGACCCACACTTTTATGTTTAAAATGTAATAAAATTCAACTGAGCAACATAACTTTTTGGTTTGTAAGATTTATGCTTGTGTATATATATATATATATATATATATATATATATATATATACACACACACACACACACACACACACACACACCGACACACACACACACACACACACACACCACACACATATAAAGATGTGTCCGTTCCTGGATGTACAAGCTATACTGCTGGTCCATTTACTTTACGCATGCCTATCTAAATTCCGTATGGGAAAAGTAATGATGTCTGTAAAGTGCTGTGAAATATGATGACGCTATATAAGCGAGCATAATATATGAATAGATTCAGTGAACAGAACAGATTTTTTTGATTTTGTCTTTACTATTGTATATTCATGTAGTCATTGATTGTCATATCATGGGCAATGCAATTAATTAAACAGACATGGCTTGGAAAGCAGATAGATGTCACGCAAGGTGTGGGAAAGACTTAGTGCAACACAGGGGGAAGAGGGAAAGGGAGGGAAAGGGAGCCCAGACACAAGGGAAAGGGGGGAGTGGAGACCTCCTAGTCTGGTCTAGTGTCACCCTGCCTCAACTATCGACCCTATATTGCCTTAACAAATCTCTGCCTCACACTGTCTTTCCTGGCATTACACTCAGGCTGGGGAAGGGAGGAGATGAGCACTAGTCGATCTCCACTGAACTCTAAAGACAAAAAGGAAGGACAAACAGGGGAAATAGCTTAGCTTTTAGACGACTCCAGACAAATGCGCAACCCTCCTCAAACACCAGAGAGGATAAAGTATTGCTATTGCTGGAGTCTTCACTAGGAGTAATGAATATCGCTGGCAACTCCCTCTGAAACACAGCAGGTATTTATATACCCAGGCAGGGTGTTAATTAGCCAGAAGGAGGTAGCCGCTGGGTCAGAGAGACAGCCTCTAAGAAGATGTCTGTACTGCCAAACGTAGAGATCTTCTGCAACCAATTGCAGGGCGACTATCTGTCATCTCTGACACCCGTGACAATAGATCTTCATTGTAAATTTTCTTCATCATCTCAGTCTTCATAATTGCACATTAGAATGTCTATCAAGCGGGTCAGTTTGTGTGGAGCCTGATCCATGCAGGGCACATGGTAGCATTTAAACCTTGGATGAGCAGACCCTTCCACTCCTGCCAAGATGGTCGAGCATGTGATGATGGACAGATTCATCCACTCCCTTCCCAGGCAGGTGCAGACCTGGGTTGTCCAGGGCGATCCTTGGAACACGGACGACCTGGTAGGCCTAGTAGAGAGGTAACAGATTGTTGAGAAATCCCACGGGAAACTGGACATAGTCACTTCCCCGTACTGGAAAACCCAAAGGGGGGCGGATTCGCCACAGAGGGGGTTCAGAGCCACAACTGGGGGGCGTCCCAGACCCACTGAGGGTCCCGCAAAGACTGTTGTAAAGCATGTGGTCTGTTGGCGTCACAATCCTGGACACGTAGCTGCCCGGTGTGATATGTCCCCTGAGCCAATGGACTGCAGCCTAGGCTGGCGTTGTTCCTATTACGCTTACCTGGCCTGCAGTGTGGGCAGTCAACAGGGCGAGGGGCCGCAGCCGTGTGCCGTATCCATTATTGGAGTGAGGGTGCTTGGACTGTTGGACTCTGAGTCTGGTAACCCTAATCAGTGCTAACCTTCCTCACCAGTTGGTCCCTGCCAAAACAATGCGCATTCGTTGCATACATGGGGTCGCCAAGGACTACCCTGTGGCCAGAGTGACCGTTGGAACAGACTGTGGTACCCAGTCCCTCTAGGTTGGGGTGGTCAAGGACCTGATACATCCCGTCATATTGGGGTGTGATTTTTCTTTGTTTTGGGACTTGTGGGAAAAGGGAACCTACTGAGTCACGTGGACAAAAGCCAGGTCCCTAGGGAAGAACCCCCGTTGAAATCTCAAGTGGATGAGTTCCTACTGTGTGTCAAAACTAAAGGGTGGTGAGATAGTGGAACAGCTGTTAGTTCCAGGACCATACCGATGGACGGTATTAGACATGGCCCATTCACATGTTCTAGGGGTTGAGAAAACTCAGGAGAGGATAATGAAGAGGTTCTACAGGGTGTTACCGGGAGATCCTAAACTATTGTAGGTCCTGCCCCACTTGCCAGATAACTGCTCCCTCCTCCCACTTCCGTAGTCCTCTAATCCCACTACCTGTGTGTCACAGGTGTATCAGAGGTGTCAGACAGTCGTCCTGCGGTTGGTTGCAGGAGATCTCTATGTTTGGCATTACAGACATCTTGTTAGATGAGAGGCTGTCTCTAGGACCTAGCGGCTACCTCCCTCTGGTAATTAGCTCCCTGGCCTGGGTGTATATATACCTGGTGTGTCTGAGAGGGAGGTGCCGGCAATATTAATTTCTAATTGTGAAGGCTTAGCAAGAGCAGTACTTCGCACTCTCTGGAGCTTGAGGCTGAGTTTGCATTTGTCTGGAGTCGTCTAAAGCTAGCATTCTCCCCCTGTTTGTCTACCCTCGCTGTCTATAGAGTTTAGTGGAGATTAACTAGTGCTCATCTCCTCCCATCCCTAGCCTTAGTCATATGCCAGGGAAAAACAGGGCGAGGCATGCGTGCAGCGATTGCTGAAGAGGCAATATAGGGACGGTAGTTGAGACAGGGTGACACTAGACCAGAAAAGGAGGTCTCCACTTCCCCCTTGCCCTAGTGTCTGGGCTCCCTTTCCCTCTGCGTTGCACTAAGTTTTTCCCATACCTGGCGTGACACTGTGATAGAAATCCCCTTTGAAAGGATTGCCATGGACCTAGTGGGGCCCTAGTTAAATCGGCACGGGGCCACCAATACATCCTGATGGTTATGGACTATGAGACCCGGTACCCAGAAGCGGTACCACTAAGGAACTCATCAAGTAGGAGCATAGCCCAGGAACTTGTCCATATATTTGCGTGGACCGGACTGCCAAAGGAAATACTAATCGACCAGGGAACCCCATTCATGAGCAAGGTAATGAAGAAGCTGTGTAATAACTCCAGATTGCCCAGCTGCTAACCTCCATTTACCATACACAGACAGACGGCCAAGTGGAGCGCTTTAATAAAACCTTAAAAGCGATGCTCAAAAAGGTTGTAGAGAAGGATGGTCGTGACTGGGACTATCTGCTACGGTTCCTGCTCTTTTCAGTAAGGTAGGTTCCGCAAGCCTCTACTGGTTTCTCCTCATTTGAGCCAATGTATAGACATCCGCGAGGGCTCCTGGATATTGCCAAGGAAACCTGGGAAGCCAAGGTTACCCCCACCGGAGCATCATAGAACATGTAGCCCAGATGCAGGAGAGAATGGCGAAATTGATGCCTATCGTGAAGGCGCATTTCCTCCAGACACAGGAGGCCCAGGCAAGGGTCTATAACTGATCAGCGAGGCTGAGGCAGTTCCAGCATTGGTACCATGTTCTGGTGCTAATCCCCACAGTCGAGAGCAAGTTCCTGGCCAAGTGGCAAGGTCCGTATGAGATGGTGGAGAAACTCAGCGAAGTTAATTATAAAGTCCACCAACCAGGCCGAAGAAAGTCGCACTAGATATATCATGTAAACTTACTCAAGCCATGGCGAGATCGGGAACCCATGGGAGCTCCTTGCCTGGGAGCAGGTCCTGAAGCCAAGGTGGAAGATGTCACAATAGCGGAGACTATCACCGGCCCTCAATAGGAAGCAACAGAGTTGCCAGGGCATACGCAGGTGGTAAAGCATGATGTGAGAAACCAAAAAACACAACATTCCCAAATCAATATCACCAACCTGATAATACAGCATATAGTATATTGTTGGGGATTGGCGGGAATTAAAACAAACTGTGGGATCAGTTTATAAGAAGGTAATAAATTTTATTAAATATAATAGATATACAGCATGGAGAAAAAATCAGCTAAAAATGGTTTGGAGTGACAGAAATTACTGCAGTGGCACTATAAACAAGATGATAAAAATGTGCATCACAGTGGAAAATAGAGACACATGGGATCCTATTCAACCTATATAGGGCTTCCTAATAGGGGCTGCTCTGACATATTGCGGAGCAATAGTTAATACCCAGCAATCAATCTGAAAAGTAATATGCAGACTAGTTCTGTCTTGTATATGAGTCAATAGAAGATTAGAACGAAGTATAGAACATAGGAATTACCTTGAGTCATATTGTAATGTCAGATAGTGTTGCTAAGGACCCGTGCAGCAGCCTCGACGCACGTTTCACCTTCCGGCTTCGTCAGGAGGCGTGGTTAGAAGTTAAAAGCAGGGGCTTTTAAATGAATGAATCAGGGCCATAAGCGAATCGGCGCGCAACATGTCATGTTGCTCCGCCCCCGTGGCGTGGCCGGCCGGTGTCCGCAGAGAGCGACGGGGAGGAGGACGTACGTCACCCCCCCCATCGCCCCAGCAACCCGCCCGGCCAGCGATGCCACACGGCGCGAGCAGCGCATGCACGAGGCGCGTCTACGTTGCATGAGGGCGGACTAAATGGAGTTCAGATAGGTATGTCTATCTGTCTGTTTAAACCTAAGACTGGCCATAATAAGTCTGAATAAAGGGAGGATACGTACTCCCATGGGAGCTATATAGTTAGATAGATAGTCACGGAGAAATAGTGTATACCAGATGTAACATATGATATTGTGCTAAATATAAGGTTACTGTCTTTCATAAAAGCTCCTATGACATAGATTACAATGCCATCATCACTATAAATAGGTGTTTCTCCTATAGATAAAATAAATGCCCCATTGGTTAAAGTAGAGAGTTATTCCTCCAGGGCCATTATATTATTATAACCACAGTCCCACAGTCATATAACATCAGAAGAAGGTATGAATAACATTATAAATATAGGGACTATGCATCACGTATATAATTAAAAAAATATCGAAAAAGCTTCATATATATACTAAACTTGCGCCTACCAGCACTATATGTGTGGGAACAGTCATGTCGCAGCTCTATTATTATTATTATTGTTCCCACATATATAGATTAATCCGTCATGCAAATACACAACAATGCGCATATAAAAGTCAAATATCTTCTTTAATAATATGCGCAACAAAATGATATATACGGGAACAGCCTTATTACACACAATATTGCTATACATAGTGAATATATTCACAGAATATTATTATATATATAGCTAACCATCATATAGTCCAAAATAATGATAGTTGCAGCATAACAATATGCGAAACAGATAAGAAAATTATCATAACACTAGTTGAAAAAGCTTCATTAAGATGTTCATTTGATAGAAGCAAATAATTGATGACTGTTGATGCAAAGAATGAGTTCAGGCAGTATATCCCATATTCTCCAAACCGCTCTATGATGGAAAATCATGGCCGAGGTAGTTCTAATACTAGGAAAAGAAGTCAACAGACAAAAATTAGGACACAATCTACGTAAAAAAACACACATATCTGGCCCATGCGATTAAAATAAAAAGTGCAATCGAGAAAATTAAAGAAAAGATTTGAAACTGATGGCTTCATTAAGGCCTTTGGGAACTAACGTGTCCAATGTAACCATCCATTTGGTTTCCTTTTGAAGCAATCTCTGTTTGATATTCCCACCTCTGATCCCTACATATATGTGATCAATACCACAGGCCGCAAAACCCTTAGGGTTGCACCTATGGTAGTCAAAAAAGTGTCTGGGGATAGTTTTGAGGAGTTGGGGTTCGGTGCAGTTGATTGCATTCTTAATGTCCCGAATGTGTTCCTGAATCCTTATTTTGAATGATCTAGTGGTCATACCTATATATATGAGCCCACAGGGGCATTTTCCATGGCAGACCACTGCTTCAGTATCACATGTAATGTAATGGACGATTTAAAAATTTCTATCATTTTTAGAATTAGAGAAGGATTTAGTCCTTAAGATATATTTGCAGGCCGAACAGCCTCCACAAGGAAAGCAGCCCCAGGGGGGACCGGGGCTATCAAACAGAAACTTACTTTTAGGTGTCACGTAGTGGCTTTTACAAAGTATGTCACCCAATGTGCGCGATTTGCGCCAGGTAATGGATGGGTACTTAGGGAGTTCATATTGTAGACTTCTGTCAGTACGTAATACTAACCAATGCTTGAGTAGAATTCCCCTAATGTCTTTCCAGTTGTTGCAGAAAGTAGTGATAAATATTGGGGGAACGTGCATGAATTGAGTTTTTTTCTTTTGACTGCTGCCCTGCCCCATTAGGAGGGCTTGTCTGTTGGTTCCCTTCGCACGATTGAAGCCTCTACAAATTTCCCGATATTTATAGCCCCTGTTCAAGAATCTACCAGACAGATCCCTGGCCTGCTCTTGAAACCGCACATCATCAGAACAAATGCGGCGTGCTCTCAGATATTGGCTAATAGGGATGGATTTTTTCAGATTGGGTGGATGTGATGACTCATAATGCAAAAGTGCATTAGTTGATGTTTTTTTCCTAAAAATGTCTGTACTTATAGTACCATCTGGTGATTTGATAATTAACAGGTCCAGAAAATCGATCTGAGCTTGACTATACTTCCATGTGAGCTTGATGTTTATGTCATTAATATTAAGCCGGTCAAGAAACATCTCAAGCTGCGAAGCGGAGCCCTGCCAAACAAACAGTATATCGTCGATATACCGCGACCATGAGACCACATGTTCATGACCAGGTGTGCAAAGGACCGTGTCCCTCTCCCACAGGCCCAGGAAGAGGTTGGCATATGAGGGAGCACATGTGGCCCCCATCGCCGTCCCCTGGAGCTGTAGGAAGGGGCGGTCCTTAAACACAAAAAAATTGTGTGTCAAAATAAATTGTAATAGAGATACCGTAAAGGTAATCAGGTCTGAATCTAGATTGGTCATGCTTAAATAAAATGTTGTGGCCTTGATCCCATGGTCGTGGCGTATCGACGTGTAGAGGGACTCCACGTCGCAGGTGACAAGCCACATATCTTCATCCAACACGATCCCCTCAAGTCTCCTCAGTACATCGGTAGTATCTCTTACAAATGAAGGGAGAGTTTAGACGCATTTTTGTAAATAGAAATCAACAAATTGGCATGCAGGTTCACAAAGACCCCCCATTCCAGACACTATGGGCCTGCCCGGTGGGCAAAGGTGGTCTTTGTGAACCTTAGGAAGCATATAAAAGGTCGGTACAATCGGGTATTCAGGTAATAATGCTTGTCCCATTTTAAATGGAATAATAGATGATGTAACTCCCTCACAGAGCAAGTCAGAGAGCTGTTGTTTAAATTTAGTTACGGGAATTGAGTCTAGCTTTTAATGCCAAACTCTTTTATTCAGTTGGTTAAAGGCTTCCGCTTCATACATATCCACGGGCCATAAAACCACATTGCTACCCTTGTCGGCTCTCTTGATGACAATGTCTTTCATGTTTTTTAGATCTTGCAGAGCTTTTCTAAGTCGTCTAGAGAGATTATCATGGATGATACTGGAGTCTAATTTTAAAAAATCCTCCTTAACTAATTTTACGAAAATCTCTACAGGTGGACAAGCGGACAAGGGTGGGAATGTCTTGGACCGTGGATATAAAGATATTGGCAAAGAGGGGTTATCAAGTGGCGCATTTTCAGCTGCCAATGATTCAAGGTCATGGAGAGCCTGAAATTCAGTATCTGTTGAAAAAGATGCTAGATCAGGGCAGAAGTGTTTCTTAAGAATTAGTTTGCGGGCAAATAGTTCTAGATCTTTGACAAGAGTAAAGTAGTCAGAACCCGCCACCGGTGAGAAAGAAAGACCTTTTTTAAGTACCTCTGTGTATTGGACAGGTGATATTTAGATAAATTGATTACCTTTAATATTTCTTTGCTTTCTTGTCTCTGAAATGGTAAGGATGATTCCTGCCTTTTATAATTTGAGGTCTTGTGATTGATGACTGATTTTTGGCGGTTCCATCTTCGACTGTGGTTAGTCGTTTGTCTAAAAAACGCTTTCCACATTCTTCCTCCGAAGTAGTAGAGGTGTTGGAAATAGATCGAGATCTCGATCTGAATGTGTGGCGTTTTTGATGCCAGTGATATATATTTTTAGATTGGTAATCACTGAGATCTCTCTGATATTTTTTCGTCTTACTGCTTTGTACTTCCGATTCCCATTTAGATAAATCCACTTCCAATGACTGATCAAATGTCTTATACTCGTCAGTAGTCAAAGATGTCTGGATTTTACTGCGTGCAGCTTTAATTTCTTTTTCTAATGTATCCAATGACCTTTTATCTGCCCCTACAAGCAACTCTAATAATGTGCGGGAGCATTTAGTCAAGGTATCTTCCCATTTAGTAGTGAATGTGGAATCATCCACATCCAAAGTAGGAAATAGTTGGATGCGTAGTCCCCTAGGTACAATATCCTTATGTAAATAATTTTCCAGGGCGGCCTTGTTCCACCATGTTTTAGTTCTCTTTTTTAATAAATCTTTAATTTTCAGTTTCAAATCTTTAATATCATGTTTCTCATTAACCGTAGCAGTCGTTTTCTCACCACTGTCCCAAGTTGGTTAACCCAGGCTTTATCGCGTTTCTTATAATCCATGTAACCTGTAGGCGAGTCTATGAACACAAGTATGGTCACAGTATATAAACCTATAAAAGTATCACTAAAAAGTGAAAACAGTCCCAAATGGAATGAGAAACCAAAAAACACAACATTCCCAAATCAATATCACCAACCTGATAATACAGCATATAGTATATTGTTGGGGATTGGCGGGAATTAAAGCAAACTGTGGGATCAGTTTATAAGAAGGTAATAAATTTTATTAAATATAATAGATATGCAGCATGGAGAAAAAATGTGTTAATAGAGCCGCATATAAGAGTGAACCTGAAGCCCTATAGGATTCCTGAAGCATGCCAGGAGGTGATTTCAACTGAGGTGAAAAGGATGTTAGACCTCGGTGAGATAGAGAAGTCAAAGAGTGGATGGTCGAGTCCCATCGTTCTCTTGCCAAAACCCAATGGGGAGTGGAGGTTTTGCAATGACTATCGCCGGCTGAATGAGGTATCCAAGAGTGACGCATACTCGATGCCCCGCGTCAATAAACTCATCGAGAGGCTTGGATCTGCGAGCTATATCACCACCCTGACCTGATGAAGGACTGCTGGCAGATCCCCATGTCCCAGAGGGCCAAGGAGAAGACGACTTTCTCAACAACTGATGGGTGTTTCCAATACACCCGAATGCCTTTCAGACTGCAGGGGGCCCCAGACACCATCCAGAGGGCCATGGATCGGATCCTAGCCCCACATAAAAAGTATGCCGCAGCTTACCTTGATGACATTGTAGTCATCTACCATAGGTACAAGCGATTCTGGATGCTCTGAGGAAGGTGGGATTTACTATAAATCTGAAAAAATGTGCCATTGGGAAGGAGGAGGCCAAGTACTTAGGCTATGTCGTCAGAAGAGGCGAAATTAAGCTGCATATCAATAAAGTAAAGGCAATCCAGAGCTAGCCGCAACCGCTCTCCAAGAAGCAGGCGAGAGCTTTTCATGGAATTGTGGGATATTACCGGCGGTTTATTCCAAATTTTGCCATGATGGCTGTGCCACTTATGGATCTTCTCAAAGGCACCAGATCAACGATGGCGAAATTGACGGGTGAAACGGAGGCGGCGTTCCAACAGCTGAAGCTGGCACTGTGTAAGCAGCCGGTTCTGGTCACACCAGACTTTAATAAAGAATTTGTGGTCAAGACAGATGCTCCAGAAGTTGGCCTAGGAGCTGTGCTCTCCCAAGAGATAAATGGAGAGGAACGTCCCATCCTGTATCTGAGCCACAAGCTAAGCTATAATAGAAAAACAGTGCTTAGCCATAAAATGGGCGGTAGATACGCTGAGATATTACCTACTAGGCCGGAAGTTTAAACTAGTGTCGGACCACGCCCCTTTGAAATGGTTAAGGGAGAAGAGGGGTAAGAATGCCCGGGTGACTAGGTGGTTCTTAGGTCTCCTGGACTTTTTTCACGTGGAGCATAGGCCCGGGAAGTTACACAGTAATGCTGATGCCCTCTCTAGAATTCCCTGTCTGGTGTCTGAGGGTGCCCAAACCCCCGGCTTTATGCAGTGCGGGGAGTGGTGTATGTGAGGGGAAATATGTTTCACTGCGGCTACTAGCCTCAGTGAACTGAACCTAGAAGTTTCTTCAGCATGTTCGATGCTGAAGAGGTTAATCAGCCATCTTGGCTCTAGTTATTTGTGAATGACTACAGAATGGGAGGGAGGTCATTCACCATACATCCACCTCAAGGGTGTGGCTGGGGAAGTTAAATGCTCAGTCACTGTTTTTTTTCTCTGTTGTGAGTTTGGAGAAGGAAGTCTCCAGACTGTGTGGAACTTCAGCTCAGGAGGCGCTAAAGTGAGCTGCAACTTAAGCGGGCGAATCCCGCTGGCATATAGACTGTGCTATATTTTATCTTTTGTTTTACTCTTATGCCAGCAAGGCTGTGTTTATTTTGTGGCACCTGCAGTGCTTTATGCTGTTGTAAATAAACCTGCAGACGAAAACGTTCCTGTGTCTACTTCTGGAAGCAGCCAAGTGAGTCGTCTTACCACACCAGCTAAAGCAAAGCAGACAGCTGCAGGCTGATATTAGTAGGCTGGGAAGGTCCATGGATATTGGCCCCTTCACAGCATAATAAGACCAGCTCACAGTTGTCTGCTTTCACTTTGCTGGTTATTAAAAATAAGGGGGACTACAAGTCGTTTTTCTTTTTAATTCATTATTTCCCTGCGGTAGACAGAGCACAATGGCGGCGCCACCCGTGATCGAGCGTTTATACAGGACAGGTCACATGTTGTGCCGTCATGGCTGTGGTGACTCCGGAATTGCCCACAGCCTAAAAGCGTGTTGCTTGGCTGCCCGGCAGCCTTTCATCAAACATTATTCGCCACTGAACCCGAACAGTAGAGCGAACCTCTAGGAGAAAGTCTGTGTTCGGCGCTGGACACAAGCAGTGAAATTACAGATTGTGAGGTAGCAAAACACAAAAAATGCCAAGGGGGGGGGGGGGGATTTCATAAGCCACTGTACTTATTAATTTAACAGATATTGAAGTTAAGAATATCCTTTAAATATTATCCCGGTGGTATAGAACCCCTGAATTCCTACATTATCTGCATCTGGGTCTTGCTAACTCCAACTTGTGTTGGAGATGTGGTATCCATTATAGGTACAAATTAATAAAATCCAGCTCCACGAACCGTGAATATTTTATTCACACAAATTGCTTAAAGGACATAGAGTTAGCAGTACAGCTTGCATGACACGCGGCATCGACCTGTTTCAGGTGACTGTGCACCTTCATGATTGAAGGTGTGCAGTCACCTGAAATGCGTCAATGCCATGTGTTATGCAAGCTGTACTGCTGACTCTGTATGTCCTTTAACAATTTTGTGTGACTGAAACATTCACAGTTCATAGAGCTGGATTTCCTTCATTTGCATTTTCTCATGCCTTGATGCGGCGTTCCCGTGCTCCTAACACCTTCAGGCTGCCAATCACGGTGAACTGGACTTTATTATTCATCCATATAGGTAACCTATTGCATATATTTTGGCATTGCCCCTGCTTACAATCATTCTGGCAAGACATTAACCAGAATTTATGTAGTCTAGGTTTAATAACGAAGAACCTAAAACCCGCTGAAGTACTATTGTCCTGCCCCTCCAAACACTTTTTAAAAGCAAAAAAGCACAACCTTCTGGCTCTATTGCTAGGGGCCACTAAATATTTAATCCCAATCCCCTGGAAACAAGACACCCCTCCAACCCATTCAGAATGGTTGGATAAAATACGTTTGATTTATCGACTGGAAGAATTGTCTAGTTGGGAGACACACACTCACTCATCATTTCAGAAAACTTGGTCACTTTGGATCGTAAAATATGGGGCTAATACTTAACTGATGTAGCCTTCTACCTTACCCAGCCCTACCCCCCTTCCTCGCTTTGCCACTGTAGATCTACTAACCATTCCTACTCAGTTTTCCCTCATTATTGGAAATTGTTCAATTCAGCCTCTATATCATTCTCTCACCCAGTACTTGATGGACCCATCTAATTTATCTGTTTCGATTATTTAATATTACTCCTTTCGTTTGTACATAATAACTCAATGATTTGGCTTTGTACCACCCTTACTTTCTGATCTCTGTTTGGTTTGTAATAAATTTTCAATACTATTTTCTAGTTGTTACTCTATATGTCCTTTAAAAAAAGAATTTAAAAAAAGAAAGGAAAAGAAAGCGCAGCAGATGAAGATACATCATGCTTTACTTTGAAATCAGAAGATCTCTATTCATCGGCCACTGTTGTCACCAGACCAGCCTTAGGTGGTGTTACAGTGTGAGCAGGTGTGTCTAGTCAATACAGAATTGCCCTACACTTTGTGAATGGTACAGTGACAAGCCCCTACTACTTGAATAACTTCATTAATCCAGTCATTGTGCCTTTGCACGAACAACACAGACCTAATTTCATCTTCATTTTACGACAATGCTCCAGCTCATTGAGGTCGCATCCTTAGGAAACAGCTGCTGGAGACTGAGCTATCGCAAATGGAGTGGACTGCACTTTATCCAGACCTGAATCCCATAGAAAACCTATGGGACCAGTTGAGTCGCCGTGTAGAGGCCCGTAACTCTGTACACCAGAACCTCAATGACCTGAGGGCTGCCCTTCAAGAAGAGTTAGATGCCATGCATCAGCAGATAATAACTTGACTTGTGGATATCATAAGACGTCGTTGTGAAGCTGTAATTGGTGCTCAAGGTCACATGACAAGTTATTGAGACATTGACATTTTTTGTTTGAGTATATCCACCACTGTTGTTGGCTTTTGTTTAAATAAATTGTTGAGATGAGGAAATCACCATTGCATGCTGCTACTTAAATGCCTTACTGTCATGATAAAATATCACTGTGAGTAAATTTTTTAAGTTTTCCATAAATTTCATACGAAATCCAAATATCCCTAACTTTTTGTGAGAAGTGTATGTTCAGTGTAAAAAAGAATAAGGAGTCCCGGAAGTGATGACATGGCGGCCACAAAGTCTTGATCTCAACCTCATCAAGTCTATCTAGGATTACATTAAGATACAGAAGGATTCGCACAATTCTACATCCATAGAAGATCTGTGGTTAGTTTTCCATCGTTTTTGGAACAACCTCCCCGTCGAATTCCTTCAAAGATTGTGCAAATACCTAGAAGAATTGATTATGTTTTGAAGGCAAAGGATAATCACACAAATATTGATTTTAGATTTTGCTTTTTGTTCTTTCACTTTGCATTTTGATAATTGATAAACTATTAACACTTGTATTTCTTTTCTTTTTTTCTTTGAAAAAATGCTGCAATGAGCCTAAAACGTTTGCCCAATTCTGTATATATAACATTTTGATCTCTTTTTATTGCATTTTTAGGAGTTGTAGCGACAAATATATAATTGTAATTTTAGCATTTCACAATTTTTTTTTCCTTTACACCATTTACCTTAGAAATTAATTAAAGGGGTTGTCCACTACTCGAACAACCTTTTCCTAAATACTATATTCCCTCTAGTTCCGTATCGGCACTATTCCAGCGATGTTGGGGCTGGATCTCCCAAAGCTCACATAACATGGTTAAGCCAAGTGAGTCCTGCTCCCCACCCCTCCCTTCCTCCTCCATCGCTCCAAGGCAGCAGCATTTGCACAGGTGGTTTTTCTACTTGGGTAAGTAACTCTTTCCTAGGTGCTCAAGCATTATTTGTCCTAGGGACCTCTTTGGCACTTGCCATCACTTATACATATATACATATATATTGGTCTGGACATGCTTGAGGTGAGTTTGGTGCCGCTCCTCCGTACCATTTAACCCGTTTTACTCCCTGTTTGTCCTGCCGCCTGTGTTGCCTTTTGTCTGTCGCTTTTATCTTGTCTACTTACTATTGTGATTCTAATTATTAAATAAACATTTTTGCATTCTAACCCAACTTGTGTACTCCATTGTCCTCCTATTCCTCAAGCAATCAGAAGCTTCTATGCTCTCACTTCCTTTGGATGAACCTTTGATGCCTGGGGTAGATGTGAGCGCTACAGCCCATTAGCGGTTGCTGACTGGCAGCAGGGCTTCCTTAAAATAACAATGTCGCGCAAGTCTTGGAAGTTTAGTATACAGTGATTTTTTATTTATATAGTATTTAAGAAAGACTTGCCAATATAGTGGACAAACCCCTTTAATTTATATTTTCATCGTGTTGCTGTTTATGAACATTTCAATACCATTTTTTTATTTCATTATTTTTGCAAAGGAAAAGGAGTTGATTTAAACATTTTTTTTTATATTTTAAGAAACATTATTACTTTACTTTTTTTTAAATCAGTATTGTATTATATAGTAAAAATCCCAACATCTGATAAAACCCAGCTACATGCTAGGCTTTACAGGAGTACAATGATGGTGGCTAGTGATGAGCGAGCATGCTCGCCACTATTCGGTACTCGCCTGAGCATCTCAGTGCTCGAGATGCTTGACAAGTAATTTTGAAATGCTCGGGCGGGAGTTCAAGTCCCCGCCACGCATAACTGGCGCTGTTTAGACAGCGAATTAACATGCGGGGATTGCCTGCCAGTCACTGTAATGCTGCAGCCATGTTTCTTGTGGCATTACAAGTGATTGGCTGGCCGCATAGCGTCATTGGGTCTATATAAGAACCGGGACCCCTATGCTCATCACAGTCTACCGGTCAAAGATGCAGAGTAGGGAGAGCTGCAACTGAGCGAGGGAGAGAATTGGCGGTTATTTTAAACAGAAATTCCACACCACTATTAGAAATCTACTCTAAAGGCCCCGTCACACTTAGCGACGCTACAGCGATCCCGACAACGATACGACCTGTCAGGGATCGTTGCTGCGTCGCTATGTGATCGCTGGTGAGCTGTCAAACAGGCAGGCTCACCAGTGATCAGGGGAGCAGCGACATCGTGGAAAGAATCTTTCCACGATGTCCTGCTCCTGGTTACCAGCCTGCTGAAGCAGGAGCAGGCTGGTAACCATGATAAACATCGGGTTACTAGGGGCACACGCGCACCTAGTAACCCGCTGTTTATCATGGTTACCACTCTGCTACGGTGAGCGGGAGGTTACCGCTCACCGTAGAAGAGTGGTAACCATGATAAACAGCGGGTTACTAAGTGCGCGTGTGCCCCTAGTAACCCGATGTTTATCATGGTTCCCAGCCGCCGCTTTTTCTCCTGGTGTGCCATCCCCACCTTACGCAAGCACATGTCCCAGAACATTAGCCGTGCCCTCACCACAGAAACATGGACAAGTGATTGTGGCCAGGGACGGTACATCTCACTCACGGCACACTGGGTTAATATTGTGAAAGCCGGGACTCAGTCGGACCCTGGGATGGAAAACGTCCTCCCGATGCCGAGGATTGCGGGCCCTGGGTCAATCAGGGTTGCCCCCCATATTCTACAGCTCCTGCACCTCCTCCTCCTCCTCCCCTCTTCAGCCTCCATCTCCAAAATGACCACATCAGTCGGAAGCTGGAAGAACTGCCTTGGCCAAGCAGCAATAGGCTGTGCTGAAGCTAATATGCTTAGGTGACAAACCACACACCGCTGCAGAGTGGTTGAAAGATGTAACAGAGCAGGCAGATCTGTGGCTGTCACCGCTGAACCTACAGCCAGGCATGGTCATGTGTGACAATGGCCAGAACCTGGTGGCGGCTCTGAGACTTGGCAACCTAGCACATGTACCATGCCTGGACCATGTGCTCAACCTAGTGGTTCAGCGGTTTCTCAAAACCTACTCGGATCTGCCTGAGCTGCTTGTGAAAGTACGCTGCATGTGTGCCCATTTCAGAAAGTCAGCTACAGCTTCCGCCACCCTCACTGTGCTTCAGCAGCATCTGCAGCTTCCAGCTCACCGACTGGTGTGCGATGTCACCACGCATTGGAACTCAACGTTGCATATGTTGGGAAGGATTTGTGAGCAGCAGAGGGCAGTACCAGCTTCAACACACCCGTCAGTATTCAGGTCAGCCTCTGCACATAAGAGCTGATGAGTGGGCATGGATGTCTGACATCTGTGCTGTCCTCCAAAATTTTGAGGACTCCACCAAGATGGTGAGCGGCGACGACGCCATAATTAGCGTCACCATCCAGCTTCTCTATCTACTGAAACGCTCGCTACTCACAATTAAAGAGGAGGCATTGCAGGCGGAGCACGATGAGATGGAGTAAGGAACTCTACAGGGTGATACTACACAGGCCAGCCTCATTTCATCTCAACGTGGATTGTGTGATAATGAGGAGGAAGAGGAACAGGAGCTGGTTTCCTGCACTACAGACGGTACTACCTACACAACATTCATACCATCTGTTCAGCGTGGATGGCCTGAGGAGAGGGAGAACGAGAAGGAGGACCAGGAGGAGGATGATAGCATGGGCAGTCGTCCTCTTGGTGAGGACAGGGAAGTCTTGGCTGTTGGCAGTCTGGCATACATGGCTGAGTGTATGTTAAGCTGCCTTTCCTGTGAACCTCGCGTTGTACTCATTTTGGCCAACACTAATTACTGGTTGGTCACACTTCTAGACACACGCTACAAGGAGAACTTTCTATCTCTCCTTCCCGTGGCGGAGAGGTCTAATAAAACGTTGCAGTACCAGAATGCCCTTGTTGAAGAATTGTTAAAAAAATTCCCATTTGAAAATGCTGGCGGCAGAGGTCAAAGTTTGTTGGACAACCAAGGAGTACAGGCGAGGGAGACACAAATACGATGCAGCAGAGGCAGAGTAACTCTGTCAAAGGTCTACGACAGTTTTCTCAAACCCTCTCAGCGCCCAGGCCCTGATGCGTGGGGTACTCTGACAAGGGAAGATTTGGAAGATGCTGAAGGAGTACATTGCTGACCATACCAGCGTACTCCATGATTCCTCTGTGCCTTATAACTATTGGGTATCCAAGCTGGACACGTGGCATAAACTGGCCCTGAACACCTTGGAGGTCCTGGTCTGCCCTGCCGCTAGTGCTTTGTCAGAGCAGGTTTTCAGTGCCGCCGGGGGTATTATAACTGATAGGCGCATCAGCCTGTCAACTGAAAATGCTGACAGACTAACTCTTATCAAAATGAACAAGGGCTGGATTGGGCCAGACTTCTCGGCACCACCGGATAATAGCAGCGGAACATGAAGACACATCCAGTGTTTGTTTGTTTTTGTTTTGGGGGGGTTTATTCCCATGCCCCTCTTGACACCCAGACATGTGTATACGCTTCATGATTTTGTGACCATCATGCAACACCCACATAATTTTTTTTTTTAGGGTGTTTATGATGAACGTAGGAAATATTTTCAGAGGCTTTCCTCTAACATTCAGTATGTTATACAGTAGGTTCATGTATAACCTCCAGGGGTAAATGTTTTTCAGCCCATTACCAATATGAAACAGACTTCTTAATAATGGGGACAATTTTCTTTAATGAGGTCCTCCACTATGTCTCTTCAAAGGGGTATTGGAGCACGTCCTAATTTTTGTCAGCCCTTGAACTTGCTGCATACGCTATAACAGTATAGGAGACCCACGCCTATGTTGTATATTGCAGTACCAGATGGCCTTTGTTGAAGAAAAAATCCCAACTGACAACGTTGGTGGCAGAGGTCACAGTTTCATGGACAACCAAGGAGTACAGGTGAGGGAGAAACAAAGCAGATACAGCAGAGGCAGGGGAACACTGTCAAAGCAAAGTTCCAGAGGCAGTTTTCTCAGACTCTCCCAATGTCCAGGCCCTGATGCGTGAGTTACTCCGACAAGGAGGGAAAAGTTCTGGAAGATGCTGAAGGACTACATTGGCGACCGTACCAGCGTCCTCCGTGATTCCTCTGTGCCTTACAACTATTGAGTATCCAAGCTGGACACGTGGCATGAACTGCCTCTCTACGCCTTGGAGGTCCTGGCCACTAGCGTTTTGTCAGAGATGGGTTTTAGTGCCACCGGGGGTATTTTAACATATACACAATAACAGTATAGGAGACCCACGCCTTGATAATGGGAAGGCCAATTCAAATTGATTCTATATTCTACAATATTACCGCTCTTATCTGAAATTCGTTTACAGGTGAGCAATCGCAGTATGGACAGCGTATTA
This sequence comes from Phyllobates terribilis, assembly GCF_046119375.1. Lineage (NCBI taxonomy): Eukaryota > Metazoa > Chordata > Amphibia > Anura > Dendrobatidae > Phyllobates > Phyllobates terribilis. The sequence goes on along the minus strand of NW_027362762.1, from coordinate 482,893,666 downwards.
CACCAATCTAGCCCGGTATTATTGCCTTACACTGCGTACTGCAAAAAAAAAAAAAAAAAAAAAAATCTATTCTATTCCCTATTGATACCGCTGTTAGCTGCATTTACAATAGGGACAGATGCAAGGTATCCTCAGCTGGAGATGAGTGTTGTTCATGGTCGTCGAATACATCTCTTACACAGTGCATAATTTGATATTTTTTTTCCATGCACTCGTTGATCGATTCATAATTTTGAACCGTGATCTGTAATTACAAATTGATGAAAGAAGACAGGGTTGCTTGCATTCCTTCACAGTTTAGTGGTGTGCAACCTACCAAAAAAACCTCTTCGGAGCCGGTTAAATTCTATTTTCTATTGTACTATATTCTCTTATATGAGATTCGTATAAGGGGGACCTATAGCAGTTGGGATAGCATCTTACAGGCATCTAATCAGGGATTATTGTATTATACTCCGTGCTGAAAAAAAAAAATTATAATTCCTATTGCTAAAACTGTTAGCTGCTTTTAAAATAGGGACAGGTGCTAGATGGTATCAGCTGGGAATGAGTGTTCATTCTGGATGTGTCTGATCAGGTCTCACACACCACATGGCCAGATAAGGTAGTAAAATGTTAAAATTACATTTACTGGTGAATGTATTTTTCACCATTGAAAGAAATGCAAAAGTGAAAAATGCATCAAAAACGCTACGTGTGAACATAACCCAAGGTGTGGAGGGGCATTTTTGGTTATTTATTTTGCCTTATATAGGTGCATCTTACTAAATTAGAATATCAGCAAAAAGTAAAATTTATTTCAGTTCTTCAATACAAAAAGTGAAACTCATTATATGGAGTCATTACAAACAGAGTGATGTATTTCAAGTGTTTATTTCTGTTAATGTTGATGGTTGTGGCTTACATCCAATGAAAACACAAACGTCATTATCTCAGTAAATTAGAATACTTTATAACAACAGCTTGAAAAATGTTTTTAAAATCCGAAGTGTTGGCCTACTGAAATGTATGTTCTGTAAATGCACTCAATACTTAGTCAGGGCTCCTTTTGCATCAATTACTGCATCAATGTGGCGTGGCATGGAGGCGATCAGCCTGTGGCACTGCTGAGGTGTTATGGAAGCCCAGGTTGCTTTGATAGCAGCCTTCAGCTCGTCTGCATTGTTGGGTCTAGTGTCTCTCTTCTTCCTGTTGACAATACCCCATAGATTCTCAATGAGGTTACGGTCAGGCGAGTTTGCTGGCCAATCAAGCACAGTGATACTGATGTTTTTAAACCAGGTATTGGTACTTTTGGCAGTGTGGACAGGTGCCAAGTCCTGCTGGAGAATGACATTTCCATCTCCAAAAAGCTTGTCGGCAGAGGGAAGCATGAAGTGCTCTAAAATTTCCTGGTAGACTGCTGTGCTGACTTTGGTCTTGATAAAACACAGTGGACCTACACCAGCAGATGACATTGCTCCCCAAACCATCACTGATTGTGGAAACTTCACACTAGACCTTAAGCAGCTTGGATTGTGTGCCTCTCCACTTTTCCTCCAGACTCTGGGACCTTGATTTCCAAATGAAAATTGGAACTCTGGGACCTTGTGGAATGTGTCAATGACAGCCTTCTGGACATCTGTCAAGTCAGCAGTCTTCCCAGTGATTGTGGAGCCCACTGAAACAGACTAATGGACCTTTTTAAATGCTTAGGAAACCTTTGCAGGTGTTTTTTGTTAATTATTCTAATTAACTGAGACAATGACTTTTGTGTTTTCATTGGCTGTAAGCCATAATCATCAACATTAACAGAAATAAACACTTGAAATAGATCACTCCGTTTGTAATGACTATATACGAGTTTCACTTTTTGTATTGAACTGAAATAAATTAACTTTTTGATGATATTCTAATTTAGTGAGATGCATCTGTATATAAGTGATTACCTTGGAAATAGGGTTGAGCGAGTATGTTCTGTCCGAGTATGCTTGGGCCGAGGTCCGAGTATTTACAGCTGCTCGGTGATCAGGTTAAATTGCTCCTGTGTGCATGATTTGCAACTGTTTGACAGTTTTATTACATGTGAGGAATGTGTAAGAAATTGACATTCCTCACATGTAATAAAACTGTCAAACAGTTGCAAATCATGCACACGGGAGCGATTTAACCTGATCAGCGAGCAGCTGTAAATACTCGGAGCTCGGGCCGAGCATACTCACTCAACGCTACTTGGAAAGAATGTTTAACATTTTTTTCCAGCAAAATCCATTTTTGCTTCGTTTTTGTATGTTTCATTGTCAGTCCGTAAAAGTGGCGCAATACTCTGACATTGTTCACAGCAGTAACCTGGGAGTCAGATGCTTGCAAGGGTCTTCCCCATGCTGTTCCCATGTCATTTGAGCACTGTTTCCATCCATTTGACCAATTTTTAGGCCCTCTGCAGACTTCCTGGGGTTAGGGGTGGCCGCCAGAAAAAAAATGCTTGAGTTTCTCATTGACTTACATTATTATTGTTACTCAGGTCGAGCACCCGAGCATTACGATTTGCTCGACCCGAGCAAGAGCACTTTAGTATGCCCCCAGCTGCAATAGCAACCCATCTCAGGTGAAGCAGAGGGTGTATATGTGCTCCAGTTACAGTTTAAATCAAAAATATAAAATATCCATTGCAAATATTTATTAACATTTCCAAACTTTGAAATAAAGCAACAAAACTAATATAACAAGTGGTTTCTCTAATTTTAGCATAAAATTCCTCTTTTAATGACTACTGGTCTCGGAAGTATTCAGCCCTTCACACAAGAGTTTTTAGTACTTAAAAGAGCAGCCTTTAGTGGTTATGACCTGCCGCAGACATGATACATAGTCAGACACCAGCTTCTGGCAGCGTTCCTGAGAAATCTTAGCACATTCTTCAAGGGCAATGGTTTCCAGTTTGCTAATATTATTGTAAAGCGCCATGTAATGGTTCTATATGTGAAAAAGGGGGTATACATAGCAAAAACAATTACAATCTTGAACAAAAACACGACAGGTACAGGAGGGGAGAGGACCCAGCCCACGAGGGCTCACAATAATATTCTCAGATTGTCAAGAGAGTGGTCGAATAAAGGTAAGAAAAAAGTACTACCTTGCACAAAAAAGGAAAGGATTGAAAAAAAGATAGCAAAGGCACTGGATGTTTTTAGAGATACAGTTGAAAACATAGTTCAAAGTTAAAGGGATCCTGACAACACGATTTAGCCATGGAGGCATTAAGGGTGCTTTAAATTATGGCTGAGCATACCTTAGCACTACACATGTTTAAAGCCAATGGTAAATCTTCCTTGCTGGTGTATAGTGGACTAGTCCGGGAGCATCACTCATTGCTACAGTTTGCAGGGATCACGTAGACAGCTGCAACAATGACATCCCTGCATGTGCAGAAGTAGTCCCTCTTCTCCTCCTCCTCACTGCACATGCTGGGATGCCAGTCACACCACTGGGTTTTATCCCAGCTTGATGTAGCAATAATTGATAGCGGCATTAGACTATTCTGTTACCTGAGTATTACTGCAAGGATTTAAAGAGTAACCATTTTTATTTCATAAATCAATTGTGCACATAAAATAGGCGACTTTGTAATATATTTTTAATCTGAGAGATCGGCTTCTTTTTCCTCCTGGACTGATACTTCCCTATAGTAATGGGAATAAAGTTGGGAGGGATGAGGGTAGTGCTCTATAGGCAGACAGACATTTCATGGGAAATTTCAGCAGAATAACAATTACACATTGTCATGAATAACACCGGAGAGATCCCACAGATCCCACCGCTGTCACCAGTTGTCAAGGGAAGCAGCTTTCACTACTAGGTCAGTTATTGGAGAACTAACAGTGAGCGTATGGTATATACACCTCTGATTCCAATGCATGGAATATCTATCTATCTATATATCTATCTCTAGCTTCCAGTAATTACTGCAAACTCCACAATAACAAAAAAAAAAAAAGAAACCACTACCAATCATTTATTCAGGCCAATTGGACACCTGTTACAAGTAGCGTATGGTTTCAAGAGTTATTATTACAAATTATAATATATTACAGTATGGGAACAAAACAATACAGTATATCCAATTACATAAAATAAAAGATAACGAGAGAGAAGTACTAAACCTGTGTCACAGAAATGGCACGGAGCTTAGCGGAGGGAGGTACTCCTTAGGAAAACAGACAGAACCACAGCAAGCTGTACCTTCCGGGACTGACAATGACAGAAGCTCAAACTTTCATTTTTAATTAGGTCAAGGTTACACCCACATACCTCCCCACTTGGTGAGCTCATATGGGGGCTGGTTGTGGGATGTGCTTTTAGAATTGTATACCCAACTTACAGGATAGCTTTGTCCCTGGAGATCCCAAGCGGTAGATATTGTCGTTCTGTTTCCGATTGGGATTTTACCTTTATATAGAGATGAAACATGGCCTGGATAGCATCATCCATCGGATGTAAAGTTGGAAGAGTTAGAATGGCCTTACGATGAGGTGAGTAAATGTGTTATGACCATCCCTTTGCTACGACGCTGAAAATATATCTCCCATAAATATTTGAGCAATGCAAGTCCCCAATATTCATCACGGAACACTGGCTCCAAAAGGTCTGGGAGCCGTGCTTTGATCAGAGGAAGCTTATGCCTGGGAAGTGTACTTCCCCACCTCTGCATGAACGAATTTCAGTCTTGGCGTCTTTTCCCCAGAGTATATTTGTTATAAAATTACCTGGTCATTGCAGGAAGCCCAATATTTAATGGAGATTGAAGTGTCAGCTCTCTCCTACTTCCCCAGTTATAATTAATCCCATGTGTTCAATGTGAGGGTGTTATGTCCCCTCTCTGGAGAGGTCTTTATGGATTTTAATTTTTCAATTAACATTGTTTTTAAATAGACCCATCTAGCATTATGGTATAACAAAGGGATCATTAAAATAGTAGTAGGAGGCTTATAAAGTGCCCCTAATACATCCATGGGGTAAACCCTGCTGTCAGGTTCTCTTTAAAAGTACACTTGCTGCACTATCTGAACGTGGCAGATGCCTTAGGAGCAAATCATCAAACTAGCAAGTGACAGCAAATGACCTAAGCAAGATATGGTTGAGGCAAGGACTGCGTTTTCAGTTTACACAGAAAATGCACATGCAGATGTCCATGCAAATCAGTCCAAGATCGGACCGCAATGCACGGACTGGGAGCAGTTCTCCCAACCCAAGTGTGACAGCTTCATATATTTCTTTGAAGTGGTCATGCGTGGGTTGGGAAACCTGCTGCCAGTCCGTGTACTGCAGTCCAAGGTCAAACCGATTTGCACAGAAGTCTGAATGCCCCCCCCCCCCCGCCCAAGACGCATACTAAATGATGGTAAAATCCGGTGCCACATGCGATAAATCCTTTTATTCCAAAATTAAAAGTCACAACATGTCCCTAGGAGGGGAACAACTGGACGCGTCCAGTTGTTCCCCTCCTAGGGACATGTTGTGACTTAATTTTGGAATAAAAGGATTTATCGCATGTGGCACCGGATTTTACCTTCTTTATATATCCTTGCAAGTGTATGCTGGACACTAATCCGTGAGCCTGGAATTCCTGTGAGTATTAGGTGATATGAGCTAATTATCTTTCTTCAGTGTACTAAATGATGGTCTCCATACCCAAACTCCAAGACGAACACCTCTACTGACTCAGAGCACATATAAAGCCAGCTCCAGTATTTTGACAATATAAATACGCTACATAACTTTTGGGATTCTGTTCTGTGGAGAAATGGAATATAGCTTGAACTTTTCTAACCTATGGATCAGTAGTTAGACTTGAGAAAGAACAGAAGCATACACTGTAAAGAACACCTTCTACAGGTGTAGCACAATGGTGGCTCAGTGATGCTTTGTTTCTTCAGGCACTGGAAAGCAGGAGGTGGGGGAGAACAAGCTTGATTCAATCAAATACAGGAAATTCTATTCAGAAGCTGAAGAGTCTTTGGACCTTCCAACACAACGATGAACCCAAGCCTACCTAACCAAGGACAAGAAAATATATATAAATATATATAAAACGCTATAGAAAATATATGTAGGGAATTGAATACAGCTTTTCCAGCATGGAAACAAGAATATTAGTGACCCGAAGTCCATTGCCCAAGGAATAGGCCAAGATTACGCTGGAACATATACACTGGTGCTCGACTATGCATCACATCTGGAGCAGGTCATAACAGCTAAGTGCTCTAGTAAGTACTAAAGATGCTTTTCATGGTTACAGGATCTTCCTGGCTCTACGATATTAGCATACATGCCCTTTTAATTAAAGGGACCATGGAGTTGTTACTAGTGATGAGCGAGTATGTTCTGTTAACCCTTTTGGCGAGCATGTTTACTGAGTATCTTCAGCAGTGGTCGGTGTTGTTTTCGTCACTCAGTGCTCATGATTTGCGACTGTTTGACAACTTTAATACATGTAAGGAATGCCTGTTTCTTAAGCATTCCTTACATGTATTAAGCTGTCAAACAGTCGCAAATCATGAGAACTGAGTGAGGAAAACACCGAGCACCGCTGAAGATACTCAGCGAGCACCCGAGCATGCTTGCCGAAACGGTTAACAGAACATACTCACTCATCACTAGTTACATGATTGTGCCAGACAAGAATGGGAGGTAAAAGTAGGGCACATGACCGATGAGCACTGAGAGCTCACCTTTAAGCACCCAAACAGGTTTCCCCCTAACCATACGGGAAGATCCACACATATATTCTCCCTAAATATTACACCACATCCAGAATGCACAGGGTACAATCCCAGTTCCAGATGACTACTCCAAATGCAGAAGGGGCCTGGGAACGTTTTTTTTTTTTCATCCTTTATGCGAGTGACTGGAGATTAGAGGATACTGAGGCCAAGGGGTTCAGTTCTTACAGGATCCTATGGCACTCCCCTTGACAGATGACCCTATGACTTGTTTACCATTTGTTGACTCTGAACAAAACCAAGGGGCTGCCGATTATTCCTGATTGAGGCTCTACTTAAAAGCCTGTAAGTGTCTGGCTAGACACTGGATGTCATCAAGCGTACCACCCATCTCACAATGAAAATCACCATGACTGCTTAAAAAAAAAAAGCATTCCCATAAAATATTTTATCCTCTCAGGATATTGCAATCAACATATTATATAGCGCTGTGTACTTTTATCTGTTCATTTTGTATTTCTAACCAGCTAATTCTTCTCTTTTCTCCATGTAGAAACAGGAAGCCTCTTTTTCCTGCATTTATCATTCCCCCTCTTCAACTCCTAAACCAGATTCTCCCTCCTCCTCCCCCCTGCCAGGGACTTTTGCAGTAATGACTCATGAGGCATGCAGGAAAAATTGACTGTTTCTACATAGAGCTTAGAAGGATAAAGCTAGTCAGTTTTTAATCACATGATGTCATAGACCTAATGGAAAAGAGGAGTATTAGTTGGGTAGAAGGGCAAAATGAGCAATTGTAAGTACACAGTGCTATATAATATGATTGCAATATGTTAAGAGGATAACTTTGATGGGATAAGTGCTTCTTTAACCAGTGTGGTGTGAATGAGCGCAAGATTGCAACTGGTTGGGGAAAGGGATGAAGTCATTTTTAGATTTATGCCTTTCTAGATGGGGTTTGGTTGACCTCAGGCACTCTTATCAACCTAGTTCACCAGATGACAGCGCACAAGCAGCAATGACTATTGTTTGAATAAATCTCTTCAATAAGAGGGTATTTCCGTTTATTGTTTAATTATGGGCACTATACTGCCAACATGTATATTTGGGATAATCTAATACTCCATTTTCTCCTTTCAATGATGTTACCATTAAGCACAGTAAATGCTAATATTACATTTTGCAAGTGTTATTTTGAATATTACAGCTTGCTTGTTTTGTTGTATCAAACATGCATGGAGTTCTTTTCAACAAACTTTTTTCGGTTAAGAAAAAAACAAAACAAAACACAACTTATCATTAAGGAGTGAATAATTCTAAGGCTGAAGTAGTCGTCATAAATGGCAATTATGATGAATTTGAAAAAAAAAATAAAACAAAAAACTTGTTATATTAGTTGTATTGAGCTATGTAAATTAATACAGCAGCAGAACAATTGTAATTATTGCTAATAAACCTAATTTACACCAGAGGATGAATTGATCGCAGTAGTAAATGCATTCTAAGGAACTGATAACTTAAAAACACTTTTGTGGTAGAGTTCTTAACTGCAGGTAAATAGCATTTAAATCATGCCCGTCAGGCACCGCACCCTATCCAATGAGCGCACGGTAATCAGTCCCCAGCACATTGACTGACAGCCTCCTTTGCAAATATGCTGCAAGACATGCTGTCAATGTGCTGGGGACTGATTACAGAACGCTAACTGAATAGTGAGTGAAGACAGTAACATCCCCTATACCACCTTGATGACATGAAATGTAATTTAATTTTCTCCATGTAACAGCAATTTAAGCATACCAGGCATGATTTAAAGGTATTGTCCAACATACAAAAAAAATAGATCTTTGGGGAAAAAAAAATAAAAAATCCTGTGCTGAGATAATCTTATAAATGTGCCCCTGCTGTGTACAGTCATGGCCAAAAGTTTTGAGAATGACACCAATATTATATTTTCACATGATCTGCTGGCCTCTGGTTTTTATTAGTGTTTGTCTGATGTTTATATCACATACAGAAATATAATTGCAATCATATTATGAGTACCAATAGGTTATATTGACAGTTAGAATGAGTTAATGCAGCAAGTCAATATTTGCAGTGTTGCCCCTTCTTCTTCAAGACCTCTGTAATTCTCCCTGGCATGCTCTCAACTTTTGGACCAAATCCCGACTGATAGCAGTCCATTCTTGCATAATCAATGCTTGCATTTTGCCAGAATTTGTTGGTTTTTGTTTGTCCACCCGTCTCTTGATGATTGACCACAAGTTCTCAATGGGATTAAGATCTGGGGAGTTTCCAGGCCATGGACCCAAAATCTCTATGTTTTGTTCCATGAGCCATTTAGTTATCACCTTTGCTTTATGGCAAGGTGCTCCATCATGCTGGAAAAGGCATTGTTGGGCGCCAAACTGCTCTTGGACGGTTGGGAGAAGTTGCTCTTGGAGGACATTCTGGTACCATTCTTTATTCATGGCTGTGTTTTTAGGCAAGACTGTGAGTCGATTCCCTTGGCTGAGAAGCAACCCCACACATGAATGGTTTCAGGATGCTTTACAGTTGGCATGAGACAAGACTGGTGGTAGCGCTCACCTCTTCTCCGAATAAGCTGTTTTCCAGATGTCCCAAACAATCGAAAAGGGGATTCATCAGAGAAAATGACTTTGCCCCAGTCCTCAGCAGTCCACTCCCTGTACCTTTTGCACAATATCAGTCGGTCCCTGATGTTTTTTCTGGAGAGAAGTGGCTTCTTTGCTGCCCTCCTTGAAACCAGCCCTTGCTCAAAGAGTCTCCGCCTCACAGTGCGTGCAGAAGCACTCACACCAGCCTGCTGCCATTCCTGAGCAAGCTCGGCACTGCTGGTAGTCCAATCCCACAGCTGAAACCGTTTTAAGATACGGTCCAGGCGCTTGCTGGTCTTTCTTGGGCGCCCTGGAGCCTTTTTGACAACAATGGAAGCTCTCTCCTTGAAGTTCTTGATGATGCGATAGATTGTTGACTGAGGTGCAATCTTTGTAGCTGCGATACTCTTCCATGTTAGGCCATTTTTGTGCAGTGCAATGATGGCTGCACGTGTTTCTTTAGAGATAACCATGGTTAACTGAAGAGAAACAATGATACCAAGAACCAGCCTCCTTTTAAAGTGTCCAGTGATGTCATTCTTACTTAATCATGACTGATTGATCGCCAGCCCTGTCCTCATCAACACCCACACCTGTGTTAATGGATCAATCACTAAAACGATGTTAGCTGCTCCTTTTAAGGCAGGACTGCAATGATGTTGAAATGTGTTTTGGGGGTTAAAGTTCATTTTCTGGGCAAGTACAGTAATTGCTGTTAAGCTGATCACTCTTTGACATTCAGGAGTATATGCAAATTGCCATTACAAAAAATGAAGCAGTAAACTTTGGAAAAATTACTATTTGTCTCATTCTCAATACTTTTGGCCATGACTGTACGGTGTAATGGCTGTGTCTGACCATACCACAGCTCCTGGGCAGGGTAGAAAACAAATAATATATAGACAGTAGAGCATGCGATGGCAGCATAGTCTTCCCATGAATGATGTAAAACATGTTTAAAAATAGGCAGGGAAAGATTGTGTCTTAAAGAATCAAAATCAGCTACAATCCCATGCTGTCCTGTCGGTATACCCTCTTTTGTTTCTTCCCCTGCTCAGGAGATGTGGTATGATCAGACACAGCCTTTACACATTTATAAGATTCTCAGCACAGGAACAGACACTACTACTCTCATCATGGTCCCTTTCTGGTGCCGATCGCAGCGCCGGCAGGGGACTATGATGAGGGCAGAGTTCAGCACCCAGCGCTTGGGAACAGCGCTAACTGTACCGCCGATTCCCAAGCACAGATACGTGTCACACGGATGGTATCCGTGTGCGGTACGTGTTTACACGGTTACATTGACTTGAATAAGTCCATGTGATAAGTGATGCCAGCCAAAGACATTTCTACGTGTGGATCACACGGACCCACAGTCCGTGGAAACACACTGACATGTGCCCAGACCCATTAATTTGAATGGGTCTACGTGTGTCAGTGTCTCCGGTACGTGTGGAACCACACGTACCGGAAATACTGTGTGAAAGAGCCCTTATGGCCAATTAGGTTGACTGCTCTGAGAAGAATAATACGTATTTAAAGAAGACCAGCCTACCTCTCCTGCCATGTTTCTTTAGTAAAGCACTTCTCGGTTACACTCTTGAAATGTATAAGTGATAATTTTGTATCAAGTGTTATCATTCCACTTATGAAATTGTCAGCGAAGGGACAGACCCTTAACACCCGGCTGTCAACTTAATAAAAAATTCCTAGTAGGAATAAAAGAAACGTCCCAGGACAAGTTCTAGTGGCAAGAGCACAAAATACAGAGAAAATTAATTTGAAATATTGATTGATACCAGTACAAGGTAAATGCAGTATATGGCAACTCCGTAACCCACAAGTAAACCTACAATTGATTTCATGTATTTTATTAGTACCATGACGAGCCCTAATCTTTAAGCAAATTTCTATATGAAAAGAAACAGTTCTATACAGAGACAGAAAAATATTACATTTCCTACTTATTTTAATGAATGTACACATTCTCATACTAGAAAAATAAACTTAAAAAAAAAACCTTCACATTTTAAAACTCAAATTAACAGGGAAAATAATATTTATTAATGTCCGCAGTGCATCAAAGAAATTATGTTCTATTTAAACAGAATATAAAAATAAACCAAAAAATGTCATCCTAAGACTACACTCAGTGCAGAAAACGCAGACCTTCCTAAAGCATTTAATAAAAAAAAAAAAAAAAAAAAAAAAAAAAAATGACTTTAGCAAAAAATATTTAAAGCCTTATGTTATAGTAAAAAAATAGATTTTAAAAAGTTGGAATGCTCCATCAAAACAGGTGAAATTGTCATTTATTGAAACAGAACTCAAAAAATATAAGAGGTCGTAGTGTACAATATATTACACAGTGCACGTTTAAGTGCATATTCATTCAAGTATGAAATCTTGTAACACCCCAAAACTCCCAGACAATCATGCACATTTATTGTCAAAGGAAGCCCCATTATATTGATGTCCTAGCACCAAGTACAATAAACTGCTGGGAAGATCAACCAAAGATTGTGAACACAGATAAATACATTCATGAAATGTTACATCTAATTGCACAAATGTCTATATGGTACAACTCTTATTAACAAGAGAATCCTTCTGTTTCACTCAGAAAATTTCCCTCAAAATTAACACTGGCAATATTTTAGGGGGAAGGGAAATTTCATGAAATCCCCACACAGAGTTTATCGTTTTTTTTACTGGAAAACAAGTCAATTAGAGGTGCGGTGAAGTTGGAGCGCTCCAAAACAACAACCGGCCTTTGATAAAGCTGGTGGAGTTGTTTTAAAGCCAGGTCACCACAGTCCGACAATGCCTTGTCCAACATTGTCCTTAAACTTTGTAAAGTGAGTTCAGATGCTGCACTCTGGCCCAAGGACAAACATATTTGTTGGTCATGTCGAGCGTTACTGGATCGTTTTTGATTCTGCAGAGAATTCTTTAGAGTGCACTTTTGAGGGTAATTCCATTCAAGTTCTTCAAATTCATCATCTGTGTCTTTACTCTCCTCCAAAAACTTTAGGAAAGAGGACTCAAATCCCATTGGCTTAAAGTTCTTAAGTCCAATTGCAATCTGTATTTGTTCTTGCCGGTTGTCCTTTTTAGTGGATAGGGCAATGGACCCTACAGACCTTGCCTTATTTTCCAATTTGCATTCGGTTTGAAAACCTCTGCAAGAGACATTTTCTTTCTCATTAGAATTTGCAAGTCTGTCTTCAGATTTACGGAAAAGTCTGATGTCAGACTCCTTAAAATTGGATATTTCCACAGGACCATTTCTTCTTAGATCACCATTTGAGTTCCTCAAAGAATCATGCCTTCCATTGGAAGCACAGTGAATATCACTGCGCAAAGTCAATCTAGGACTATGCTCGTCTTCAGAAATGGACTGCTCTTTTCCCTTTGGACGATTCTTCACACAATATACCAGCTCTGAAAGATGATCGTTTACGTAGTCAGGACTCAGGTCATGCGTTAGTTTGTAATGTCGTATAATACTACTTTCTAGCTTTACAACAGATGAACAGCCATGAAGCATACATGGAAACTGTGTGTATTCGATATTTTGGGCACACAATTGCAACGCTTCTTCTCTCGATTTATATTCAACCACATACGTTCCGGTCACTGGGTCCCGATTTTTACCTTTTATTTTCTTCTTTTTGTAAATCAAACGATTGCAACGTTTTGGCTCATTATAGTTTTCGTCCAATTCCTCCTCCTTTTTTTTCCGTTTCCTCCTGCCCTCATAAAGGTTGTACTTCCTATGCCGGGACAATATATGTCGGGTGTAATTGGTATGATCAGTGAAAACAGCATTGCAGCCTTCTACATCACAATAAATCTCAGATTCACTACTTTCACTATCGTCACTTTCCTCATCATCGGTGTCAGTTTTTAAGTGGTTTTCTGTCTCAAACAAATCAAAGTCCTGCTCATCGCTGTCAGCCTGTTCATGAAGTTCTTTGTAATGTTTAGACAGAGCCCTGACACAGATAAAGCTTTTTCTACATTCTTCATATTTACAAGTAAATATCCTTCTACATTTGCCATGCTCGCTCTTTTGCTCTTTGTCTTTTTCCAAACATAAAGATTCCCTATTATATTGATGTACAAGTTGATAATGGCGAACTAAGCTCCGCTGGCTGGTAAAAGAGGCATTGCAAGATTTATGAATGCAGTGAAAAGGTTTGTGATATTTATTTAAAATATAGCACAACTTCCCTTGAGCTACCACTCGTCGGCTACCTCTCCCTTCTGTTAAGTCATCTTCTCTTGGTGGATCAATCACATTACCTAGATCCGTTTCATCAGACAAGGATTCCGCACAAGTTTCAGAATTCATATCGTCCTGAGATGAAGGAGTTCTCTTCAGACTACTGTTCGATTCACTTAAGTGGATATTTCCCCAGCACATGGCACGTCTCTGACTTATCGTACAGTTTTTAAGTTTCTTGTTATCAATCTTTCCAGATCCAGACCTGGTCTTTTCTTTGCATATTTGATGCTGATTTTTATAGTGTATTCGAAGTAGGGTTCGTCTTGTAAAATGTCTTTTGCAGATATGGCACTCAAAAGGAGAATATTTTTTTTGGAGCACACTGAGTTTAAGAGCTTTTTCCTTTGTATATTGATGTTTTTTACAATAATGTAACAATAGAGCATCTTTTGTAACAAAAGCAGATCTGCAGCCCAACAGCTCACAAACAAATGGCTTGGCTGCCAAGCGAGATAAATACTGATTGAAAGCTTTGTCCCGTTTCGAATTGTTGCCTTTTTGAGTTGTAGAAAATTTGTTAGAACAGCTGGCTTTGGAATGATTGCCGCCTTGAGGAGAAGCACTTAACATGGAGGAATCGGAGGCTTTTAAATTCAGTTGTTTCAAACTTGTGAGAAGTTCAAACAAACTTTCCTCAGAAGTAGCAGAGCTTTGGCAACTATCGGAGGAAGCGATGTCTTCATTTTCTTGTTTGATACGGGTCTCCGGTTCTGTGAAATCATGTAATGTTTCCGACGCATCTTTTGATCCATCTTGCTCCTCTTTAACATCTGTACTGCACGAGTTTTCACGGCTAGTTAAAAGATTGAGAGGACTATCCGAGTCAGTAGAGTACTTAACCATGGCTTGATCAAGTCTTTCACAATCAACTTTCCCATTGCTTTCCTGTATACAAGTGCCATCTGAACTCAAGCCGTGATGAACACATATTTCTGCATTGCTTGAACATTTTAAGGTTTTGCCTACATGCTCTTCAGGCGAGTGTGTTCCTGTACCAGATGCTAAACGTCCCTCTAATGAAAAACGTGTGTAATCAAAATTGGTGCTAAATGGTCTTTCATTTTCATTTCGCAGGTCTTTAAAATATCCAGTCCTATTTTCAAGACTATCACCAGAGCAAGCTACGTGTGTAGCCATGTGATCCTGGAGTTCAGAGCTGCAGTAATAAAACTTTTTGCAATGTGGGAAAGTGCATGTGTATGCAGCATCTCGAAAATGTTGAGCTTCATGGTGGTAAAGCAGTCCCAAGTCACCAAAAACGAGGTGGCATCCTTCTAGCTCACATTCATACTGGGGGTCCACATGGATTTGTTTGTGGTTAAGCAGTTGATTAATAGTTTTAAATCTTTCATTACAGTCTATAGACACACACATAAAAGGTAGAGGTCCTAGGTGTAAGTTTGTGTGTTGCCGTAAGTGAAAATTTGAGATAAAATGCCTCCGACAAAAAGCACACTTCTCTCTCAGATTTTTCAAGTTCAAATAATGCTTGGCATTTTCATCATTGTTTTGGTGCTCGGCTTTCAGATGTATACTTAAGTACTTAAACTGTTTGAAAACTTTGGAGCAATCAGTTCCAGGACATGGATAAACATCTCGGTCTTGCAGATTTTTATCTCTTATTGTCCTAAAGGAGAGGTAACCAGCTGGGTCTTTTTCAACTTTACATTCAACAACTGGCCCAAATTCAATTACCTTATTTTTCTTTTTAGGGCGATGTCTCATGGGCCCAAATTCAATTACCTCATTTTTCTTTTTAGGGCGATGTCTCATGGGCCCAAATTCAATTACCTCATTTTTCTTTTTAGGGCGATGTCTCATGGGCATTTTCATGTGATCCATCACATGGGGAACAAACACTTCCTTCTTTCTGAATTTTTTCACACACACGGGACAGGAATAAACACCATCTTCAAAGTGCTTCCTAGAATGGTGAAGAATCCTTGCCTCAATTACTTCTTTTTTACAGATACGACATACAAATTTATATTGTTGCCAACGCTTCGATCTTTCAGATGAACCAATTGGCTTTTTCACTTTAGAACTCTCCGTTTCAGTGGAATCATTTTCTTGCACTTCATCTTTATGTTCAGACAATATTTCACAGCCGGCCAATGAGGAATTTATAATATCTGGCTCGTTCGCGTCTCCATAACTTTCTTCCTCTGAATCGGAAACTTCTTTACCAAGAAGTTTAAGGCAGTGTCTTTTTAACGTTTTCCAGGCCCAGAATTCAGGATCAAATGACCAATGACTCTTCAGTGCAAGTAAGAGTTCACAGCGGAGGGAGTTTGAAATAACACTCGATTCCTCAATATGCTTTTGATCAGGTTGAAGAAACAGTTCTTCTAATGTGTCTAGGCCTTCAGATGTTGGTTCAGATAAGAATTCTGTGAGCTGGCAGGCACGTTTCACCTCCAAATCTTCTGGTAAGAGGCATGCTATTGTTTTGCAGACAGAAGACTTGGTTGCTTCAGTTTCAGTTGATGTAATCTGAAGTGCTCGAATGCAGAGCATGATTGAAATGGGAACACCTTCATCACCAGCCTAAAAGACAAAAGGTTTGGATTTTATTAAACATGACAAAATATTTAATCTAAAACTTAATTTCTCTCTAAGCTGAAATTCCTAGTCAAAATGTAAAACGGTATTCCTATGTTACATTTGGGTTGTATCCTGTAAACCAGCCATCAACCCATTCAGAAAAGGGCCAATTCTCATTCTGCAGTTTGCTTTTATTTTTCTGTCCACATAGCCATTTTAGGGCTTGTTATTTTGGGGTTTCCTTTTTATAGCATTCATTTGATTCATTAGGCCAGTATGATCAGGTCCATCATTTTTTTAAATTATTTCAGAGGTTACAAGAATTAAGAACTTTATATTAAAAAAAAACAAAAAACAAACAAAAAAAAAAAACACATTATGTTTTGTGCTGTCTATTTTTTTGGGGTACATATGCCTTGATTGATTTTTCATTGGGAGTACGGGTGATCTAAAAAAAAAACGTTAATTTACAAGTTGGGTTAATTAACTTCATAATTTTCATAGTGTATAGGTGGGGGGAGTGGAGGGAAAAAAAAATAATTAAAACAAAAATTTAAATATATCTTTGTCTCCCTAATGGACTTGAACCTGATCACTTGTACAGCATTATATAGTAATATTACCGGTCCCCTATGAAGCCCAGTCATAACCAATAGGGGTGTTTAGTAGATCCCTTGCTGCCATGACAATCCAATGACACCCCGCTACCGATGTGCGCTAATAATCAAGTACACTGTGGCAACAAACCATTTAAATGCTTTTGTCTGAGATTGACAGCAGCATTTAAACGGTTCAATCACAGAGTTTGGAGATAGGTATGGCGTTTACTGTTTGATGCAGGTGGCAGCTGTATAACAGACACCACCTGCCCTTAATGGAGCTAGCTCAGCTTCTCCATAAATGCATGCTCTGACAAAGACATTAACCCCTTTGCACACCCTGATGTACAATGTATAAGATGGGCAACTTAAGGTGAGGAAATAACAGTGTGAATTAAAATCTAGAGTAATGCAACGCAGACCAGCGTACACAGACACCCAATGGCCATTACTTGAGCTTACAATAAGGTCCACTCACGAGTGTTCAGAAAAGGTCCTTGAGAACAATGCAGAAACTACCCACTCTTTGGTACTTTGTTCATCGGATGTGGTCCTTCATTTATTTACATACCATCATAGTACATCACTATATAGCCGAACCCATCTCACAGAGACCCCAATGTTTCAGGAAGACATGCATTCTTCTTCATGTGCAGGGATCTGTTAGAGGGGCTCAGCCATGAACGGTCACTAAAGATGTGTATGGTGTTGTATATTATGAGCCTACGTGACTAAAAGGAAAGACTAGATCAAATTAACTACCAATAACATGCATAGTGGCAACATTATTTTCAAGTCCCCTATAAGCCTTGTAAGCAGTGGTGGCTTCTTGCTATACAAATATGGCACACCTTTATTTCTTCCTGTTGGAGATGGCCAATGACTTCAGTATATCACCTAGCCCTTAAAACTCAAGACAAAATTAATAAAATGAGGACAACCATTATAACCCAGGTTTTCATATTCTGCGGTCAGGGGGCCAAATGGATGAATACCAGCCAGTAAAAAGAATAAACAGTGAACAGAGGTTAACAATAGTGTATTTAGTACATTTTCTTTTTTTTTTATTTAAAATTTCTCACTCACCTCTGTATGTACAACTTTAATGAGATAGAATAAGTGCTGACATGTTTTGGCAATTGCACCAAATTGCCTACATCTTTCAAGAAAAGTATTCAGAGATGAATCAATTCTCCGCTGCAGCTTACTCCAAAATAAAGTCAGCTCCCTGAAACATAGAACCAATGTAGAGGTATGAACAAAACACACAGTCAAAGCCTTTCCTTTTATCATTTACCTTTCTTTGTGGAGGAACTGAGTGCCAAGAAATCTCATTAGTTCAAGTCTCCCAAGAGCAGGCAAATCTGCCTACTTAAGAAATATACCCCAGGCCTCATATTGTTGCATACCTAGCTTTTAGTCCTGTAATGAAGCCCATACATGATATGAATTCTCAGAAACAGACATCTAAAACTGAAATATTAAACTCCAAGTACACTATAACAAAACCAAGACTGAAAAGGGGAGAACCGTAGAGAACATACGTTGTAGGACCCAATACATCCATAGCTGACAGTAAAACTTGACTGCACTGCATTAGATTTTAATATTAAAAGGGAATCTGTCCCAAAGCTTGTGTCACTTAATCTGAGCGCAGCATGATGTAGGGGCAAAGACTCAGATTCCAGCGATGCGTCACTTACTTGGCTGTTTGCTGTAATTTTGATAATCCCATGCTGATAGTGATTTTATCACCTGCTGCCATCCCATGTAGTCCTCAATATTCAGGAGCTCTGTATAACCCCTTTCCCACCACTGTGCATAGGCCAATACAAAGCTGCCAATCAGTGGTGAGGGTGGGGTTATTCGGAGAATTGGTAAATCTTAGGCAGACAGTGCAATTCTGATAAAATCACTAAGTAGCCCAGTAAGTGATACATTGCTGGAATCAGGGTCTATGCCCATAGATCATGCTGTTCTCAGATGGAGTAGCAAATGCTTTTGACAAATTCCCTTTAAAAAGAGCTCTTCCCAAACACACTCATCACCAATTCACAGTGCAGTGCCCAGATCCTCCTATAACTGCCAAAACGTTAGAATGAAGCAGCCGCACATATATGGTGCATACAGCACGTATAGTTCTTCACAGAAGTCACATGGACATAAGCAGAAATAGACCATCTGTGACCTGAGCTCAACATAGGATAGGGCATCAATGTATGAATCGACCAGGGTCCCGCACGCAGCACCGCCGATCAGCTGCTATCGGAAGTGCTCACCTGCGGGGCTCCGTCGTCAAGTGGTAGTGGCCGCCGCGGTGTACTGCACATAAGCCTACTATTAAATTGAATGAGAGGCGGATGTGCAGTACACCGCGGCGGCCACTA
Organism: Phyllobates terribilis; assembly: GCF_046119375.1. Lineage (NCBI taxonomy): Eukaryota > Metazoa > Chordata > Amphibia > Anura > Dendrobatidae > Phyllobates > Phyllobates terribilis. The sequence continues at coordinate 482,874,526 of NW_027362762.1, read as the reverse complement.
CCACTTGACGGCGGAGCGCCGCAGGAGAGCACTTCCGGCCGGCTGCTGCCGGCACCGATAACAGCTGATCGGCAGGGGTGCCCTACGGATAGGGCATCAATGTAAAAGTTGTGGACAACTTCTTTAGGTCTTAAATAGGGTCTGTTCTCTCTCAGATAATGTTAAGCTCTGGCTATAGTTTGTGAAAAAAAAAAAAAAAACCTACACAAAACACACGACGCCCTGTAGTCCCCTTCCCCAGGTGCAGCGGCAAGTTTATGGTCACTGCTCCCAATGTCTGGCATTGGCGGATTTGCAGCGCAGCATCCTGACGGCTTCCGTCCCTCATTGCTCTCCATATCATGGCTCCTGCGCTTGACGGCTGGGGTAGGCGGAAGGTGCAGTAGCGCTCTGGAACGGCCAGCTTTTTGCTACAAGCAGCGTTGTGCCTGATCAGCACAACTATAGGAGGAGAGTGCGATACCATCCCTCCCATAGCTCTCTCTGTGACCTTCACATTCAGTGCCCTCTTTTTAGTTATTTTTCCAGGCGTTTGACTGTGTCACGGACTCTATGTCAGCAGCGCGGTAGCCAATCAGTGAGCTCAGCAGATCAGCCAGTGTAGACATAATGTCCCCTTCAGAGGCACAGAGCTCACCGATTTGCTGCTGTGCTGTCCAAGTGATGGCACTGGCTGCGGCCAATGGCAGACATCGGGAGCAGCGTGGGAGACTTGCCAGAGTACCTGTTGATGGGTATTATAGCGGTTTTTAACAAACTGCAGCTGGGACAGAACATACAGACATAATATATACACACGATTAAAACGAAAAACAGAATTTTCTCTTGACATATGTATCAGTAATGATGATAGCTGAAGTGTTTCACAGGAAAGATTGTGGTTAAGACAAAAATTGTGAAAGCAGCGGTAAACAAGCACTCACCAGGAGAAAGACATTACTTCATTTTGTAGCTGCTGTGTAAGATATGTGGTGCAGAGAATAAATGCAGCATTAACTTGGCCTTCGGATTCCAGATTACATATTGTATCCAGCACGTCCTTTCCATCCATTTTTGAGATCTGCAAAATGATGAAGAGACACAGCAAAATGACAGGATCTCAGGTAAACCAAATCATATTTCCACACATTTTCTGATGAGCTTGTGCAGACAATCTGAAAACATGGAGTGTCAGAGTAAGGCCCCGGCCCCACTATCAGTATTTGGTTAGTATTTTTTCCCAGGAGAGTGGGAAACAAAACCAGGAGTGGGTGATAAATGCAGAATTGGTGACTTGTTTCTATTATACCTTTTCTCTGACTGTTCCTCACCTGGTTTTGGCTCCCACTCCTGAGAAAAAATACTCACAGAATACTGATAGTGGGGCCGTGACCTAAAAGCATGAAACAGAAACTGGAGCGTACACAATTAAAAGTTAAAGCAAAACTGAAGATGATAAATGTGAATCACCACCCACAAAATATGTGGTATAATTATTTTCATAGTCCAGACTTTTACAGATATTAGAAGTTCGGTCTATGAAAATATTAAAATTATCATCCTGATCGGTAAGTGATGTCAAGGGAAAAAAAAGAATTATAGACAGCCAGAATTGCATTTTTGTTACAGTGATAAAATAAACGCAATCAGAAGTAACTATTTTGCGGTAGATATTACAATCACCACACAAAACAGAACCCCCAACCCAACTCCATTAACCAAAAAGTGAAAAACTTCTGGATCTCAGAATATGGCAAAACTTTTTTTTTTTTTAAACTAATTTTCCTCTCCATAAACAAAAAACACCCTTCTGTTGCATGACGACCCCTGGAAAGCCATCTTTCTAACCAGCTGTAAATTATCTCTGATTTGGTCGGTTGTTTTTCTTATATACTAGGTTGCAGGCTGACTATTGATTTGATAAATCAGATTGATCTCCTTGGTATACCTTGACTCCCCTCCTCACCTTTCACCCCTCTTTCCTCCACTTTGTTTTTTTTATCCTTCAATGTGCATTTATGCTTATACATACAGTGTCAGTTGAATGAATGTTATTATCATACTTTATGCAGCTTAACTTTAAACTTGTTAAATGACCTGTTTTATTGTTCAGCATTTTCTTATCTCTTGATTGTGGATTATATTTTGTTTATTGATTGATCTGTTTAAAATCTGTACATATTAAACCTAATAATTTTTTTTTTCCAAATTCAAAACCACCCTTATGCATGTTTGGTATTTCCATAGTTGACTTGGAAAATCATGTCATCGGGTCACTCTTCCCACATAATGAATGCAGAAAAAAAAAAAAAAAAACCTTTTTTTTTTTTTTTAAAAAAAGGAACACAATTTGACCACACTTGGAATTTTTTTTTATGTATTTTGAAGTACACTGAATGGTAAAATGAATGGAATCACTAGAAACCTCATCTCGTCTGCAAAAAAACAAGCCATTATATGACTTTGCGGACGAAAAGTCCCCAAAACTAGAGCACAAATTTGGAAAATTGTCCAGTTGTGAAAGGTTTATAATGGAGTTGTCCACTTTTAGGGACTCTTTTTGGCTTGTTTTACAGTTAAATATTTAAAATGCATGTATTTTTGGCTAAAATTCATCTTTCGAAATGGGTTTCCACCTTTTGCGAGTTATTTTTTTTTAACCAAAGACCACATCCAAATTGAATGTCCAGGGAAGGAATATATATATATATATATATATATATATATATATATATATATATATATATATATATATATATATATATATATATATATATATATATATATATATATATAAAAAAAATGTTTTATATATAGCTACTTGGACAAATCCTTTTTGATCAATATATTTCACTTGTGTGAAATAAGAAACGCATATGCTCATTTACTGTGCAGGCGCCGTTCCAGCAACATATGCAATACGCCTTATGTAATGTAAGCCCTGCAGCAAATCAGCAGCCGCTTCACTCTTCCCTTCTTCGGGAAGTCAAAGGAGCAGCAGCTCTCACTTCTTCTGACTTACAGTTTTGTCTGACGGAAGCGAGACTGAAGCGGCTGCTGATTGGCTGCAGGGTTCACATTACATAATCTCATGTGAGCTCTGGAAGATAAGGCGTCAGCATCGCAGAAACGGCGCTGGTATGGCTGAAACAGTGCCCGCACTGGAGGCGAATATAGACTATTCTTATTTTACATGGAGGAAATATAGTGACTGAAAAGGGCTTGTCTTACATAGTAACGTAGGTTGAATAAAGTCCAATGTCCATCAAGTTCTTGAGGAGTGGACAAACCCCTTAAAGTCAATTACATTTTCAACTATTCTGCATACCTCTTTAAAAGCGTCTTCATTTGGCAACATTGTACATAGACATGTGATAAAAGACTGACGAAAAAAGAAATTGCTTGAAGTCTCTGCGGTTTCAGAAGAAATTTTTGACAGAAGCATTGCTTGCTCCATGCAGTTTGTCTTCATTAGATGTTTTATGCGCATCTGTAGAAAACAGGGGCCTTCTTGAGACATCCAATTAGAAACTGGCATGGAGGAAAAAAAATTATATAAAATTTATATTTAGGCAAAACAAAAATAGATATATATATCTTCTATCTTTATCTATACACACACACACACACACACACACACACACACACACACACACACAGTGTGCAGAATTATTAGGCAAATGCGTATTTTGATCACTTTGATACTTTTTATACATGTTGTCCTACTCCAAGCTGCATAGACTTGAGAGCCAACTAGCAATTAAGTAAATCTGGTGATGTGCATCTCTGTAATGAGGAGGGGTGTTGACTAATGACATCAGCACCCTATATAAGGTGTGCTTAATTATTAGGCAACTTCCTTTCCTTTGGCAAAATGGGTCAGAAGAAAGATTTGACGGGCTCTGAAAAGTCCAAAATTGTGAGAGGTCTTGCAGGGGGATGCAGCAGTCTTTAAATTTCCAAACTTTTGAAGAGTGATCACCGAACAATCAAGCGTTTCATGGCAAATAGCCAACAGGGTCGCAAGGAGCGTGTTGGCCAAAAAAGGCGCAAAATAACTGCCCATGAATTGAGGAAAATAAAGCGTGAAGCTGCCAAGATGCCATTCGCCACCAGTTTTACCATATTTCAGAGCTGCAACAATACTGGAGTATCAAAAAGCACAAGGTGTGCGATACTCAGGGACATGGCCAAGGTAAGGAAGGCTGAAAAACGACCACCTTTGAACAAGAAACATAAGATAAAACGTCAAGAATGGGCCAAGAAATATTTTAAGACTGATCTTTCAAAGGTTTTATGGACTGATGAAATGAGAGTGACTCTTGATGGGCCAGAGGCTGGATCAGTAAAGGGCAGAGAGCTGCACTCCGACTCAAGATGGAGGTGGGGTACTGGTATGGGCTGGTATCATCAAAGATGAACTTGTGGGACCTTTTCGGGTTGAGGATGGAGTGAAGCTCAATTTCCAGACCTACTGCCAGTTTCTGGAAGACAACTTCTTCAAGCAGTGGTACAGGAAGAAGTCGGTATCGTTCAAGAAAAACATGTTTTCATGCAGGACAATGCTCCATCACATGCATCCAACTACTCCACAGAGTGGCTGGCCAGTAAAGGTCTAAGAGAAGAAAAAATAATGACATGGCCCCCTTGTTCACCTGATCTGAACCCATAGAGAACCTGTGGTCATAGAGGGCACGTATCAGGTTAGCTAAAGCCGACAATGAATTAAGGCTTGCAAGAGATGTCAAAAGCAATAAAAAAGGATTTTGGGGGTATGTCAAAAGTAAAAGAAAAGTCAAAGATGCTATAGGATTTTGACAGGATGAAAATGGTGAAATGGTAAGAAAGGATGTTGAGAAGGCCAAACTTTTTAATTCCTATTTTGCATCTGTTTTCTCTCAGAAAGAAAAAGTAACATCAACTGATCTTCACTGTCCTATTAAAGGAATAGAAGAATCCAAGTTATCTGTAAACCGAGAGATTGTGAGGGAATATTTAGCTAACATAAATGAGTTCAAGTCTCTAGGTCCAGATGAATTACACCCCAGAGTACTGAAGGAGATCATAGAAGAAATTTTAGAACCACTCTCCATAATCTTTGAAAATTCTTGGAGAACAGGAGAAGTCCCAGAAGACTGGAGAAGAGCAAATGTTGTTCCCATCTTCAAAAAAGGGGAAGAAGGTGGACCCAGGGAACTATAGGCCGGTGAGTCTGACTTCTATACCAGGGAAGATCTTTGAACAAATTATTAAACATGTAAGTAAGTACCTGGATAAGAATGAAGTGATTAACCAGAGTCAGCATGGGTTTGTAACAAGTCATGTCAGACTAACTTAATTTCATTCTATGACAGAATCACTGACTGGGTGGATGAGGGAAATGCTGTAGATATAGTATATCTTGACTTTAGCAAAGCATTTGACAAAGTATCTCACACAATCCTTATTGAAAAAATGACCAAGTATGGAATGGACAAGGCAACTGTTAGGTGGATTCATAACTGGCTTAGTGATCGGACTCAAAGAGTGGTCATAAATGGCTTCACATCCAGTTGGATGAATGTCTCAAGTGGGGTACCACAGGGCTCTGTCCTGGGACCTGTATTGTTCAACATCTTTATCAATGATTTAGATGAAGGAATTGAGGGTAAACTTATTAAATTTGCTGATGACACAAAGCTAGGAGGGATAGCTAACACTAGAGAAGAGAGAGAGAGGATTCAAAAAGAACTAAATAAACTGGAGGAGTGGGCAGTAACTAACAGAATGGTTTTTAACAGGGAAAAATGCAAAGTACTACATCTGCGCAATAAAAATAAAAAAAAACCATATACAAAATGGGAGGAATAGAGCTAAGCAACAGGTACATGTGAAAAAGACTTAGGTATACTAGTAGATCATAGACTGAACATGAGTCAACAGTGTGATGCAGCAGCAAAAAAGGCAAATACAATTCTGGGATGTATTAACTGAAGCATACAGTCTAGATCACGTGAAGTCATTATCGCACTTTACTCCTCTTTGGTCAGACCTCATCTGGAATACTGCGTCAAGTTTTGGGCACCACATTTTAAAAAAAAGACATCGACAAACTGGAGCAAGTTCAGAGAAGAGCGACCAGAATGGTGACCGGTCTGCAAACCATGTCCTATGAGGAACGGTTACAGGATTTGGGAATGTTTAGCTTGCAAAAAACAAGACTGAGAGGAGACTTAATAGCCGTCTACAAATATCTCAAGGGCTGTCACATTGTAGAAGGATCATCTTTATTCTCATTTGCACAAGGAAAGACTAGAAGCAATTGGATGAAACTGAATGGGAGGAGACACAGATTAGATATTAGAAAAAAACTTTTTGACAGTTAGGGTGATCAATGAGTGGAACAGGCTGCCACGAGAGGTGGAGAGTTCCCCTTCAATGGACGTCTTCAAACAGAGGCTGGACAGACATCTGTCTGAGATGATTTAGTGAATCCTCCTTTGAGCAGGGGGTTGGACCATTCTCTATTCTATAAAATGTGAGATCTACAGGGAGGGAAAACAGTACACCTCTCGGAACGGTGTCTGGGAGGCTGTGGTGACTGCTGCACGCAATGTTGATCGAAAACAGATCAAGCAACTGACAGAATCTATGGATGGAAGGCTAATGAGTGTCATCATAAAGAAAGGTTGCTATATTGATCACTAATTTTTTGGGGTTTTGTTTTTGCATGTCAGAAATGTTTATTTCTAAATTTTGTGCACGGATACTGGTTTGCCTGGTGAAAATAAACAAGTGAGATGGGATTATATTTGGTTTTTATTAAGTTGCCTAATAATTCTGCACAGTAATAGTTACTTGTACAAACAGATATCCTCCTAAGATAGCCAAATCTAAAAAACCCCACTCCAACTTCCAAAAATAAATAAAATATATTATATATATATATATATATATTTTTTTTTCACAAGAGATCATGTATTCTGGAAAAAGATGCACGCTCCTTATATCGAGAGCCTTTAATTGTGATCTCTGGTACAAGTTGAAATTTAGGCTGGTTTCCCACGTCTGTTTTGCAGTCCGTACTCGGATTGCCCTGCACAGACTGGCTGCAGGTCTCCTGACCTGAATTCACCAGCTTCATCTGAAGCTTCCGACTTCGGGTAAGAAGACCTGCAGCCAGTCTGTGCAGTCAAGTCAGAGTACGGACTGCAAAACACAGATGTGGGAAAGCAGCCGTAGGTAGATATGGTTGGGGAGAACATATATAAATGTTTATGTTCAGAAATATTCAATAAGAGGAGAAAAATAGCTGTATTATCATCTAAGGGTAAAAGCCCACTTGGCATTCTTACCTTCGTCATCCTGTACCGTCTGCCTAGACAGGATTTTAACAAGAACTGGATTTTGCCATGCCCCTCCATGCTTGATGTTATCAACCAGCAACTGCAAATTACCATGTCCAAATTCAATTAATATGCCCTGGGAGATCTAAAAATAATTAAAAGAAGATGGTTATTCATAGTGTCAGCGTTTTACCTGCAAAACATCATTTTGGTCTCGTCTTTTGTGGGCAGTGTGTAAAAGCGCGTGGTAGAAAGCTTAATAATGTGACTTGATATTTGTTGAACCACTTTTGCAGAATTGGGTCTTATGAACCAAGCATATGTAGTAAAAGCATGTTTATGTCACTGAAGCTTCAGTACAAGCAAAGGGAGAATACTCTGACGTATTATGGTCCGCAATGCCATTTATTTGTCGCTCTCTGCAAGGAGAAATGTTACCCCTTAGATACCAGTCTGACGCCTCTCACCAAGCCAAACCAGAGCTCACACTTTGCACTGACGAGGGACAGTAGCCTGAAACACTGTCTGCAAATTGAGTTTGTGGTTCTAGCTTATATCCCAAGTCATGTGATAAGGCTCGTTAAAAGGTCATTACTGACTTTTAGGATTGCTACTTCCTGTAGGTGGCACTAGAGTTCTGGTCCTCTTCCTCTCTGAAGAGACAATTTGCGCACTTCACAGGGGAAATATTCTGATGACACCCCAACATAAATCCGCATCCCTCATTGTTTCAGGAAAGTTTACTTTAGTGGCAGGGAACAATAAACCAAAAGAAAAAGTCCCAACTTACCATGACAGACTTTTTAAAGCGCATCCCAAAATCACATGAAAAGTCATCTTCACTCATAGAAAGAATCACTTCAAAACAACTCCTAGAGAAAACACAAGATGGCATATAACTAAACATGTATTTTATACAGACACACAGAATACTGTGCTTCTAAGAAACCACTCTACAATTTTCAGTTTCTCTACTGTAACTAGTGTAATTACAATACAAAAACAGAAGTTTTTTTTTTTTAAAAAGGAGGAGCAAAGGGAGTGTGCATAAAATATAAATTTTTAATAAATACTGGTTAAAAACTCTCTTTCAAATAACCAGGACAGGCAAAATAGCAACAAGCAAAAAAACCTGGGGTAGGGAAAACACACGCCACATGCTAGTATATAAGGTATTACGGTCTATTATGACTGATAGGACAGATTGTATACGTGTCAGGATTCCACCTACACACATGGTCAAAATTGTTGGTACCCCTCGTTTAATGAAAGAAAAACCCACACTGGTCACAGAAATAACTTGAATCTGACAAAAGTAATAAATTAAAAATCTATGAAAATGAACTAATGAAAGTCAGACATTGCTTTTCAACCCAGCTTCCACAGAACTTTTAAAAAAAATTAAACTCATGAAATAGGCCTGGACAGAAATGCTGGTACTCTTAACTTAATATTTTGTTGAACAACCTTTTGAGGCAATCACATGATTCCTGTAACTGTCAATGAGACTTCTGCACCTCTCAACAGATATTTGGACCCACTCCTCATGAGCAAACTGCTCCAGTTGTCTTGTGTTTGAAGGTTGCCTTTTCCAGACAGCATGTTTCAGCTCTTTCCAAAGATGCTCAATAGGATTTAGGTCAGGACTCTGAAGGCCACTTCAGAATAGTCCAATGTTTTCCTCTTAGCCATTCTTGGGTGTTTTTAGCTGTGTGTTTTGGGTCATTATCCTGTTGAAAGACCCATGGCCTGGGACTGAGACCAAGCTTTCTGATACTGGGCCGCACATTTCTCTCTAGAATCCCTTGATATTTCATTGTGCCCTGCACAGATTCAAGACACCATGTGCCAGATGCAGCAAAGCAGCACCAGAACAGAACAGAGCCTCCTCCATGTTTCACAGTAGGGACAGTGTTCTTTTCTTGATATGCTTCATTTTTAAGTCTGTAAACAGAGCTGACGTGCCTTGCCAAAAACTTCCATTTTTGTCTCATCTGTCCATAGGACATTCTCCCAGAAGCTTTGTGGCTTGTCAACATGTAGTTTGGCAAATTCAAGTCTGGCTTTTTTATGATTTTTTTTTCAACAATAGTGTTCTCCTTGGTAGTCTCCCATGAAGTACACTTTGGATCAAACAACGACGGATGGTGCGATCTGGTACTGATGTTCCTTGAGTTTGAAGTTCACCTTTAGGCTATGTGCCCATGATGCAGAAATGCTCCGGATTTTTCCTGAGCGTTTCTGCATCTCCCTGGCAGAAAAAAACCGCATGCGGATTTTACATGCATTTTTCCTGCCAGTGACAAGTGGAAGTGAAGCGTTTTTGCATGCATTTTCACATGCGGGTTGTCAAGCGCTTTCCAAGCGATTTTAGCAGCACTTGGAAAGTGCTTGACAACTTGGTCACACTATATAAATCCATGCAACAGGGGGCCATCAGAAGGTAAGTATAATGTTTTTTTTTTTTTTTTTACAGGTACTATGGTACCAGAGTCCGGAGGAGAGTCTCCTCTTCTCCAAACCCGGGTACCATCCGCACATTGAAACGTAAGGTATCCGCATCTGCTGATGCAGTGATGAGGATGTCATGCGGTCCAATACGCTGCGATTCGGCAAAATAATTGGTAGTGCTAATTGGATTTTTCCGCAATGATAATCCGCAGCGGAAATTTCCACAGCATCTGCACAGCACATGCGGATTATCATTGGGGAACATGGCAGACCTTCTACCAAGCGTTTCTGCAGCGGAATTGCCGCTGCGGAAACGCTTAAAAAAACGCATAGTGGGCACATAGCCTAAATATCTTTAGAAGTTATCTTGCGCTCTTTTGTTACCATTCGTATTATCAGTCTCTTTGATTTGTCATCAATTTTCCTCTTGTGGCCATGTCCAGGGAGGTTGGCTACAGTCCCATGGATCTTAAATTTCTGAATAATATGTGCAACTGTAGTCACAGGAACATCAAGCTGCTTGGAGATGGTCTTATAACCTTTACCTTTAACATGCTTGTCTATAATTTTCTTTCTAATCTCCTGAGAAAACTCTTTCCTTTGCTTCTTCTGGTCCATGTTGAGTGTGGTACACATCATGTCACCAAACAGAACAGTGAGTATCTGTATCCCTATGTACAGGCCCACTGACTGATTACAAGATTGTAGACACCTGTGATGCTTATCAGTGGACACAACTTGATTTAACATGTCCCCTTTTGTCACATTTTCAGGGGTGCCATCATTTCTGTCCAGGCCTATTTCACGAGTTTAATTATTTTTAAAAATTCTGTGGAAGCAGGGTTGAAAAGCAATGTCTGACTTTCATTTGTTCATTTTCATAGATTTTGAATTATTACTTTTGTCAGATTCAAGTTATTTCTGTGACCATTGTGGGTTTTTCTTTCATTAAGCAAGGGGTACCAACCACTCCCTTGAGAAAGCGTGTGTTTAACACGCGAAACGTGCGTACGTAGGGCTCTGCACTTTCTGCTTGTGCTTTCCCTGGGGCTTCACCTGCCACATGGGTAAGGTTTCTTTTTATTGCATTATTCGATGGTGGTTTTTCTGACATACTTTCATTTACACGTGTGTGACATAGGGCAGATTGTATACGTGTTAGGATTCCACCTATCAGTCATAATATACTACCATGTTGCGTGTGTTTTCCCTACCCAATGGTTTTTGCTTGTTGCTATTTTGCCTGTCCGGGTTATTTGTAAGAATGTTTTTAACCAGTATTTAATACAATTTATATTTTATACACACTCCCTTTGCTCCTCCTTTTTTCAAGTATTCATTTAGGAGTGTTCTAGATTTTTTTTACATGCATGAATGATCTAATTATTTGTATTTGATTGTGCCTATGGGACTTTTATTACAAAAACAGAAGGAGAAAGGTGTGCAATGTGTCACTTACAATACAAGCCTTTCAATAAGTAGCAGAACATCTTCACACTCCGTGGTCAGGTACGGGCGTGCGTTTGCAAAGCTTCTCAGAGCGGTTCCGTACACATCAGAGTAAAGTGTGAGATTTTCAGATGCTGTATGATCTTCAGCGCATTGTAGTAATACCTAAAAGGGTAAAGAGCCAGTGATGGGTAATCAGGCAAATCTATAGTACACACGTGCGTTCACTTGACATTTGGGCCACGCATTAGAGGCATACATTAAAGAGGAACTATTTAAAAGGAGAACTTGCAGTAAAAGGTGTGCAAGTAGCTAATCGTCCCTCTCCTCCACAGACTCTTATAAGCACCAACTCCTCTCCCATAATAGTAATGCCTTCACTGAATACAGATTTTTCCCATTAATTGATATATGAAATCAAAATCAAAACCACAGGCAGCATGAATCTGACACCATCGGTGTCATTGCAGCTGTTGTGTAGTTTACTGTGAAATGTAGCCGCATGTCAGAGAAAACACACTTTGGAAAGCAGGCCAGGGACCACGCGCCTTGTAGGACTAATCCAAGAGGCCGGTCACCATTGGATGTTCCCTGCTCAGCTCGTCTATACGGTTAGGTAGAGACCTGTCAAGTCTAGGAAAGCAGGTCATGGAGAAACTGTTGAGGACCGTCATCTTGGACTAGTCCTACAAGTCGCATGGTCTCCGGCCATCTTTTCAAAGTATGTTTTCATCTAAGTGCCAAAGAGTTTGAGAGTAAACTAATCAATCAGGGATACAATAACACAGTAGGTGCCCAATTCATGCTGCTAGTGGTTCAGGCAGCACTAGTCAGGTTCCCTTCAGTCATCTAAGTACAAGTGACTGGTTCCATTTGAAAGAGGTGAGTGGTGGGGTGAAGGAGCTGAAAAAATGTAAAACCTATTATATAGTATACTTTAAAAAAAAATAAAAAAAACACTTAAAATTAATGCCAATCCAATGTATACATGGAATGCAGTTAAAAGTAGGTGTAAGGGGCTCATATACACATTAGATAGCCGCCAGCCGAATGATGGTTCAGCCGACAGCCATCTCTCCACCGTACACAAGAACACTCGCTCTGCTGAGCTCTACGACAGTCACTGCCAGATTCCTGGTGGTGGCTTATCTCGCCAAGAACAAAAATCCATGGGATCCTCATCTCACCTGAAATCATCTGTCGAGGTAGAGTCCGGAGGTCTAATACACATTAGACTGTCAGGTGAACCCTACTGGTGGGTGAGCAGATTTAGGCCACTTAAGGCCCCACACACATTAGGCCTGAGTGAGGCTTCCAGGGTAGAATCTATTATCGCCTCCTCATACGCACAAGTAGAGATGTTCTCGAATATACAGACATTCCAATACAGGCTATACATTTTTTTTTTTTTTTTAAAAGGATCAAATGGGAAATTCTACAGCAGGACTAATAAAAAGTATAAATATATACATACCCACCCCACAGATACAGAAAAAAATAAAATTAGAGTAAATGTGCCTGAAGTACCACAAAATACAAGTGATAACAATTTGGTAATGCAAAAACTTGTACTATAGAGTAGAATTTAATATTTGTTTTATTATGGGTGAGCAGTAAAAAACAAGAAAAATATTTTATGCATTTCAGCATCAAAATTTGGACAAAAGGAAAATACACCTAAAATATCTACACATCAGTAAGATCTCGTGAAGCAAAATCATAAAAAGCCAGAAATGCCATCATTCTTAAAAAAGTATTCAAGTCTACATAGATAATTAATAAACCAGAATTAAAGTTTACTAACTAGACTCCTAAAATGTTACATTTCATAGCAGAAGGAAAACCTGTATACTATCATACATATAGAATGACACAGATTTGCAACGTACACAAGCCTCCTTAGGTATAAGGCATTTAATAATGTATGCAGTTTGTACTGCAAGATCTAGTGACAGATTTGTGTAAAAAATGTTTTTTCCTGTAGAACGCCTTTAAAAAAAAAGCACCATCTATAGATATACAGTATGTGGTCTGCAGATCTTTTCTAGTGTACTGGACCATACATTAGTGGCAGTCACCCTATGTAGACGATGCAAGCTTTGTTGATAGCATCAATGATGTGATGATAATGACTTATCTCCTTATACTCTGTTCAGGCTTCGGAGCTCAAGCTTAAACAGGCAGCTGCTCTCATCAGTGGCTGACGAAGAGACATCCTCCTCCTGCGAGAGCATATCTGGTTCAGCGACTACGCCTCCAACATAGCTCAGCAATGAAGAGGTGCCACACTGGCACGGCACGCATATTTGTGGAATTGTACAGACTATGTGCCCCCCACATGTATATCCCAATCCTACAGTACTGCGGCCTTGACCACTGCTACAGATAGTGGAAGAGAATAACAGACCTGCAGGATGACAATACACAGCTTGTTGGTGATCTGCAGTGCAAAGGAGTTGTTAGCACACAACGCAAGATATTTAAGGTTCATTTCCCACAATGAGTTTTTGACGCTGTGTATTTTCACTGCTCCAAAAATGTGGAGTCTAAGGCTATGTGCCAAAGTAGAAGATTTGATGCAGAGCGTTTTTGCCTCTCTGGCAGAAAAAAAAACACATGCAGATTTACATGCGTTTTTCTGCCAGAGAGAAGCTTTTTTTTTCAGCGTTTTTACATGCGTTTTCTCAAGCAGTTTTCCAAGCGATTTTGAGCATCACTTGGAAAGTGCTTGACAAGTTGGTCACACTATATAAATCCATGCAACCGGTATGGATTTATATAGTGTGACCAAGTAATAGTTAATGGTAATAAAAAGTTTATACTCACCTTCTGATGTCCTCCCGGTTTTTTCTCTGCCGCGTCCGCTCCCTTGCACTGCTCGCGCTGTTGTGAAGGACCTGTGGTGACGTCATTCAGTCATGTGACAGGTCACATGACTCAGTGACGTCATGGCAGGTCCTTCACAACAGCGCGAGCAATGCAAGAGACTGAACAAAACACCGGGAGGACATCGGAATGCAAGTATAAACTTTATTTTTTATTTTAAATTTTTTTTTTTTTTTTTACATATTCTATGGTACCCAGGTCTGGATGAGACTCTCCTCTCCTCTCCACCCGGGTACCATCCGCACATTAGAACGCGCCAATGTGAGTCTTGCGGAATTGGCGCATTCTAATGCAAGTCAATGGTGGCGATTACGCTGCATGTCCGCAAAATTAATGGACATGCTGCGTATTTTTGAGCGCAGCATAAACGCTGCGGAAAAATAAGCAGCATGGGCATTGAAAGTGCGGAATTGCATTGGAGACCATGGGAGAAGGTTTACCAATCGTTTACGCTGTGGAAATTCCGCAGCGTAAACGCTTGAAAAACGCATCATGGGCACACAGCCTTACAGTTTCAGAAAAAGGGTTGGGATTTATAGAAATCCCATGGTTTTTTATGTTTGTTTTTTTTAAACGCAAAATGTTAATTTCTTAAACGAGTACACAAAGTTTTATGTTTAGATTTTCCCCATAGAACTGCAGAAAATACGCAGGTAAAATTTGCACAAAACGTTTTCAGTGCATTTCTGCTGAGGAAACGCACTAAACCGCATGTAACTTGCACATGACTGTATCAACAAGCTTTTGCCAAATACCAGGAAGTATCAAAAACATAGCAGCTTTATTTAGAAACATGACGTACCAAAAAGACAAGAGAAAATAAGCAAGTAGCTAACTTCCAATGCATTTCACACACACAGAAAAAAAAAAGCACATGTGTATGCGTCTATTTGAAAATATGGACATGTGCGCTGCCCCACAGATGATTATAATGGGTGAAAACAGACGCACCATATCCCGGAAACACAGACGTGTTATGGGGGCCTTAGTTTGTGTTGTTTTTTTCTTCTCTTGGTTCAAAAGTCAGCTTTTTTTTCTTGCACGACAAGTTGTAGTGTTAAATAAAGCAGTTTAATTCACCATGTAATGTACTGAAAATGGGAACAAAATCCCATGTGGGGTAAAACGGTAAATTAAAAAAGTAGTAAATATTAATAAAAAAAAAGTTTCATTTTTACACTGTTCATCATACTATAAAAAAAATTTGTTAATTTAGGTCAGTAGGATTACAGTGACCTCAAACTTGTATTTTTTTTTTTTAAATACTCGAGCGAGAAAAAAATAAAAATAAGAACTGATTCAGAGGTTACTGTAATTAGAAAAAAAGCCAATATTGGTTTGTGTAATCATCTTTAGTTTTCAATCGATTTTTGATAAGAAGTCAAAATATATGTAGCCCAAAATGGTATCAGTAAAGTAAGCACTTGCTTTACTGTTACAATTTTGGGGTAGATATATTTTGATCTTTTATTGCATTTTTGGGGCAAAGTACAATGCCCAAAAAAAAAACCTCAATTTCTGACTTCTGGGTTAAGTAATTTTATATTTTCATATATTGAACTTATGGAAACTGCAAAATCAAGTATTTTTTTCAAATGTTCATTGAAATACAAAAAAAATGGTGGCAAAATTGGCCTTCAGTAGGCCCCATGGCAAACCCGGATCACATCTTGCCACTTAAATGCCAATGTCAAAGTTTGACCCTGGCATTTAAGTGCTTAAATGGCAGCGATTAGAGCCATCTCCAATTATTGCTGTTGTTACAAGCTGGTGCCAGCTGTAACACACATGAACCTGCGCTATACACCCACACCTGGTGTACACAGACGTCACATCAGGAAGGGGTTAAACAGGCCACCTTATCTGAGGAGGCAGAGCTGCAAGCTGTTCCCATGAGACTCCAGTACACTGGGTACATAGATCACAGCTCTGTCCTAATTAAGGTAAGCTAGAAAGCAGCAAGGAATAGGAGAATAAACATGGAGACATCACCCCATCAGACGGGCCTGTCATTTCTGAGTGCCTG
Organism: Phyllobates terribilis; assembly: GCF_046119375.1. Classification (NCBI taxonomy): domain Eukaryota; kingdom Metazoa; phylum Chordata; class Amphibia; order Anura; family Dendrobatidae; genus Phyllobates; species Phyllobates terribilis. The sequence continues at coordinate 482,858,410 of NW_027362762.1, read as the reverse complement.
ACTGGACATTCACTTTATTAGTAACAGTGCAGCAGCATATGTTGATGCTATACTAAGGGGGCATTCAGATCTGTTTATAATGGCAGAGTGCGGTGCGATTTTTTTAATCAGACAGCACTTGGACCATAGTCTCACAGATCCATGAAAATCACAGAACTGCGAAAACTCAAAGCATGTCCTATTCTGATCCGATGTTGAGGGTTAGAATAGGATGTACTCAATGGGTCTGTGTGCTGCCAGAATATAAATAATCAGGCAGCACACAGACAGATCTGTGAACGCACTCCAATTCATAAAACAGTCATAATCCACTAGATTATTTTCTATTACTTTTGTATCATTAAAAAAAATATATACCGTAAATAAGGATAAACATACCCAAATCAGCTCTATGAACCCAAACTTCTGGAAAACTAAATGGTTATTCCCAAAATGGAGTTGTTCCCCATTCATAGTGTGGAGTATAACTCACTGCTCACTGGGAGTTGGACCACTGGCACCCACAGCGATCTGCAGAGCCCCATCAGTGTCGTTTGCATAATCTACCTCCGTTTCTTTCAATGTCTATGGGGTCGCTGCTAACAGTCAAGTGTTGTATTCTGCCTTCTCTGGCAGGCCCATAGACAATGAATGGAAGGGAGGAACATTCACTCAATTTGAGAATGGGTTCTGCAGATCGCTGAGGGTCCGCCGGTCATCGGACTTCCAGCGATTAATATGGTGTCCACCATGGATGAGGGATAACGTTAAATTGTGGGAATACACCTTTAAAGAGAACCTATCACCTCCTGAAATGCCATTTATCTGCAGAAATAGTGGTAATATGCAGGTAAATAGCCATGTGTAGCCGGTTTAATGGAGCAGCAGTTACAAGGAGAAAATGAAAATACATCCCCCCTGCGGCCGCTTGGCTCTAGTCATGGGGGCAGTGTAGGAAGCTGTTACAGATTGTGCAAAGCAGCTGTGGATCAGTGTGCCAGGGAGCGAGTGGTGACTGTAACCACTCCCCACACATCCGGAAGTGAGCGGCTACAGGGAGAATAAAACTTTACTTTCTCCCTGTGGTCACTGCGCCAGTAAGCAGGCTACACAGGGTTTAAATCTGCAGAAATATAGCATTTCTAGACATAGCAGGTCCCCTTTAATATACAAGGCATCATAATGAAGTGTAGATACCAGTTCTATCTCCTGGGCAGTCCTTGGGAATTCACAAACAGCTCAACAATAGGAGTGTACATTGTGTTCATTCCCGTCAATAGAGAGTAAACACATTCATGCCCAATAGCTATCGAAAACAGGATCTCATGCTTTGTATTAATGAGGGGCAAGAACCTGGTCTGGCCAACATCTGTATTCATAGAGAATTCTCCTATACGGCAACTAACCATGACCAGAACTAAAGAGTCTACGGTCCCCTGGAGGAAACACTATTGGCATGGGACTAGTACGTATATGTAGAGAGATGCAGGCTCGCTGGCCAAGTGACACTGTGAGGAATGGGGAACACGCCATCATGGCAGCCTGTTCGCTGCCCTATAACCTCCTGGGGGTCACGATCAGGTGATGTTTCCCCATGTGCCCTGGTAAACACTGGAGCTGGCACTTGCTGATTGGCAGAGTATACCATCCTGCTGGATAAATGCAGCATTCCCACATCCAATCATGTGTGGCACCAGAGCCCTGTGGTACCAGGCCAGCAGGACATGATCAAAGGTTACACATGGCGGCAGGAGTGCAGGCCTGCACAGTGCTGCAGAACATGGAGGAGCCTCCGTGCAGCCAGCAGGGCCCCTGGCAGCAGGGCTCGTCCGCTGAGCTGCACGCAGCACTCTCCCCAGTCCAGCGCTATGGATTGTGGGTGCAGCTGTCCGCCATTGCTCCCCGGTGACCCGCTCTGCTGTGACAGGGGCAGAATGAATTGAGGCGAGGACTGGGCTGACAACAACCCTCCCACAGATCCCGCCCCCATCACTCACTGTCAGCAACCAAAATATCAGCACTCAGCGGGGCCCACGGACCGTACCGAGAAGCCTCCGGTCCGGAGAACGGGCCCTACTTCCCCGCCACTCACCTCGCACAGGCGCCTGCAGTACACAGCGGAGGAAAGCACCGACACCTCCTCCTCCCTCAGCCGGTCCTCCAGCTCCTGCAGCGTCTCCACCAGGCGGCCAGGCTGTAGAGAGGCAGCAACAGGGGTCACCGTCCCCCCATTGCTAAGCCCCGCTCGGGACTCTCCCTTCCCGTCCGCCATCTTCTCTCGCCTTTGCCGCGCGTAGGCAACACTCGCACACTCACTCTCTCATCACGTGATTCGGCGTCGGTAGGGCGACGTCATCACCAGGGAGACCGGCGTAGGGAACGCCCACTCTATCTACGCTATGTCCCGCCCCTCAACTCGCTAGCACCGCCTACCGCCGGCGGCCATTTTGTTTGTTGACATGGGTGTTAAAACGTGCAATGTGCCGGCGCTGGTCGGCTTCACGTAACCTGTGCGAAACCAGGACCAGAAGACTCGGGATGCGTTATTACAGGGAGTCCGGCATAGTAGTGGAAGGAGCCGAAAAAATATATAGTCCCCCACCAGAGCCCAAAATATATATATAGCCCCCCCCCCCCCGCCAGAGCCCAAAACCTATATAGTCCCCTCGCCAGAGCCCAAAATATATATATAGCCCCCCCCCCGCCAGAGCCCAAAACCTATATAGTCCCCTCGCCAGAGCCCAAAACATATATAGTCCCCCACCAGAGCCCAAAACATATATAGTCCCCCCCGCCAGAGCCCTAAACATATATAGTCCCCCCCGCCAGAGCCCTAAACATATATAGCCCCCCCGCCAGAGCCCTAAACATATATAGTCCCCCCCGCCAGAGCCCTAAACATATATAGTCCCCCCGCCAGAGACCAAAACATATATAGTCCCCCCGCCAGAGACCAAAACATATATAGTCCCCCCGCCAGAGACCAAAACATATATAGTCCCCCCCGCCAGAGCCCAAAACATATATAGTCCCCCCGCCAGAGCCCTAAACATATATAGTCCCCCCCGCCAGAGCCCTAAACATATATAGTCCCCCCCGCCAGAGCCCTAAACATATATAGTCCCCCCCGCCAGAGCCCTAAACATATATAGTCCCCCCCGCCAGAGCCCTAAACAAACATATATAGTCCCCCCCGCCAGAGCCCTAAACATATATAGTCCCCCCCGCCAGAGCCCTAAACATATATAGTCCCCCCCGCCAGAGCCCTAAACATATATAGTCCCCCCCCGCCAGAGCCCAAAACATATATAGTCCCCCCCGCCAGAGACCAAAACATATATAGTCCCCCCGCCAGAGACCAAAACATATATAGTCCCCCCCGCCAGAGCCCTAAACATATATAGTCCCCCCCGCCAGAGCCCTAAACATATATAGTCCCCCCCGCCAGAGCCCTAAACATATATAGTCCCCCCGCCAGAGACCAAAACATATATAGTCCCCCCGCCAGAGACGGTGCTAATCATTTTGCAGGACTTAGTCCATCGGCCACGTCAGTAATCTGTGGTCACTGGATGGGAGCCCCCTCTTACCTGACGACATGCGCTGCTCTTTAATCAAAAGAAGAGTCGTGGATGTAGGAGGCAGCTTTCGGCTCCAGTGAGCACAGATTACTGGCCTGGCCGATAAACCGGCCCGCTCATCTCCCGACGGCAAGTGTAAAGGGAGGACTGGGGAGCGGCGCCGCCGGTCGGGATACTTCTGCTGCGAGCAGACAGTCATCTCCCGGCTGCTCGCAGCGGAAGTACCCGCACAGGCAGCGCCGGTCCTCACTAATACAATTCGCCGCGGTTGCGACCAATCAGCGATTTTGGCGCCAAATTTAAACACCGCTCTGCTGATTGCGCCCGGTCGGCCGCATAAATATTCTAGAATACCCGATACGTTAGAATTGGGCCACCATCTAGTATTACATAAAGCGACAATAAAAATGTAAGTTTCGTTAGGAAAAAAAATAATTTTGCCCAAATCCATAAAATATATAACAGTGTAAAACAATAATTTTTGACTTGTGATGTTTGCTGCATTAAAAACATGAGCAATTGCATAAGAGAGCATAAGAAAAAGCATAAAAAAGCCAGAAGAGGCGACTAGACAGCAGTGAGTATGAGGATCCTTGAATCAACTCCGATCTAGTGGTGTCAGTGCTGAACGGTCTACATCGGAGGGGATTTTTTGAGGCCCACACTCCAGCAACTCCGATCTAGTCTCTTCAGCATTGAAGCTTCTAGATCGGAGTTGCTAAAGTGAGGACTACAAAAAAAAAATCACCTCCGATCTAGACGCAACCTTGCCGGGAGCAATATTCAAATACATGGGTGGTGCTAGGGCCGGCAATTGGGGCAGGCAGACAAGGCTTCTGCCTAGGGCCCCCACGCTTCCAGGGGCCCCCAGCCAGTGGTGTGCTGCAAATAGCGGAACACCATTTGGCACCTACGGGGCCTGTGAGTCAGCGGGAGCCGGTGCCAGCGCCCCCCCTTCCCCCACATCACGTATTCAACTGTATCGGCATCATAGATGCTGGTACAGGTGAAAGCATTGATGGAAGAGAGCACGTCATGTGACGCTCCCTCTCCCATCATTCCTTCTCTACCGCAGCGGCGCGATGACGTCATCTCATCGTGCGCCAGGCAGTGGAGCTGCTGAGACGCTCTGCAGAGACCGGAGGAAGGAGGAGAGGCAGGTATGTATTTATTTTTGACATATGGGAAGCTGCATTATACTATATGGGGGGCATATGGGAAGCTGCATTATACTATATGGGGGCATATGGGCAGCTGCATTATACTATATGGAGGCATATGGGCAGCTGCATTATTCTATACGGGGGCATATGGGCAGCTGCATTCTATACGGGGGCATATGGGCAGCTGCATTATACTATACGGGGGCATATGGGCAGCTGCATTAAACTATACGGGGGCATATGGGCAGCTGCATTAAACTATACGGGGGCATATGGGCAGCTGCATTATACTATACGGGGGCATATGGGCAGCTGCATTATACTATACGGGGGCATATGGGCAGCTGCATTATACTATACGGGGGCATATGGGCAGCTGTATTATACTGTACGATGGCATATGGGCAGCTGCATTATACTATACGATGGCATATGGGCAGCTGCATTATACTATACGGTGGCATATGGGCAGCTGCATTATACTATACGGGGGCATATCTTCTAGAATGTGAGCCCTCGCGGGCAGGGTCCTCGCTCCTCCTGTACCAGTCGCTAACTCGTCTTGTTAAGATTATGTAAATGCTTTTGTTATGTATATCCCTATCACATGTAAAGCGCCATGGAATAAATGGCGCTATAATAATAATAATAATAATATGTGGCTGCATTATACTACAACCCCTGGCAAAAATTATGGAATCACCGGGCTCGGAGGATGTTCATTCAGTTGTTTAATGTTGAAAAAAAGCAGATCACAGACATGGAATAAAACTGAAGTCATTTCAAATGGCAACTTTAGTACTTTAAGAAACACTAAAAGAAATAAAAAAAAAAAAATGTGGTACTCAGTAAGGGTAATTTTATTCAGACCAAGCAGAGGGAAAAAAATTATGGAATCACTCAATTCTGAGGAAAAAATTATGGAATCACCCTGTAAATTTTCATTTCCAAAACTAACACCTGCATCAAATTAGATCTGCTCGTTAGTCTGCATCTAAAAATGAGTATTCACATCTTGGAGAGCTGTTGCACCAAGTGGACTGACATGAATCATGGCTCCAACGTGAGAGATGTCAATTGAAACAAAGAGGATTATCAAACTCTTAAAAGAAGGTAAATCATCGCGCAATGTTGCAAAAGATGTTGGTTGTTCACAGTCAGCTGTGTCTAAAATCTGGACCAAATACAAACAACATGGGAAGGTTGTTAAAGGCAAACATACTGGTAGACCAAGGAAGACATCAAAGCATCAAGACTGGAAACAAAGCAATATGTCTTCAAAGCAGGAAATGCACAACAAAACAAATGAAGAACGAATGGGAGGAAACTGGAGTCAATGTCTGTGACCGAACTGTAAGAAACCGCCTAAAGGAAATGGGATTTACATACAGAAAAGCTAAACATAAGCCATCATTAACACCTAAACAGAAAAAAACAAGGTTACAATGGGCTAAGGAAAAGCAATCGTGGACTGTGGATGACTGGATGAAAATCATAATCAGTGATGAATCGCGAATCTGCATTGGGCAAGGTGATGATGCTGGAACTTTTGTTTGGTGCCGTTCCAATGAGATTTATAAAGATGACTGCATGAAGAGAACATGCAAATTTCCACAGTCATTGATGATATGGGGCTGCATGTCAGGTAAAGGCACTGGGGAGATGGCAGTCATTACATCTTCAATAAATGCCCAAGTTTACATTGATATTTTGGACAGTTTTCCTATCCCATCAATTGAAAGGATGTTTGGGGATGATGACATCATTTTTCAAGATGATAATGCATTTTGCCATAGAGCAAAAACTGTGAAAACATTCCTTGAAAGAAGACACATAAGGTCAATGTCATGGCCTGCAAATAGTCTGGATCTCAATCCAATTGAAAATCTTTGGTGGGGGATCCAAGATGGCCGCTGACTGAGGAGGCTGCTACAGACAGAGCTCCTCTCCAGACCTACAGCATCCTAGCCATCTGGCCTCGCAAAGATGCCATCCACCCCCTAGACCTTTGGTGCCTGCTGCCCACAGCTTCTGGGACCCGAGGAGCCCGACAAAGAAAGCTGCAGAAGCCTTACCGCTCGCCCCAGGTGGGTTTGCATTGTGACCCCCCCCACCGCCCCTCGCCATTTTGACCCGGCGTGCACGCAGTCTTGCTCCCTGAGAGGAGCGCGGCCTGGACGACACATCCGCGTCTGCCTCCGGCTCCAACAACCGGCTGATCGCGCGGCTCGCTCGGCGGGAGTGACGGAGAGGCGACGCCATTGAAGAGCAGTGAGAGCTCCGGAGATCACGGAGGCCTGAGATCCCCTTCAGCCCTGTCGCCAGAGCAAAGGGGACCAGACTGGGGGCGCGGGACTTAAAGCAGTGCTGGGGAGAAGTGGAGACTCCTGTGACTGAGGCTGCAGCTCTTCTATTAAAATTAGCACTACAGACCCTGGCCAAGTCTGAGCAGGGCTGAAGAACAATTAAGGACACAGAGGCGGAGGCTGCTACTTTTATATATAAATCAATACAGCTGGCCCCAGTGTCACCTGGACACCCACTGACATTCTATCACCAGCCCACTGTTCTAGCCCCAATTGAGCCTGCAAGCTATGTCCTGGGACTGACGTCTTGTGCATCTTAGAGGCAAGAGAGAGGCTGTGCATAGAGTTTTATTGCACACTATTATAAGCTCTCACCCTAGTGGATTGTACAGCTTTCTATTCTCTATTTCTGGTGTACTACAACTCCCACCAGTAGGATCTACCAGTAATATATTCGGATTCTGACCATATAGCACTACCTGATGAGATATGTCGTATTAAACACCCCTAAGCCAGCAGGTGGAGCCATCGCTCCATAACTTGACTATAATCTCCTCTACAGAGCTTTCCAGTAACACTATGGGGAAGTCCAGTGTTAAGCCACCTAAAAATGCATGTAAAGCTGTGAAATCCATCACCCAAGCTGATGTTGACCAATTATTAAGGAAACAGGGCACTACAACAGACACAAAGACCACCAAGCGCTTAGATATGACAAACAGACAATTCTGACTCTGAGGTGGAAAGTGACTCGGATGGAGAATGCTCGACTAAGGATTCCACGGTTACTCGCTCCTTCATAAAGCGAATATTAGCTAAAACCCAATTAGTCGAGAATTGGCAGAGATAACAAATGACCTTACCCAACAGGGCCACAGGATGGAGACGCTTGAACAATCCCAAACTGCTCTCTCACAACAAGCCAATATGCTGCTTGACAACTTGAACGCTCATGAACGACAACTACATCTGATCCATAATACCCTGGAAGATCACGAGAATCGGGAGCGACGCAACAATATTACTTGCTGATGATGACCCCCGAGAAATCGAACTAATCCGGGTCCATAGGGCCCTCCGACCCAAGCCGCCCCAAGGAGAGGCACCCCGAAACATATTATGTCACTTTTTGGATTACAGAGTTAAAGATCTGATCCTCCGTAGAGCAAGGGAACAACAGGAGATCTCCTATGAAGACACACGGATCCAGCTCCTTCAAGATCTGTCGGCTATCACTTTGAAAAAACGAAGGTTGTTGAAACCTTTCACGGATGCTATACTGCAGAGGGGTCACCGTTTCCGTAGATTATTCCCCTTCGGAGTCCACGTGACAGCAGGAGACATGAAGATCGTCGCCAGATCATCTGCAGATGTTAAAGCTGCCTGCAAAACCCTTGACATAACTCTTGCATCCTACCTTGATCTGGAGACATTTCATTCTGCGACGCTGATTCAACCCTTTCCGAGCCCAATCCCTTGGCAACAAGCGACCCCGAAAGCACAACGCACGAGGAGAAAGTCAGCTAAATCTCCGACTCCTAAAAGGCCTGATGATATCACCTGAGCGGTTTTGACACTCGCTGTTGTCCCATCTTTTCGTTGGCCCTTTTCGGGACAATTGAGAAAGAAACAAAACCGTTTACCCTTTCTCGTGGACTCTGTTGGTCTCGGTCAAGTAATTCGGAAACAGGCTTCGACCTCTCCCCTTTTTTGAATTCCTAAGTATGTTGTTTGACTCATCATATCATTCCCCCCTTCAAGTCTTGGCCTCGCTATTTGTTACTTCACGTAACTCTTGTTATGCAATGCTCTACAAGGATGTTTTCGTTGAATATAAATTTGTATGTTGGGCATGCTCCCTTAAACTGGCTACCAATGCCACGCATTATCTATGTGGTTTGAATTTGAATCTGGAATTGTTATATATTGTTTTCAATCAACTAAACTAATACTCACCTTTTTCCATTTCTCTTTGATCTCTAGTCTTTCCTCCCCTTCTTCCCCTCTTCCTATTCCCTCCCATTTGCTTATCCCTATAGGCACAAATAGCTTCTTTCCACGGGAAGCGCCACCTGAGAAAGACCTATACCACCATGACAGACGCCGGTAAGGTAATTACTTTTGCATCCTTAAACGCCCATGGTCTAAACTTGTCGAGCTCCAGACACACCACACTACATAGACTTAAAAAACAAAAGGCGGATGTGCTATTCATCCAAGAGACCCATTTTAAACCCAACAGATTGAACGCTCAAAGTTTGGCACTCTTTGACACATGGTACCATGCCACCTCAACTCAATCTGGCTCGAGAGGAGTCTCCATTTCTATGCTGCGGGAAGTTCCATTCCAGTTCAGAGAATCCCTCGTAGATCCTCAAGGGCGCTACATATGTGTTAAGGGGCTACTCAATGGGTCATTGGTAACCCTATGTAGCCTGTACGCACCCAACAAAAATTGGTTAAATGGTTAATATCGATTCTAAAAAAGATAGCTTTAGAGAGGGTGTTCTCTTGATTGGAGGAGACCTCAACATTGCTCTGGAACCTAGGCTGGGCACTTCCAAACAGAAAAGCACCATCTCTTCTAGAGATCTAGTGAGACTACGTACCACTCTTAATTCTATGCAGCTAATTGACTCATGGAGATACTTAAATACCTCCATATGAGATTACACTTTCTATTCCAATCCTCATAAATCCTACCACCGTATAGATTACATTTTTGTACCAAGATCACTCCTGCCTAGACTTTCTACTGCAAATATAACCCCGAACGTTTATTCAGACCACGCCACTGTATTACTTTCAATAATTACACCCGGAATGCGCTCAGGTCCCAGATCTTGGCAAATAAATGAAGCACTACTGGGCTTACCTGTTATCCGGGCGCGACTGAATAATAAACTTCACCAATACTTCCAACAAAACGAAATAGAGGGGACCTCCCCCCGACCCTTTGGGAAGCTCATAAAACTGTGCTAAGAGGCAAACTTATCTCCATTGCATCTTATTATAATAAAAAGAGACATCAAGAAGTCCAAGACTTATATGACGATATAGCAGAGCTGGAGCTGAACCACAAAAAACCAATGACATAACTTTGGCCACCATCACTTGTAAGAGACAAAAATTGAAAGATATTCTTAATGTCAGTTTGGCGAAAATGTATGCGTTGTGGAAAAACAGGATGTTTGTACATGGAGATAAGGCCTCCAAATTTCTTTTATCCCGGCTCCGCAAAAGACAAGCCTGCACCCACATCCACTCCATTGTGAACTCCAGCGGTGTTACAGCACAGAACCCCACTCACATTGAGACGGCCTTTCTGGAATACTATTCACAGCTATATAATCTTCGCCCAAATGACACAGAAGCTCATGAGATGCAGAGAAAGTCAGATACTGCTCACTTTCTGCGAACACTGAATCTCCCTGTATTAACAACATCTCAACAAAACAAACTATCTAAACCCTTCACACTGGAGGAACTTCAGTCCACCCTGTTGAGGCACCCGAAAGACAAAGCCCCTGGTCCAGATGGGTTCTCTGCGCAATACTACAAAACTTTCGCCCCTCTCCTCTTGCCCCATCTTCTGAAAATTTGTAATGAAACATTAGAGGGTCAACCCCTTCCACAACAAATGCTCGAAGCCAAAATATCATTAATACATAAAGATGGCAAGGACCCGACCCTATGTGGCAGCTACAGACCTACAGTGCTGGCCAAAAGTATTGGTACCCCTGCAATTCTGTCACATAATACTCAGTTTCTTCCTGAAAATGATTGCAATCACAAATTCTTTGGTATTATTCTCTTCATTTAATTTGTCTTCAATGAAAAAAACACAAAAAGAATTGTCCTAAAGCCAAATTGGATATAATTCCACACCAAACCTAAAAAAGGGGGTGGACAAAAGTATTGGCACCCTTTGAAAAATCATGTGATGCTTCTCTAATTCATGTAATTAACAGCACCTGTAACTTACCTGTGGCACCTAACAGGTGTTGGCAATAACTAAATCACACTTGCAGCCAGTTAACATGGATTAAAGTTGACTCAACCTCTGTCCTGTGTCCTTGTGTGTACCACATTGAGCATGGAGAAACGAAAGAAGACCAAAGAACTGTCTGAGGACTTGAGAAACCAAATTGTGGGGAAGCATGAGAAATCTCAAGGCTACAAGTCCATCTCCAAAGACCTGAATGTTCCGGTGTCTTCCGTGCGCAGGGTCATCAAGAAGTTTAAAGCCCATGGCACTGTGGCTAACCTCCCTAGATGTGGACGGAAAAGAAAAATTGACGAGAGATTTCAACGCAAGATTGTGCGGATGGTGGATAAAGAACCTCGACTAATATCCAAACAAGTTCAAGCTGCCCTGCGGCGTCTGAATGAAAAGGGACTGTATGGTAGGATACCCAGGAAGACCCCACTTCATACCCCGAGACATAAAAAGCTAGGCTGGAGTTTGCCAAAACTTACCTGAGAAAGCCTAAAACGTTTTGGAAGAATGTTCTCTGGTCAGATGAGACAAAAGTATAGCTTTTTGGAAAAAGCATCAACAGTGTACAGGAAAAAAAAAGAGGCATTCAAAGAAAAGAACACGGTCCCTACAGTCAAACATGACGGAGGTTCCCTGATGTTTTGGGGCTGCTTTGCTGCCTCTGACACTGGACTGCTTGACCGTGTGCATGGCATTATGAAGTCTGAAGACTACCAACAAATTTTGCAGCATAATGTAGGGCCCAGTGTGAGAAAGCTGTGTCTCCCTCAGAGGTCATGGGTCTTCCAGCAGGACAATGACCCAAAACACACTTCCAAAAGCACTATAAAATGGTTTGAGAGAAAGCACTGGAGACTTCTAAGGTGGCCAGCAACGAGTCCAGACCTGAATCCCATAGAACACCTGTGGAGAGATCTCAAAATGGCAGTTTGGAGAAGGCACCCTTCAAATATCAGGGACCTGGAGCAGTTTGCCAAAGAAGAATGGTCTACAATTCCAGCAGAGCATTGTAAGAAACTGATTGATGGTTACCGGAAGCGGTTGTTCGCAGTTATTTTGGCTAAAGGTTGTGAAACCAAGTATTAGGCTGAGGGTGCCAATACTTTTGGCCAGCACTGTATATCCCTATTGAATGTTGACCTGGATCTGCTGGCCAGTATGTTTGCACGTAGGATTGCCGAGTTCTTGCCAAATCTTATCTCATTGAATCAAACTGGATTTGTGGGCAGGAGAGAGGGAAAGGACAATACTCACAAAATTTTGCACCTTCTTCAATATGCCAAAACCCACAAGATCCCTTTGGTACTACTGGGTACAGATGCTGAGAAAGCCTTCGACAGGGTGGACTGGATCTACTTAAAGGAGACACTTCTATGCTTTGGCTTACCACCTGCACTGGTTACTGCCATTATGGCTATGTATCTTAACCCGACTGCACGCATCAAAATCAACGATTCCTTGTCAAACACATTCACCATATGCAATGGGACCAGACAAGACTGCCTGTTGTCTCCACTGTTTGTCCTGGCAATGGAACCTTTATTGATCTTAATACAAGAAAATCAGAGGATAGAGGGCATCAGAATACACAACTCACATTTTAAAATGGCAGCTTTTGCTGATGACCTTCTGGTCCTCTTAACCAATCCTCTAAAGGGTCTCCCTGCCTTGATGGCGCTGGTGGAGCAATATGGCAGTCTCTCTAATTTCAAAATAAACCTCTCCAAATTGGAAGCTCTGGACTTTCATGTCCCCACACACTCCCTAGCAAAACTGAAAAACTTATATCCATTCACTTGGCCTAAGACCCATATCACATACCTTGAGGTGAAGATAGGCAGAACGGACGGAGATTTATTTAAATTGAACTTTCCCCCTCTGCTTGCTTCCACAGTAAATCTCATTAAGCGGTGGAGAGACTCCTACCTATCGTGGATGGGGAGGAAAAATATATTGAAAAGTTTGATTCTGCCTAAATGTACCTACTTATTTCAGATGCTGCCCATAAAAATACCTTTGTCTTATCTTCAGAGGGTGAATTTTCTTTTCTCTTCATACATCTGGAAGAGTAAAAAGGCCCGCATCTCTTACCGCTTGTTGGCCCTACCAAGGACGTGTGGGGGGAATGGGTGCACCAGACATCAGGCGCTACTACAGAGCCGCAATTCTGTCTAGAACGGTGGACATCATAAGAGGCTCCGAAGATAAGCAATGGGTCGAGGTGGAGGAGGCACTCGCCCCTCTCACTCTCAGATCCCTTTTCCTAACACAGTCCCACAACCGACCTAACACTTCTATACCAAACTCTCATACTAAAGTCACACTCAAAATTTGGCAAGACTCCAGTGACATTTTAACCCTGTCTCCCCCATAGTTAGACTTTCAGACATTCTAGCCCATTCAATGCCACACTCAGGGCAAACTAGAGACCGTCTAAAATACTCTAACATCTCTATCGACCATTTACTATGGGATGGTTCTCTTGCACCACTACCGGATCTACAGCTTCACCTGACCCTATTGTCGCTAAACTTTGTCCAATACGGTTCCATCAAAGAATTTATAAAACGACATATTAAGCATTCCAATCTTTCCAGAGCTCTAACCAATTATGAAATGCTTTGCACTAGAATCACTAGACCCAAGAAAATATTCTCTACTATCTACCAGACCCTACTAACCTCTGAAACCTGCCCAAAGAGAGCATATATTTTTCATTGGGAACGAGACTTAGGTTACCATTTCACACCGGCCCAGAATCTATATCTATAAGCATTCCCATGGCCCGATCCAGTGTGTCCGAGCACAAGAGAACTCTTTCAAAATAGTCAAGAGATGGTTTCATACACCTCTCCGGAGTTCTGGCTGGAGTGCAAATGCATCTACTTCGTGCTGGAGATGCGGAACCGGTTCTGGTAGCTATTTTCACATTTGGCGGCAATGCCCCATCATCCTCAATTTCTGGCAACAAGTAGAGAACCTTATTCACATTGTGGTAAAGAAAAACTTGCGCCTGAAACCAGACACAGTTTTGTTGAACTTTTTGATCTGGCCTGATCATAGAAAGACATCAATCTTGGCCCAACATATTATTGCTGTGGCCAAACTGTTAATACCGATCCACTGGAAAACCACTAACCTTCCCACTTTACTGCACCTCCAGGACAAGGTTCATATGCTTTACCACGTTGCAGAAGCGATGTCGCTGGTGACCCACACTCAGGCCTCCTTCCTAGACATTTGGCAACTATGGATTACCTATAGATCCCTATCCCCCAATAAATAAATTTAATCTTACCTTGTCACAATCCGGGACATATCGTGCCTGCCACCCCCTCCCACTTCCTTCCCATATCTTTCTCTTCCCCTTTTCCATCTATCCACCCACTTACTGTATCTACTCTTCATCTCTACTCTCTCCTTTATCTTACTCTCTATTAATATTTATTTAAATTTATGCATATTGCTGATTCTAAACACCTTGTTTTTCAGGCAAGTTTAGAACACATGAGTGGACTCTATATGTTCTACTTTACCCTTGTATTAGACTTACACTCCGCACTACAACCGGTTTGTCCGGTTCTCCGAGAACTGAAATACTGTTATAGCGCGAGCTCTATTTTTCTTCTTGCTTGTTTCCATATTGCTTAACAATTGTGTATTATACATTGCTTAATTTTGTTCCTTGATTAAGTCTCGAACATGTATGTGAAATTTACTCTTTGATAATAATAATAAAAAGAAAAGAAAATCTTTGGTGGAAGTTGAAGAAAATGGTCCATGACAAGTCTCCAACCTGCAAAGCTGATCTGGCAACAGCAATCAGAGAAAGTTGGAGCCAGATTGATGAAGAGTACTGTTTGTCACTCATTAAGTCCATGCCTCAGAGACTGCAAGCTGTTATTAAAGCCAGAGGTGGTGCAACAAAGTACTAGTGATGTATTGGAGTGTTCTTTTGTGTGTTTGTTTTACATGATTCCATCATTTTTTCCTAAGAATTGAGCGATTCCATAATTTACCTCTGCTTGGTCTGAAAAAAATTACCCTTACTGAGTACCACATTTTTAATCTTGCTTTCTTTTAGTGTTTCTTAAAGCCCTAATGTTGCCATTTGAAAGGACTTTCGTTTTGTGCCATGTCTGATCTGCTTTTCTTCAACAACATTAAACAACTGAATGAACGTCCTCCGAGCCCGGTGATTCCATAATTTTTGCCAGGGGTTGTATATGGGGGCATATAGGCCTGCTTTATACTATATGGGGGCATATGGGCCTGCATTATACTATATGGGGGCTACATTATACTGTATGGGGGTTGGGTGGCCGCATTCTATTACATGAGCATGCATTATACCAGATGGAGAGCGGTACTATACTCTGTGGGGGCAGCACTATACTTTATCAAGGACTATAGGCTGTGTATTCTGTATGTATGGAGGACTGTGTGGGGCCCATTATTCTGTATGTATGGAGGACTATGTGGGGCCCATTATACTGTACGTATGGAGGACTATGTGGGGCCCATTATACACTGCTCAAAAAATAAAGGAAACACTCAAATAAACACATCCTAAATCTGAATGAATGAAATATTCTCATTGAATACTTTGTTCTGTACAAAGTTGAATGTACGGACAACAAAATCACACAAAAATCATCAATGGAAATGAAATTTATTTACCAATAGAGGCCTGGATTTGGAGTCACCCCCAAAATTAAAGTGGAAAAACACACTACAGGCTGATCCAACTTTGATGTAATGTCCTTAAAGCAAGTCAAAATGAGGCTCAGTATTGTGTGTGGCCTCCACGTGCCTGTATGACCTCCCTACAATGCCTGGGCATGCTCCTGATGAGGTTGCGGATGGACTCCTGTGGGATCTCCCAGACCTGGACTAAAGCATCCACCAACTCCTGGACAGTCTGTGGTGCAACGTGACGTTGGTGGATGGAGCGAAACATGATGTCCCAGATGTGCTCAATCGGATTCAGGTCTGGGGAGCGGGTGAGTCAGTCCATAGCTTCAATGGCTTCATCTTGCAGGAACTGCTGACACACTCCAGCCACATGAGGTCGGGCATTGTCCTGCATTAGGAGGAACCCAGGGCCAAGCGCACCAGCATATGGTCTCACAAGGGGTCTGAGGATCTCACCTCGGTACCTAATGGCAGTCAGGCTACTTCTGGCGAGCACATGGAGGGCTGTGCGGCCCTCCAAAGAAATGCCACACCACACCATTACTGACCCACTGCCAAACTGGTCATGCTGAAGGATGTTGCAGGCAGCAGATCGATCTCTACGGCGTCTCCAGACTGTCACATCTGTCACATGTGCTCAGTGTGAACCTGCTTTCATCTGTGAAGAGCACAGGGCGCCAGTGGCGACTTTGCCAATCCTGGTATTCTTTGGCAAATGCTAAGCGTCCTGCATGGTGTTGGGCTGTGAGTACATCCCCCATCTGTGGACATCGGCCTCTCATACAAGCCTCATGGAGTCGGTTTCTAACAGTTTGTGCAGACACATGCACATTTTTGGCCTGCTGGAGGTCATTTTGCAGGGCTCTGGCAGTGCTCCTCCTGTTCCTCCTTGCATAAAGGCGGAGGTAGCGGTCCTGCTGCTGGCTTGTTGCCCTCCTATGGCCCCCTCCACATCTTGTATACTGGCCTGTCTCCTGGTAGCGCCTCCAGCCTCTAGACTCTACGCTGACAGACACAGCAAACTTTCTTGCCACAGCTCGCATTGATGTGCCATCCTGAATGAGCTGCATTACCTGAGCAACTTCTGAGGCCGTCTCATGCTACTACGAGCATGAAAGCACAACCAACATTCAAAAGTGACCAAAACATCAACCAGAAAGCATTGGTACTGAGATGTGGTCTGTGGTCCCCACCTGCAGAAACACTCCTTTCTTGAGGGTGTCTTGATAATAGATGGAAATTATTGGCAAATGTCTATTCCATTTGCACAACAGCATGTGAAATTTATTTTCAATCAGTGTTGCTTCCTAAGTGGACAGTTTAATTTCACAGAAGTCTGATTTACTTGGAGTTATATTCTGTTTAAGTGTTCCCTTTATTTTTTTGAGCAGTGTTCTACATGGAGGACTATGTGGGGCCCATTATACTGTATGGAGGACTATGTGGGGCCCATTATACTGTATGGAGGACTATGTGGGGCACATTATACTGTATGGAGGACTATGTGGTGTGTGTTACACAACATGGAGGACTATGAGGAGTGTATTATACTGTATGGAGGACTATATGGTGTATTACACTAAACGAGCATAATGCTGCCTATTCATTGAGTGATTGGATTGTTTATGCTGGAACAAAAACTATTGTTCTCAGCAGCAGATCGCCTGGTGAAAACTGATCTGCTGCTGATAACATGATATGTATGGGGACAGATTGATCTATTAGTGATTGTTCTGTGCCCATCATTCTTCCTTAGCCGGTGTAAAGATGCCGGAAAACAAGCACCGAACGACTTCAATATTGTTGATCGCACTCGTTTAATGGCTTAAACTCAGCGCATGTAAATGCTACTGAAATGTTTGAGTGTGATGGTGCAATATGTGAGCATTTGGGGCCCCACCTTAAACTTTTGCCTAGGGCCCCACTTTGTCTGAAACCGGCCCTGGGTGGCACCAGCAGTGAGTGAATGCGGTGCTGCGCATAACTGAATGAGAGAATCACACCCCTATGACTGAATACGAGCAGGTAGGACAAAGTGTATATAATGTAATAAAATCATTATACTACCATCGATTTTAATAAAAAAAAGCTTGCTAGTGATGCACATTGTATCACTAACAAAGCAATGGTGGCAGTGTACATGGCAACTAGGACGTGACAGGTTCCCTTTAAATGTGTGTATATATATGCATGTAATGTAGTGTGAGTGTGTTAATACTCAGCTACCACCACCTCCAGTGTCGTGCTACTCCACTTCTCAGTGACATCACCGCTCTGCAGACTCTCTGGGTCACGCTGCGATCTCCGTGAGCCGAAAGTGGCTGTTACAATGCAAGTCTATGGAGCATCAGAACAAGGCTCCATAGGCTTTCACTGTAAATGAGACAAAAAAAAAACAACTTCACCCCTCAAGGTGCTCAAAACCACATTCAAGAAGTTTATTAACCCTTCAGGTGCTTCACAGGAATTTTTGGTATGTGGAAAAAAACAATGAATACTTAACTTTTTTTCACAAAAATGTTACTTTAGACCCAATTTTTTTTATTTTCGCAAAGGTAACAGGAATAAATGGACCACAACATTTGTTGTGCAATTTCTCCTGAGCACGCAGATGCCCCATATGTAGGGGAAAACCACTGTTTGGGCGCAATGCAGGGTTCGGAAGGGAAGGAGCGCCATTTGACTTTTTTGAATGTAAAATTTGCTTGAATAATTAGCGGACGCCATGTCGCGTTTGGAGAGCCCCTGATGTGCCTAAACAATGGAAACCCCCCCACAAGTGACACCATTTTGGAAACTTGATCCCTCAAGGATTCTATCAGGGGGGCATAGTGAACATTTTGAACCCAGAGGTACGACAGAATTTGATAACATTAGGTCATCATATTGAATAAATTGTCATTAGTCTTGAGCGCAAGTGCTCGCTACTTGAGTTTGCATCTGGTACTCAGGTATGCACCATGTATGACGGGTGCTCAAGTGAGATGCTCGAGTCCCCGCCCCACATGTTTCACAGTTGTTAGACACCCAAAAAAAAAAGCATTCAGTGGATCGCTCATGCATGGCAGGCAATCACCGCTTGTTTTTTTTGGCCGCGAAGCATATGGGATGGAGACTCGAGCATGTCACTCGAGCACCCGCGATACTCAGCGCATACCCGAGCACCCGATGCAAACTCAAGTAGCGAGCACTTGCACTCAACACTAGTCGCCATATCGTCATCATTTTTTTTTTCTTTACTTTTGAAAAAATCCCAACCCCAACCCCAGCACAACTGTAATGACCCCAAAGGGGCCATTACAAACATTTCTGCATTCATATGAGCATGTGGAATAACACATGCTTTGATGTATTGCCTGGTGTTATAATATTAAATTAAATGTAAATTGTTACTCTGTAATAGCACTGGAGAACAGCAGGTGGTGGTATAAGGGTCAGGTGGTGGTATAAGGGTTGGAGGATGTCTAATCAACAGTCTATGGTCTGGTTACTATGGTGACCAAGGGGAGTTGACAGTTGGCAGTTGGTGGTTAGAAAGAGTCAAGCCTGTCTAGAGGTGAGACGTAGTTTTAAAGGGCTGCCAGGATTAAGTACCTTGCCAGACAATCTTTTTAGAGCCATCGCAGTAAGGCCAAATATTTTTCCTGTATCAGTCTTGTTACCATCCAGCCGGCACCTGAATGGAAAACCAGTATTGCAGCTAAATGCTGGAGAAGCTGTGATTCCTTTATCTGTGATGCAGTAAACCATTTTAACTGTTCATACCAAGGTCTGGTCTGCCTTCTTCCTACCTACCTCTAAATCCTCTAGATGTACCCAGGTAGGAGCACCGTGACACTCCAAACTGCACAACATCGCAGAAGAGCAATACCACCGCTCGGCACCTACGCCTGGGCCTAATACTGCCTCCTGAACCTACTACTCTGGTACATTACATCTGAAATTTATGGCGTCACGAACAGCATCTTACCTCTGTGCCTTATGTGCACCTTGTACTGAATTCACCCGGTCCTGTTTAAAAAAGAACTTTATTTGCCTGAAACCACCAACTGTCAACTCCCCTTGGTCACCATAGTAACCAGACCATAGACTATGTTGATCAGACATCCACCAATACAGTCCGTTGCCGACCCTTACACCACCACCTGCTGGTCTCCAGTGCCATTACAGAGCAACAATTTACATTTAATTTAACATAATAACACCAGGCAATATATCAAATGTTTGTAATGGTCCCTTTTGGGTCATTACACAACCCTAACCCAGCCCCAACCCTAACCCCAGAGTTTATTTTTTACGCCATTCCTCGTGCGGTATAAGTGATTAGATTACTTTATTGTTAGGGTCGGTGCAATTACAGCGATACCAGATTTATTTTTATGTTTGGCAGCTGTCACACACTAAAAGACGCTTTTTATTTTGCAAAGACTAGTTTTTGCAGTCATTTTTCCATATTTTAGCCAACAGAGTCATGTGGCAGCTTGTTTTTTGCGAGACAAGTTGGCATTTTTATTGGTACCATTTTCAGGCACGTGACATTTTTTTAATCGCTTTCTATTCCGATTTTTGGGAGGCAGAATAAACAAAAACCAACAATTCAGGATTTTTTTTTTATGCCGTTTCGCGTGTGGTAAAATTGATAAGGCAACGTTATTCTTTGGGTCAGTACATTTACAGCGATACCATATTTATATTGTTTTTTTATGTTTTGACGCCTTTACACAATAAAAAAATTGTATAGAAAAAAAAATTTTTTTGCATCGCTTTATTCTGAGAGCTATAACTTATTTTTTGGCTGATGGAGCTGTATGGTGGCATTTCTTTGTGGGAAAAGATTACGTTTTCAGCGGTACCATTTTTATTTACATTCGTCTTTTTGATCGCGTTTTATTCCATTTTATTTTTGGCAGTATGATGATAAAGCATCGTTTTTTGCTTAGTTTTTTACCATGTTCACTAAAGAGACAGTTTTATAGGTGAGGTCATTCCGGACGCGGCGATACCAAATAGGTGTACTTTTATTTTTTTTTGTTCATAATAAAAATATACTGTACCCAAAAATAAATATTTTTTTTATTATTTTTAATATTTTTTTTAAATATGTATTTTTACACTTTTTTTCACTTTCTGACACTTTCTTTCACTTTTATACTTTGTTCCTCTATTTGACTTTCATTTTTTTCAGGCTGATTGCTTGTATAGCATAGAGATGCAGCAGCATCCCTGTGCTATGCAGGCTGTCAGCTCTGCACTGGCACAAGTTAGCTCGTACACTGCGCACGATTTATCTAACTTCTTAATGCCTGGTGACCCAGATGTTGTCATGACAACACAGCGCGGGGTCTCCGATCCAAGGTAAGAGGGCCACTTTTACCTCTACTTGCCCTGGAAATGCTGCGATCAACTTCGATTGCAACATTTCGAGGGTTAATGTTAATGTGACGGGAGCGGTGCGGGACTGCTCCTGGCACATAGTACCGGGTGTCAGCTGTTAGAATCAGCTGACACAGAGAGACGATCGCGCCTGCACAGCCTCTGTGCGACCGCGATTGCCAGTGCATAATAATCCGTACCTGGTCATTAAGGCCCAAGGCGTAGTTACGTATTATTAGTTTATTACGCCCCACATCAGAATGGGGTTAAATCTGAATATGTCCCTAAAGAAACAGGTTTTGTAAATTTCTTGAAAAAAAAAAAAGAAATTGCTGCTAAACTTTTAACCCTTCTAACATCCTAACAAAATAAAATTACGTTTGAAAAATGATGCTGTTGTAAAGAGGACATATGGGAAATGTTATTTTGTGTGATACAACTATCTAATATAAGGGCATACAAACTCAAAGTTTTCAGAAGAGCAATTCATTTCGGCCTTAATTTACCACTAACAAAGTACAAAGTGTTACGAAGAAAAAAAACAAACAGAATCACTGAAATATGTTGAAGCGTTCCAGAGTTATTACCTCAAAGTGACACTGGCCAGATTTGGAAAATGAGGCTCGATCATTAAGATACAAAGTGGCTCGGTGCTTAAGGGGTTAAAGTTTGGATCGGTTGGTTCTGATTGCAGAAGAAGTGCACAGCTGAGTGCTGCTCTTTACCAAAGCTAAACACAAGCTCAGCAGAAAATGTATCAGCTCATCTTGCCTTTTCGAAAGGGAGACGCTCAAAAGAGCAATTCTTCTCCATTTTAGTGATAACTGGGGGATCTCAACACCCAGAAACCCTCAAGTCAATATTTCAGCCATGTCTTTATGATGTCAAAAAATTTCTAAAACTGCAGTTACTCTTTACATAGAGTTAGGGCTGTTTCAGATGTCTATGATCATTTCTCCAATCTCAGATCACAATGCACATCTCCCAACCCCAAGCGTGACAGTTGCATATATTTCTATGAGGGTCGGAAAACATTCAGCCAGTCCGTGCATTGGGATTAGAGATCAGACCGGTGATCACACACATGTTTAAAAAGCCATTAGGGTAAACTTTTCTAATCCATAGTGGTCAGCTGTCCTGATTTTTCTCAATAAATTAAAGGATATCCTTGTACGAAATGGGTAGGGATTATGTAAACCCTGTGCAAAGTGGGCAGTCCTGAATGTTTTTTGGGGCATTCTTGCATGGGGTAGTGAGCTTTCCCATGTGGGACATAATAGTCTTGATATTTTTCAACATAAATGTCATAAGGTATGTGACGCACCCCTGGGCCTGTGTCGCACAGCGTTGCGCATGCAGGAGCTTACCCGGAGCCGGATCTGTTGAGGGTTGTAGTCTCGTGGCGGTGACCCGGTCCGTGCCCAGGGAGTCAGACTAAGTGGCGCTGTATCAGCGGTAGATGATGGACGACTACGCCACCCGTTGAATGCAGCTATGGAGCTGCCGCTGCAGGGCAGACCGCTGAGGCCGGTGGTAGGATAGTGCAGCGTAGATGGTATAACCCCCAACGGGAGGGGTATGGCCTCAGGGCAGCCGACGTGGATGATGGGGGTAGCAGGAACCACTCAGAGACGATGCGGTGTAGTTCAGGGTCTTTACTGGTGACAAAGATAGACCCTCCCGGAGTACTGGCTAGCGGTTGGGGCCTGGTCAGTCCTTGAGCAGATGGGATCTCCCCTGGCCAGGCGGAGTTGTAGGCCTCCCAAACTGACTGTACTCTTCTGGCTACCTTGCTAGAAGCGAGTATAAGTAGCCCACGTCCCTGAGTGTACCGTGTGGTGCTCACCCGTATGGCCGGTGACTCGGGGCCTTCTAGTAGCTTCCGCTGCGCGACGGCGGTGCTGGTCCCATGCGTGTGACCGTGCCTTCGGGTTTCTTGGCCAGAGGACCTGAAATCCCCTGCCTGACGGATTCTGCTGCTGGGTAGGAGTTAGTCCCGACAGCCTCGGACTCCGGGTCCGGTAAGAAATCTTCTCAGTCAGGGCGAGCTCTGCAGCTGCCAGCCCCTGACTCTTTGTAACACTGCTCCCACAGAGCTCCTGTTGTTTCTTCCTATGCTGCTTCTCTTCTCTACTTCTGGCATGGCCCAGGAGCTGGGCCCAGCCGGAGCCACAGCTCCCTGTCAGCCCTCCTGGCTGAACTCTCCCTCTCCACTCTCTAACCCTGCCTCAGCCCCAGGTTTATACAGGGGAAGTTCTTCCCCTCCCAGGACTGGGCAGGAGGTGTGGCATGCATAGGATTCCTGACCAAGAGACCTCCCACCTGCTCTCAGACATAACACTGCCGTTACTGTGGAAACCAGACCCCTGGGGTGCCACATATGCGAATCGGGAGAAAACAATGGCCACAATTCATTAAGACTGGCAGTTAGTACTCCAGGCTTACTGAAGAAACTGCTGGCTTAAGAAGCGAGAAGCATCTTACAACTCTTGCGCACCTCCACTTGAAACAATATATCTGCCAGGGACTGGCATAATGTGCGCCACTTTTTACACCCGTCCCACTTTATCTTGGCCCACTTTGAAAGAAGTTGGTGGGACTAACATAAAAACACGAAAGTCACAATTTTTTCACAGTTTCAAGCTGCGCATAAACAAAAAATCCAAACAGTTTTATGCCAGAATTTTGGTGTGAATCGGGGCCAAAGAATTGTCGCTGCATCGTTAGATTTTGCTTATTGCATGTGAATGTACAGTGTGTGCATAGTGTTTAATGGGAGCTGTATGATTCCCTATGTAGTGAGCAGCCTCTAGTGGCACTTGAAGGTAGACAATATTTTAGTATTTTTGTAAAGGTAGCCAAAAGAGCGAGAGCTCTGCATAATGCAAAATTGAGCGCCAACCCAACTGAAGAATATTAAACCTATTTAGATTAAGTAAAACTTTCCCTACACTTTTCTACCCAAGACAACCACCAGTATCCTTCTAACCAATGTTGTAGGTACCGTGTACTTAATGCATGTGTTACCCACTAAAGCATCTTCAAACAGCCAAGGATCTTCAGTCTTTAGTCTGAAAATAACTTATCACTATTCACAGGCTAGTTGATAAGTTATCAGTGGAGGTCTGACCACTTTTTTCAGCAGCCCCATAGAGAACGCATGGAGCGGTGGTCTAGCATGCGCACTTACCTATCCTACTGGGGATAAAAGTTAATTCTCAGTTTTGCCAATTGGTGCAGGTCCCAGCGGTCAGACACCTGCCGATCAATTAGTTTTCTCCTGTGGATAGTGGTATAGGGGTCCTCCTATGAAAACAAGATAACTTATAATTACCTTAGAGCACCATGTATAATGTATATAAATATAGAGACTTTAGATCTGTCACCAGTTTTCATAATATACTGCATACATTAGTAGAGGTGATGAGGCTGGTGTACTTCGAAAATCCATGTCAAAATGCTGTACAATCCTCAAATTATAGTTAACATTTTAGAGCTAGACTCATAAAATAGTTATTTTGGAATTGGGTTTCATATAAAATTTTGTACACTTGGCCTTTTATGTCCTCTGTGGTGCACTGTCTATTGCTGGCTGCAAACCTGTCAGTCAGTGCGTTTTGACCAGGGAGCTTGTATATCTTATCTATCTTTTTCTGAGCTTATTTATGACCATCAAAGTTGATCTGAGCATAAATCAGTTGAGAGGAGCTCAGAAAAAGATATAGGAACCACCTTACTGACAGATTCTCCTTCTGTAGCCATCAATGTGCAGGAAAACAAAAAGCCTGGAAAAGACAGTGAAAAATTTTGAATGCAACCCAATTGGGAGGGGTGGGGGTGAGGGGGTGAGGAGGAAGATTTTTAGCCCAATATGTATACGTTTCCCTATAAAAAAAAAAAATAATTCCCAAAAGGTGTCAGTACCCTTTATATTAGGCAGGGAAGTTATCAGAAAGAATAGGTCAGGAAATCCTGACATGGATTTCAAAGTAAGTACACCAGTTTCATCAGGTTTAAGAGATCTATTTAATAATGTATGCAGTTGAGGCCACGTTCAGTATTTTCCTCAGTACGTGTAAGCCAAAACCAGGAGTGGGTGATAAATCCAGAAGTGGTGACGTGTTTCTATTATACTTTCCACTCTAACTGCCCCTCACCTGGTTTTAGTTTACACATACTGATGTATGGTGAAACCTGGTTTATCCCATTCCCTTACATAGGATGTACTTGTACTTCATACATCGGGTAGAAGAGCGCTCTCCACACATGGCAGATGCCTGTGGCTATATATTACCAACACCGGCTTTTAAACAGCAGCAATTTGAGATAGCGCTGATCACTGCTGTTTAACCATTTAGATGCCACTGTCAACCTCAAACAGCAGCATTTCAAATAGTTTTGATCCATGTTCCTGCCTACCCACAATCCTTCAGTGAGATCATGGAGTACTGATAGTTTACCACGGCAGCTGGGAGTCTACTGAGGGCTTCCATTGCTACCAGCTTTGTACTCCCAAAAAGCCTCAGATGAGGTGTTGTGTTTAACCCTTTCCTGGCATGTAATGTCCATGTACATCACAAGTCGGCTGTGGGTGTATGGCAGGTGTTATACAACCGGACTCTGCCTCTGACAGCAGCAATCTGATTTAGCTCCAATTGCTACTGTCTAGCAACCTAAATGCTGCCATCAATCTCTGACAGAGGCATTTCAGTGCCACTAATTATATATATTTATTATAGGCACATATATATATATATACACATGGTTGGCTCCCATTAAGAAAGACAGTAGCCTTATACTCACGTGACAGTTACATGATGTGATCAATGTCACCTTTTAGATGTATCACATACATGTGGAGGATGTATGCAATTTGTCTGAAGGCGGGGAGAGTGAATCTAGCGCTGACTGGCGGCAGAAATTGTGTGATGTAAAACTGTCACGTGAGCCCCGGGAGAGACAGTGCCGACACCGGAGGTCAGTATAAGTGATATTGTTTTACTGGGGTGAAACATTCGGATTGAGAAGGGGCTGTCTGAGTAGTGGAGGCGCATAACACTTAGGCTGTGTGCCCACGTAGCATTTTTC
Source organism: Phyllobates terribilis (assembly GCF_046119375.1). Classification (NCBI taxonomy): domain Eukaryota; kingdom Metazoa; phylum Chordata; class Amphibia; order Anura; family Dendrobatidae; genus Phyllobates; species Phyllobates terribilis. The sequence goes on along the minus strand of NW_027362762.1, from coordinate 482,832,225 downwards.
AAGCGTATATGCTGCGGAATTTCCGCAGCGTAAACGCTTGAAAAACGCATGTATATCCGCACCCCATGGTCCCCAATGGGATTCCGCAAGTTCTATGCACATGCTGCAGATTTTTCCGCAGCGTTTATGCCGCGTTCAAAAATCCGCAGCATGTCATTTAATTTTGCGTTTCCGCAAGCGGAATTGCCTTTGTCCAATGCATAAAAAACGCAAGGCAATTCCGCATGTGGAAAACGCGTGATAAACGCGCGAAAAATGCGCGATAAACGCGTGCGGAATTCCGCATGCGTTTTTCCGGGAGAGGACTTGCATTTATGCAGCAGAAATTTTCTGCTTCATAAATGCAACGTGGGCACATAGCCTTAATGTGTTGCATCTCCTCAGTGGCTACTCCAGTCAGTAACAAGTGACAACACTAAAATATATGAGCAGTGCAGTTCTGTATATTTCAAACATACAATATACACACATTTACATATTATTACACACATATACCATACCAGCTCTCATTTTTTGAGACATTATTCAGTTTCTGTAGTTGCACACATAAAGCAGTGCGCTTGGTGCATGTGCAACATTTTTATCCTTATACCCTGCCCTTTAATAAGGGACACATCGCCAACTTACTGCAAATGAATGTAATAGGACCCCTTTCATCACATCCCAAAATACAGAACCCCTAAACTAATACAGACCCTCAGACCAGAACCACAATAAGACTCTGTACACAGGTAAATTCATTCCATCAAACATTAACTCTTTCTGTAATAGTAATAGCCCTTAATTTAATGCCACTTACCTATCAATTGTTTTAGTAATGTGATCGGGGTCAGTAGTAAAGTAATTGGAGCTGACTGCAATCCCCTGCATGTTAGCTGATGAAGTTGTGCTGGGCCTTCAAATCGCAAGAGGTGCCGAGGCTGCCGGCATGTAGGAGGCGGTTTACAGGGCTCCCGGCCGGCAGCCACAGAATACTGACAAATCTGCTGGACCAGTGTCCTGTGAATGTATTCGCTCATCTCTACTCTGTATGCATTTCTGTACTCCTCTATAAGGATGCTTTCACTTTTCATTTAGGCACCCCTTCGGTGGCCCCGTCAGGGTTTATGTCTGAACCCCTCTCAAAATGTGATTCAGACGTATGCACTGACTAATGGTGCTGGCAGAGTGAATGTGCATCATTTTCGGGAGTGTATGCCTACTGGAGGCGAACACTCAGACGTAGTAGACTGCGTCTGGGACGTATGCCCAGATGGGGCCACCAAGCGTGTACTAAACGCAATGTGAAAGCACCTTTAGATTTCTCTGTCAATTAACTCCCATTGATTTCAGCAGCTAGAACGTGCACACATCCTGCAGTTCAGGAAGGGTTTGTCTCCAATATGGCCCCCTGCAGTGATAGCTTTATAAACCAAAAATAAACAGCGACAACACAGAATAAGATCTAGAAAAATACCAATACTTTTCTCATCTCTATACTTAAAGAGGTTGTACACTACTGGACAATCCCTGCCTTCTCACTTCAAGGCCTCATTTAAACTAAAAACAATGGATACTCCCCTCCCAAAACAGCACCATCAATATTGCATCCATTGATGAAATCGTAATGGCTGCAGCCCCTTTAAATCTAACTAATGAAACTAAAATTAAATTACATAAGGCATTCCCTTTAACTAAAAGGTGTTGAATTCACAACTTTAACATCCTGTCGGTTTCCTTCATCTTTATTCTCATTTGCACAAGGAAAGACTAGAAGCAATTGGATGAAACTGAATGGGAGCAGATAGATTAGATATTAGAAAAAACTTTTGGACAGTGAGGGTGATCAATGAGTGGAACAGGCTGCCACGAGAGGTGGTGAGTTCCCCTTCAATGGATGTCTTCAAACAGAGGCTGGACAGACATCTGTCTGAGATGATTTAGTGAATCCTGCTTTGAGCAGGGGGTTGGACCAGATGACCCAGGAGGTCCCCTCCAACTCTACCATTCTATGATTCTATGATTCTACTGCTGCCCAGAGATGCACCCATACACCACTGCACCTTAAACAATTACTGGCCATTTGGTTTGCCTGGAACCCCCACTTGTTCAAGCTCCTACAAAAGCATTTATCCAGCCCTTATTGACCTTAATGGATAAAGATATGCCTGAGCTACCAAAGTGTCAAGAGGAAAGTTATTTAACTAACCCATTAAAGGGTTGCCGGCCCCAAAAGGAAAAGCCTGTAGTCACTACCAAACTTTTTTTTTTAGAGCAGGCAGCCACTTTAACCCCTTAAGCCCCGCGGGTGGTTTGCACGTTAATGACCGGGCCAATTTTTACAATTCTGACCACTGTCACTTTATGAGGTAATTACTCTCGAACGCTTCAACGGATCCCCCTGATTCTGAGATTGTTTTTTCGTGACATATTGTACTTCATGATTGTGGAAAAATTTCTTCGATATCACTTGCGTTTATTTGTGAAAAAAACGGAAATTTGGCGAAAATTTTGAAAATTTTGCAATTTTCAAAATTTGAATTTTTAAGCCCTGAAATCAGAGCGATATGTCACACAAAAGAGTTAATAAATAACATTTCCCACATGTCTACTTTACATCAGCACAATTTTGGAACCAAAATTTTTTTTTGTTAGGGAGCTATAAGGGTTAAAAGTTGACCAGCGATTTCTCATTTTTCCAACAAAATTTACAAAACCATTTTTTTAGGGACCACATCACATTTGAAGTCACTTTGAGAGGTCTTTATGACAGAAAATACCCAAAAGTGACACCATTCTAAAAACTGCACCCCTCAAGGTGCTCAAAACCACATTCAAGAACTTTATTAACCCTTCAGGTGCTTCACAGGAATTTTTTGAATGTGGAAGAAAAAAATGAACATTTAACTTTTTTCACAAAAATGTTAATTTAGACCCAATTTTTTTTATTTTCACAGGGGTAACAAGAAAAAATGGACCCCAAAATTTGTTGTGCAATTTCCCCTGGGCACGCAGATACCCAATATTTGGGGAAAAAATACTGTTTGGGCGCACGGCAGGGCTCGGAAGGGAAGGAGCGCTATTTGACTTTTTGATTGTAAAATTTGCTTGAATAATTAGCGGACGCCATGTTGTGTTTGGAGAGCCCATGTGTGCCCAAACTTTGGAGCTCCCCCACAAGTGACCCCATTTTGGAAACTAGACCCCCCAAGGCACCTTTCTAGATGCATAGTGAGCACTTGGAACCCCCAGGTGCTTCACAAATTGATTCGTAACAATGAAAAAGTGAAAAAAAAAAACACTTTTTCATTTTTATGAATCAATTTGTGAAGCACCTGAGTGTTCCAAGTGCTCACAATGCATCTAGATAGGTGCCTTGGGGGGTCTAGTTTCCAAAATGGGGTCACTTGTGGGGGAGCTCCAATGTTTGGGCACACAGCGGCTCTCCAAACGCAACATGGTGTCGCTAACAATTTGAGCCGATTTTCCGTTAAATTTGTTAGAGGACACCATGTTGCATTTAGAGAGTCCCTGTGTGCCCAAACATTGGAGCTCCCCCACAAGTGACCCCATTTTGGAAACTAGACCCCCCAAGGCACCTATCTAGATGCATAGTGAGCACTTGGAACCCCCAGGTGCTTCACAAATTGATTCGTAACAATGAAAAAGTGAAAAAAAAAACACTTTTTCATTTGTATGAATCAATTTGTGAAGCACCTGAGGGTTCCAAGTGCTCACTATGCATCTAGATAGGTGCCTTGGGTGGTCTAGTTTCCAAAATGGGGTCACTTGTGGGGGAGCTCCAATATTTGGGCACACAGCGGCTCTCTAAATGCAACATGGTGTCCGCTAACAAATTTAACGCAAAATTGGCTCAAATTGTTAGCGACACCATGTTGCGTTTGGAGAGCTGCTGTGTGCCCAAACATTGTAGCTCCCCCACAAGTGACCCCATTTTGGAAACTAGACCCCCCAAGGCACCTATCTAGATGCATAGTGAGCACTTGGAACCCCCAGGTGCTTCACAAATTGATTCGTAACAATGAAAAAGTGAAAAAAAAAACACTTTTTCATTTTTATGAATCAATTTGTGAAGCACCTGGGGGTTCCAACTGCTCACTATGCATCTAGATAGGTGCCTTGGGGGGTCTAGTTTCCAAAATGGGGTCACTTGTGGGAGAGCTCCAATGTTTGGGCACACAGGGACTCTCTAAATGCAACATGGTATCCGCTAACAAATTGAATGGAAAATCGGCTCAAATTGTTAGCGGACACCACATTGCGTTTGGAGAGCTTCTCTGTGCCCAAACTTTGGAGCTCCCCCACAAGTGACCCCATTTTGGAAACTAGACCCCCCAAGGCACCTTTCTAGATGCATAGTGAGCACTTGGAACCCCCAGGTGCTTCACAAATTGATTCGTAATAATGAAAAAGTGAAAAAAAAAACACTTTTTCATTTTTACGAATCAATTTGTGAAGCACCTAGGGGTTCCAAGTGCTCACTATGCATCTAGATAGGTGCCTTGGGGGGTCTAGTTTCCAAAATGGGGTCACTTGTGGGGGAGCTCCAATGTTTGGGCACACAGGGACTCTCTAAATGCAACATGGTATCCGCTAACAAATTGAATGGAAAATTGGCTCAAATTGTTAGCGGACGCCACATTGCGTTTGGAGAGCCCCTCTGTGCCCAAACTTTGGAGCTCCCCCACAAGTGACCCCATTTTGGAAACTAGACCCCCCAAGGCACCTTTCTAGATGCATAGTGAGCACTTGGAACCCCCAGGTGCTTCACAAATTGATTCGTAATAATGAAAAAGTGAAAAAAAAAACACTTTTTCATTTTTACGAATTAATTTGTGAAGCACCTAGGGGTTCCAAGTGCTCACTATGCATCTAGATAGGTGCCTTGGGGGGTCTAGTTTCCAAAATGGGGTCACTTGTGGAGGAGCTCCAATGTTTGGGCACACAGGGACTCTCCAAATGCAACATGATATCCGCTAACAATTTGAGCCGACAATTTGTTAGCGGATATCATGTTGCATTTGGAGAGTCCCTGTGTGCCCAAACATTGGAGCTCCCCCACAAGTGTCCCCATTTTGGAAACTATACCCCTCAAAGATTTTATTAAGGTGTATAGTGAACATTTTGAACCCAGAGGTACGGCACATTATTTGTTTACATTAGGTCATCATATTGAATAAGTTTTCATTATTCTTGAGCGCAAGTGCTCGCTACTTGAGTTTGCATCGGGTACTCAGGTATGCACCATGTACAGCGTGTGCTCGAGTGACATGCTCGAGTCCCTGCTCCGCATGTTTCACGGTTATTAGACACCCAAAAAAAAACATGCGGGGATCGCTCGTGCATGGCAGGCAATCCCCGTAACGTTTTTTGGCCGCGAAGCATATGGGGCAGACTCGAGCATGTCACTCAAATACCCACGATACTAAATGCATACCAGAGCACCCGATGCAAACTCAAGTAGCGAGCACTTGCTCTCAACACTAGTCGCCATATCGTCATCTTTTTTTCTTACTTTTGAAAAAAATCCCAACCCCAGCCCTAACCCTAGCACAACCCTAGCCCCAGCACAACCCTAGCCCCAGCACAACCCTAGCCCCAGCACAACCCTAGCCCCAGCACAACCCTAGCCCCAAACCCAGCCCTAACCCTAGCCCCAAACCCAGCCCTAACCCTAGCCCAATCCTAACTCAAGAGTTTATTTTTGACGCCGTTCCTTGTGCGGTATAAGTGATTAGACGACTTTATTCTTCGGGTCGGTGTGATTACAGCAATGCCAGAATCATATGGGGTTTTTATGACTGACAGCTGTCACACACTAAAAGACGCATTTTTTGTAAAATCTAGTTTTTGCATCGCCATATTTTGAGAGCTATAATTTTTCCAAATTTTGGCAGACAGTCATGTGACGGCTCGTTTTTTGCGGGATGACTTGACGTTGTTATTGGTGCCATTTTCAGGCACGTGACATTTTTTGATCGCTTTCTATTCCGATTTTTGGGAGGCAGAATAAACAAAAACCAACAATTCAGGAATTGTTTTTTTTTTTTTTTTTTTATTCTGTTCCGCGTGTGGTAAAATTGATGAGGCAGCTTTACTCTTCGGGTCAGTACGTTTACAGCGGTACCACATTTGTATAATTTTTCTATGTTTTGGCGCTTGTACACAATAAAAGCTATTTTATAGAAAAAAATATTTTTTAGTATCGCTTTATTCTGAGAGCTATAACTTTTTTATTTTTCGGCTGATGGAGCTATATGGCGGCTTGTTTTTTGCGGGACGAGATGACGTTTTCAGCGGTATCATTTTTATTTATATGCGTCTTTTTGATCGCGTGTTATTCCACTTTTTGTTTGGCGGTATGGTGATAAAGCATTGTTTTTTGCTTGGTTTTTTTTTTTTTTTTTTTACCGTGTTCACTGAAGGGGTTAACTAGTGGGACAGTTTTATAGGTCAGGTTGTTCCGTACGCGGCGATACCAAATATGTGTACTTTTATTGTTTTTTTTTAATTTTTTTTATAATAATATTTATTGATGGGTACATTATATTTTTATTTTTGGTGTATTATTTTTTTTATTTTTTTATAATATTTTTGCACATTTTTTTTTTTTTTTTTTTTCCACTTTCACACAGTTTATACACTTTATTACTTTGTCCCACTCTGGGACTTTCACTTTTTTTTTTCTGATCGCCTGCATGGCACAGGAATGGAGCACCATCCCTATGCCATGAAGGCTGTCAGAAGTGCACAGTGTGAAGATTGCTTGGAGATGCACTGCGCATGTCCAAGCAATCTTCCTGCTCTCTGGTGACCCGGATGTTGTCATGACGACATCGGGTCGTCATGGCAACACCCGGGAAGCCTTTGCAGACTGCGCAGGAAGCCGGAAGAGGAGGTGAGTATCGGCGATCACCTCCCCTTGCCCCCGCAATGCCGCGATCGACTTCGATCGACTTCGATCGCAGCATCGCGGGGGTTAATGTGCTGGGAGCGGTGCGTGACCGCTCCCTGCACATAGTACCGGGTGTCAGCTATGACAATCAGCTGACACCCGGCGGCGATCGCGCCCGCACAGCCTGTGTGCGCGCGCGGTCGCCATGACGTACTAATACGGGTCTGGCTCTTAAGTCCCAGGGCACAGACGCGTATTAGTACGTCAGATGTTATTAAGGGGTTAAGGACTCAGCAATTTATTTCATTTTTACGCTTTTGTTTTTTTCCTCCCCTTCTTCCAAGAGATATAACTTTATTTTTCAGTCGACACAGCCATGGGAGGGCTTGTTTTTTGTGGGACGAATTGTAGTTTTGCATGACACTATTCATTTTAGTCTATGACATACATGAAAATTGGGAAAAAATGTGAGCTGAAGTTCCGAAAAAAAAATTAATTATGCCAATTGTTTTTGGGTTTTGTTTTTACCGAATTCTTTGTTTGGTAAAAGTGACCTGGCAGCATCATTCTCCAGGTCAGTGCAAATATGGCGATAACTAGCTTGTCCAGTTTTTGTCTATTATTTTCACAGTGAAAAAAAATTCTGAAGTTTGTAGAAGAAAAATTTTTGTTTGTTTGACATTGTCCGAGACTCGTAACTTTTATTTTCCACATCTGTGAAGCTGAGTGAGGACTTTCTTTGTCCCCCGTGTTGACGTTTTTATTTATACCAAATTGGGGTACATATGACACTGATCGCTTTTTATTGCATTTTTTTTTGCGGGGGTAGGGATGGGAGCATAGTGCAGCAACTGAAAATGGCGTTTTTATTTCTTTACTTTTGATTAATGTATGGGTTAAAAAAAATTATATTGGCATTGTCATGTCTAAAGAAAAAAAAAAAAAAAAAGCAACTTTATTTTTACAATTTTTTTAATGTCCTTATTTTGAATGGGCGAAAAGGGGGATGTTTAGAATCTTATTTTTTAAAACTTTTTTTTCCTATTTCTGCTTTTTCTCCGATGTGAGCCCGTCGGGGCTCACAATCTACATCCCTATCAGTATGTCTTTGGAGTCTGGGAAAAAAAACCTGAGAACCCGGAGGAAACCCACACACACACGGGGAGAACATACAAACTCCTTGCAGATGTTGTCCTTCGTGGGATTTACTAACCACTGAGCTACCAGCTACCATGCTGCCCTACTACTGTATTGCAGTATATAGTGAAATTGCAATACTCTTATGATATTTAGGCTACAGCCCCATTGGTCAGTATTCGGTTAGTATTTTTCTCAGGAGTGGGAGACAAAACTTAGGCTACAGCCCCATTGGTCAGTATTCGGTCAGTATTTTTCTCAGGAGTGGGAGACAAAACCAAGTGAGGAACAATCAGAGAAAAGGTATAATAGAAACAAGTCACCAATTCTGCATTTATCACCCACTCCTGGTTTTGGCAAATACTGACGAAAAATACTGACCAAATACTGATAGTGGGGCCGTAGGTTTAGCCTGTGGCTGAACTTCTCAGGAAGCCTAAAATCCCAACATTGCCAAGTGGCCCCAAGGGGGCGCGATGGGAGCCTGTGCACATGCACACAAGCAATCATGTTCTGTTCCTGAGCTGTTACATGTACTCCTTATACTCCCCTGTCTGTGCATTAAACAGACTGACAGACAAGCTCAGCAAGCGGGAGGCAGGGCTGAACTTGGAGCTCTCAGAACAGCTGATCTGAACTGTGATAATATGGGGGAAGGCCTGCAATCAACAGCTAGTTGGCGATGTGTACATGAAGGGAGGGTGAGCAGTGAGTGCATAGAGGTAGTGTAGGCTCCAAGGAGAATAATATTAATCTTATCAACGAGTAACTTTGTCCAGAGGGGATGGTGATAGGCATTCAAGTGGTAGAAAAAAAATGAATGGCAAGCACAGTATGTAAGGAAAGTGCCACTGTCTGCAGTGCCCCTCCCCCATTTCTGCGTTATGGGATCTTTATGGTGTCTTCCTTCCCACCCCTATGGATCCGGGTGGCTTTAGTAGGTTTCCCTTTTTTGGCCAATAACTAGCCTGACTGGCTAGTACAGCCCCTTCCCCTTTGTTTAAGAGACTGCACGGAACCAGTCTCCTCCTATTCGGGGCCTGGTGGTACTCGTCCCACCCTTCCTCCCATTTTTATATGTTACACGCACGCCGCTAGGTTCAGATAGGGGCGAGACTGGTTACATGAATTCTTTGGAATCCTGGGTGAACTGTTACTCAGTGCGACCATAGACCATGTGCTGCAGCTTCTCTCAGGCACACAGGGGTATTGACCCTCAGGCACATACACGTAGGTTTCACTTGCTGACCAGACACACTTGCAAGAGTCCTCATAAACGGTAGAACGGTAGCATTTAATAAGAAGCCACACAGCCAGTGCAAGTTAAGTCTTATCAGCAACAGGCTCCAGTGGCAAACAGTACAGTTTCCTTAGCAGCACAGCAGTTCACAGTCTTCCCAGTAGCACAGGACAGCACAGTTCTAATGAAAAGGCACATTAATGAACACAGCATTACTTACAGCACAGTGAGATGGAGGAAGGGGGGGGGGGGGTTAGCTGAGGGGGATGATCCCTGTGACACCATTTCTTCTAGTCCTCATCTTTCTGCCTGACAATAGTCTGCACTGCTTGCTAGTTCAGGAACTCTACCTAACCTATGCTTAGCTTCACTCCTGACTTGAATCCTTTTCACTTACAAGGGTGGTTCCATGAAATACAGATCACACACACCACATTTCTCTTTGGCTCCAGCCAGACAGTAAACAACTTCTCCACAATCCCCCTGGGGCTCTGCTAAAACACTCCCCTTCTCCTGTGACTGTGTTAACCTCTCTAGTTGCTGGATGCTCCTGGAGCACAACACTTCCTATCTCCTGTGCTTGTGTTACTTCTAATAGTTGCTGAATGCTTTTAAAGCAAAAGCACTACTTCTGCATGTCACACTCTGCAACAGCACTACTTCTGCATGTCACATATACAATTGTTATTCATTTTGTAATTTCTCCTAGATTTGCAAGTCACAGCGGCAGTTAAATGAAAAGAAAGGACACATTGATATGTTACTGCTCATTGGCTGACTTGCCTGTGAATGTGCAACAGGGCATTTGGCGATGAGCTTGGTTAGAAGAGTTAAGTGCCTTTCTGATTGTTAAAGAGAAATAATAAAGCTGTGACCGATCTTAACCCATCAAATTGTGTCTGTTGCCTTCTTTTGTTATTATACAGTAGCTCTACACTACGGTCTCTGCAGTCTACATTATATTACTCCCATACAGTACACTGAACCTGTAACATTGCTGACTGCAGGAGAGTCTCAGCACAGTGTAAAGTAATTGAAGGAATGCTAGGAGTGGGAAACCGCGATTTATTCATCTTGAGGCTGTATAGGAGTCTCAAGATGGTGCTTTGTAGGTGGGGAGGATACAGCTGTAGCAGAGGAGCACTGTCTATTGGGAAATGTAATCTAGAGGCAGAGAGAGCTGGCAGTAATTAACAATAACAAGGATGACTGCAAGGGATGAGGGGGAGCTAACAATGGAAAATAAAGGTAACAGGGGTATTTGGGAAATAATTACAGGGACAGCCAGATTTTTTTTGTGCCAGGAAGCCTTTATACATTGCATTTTTAGAACTGCTCTGAGGGGGTTTTCGGGGTGCCAGTGCACATTGGGTACGGTGAGCAAATCACTATAGAGGCACACAAATTAGAAAAAATGTTTTTTCTATAAAATAAGTCTAAAGTAAACAAAATACAAGTTATCATGTGACTATTTTTGATTAACTATTAGGATTACATCCAGTTTTGCTTCTCTTCCCTTAGCTTTCCAGGATTGATTATCATTTGACAACTCTCGTAGTTGAAACTTTTTGACTGCAACATTCTTCCTATAATGAATTATTTGACTTACATTGTAACCTTTTTACTGATTTTCATACTCCATAAAAAAAATGCTGTTAGGCAGAACTGCTGTTCATAGTATCCAAAATTACCTTCCGTTTTTTCTTTTCTTTTTTTTTTTTTCTACCCATACAGTTAACAATAAAATGTCTGTTTTCTCAACCATAGTTTTTATTTTTTCACCTTTTTTTTTATAACCTGTCAAAAGGCAAGCATTGTGATGAAAATGAAAGAAAATCCTTTGTACTATTTTTTAGTGGCAAATTGACCCATCAAGTTAAAATTCTCCTTCAGTGATATCCTTAAAACCTACTGCAACTCCACTCCAAATTTGAGTACTCCGACATGCTTACAATTAAATTCTGCATTCCCTCCGCCTTCGCACTGCTAAGGCCTCATGCACATGACTGTATTACTGCTTTGTACAACCTCCAAATGGCATTCCTCATTTGATGTCCTAATAAAGAGTTATTCTCCCACAGAAGCATTGCTTATAGTTGTAATATCTATGACATAAGGTGTGTGGAGCACCAGCTGGCGGCACAAAGTGCTGCAGTACTGCCTCACGCACAAGACTTTGCAACGTTAAACACATTACATCACAGTTATAACAGCTATTTGGGGTGTATCAAGTAACCAGCACATGAAATGGTTATAATTGTTTGGGTCTCTGCTCTATTAGCTGTGTCTTTTCATTTTTGCCTTGGTCTACCGGTGATTTGCACTTGATTTGTTATTGCACACTTTCCCTCTCCTCCTTCCGTCATCAAAAGTGATCACTAACTGCATGTCTAATTATGTCCATGGCTGAAGGACGTATTAATGTGAGGCAATGCATCTCCTGAATGTTCTCAATGGAATCATACTTACCATATTCATTCCACAACATTTCAGGTGTCTACCTTCATCTCAGTTGGCATAACTCCTCTCTACAAAGTCTCACGTATTCCACCATGCTCTACAAACCTCAGTAAGGTCGACAGTACAGAACCAAAGTGACCTCCCAAAAGGAGTGTGGAAACAGACTGATTGGTTGTTCATGGAACATATTGTGATCTACATTTACTTAATAGGAAGAGGTGAACACGATACTGTTCTGTGCAGCCCCCAACCACAAGAACACAGAAATTAATACCCAACAAGGAAACTACATGTGAGCAGTCACACACAGAGAAGAGGAGTGATACATAGCTTAGGAGCAAGTCAGGCATGTTGCACTGTGTAGACATTTCCGAATACCCCATTTCTTGAGCACTGTTTGACACTGGGAAAAGGAGTACATTAATCAGGGGGGCAGCCGATAGAGGTGGGAGAATCGATACGTTGGACTGAGTCCATCGGCCACGTCAGTGATGTGTAACCGCTGGATGGGAGGCCTTACAAACTCTTTTTTTGATTAGCAGGACTGGCATGTAATCTGTGCATCACGCTGCAATGATTATGTCACGTCAGTCCGGCTAATCAAAAAAAGATTTGGGAATGCCGGGACGTCAGATTACTGACCTGGCCGATGGACTGAGTCCTGCAAATTGATTCTCCAAATGTCTAGTAGCCGTCTATACACACAGCTCTCGCCACTGTAGTTTATAGGCGTTGTGAAGTTGTGCTGTAGCACAAAACCCATTTACTTTATTAGTGGGAGACACATACATGGATGACCCCTACTCCTTCGAGTGACGATTGGAGAAGACTGAGATCTCCATTTTCTCAAAACATGAAAGGTTCAGGTTCTACTTTCAGGACTATCAGACATTTATGACATATAGTTTTGATATGCCACAAGTGTCTCAGATGGTAATACCCTTTCATTTTTATTCCGACCACCAGTAAGTTTTTTTTCTCACAATTTGCAAGATCTCTTAGAAACAAAGAATATCCCCAATACATTGTATATGTGAATTATACTACAGTATGTGGTCCAGGGTTCCCACAAAAAAACAGGTGAAACCACTCCAAGAAAAATGATAAAACAGGAGAAAAACATTGGAGTTGCAATGGTTAACAAGTGTATTTCATTGATACAAAAATAGCAAAACAATGTTTAAAGGCATAGTACAAAGAAGACAGACAAGTAACAATCACTAATAACCATAAATGTGTACAAAATAGTAAAGGCCATAAGTCCAATGGATAGATCTGCAATCTCCCATCAAAGTGACACAATGGTCAGAAAATATCCGCCGGGTAAAAGCATGTATAGGTAACAGTAAGGAGATACCGTCTTATCCATGGACTGGATCAGCCAGAATCAAGATTAACTTCCACAACGTAAGTTTATAACTTCATACAAGGTAATATCACTTGATCTCATGATATATGGCAAGACAGAGCAGACTTATTTTTTTTGTAAAACACCCTAAATCTCACATAGATTGCATATCATATGCAGGATCTATGTGTTAAAAATATTGTGTAGATGTATACCTTTCCCATCTCCTTACATTCTGCTTTCAACATTGAACTTTTGAAGGACTCAGAAATTGTGGCTTCTTTGCACTCCATAGATGGCCACTGTCAGGAACCAGCTGTGAATATTTAGAGGAAATACTTTCCCATCCCCCAACACTCAGGCTGGGTTTTCACATGGTGTTTGCAGGATGTTAGCATGCCATGCAGTCAAGAACTGTGCAGCAAAACTGGACATGATTGCCAATTTTGTAGCGTGGTCTTTGTCAGCCATGTTAACAATATGTGAAAACCCAGCCGCAAAGGTGTATTCCAAGGTATTAAAATACAGTTCAATGGATACTATATGGTATAGTAATGGCATATCACTAAGGTATACTAGTACTGTATGATCGGCGGGGGCCCATCCACTATTCCTGATGCAGATTTGCATCACCATCTAATTATTTTCCTGACCGTTGTCACTTCCAGTCACCTAGATCTGTAGCCATCTCACTGTAATAAAGCCATGCTGCAGTTACCTGCGCTAACTGGTGGCCAATGGCTGCTCTGCAGGGGGAAATCAGTCAAGGGGGCACAGTGCTACACCAGCCTTTATTCTCAGGAATGAGATGCCCTTTAAATATATTTTATTATATACTTATCTTTCCACTTCAGCTCTTGTAGGTTCTTAACTACTTATTGTTGATGTCCATAATGAGTGTATGAATTGGTCTCATAGACTGGGAGGAGACCAGGAAAGTGGTAAAAATCACTCAGCAAAACCTTAAAGGCCATGTTTTGAGGATATTCTGTAGTGCAATTTGTGAGGATAATGATAATAATATCACCTGTGCCTTACTAAGGAAATCCTGAAAACCTGGTCTGTTGGGGATCTTGAGGACTGGAGTTGACAAACACTGGAGTGGAGTCTACCAAGGATTCTCTTTACTTAAAGGGAGGTTTTTACACGCAAAACTAATGTCATCTATGTAAAGTCGCTGTAATGTTGAATAAATTTATACCTTTGTTTTGGAAATCCATGTTTCTCTTTTTGAAATAGCCATCAGCAAAATTTGTATTCAATGAGCAGCAAGTGCTTTCCGGCTTCTCTTCCTATTTCTCAGCTTGCCTCCTATCTGTGACTGACAGGTCAATCTTATCACCCCCTGCCCTAGATCTCGCACATGTGCAGTCATTCCCTGGGGTGGAGTAAGGTCCTGATGATGTTGTGAGAGCCAGACTATCAATTTGCGCATCCACTGCCCCATGTAATGATGGCTACTGTGCGAGATCTCAGGCAGGGAACACAAGAGTGACCTGTCAGTTATTGACCATGGGCCGGCAAGGAGAGATCACATAGCTGTAAGTGCAGCGCCACCCCTGCTGCACTAACAGCTCATTTGCATACAACGCTGAAATGTCTCAAGAACATAAATAAGGATTTCTAAAACAAAGGTATGGATTTAATGAACCTTCCAGCGACTTTACAGATGATATCAGTTTGGGAAGTACAAACCTGTTGGATATGTGAACATTAAACCCATTCCTCATCTGCTTCTTTTATCTGAACAAGAATAGAAAACCTTCCCAGGTTCTTCTAGAGCAGAAAGTTTCCCTTCTCTAAGTAACATAGTAGCAGAATTTCACAATGGCTTTTGGGTTAACCAGAACATACACATGAAAATGGTATTGACATAAAGCTCTTTTGGCTTCTCCATAAACATTCATGCTTATATCAGCCGATCCTACATCGGGAATGGGGTTGTCCTGTTGTAGGGTGCTTTACTTATTCTTAAGAATGCTTGTTCACCTTTCACCTGATGAACGAGTAAAGTGCTCATTCATGGGGAGAAATGATCTTTGGTTTTCATCATCGTTCTCATCAGCACATCGTCATGTTTAAACAGGACTCGCCAAGAACTATGGCAGCCTATGCGCACTGAAGGACCACCGATCAGTAAATGTCTGCCAGTCTGCATTAATTTAATGCCTTTGGTCTGTCCATGCAGACGCACCTCTAGGCTCTGTTCACATTTGCAAAATTGATGGCAGTGCCAGATCAGACACATGACTAACACCAATGGCGTCCAACTGCCCCCCTTCACTATAATGGGGTTCGCAGAGTCTCCTTCGCTATATTTTTGTGTGATGGGAACGCATCCTTATTTGATAAACAGAAGAATCATCATGAGCAGACTGATGGAATGACAGTCGATCATGATTCGTTTTCTGTAATGCATCCTTGTGTCACAGTTTGAGCACATATCGGCCAAGGTTCTCTTGTCCAAACTTGACAGCCTCATATCAATATATGAGGCTGTCAAGTTCGGATCAGGAGACCCACGGACAGACCATGCTCAGACCGGGACGCACAGAAGTGTGTGCATACGGCATAAGGAAAATACAGCTTGAATGCTCCTCAACGCTCTTTTGTCAACACCTTCAAACATTTAGGAGGATTCAATCTCATTATATAGAGTAGGGAGAACATTTCCTAATATTTCCTTAGAAATGTGGCTCTATACTTTATTAAAGGATAGGCAACCTCATAGCAATCGTCCAGCTGGGTACCCCACCATGGAGCTGAGGTTTGCTACCCATGACAGAAGAGCCTAGGATCTGTTTTTTTTCTCCAGATCCTTTTCATGATCCTTGAACCATGTCCCCAGTACAACAATGCAGTTTCTCCATAGAATAAAGGTTCGTACAGACCTTTACTACCGAATAGGAAAGGAAAAGGTATGATCGTATAGGCCCTATCCTTTCTTCCTGACAAAGATGCATCAGGTTATAGGTTTGATTTGCCATTATTTAATGTGTATGGTCACCTATAGGAATGAAATATGCAGTTCAGTGTACACTATACACATTTTAGATGAAATTTTTTATTTAGCTGAGATTTTTTAGTATTCTGTCATATGCTCTCTAGTAACAGACTACACATTCACGCTTCCCAACTTTCTGACATGGCGATTAATGACAGGTATATACAGCTTGCTGTGACCCCTAATACTAAAGCGCTTGACCCCAGAATAAACCACCAAGCCTTCATACTACAGCTACCCATAGTGTCCCATCATTGTCATAGTGTTTCTATAACAAAGTGGGCCTCAGTAAGCCACAGGGTTAATAACACAGCCCGCCACAATTGGCTCTATACCAGAGAGTGCCTATAACATAGCTAGAAGTATAAGAGTACCATCATAATTCACCCAAAGTGACCTATTTCCAGTGGCATCTTAGTATCTGGGACTGCCTTTTTTAAAGTGGTCGTCCACCTCCCGGAACATTTTTTTTTCTACTTAAATGTATTTATTTTCAGCTAAAATAATTTTCGCCATTCGGTTTCATTAAAAAAAATGTGCACTGTTTGACTCTCACAGGCTCTTTCTTTCTCTGCACATTTAACCTAAATGTGGTCTGTAATCATAAATCAGCTGAAAAGAAATAAAAAAAAAGACAGAAACTCTCCCACTGGACTGTCAGAATGAGCTTACTGACGGATTCTCAGTTAACCCATTCTGCAGCTAACAAACAGAGCCCAGAGGCCATAAAAGGCAAACGTCGCAATATTTTTATTGAAACCCAATTACAATGTTTCAAAAGGTGAACAACTCCTTTAAGGTGTTTGTTCCACACCTTGCTACTATTTTTCCATGCACTATGCAAGGAGAAGAAAACTATCTACAACCTGCCCAGATGTCTGGCGACATACTTCATGGACATTTATATATATTTTGATATTGCTCTGCATTAAGTTTATATTATGGGGTGATTTTACAGTGCTTTTTCAGGTGGATTCCAGGCGGAACCTGCCTGAAAAAGATGGCTTGTGCACATACTCCAAAGGTAGCAGAAGTAGAGACGAAAATAAAAATTGAGAGAACCTGCATATAGTAATGAAACATAATAACACTTGGGAATTTTCCCTATTTTTGCTTACGAAGCGTCCTAATTTTACCAGATCCTCGTACAAGAACTCAGTGAAAATTAGACAAGCACTCCCATGAAGATTTTTTTATTTTTATTTATCTATATTTATTGATTTGGAGAGAGAAGTAATAGAATCTCAAGGCATTGACTATGCCAAGATAGCAAAACAACAACAGAAAAATAAAATACATTTTGTAGTATCAATAAAAACTGTCATAAAGAACAGGAAGTAATGTCTTAACAGTAAAATCATCAGGGTAATCCAAGAAAGAAGCACACGTTCCGCACTAAAGAAATAGGATTTAAACTTCTATGACAATACAAATTGAATAAGAGATCGTAGCCATAATAAGGATAACAAAAAAAAGAAGAAGAGGAAAGCAGAGAAAAGAAAAATTGCAGAAGCAGCCCGAAAGAGAGCAGGAGGGAGGAGAGGCGAGGGGAGAGGTGAGCAAGCATGAGATCCTGTGTTTACCAATTCAATTTTCCCCAATAAGGTCCTGGTATGGATAAGGACAAGAGCTGGGTTTAGGTCAATTGTAAGGCTTGTCAACCTACGCAGCACTAGTTGCACCTTTTCCAAAAAAGGAGTACAGTGGCATGTAAAAGTAGGGGCACCCCTGGTCAAAATTACTGTTATTGTGAACAGTTAAGCAAGTTGAAGATGAAATGATCTCTAAACGGCCTAAAGTTAAAGATGACACTTTTACTTTGTATTTTAGGCAAAAAGAAAATATTGTTATTTTTTACATTTTAAAAATTACAAAAAGGAAAATGGGCTGATGCAAAAGTTTTGAGATTTGTGTGCTGAGATAACTTTGACCGAGGTTTTGGACCTTAATTAGCCTGCTAGGGTTATGGCTTTTGTGCACTATCATTGTTAGGAAAGGCCAGGTGATGCAAATTTCCAGGCTTCATAAAAACCCAGCCTCCTTTAACCTTGTGCCAAAAAACAGCAGCCACGGGTTCTTCTAAGCAGTTGCCTAGCACTCTGAAAATGAAAATGGTGGAGGCCCATAAAGCAAGAGAATAAGCCTTAAGAAGATAGATTAGCATTTTCAAGTTGCCCTTTCCTCAGTTCGAAATGTAATTAAGAAAAGGCAGTTAACAGGAACAGTGGAGGTCAAGATAAGGTCCGGAAGACCAAGCAAAATTTCACTGAGAGCTGCTCATAGGGTTGCTAGAGAGGCAAATCAGAACCCCCGATTGACTGCAAAAGACCTTCAGAAAGATTTGGCAGACTCTGGAGTTGTGGTACATTGTTCTACTGCTCAGAGACACCTGCACAAATATGGCCTTCATGGAAGAGTCATCAGAAGAAAACCTATCCTGCGTCCTCACCATAAAATTCAGCATCAGAAGTAAGCAAAAGAACATCTAAACAAGCCTGACGCATTTTGGAAACAAGTCCTGTGGACCGTTGAGGTTAAAATAGAACTCTTTGGCAACAATGATCAAAGTTATGTGTGCAGAAAAAAGAGCACAGAATTTCAGGAAAAGAACATCTCGCCAACCATTAAGCATGGGGTTGGATCAATCATGCTTTGGGGTTGGGTTGCAACCAATGACACGGGGAACATTTCACGGGTAGAGGGAAGAATGGATTCAATGAAATTTCAACAAATTCTTGATGCAAACATAAAACCATCTGTAAAAAAGCTGAAGTTGAAAAAAGGATGGCTTCTACAAATGGATAATGATCCATCAGGCGCAAGCTGAAGGTTTTACAACGGCCTTCACAGTCCCCTGATCTGAACATTATTGAAAATCTGTGGCGAGTGCATGCAAGACGACCCAGGAATCTCACAGAACTAGAAGAATTTTCCAAGGAAGGATACATGAAAATCCCTCAAGAAAGAATTGAAAGACTCTTTGCTGACTAGAAAAAGCATTTATAAGCTGTGATACTTGCAAAAGGGGGGCTACTAGGTACTAACCTGCAGGGTGCCTAAACGTTTGCATTGGTCCATTTTCCTTTTTGTGACTTTTAAAATGTAAAAGATGAAAATATATGTACACTGCTCAAAAAAATAAAGGGAACACTTAAACAACAGAATATAACTCCAAGTAAATCAAACTTCTGTGAAATCAAACTGTCCAGGAAGCAACACTGATTGACAATCAATTTCACATGCTGTTGTGCCAATGGAATAGACAATAGATGGAAATTATTGGCAATTATCAAGACGCACTCAATAAAGGAGTGGTTCTGCAGGTGGGGACCACAGACCACATCTCAGTACCAATGCTTTCTGGCTGATGTTTTGGTCACTTTTGAATGTTGGTTGTGCTTTCACACTCGTGGTAGCCTGAGCGGACTCTACAACCCACAGAAGTTGCTCAGGTAGTGCTGCTCATCCAGGATGGCACATCAATGTGAGCTGTGGCAAGAAGGTTTACTGTGTCTGTCAGCATAGTGTCCAGAGGCTGGAGGCGCTACCAGGAGACAGGCCAGTACACCAGGAGACTTGGAGGGGGCCGTAGGAGGGCAACAACCCAGCAGCAGGACCGCTACCTCCCCCTTTGTGCAAGGAGGAACAGGAGGAGCACTGCCAGAGCCCTGCAAAATGACATCCAGCAGGCCACAAATATGCATGTGTCTGCACAAACGGTTAGAAACCGACTCCATGAGGGTGGTATGAGGGCCCGACGTCCACAGATGGGGGTTGTGCTCACAGCCCAACACCGTGCAGGATGCTTGGCATTTGCCACAGAACACCAGGATTGGCAAAGTCTCTTTGCTCTTCACAGATGAAAGCAGGTTCACACTGAGCACATGTGACAGATGTAGCCGTCTGGAGACGCCGTGGAGATCGATGTGCTGCCTGCAACATCCTTCAGCATGACCGGTTTGGCAGTGGGTCAGTAATGGTGTGGTGTGGCATTTCTTTGGAGGGCCGCACAGCCCTCCATGTGCTCGCCAGAGGTAGCCTGACTGCCATTAGGTACCGAAATGAAATCCTCAGACCCCTTGTGAGACCATATGCTGGTGCGGTTGGCCCTGGGTTCTTCCTAATGCAGGACAATGCCAGACCTCATGTGGCTGGAGTGTGTCAGCAGTTCCTGCAAGATGGAGGCATTGAAGCTATGGACTGGCCCGCCCGTTCCCCAGACCTGAATCCGATTGAGCACATCTGGGACATCATGTCTCGCTCCATCCACCAACGTCACGTTGCACCACAGTCTGTCCAGGAGTTGGCGGATGCTTTAGTCCAGGTCTGGGAGGAGATCCCACAGGAGACCATCCGCAACCTCATCAGGAGCATGCCCAGGCGTTGTAGGGAGGTCATACAGGCACATGGAGGCCACACACAATACTGAGCCTCATTTTGACTTGTTTTAAGGACATTACATCAAAGTTGGATCAGCCTGTAGTGAGTTTTTCCACTTTAATTTTGGGGATGACTCCAAATCCAGGCCTCCATTTGTTAATAAATTTGATTTCCATTGATGATTTTTGTGTGATTTTGTTGTCAGCACATTCAACTTTGTACAGAACAAAGTATTCAATGATAATTGTTACGGGTCCGGGTGGTGGAACCTCTGTGCTTCTGTACAAGGAGGAACCAGAGGGGCATGACCTATTCCTACTCGGCCTGACCCAGGTCACACGGCGGCTTAGTCGACTCCGTGAACCAGGGAGGGACTGGGCAGGTGAACCAGGTGCCACTCTGGGACCGACCTTGTGTGAGAGCAGGTGACTCCCATGGGTCAGATGACAGGAACTGACCGGTACAGTGGATCAGCACGGCAGGAAGGCAGACGGGTGGTCCGGGTGGATCAGCAGGCAGGTACGGCAGATAGTCAGTCAGGTACTCCGGGTAGGCAAGCAGGCGGGTACGGCGGATATCCAGGCAGGTGCTCCAGGTAGGCAGGCTGGCGGGCACGACAGGTAACTGGCAGACTGGCGGGCAGAACTATTAGACAGACTGACGGGCTGGACTGTTAGACAGACTGGCAGGCACGGCAGGTAACTGGCAGCGGGACCTGAGGGCTGAAGCAAGTGTTAGCACATGGAACAACAACCTTGCACAGGCACCTCCATTTTGGAGGTGGTGCCTTATATAGGAGAAGTCCTCTGGCCATTGGCCGGGGACTCTCTAGGACGGCGCGCGCGGCCACTTTAAGAGGGAGGGAGCGCGCACTCCCGGGAAGCTGCGCGTGGCGGCCGCCACAGCAGCAGGGGAGCAGGAAGACGCCGGACCAGGACAGCGGCGGTGAGGGGAACGGCGTCTCTGCCTGGCAGGAGGCAGAGACGCCCATGCTACAGTACTCCTCCTTTACGCCCCCTCCTCTTTAGGACTGCGAGAAATTCTTTATGAAGATGAGGGGCATGAATATTCTCCCTGGGTTCCCAAGCCCCTTCCAATCCACAAGAAAGAAAGTCTTTTCTCTTAGCCTCAAAGAGAGACTGGAGCTGGAGTGGTACCTGGATCGTCAGAGAAGGAATTAAAGACAACTGGTTTGAGGAGGGATACATGAAAGGAGTTGGGAATCCGTAAGGTGACCGGGAGTTTCAGTTTATAAGCCACGGGATTGATTTGGTTCAGAACCTCGAACGGACCGATGAACCGCGGACCCAACTTATAAGAAGGTATCTTGAGACGGACATATTTGGAGGAAAGCCAGACCTTGTCTCCCGGACGGAATTGAGGGGGATCCAGACGTCTCTTATCAGCATGTCTCTTCATCTGCTCGGAAGACTGAAGAAGTACAGATCTAGTGTCTTCCCAAATAGCCGAAAATTCGCTGACAAGAGACTTAGCGGCAGAATTGTCCACTGAAGAGGAGACAGGAAACGGAATCCAGGGGTGTCGACCGTAGACCACAAAAAACGGGGATTTAGTAGAAGACTCGCTCTCATGGTTGTTATAGGAGAACTCGGCCCAGGGCAGGAGCTCAACCCAATCATTATGGTGAGCGTTGACAAAGTGCCGAAGAAAGCTAGTAAGGATCTGGTTGATACGTTCCACTTGACCACTGGACTGAGGGTGATAAGCAGAAGAGTAATCCAAAGAGACATCCAGCAGCTTGCACGTAGCTCTCCAGAAGCGCAAAGTAAACTGAACTCCGTGATCAGACACAATGTGGAGGGGTAGGCCGTGAAGATGGAAGATGTGATGGATGAAGTCCTTAGCCAGCACAGATGCAGACGGAAGACCAGGCAGAGGGATGAAGTGGGTCATCTTGCAAAAGTGGTCAGCGACCACCCAAATGACAGTGCAACCGGCAGAAACAGGGAGATCCGTGATGAAGTTCATTGCAATGTGTTGCCACAGAGTGGAAGGCACGGGAAGATGAAGTAGATGGCCGGATGGAAGGTGCCTGGGAACCTTGTTACAAGCACAAGAGGAACAAGCCGCGACAAAGTCTGCAACATCCTTGCACAGTGAAGGCCACCAGTAATGTTGGGCGACGAGGTCTTCCTCTGGCCAGCATGACCGGCTAGTTTGGATGAATGGCCCCAGAGTAGAACCTTCTTTTGATCCAGAACCGCTACAAAGGTCTTACCGGGCAGAAGAGATGCGACAGGTTAAACGGAGCGACAGACTTTACTTTGGAGGGGTCAATGATATGTAGAGGCTCCTCCTCTTGGTTGGAAGACAGGAATGAGCGGGATAAAGCATCAGCTTTAATGTTCTTGTCCGCCGGGCGGTAACGCAGAGTGAAGCAGAATCGGGCAAAGAATAGGGACCACCTGGCCTGACACGGATTTAGTCTTTGGGCGTTCTGCAAATAAGCGAGGTTTTTGTGGTCAGTGTAGATGACCACCGGGTGCAGAGCCCCCTCCACAGCAAGTAGCGACCACTCCTCCAGCGCTAATTTGATGGCCAGCAGCTCACGATCTCCAATGGAGTAGTAGCGCTCGGACGAGGAGAAGAGCTTGGAGAAGAAGCCGCTGGTTACCATTCTCCCGAACGAGGATTTCTGGGTGAGCACCGCTCCGGCTCTGGAGGAGAATGCATCAACTTCCAGGAAGAACTGCTTGTTGCAATCCGGATGGAGAAGGCTTGTTTAAGGGAGACGAAGGCCTTCTCCGCTTCGGAAGTCCATTCCCTGGGATTTGCTCCTTTACGGGTGAGCGCGGAGATGGGAGCAGTCCGGGAGGAGAAATGAGGAATGAAGAGGCAGTAATAGTTTGCGAAGCCCAGGAATCGCTGAATCGCCTTCAACCCCTCCGGTCGGGGCCAATTTAAGACGGCAGACACCTTCTCGGGATCCATCCGCAGACCAGTCTCGAAGATAATATAGCCGAGAACGGCAGAGAGGTCTGCTCAAAGAGGCATTTCTCGAATTTAGCGTATAGGCGATTCTTCCGGAGCCTTAGCAGAACCTGACGAACATCCCTCCGGTGTGAGGGCAGATACGGAGAGAAAACCAAGATATCGTCCAGGTACACCACCACGCAAGAATACAGGAGATCACGGAAGATGTCGTTAACCAGCTCCTGGAAGACGGCTGGAGCATTACAGAGACCAAAGGGCATCACGCGGTATTTGTAGTGACCGTCCCAGGTGTTGAATGCCGTCTTCCACTCATCTCCCTGGCAGATCCGGACCAAATTGAACGCCTTACGAAGATCGAGCTTGGTGAAGATATTTGCGCCTTTAAGGCGGTCAAACTCTGAGATGAGAGGCAGGGGGTACTTATTTTTTATGGTAATCTGGTTAAGGCCTCTGTAATCGATACAGGGACGTAGAGAGCCGTCTTTCTTCTTGACGAAAAAGAATCCTGCTCCAGCTGGAGAGGTGGATTTCTGGATAAATCCCCTGGCAAGATTCTCTTCTATGTGCTCCGACATGGCCCGGGTCTCAGCCAGCGACAAGGGGTAGATTCACCCACGGGGAGGAGAAGCACCAAGTACCAGGTCGATGGGGCAATCATATGGCCTATGAGATGGTAGTGTCTCCGCTTCCTTTTTGTCTAAGACGTCCGCATAGGACCAGTAGGGTGCGGGCAGACCAGGTAGATTAGCCGGAGTAGACGGGGGTCGAGCAGGATGAACCGGAACCAGACAGGACTCCTGGCATTCCTGACCCCAATGGAGCACTTCACCAGATCTCCAATTCAGGACAGGCTCATGTCTTTGTAACCAGGGTAGACCAAGCAAGAGGGGGTGAGAGAGACCGGACAGCACATGAAAGGAGATCTTCTCCGAGTGCAGCATTCCCACCTGAAGGGTTACAGTCTCAGTGATGAGCCAGATGGTTTCCGGAAGAAGCCTCCCATCCATGGAGGCAACCGCCAACAGTTCAGCCAGACGTACGGTAGGAATCTGATACCGCTCCACAACAGCCTGTTGAATGAGATTACCAGCGGCTCCGGAATCTAGACGGGCAGTCTCGAAGAAGCGGGTCTCACTACTGAAAATAGAAACAGACAGAGTCTAGGATGGAGAGGATTTACTCTTGCCTATGACGACCTCTCTGAGCGGTCCTAGACACTGGAGTTTCCCGGCCTCACTGGGCAGGAATGGATCAGATGCTCTATACTGCCACAGTAGAAGCAACTCCCCTCGGCTCGGTGCGTCTCCAGGCGAGACTTGACCATCTTGGTTTGGTCAATTTGCATGGGCTCAGGCGAACATGCCCGGGGAATTGCTGGTTGCTAGGCTGGCCTTTGGAATGTTGGAGTGAGACGTGGAAATCTTCTCTCCCGGGTAGTCTCCTTAGCACGTTCCAGAAAACGGATGTCAATCCGGGTAGCTAATGACACCAGGTCGTCCAGGGTGGAAGGGATGTCACGACCAGCTAGCTCATCCTTGATCCATCCGGAAAGACCCTCCCAAAAGGCGGACACCAGGGCCTCATTGTTCCAGTCAAGTTCAGATGCGAGAGTTCGGAAACGTATGGCATACTGGTCCACAGTGAGACTCCCTTGAGGGACATGGAGAAGTGAGGAGGCAGTAAAAGATTTCCATCCGGGCTCAATCGAAGAACTTCCAGAAGGCAGCGAGCAAAGCCAGAAGATCGGACACCAGGGGATCCCCTCTTTCCCACAGAGGGTTTAGCCATGCCAATGCCTCCCCGGTGAGGTGAGACATGATGAACGCCACCTTGGCCCGGTCGGAGGTGAACTGGTGTGCCAGGAGTTCAAAGTGCAGCGTGCACTGATTCATGAAGCCCCGACATAGGGCCGGGTCACCACCAAAACGTGGAGGCGCAGAGAGCCGGGGTGCAAAGCCGGGTGCACAGCGCCACTGGTTTGAGGTGCTGCCGGAGCAGGTGCCACTCGGCTAGAGACGGACACAGAGTTGTTGTGACAGCTTGTCCAGCCAGGATTTGACAGTCCGCAGATAGGACAGGATAGTTTCCTGTTGGGATCTCTGACGTGAGACCGGGTTCCATGGGCGTTGCAAACTGTTACGGGTCCGAGTGGTGGAACCTCTGTGCTTCAGTGCAAGGAGGGACCAGAGGGGCGTGACTAAGTGCCTACTTGGCCTGACCCAGGTCACATGGCAGCTTAATCGACTCCGTGAACCAGGGAGGGATCGGGCAGGTGAACCAGGTGCCACTCTGGGACTGACCTTGTGTGAGAGCAGGTGACTCCCACGGGTCAGAGGACAGGAACTGACCGGTACAGTGGATGAGCACGGCAGGAAGGCAGACGGGTGGCCCACGTGGATCAGCAGGCAGGTACGGCAGATAGTCAGACAGGTACTACGGGTAGGCAAGCAGGCGGGTACGGCGGATATCCAGACAGGTGCTCCGGGTAGGCAGGCTGGCGGGCATGGCAGGTAACTGGCAGGTGCTCCAGGTAGGCAGGCTGGCGGGCATGGCATGTAACTGGCAGGTGCTCCAGGTAGACAGGCTGGCGGGCACGACTGGTAATTGGCAGGTGCTTCAGGTAGGCAGGCTGGCGGGCACGGCAGGTAACTGGCAGGTGCTCCAGGTAGGCTGGCTGGCGGGCACGACAGGTAACTGGCAGACTGGCGGGCAGAACTATTAGACAGACTGGCGGGCTGGACAGTAGACAGATTGGCAGGCTGGACTGTTAGACAGACTGGCAGGCACGGCAGGTAACTGACAGCGGGACCTGAGGGCTGAAGCAAGTGTTAGCACATGGAACAACAACCATGCACAGGCACCTCCATTTTGGAGGAGGTGCCTTATATAGGAGAAGTCCTCCGGCCATTGGCCAGGGACTCTCTAGGACGGCGCGCGCGGCCCCTTTAAGAGGGAGGGAGCGCGCCACAGCAGCAGGGGAGCCGGAAGACGCCGGACCAGGACAGCGGCGGAGGCAGGAGGCAGAGACACCGATGCTACAATAATATTTCATTCATTCAGATCTAGGATGTGTTATTTGAGTGTTCCCTTTATTTTTTTGAGCAGTGTATATTGTTTTGCCTAAAACACAAAGGAAATATGTCATCTTTAACTTTAGGCACTTTAGAGATCATTTCATCTTCAACTTGCTTAACTGTTCACAATAACAGTAATTTTGACCAGGGGTGCCAAAACTTTTACATGCCACTGTAAGAAGCTTGCAGGACCAAAAAATATGTATCAGATTACTTTCCTCATCTCCACATCTCCAACACATGGGATTGGCTTCAGAGAAAATAGAGTGTAGGCGAGTTGGGACTCTATACCATGGAGACAGCAATTTATAACCAGACTCATGAAAATGAGAGCAAAGAGATGATTTATGTGTTAAGGTGAAGATACGCCTCCATTGTTATTTCGAAAGTCCCAAATCGGCCTCCCATTGGATTTGGAAATGGATGGCAGGTTGGTCTGGGGGTTCAATCAGCAAGGAGTATGGGAAGGATAAAGTATGTCTTAGAGGTCATGTTCCCATGCACGCTGCTTCAAAAGTCATCTTGCCATAATTGTAAAAAGGCCGGAGAGGGAGTGATGGGATACTTGGAGAAAGATTGTGGTATGATATATGAACGAACTGCAGGATTGGTACAACAAGCAAGAGAAGCCCCGATTGTGGCATATGCTTTGAATGATTTAACCAGAGACAAGCCCAGCCATGGAGTCGCAGTAAGAGGGATATTTGTAAAGCTTTTCTCAATTCTGATCCAAGCTTTATCTGCACCATTCCTACACTGGTCCAAGATTCTAGAAAGGTGGGAAGCAATGCAATAAGATCTGAAATCGGGCAAAGCAATAACTCCTGAAGTATTAGAATGATATAAAATAGCTCTTCTGATATGGACAGGTTTACCAGACCCTATGAACTTAGTTTGGACCGCTGCAAGACTCCTGAAGAAAGACGAGGGAACCCCATTCGGGAGATCTGAGGGAGAATGTTAATTTTAAAGACTGCACTTCTACCAAACCAGGTAAAAGCGTATCAAATGTTTTTTTAAATAAATCTGTATATATGCGTATATAATGTAGTGTGAGTGTATTAATGTGTTCACTTACTGCCTCTCTCTCCAGGATCCAGCTCCGTTCTTCTCCTCTTCTCAGTGATGTCACCACTCTGAAGACTTTCCGGATCACGCTGTGCACTGCCTGACCTGGACGTGACTTTTACAATGTAAGCCTATGGAGACGGGGTCGGACTGGGGTGTTTGGGGCCCACAGGGGGAATTGACCCTAGGGGCCCACCCTACAGCTATATGAAAATATCTGTAAGCCCTTATCCCCATTATAGTGGAGCATTGACTGTAAAACACAGGAGGCTCCTGCACATCTACTGAGTGCACACCATAACTGGGATGAACAATTAGGGTATGTGCACACGATGCAGAAATGAAGCAGAAAATTTCTGCATCATTTCTGCATCTCCCTGGCAGAAAAAACGCATGCAGATTGTGCATGCGTTTTTCCTGCAGAATACATGCGGATCCACATGCAGATTCACATGCGTTTCCGCATGCAGATTGACAAGCGCTTTCCAGGCGATTTTAGCATCACTTGGAAAGTGCTTGACAACTAGGTCACACTATATAAATCCATGCAAACAGCATGGATTTATATAGTGTGACCCGAGAGAGTGTATATACTTACCTCCGATGGCCCGCGCTGTCCTGCTCAATCTGTTCTCCCTCGCCGGCAACTTTGAATTGAAAGACCTGCCGACGTCAGCGTCACGTGACCCGTCACATGACTCTGACGTCACCGCAGGTCCTACAACTCACTGTAAGTGCCGGGAACCAAGCGGGAGGGCTGTGCGGGCCGACAGATGGTAAGAATACATTTATTTTTTATTTTATTCTTCTTTTACAGCTTTTTTAATGGTACCTGGGTGTGGATGAGACTCTCCTCTCCTCCACACCCGGGTACCATCCGCACATTAGAACGCACCAATTACGCAAGTACAGATGCAGTCTTGCGGAATTGGCGCGTTCTAATGCAAGTCAATGGCGGCGAAATCGCCGCGTTTCCGCAAAATTAATTGACATGCTGCGGATTTTTGACCGCAGCGTTAACGCTGCGGAAAAATCCGCATCATGGGCACAGCACATGCGGATTTCCATTGGGGAACATTGCTTCCCTTCTACCATGCGTTTTTCATGCGTTTCCGCGGCGTTTACGCAACTGCAAAAACGCCGCGGAAACGCATGAAATACGCATCGTGTGAACACAGCCTTACGGTAGTTTGCATTAAAGGGGTTCTTTGGTTAGAACAAGTTATCACCGTTACACAGGTTAGGTAGATGATAAATTATTGATCGGTGGAATCCAACCATTGGAAACCGCACAGATCGGAAGAATGGGGAACTTTTATCTCTGACAGGGCACTTTTATCCCCATTTTAAAATGGAGCAGCAGGTCAGATGTTTGACCACAGCTCCTTTTATCCTCTTTGGGGCTTCCAGAAAAAGCCAAGCCGGCAGTCCCTTAGGGAATGAATGGATGTGGTCGAGTCATACATGCCACTTTTTACTAATGGGGATAAAAGTTGCACATTCTGGAGATCGGTGCAGGTCCCAGCAGTTGGACCTCTACTTATCAATAACTTATCACTTATCCTTTAGGATAGGTGATTGCTTGTTTTCACTGTAGAACCCCTGTAAGTGCATATTTGCTACTGTGTATTACTCATAGGACAGTGAGGGGTTAATGTTCAAGTATTTAATCTCTATTAGAAATCAAGAATCTTCCCCTTATTGATATCAGAGAGAATAAGTGACTTCCATACACAATACAATGCACTATACCAAGACCAATAATACCACATACAAGGGACAAATACCGCCACACCATGACCAGACCACATATTACCACCAGATAGTGACGGAATAATACCACATACAAGGGACAAATACTGCCACATCATGACCAGGCCACATATTACCAGCACATAGTGACCAAATACTACAATACTGATCATTAATAAAAATCACAATTCTAATAACACTAATATTACCACTGGTGACATTATGCACAGAAACTCTGTATATAGTGTATAGTGTACAGGTAATAATAATAATAATCTTTATTTTTATATAGCACAAACATATTCGGCAGTGCTTTATATACATTATCATAATCATATCATACAATACAGGTATCACAGGTGACATTATACACAGGAGCTCAGTATATAGTGTCATTGTACAGTTAATACAGTGATCACCAGTGGCATTATACACAGGACCTCTGTATATGGTGTATAGTGTACAGGTAATACAGTGATCATCAGATACATTATACACAGGAGCTCTGTATATAGTGCATAGTGTACAGATAATACAGTGATCACCAGTGACATTATACACAGTAGCTCTGCATATGGTGTCAGATTACTGGTAATATAGGGATCACCAGTGACACTATAAACATGAGCTCTGTATATAGTGTCAGTGTAGGTAATACAGTAATCACCGGTGACATTATACACAGGAGGTAAGTATATAGTGTCAGTGTACAGGCAATACAGTGATCACCACTGACATTATACACAGGAGCTCTGTATATAGTGTATGAAAGCATCATAATGAATTTGAGGGTGGTAGAAGACACCCTCAATTCATTACAAGTCCCTGACAGAATCTTCTCCCACCTTTCAATTCACTATAAAGTGTCCTATTCACCTTACCACCTCCTCTCCCACTCCCCAATAAATTTTAAGTCCATGATAGTCTCATAATGAATTGTGAGATGGTGGAGGACACTATCAGGGACTTAACACCCTCTCCACCACCTAATTAATTTTACATCCATATCTAATGTTCTCCTTCCCCTGTTCATAAGTCCATTATAAGTCCCCCTTGCTCCCATCACAATCCCCCCTCATTGTTCTCTTCCCCAGCCCCTCATTGTCCTCTTCCCCAACCCCCTCACTGTCCTCTCCTCACCCCCCATTGTCCTCTCCCTCACTCTCCTCATTGTCCTCTCACCCACTCCCATCATTGTCCTCTCCCCACTCCACCATTGTCCTTTCCCCACCCCATCATTGTCCTCTTCCCCACATCTATCATTGTCCTCTCCCCCATCCCATCATTGTCCTCTACTCCACCCCATCATTGTCTTCTCCCCCACCCCCATGATTGTTCTTTCCTCACCCCCTCATTGTCATCTCCACCTCCATCATTTTCCTCTCCCCCTCCTCCATCATTATTTCCCCCACATCCATCATTGTTCTCCCCCACCTGCCATCATTCTCCTCTCCCCCACCCCCATCATTGTCCTCTCCCCCACCCCCATCATTGTCCTCCACCCAGTATATTGGTGAAAAAAAACAACAAAAAAAACACAACAACACTCACTCACCTCTCCGTCCGTTCTCCCGCAGCATCATCGTCAGAAAACCTTCTAAATGACACAGGCGCGTGCTGCATGCTGGCGTCCGCAAGCCACATGCGCCTGTGTCAGAAGCAGGAAGCAGAGGATGTGTTCCTTCAGCTCTGCTGCCATTTTCTCTTGTAGGCAGTGGAGCTGCAGGATCGCTTCCTGCCCGCTGCACATGATGAGGGCAATATGGCCATGGGCCCCATGGAGCCTAGGGCTCTGAGAAACAGGCTAGATTGCCCTCATTATTAGCCACCCTGCAAGGGCCCCCTCGACCTCTGGGCCCTGATGCAGCTGCACCGGCTATGTCTGCCCCTCGTGAAGAGGCTGTGCGTGAGACTCCTGCTCCCCTGCTCTTTGCGTACGCACACCTCTGCACTTTTAAAGGGCCCGCGGCCACTATTTTTTTTCTCTCCTGAGCAAGGGCCCTCCGGGGATTTTACCAGCACCCCGCCAGGCCAGTCTGACCTTGAATAGGAGCCTCAGAAATAGACTCCATAGGCTTACATTGTAAAAGACTTCTGGGTCACGCATAGAGTGAACCAGAGAGTCTGAAGTATGGTGATGTCACTGAGAAGAGGAGCAGAATGGCGCTGGATCCCAGAGAAGATGGCGGTAGGTGAGTATATTAACACATACAGACTACATTGCATACGCGTATACACAAATTTATAAAAAAAAATCTTCATGGGAGTGCTTTTTTTAATATTTTCAAGTGCTTGGAGATAGTTAGAACCCTCCTGTTTGTTTTTTCTATCTTGTGTTTTGCGGTCACGTGACCATCTGCCTTTATATTCCTGCTCCGTCCTTTTGGCTGTGCTGGACTTCAGTGTTTGACTGTTTCTCTAGCCAGGTGCTTCTGTGCCTTTCTCTGTCAGTTCGTTTGGTCCTTCTGGGACCTCTAGTACTTTTTTTGTCTGTTTGTCTTTTTGTGTTCTGCAACAACTTCTCTGTTTAGGAGGTGTCCCATTTTTGTCCCAGTCCTTAGTTCTTTTAGGGACCCCTCCCTGTAATGCACACGCCCGGGCTGAGCGGCGTGTGCGTGTGATTCCACTGGACCGTTCCGGAGAGTGAATGCCTGGAGGGGCGTAACTAGGTATTCACCCGATCCGACCAGGGTCGCACGACGGCATACGACGCCAGTGCACCAAGGAGGAACCGAGCAGAGGGACCAGGTGCTACTCCAGGACAGACCCCGGACACGGCTGTTGACCCACACAGGGGAATACAGGAACATACTGGTTAGGCTGGCACACAGACTGGTGGGTATAGGCAGGCACGACTGGTATGCAGGCAGGCGGGTATGCAGGCAAGCACGGCTAGAGTGCAGACAGGGAGGCACTAGCAGGTAGGAACACAGGCGGGATAGGACCCAGTACACACTGGGACTCAGGAACAGAACCACAGATGTGGCGGACAAACACAGCAGAGTGAGGCCGCCCAGAGAGGTGAGCGAGAGCAGGGCAAGACGAGACCGCCTAGAGCGGTGAGTGAGAGTAGAGCAGGACGAGGCCGCCTGGAGCGGTGAGCAAGAGTAGAGCAGGACGAGGCCGCCTGGAGCGGTGAGCAAGAGTAGAGCAGGACGAGGCTGCCTGGAGCGGTGAGCAAGAGTAGAGCAGGACAAGGCCGCCTGGAGCGGTGAGCAAGAGTAGAGCAGGACAAGGCCGCCTGGAGCGGTGAGCAAGAGTAGAGCAGGACAAGGCCGCCTGGAGCGGTGAGCAAAGGGTCAGAGCTGAGCGAGACTGCCGGAGCAGTGAGCAAGGAGTCAGAGCAGAGCGAGACTGCCGAGGCAGTGAGAAAAGGAGTCAGAGCAGAGCGAGACTGCCGGAGCAGTGAGCAAAGGAGTCAGAGCAGAGCGAGACTGCCGGAGCAGTGAGCAAAGGAGTCAGAGCAGAGCGAGACTGCCGGAGCAGAGAGCAAAGGAGTCAGAGCAGAGCGAGACTTCCAGAGCAGTGAGCAAAGGAGTCAGAGCAGAGCGAGACTTCCGGAGCAGAGAGCAAAGGAGTCAGAGCAGAGCGAGACTGCCGGAGCAGTGAGCAAAGGCAGAGCAGGCTAGAACCGCCGGAGCGGTGAGCAAAGGCAGAGCAGGCTAGAACCGCCGGAGCGGTGAGCAAAGGCAGAGCAGGCTAGAACCGCCGGAGCGGTGAGCAAAGGCAGAGCAGGCTAGAACCGCCGGAGCGGTGAGCAAAGGCAGAGCAGGCTAGAACCGCTGGAGCGGTGAGCAAAGGCAGAGCAGGCTAGAACCGCCGGAGCGGTGAGCAAAGGCAGAGCAGGCTAGAACCGCCGGAGCGGTGAGCAAAGGCAGAGCAGGCTAGAACCGCCGGAGCGGTGAGCAAAGGCAGAGCAGGCTAGAACCGCCGGAGCGGTGAGCAAAGGCAGAGCAGGCTAGAACTGCCGGAGCGGTGAGCAAAGGCAGAGCAGGCTAGAACCACCGGAGCGGTGAGCAAAGGCAGAGCAGGCTAGAACCACCGGAGCGGTGAGCAAAGGCAGAGCAGGCTAGAACCGCCGGAGAGGTGAGCAAGGCAGAGCAGGGGGGACAGGGCTCTGTTCACACGGAACAGACAGGAAGGGAAAGGCAGAACCAGATACCCACAGGGTACTTGCTGTGAAGTAGCGAGTGGACCACAAACTCACAAACGGGAGTACAGTGACAACGAGCAGGAGTTAGGTACGAGTTCAGACTCTGCAGAAAAAGGAAAGGTACGGACATAGAGAAACACAGAAAACAGGCTAGAAGAGTATACAGACAAGAACAGACACAGTAGCAATATACAGGAGCGGGTCTAGCTATGCAGCCCCTAGAAGGCGGGAGGAACAGGCTAGGAGCGTGTTCAGACAGGACAGACAAGATACAGTAGTGGGTCTAGGTATGCGGCCCCAAGAAGGCGGAACGAACAGGCAAGGAGCGTGTTCAGACAGGACTGGAAATACAGCCTACAAGAAAGGCAAGCAAGCAAACACAGAAAGGGACCTGGCACATTCAGAGTGAAAGAGCACACTGAATGAAACACAATACTCAGGCAGGGATTCATTGGAGCAGCTGGGTTAAATACCAGGTGACAGACAGCAATAGGCTGAGGACGCACAAGGGGTGTGCCTGCAGCAGGTACAAAAAGCAGGAAGTGATCGGGCGCAGCCCTTAAGCAGCAGACACAGAGGCAAGCAGACAGCATGGAGGGAAGCCAGGCTAGCAGACTGGACTGGAGATCCAGTGCGCGCTCTTGCACAGTGGGAGATGGATCACTATGCAAGGACGCCGCCAGGTATGTTACAGTACCTCCCCCCCTTACACCCCCTCTTCTTCAGGCCTGCCAGAATGTTCCGCAGGGAATTCGAGGGCCAATCCTTTACTTCAAGGGGATCACTTCCACTGTCCACCGGAAAAACTGGTCTCCTCTGGGTAGCTAGGATGCTACCTCCTATCCAGCCATCCTCAGCAACAGACGAAATGGGTGGAGTACCAGGAACAGCACTCAAGGAAGTCTCTCTCCATATATTTTCAGGTGGCACCCCAGAGGGTACAGGAGACAACTGGAAGTCCTCCACCGGGTTGGAGGGGAGCAGAGACTTGGGGGTAATCTCTGCTTCGAGGTACATCTTGTCAAACTCACAGGAAGAAATAGACGGGTTATCAGGTACAGGGTGAGAAAAAGTCACTGTCTCTTTGTTATCTGATGGTACCCCGGAGGATTCAGGAAACAACTGGAGGTCCTCCGCTCGGTCAGAAGAGTGCAGAGGCTCGGGGAAAACATCTGCTTCAGAGTACACTAGGTCGGACTCACTGGACGAAGCAGGCGAGGTGTCGGGTGCCGAGTATAGGAAAGTCTCTGTCCATTCACCACCAGGTGGCACCCCGAAGGGTTCTGGAGACAACTGGAGGTCCTCCGCCTGGTCAGAGGGGTGTAGAGACTCATGGGTAACCTCTGCTTCAGAGTACACTAGGTCGGACTCACTGGACGAAGCAAGCGAGGTATCAGATCCAGGATATAGGAGAGTCTCTGTCCATTCACCACCAGGTGGCACCCCGAAGGGTTCTGGAGACAACTGGAGGTCCTCCGCCTGGTCGGAGGGGTGTAGAGACTCGGGAGTAACCTCTGCTTCGGAGTACACTAGGTTGGACTCACTGGACGAAGCGAGCGAGGTATCAGGTACAAAGTATAGGAGAGTCTCTGCCTTTCGCTACCAGGTAGCACCCCGAAGGGTTCTGGAGACAACTGGAGGTCCTCTGCCTGGTCGGAGGGGTGTAGAGACTCGGGGGTAACTACCACTTTGGGGTACCCATTGTCAGGCTCACAGGACGGAGCGGACAAAGTATCGAGTACCGGGTGTAGGGAAGTCTCTCTCCATTTGTCATCGAGTGGTATCCCGGAGGATTCAGGAGGCAACAGGGGGTCCTCCGCCAGGTAGTAGAGGTGCACAGACTCGGAGGTAATCACAGCTTCGGAGCATCCTTGGACATGCACACTGGTTAAAGTGGGTGAAGTATCTGATGCCGAGTGCAGGAAGTTCTCCTGTGTGGAGTCTGGATGGTTTGTAGTCTCTTCGGGCAGGAGAACTGATGCACTACCCACGCACATTACCTGTTGGGGCTTCTCCGGGATACAGGGAGATGAAGCTTCAGTAGGGACTTCAAGGTTGGGGTCAGGAGGTCTCAGGGAGGACAGACCCTGGCGTGACGGCTTGCCTCTACGTCTAGCACGTCTGGACTGCCTCTTGAGGTTGGGAGAAGTATTCCGGAGAGCGTAGTCACCCTGTGAGGATTCTGGGTGGGCAGTAGTCTCATTGGGCTGGAGGACTATTGCGCTACCCACACACATTACCCATCGGGTCTGATCCGGGATATTGGGAAGTGAAGCTTCAGCAGGAGCCTCCGGGTTAGGATCATCGAAGACCATTAGAAAGGCCACCAGGAAGGCCATTATGTCCAGGACGATAGGATCCTGTGTTTCCCATAGGGGGTTGATCCATTCCAAGGCATAACCCGCTAGGTTAGACATAATGAATCCCACCTTAACCCGATCGGTGGGAAAACAAAGAGGGTAGAACTTGAAGTGTAGCAAGCATTGCTCCACAAATGCACGACTCTGTCTTGGATCCCCATAGTACCATGGCGGATCCGCAGGAACGAGAGCTGATAGATCCATCTGGACGGGTGCGTAATTCGCCTGGAACTCAGCTAGAGAAAAAAAAAAATTATTTATTTATTTTTAATGCACGTATTCGCTGGAAAACGTCTCAGAGAGCGAAGGCCGTGGGGCTCAACGGGAACCATGGCCTGAGCATGCTGTAATGCACACGCCCGGGCTGAGCGGCGTGTGCGTGTGATTCCACTGGACCGTGCTGGAGAGTGAATGCCTAGAGGGGCGTAACTAGGTATTCACCCGATCCGACCAGGGTCGCACGACGGCATACGACGCCAGTGCACCAAGGAGGAACCGAGCAGAGGGACCAGGTGCTACTCCAGGACAGACCCCGGACACGGCTGTTGACCCACACAGGGGAATACAGGAACAGACTGGTTAGGCTGGCACACAGACTGGTGGGTATAGGCAGGCACGACTGGTATGCAGGCAGGCGGGTATGCAGGCAGGGGGGTACAGGCAAGCACGGCTAGAGTGCAGACAGGGAGGCACTAGCAGGTAGGAACACAGGCGGGATAGGACCCAGTACACACTGGGACTCAGGAACAGAACCACAGATGTGGCGGACAAACACAGCAGAGTGAGGCCGCCCAGAGAGGTGAGCGAGAGCAGGGCAAGACGGGACCGCCTAGAGCGGTGAGTGAGAGTAGAGCAGGACAAGGCCGCCTGGAGCGGTGAGCAAGAGTAGAGCAGGACGAGGCCGCCTGGAGCGGTGAGCAAGAGTAGAGCAGGACAAGGCCGCCTGGAGCGATGAGCAAGAGTAGAGCAGGACAAGGCCGCCTGGAGCGGTGAGCAAGAGTAGAGCAGGACAAGGCCGCCTGGAGCGGTGAGCAAGAGTAGAGCAGGACAAGGCCGCCTGGAGCGGTGAGCAAGAGTAGAGCAGGACAAGGTCGCCTGGAGCGGTGAGCAAGAGTAGAGCAGGACAAGGCCGCCTGGAGCGGTGAGCAAGAGTAGAGCAGGACAAGGCCGCCTGGAGCGGTGAGAAAAGGGTCAGAGCTGAGCGAGACTGCCGGAGCAGTGAGCAAGGAGTCAGAGCAGAGCGAGACTGCCGGGGCAGTGAGCAAAGGAGTCAGAGCAGAGTGAGACTGCCGGAGCAGTGAGCAAAGGAGTCAGAGCAGAGTGAGACTGCTAGAGCAGTGAGCAAATGAGTCAGAGCAGAGCGAGACTGCCGGAGCAGAGAGCAAAGGAGTCAGAGCAGAGTGAGACTGCCGAAGCAGTGAGCAAAGGAGTCAGAGCAGAGCGAGACTGCCGGAGCAGAGAGCAAAGGAGTCAGAGCAGAGCGAGACTGCCGGAGCAGTGAGCAAAGGCAGAGCAGGCTAGAACCGCCGGATCGGTGAGCAAAGGCAGAGCAGGCTAGAACCGCCGGAGCGGTGAGCAAAGGCAGAGCAGGCTAGAACCGCCGGAGCGGTGAGCAAAGGCAGAGCAGGCTAGAACCGCCGGAGCGGTGAGCAAAGGCAGAGCAGGCTAGAACCGCCGGAGCGGTGAGCAAAGACAGAGCAGGCTAGAACCGCCGGAGCGGTGAGCAAAGGCAGAGCAGGCTAGAACCGCCGGAGCGGTGAGCAAAGGCAGAGCAGGCTAGAACCGCCGGAGCGGTGAGCAAAGGCAGAGCAGGCTAGAACCGTCGGAGCGGTGAGCAAAGGCAGAGCAGGCTAGAACCGCCGGAGCGGTGAGCAAAGGCAGAGCAGGCTAGAACCGCCGGAGCGGTGAGCAAAGGCAGAGCAGGCTAGAACCGCCGGATCGGTGAGCAAAGGCAGAGCAGGCTAGAACCGCCGAAGCGGTGAGCAAAGGCAGAGCAGGCTAGAACTGCCGGAGCGGTGAGCAAAGGCAGAGCAGGCTAGAACCGCCGGAGCGGTGAGCAAAGGCAGAGCAGGCTAGAACCGCCGGAGCGGTGAGCAAGGCAGAGCAGGGGGGACAGGGCACTGTTCACACGGAACAGACAGGAAGGGAAAGGCAGAACCAGATATCCACAGGGTACTTGCTGTGAAGTAGCGAGTGGACCACAAACTCATAAACGGGAGTACAGTGACAACGAGCAGGAGTTAGGTACGAGTTCAGACTCTGCAGAAAAAGGAAAGGTACGGACATAGAGAAACACAGAAAACAGGCTAGAAGAGTATACAGACAAGAACAGACACAGTAGCAATATACAGGAGTGGGTCTAGCTATGCAGCCCCTAGAAGGCGGGAGG
Source organism: Phyllobates terribilis (assembly GCF_046119375.1). NCBI lineage: Eukaryota > Metazoa > Chordata > Amphibia > Anura > Dendrobatidae > Phyllobates > Phyllobates terribilis. Next base: position 482,794,010 of record NW_027362762.1, on the reverse strand, counting down.
AACAGGCTAGGAGCGTGTTCAGACAGGACAGACAAGATACAGGAGCGGGTCTAGGTATGCGGCCCCAAGAAGGTGGAACGAACAGGCAAGGAGCGTGTTCAGACAGGACTGGAAATACAGCCTACAAGAAAGGCAAGCAAGCAAGCACAGAAAGGGACCTGGCACATTCAGAGTGAAAGAGCACACTGAATGAAACACAATGCTCAGGCAGGGATTCATTGGAGCAGCTGGGTTAAATACCAGGTGACAGACAGCAATAGGCTGAGGACGCACAAGGGGTGTGCCTGCAGCAGGTACAAAAAGCAGGAAGTGATCGGGCGCCGCCCTTAAGCAGCAGACACAGAGGCAAGCAGACAGCATGGAGGGAAGCCAGGCTAGCAGACTGGACTGGATATCAAGTGCTCGCTCTTGCACAGTGGGAGATGGACCACTATGCAAGGACGCCGCCAGGTATGTTACACTCCCCTTATGCTATAGGTCTTCGTTCAGACTAGCCGAGGACTAAGGCGGGTCTGTTCGCTAGGAACAGGCAGCCCGCTACATTGTACGGATTCAGCTTAGTTTTACTGTAGGGACAGTTTTCCCTTATCTTTCCTTAGTAAATGTTGCAGATCATAACCAATACAAGAGGACTAGCTGAAAGGCACCAGGCCACACGATTACTAAATTCCAGGGTGCACACAGGTAACGCACAGTCGGGCATATACAGTGGATACGGAAAGTATTCAGACCCCTTTAAATTTTTAAATCTTTGTTTCATTGCAGCCATTTAGTCAATTTTAAAAAGTTCATTTTTTTTCTCATTAAAGTACACTGTGCACCCCATCTTGACTGAAAAAAACAGAAATGTAGAAATTTTTGCAAATTTATTAAAAAAGAAAACTGAAATATCACATGGTCATAAGTATTCAGACCCTTTGCTCAGACACTCATATTTAAATCACAATGCTGTCCATTTCCTTGTGATCCTCCTTGAGATCGTTCTACTCCTTCATTGGAGTCCAGCTGTGTTTAATTAAACTGATAGGACTTGATTTGGAAAGGCACACACCTGTCTATATAAAACCTCACAGCTCACAATGCATGTCAGACCAAATGAGAATCATGAGCTCAAAGGAACTGCCCAAGGAGCTCAGAGACAGAATTGTGGCAAGGCACAGATCTGGCCAAGGTTACAAAAGAATTTCTGCATTACTCAAGGTTCCTAAGAGCACAGTGGCCTCCATAATCCTTAAATCTTCCTAGACCTGGCCGTCCAGCCAAACTGAGCAATCATGGGAGAAGAGCCTTGGTGAGAGAGGTAAAGAAGAACCCCCAAGATCACTGTGGCTGAGCTCCAGAGATGCAGTAGGGAAATGGGAGAAAGTTCCACAAAGTCAACTATCACTGCAGCCCTCCACCAGTCGGGCCTTTATGGCAGAGTGGCCTGACGGAAGCCTCTCCTCAGTGCAAGACATATGAAAGCCCACACAGAGTTTGCTCAAAAACACATGAAGGACTCCCAGACTATGAGAAATAAGATTCTCTAGTCTGATGAGTCGAAGATAGAACTTTTCGGTGATAATTCTAAGTGGTATGTGTGGAGAAAACCTGGCACTGCTCATCACCTGCCCAATACAATCCCAACAGTGAAACATGGTGGTGGCAGCATCATGCTATGGGGGTGTTTTTCAGCTGCAGGGACAGGACGACTGGTTGCAACTGAAGGAAACATGAGTACGGCCAAGTACAGAGATATCCTGGATGAAAACCTCTTCCAGAGTGCGCTGGACCTCAGACTTGGCCGAAGTTTCACCTTCCAACTAGACAATGACCCTAAGCACACAGCTAAAATAACAAAGGAGTGGCTTCAGAACAACTCTGTGATCATTCTTGACTGGCCCAGCCAGAGCCCTGACCAAAACCCAATCGAGCATCTCTGGAGAGACCGGAAAATGACTGTCCACCAACGTTCACCATCCAACCTGACAGAACTGGAGAGGATCTGCAAGGAAGAATGACAGAGGATCCCCAAATCCAGGTGTGAAAAACTTGTTGCATCATTCCCAAGAAGACTCATGGCTGTACTAGCTCAAAAGGGTGCTTCTACTCAATACTGAGCAAAGGGTCTGAATTCTTATGACCATGTGATATTTCAGTTTTTCTTTTTTAATAAATTTGCAAAAATTTCTACATTTCTGTTTTTTTCAGTCAAGATGGGGTGCAGAGTGTACTTTAATGAGAAAAAAAATATTTATGCCCATTGTTTATAATGTGGTCAAACAACAATTCACAACTCCTCATAGATTTGCCAATGAGCTCTTGTGGATATTCTACCTCACTTTCATTATAATGGGCTTTTCTACCAATGCTCTCCTGTTTCTCCTGTTTACACAGAGCGATGTTGTGTCAACAACTATTGTCACACACGAGGATCATGGATCCACTGTGCCACGGGGTTGGTTGCAGCTAAGCAGCTACCCGGTTTTTGCAAGAGCTCCTGATGGTGGACTTATGCTTGAGCTGCAGGTTGCCGACAGGTACCACTCCTAGGCAGTCCCAGGTACTGCAGCTGCTGAGGGGTCTGGATCACAGACATGGACACAGGCTAGGAGTCACTGGCAGGACAGGATTCGGACTCTGTTCAGACAACACAGGTTCTAGGTTCTGGGTCACCAGGCACAATGGATACTGACACAGAGTCACAGGCAGGACTGGATTAGGACTCTGTTCAGACAACACAGGTTCTGGGTCATCGGGCAGAACGGATACTGATATGGAGTCACAGGCAAGACTTGATTCAGATACTGGAACAGATTGGTAGATGGTAGATACCAGATCTGTAGATCATGTTAAGAGATTACAGTGCAGATATAGATAGCATCTATAGAGTCATTAACTTTTCCCGTCTTTTCCATCTGGCTCAGATCAACATAACTTCTTCAGCAACCAGTGTCTGTAGAGTTTATAATAGAGACATATGACTTCTCACATTTCCAGCACCGTCCCCATCTATTCCCGACCTACACATCCTACTGATACTCCAATGCTGCTGCTGCTGTATTTGTCCCTGTTACTGTACCTGAGGTGTGGCATGGTAACAGTGCTCCTCTTACTGACCCACAAAATAATGCCCAGCACTCTGTCCCTTACATAGTAAAACACCCACTTTTGTGTTCTCTAGATGGTAAAATTGCCCCCTAGAATATAAAAAGCCATCTGTGAGTGCCCTAAAACTAAGTGTTCACATTTTGCCCCTATAAAGTAATAATGCCTCCTGTGAGTTCCTCTGACAGTTATAAACTGTGAGTTCCACTATAATGTAATGAGACCTCTTAAGTGCCCACTTAACATTTAATATTCTGCTCTGAGCATCCCTAAAAAGTAATAAAGTCCGCTAATGCCCCAACAGCCCCCAAAACACAGTATCATGTCCCCACAGCTTCCCTATACACAGTATGATGGCCTCCACAGCTCCCCCATATACTGTGTGATAGAACTGCAGCTTCCTATATACGGTATAATGGCCCCACAGCTACATATATGTGGTATGATGATCCCACAGCTCCCTATACATAGGATTATGACCTCCTGGATAGAGTATTATGTTCCCACAGTTCTCTATATACAGTATGATGTCCCCACAGCTACTCTATATGCAGTATGGGGCACACACAGCATCCTGCATACAGTATGATGGCACCCACAGACCCCTATATACAGTATCACAGACCCTTATATACAGTATAATCTCCCCAAAGCTCCCTTAAATACAGTATCATGTTCCTCTATATACAGTATTGGATCCCACAGACCCCCATTTACAGTATGGGGCACACACTGCTTCCTATATACAGTATTATGGCCCCAATATACAGTATGATGCCCCACAGCCTCCCTACATACAGTATGATGTCCCCCACAGCCCCTATATACAATATGGGGTTGGGTCTCCATAGCCACCTATAATACAGTATAATTTCACGCACCAAGTATGATGTGCCTAACAGCACCCTATGTACAGTATGATGCCACCTGTATGCAGTATAATGTCTCTACAGCCCCCTATACACAATATGAGGCCTCCATAGCTCTTCTAAATAAAGTTGAATGCCTCCAACAGCCCTAATATACAGTGTAATGTCCTCCACATCCCCCAATATACAGTATGGGGCTCCCACATCCCTATATGCACATTATAATGGCCCTCACAACTCCCCATACACATTATGCCCCCACAGCTCCCCATATTTAGTATAGGGGCCCCCACAGGTCCCTATATACAGTATGGGGCCTCCACAGCCCCCTTAATACAGTATATTGTCCCTACATTCCACTACAAGTACTAATTTATACAAAAACATTTTTTTTATTTGCATCATGCCCTGTTCATCGCAGTTTTACAGTTAAAAAACAAGGCACATTTACATTGGGCTTGTGGCTACAGCACTCACAGAGAAAATACAGACATAACTAAAAATATTAAGGACTCATTTATAAACAAGTCAACAGGGGCAATTTTCTTGTATGTAACAGGGTTGTCCACCATTGGGGCCCTTTTTTTAATCTTAAATGCATGCAGTTTGGGCTGTAAATTACTTTTGCAATTGAGTTTAATTAAAAAATTTGCACCGTTTGCCTCCTATAGCCTCTGTATTAGGCTACGGTCACACATTCAGTATTTGGTCAGTATTTTACATCAGTATGTGTAAGCCAAAACCAGGAGAGGAACAATCAGAGGAAAAGTATAATAGAAACAAGTCACCACTTCTGTATTTATCACCCACTCCTGGTTTTGGCTTACAAATACTGATGGAAAAATACTGACCCAATACTGATAGTGTGAACGTGCCCTTACACTATCTATTGCTGGCTGCAGAATGGGGTAATGGAGTTGGCCGCATTATCTATATTTTATCAGATGTGTTGGGAACCAGATCTTGTGGCACTTACTATTATACAGGTATGACAGGTTCTCCTCCTGCTCTTGTTAGTGCAGCTTTCTTCCACTAACAGCCATTTTATGGACTGGAGAGCTGTGCAGTCTGTGCGGAAAGCTGCACAAAAATTAGCAGGAGGAGAACCTGTCATACCTGTATAATAGTAAGTGCCACAAAACCATGTCCCCAACACGTGATACATTACAGATAATGTGGCCAACCCCATTAACTCATTTTACAGCCAGCAATAGACAGTGCAACACAGAGGTTATAGGAATCAAACAGTGCAAAAATTGTAATTAAATCCAATTCCAAAAATGATTTGGAGCCCAATTGCAAAAACAAAATTGTCTCAAAGGTGGACAACCCCTTTAAGAACTTCACCACTATGGCACAAATAAAAGCTAAAAAAGCTATACATTCTTAGACCTCATTCAGGCGTCCGTGTATGGACCGTGATGCACAGACTGGCCTCAAGTCCCCTAACCTGAATTTGACAGCCTCATTTATTCTGACCCGCAGTCAGTCTGTGTATAAGTTCATATTTTCTAATGTTTGCAGATTGAAGATAAGTACTGCAAGATTAGCAAAGAATTGTATCTGCAACGCGTGATCTTTTTTAATTTCTACTAAAAAGTTTTTACAGAACCAGCTTCTGGGATATGCATTCATCCGGCATTCATCAGGTCAGAGCAGTACTGATTCATAAGGCGGTAGAAATAAGTCTTACTAACCAAGGTAACACACATTGTAATGGCTCACTCACCCGAGTAATACATCAGAGGAGTGCTGTCTAATGTTTGATCGGATAGCAATAGGACCAATGTTATGTTATGGGGCAGTGTTGACCGGAGTTTTTTTTCGCATACCGATTCGGCATGAGAAAAAAATGCTGCGATATGAAGTGCAAATCAGATGGCAAGCACTCATTCAACTCTATGGGTGTGTTGCCCTCCATCTTTGCTCACCTGTGTTATGATTCTCTCATCCCAGAAAACCGCATTGCACTAAGCTGACATTCTGATCAGAGTTTGATCCAAGTGTAATTACCATAATCGATCCGATTCTCTCGGAGGAGAGAATGTATGCTCGTGTGACTACGGACAAATAGTGAAACAACTCACATGATCATAATAGCTGCAAGAAAATCAGTAGAGGTAAATGTGCACCACATCGTACATTCTGTTGTGAATTTTCTTCTGACATTTCAAAACCTGATCAAATAGGATAAAAAATGCAGTATAATTATCTTACCAAGCTCCTGCTTCCCCCATTGGTGATCCAGCTCGTCCCTGTTCTTACAGCTCCAGTGATCATACATCAACTCTTGTCACCTTTGAAGCCTGTGATTTGTTGCATCAGTCGTGTGTCTACATGACCCATCATCACTGGAGGCCAGTCTGGGAAGAGAAGTATATTGTCTTATTCTTATTTTAGATGATTAGCTAGTCGGCATGAAAAAAAAAATGTCTGCATGCTGCGATTGGCAGCGTATATCGGAAGGCGTGCACCCATACAAGTCTATGGGTGCATGCAAAACATCGGATGCTACTCGCCAGTGTGAGCGAGCCCTTATATATGACATTCCAGATGTCCTAATAGAAAACTACCACCTGATACATTGCACTGTATATACATGTCTATATTCTCAACGGACTGCACATTGACTGCAAATTGACCAATGTTGCCTGGCTAGTGCATATATACAATTGTTCACAGGTCTGGAAAATTCACATTTTTGTGAACCCTACCTAACTCCAATAACATTATGAAGCTCAGTATTTCCTTTATTGTGTGGTAGGTAATGGACTTGTGTAGGGCAATAGAGTATTTTCTCACAAGCACACCACCAAGAATCAACTGTATTTCAAAATCAAGGTCTTTGTTTTTGATAGTGTAATAAGATGGGTAGATGTAGTGCCCACGTTCCCCCTTGTTGATACTGTATGTGCTGTGATGTGGTGTTGTAACTTGGCGCGGGGCGGTAGCTGTGGGCGAGGTACTTATGTCTTATGCCCCGTCACATTACATGAAAGTGGAGATTCTGGCTGGGCGTATGGACTTGTGCTGTGAGGGCGCTACTGAGCAGACATGCACAAAGATTAGATTATATCATATAAATATTTACTAACCAGTTTATAAAACAAAGGAAAGGATGGTAGGTAAACAGCGTATATATAACAAATACGATGAAAGGAGTTACTCTAAATAATACCGACTTCGAATATGTTCACACATTGCATTTTTGATGTGTTTTATTTCTGCAGCAAAACCTGCTCTCTTGGCAGTAAAAAAACAGATCCCGAGTCGCACCGCTTTATCCAGACCTTTTTCCAACGATGCGCACCTTCACTTTCATCTTCAACTCCCCTAGCAACTGTCACCAACTGCCAAACCCCAGCGCTGCAACTCCGGCCTGTCCGCTGCCATCTACTGGCCAGATCATATGTTACATCAGTGGTCCCCAACCTTTTTTGCACCAGGGACCGGCTTGAAGCAAGATCATTTTTCCATGGCCCAGCAAGGAGGGGGTGGGGTGGGCTGGGCTTTGGTCATATGGGGGCGGGGTAATGGAGGGATTTGGAGTTTAGTGCATACTTATCATATAGTGTAGACCAGGTCCCCGCCAGGAGCTATGCCAGGAGCCCCACATAATGTGCTGTGCCAGGAGCCGCATCACTGAGGCCCCATCACGCCCTGCAGCAGGACAGGGCAGCTGTCCTGACAGCTGCTGTTCAGCTGCATTTACTTCATCCCAGGGGCGGACACAGACTGTAGTGGGCCCCTGTGCAAGAAATTTTTGGGGGCCCCCCCCGCCCTTCATAAGGCAACAAAGTTATGTAAACATAACCCCCCCATGTGCATCTCTCACCCCCCCATGTATAGCTCACCCCCGTGCATCTCTCATCCCCCTCCGTGCATCTCTCATCCCCCTCCGTGCATCTCTCATCCCCCTCCGTGCATCTCTCATCCACCCCCCGTGCACCTCTCATCCCCTCCGTGCATCTCTCATCCCCTCCGTGCATCTCTCATCCCCCCCGTGCATCTCTCACCCCCCCGTGCATCTCTCACCCCCCCGTGCATCTCTCATCCACCCCCCGTGCATCTCTCATCCCCCCGTGCATCTCTCACCCCCCCGTGCATCTCTCATCCCCCCGTGCATCTCTCACCCCCCCGTGCATCTCTCACCCCCCCGTGCATCTCTCATCTCTCCCCTCCCTCCCATGTGCATCTCTCATCTCTCCCCTCCCCCCATGTGCATCTCTCATCTCTCCCCTCCCTCCCATGTGCATCTCTCATCTCTCCCCTCCCCCCCATGTGGATCTCTCATCTCTCCCCTCCCCCATGTGCATCTCTCATCTCTCCCCTCCCCCCATGTGGATCTCTCATCTCTCCCCTCCCCCATGTGCATCTCTCATCTCTCCCCTCCCCCCCATGTGAATCTCTCATCTCTCCCCTCCCCCATGTGCATCTCTCATCTCTCCCCTCCCCCCATGTGCATCTCCCATTCCCCCCACTCCTAGTTAATTGTATTTAAAAAAAAATAAAACTTGTTATACTTACCCCCATGCGATCCCTGCAGAATCCTGGCGCTCTTCCAAATCGCTGACACCAGGTTCTCCTGACTTCCGGCCATGTGACGGCGCCGTCACATGACCGGAAGTCAGGGGAATCATGAAGGTGCTGCCGCAGCAGCGCAGCGCTAAGATGTCCCGGACCCGGCGCTTAGCATGCGGCCGGGGGCCCCATGAGGAGAGAGACGCACAAGAGGGGGGCTCCGAGGGGGCTCCTACCGGCCGGGCCCCATACTGGAGTCAGGGCAGTCATGCCCTGATGGCGGCCCTGCTGGAGGCTGGAGGGGCCCCCTCTCCCCGCGGACCGGCTGAAAAACCCCAACGGCCCGGTCCTGGTCCGCGGACCGGCGGTTGGGGACCTCTGTGTTACATCACAAGTCTCCAACAATACAGTAAACTGTGATTAACCCTTACGCTTGTGCAGGCCACATATAACCGATGTTGCTGGTTTGCCAGGACCAGATGTTTTACAGTTCAATGAGGGAGACTACCATTCAAAAATAAACTCTTTATTGAACAAGAACTTGTGAATGTTTCCTTTACACCTCGAAGCATTTTCCACACAGTTTCCTTCCTTCTCTTCTCTATTGTTCTCTATCTTCACATGTCCTCTTTACTACTTCTACTTATCCTCTGTTTCCACAGTTTCTCACTATTTCACCACAAACCAGCTCAACACTACAGTCCTGCTTAGAAAGAGTCCCTTACTTATCCTGCAGTTCTGCATCTTCTTTCTTCTTAGGGTGCCAGTCTGGCCGGTCATTATCTTCTCTAGTGCTGATTCTCTGGAACTCCTGCCCGGGACAATCTCTTCGTCTCATGTACTCAGTCCTGTCTGGGCCTGTTACCTTGCAAGTTGTAAACTCTAGGCCTTTCTGATAGGTGTCCTCTCCCAGGACCAGTCTCCAAATGATCACACTGTCTCTTAAGGCCCTGTCACACATAACGAGATCGCTAGCGAGATCGTTGATACGTCACGGGTTTTGTGACGCAACAGCGACATCGCTAGCGATCTCGCTACGTTTGACCGGTAGCAACGATCAGGCCCCTGCTGCGAGATCGTTGATCGTTACAAAGCTCCCTGGACCATTCCTGGGTCGTTGCACTCCCGCTGGGCAGTGTGCATCGCTGTATTTGACACCTAGCCAACGACCTCGTCCAGCGATTCAGAACTGAGACACGTAGGCGTGTATAAATTGGACTATTCCGCGCCCCTCGTCCCCGATTGGTGGTCGCTACGGCGTTCTCATTTCCGGACGCGCATAAAGAAGGCAACAGAATAGCGATTCCGTCCTTTGTTTCTGACCTCGTGCTTTATTGCAGATCCTACCAGAGTTCTCCGGGCTGCTAATATCCGTTCATTGGACTAGTGCTGATTTTTGCGGATCATTGCAGCGTTCTCCAGCTGTGACTCCGCTTTGAACATATCAGACATCTTTAGTAAGGTAGGTATTGTTTGAGGTCTCAGATGCGTTTCCATTTTTATTCTTTTATCACATTTACTAATTATCTGTTATCTTTGCTTTTCAGGGAGGGAGGGCTTGGCTTCTATTTGTATATATATATATGTATGCTTTTGCATGGGCAGATATTTTAGGGGTCTCGTGCACATGCACCCACATAGCGCATTTTCTGTCATGCTCACTAACAGAATGGAATATGGTTTTCCATGATATTTTTTATATACAGTTTCAATACTTGTGTTAATTGTTTTGTTGAAAGTGTTCTCATCTTTTCATGTTATGTTTGCAGTTTGCACATCATGGACGACGGGCAGTGTGCTATTGTGGTTGCTGCATTGCTGGTTGAGGAAGCTCGGCGTCAAGATGAGGCACGAGAGCTACAGAGGCGTTCCAAACGAAAGCGTCGCATGTGGACCAGAGAGTGGCTGCAGAAGAGGTCTGAATTGTCCCACATGCAACTTGTAAGAGAGCTTCAGGAGAAGAATCCTCATGATTTCCGCAACTATCTGAGGATGTCAGAGGAATCTTTTAAAGAGTTATTGGAACGAGTTACGCCACGTATTCAACGGAAGGATACAGCGATGCGTGCTGCCATTCCGGCAGATGAAAGATTGGCAGTCACACTGAGATTCCTGGCCACCGGACGCTCATTCCAAGACTTGCATTTTTCTGCAGCCATTTCCAGGCCCATGCTCAGTGTTCTAATCCCGGAGACATGTAATGCAATTTACCACAGTCTACGTAGTTACATACAGTTTCCCAACACGGAGGAGGAATGGAAAAAGATTGCCTCTGATTTTGAGCAGCTGTGGCAGTTCCCTAACTGTGGTGGGGCTTTGGACGGGAAACATGTCCGAATCACTCAGCCACCAAATAGCGGATCCTATTTTTATAATTATAAGGGCTATTTCAGCATCATCATGATGGCCCTTGTTAATGCCAATTACGAATTTATAAATGTAGATGTTGGCATGAACGGCAGGGTTTCTGATGGTGGTGTTTTAGAGCACACACTTTTTGGAGAGCGATTGGACAACTGTGACCTACACTTGCCTCCCAACTCAGAGACTACAGGTAACCTTAATTTTGTTTTTGTCGGCGATGAAGCCTTCCCACTTCATCCCAATCTTATTAAACCGTTCCCCCAAAAAAGTCTTACCCAGGAAAGAAGAATTTTCAATTATCGTTTGTCAAGGGCACGTCGTGTTGTCGAAAATGCCTTCGGTATCATGGCCAACCGCTTCAGAGTTTTTCACACGCCAATTAACATGAAGCTTACATCAATAGACTCTGTTGTTTTGGCCTGTTGCACACTTCACAACTTTCTTCGTCGACGTGATGCAATTACGTACTGTCCGCCTGGCTTCGTGGACTCTGTGGACCTAGCCAATGGGGAAGTGGAGCTCGGTGAATGGCGTGCAAACAATCCTGTAATTGCAGGCCTTCAACCAGTGGGATATGGCAGAAACACCCAGGATGCGAAAACCAGCCGCGACAACTACTGCCAGTATTTTAACGGTCCTGGTGCTGTTACTTGGCAACATCAGAACTTATAGTGGGCAACTACTGACAATTATACACTACTTTCAGTTTTGTATTGATTTGTGTAATAAACTGTGTTTAACTTTGCAAAAGATTTGTTTATCATTGTTTCAATAGTAAGGGCCCGTATACACATACGTGTACTCCAGGGGCGGACATAGGAATCATGGGAGCTCATAGCAGAAGTTATAATTGGGACCCCCCCCACAAAAAAAAAAAAAAAAAAAAAAAAAAATTGTTGGGGACACAGAAGAGCAGATCCCACAACCTTCCAGCCTTTCTTCCTTTCTGAACTCCTAAATTACTCTTTCATAGCCCCATAAAAATGTGATGGAAATTGAGTAATGGAAATTGAGGAGTCGGTTTGGCTTATCGACTCCGCAGCCCTGTATACCAGGATGGGAGAGCACACAGTATAATGCAGCCCCCCATAGGGTAAAAGGCAGCCCCAGTCCTCCAGTATTATCAGTACTGACTGATTTACAAAAATATATAAATACATACTTACTACTCCAGAATGGGGGAGACTGCTATGGGGTCCGCTGGCTCACGGGCCCCCTACGGCCACGGGCCCCATAGCAGTTATGTGGCCTGCCACCAATGGTGGTACGCCACTGTTGTACTCGTCTGTATACATCCATATACACATCCATATACACATACATATTCAGATACATAAAAATCTACACCCATATCCACACTTATATACAGATAACCAGATATACACACACATACTCACAGACACAGAAGTATGCATACCTACATAAAAATATAGATACATATTTCTACATAAAACCACCTAAACACCAGTATTCCTGTGTGACCGTCACAATAGAGACACTGCTGCGTTCTACAGACGTCGCATTATCAATACAGCGTCTCTAGTCCGACACGCTAATAATTCAAGTCATAATAGGGTTCTCTAATAAACCGCGGGTTTATTGGCGACGTTTATGCGTCGTGGGCGTGGTTACCGACGTTCATGCGTCGTGGGCGGGTCTAACGACGTAGTTGCGGCCTAGCTTATTAAGAGCATTATGGCATCCAGGGTCAGGGCATCTCCTTGGGGTGATGCTGAGGTGTGCTACCTTGTGGAGCACCTGGATGCACTTGATTATGAGTGCCATGTGCACTCTGAGCATCCAGTGCTCCATAAACAGGCGGTGCTGCAGAGGATCGGTCGGGGCCTGGTCCGCAGATTTGGGGTGCAGCGCTCTGCTACCCAAATCCGTAAAAAGCTGGCGGACCTGAAATATAGGTCTGCCGACCGAATAGTCAGCATCCGGTCACGGACCCTGCCCCGCCGTGGTGAGTGGTTTTAAAATATGTTAACACAATATATGGCAGCACATTAGTTACAACTGCAATCACCTTAGGTATCTAATGTTATTTGTTTTCCAGCGCCTGCAGCCCCACAGCCCCCAAGGGAGTCACCTACAGCCCTGGAGCCCCAGCAGCATTCCTCTGCCAGCTCGCCAGCATCACTCCGTGATATAGGTGCAGCTTCATCTTTCGGTAATGCTTTGACATAAAATACGGTCCATACAACTTGGAAAGTATAGGGCTGTCATGTACTATGAAGTGTTGTGTCTTTCCCTAGCCGGTGATGCCAGGGGATCCGGGTGGTCACTCAGCACGTCATCATCCGAGCAACCTGAAAACCGTAAGTGTTAAATACCAAACATGTACCTGATAGGCTGTGTGCCCACGATGCGTTTTTTAAGGTGTTTCTGCAGCGTTTTTGCTGCTGTGGAAACGCATTAAAAGCGCATGGTAGAAGGTCTGCCATGTTCCCCAATGATAATCCGCATGTGCTGTGCACATGCTGCGGAAATTTCCGCTGCACATTATCATTGCGGAAAAAAACGCAGCACTACCAATTATTTTGCATAAGGTGGTTTTTTTGCGCCGCCATTGACTTGCATTATAATGCGCCAATTCCGCAATACTGCATCTGTACTTGCGTAATTAGCGCGTTCTAATGTGCGGATGGTACCCGGGAGTGGTGCATCGTGGGCACATAGCCTTAATTTGATGAATGTACAGAATTATTGGACTTTTAAGTTTAACTATTACCTCCGTAGAAATCCCAACACTACAAGATCTCCTGGCGTCACAACGGAGACTGAGTGAAGAGATCCACCAGCACGGAGTGATGCTGGCAAGATTTGTGGCAGCCCATGACCGTCACGGCAGCCAATAACTTATTTTTTGTTATGTAGTTGATATTATTTGGTTGGTTATATTTTTTATATTTTTATAAAAAAAAATTAGTTTATATCCACTATTGTCTACACTTTGTTACATCTAATCCTATCCTGTGTGATACTGCCTGACGGGTTGTGTATCTAATCCTATCCTGTGTGATACTGCCTGACGGGTTGTGTATCTAATCCTATCCTGTGTGATACTGCCTGACGGGTTGTGTATCTAATCCTATCCTGTGTGATACTGCCTAAAGGGTTGTGTATCTAATCCTATCCTGTGTGATACTGCCTAAAGAGTTGTGTATCTAATCCTATCCTGTGTGATACTGCCTGACGGGTTGTGTATCTAATCCTATCCTGTATGATACTGCCTAAAGGGTTGTGTATCTAATCCTATCCTGTGTGATACTGCCTAAAGGGTTGTGTATCTAATCCTATCCTGTGTGATACTGCCTAAAGAGTTGTGTATCTAATCCTATCCTGTGTGATACTGCCTGACGGGTTGTGTATCTAATCCTATCCTGTATGATACGGCCTAAAGGGTTGTGTATCTAATCCTATCCTGTGTGATACTGCCTAAAGGGTTGTGTATCTAATCCTATCCTGTGTGATACTGCCTAAAGAGTTGTGTATCTAATCCTATCCTGTGTGATACTGCCTGACGGGTTGTGTATCTAATCCTATCCTGTGTGATACTGCCTAAAGGGTTGTGTATCTAATCCTATCCTGTGTGATACTGCCTGACGGGTTGTGTATCTAATCCTATCCTGTGTGATACTGCCTAAAGGGTTGTGTATCTAATCCTATCCTGTGTGATACTGCCTAAAGAGTTGTGTATCTAATCCTATCCTGTGTGATACTGCCTGACGGGTTGTGTATCTAATCCTATCCTGTATGATACTGCCTAAAGGGTTGTGTATCTAATCCTATCCTGTGTGATACTGCCTAAAGAGTTGTGTATCTAATCCTATCCTGTGTGATACTGCCTGACGGGTTGTGTATCTAATCCTATCCTGTATGATACGGCCTAAAGGGTTGTGTATCTAATCCTATCCTGTGTGATACTGCCTAAAGAGTTGTGTATCTAATCCTATCCTGTGTGATACTGCCTGACGGGTTGTGTATCTAATCCTATCCTGTGTGATACTGCCTGACGGGTTGTGTATCTAATCCTATCCTGTGTGATACTGCCTAAAACAAGCAGTGCAGGGGCAGTAAAGCCCACTCCAAAGTCGGCTTTCACACCCTCCTGCTTATTGATGTTATCAGCTGAAGTTGTGTAGGGGCAGGAAAGCCGTCTGAAGTCGGCTTTAATAGCCGCCTGCAAATTGATGTTATCAGCTGAAGTTGTGTGGGGGCATGAAAGCCGTCTGAAGTCGGCTTTAATAGCTGTCTACTAATTGATGTTATCAGCTGAAGTAGTGTAGGGGCAGGAAAGCCGTCTGAAGTCGGCTTTCATTGCCGCCTACTTATTGATATTATCAGCTGAAGTTGTGTGGGGGCAGGAAAGCCGTCTGAAGTCGGCTTTAATAGCTGTCTACTAATTGATGTTATCAGCTGAAGTAGTGTAGGGGCAGGAAAGCCATCTGAAGTCGGCTTTCATTGCCGCCTACTTATTGATATTATTAGCTGAAGTTGTGTGGGGGCAGGAAAGCCGTCTGAAGTCGGCTTTCACAGATGCCAGCTAATTCAAGAAGAAGAGAGAAGAGGAAAGAATAGGAACATAGTATGAAAACTATAAGGAAGACCTAACATGTTGATCCAGAGGAAGGCAAAAAAAACCCATGCTCCGTTTTGGGAAAAAAAATTCCTTCCTGACTCCACATACGGCAATCAGACTAGTTCCCTGGATCAACGCCCTATCAAGAATCTAATATATACAACCTATAATCTGAGTCAGACTCATAGTGCATGGTATGGCAGATCATTGCCATACCGTGCACCATGACTATGACCCCAAAGACTAAAAGAAGGGAAGTAGGAAGAGGAGGGGAAGAAAACCAGCTGTGAAGAAGACCAGAGGACACAGGGAAAAGACAGAAGACAGGTGATAAAGCCTGGAGCCGGAGGAGGAGAAGGGGAGGAGGTGATCACCAGCGGAGAGCAGGGATGGGAATAGACGGTAGAGAATGGAGGGGAGGGAACGGAGATTGGGAAGGGATCGGAGGGCAGGGGTGAGGGGTCCCACCCTCGGGAAGAGGTAAAGCAGAAAATAAGGCAACCAAAAAACATTTTTATTTCAATCAGGGTGAGATCAGAGGGCAGGGGTAAAGTTAAAAAAGAGGACAATAAACCTTGTTTTTATAAACAAACAAAAATATAAACAATTTTAACAATTTAAATAAGTATTAAATTAACAATATTTACAAAATGATAAAAAAAAATTGAAATGAAACATCACTACAGTTCTTCATATCGATTACCTGTATTTGTGTATCCGTGCCTGGGGGAAACAAAAGAATCAGAACACATGGGATACTGTGGGGGGGGGGCAAGGCTTTGTGGACGCCGGATCCTCTGCACTGGTGTGCTGTGAAGTGGGTCCGGCCTATGGGTCCAAGAATGTTGTTGAAAATGGCCAGGGTCAATCAGAGTATGTACAGTAGACGTTTCATTAAGTTCACCGGCTGCCGCTTTATTTAAAGTCTCAAACATGACCCTTTCTGCATGCGCCCTCTGTCGGTCATCCAGCCTCTGTAGTCTCTCGCCAGCATATGTTGCAAAGCTGTCCCGCTTGGCCTGGGTCTGCAGAAGTAGAATCTTGTTCGCCAGAGATACTAGATCTGGCGATGGCGGCAAGCTGGCCTTTCTTTTCCTTGATTTTCTCTGTCGCCGAGGCACAAGGTCTTCACTTGTAGAGGCCATAGGGTCTTCATTCACCGATGCCATAGGTTCCTCATTCCTTGACATAACACTCGCCTCCTCCATACCACGTTCCGTAGCCGAGATGTCGTCATCTTGCCAATGGTGCTGTGGGAACACAAAAATAAAGTTAAGATTTGGTTACAACATCCAGCAGGTATGTTATGACCAGCATGGGTACACGTGCACTAAAAAACAAATATGAGGGGCGGCTAAACTAGGGCATGTACATTGAAAGTATAAATGCTATTTACAGGGAAGCAAAGAAGGTACTTACATCTTCAACAGGGGAGTCAGTCCGTATGTCGGGGTCTTCTTCCGGGGTCTGCCGTATCGTACACACCATTCGCCGAGGTAGCTCCTGGTCACGGGTGAAGGCAAGCAAATCATAATACCATAATGTCGGCACATAAACCTCATCTGTGCCGGTACCTGACTTCTTTGATTTCTCCACCCGGTTGAGTTCTTTCTTATATACGGTACGTAGACCCTGGATCTTTCTCTTCACCAGCTCTTCATCCACCTTCTCGTTGGGGCCATGCCTTTTAAAGAGGGAAATCAATTGCTGGTAGGCCTCCCTCTTTTTCTCTCTATTGCAGTAGTCTGTTGATTTTATTTGCCAAAGGCACGGCAGGGAGCGGTAGAGGTCAATCATTTCCCTCACAAACTCTTCACTTTTGAAAGCCATCTGAAAAGGATAGCAATACAGTGAGCATACATGAAACATTTTCAAACAAAGTAAAAAGTACTACACACCATTTGCTGACTAAAAATGGCCTCCAATATATAAGCAAATATATACTTATTGAGTGTGATAAAAATCCACTAAAATAACTTACCGTGGAAACAAAGCAATACAGTGCCTGAAAAACCCAAAAGTCAATGTTCAGTCACAGCTGAAGAAAATCCACAAATGAATGGAATCACAGCAGTAGATCGCAACTAGGATCCAAAAATCAGGACGCTGACAAGGCTTCAACAAATCCCAGATGGACGAAACTTGCCCGGAGAACACTGCTACGATCCGAAAGCAAAGCGCAGATAGGAACAAGGGAGCGGAATTGCCCCAACGTCGCCTTTTTTAAAACCCCCGGCCAATCAGAACGCAGTAGCGTCCACCAATCGAAGATGAGTGGGCGCGGAAAGGTAATTTTATGTACGCCTTTCTGTCACAGTACAGTCCCTCAAAGTGTGTATCGTTGAGTGTGGATCGTTGAAATAGCTGCTGTGTGACAGCGTCCCAGCGACCAACGAGATCGTTAGTTAGATCGCTGGGGCGGCCGAAATCGTTGGCAAGTTTACATGTTTGACGGCTCCCGAACGATCTCTCCAGCGATCTCAAAACTGTGACGTAGTAACGATCTCGCTAGCGATCTCGTTATGTGTGACAGGGCCTTTAGTCACTTCAGCTCCAGATCTTGCTATCTCTTCCTTTTTGCCTCCTCTCACTTTAGAGACACCCAAGAATGTGGGACTGCTCACAATGGACCTCAGGTCCTTTCTCTAAGCACACTGGGCTCTTTCTGCCTTGCTACCAGGAAAATGTCACTTTCCCTTCAACTTAGCCCCTCCCACTCTGTGCCTGTCCCAAACATTAACTCTAACTGTCCCTACTCACTGTATGTTGTTCGGCAGAGCACAATCCTCACAGTCTAGTGCAAAACTCTACAAGGCAAACATTAACTCTATCTTGCTCTACTGTCTGGCACAACACAGTCTATTACTAACAGCACATATTGCAATTCATATTGCAGATCATTAACACTTATCACATTACATCACATAACATTACAACAATACACTTGTTTCGTCAATGGTGAATGTGGGCAGTATGTCCATCTCCTTACAATGTGATGCTTTATAATGTTTTACATTGTTATGTGAAAGAATTGTATTCTGCCCAGCAACAGGTAGTGAGTAGGTATGGATAGAGTTAAAAGTTGTGACTAGCCCAGAGATCTAGGGGCTATGTAGCAAGATCAGAGAGGACTTCAGATAGGGCCCTGCATGGAACAGAAGCAGACCTAAGGTCTGACTAGTCAGCAGAGCCGCGTGACGTGGGTGTCCCTGATGTGAATGTATACCGAGGCAGTGGATAGCGGGATCCAGAGTAGAGAGGAAACGTGACAGAAAGACAGAGTGTTGCACCAAAAACAGGTCCTGGGACAGAGCACCTAGCAGTACTGCCCCGAGTTCTCCAAACAAGCAAGTAACAGGCCAGGGCGGAACAGAGAACGTTAGACGAAGAGAGTGCCCTGGGCGGTAGTTGTAGGTGTCAGCAAGCAAAGAAGTTAAATATGGGCTATAGTGGCATACTAGTTCCCCTAAAGGAAAGGAGGACATGGAACCAGGGGTTGAGGACAGGACTCTCACTTACTGGACAGTAGTACTGTGCTGCATTGTGGTGAAAGCAGAGGAACGCAGAGGAATTTGGGGACAGAAGCAAGTAAGCCTGGAAGAGGTAGAAAGGCTGTGTGTGAAGCTGCAGGTAACCGCCAGGTACCACTCCTAGGCAGATCCCGGTACTGCAGCTGCTGAGGTTTGCTGACACTGACTAGGACTACGTTCAGACACACCAGTCCAGGATACTGAATCAGCGACTGGCTGCACATGGACCAGGAGACAATGTTCAGAAACTGGCCGCACTGGGACCAGGGGGCTTCAGGAACAGAACTGTCTGCACCAGGCCCGGGGACAATGTTCAGGCGCTGGCTGCACTGGGACCAGGGTACTTCGGGAACAGGACTGGCCGCAACGGGACCAGGAGACTTTGAATTCAGGACTGGCCGCACCAGGACCAGGGGACAACGTTTAGGCACTGGCCACACTGGGACCAGGGATTCTGGTCCAGGACACTGGCTACACCGGGACCAGGGATTCGCGTTCAGGACACTGGCCACACCAGGACCATGGATTCACGTTCACGACACTGGCCGCACCGGGACCAGGAGACCTCACAACTGCATTGGTAGAACACTACACTACCTAATGATTAAACACGTTGCTTGGCCACTCCCTAAGGATGATGGGGTCTTTTATACAGGATGACTCCCAGCAATTGGCTGGGAGCCATCTTGCAGGTGGACATCATTACACTAAATGCCTCTTAGCAACAGGCTGAGGGCATTTTACTATATGCGCGCTGCCCCTTTAAAAGCAGGAGAGCGTGCACCGCCTGGACTCAATACAGAGCAGAGAGTAGGGAACACCGGGGATCACGCCGCGGGGCCAGTGCTATGAGTAAGGCGGTGTCTCTGCATGGAGGGAGAAGGGGACACCATACAGGGGCGCCGGCCATAGCGCTACAGAAACATTGAGTAAAGAAGCATGTCTGAAACAAACCAGAATCTGTGGCAAACCATAGATTTTTTAAAGTACCCACATTTACTCTGATGATAACTATATACTTTCTTGGCATTTTCTCAAGCAGCTTCATCAGCCTGTCACCAGGAATACCTTCCAATGAACAGGTATGCCTCTTCAAGAGTTCATTTATGCAATCAATGCCTTCAGTAAGTGTTTGTGACCATGAGGTATATTTTGCAGAGGCGAAGGAGCCGTCACATAATATATACCTTATCTTGCTGTCAGTTTTCTGTTGTGTGTTTGGAAGGAAATACTCTGTACCCCTCCCCTATTAGACATAGTTGACTTACATCAGCACAGTGCAACACGTTGAGTATTTGGTCAGTATTTTACGTCAGTATTTGTAAGCCAAAACCAGGAGTGGGTGATAAATCCAGAAGTGGTGATGTGTTTCTATTATACTTTTCCTCTGATTGTTCCCTCCTGGTTTTAGCTTACACATACTGAGGTAAAAAACTCACCAAATACTCAATGTGTACATGTGAAGGTGACCTTAGGAAGAAAATATAGTGATGAGAAAAGGGATAACAATGTTTTGAACTTTTGACTTTCAGGCTTCATATCTCATCATCCACTTTTGCTTCGAACGTGAGACTACCATCATTTTATAGACAATCATCTTGGCTATCTCATACATAAATTTGACTTGTAACTATTTAGCATATGATTAGTTCTGCAGATTCTTGTCATGTCAATGCATTGTTACTGTTTTGTTCCTAAAAATCTAAATTTAAATTTTTATTAGATTATTAGTATTTTGTAAACCCACCTTTGTTTTTCAACACTGCCTGAATCCTTCTGGGCATTCTGTCTATCAGATTCAAGCATGTGCCGACAGAGATCTGATCGCAGGTCTCTTCTACATATTCCCACAGTTGGTACATACTGGTCGACTCACTTGGGTATGTATACAGGTTTTTCTTCAACTCTACCCTCAAGGGCTCAATTGGGTTGAGGTCAGGGGACTGTGGGGGCCAATCCTGCACTTCTACTTCATTGTCATTGAACCATTTCTTCATCAATCTCGACGTATGCTTTGGGTCGTTGTCCTGCTGGAACACTATGTCGTCCTTTCATACCCATAGTACTCGAGTGTACAAAGTAATTTGTCGTGTAGGATACTCACATATAAGATAAGATAAGATATACTTTATTTATCCCGGAGGAAATTGCGGTATCACAGCAGCAGAACACAGATCTCGAACATGACACATATGATAACATAACATTTGGAATGCTTTAGACATTGCTTTTCAGACATTTGTTAAACACCCCCATAGCTGTTGGAACAAACGATTTCCTGTATTTTTCCTTTTTACACCTTAGTTGTATTAGGCGATTGCTGAATGTGCTCTTCTGTTTCGCAAACAGTTCATAAAGCGGGTGTGTGTTGTTGCCCATTATAGCTCTGCACTTCTTCTTAATCCTATCCTCTACCACCTCTTCAAAAGTCCCAAGCTGTAGGCCCACCGTCGCGCTAGCCTTCTTGATAAGTTTGTTGAGCTTGTTGGCGTCAGCAACACGCACACTGTTACCCCAGCAAATTATTGCCGCAAAGGTGGCACTAGCCACAATGGATTGGTAGAACACCTCAAGCATTTTGCCACACACATTAAACGACCTTAACTTCCTTAGGAAGTACAATCTACTCATCCCCTTCTTGCAGACCTTCTCCATGTGGCACTTCCAGTCTAGCTTGCTATCCAGGTAAACCCCCAAATATTTGAAACTGTCCACCATCTCCACATCCTGACCGTCAATGGTAACAGGTAGGCATACCTTCTTGCACCTTCCATAGCTCATCACCAACTCCCTGGTTTTCTTAACATTTAGTTCTAGATGGTTAGCCTGGCACCATACTACAAAGTCCGCAACCACCCTTCTATATTCCTCTTCATCCTGGTCCTTCCCAATACCGCCAACTATCACAGAGTCATCCGAGTACTTCTGGAGGTGACAACGGTCTGATTTATACTGAAAGTCAGCTGTGTACAATGTAAAGAGGAATGGCGACAGCACTGTTCCCTGCGGGGCTCCGACACTGCTCAGTACACTATCTGATGTAGCCGTCCCCCACCTAACAAACTGTGGCCTATCCGACAGGTAGTCAATTATCCAATTCACAAGTCCCTCATCCACCGCCATTTTAATCAACTTTCCACGCAGTAAGAGTGGCTGTAATGTGTTGAACGCACTAGAGAAATCAAAGAACAAAGCACGCACTGTGGTTCCATCATTGTCCAAAAAGGAATGTACTGTTTGTAGCAGAGACGCTACAGCATCGTCCACGTGTCCTCAGAGTGTGTGCAAATGAGTTGTGTACTGTCTTCCAGCATCTCTTTAACCAGAGCTTACAATCAAAGAGAGTACCAGTGCTATGGAAGACTTCCTGCCTGGTGCCGGTTCCCAAGACTACCTTCCCGGCTTCCCCGGGGGACTATAGATCGGTGGCCTTAACATCGCATGCGATGAAGTCCTTGGAGAGAATAGTACTTGCTCACTTGTGTCCGAGGGTGATGGCGCATACTGAAGAGCATCAGTATGCGCCATCACCCTCGGACACAAGTGAGCAAGTACTATTCTCTCCAAGGACTTCATCGCATGCGATGTTAAGGCCACCGGTCTATAGTCCCCCGGGGAAGCCGGGAAGGTAGTCTTGGGAACCGGCACCAGGCAGGAAGTCTTCCATAGCACTGGTACTCTCTTTGATTGTAAGCTCTGGTTAAAGAGATGCTGGAAGACAGTACACAACTCATTTGCACACACTCTGAGGACACGTGGACTGAGACCGTCAGGCCCTGCTGCTTTGCCAATGGCCAGCTTACTAAACTGGTCCCTCACGTCATTTTTGGAGACCGAGAAATGATCTATTTCACCCCCTGTTAATTTAGCTAGTTGTTCCCCGGCCTCCTCCCCCTTCCCTGCTGCTACCGCACCTTTATTGCTGAATCTATTGAAGAACTCATTCATTTCATTAGCCATTCTAAGTCCACCACCCCCCTGCTCCGACCTTGCCTTAAACCCAGTCACTAGCTTCATTCCAGCCCACACCTCTCTGCATATAGCTCAGCATTGAGACCACCATCGATCCTGGTCAACTATCCTACAACTTTGGCTGTGAAGCAACCCCATATCATCAGGCTTCCTCTACAGTACTTGACAGTTCCTTCAATTTTTCGATTCATTAGCCTCTTTTTCGCTTATTTCTTCCAGTCCCATTTGCACCCATCAGAGCCTATTCTATTGACTTTTGTCTCATCATTCCAAATCACCCGTTTCCAATCTTCTACTGTCCACTTTTCGTACCTTTCTGCAAACTCGAACCGACGCTTATTATGACGATATTGAAGTCGAGGTTTTTTCACCTTTTTTCTGGCCACCATTCCAGACATTTGTAACGTGCATCGCACAGTGCTTGCATGGATGTCTGTGATATCACTATTACGAAGCATATGAGCCAGCTCCACTGCCGTGTTTGTCGCGCCAGAACTGATAGACCTTGTGATGAGCCAACTTGGTGATATTTTGCCTGGACGTCCACCTCTTGACTTTTGAATGGATGGATGGACTTCAATTTGTTTTCTTCCAACTGTCATGGCACTCACATGATGGCAATTTTCATGGCTGAGAGACCCCTATCGATGAGCTGTTTCTGATTTCTTGGGAAATCTTCTTCATGGCTGCTCCTCGAACCGAACCAGTGACCTTTTGCTTGGGAATCAACCTAATAACAAACTGAGCTATTAGGGAATGTGAGAACAGGTTGTATTTTGTAGTATACGGGAAGAAAATGATTTTTCCACCTCCAGGAGCAAAACAGTAACAATGCAATGACATGACGAGAATCTGCATAACTAATAATATGCTAAATAGTTGCACATCAAATTTATGTATGAGATAGCCAAGATAATTGTCTATAACATGATGGTAGTCTCACATTAGAAGCAATAGTGGATGATGAGATATGAAGCCTGAAAGTCAAAAGTTCAAAGCATTGTTACCCTTTTTGCTCATCACTGTATATACCACACAACACAAGAAATATTTGTCAGTTTTCTGTCTTTAAACTTTCAGAGTTTGTAGCTATTTGAAGATGTTGTCTTACTCCATAATGTTGCTTTTCCTCTCCCCCTTTTTTTTAATTTATGATATTAGATTGTTGGTATTCACCAGGATGTGATGGTCCCACTACTAGCAATTCACCAGGGATCTTTCAGTTCATAGAATCTTAGTACATCAGCATCCCTCACGAGGATGGAATTCAAGTTTGCAACATTCTGTCATGGTCTCCCCAAAAAATCACTTCATACATTATTTTACATCCAACAAATTTATCTGAAGCTCATGACGACAATTATGATTGTCAAAATGTCGCCACAGTATGCAAATGTAGTTATAACCAAGCTAAAAGACACATTTCTCTGTACTATGCAACAGAAATCTTATAATTACTGTCGCTATATTGATGACATCTTGATATGTGGGAAAAAAGCAGAGCCATTGTAACATACCTGGCGGCGTCCTTGCATGGTGGTCCATCTCCCACTGTGCAAGAGGGCGCACTTGATCTCCTGTCCAGAATGTCTCTCTGGCTTCCCTCCATGCTGTCTGTTTGTGTCTGTTTCTGCTGCTTAAGGGCGGCGCCCGATCACTTCCTGCCTTTTGTACCTGCTGTGGGTCACACCCCTTGTGCGTCCTCAGCCTATTGCTGTCTGTCACTTGGTATATAGCTCAGCAGCTCCCTTCTATCCCTGCCTGAGCATAAGTGTTTCTTTCAGTGTGTGCTTGCACTCTGAAGGTGCCAGGTCCCGTTCTGTGTTCTCTTGTCTGCCTATCCTGGAGGCTGTATTTCCAGACCCGCTCCTGTATCCCGCTGCAGTGTCGGTCTCCTCCGTACACTCAGTTCCAGTCTGAACTCTCTCCTATCCTTTACCTGTTTTTCCTCTATGTCCGTTCCCTTCCTTTTTCTGCAGAGTCTGAACTCGTACCTAACTCCTGCTTGTTGTCTCTGTTCTCCCGTTTGTGAGTTTGTGGTCCACTCGCTACTTCACTGCAAGTACCCTGTGGGTGTCTGGCTCTGCCTTTCCCTTCCTGTCTGTTCCGTGTGAACAGAGCCCTGTCCCCCCTACTCAGCCTAGCCTGCTCTGACTCCTCTGGCCGCTGCTCCGGCAGTCCTGTCCTGCCCTGCTTCTGCCCGCTGCTCCGGCAGTCCTGTCCTGCCCTGCTTCTGCCCGCTGCTCCGGCAGTCCTGTCCTGCCCTGCTTCTGCCCGCTGCTCCGGCAGTCCTGTCCTGCCCTGCTTCTGCCCGCTGCTCCGGCAGTCCTGTCCTGCCCTGCTTCTGCCCGCTGCTCTGGCAGTCCTGTCCTGCCCTGCTTCTGCCCGCTGCTCCGGCAGTCCTGTCCTGCCCTGCTTCTGCCCGCTGCTCCGGCAGTCCTGTCCTGCCCTGCTTCTGCCCGCTGCTCCGGCAGTCCTGTCCTGCCCTGCTTCTGCCCGCTGCTCCGGCAGTCCTGTCCTGCCCTGCTTGTGCTCGCTGCTCCTGCAGCCCCGTCCTGCTCTGTTCTTGCCCACCGCTTCGGGCGTTCCCTCTCTGCTGTGGTTGTCTACCGCATCTGCGGTTCTGTGACCCAGTCTGTACTGGGTCTTAACCTTTCTGTGCTCCAGCCCGTCCTTTCGGCCAGTACCTTCCTGCCTGCATACTCGCCTGTATCCACCCATCTGCATACCAGCCGTGTTTGCTTATATCCACCAGTCTGTGCCAGCCTAACCTGCCTGTTCCTGAGTCCCAGTGTGTACTGGGTCCTATCCCGCCTGTGTTCCTACCTGCTAGTGCCTCCCTGTCTGCACTCTAGCTGCGCTTGCCTTTACCCGCCTGCCTGCATACCAGTCGTGCCTGCCTATACCCTCCAGTCTGTGTGCCAGCCTACCAGCCTGTTCCTGTATTCCCCTGTGTGGGTCAACAGCCGTGTCCGGGGTCTGTCCTGGAGTAGCACCTGGTCCCTCTGCTCGGTTCCTCCTTGGTGCACTGGCGTCGTATGCCGTCGTGCGACCCTGGTCGGATCGGGTGAATACTTAGTCACGCCCCTCCAGGCATTCACTCTCCGGCACGGTCCAGTGGAATCACTACTATCACACGCACACGCCGCTTAGCCCGGGCGTGTGCATAACAGCATGCTCAGGCCATGGTTCCCGTTGAGCCCCACGGCCTTCGCCCTCTGAGAAGTTTTCCAGCGAATATATGCATTAAAATAAATAAATAATTTTTTTTTCCCTTAGCTGAGTTCCAGGCGAATTACGCACCGTCCAGATGGATCTATCAGCTCTCGTTCCTGCGGATCCGCCACGTTACTATGGGGATCCAAGACAGTGTCGTGCATTTGTGGAGCAATGCATGCTACACTTTAAGGCCTACCCTCTCTACTTTCCTTCCGATTGGGCTAAAGTGGCCTTTATGATGTCTTACCTGGCGGGTGATGCCTTGGAATGGATCAACCCCCTATATGAAACACAGGATCCGATCCTCCGGGACCTAATGGCCTTCCTGGTGGCCTTTCTAATGGTCTTCGATGATCCTAACCCGGAGGCTCCTGCTGAAGCTTCACCTCCCAATATCCCGGAGCAGCCCCGATGGGTAATGTGTGTGGGTAGCGCAATAGTCCTCCAGCCCAATGAGACTACTGCCCACCCAGAATCCTCACAGGGTGACTACGCTTTCCGGAATACTTCTCTCAACCTCAAGAGGCAGTCCAGACGTGCTAGACGTAGAGGCAAGCCGTCACGCCAGGGTCTGTCCTCCCTGAGACCTCCTGACCCCAACCTTGAAGTCCCTACTGAAGCTTCATCTCCCTGTATCCCGGAGAAACCCCAATGGGTAATGTGCGTGGGTAGTGCACCAGTTCTCCTGCCCGAAGAGACTTCTGCCCATCCAGACTCCACACAGGAGAACTTCCTGCACCCGGCATCAGATGCTTCTCTCTCTTTAACCGGTGTGCATGTCCAAGGATGCTCCAAAGCTGTGGTTACCTCTGAGTCTGTGCACCTCTACTACCTGGCGGAGGATCCCCTGTTGCCTCCTGAATCCTCCGGGATACCACTCGATGACAAATGGAGAGAGACTTCTCTACACCCGGTACTCAATACTTTGTCCGCTTCGTCCTGTGAGCCTGACAATGGGTACCCCAAAGTGGTAGTTACCTCCGAGTCTCTACACCCCTCCGACCAGGCGGAGGATCTCCAGTTGTCTCCTGAACCCTTCGGGGTGCTACCTGGTAACGAAAGGACAGAGACTCTCCTATACTCTGTACCTGATACCTCGCTCGCTTCGTCCAGTGAGTCCAACCTAGTGTACTCCGAAGCAGAAGTTACTCCCGAGTCTCTACACCCCTCCGACCAGGCGGAGGACCTCCAGTTGTGTTCAGAACCCTTCGGGGTGCCACCTGGTGGTGAATGGACAGAGACTTTCCTATACTCGGTACCCGATACCTCGCCTGCTTCCTCCAGTGAGTCCAACCTAGTGTACTCCGAAGCAGAGGTTACTCCCGAGTCTCTACACCCCTCCGACCAGGCGGAGGACCTCCAGTTGTGTTCAGAACCCTTCGGGGTGCCACCTGGTGGTGAATGGACAGAGACTTTCCTATACTCGGTACCCGATACCTCGCCTGCTTCCTCCAGTGAGTCCGACCTAGTGTACTCTGAAGCAGAGGTTACCCGTGAGTCTCTACACCCCTCTGACCAGGCGGAGGACCGCCAGCTGTCTCCAGAACCCTTCGGGGTGCCACCTGGTGGTGAATGGACAGAGACTTTCCTATACTCGGTACCCGATACCTCGCCTGCTTCCTCCAGTGAGTCCGACCTAGTGTACTCTGAAGCAGTTGTTTTCTCTGAGCCTCTGCACTCTTCTGACCCGGCGGAGGACCTCCAGTTGTTTCCTGAATCCTCCGGGATACCACCAGATAACAAAGAGACAGTGACTTTTCCTCATTATGTACCTGATAACCCGTCTATTTCTTCCTGTGAGCTTGACAAGATGTACCTCGAAGCAGAGATTACCCTTAAGTCTCTGTCCCCCTCCAACCCAGTGAACGACTGGCCCTCGAATTCCCTGCGGAAGATTCTGGCAGGCCTGAAGAAGAGGGGGCGTAAGGGGGGAGGTACTGTAACATACCTGGCGGCGTCCTTGCATGGTGGTCCATCTCCCACTGTGCAAGAGGGCGCACTTGATCTCCTGTCCAGAATGTCTCTCTGGCTTCCCTCCATGCTGTCTGTTTGTGTCTGTTTCTGCTGCTTAAGGGCGGCGCCCGATCACTTCCTGCCTTTTGTACCTGCTGTGGGTCACACCCCTTGTGCGTCCTCAGCCTATTGCTGTCTGTCACTTGGTATATAGCTCAGCAGCTCCCTTCTATCCCTGCCTGAGCATAAGTGTTTCTTTCAGTGTGTTTTTGTACTCTGAAGGTGCCAGGTCCCGTTCTGTGTTCTCTTGTCTGCCTATCCTGGAGGCTGTATTTCCAGGCCTGTCTGAACACGCTCCTAGCCTGTTCCTCCTGCCTTCTAGGGGCCGATTACCTAGACCTGTTCCTGTATCTTGTCTTACCTGTCTGAACACGCTCCTAGCCTGTTCCTCCTGCCTTCTAGGGGCCGGTTCCCTTGACCCGCTCCTGTATCTTGTCTGTCCTGTCTGAACATGCTCCTTGCCTGTTCTTCCTGCCTCTCTGGGGGCCGTATTCCCAGACCCGCTCCTGTATCCCGCTGCAGTGTCGGTCTCCTCCGTACACTCAGTTCCAGTCTGAACTCTCTCCTATCCTTTACCTGTTTTTCCTCTATGTCCGTTCCCTTCCTTTTTCTGCAGAGTCTGAACTCGTACCTAACTCCTGCTTGTTGTCTCTGTTCTCCCGTTTGTGAGTTTGTGGTCCACTCGCTACTTCACTGCAAGTACCCTGTGGGTGTCTGGCTCTGCCTTTCCCTTCCTGTCTGTTCCGTGTGAACAGAGCCCTGTCCCCCCTACTCAGCCTAGCCTGCTCTGACTCCTCTGGCCGCTGCTCCGGCAGTCCTCTCCTGCCCTGCTTCTGCCCGCTGCTCCGGCAGTCCTGTCCTGCCCTGCTTCTGCCCGCTGCTCCGGCAGTCCTGTCCTGCCCTGCTTCTGCCCGCTGCTCCGGCAGTCCTGTCCTGCCCTGCTTCTGCCCGCTGCTCCGGCAGTCCTGTCCTGCCCTGCTTCTGCCCGCTGCTCCGGCAGTCCTGTCCTGCCCTGCTTCTGCCCGCTGCTCCGGCAGTCCTGTCCTGCCCTGCTTCTGCCCGCTGCTCCGGCAGTCCTGTCCTGCCCTGCTTGTGCTCGCTGCTCCTGCAGCCCCGTCCTGCTCTGTTCTTGCCCACCGCTTCGGGCGTTCCCTCTCTGCTGTGGTTGTCTACCGCATCTGCGGTTCTGTGACCCAGTCTGTACTGGGTCTTAACCTTTCTGTGCTCCAGCCCGTCCTTTCGGCCAGTACCTTCCTGCCTGCATACTCGCCTGTATCCACCCATCTGCATACCAGCCGTGTTTGCTTATATCCACCAGTCTGTGCCAGCCTAACCTGCCTGTTCCTGAGTCCCAGTGTGTACTGGGTCCTATCCCGCCTGTGTTCCTACCTGCTAGTGCCTCCCTGTCTGCACTCTAGCTGCGCTTGCCTTTACCCGCCTGCCTGCATACCAGTCGTGCCTGCCTATACCCTCCAGTCTGTGTGCCAGCCTACCAGCCTGTTCCTGTATTCCCCTGTGTGGGTCAACAGCCGTGTCCGGGGTCTGTCCTGGAGTAGCACCTGGTCCCTCTGCTCGGTTCCTCCTTGGTGCACTGGCGTCGTATGCCGTCGTGCGACCCTGGTCGGATCGGGTGAATACTTAGTCACGCCCCTCCAGGCATTCACTCTCCGGCACGGTCCAGTGGAATCACTACTATCACACGCACACGCCGCTTAGCCCGGGCGTGTGCATAACAGCCATTAATTAAATGTCATTCATTTTATCCATCAAGGCAATTTATGCTTGCAAGATGGTAAACTGTTTCCTTCGATTTATGGTAAACCGACTGTATGTTTCACCTTAAAAGGTGCTTATCTTTCTGTTCTTCTTTTAATGTGAGCAGGTGTGGATTAAGAGTAGCAAGGGCCCCGGGCAGTTTAGAAGGCGCGGGCCCCCCCACACACCTGATTTATCACGTGACATGTCACATGATCCCCTGTGATAGATCATGTGATAGTTCACGTGAAATTAATTTGGCACAATATTAATTATAATATTTTTTTTAGGCTGTGTGCCCACTATGCGTTTTTTAAGCGTTTCCGCAGCGGCAATTCCGCTGCAGAAACGCTTAAAAAACACTTGGTAGAAGGTCTGCCATGTTCCCCAATGATAATCCGCATGTGCTGTGCACATGCTGCGGAAATTTCCGCTGCGGAAAAATCCGCAGCACTACCAATTATTTTGTGGAAGAGCAGCGTTTTCGCCGCCATTGACTTGCATTAGAACGCATGGAATCCGCATCCCTGCATCTGTAGATGCGGAATCCATGCGTTTCAATGTGCGGATGGTACCCGGGTGTGGAGGACAGGAGACTCTCCTCCGGACCCAGGTACCATAGAACCTGTAAAAAAAAGAATAAAATAAAAAATATACATTATACTCACCTTCTGATGGCCCCCGGTGTCTTTATCCGATGCGTCCTGGCTTGCCGGCAGCTCGCGATGGTCTGAAAAGGACCTGCCGTGACGTCATTTAGTCATGTGACGGGTCATGCGACCACTGACGTCAGCAGGCCATCAGAAGGTAAGTATATATTTTTTATTTTTTACCATTCTTTTACGGTCACACAATATAAATCCATGCCGGTTACTGGTTGCATGGATTTATATAGTGTAACCAAGTTGTCAAGCACTTTCCAAGTGATGCTAAAATCGCTTGTCAACCCGCATGCGGAAATGCAA